>NW_027507787.1:197215040-198452540 GCF_037356315.1 Lithobates pipiens
CATTTTCCAATGAAAAGCTCTCATCGGTATTTTGCTGGCCGAAATTCTGATCGTGTGTATGCGGCATTACTGTTCCAGACCAGAAGCAGGGGTTATTAGGAAAGTGCTCCTATAGCTTCTGGGTGTATACTGTATATGTATATACAGTATTTAATGACTGGTGACAGAAGTATATCAGTTCCTTTGTTGTTATCTCACATGCACTGTACCAGATTCTTTGGTCTGTGACAGAGTGTACATATGTAGTGGTCACCTCGCTGTATGATATAGGTAAACCTGTTTTTTGCAATAGGGTTTATACTGTATGCAGCTCTTGTTAGTCTATCTAGTTCAGGGTAGGCAACCTTGACCCTCCAGCTGTGGTGAAACTACAAATCCCATAATGCCTCTGCCTCTAGGAGTCATGTGATTGTTAGGGTCTTGCAATGTCTCTTGGGATTTGTAGTTTCAAAACAGCTGGAGGGCCGAGGTTCCCTACCCCGGGTCTGGTTAACCATATCCAGTCTGTTCTGGGACTCTATAGCTAGTTTTAGCTCAGTGCTCAGTAATTAGCACAACCCCCCCCACACACACACAATTACCTTATTTTGGAAATAAGACACTTCAAGCTATTTGCTGAGAGGCATGTTGAGTCCATGGAATATTTTATATTTTGCCACAAGTTTCGGGAAAATTTATTATTATTATTATTATTTTTTTTTTACACATATTGTTCAAACATGGCATGATTATATAGTGGAATTATACCCCAAAATACATTCTGCTGCTTCTTCCGAGTATGTGGATACCACACGTGTGAGACTTTTTGGCAGTCTAACTGCGTATAGGACCCCGAAAATCACTCACTGCCTTCGGGCTACCTAAGGGCATACATTTTTGATTTCACTCCTCACTGATAGGTAGTGAGGAAGTGAGAAGCAGCAGAATGTATTTTGGGGTGTAATACCACATATGCCCATGGCATGTTTGAGTGACAACTTTGTGCAAAAAAAAAAGTTTGTAATTTTCCCGAAACTTGTAGCAAAATATAAAATATTCCATGGACTCAACATGCCTATCAGCAAATAGCGTGGGGTGTCTCCTTTCCAGAAAGGGGTAATTTGGAAGGGGCTTGAACTGTCCTGGCATTTTATGCACAACATTAGAAGCTTATGTCATCACCCACTCTTCTAACCACCAAGACAAAGCCCTTTCTGACACTTTTTGTTTACATGACAATATGAAAATATAATTTTTGTTGCTAGAAAATTACTTTGAACCATCAAACATAAAAAATTTTTTTAAAGAAAAGGCCCTACAGATTAAAATGGTGGGTGTTGCAATTTTTTTTTTCACACAGTATTTGCGCAGCCATTTTTCAAATGCAATTTTTTGGGAAAAAACACTTCTTTTATGAAATAAAAAAGATGATCTTATGCCGAGTACATGGATGCCAAACACAACATGCTTTAAAACTGCGCACAAATGTGCAGCGGCGACAAACTACATACATTTTTAAAAGCCTTTAAAATCCTTTACAGGTTACCACTTTAGATTTTCAGAGGAGGTCTAGTGCTAAAATTACTGCCCTCGATCTGACCTTCGCAATGCATGGTGCAATTGCTGTTTACATATGACACCAGATCGACGCTTGTGTTCGCCTTTGCACGTGAGCATGAGGGGACAGGGATGCTTTTTTTTTATTATTTAATTTTGCTTTTTTTATTTTATTTCTTTCATTTTTTTTTGCATTATTATTGTTATCTCAGGGAATGTAAATATCCCCTATGATAGCAATAGGTAGTGACAGGTACTCTTTTTTTGAAAAAATTGGGGTCTGTTAGACCCTAGATCTCCCCTCTGCCCTCAAAGCATCTGACCACACCAAGATCGGTGTGATAAAATGCTTTCCCAATTTCCCAATGGCTCTGTTTATATCTGGAGAAACCTAAGTCATTAAATGCTCATAGCTACTGGTTTCTTAGGCCCTAGAGATGATTGGAGCTGTTCTGGTCTCTGATCAGCTCTATGGTCAGCTGTCGGACCCACTGGCTGCATTCTTGGGTTCCCTGTTGGGATAGGAGAGCCCAAAAAAACCATGGAAGATGGTGGGGAGGGCCATTCCCTCCCACTGCTTGTAAAAGAAGTCTAGAAGCTAATTAGCCATTAGGATTGCTTTTACATGAAAACCTACCGCTGGTTGAAAAGAATGGCATCATTCTGGTATAACCACTCAAAGTCCAGCAACATACTAGTATGTTGCTCATCCTTGTTGGGCATATATTTTAATGTTCTTTTTTTCATGCAGCCTGTGAGATGAACGTTAAAAAGGGGTATGCCCACCATTAGAATTCCACCCTTCATCCACCCTCTTCTAATGATGGGCATACGTGCACCATTTATTTTTTTAACTGTGGTGGTGAAATCACATGCTACAGTGCTGGAGTCACTGATTTACGTATCGTGAGAGCAAACGCTGTTGCTGTCAAGATAAATAAATCAGTGCTGCAGCTGAATGGCGTACCTGCTAAGCAAATGATGGTTAACAATAAAACAAATTAACATTACAGTATAACAGTAAGTCATACCATACCTGCAAAGCAAATACAATAAAGCAGTGAATATAAAACATTTTTTTAACAAAATCTGTGCCTAAAAAATATATGCAGAAACATGGGGGCAATCTGCCCCTAATGTTTGGATCAAATCACTCCTCCACGCCTGCCCCCATGCTTCGGCATACATGTTCTTTTTTTAACTGTGGTGGTGAAATTACCTCCTACAGCACTGGAGTCACGGCTTTACGTATTGTGGGAGCAAACGCTGTTGCTGTCAGAATAAATAAACCCGTGCTGCAGCTGAATGGCATACCTGCTAAGCAAATAATGGTTAACAATAAAACAAAGTAACATTACAGTATAACAGTAAGACATACTATACGTGCAAAGCAAATACAATAAATCATAGTAAAAATAAAACACTACAGTTCTAAAATACAGGAACAATAGATAGAGAAGGATAAATATAGAACAATAGAGATTGAACAATAGAGCAGACAATAGAGATCAAACATACATGTTTATATAAACTGTAAACATTCCAGATTAGGATCTCTCAAAATTTGATGGCCATGTCATCTTTTAAGACCCTGTGTAAGTGTGCCCTAGGACTGTGTAGTGCTGTACCCTATGCTAATACTCCACTAGTGTGTGGTAGCATTTGAAACAGTCACCAATGCAGAGACCAGGTTGGTCAGGACAGGAGGGACAATAAAAGCGGGTGTCATGGATAAATCCACACTTTCTGCAGACAAGACCTTCTTTGGGGTGTTCTGTGGGCAGGAGTACCAGGAAGGACATACAGAAAATGCCTCTCATGCAGCCGACTAACTGCATTTGCGCTGGGAAGGTGGGCCATAGCATTGTCTGGAAACAGAAGGGCTGTGACAATCTCTTCCTGGAATTTAAGGAGGGATCTAGTTCATCCTGAAGCTTTGTAGAGCACAAAAGCATTCAGCAGTGCCAATTGGAATAAATATACAAACACTTTTTTATACCAGCATCTGGCCTTACGGGCAATTAGGTACAGTGCCAACAACTGGTCATTGAGGTCCACCCCCTCCCATGTTAATGTTGTATTCAACATAGGAATTTGGACTTTTGTATCTGCGTGAAGGGAGGACAAAACTAAAACATTCCGTGAATTTCAAGCAGGCTCTCTCCCCCCTTCTAAGTCTGGACTCTACAAGCCATTGGTGGAAGCCCCAGCGATTAGATCGCACAGTGCCACATGCGCCAATTCCACAATTAAAAAGGGGACTAAAAAGTGTCACGCTTGTGTAATAATTGTCCATGTACAAATGGTACCCCTTTCCGAATAAGGGTGACAACATGTCCCACACAATTTTACTAGCACTCCATATGTAGTCTGGGCAGTTCTCCAGCTCCATGTGACTATCTCTTAAACCATAAAATTATTTGTATAGCCTGATTCTCTGTCACAGAGCTTATACATCTTGACCCCATGTCTGGCACGCTTGCTGGGAAGATACTGTTTGATAGACAAGCGGCCAGAAAATGTAATCAGGGACTCATCAACGCAGACAACTTGATCGGGAGTAAACAAGGCTGCAAACTGCTGGTTGAAATGGTTTACGAGGGGCCAAATTTTGTGGAACCGATAGTATCCATGGTCACAGTGAGGACGACAGAGTTCATTGTCATTGAAATGCATGAACCGCAAGATCTGCTCAAATAGTATCCTGGTCATGGAGGCAGAGAACATGTGCATATGGTGAATTGTATCAGTGGACTGATATGACAGCAACCCACTCTTTTTAGTTATGCCTATGAGGTGGAATAGGCCCAGGAAGGTCTTAAATTCGGAAACCGTAATAGGTTTCCAATCTCTGGCAAGGGTCAACTGGGGATTAGCAGCGATGCTTTGACCAGCATACAAATTGATTTGGTCCACAATAGATCTGTAGAGATCTTCAGTGAAAAACAACAAATAAAAATCAAGTGACATAAAATCAACTGTTTCCACCTGAAATCCAGGTTGGCTAGTGAATGGGGGAAGTACAGGTGCTGCAGAAGTGGTGGGCTCCCAATTCGGATTGGCAAATGCAGCAGGAAGGGCACTATGGGCTTGACGAGCCTGTATTTGTCTTCTTCTTGGTGGCTGCAGGACACTAGTTAAGCTAGCCACTTCCCCAGCTTGAACTGCACCTATGGGACTCACCATGTCACCAAGTGTTACTGCAGTGCTAGATGTCTGACCAGGATGTACTAGGCCGCTGGTGCTTGCAAGTTCACCAGAAGGATGAGCAGCACTATTACTGGATCTTCGCTCCATACATCCTTCTGGTTCTTGCACTTCAACAACAGCAGAAGAATGGGGTCGGGTATACTTGACCTTGGCAGGGACCACTACTCTGTCATCAGACCTAACTGTCAGGGTGCCGCTGCTGTTCACTGGTTTGTATTCTGAGCCAGAATTGGACAGATTGGCAACTTCCTCTTCACTCTCATCTGTCAGGCTCAGAAACGTGTAGGCCTCTTCATTAGTGTACCTTTGATTAGAAATTTTGGCCTCTACATTTACTGGTACACTAGTGAGACTCAAAAAAGAGCACCTGTCAAAGACTGCTTTAAACTTTACCAAAAATATTGTTAGCGTTCGCAGGGATCAGGCCTGACCTGTGAATGGTGCAGTTATGTTTTTTGTGTTTTGTAAATGACAGTTATTGATTGATGCTGCACTTGGGTTGGCTGGGCTGGGTGAAGGGGCTAAACGCAGGTGCTAGCAGGTATCTGGGCTGATCCCGCTAAAGCTGTGTTTTTGGTAACCCTAAACTACTGGGGACGCTAGTATAGATCTGATCAGATCAGATATTGACCCGTTCAGACACTATACTTATATATACTATATAAGGGCGGTGTATGGTGTGTGCATGGGTGTTAGCGCTACTGGCACTAATCTGATGGTGCTTGGGGTGACGCAGACCCTGACTGGCACTAAAACCTAACTGATATAACCCGCCGGGTGATCAGGGGGGTATACCTTTATTTAGGCAATATTCAGCGGGTGCCCTGGCGTTATAAAAAAATAACTAGCTAACCAGCGTCACCCGTGACGCTAATATGGTGATCACTGGTGAAACGGGGTGATAAAGGGGTTAAACCTTTATTAGGGGGGTTTAGGGGGATCCCTAGACCTATCTGGGCCTACCACTAAATACCCTAACACTGATTATTGTCACAAATGACACCAGTACACTGAAGCAAATCGGATCGTCGTGGCCGATGGACAGCTATGACGATTCGTCCATCCGAGCCAACTAGCTGTAGTATAACTGAGGCAGCTGGTCCGGAACTGGTTAACATTAATGTAACATTCTACGTTAGTTTGACCATCTGGGCTGCTCTATGGACACTACAAATCACATATTCCATAGTCCATCTCAGGAGCAAACAAGAAAATGAATGTAGCTGCCCTCTAACATAGGGTGACCAGACATCCCCGGACTGAGTGAGAACACTGTCCCTGGACCAGTTCTGTCCCTGTCCCCTGGGCTGCTCTGATGCCCAGTAAAAAGGTTGCAAGGGCAAGATGCTATACTTGCAGAGCTGCAGCTGTCAGGGACCTCCATCCAGCTTCCTAGGCTCTGCCTGGTGTGACGTCAGTAAGAAGTGGGGTGGAAGGGAAGGAGTGCTGCCGCTTCGACCTGTGGGGAGCGTCCACTTCTGTGAAAAAGTGAGTGAGGCTGATATAAATGCTGCACTACTTTGTCTTAAATGTATGATGTTACTGAGGAGTCCTGGGAGTTACTGGGAGTCCATCGTAACTAGGCATGTGCATTAGTTTTCGTCCGAATGCAGTTTCGTCCGAATTTCAGCTATTTTCGTTTTAGTTTTGACAAACGATAACGAAAGCACAGAATCCGAAAAACGAAAGATCCGACATAAATAAATGCTTTATTTTTGTTTTCATTGTTACAACAGTTCGATATAGAACAGGAGATTCGACGTGACTCTGACAATAACAATCTGTGTCTATAGAACCTGTGGTCGAATGTGCCTAACCTTATTAGTCCAGGATTATATAGAGAAAATATTCGACAGAAAAAAGATTTGACAGAGAGAAAAGATTCTGCAAGTTACTGTCCTAAAAAGTGTTTGGTGACCCGGGATTACCACCGCTGGAATCTTTTTTTTATTTTTTTTATTTTTAATAAAGGAATTTTTCAAAAGTGTGTTTGTCTTATTTAACTATTTTTTACACTTTCTTTGTGAAATGGTAGGGGTACTTTTGTACCCCCTTACCATTTCAAACAGGGGGGGGGGGCCGGGATCTGTGGGTCACCTTGTTAAAGGGGGCTTCCAGATTCTGATAAGCCCCCCGCCCGTAGACCCCCACAACCACCGGCCAGGGTTGTGGGGATGAGGCCCTTATCCCCATCAACATGGGGACATGGTGCTTTGAGGGGTCACAGACCAAAGCATCCTCCCAATTTTGAGAGCATGTGGCCTGGTATGGTTTAGGAGGGAGGGGCGGCCGCTCTCTCGCCCCCCCTCTTTTCCTGCAGCCTGCCAGGTTGCGTGCTCGGATAAAGGGTCTGGTATGGATTTTTAGGGGGATCCCCACGTCAATTTTTTTTTTAATTTGACGCGGGGTTCCCCTTAATATCCATACCAGACCTGAAGGGTCTGGTATGGATATTTAGGGGGAACCCCACGTCAATTTTTTTTTACATTTGACGCAGGGTTCCCCTTAATATCCATACCAGACCTGAAGGGCCTGGTAATTGAATTTGGGGGACCCCCACGCTTTTTTATTTTTTTATTTTTATCAATGACTTTCAATGAGTGTTCTCTGTATTACGGAGCCGACAATTCATAATAGCTGCAAGTGATTTTAAAGGACTTTTTTTCCTGCATAAATTACACTTTGTGCAGGGACAGTTCTAAGCACCAGAAACATGCGCCCCTTCACAGGCATACTATAGACACCACCCCCGTACGAAATTTAAAGGAATATTACACTTTTATTGTTTCACTTTAATCATTATTAAAATCACTGCTCCCGAAAAAACTGCCGTTTTTAAAACTTTTTTTTGCATTGATACATGTCCCCTGGGGCAGGACCCGGGTCCCCAAACACTTTTTAGGACAGTAGCTTGCAAATTAGCCTTTAAAATTAGCACTTTAGATTTTGAACGTTGGAGTCCCATAGACTTTAATAGGGTTCTAAAGTTCACACGAAGTATGCTATATACTAGCTTCGTCGAATCTTCTTTATACATTCGACAGACACCATACGCCTTCAAAGACATTATAATTGATTTGAGTCATTAGATTCGACCGTAATTCATGTGGATTTTCGGACAAATGCAATTTTTGAACGAAAAACGAAATAAATAAAAACGAATTTCGGGAGTAACTAAATAAATTAATTTTTCGGACGAAAACGAAATTCCGAAACGAAATATTTTACTCTGCACATGTCTAATCGTAGCACCTCTCCAGGAATGTATACAGGATAAAATAAGAGTAACTCATATCAGTGGACATATGTAACAGGTCTTAAATGTGGTGGCTGCATTCGTTTTCATTGTTTTACCTTTATTTAAATCTGGTATTTCTGTCATTAACACACTTCCTGTCCAAGGGTGACAACCATACTTAGTAGCGTTGTCACCCTAGGAAAAGGAGTGTGTTAGGATTAGTTAAAGTGGTTGTAAACTCCCTCATATACCCAGAGAAGTTAATAGCCTCAGATGATACACAGAGATGAAACAAATCCTCCTACAGTTTTTCTTTTTTATCTGCAGTCTTGTCTTTTTGACATTCCTTCAAAAGTGCTGAATTTAGATAAAATCCTGCTTTATCTGCCAGGAGCACAGAGGAGGGGGCAGAGAGCTGCAGTTAGAGCTCTTGTACAGTGTGTGAGAAGTGATTGGTGAAACGAAGGAATGATTAAGAGCTGTGTTGTCATCAGGCAAGCTGTGTGCCGGGCTCCCTCCCCCATCACCATTTTATCTCTGGTGTGGGATAAAAAAAAAATAGTGTCATCCTTCCAGTTCACCCCCAAATATACAGGACATTTTGTCTAAAGGTCTTTAATAGAAAGAAATATGTATTTAAGTGACTTTTCAGAAGTGACTCATGCTGATAAAAGAGGAATGAAGCACCAGAGAGAAACGACACTTGGAGCTTTGGAGAGATACAATTAAATACTACCGATATATGTGTTTTGTTCAGATTCCATGACTGAGGTTTACAACCACTTTAACAATGTCTTAGGACTCCATAACAACCCCCTTGCTACTCCATGACAGGAGGAGGTGCTTTGTAGTCCACTAAGATATCAGAAAACAGTGTTAACTGATAACAGTCCAGAGGTATAGTACAGGAAGTTATCAGCTCACAAGATTTATGGCTGGATGAACTATTTTTTCTTTTTTTTTTTGCACATGTCAAAGAGATATAGTAAAATGCATTCAATGGTATATTTAACAGATCAAACTTGAGCAAATAAGGGAAATGTTATGTTAAAATTTAGATACACTTAAATACATATTTCTTTATATTAAAGACCTCTAGACAAAATGTCCTGTATATTTGGGGGTGAACTGGAGGGATGACACTATTATTTTTTTTTCTTTACACATACCAGTTCAGTTTTAAGAGGGTTTTCTTAATAATATGGTTAAAAGAAACATTTTGCTGTAGGATGTTAAAAAATAAAGTATAACTGAAGCCAAAACTTGTTTGTTGTTATTTATAGAATGGAGAGGGATTAGAACCCCTGTCAGGTTGTTTTTGTTGTTTTTTGTGTCTCCGTCAAGAGTTTCATCCTGGGTTGACACCAGACTTGGAATAGAGGAGAAATCTTACAATGGGGACACCAGTTATTGTGACCCTAGTGACTACGAGGTTTTCCCTTCACTTTGGAGGGATTTCTTCTCGCTTCCCATTGTCCCTATGGGACACAGATGACAAAAAAGTCTGACATTGGTTATAACCCTCCTTTACTCCAGAATGAAAAGTTTTGCTGTCAGTTCTACTTTAAAATGACTGCTACATTGACTTTTAGTCTGATGGTTGGTCAGATGCTCTGCCCTCGGGTTTGGAAAAGTAGAAGACATTTGTAAAATACATACAAAAACAATCACATACATTTACAATAATATTTAATTTTAATTTACAAAATGTTTTCCATGACAAAATAGCAACACATCAAAAAGTATTCACAACAAACACCCAAAACACAAAATTGAACATTAGAGATTTCCGTCAACTTTTGTAATAAGATAGAAAGATGATTCAGTTTTAATCAGCATTGATACTGAATAAGATGTAAGTTGAATATAATGTAAATTATTTTAAAGGCTAAAAGGCCCCCACTGTTATTGAATGCCAGTATTGATTAACTGATGAAATGATCTAGGGCAGTAATTCTCAACCAGGGTTCCTCCAGAGGTTGCTAGGGGTTCCTTCAGTATTGGGCAATTTCTGCCTCTCGAATAAGTTCCCACTGACATCATTAATCTTTTTACCTATCTGTAAGGAGTTAATTCTTCCCAATGACCACAAGTGTAAGGACCATTCTTCCCACTGACCATCACACTAATGTATCGTGAGTTGTAGATTTCTAACTTTCAGCGGGGGTTCCCCAAGACTGGAGAACTATTTCAAGGGTTCCTCTGAGTTGAAAAGGTTGAGAAAGGCTGATCTAGGGCACAATATTTTAACAATTCGAATTCTAGCTATTGCAGTCAGCTAAAGGTCCCTTTTCACATGAGGCGTACTGCAGCTGTGATCCACTTGCTCAGCAGGGTATCTGTCCGCTGATCCCCGCTGTGCAGGCAGATGACAGGTCCGTGTCCTCTCCACTTATGCAGAGTGGACATGGACACATTGGGACACTGTCCCTTAAGGGCTACCGGCTGTAAACAGACTATCTGTCAGTTTACACCGGACTGTCATCCGATCTGATCAGCTTGACGGAATGGGAATGGACCCCCATTTGTCTCTTTTTGGCGGATCGGTTTGGATGTAGGCAGGTATAAAAGGGCACATGTCTGTTTACACCTGCTGCTCCATAGAGAACAATGGAGGTTCCAAATGGGTCCACCGGAAAAATGGACAGACGGACCCAACCAGACTGTCTGTGTGTGCCTAATGCAATCCCGGTGAAAACAAAAGTGGTGTAAAGTCTTAAAAGTCTTAAAGTCTTTTCTTTAAAAAGTGTCCACATCCTGAGGAAAAAAGCCTGTCCCCTGCCAGCATGCATGCAGGGGTCTCCAAACATTTCAGTAAAAGGGTCCCATCTTATATTTCTACAAATATTTTTGGACAGAAAAAAAAACTGTTTTATAAATGAATGAGTCCACCTTTATATTAGGGTTTCCTTTTCATCAGTATCCCAATTATAATGCCCCTTATATGATCATTCCCCATTACATCAGGGTCCCAAACAGAGTCTCTGCTTACATCAGGGTCCCCATTAGAGTCCTCCCTTACATCAGGATTACCCTTATGCCCTGTACACACGGTTGGACTTTCCAACGGAAAATGTTCGATCGGAGCTTGTTGTCGGAAATTCCAACTGTGTGTAGGCTCCATCAGACAGTTTCCATCGGAATTTCTGTCGCATAAAATTTGAGATCTGGTTCTCAAATTTTCCGACAACAAAATCCGTTTGCGCAAATTCCCGATTGTGTGTACACAATTCAGACGCACAAAGTGCCACACATGCTCTGAATCAAGCAGAAGAGCAGCACTGGCTATTGAACTTAATTTTTCTCGGCTCGTCGTACGTGTTGTATGTCACCACGTTCTTGACGTTCGGAATTTCCACCAACTTTGTGTAACCGTGGGTATGCAAGACAAGTTTGAGCCAACATCCATCAGAAAAAAAACATGGGATTTTGTTGTCGGAATGTCAGATCGTGTGTACAGGGCATTAGAGTCCCTCCTTACATTAGTCTCCCTATCAGAGTCCCCCTTACTACTGTAATGCTTACAGCTTGGCTGTAGTGGCAGGGCAGAAGCTGGGAGGCAGAACAAGTTTGGACG
Source organism: Lithobates pipiens (assembly GCF_037356315.1). NCBI lineage: Eukaryota > Metazoa > Chordata > Amphibia > Anura > Ranidae > Lithobates > Lithobates pipiens. The sequence goes on from NW_027507787.1 coordinate 197,226,602, forward strand.
GAGGAGATTCCATGCTCCTGTGATTGCTGGGACAAGCCATTGGTTCCTAGGCCAAAATAGGAAGAAGTACACAAAATCTGTCCTTGCTAAAACTTAGCCTTCCTTTCTTGAATTAGTATCGCTTGTTGGGGATCAGCACCCCAGGTTGCAGGACTGACCTTCTCATGTACCTCGTGCCTGGCTTCACAGGTGTAGCTCAGTTTTGGAATTATTGGTTCCTAGGATGTCTGCAGGAGGAGGGGAGACCAGAGGTAGCCTTTGCTGACCAGAATCCTCAATAACTGCACGTTGAGAAGATGCCACTAAAGAAAACTTGTTGCTTTGCCCATCATAGGCAAGCACAGATTTGACTTAAAGTGGGACTTTGGGTAAACAACTGAAATGCATATATGTTTACTGATTTATGAGCAAGAGTAGTTATTGTGATCAGCTGTTCTTGCGACACTCACACCTCTGCTAAACAGTCTGCTGCTTTCTGGATTAGCATTTCTGCTTCCTAGGTCAGCTCCCTGCTCACCGTGTATCTGTGATGATGCTAAGGCCACATGCACGTGGACATTTGCCAACAGGAAGTTCAGAAAAATACCTTGTGAGCACAGAGAAGCATTGGCGCTTACATGATTACAGGGGCATGCAGCCATTCACTTCTATGAGGGTCACGGGAAAATGGCAGGAATTTTACGCTGGGCATATTTTATGCTACCTGCAGATGTCCATGGGCATGTTGCCCCATTCACAATCTGATGGGACAAAGATCACGTAGGAATCTGAACTGCTCGGTCACCTATGCAATGTGGAAATTCTTTGTCAGGTAAAACATTAAACCTATATGTATATAGTTTACAAAGTGCAAGAAAGTAAATTGATATTTTCTACGGGATGTAGTGACCTTGATCCCTTGACACCTTTATACTATATGAATATAGTTGTTTGCTTTAGAAAGGAGTCACAGTCAAACTTGAAAAAAAACTTTGTAGAAACTTAATTTTAAGAAGCAATTTATATTCTACTCAATTTGAAAAGTTACAAAACCATGAGCAAAAAAGTGATGATTTGATTAGGCTTCCTTTTTTTTTTTTTTTTGTAGAAACATGTAAATGATTCATTTAATTGATCACTGTAGGCAATCATTTTCTTTAGTTGTCATAAATCAGTCCCTGCTGTCCAGCAAAAATACCAATGATCTCTGGGCCTTGGCTCTACCTAGGCTTTTCTGCAGGGGCTGCATTGACAAGCTTCTACACCAACTACATTTAAATGAAGTGTTTATGGACTGTATTTAGTTATATGCCACCCAAGGCTACGTTTTAGTTATTTTTACAAAGACCACACATCTTTGTGACAATAAAATAGATACAATAAATAGGTTATAGTACATATAATAACATTAAAATATATTTCATTTTGTGCTTGTAAGGTTATAGAGAAATAAGAAAGTCACTTGTTTTCTTCCCTAAAGGGCAAGTGTATTTACGACAAATTGCCTTGTTCACCCTGCCTAGGCCCCCTGATCTAAACTAGCCTCCTGCTTTCTTACCTGAGTATCTTCCTTGCCTATAGCTGCATCTGCACAGGAGGATTTGCTGAGACCTTTAAGTGCCTGTCTCCTGAGAATCTCCAGCTATGGTAACCTGTCCAGGAATCACCCTGCAGGTCAGCTGCTGGAAAAATTGAAACTTCAAGATGCACAGCTACTAGCAAGCTGCAACTGTGATATATGTTGGTGTTGGGGGGGGGGATTGGTTAGTTTATATCAAGGTTTTAGACGAGGTGGAAAAATGTTTGAAAGTGCACTAATCCTTGAAACTCTATACAGGCATTGTCTTAAATTAATGCATTAAAACGTATTTTATACAGATGTTTGTGATACTGACCCACATAGGCACAGCACAGTAGGGTGGGGAGAACCTGCACCACTGGTGGGAACTGTACTGAAAACACCTGCTTCAAAAACAGCCTTTTCATATTCCAATGAAAACTTTGCAGTGGTCTCTCTGTTAATGCAGTATATGTTCCCCTCAAATAAAGCACATCTAAAGGGAATTTTGCTGCCTGGAAAGGTTGTTGTGTATTCAGACCACATCTTGCCCATTGTGTTGTATTTCAGAATATTAACAGAGGAGTCCTTATGCATGTCAAATCGATAAAGGATGCTGCCAACTGCTACCATGTCACAGGAACGGCCCTTGCTGGCATTAAAAGGGCACTCTACCCACTCATCATGAACGGGGCTGTACTTTAATAGCCGGTAGAATAAATGTCCTCCTGAGATATAAATTTCTCCACCGCATGCTGCAGCTTCATGAGCCACAGCAAAAGTGCCCTTAGGAAGGGGCGCTACAAAGGTCCATTTGTTTGATCTCGGGTCATATTTCTCTACCGTGTGCAAGCACTCCCCTCCAATGGCATAAAGGTAGCCATCCAATGGGATCAGCTTCAGTTGGGACCTCCCTTCATTCATTGGTGACAGTTGGGTCCAGATATCAGTAAGAGGATTGTAGCAAACTAATTTATTAGAGCATGTTAAACCATCAGTGGTCTCTTGGAGTCCTCCTGCAATGAACAAATAATTGTGCATTGAGCAAATACTACACCCCTTAAGACAAGCCTCTTCCGGGATGTTAGTCACGCATTTCCACTTGTTTGTTTTATTATCTAGCGAGTAAAGATGAGTTGTATGCTCAGCTTTTTCCACTGGACATGGGCTATATTTATTTAAGCAAAATATGCTCTTCGTTTCCACCACACAAAGTGACAATTTGCCCCTCATTCGTAGCTGAAGAATCCTTTCTCTTTCTAAGCCAGTTAATTGACCATACACAGCTGAGTTTTTAAGTACATTGAGGTAATTGTCACTAATTACTGTATAAACTGCTTTAAGAAGTTCCTGCACTCTGTTTTTTCTGGCTAATTTTAATAATTCTAGACAATTTCCCAATGTCAGATGAAACCTTATAGCCTCGCCAGTACTCTGGAGACTTTTTGGGATGCGAATGAAACTTCCTCTGGCTACTTCTTCTACTGGTCCATTCTCTGAGGGCAGTTTGGATGAGTAATACTCTGTCAGAAAGCATAACATACTTTGAGCTTTGGTTTTTAAAGTAGGTTCTTGATATGAATGATCAGAAAGGATGTTGTCACAACTCTTAGTCATTAATGGCTTTTTCTTTACCATTCTAAATTTTGATTGATATTCAGGTAAAATCATTTCTGGATTTTCTGATATAATGGACATAATTTTTTCTCTGGAATCATCTCTCTTTTCAGGACACAAATCTGTAAAATTATTAACTGTCAAACACATATTTTGATCTTGTGTAGAACCTAAATTAGAATCACAGCACATTGGGTCATTTTGCTTATCCTTTTCAAGATGTTTTGTGCAGGAACTGAAGGTGTCACCCACACTAGAGGGTTGCTCGTCCCTGTCTATATTAAAACATTCTTGGAAAACATAATTTTCTCCATTTGTATTATGTTGTCCTATTTGTACAGTATTATATTTTTCCATCATAGAAGGTAAAGGAACATTACTGTCCTTGAAAAAAGTTGTATTTTTCGAACTAGAATCTGTAGTAAGAAACACAGTGTTGAGCAGACTGGAACAAGGTTCAGATGCCAATGATATATTGTCTTTACTGCAATGTTCTTCTTGCAATTTGGAAAAAAAATTTTTTTCATTTTCATCTGTAACCTCATGATTTATATCCAGATATCCATTTGTGATGACATTACTGCCTTCCTGACGTTTGGCTGTACATGTATGCCAATTTTGGTCATTTATTGATTTTACACCAGAAATAAACTCACATTCATTCATCACCTTTGAACTGACTGTTCCAAGTGACGTAGATTCAATCATATTATTCTCAAATGTAGTCATTGCATATGCTGCATTGCTGGTTGTACAGTATAACCCAATACTTTCCTTATTACCATCATCAATAACCTCATGGGTTTTTTCGGATATAAGTTTTGTTGATAAATCCTTAGCAACTCCTATGTTCTTTAAAACAACAGGCATTTCTTCTGCATAGAACTGATGTTCACATTGCTTTCCCTGAATATTAAAGGATGCATCAGGGTCCTCTAAATCCAAGGGATACATCACGGCAGTTTGTGTAGCATTATTATATAGAGTGTTGGCTTTCCATTTTTCGGACATTGGTAGGATTTCTATATTGTTGGGATAACAATGAGTGTTGTCTGTCATGTTTTCCTCCTTTAGATTTATTGCTCCACACTGTGACGATTCTTGAAAACTAACCTGAGCTTCATATCTACCAGTGTTCGCATCCATGGATGTAACAAACTGTGTGGGGTTACTTTCTATATTAGGCATAACATTTTCTAGCGAAGGGACCCTATTTTTAATGTCATTGTCATCATCATTAGTGTTCTGTACTGCATCTTCAATGCAAAGTTTCAGATCCTCTTTTGGTATTTTTGTTACTTTACAGTCGGTCAAAATACATTTCTCTCCCTCATCTGATTGGTAAATGTTTGTATATCGAGAGTCCATTTTACTGTGCAGTGTTGCATTTTGTTTAATATCTTTACAGATGCCATTAACTGAAATTACATTTTCATTTGCTGCAGACAAGGCATTTTGGACATGTGAAAGCATTTCTGTACAACCAAAGGTATCATTTTCAACTGCAGAATTTACAGTGACTTGTGTAGCAATGTCATATATTACAGGGGCACTATGACAATTAGGAATGCATATATCAGTTCTAATACTCATCTCTGTTTCAGAAGCAAAAGGATTGCAAAGTACTTTGACTATCTTTTCCTCGCTGATTCCTGTACTAGTGACCACTGTACTATCTTCATTATTATCATCAATAACCAGATTGTCTATATTGTATTTCTGCTCTTCTGGAGTTATAAATTGTATTACATTTATTTTCGAATCACAGTTTAAAACACATTTTTTTTCATTTGGTCTATTAACCAAATTCTGTCCACCACATCCTATGCTTACAGTACTGTGCTGTACAAATGACTCAGCAACAGGAATACCCTGACCACTCAGCTTGCATTGACTTCCTGAGCACCTTGTATTCAAGTCATCGTTATACTCACCATCGCTTGAACATGTTCCAAAGCTGCACTCAGGCTCCTGAATGCTTGCTGAACTTTCAAGCAGACTATCACATTTGTGTGTCAGACAGCCAGAAAATATTTGATCCTCTGTAGCATTAGTTGAACTGCCCCTAGTTGTTGCAGTGAGAACTGAAGCCTTGCAGCCATCCTCTGTTTGAATGAACAAGGCACTATTTGCTGGAGATGCAGCCACCATATTTAACTTGCAGGCAACTGATGTTATCTGATTTGTTTTCTTAGGAGAAATAGCACAATATAAGTTGATCTGTTGACCCATTTCTTGTTCAGACGTGGTGCTTTGAGAAATACAAGATGTTTCTGTTGGACCTCTGTCGTAGCCAAAGTCATGACAATCCTCTAGTAAAAGATTTACCTTTTTTCCATCCCCATCACTGACCTCCAGTGGGTTTGTAGTCTTTACCTGGACTCCATCAAATATAAGGCCACCATCACACATTGTCTGTTCATCTTGAACTGTTGAACATAGGTCGTTTTTCAGGTCTGCCTCACCACTTTCAGTCGCTTCCTCCTTAGTGTCATGTGAAATAAACCATTTAATAATCACTGCTGTAGCAGCCGCCAATGCCAATGTCCCCAAGGCACGAACAAGGGCTGGGATATCCTGGCCTGACACAGTGTCTTTTTCACTCATAACTGTAGATATGAGTATTGCAAGAGGCGAGATTGATGAGTACTCCAGACAATCCTTATTTCTGTAAGTTCAGAACTTAGAAGTCAAACCTTGAATTCCATTCACAGGTCATTTCATTTGTTAGTTCTGTTGGAAAAAAAAAATGTCTTCATTGTCACAGAACTCTGCTGACTGTTGCCTCTTGTTGCTTGCAGCGCATCTCTGTTAATATACAGTATCTCTCAGTTAAGCCTCTCTGTTGTTGGCTGCACGCCACCGGTAATGTGATCGAGAGAACAGCTTACTTAAGGTAGATCTTTGCATACACCTCCATCACTTCCAGATTGTATAGTTTATGTTTTTGATTAAATAATAAGGCTTTATGTGCAACAAAAGAACCATTCTGTAGCATTGAAATGCATAAATTACAGCTTTCATTAATAGCTCATACTGTACATTCTACAGCAATGTATGACTCAGAAATATATTTTATTTTTAGTGCCATGAAAAGTACACTCATACATTAGGTTATGCAATGAATTTGTGCTTGTATTATTAGATAAAAACGAATAAATATAAAGCAGCAAAAAGATTTTGTTAAAGTAACCTGTCACATCTGCACTATTTAAAAACTAGATGAGAAGTTACCTTTAGAACCTCATGTCAAAACGACCAGAAAATCTAAAGATATAGGCATCCTATATTATATGCATTCCTATAATTTTCCTAAACCTGGCCTCATCCTCTCACCTCCCAAGCATCCATACTGGTGCAAAGAACAGCCTCAATAATCAATAGACTCTGGGGGGGGGGGGGGGGCTCAGAGACAGTGTAATCTGTGTTTTAGCAAGTCAAATGAATCTACTGACCAATTTGACATGTTGTTTAAACTAAAAGTAACTTCTATTTAAAGCGGTTCTGCACACATTTTTCTAAGTTAAGCTCATTGCTTTTTAAATGCAGCAAAGAGTGCTCAATTGACTTTTTTTCCCTCATACCTTTAGATTAGTGTCTGTGTTTGTGGTGACAGTGTTATGTCCCTGCGGCTGTGGGCGGGGTTTTTGCGGGTATCAGCATAATTTCCGGTGATCGCCGCACTGTCTCCTGGGATCTGGTGTAATTCGTCCCAGAAGTCAGTGCGCATAGCCGATGCAAAATCTTGCGTGATTTCAACGACGTTGTGATGGCAACATAGATGTTTACGCTGCTGGGCGCAGTTGCCAATGAGCATGCGTGGGAACCAGAAAGGAATGCTGGTACTTCAAATGTATGGCAACAAGGAAGTGATTGCTTGTGGGCTTCAAATGCCCACAAGCAAAATGAATACTGCTGTGCAAGATTTTTATAAGTGGCAATTATACACAAAATGGATCTGGATACCGGAAAGCAACATTAAAAGTGAGTCTAACTTTAGAATGATAGTAATTTTAAACTGAAAAAAAAGTGTGTGCAGAACCTCTTTAAGCATTTTCCATTTCAACCTTAATTTGAATTGTCAAGCGTATGTTTACTTTAAAGTAAATCATCTTTATTTTTTTTCCCAGGTTAATGACAAGTTTTTTGTGAAGAAAAAAAACAATATTGGTAGAACAGGGCAGGCCCTGAATGCCTGTCAAGTATTGACTGATCTGTGGTATCTCAGAAGGGAGACTATCCTCCACCACTTGCATAGCCACCACAGGCTAGGAGATCAACTGAATGATCAATTGATGCTGTCACTTCCTATTTGAGAGTTATACATATCTGTGGGTAATAAAGTGTGAACAGTGCATAGACATTCAAAGGCTTATTGATTAAATGAGCTGAACATTTTTACCCCAAAAATTTTGGAAAATAGTCACTTTAATTTTGCACTTATGTGAATTATCTGTTTGTATAATTGAAGTGACTATTCACACAACTTATTGAGTGGAAATTTTCATCTCCTTTAGTAAAGCACAATCTCACAGTATCAAACACACTCTAGTGGAATTTGTGTTGTAATATATGGGGAACTAGGATGGAGTGAACCTTGGCTTGCTCGTGGGCCTAATTGTTATCAGTTTATGACCCATCAAGGTATAGAAGCCTGTATCCATTTTACCCAAAATGAGAAATGTGAGAAGTTGGCTTTTGACATCTGAATAGTTATTATGGACAATGAAGATACTGTTTCTTTACTTCTGTTTTAAAGCGGAACTAAACCCTCTTGGCCGCCTTGGCCTCTGTTTGATCTTCAACTGCCAAAATGCTGCACATGTGATCATTTATGACACTAACCATTTGATGGTTTGACAGTTTGGTTGAGAGCACAACCAATGTGACAGTTACATTCCTGGCACGTGTCAAGAATGTTACTGTTCTTTGAAATTGGGTTTAGTTCTGCTTTAATGTCAAAAGACCAAAGGAAGCACAATTTTGGGCAGGAAGGAAATGGCAGGCTACTGAGGACAACATTATTTGGTAATCAACAGTGTCAGCATTACTGTTGGGCATGGCAGGTACATGACTTTTAAACTGTATTAAGGGGCAATTATTGAGGTGAATTTAGCAGAGGGGCATTATGCAGGGCATCAAAAGTTGTGTGCCTACAGGCTGGCTTCAGCAAAGGAAATCTGGCCCTGGTCATAAATGTTTGTTTTATGACAAAGCAAACCTTGATGTGTGTTTCATTGCTTGCTATGAATAAACCAATTTTTGTCCATTCTTTGTAGCAATCACAATGTCTTTTTAATCCCCAAAAAACATCTTTTGCCTTCATAATGGCAGAACATGTGAAAGAGACTTCAGCAGCAAGATCTCTGAGCCACACCCAGAGTCCCCAATTCATGCTCCGTTATTGTATTGGCGAGGCATTTTCAATCCCTTGCTGATAATTTTCTTTTGTTTTAGATTATGGAAAAAGCATGAGGAATACAATAAGAGATTCAGCTGACCAGTTTCAATTTATAATCAATGTATCAATGTTAAGTGGAACAATCCTTTAAGAGTCAGTAATTACAGCATATCTAAAGCCAAACCATTATAGTATTTTTCATTTAGTAGAGAAGGTATAAAACCTCTTGTCAGTTTTATTAGATGGGTCTCCTTCCTTTCCCATAGACCCAACATGATTTAATAAAATATTTTTTACAGTGTGAGGAATGGTTATCTCTTCTAAGCAGTCATGGGAACAAGTGTACCCGTTGGAAGACCTCCCCTCTAAACTTGTTCTACTAGCAACTCAGAATTTTGGATTTACTCTTACTTATTCGTGGTGATATTGATGACCAGGACAATTATAACCGAGGACACATATAGTAATAAAAACCCAACATGAGTTATATATTACCACTCATTTCAAATCTAAAAAAAGTTTTGCCTTTAGCTGTACTTTAAAGCTAAACTCCAGAAAAATGGAAAGCTACCCTCACGGCGGGACTTTCTCCCACCCGATCTTCAGAGGTTAAATGTTAATTTTTCCAAATCAATGTTTATTGTATGCATAAGATAGGATACACAATAGTGATACAGTAATAAAATGTACAAAGTGTAATACAATGCTCTGATACAGACTATAAGAAATAGTATTAGGGGGAGAACATTATACATTAGTACGGTGTAATAAGAAGAGAGCATAAACAAACAAAAAACAAAAGATGAACAGCATGGGCGACTAGCCCTGAAATTAACCCTGTTTATATAGCGGGCTATAGTTTCCTTGACAATGCAGTCTTGCGTGCTCAGGTAGAGACTCTCCTCACGGGAGAGAAGAACAATAATGGACATAATGGACAGGGGTGATATGAAGCCTAGGGATAGGGTGGTGAGTGGTATTTCAGTTTCTGGAAATAGGTGGTAGTCATATTTGCTGTGTATTGAGTGTGTAAAGGGATAGAAGAGAGGCGATGGGGGAGAAAAGGATGACATGGGTATAGGGCTGATTTTTTTCTCCTCCTCCTCCGACTTGGCCTTGTGATCCTTCGCATATCCCTAAGACAGTAGTTGGGAATATTCATTAGTTGTTTGAAAGTGATGCCAGCAAGACTAGATTTTCCTGAATTTTGTTAGCGTGTCTATGGCTTGGACTACTAATTCCTCTATTTCTGTCACTTTAATTATGCGTCTAAACCAGTCCACAGTGGCTTGGAGGACTTCCAGAGAGTTGGGATGCATATTTTTGCAGCATTTAAAAGGTGCAAAGAAAGAAACTGATAGTAATCTTTTTTTGGGATGGAGGAGCGGTGTAGGAGCACTTGGGCTGGGGTAAATAATATCTGGTAGGTGGTAATTTGAGTAGTGAGACGGAGGACCTCTTTCCAGAAATTTTGTTAAATGTTCATTTTTTGCCTAGGTACCATTACAAAGCACTTTTACTTGCCTTATCACTTACTGCGGCAGGCTCCATCTTCCATGTTACCTGTCCCACGCAGCCTCTTCTCTATGGTAATCCATCAAAGTTGCAGCTCCAACATCATCACGTACAATGCAGGACCAGTGATCCTGCATTATAGATGAGAATGCAGAGGTCCCGCTCACAACCTGGGTGGTTGAAAAAAGAAGAACTTTGGCTGATGAGGGAGTGAGGAATAAGGTAAGTAAAAGTGTTTTTCAATGATACACTAGACAAAAACTAGTATTTAACCCTTGACGTACAAGGATAGCCCTATTGCAAAGGTAGTTTTTCTGCTAAAATTTACAGCCTCATATTTATACAGAGAATAAATTATATTTCAAAAAAATATTTCTGGTATGTTTTCTGTGTTTTGCATACCGCATTTCCCCTGTGTAATTGCTGTTATTTTTAAAATAGAGAACACTTCTACAAAGAAGATAGAACACACAGTCTACCTTAACAGCAGCACCTTCCTATTCAAATGTACACGTACACAGGTATATCATTACCGAGTCACAGGCTGCTCTGTCTCATGTTACCATTGTTTATCTCTCAAGTGTAAGGCCCAGGGGATAGAGATGTAGACTATGACCATCTAGATAGGAGGATGAGCGTTTTCATAGTTAAATATACAGATATTTCACTGTAGAATCTAGTAGCTTTTTTAATATTTATTTCTTGCTGATTATTAAAATAAATACATTTATATTACCTAGAAACATTGTGTGACATGATATCTGTAGTTGTTTTGCATGTGCTGGAAATATCATAATCCTTAGTCACAAAGGAGATATGTTGCTAGACTACAGACCTCAAATAACCCAGTATTGTTGTTTCTTAAAGGTAGACATTACATTGGTTATCTGTTAAAGGTTCTGGGTATGCCTATCGTTGTACACAGTTGGTAACAGTCTGGTAACAGTCTTACGTTATGTAGAATTATGGTATGATGCACAATCATTGTAATGTAGATCTACACTATATCATTCTTATTGTTCTCAGTACTGTGTTTCTCTTTTGAACTGAGACACCTTTTGTATTGTTAGTTATTTTCTAACTGTAATTTTTAAAAACTTTTAATAAAAATTACCTGGTTAGAAAAAAAAAAGTACACTCGAGTAAAAGCTGGAAATGTCATTTTCAGATACAAAATAGCATAGCTCCCAGGTAGTACCGTTTTTTATTCAGACACTACTGTAGTATCTAGATTCTATTTATCTGTAATCTGATGATACTGGAATGCATCTACTGGTGTTAATGGAACTAGCACCTACAGTATACACCAAAGCCTATATTTTAATGGCAGTATTAAGATTCTCACAGCTACCAATTAGATGCAAACTTGCCCTGTAAGTTTGAATGTGAGTGGTTATACTGAAAGCAGAAAGTTTATTGGACAGTATTAAAGTGATTGCAAACGGAATTGAGTACGTGTTCAACCACAATGACCCTCCACTACACTTCGCAGTTCTACAAAACCCTCATCGAGCTTCAAAGTCCTTCATACCCGACCTTTCTTGTTAAATGGGAAACCGATCTCGATTCAAAAAATGAATAAAATCTTCCAACTGGCACGTCTCCTCACTAGAATCAAAAATGGCGAAAGTCAACTACAAACTACTTACCAGGTGGCACTACACCCCATCCAAACTGAACCAAATGTTCCCCGCCAGTTCCCCCGTTAAGTTGGAGGAACTGTGGGAACAATGCTACCCAAGCTCACGTCTGGTGGACCTGCCCTGTAAACCGCCCTTTTTGGACCAACATTCTCAATCTGATACATCGGATTACAGGCATTAACCTTCCCAACAACCCATGGACCATCCTCTTCCATGCCACTATGGAGCCCATTGGCATTTACAAACGCTCGCTCATCCCTCACCTGTTAAACACAGCTAAGGCTCTCATACCTACTCTCTGGGGCAAGTCTTTAATCCCATCCATGAAGAAATGGCTGCAAATGGTTGCTAGGTACATCTTATGGAAGACCTCACCCACATTGCCAGAGGAAACACTAAACGCTATACATTAACTTGGGCCCCCTGGATAACATTTACATCCACCCTCTGCTACAAAGATATCATGTCTAAGGTCCCACATGACACCCAATCAACTGTGACAGGTAATCTTTAGCAAACTTTGTGTTTATAGCAATGTGTTCATCTTCTTTTTGATCCTAACATTCTATTTGCTTTATGTAAGTTGACATGCATGCTTGTGATCCATCCTACCCCATCCTCTACCCTTACCCTAATTCCCTCCCTTCTCTTTTCCCCCTTCATACTTGCCTCCTCTCCACCCCCCTTGATCTTTACCTCCCACTCTTCTCTATTGAAACCATTACCAAGTCAAGTACATTTTTTCACCTTGGTTAGCTCAAATGCTCGCATAGATTTATGCCTCTGCATAGGCCAGTTGCTGTAAATTTCTTATCCAACACCTGCATACCCCCAGAGGCCCTTCAGGTCTGGTATGGCGCAGGGGTCCCCCCAAAATCCATACCAGACCCTTATCTGAGCAAGCAACCAAGAAAAGAGGGGGGATGAAGGAGCGCCCCTCACCCTGAAGCCTGTAACATGTAAATCCATCTCACGTCGCCCAACGAGCCGAAAAAAGAAAAAAAAGCCGCAACAGCTCCGCCTCGATGGGAGGCTCCCACCGAGTGATGCTTCTTCTCGATGTCAGCTGTTATATAGCTGAAGGCAGGGCTACCCTAGGATGTAAACGGATGACCCCGTCCCCCTCTGATGCTATGTGACATCAGAGGAAGGCAGGGTCGCCTGTTTAAGTCACCAAATGTCCCGGCCCTCAGCTATATAATAGCTGTCATCGAGAAGAAGCCTCCCATGGAGGAAGAGCTATTGTGGCTTTTTCTTTTTTCGGCTCGTTGGGCGGCGTGAGGTGGATTTACATTGTGGGACATTTTTTTTTTTTATCTTTTAATAAAGTGTCTCCTGTCTTTTTTACTATTTTTGACACATTCTTTGTGAAATGGTAGAGGTACAATGTAACCGTTACCAATTCACATGGGGGGAGGCCAGGACCTGGGGGTCCCCTTCTTAAAGGGGGCTTCCAGATTTCAATAAGCCCCCTACCCACAGACCCCCACACCCACCAGGCAAGGTGTGCCAGGTGCGTGTTTGGATAAGGGTCTGGTATGGGTTTTGGGGGGGACCCCTTACGCCATTTTTTTTACATTTTGGTACAGGGTTCCAAATAATTTTCATACCAGACCTGAAGGGCCTGGTATGGATTTTTGTAAATTTTTGGTTCGGGGTTAATACTCATACCAGACCCGAGTGGACTGGGGGGAACCTATACGTTTTTTTCAATGAGTTTCATCTATATTGTTGAGACCCGACAATTCATTACAGCCGCAATCATTTTTAAATTACATCTTTCCTTTAGAAATGTCACTTTGCTGTGGTACTGTTCTAAACATGAGAAAACTCTGCCACTTTACAGGCATACTATAGACACCCCCCAGGCACAATATTTAACCACTTCAATACCAGGCACTTAAACACCTTCCTGCCCAGACCAATTTTGAGCTTTCAGCGCTGTCGCACTTCGAATGACAATTGCGCGGTCATGCTACACTGTACCCAAATGAAATTTTTATCATTTTTTTCCCACAAATAGAGCTTTCTTTTGGTGGTATTTGATCACCTCTGCGGTTTTTATTTTTTGCTAAACAAATAAAAAAATACCGAAAATTTTGAAAAAAATAAAACGTTTTTTTTGTTTCAGTTTTAAAACTTTGCAAATAAGTAAGTTTTCTCCTTCACTGATGGGCACTGATGGGGTTACACTGATGGGCAATGATAAGGCGGCACTAATGGGCACCCATGAGTTGGCACCAATGAAGTGGCACTGATGAGGTGGCATTGATGGACACTGATATGTGGCACTGATAGGTGGCACTGATGGGCACTGATGGGTGGCACTGATGGGTGAAAGGGTTGGGCACTGATAGGTGGCACAAATTGGCACTGATAGCTGGCACGGATTGGCATGGATGGGCATGGATAGGCGGCACAGGTGGGCATGGGTTAGTCGGCACAGGTGGGCATGGGTAGGCGGCACAGGTGGGCATGGATGGGCACTGATAGGTGGCATGGATGGGCACTGATAGGCGGCACAGATGGGAACTGATAGGTGGCATTGTATTATAATATATTGTACTAATGGATGCCAATCAGTGCCAAACAATAATGCATGCCAATCAGTGATGACCATTGTGGGCACTGATTGGCATCCATTATGGGCACTGATTGGCATCCATTGTGCCACTGACTGGAATCCCTGGTGGTCTAGGGTGGCATACCTTGTCCTGGGCATCCCTGGTGGTCTGGTGGCGTCCCTGGTGGTCCAGTGTGGGCATCCTCGGCGGGGCTGTGCTGATAATCGATCAGCACAGACCCCCCTGTCAGAGGAGCAGCCGATCGGCTCTCCTCTACTCGCGTCTGACAGACGCGAGTGAGGAAAAGCCAATCGCCGGCTTTCCCTATTTACACTGTGATCAGCCGTGATTGGACACGGGTGATCACGTGGTAAAGAGTCTCCGTCGGAGACTCTTTACCGAGATCGTAGTTGCCGGGTGTCAGACTGACACCCCGCAACAACGATCGCCGAAATGCACACCCCCGGGGGCGCGCAGCGGCTCATAATCCTGATCACGTCATATGACGTCCGATCAGGATTATGCAACCACTTTGCCACCGTCAATTTGTTATAGGGCGGGCGGCAAGTGGTTAAAGGAATATTTCATTTTTATTGTTTCACTTTAAGCATTATTAAAATCACTGCTCCCGTACAAAACGTAATTTTTTTAACTTTTTTTTTCATTGATACATGTCCCTTGGGGCAGGACCAAGGTCCCCAAACACTTTTTATGACAATAACTTGCATATGAGCCTTTAAAATTAGCACTTTTGATTTTTCATGTTCGTGTCCCATAGACTTTAACGGTGTTCATTTGTTCATCCAAATTTTTTGCCTGTTCCATTGTTCTGGTGCGAACCGAACCGGGTTATCCTTAGTCAGTGACCAAGTTGTATTTCTTAACTGCATTGGTTGAGTTGATTGTAGGCATATAAGTGCATTTGTTACAAAAAGAATTGAATACTGTGTGTGATACTTTTTTAATCGGCATTACCATCCACATTTTCAGGACAAACTTTCAGGGTGTGTCCCTTTCTTCAAGGTCCAAGCTGCACTAATAAGTTATCGAAGAATGTTAATAAGACAATTTCTACTTCTGTAGGTTAAAGGAGTATACTTCATTCTGCACTTCTGTGACCCATATTCATTGGGCTAAAGCTAGGCCAGACTCTGTAGGGATTCTGACTTTAATGTCAGAATCCACCTGGGTGCCTGACCCACAGCTGGCTCAGCTGCTCAGCATGCATGAGAGCCTGAGCCAGCCACTCCCACCCCTACACAGCCTCTGCTCAGTGAAGATGGAGAACTAAGCAATCAGTGGTCTTTGATCACTCGGTTCTTGGTGTAGAGCTGGCGGGGGACAGATGCAGCATTGGATCAATGTTGTATCCACCTAGGTGAGTATGTATGTTTGTTTTTTCAAAACCCACATTTCTCTTTTAACAGAACAAAACATATATGACATGTAAGGCACTTAAATGGTATTAAACCCAAAAGCAAACATTTATTAGGCACCTTTCACACCAGGGGACCAATCGGGTCCGCCTGTCTGTTTTTCTAGCTCTCTATGGGGTGGCAGATGTCAGTGACACTCCCCAGCATCCAATCCGATCCAGTCTGCTAAAAACAAACAGAAGGGGTTCCCCATCCAGCTGGTGGATCGGTTTGAATGACAATCTGATGGAACGGACATGCAGTCCGTTTCCATCCCACCTCCCCATAGAGAACAGTAAGCTGTTCTCTCTGCTGAGGCACCTCTCCGCTGAGTCCTGCTGAGCAGCCAGATGACGGACCTCTTGTTTTTCAAAAGAACATGTTCTCTAGCAGAATGTATTAATTACAGGGATGAAACAAACCATTTAACATTAGCAGGGGTGCTTACAATTAACTGCTTTTATTTATTCATGTAAAACCTTTATCCAAAAAGAGTTGCTTATAAAGTATTAGCTGGAGCTTGGCATCAATTGTAAATGTACCTAAATCCGCTTGTACTTTTAACACTCCCTACCCCTCAGACTGGTAATGCTGCTGTCCAAAGGTGCCCCCCTATGTGCATTCATCTATAGTGGGGGCACTCTATACAGGAGGCGCTTTAATGGGCAGATCACCAGGTGAAATCTGAGGGAAAAAGCTTAAGAAAAGAAAACAAATGCAGCCACCACAACCAATGATTGACAAGCTGCAATATATTACATTTTTGGCTTTGGGTTTAATACCTCTTTAACATATATATATATATATATATATATATATATATATATATATATATATATATATATATATATATGTATATATATATATATATATATATATATATTTATATATATATAGAGAGAGAGAGAGAGAGAGAGAGAGAGATATTTCAGCTAAGAATTTATCTGTTTGCTACTAGTTCATGCTTTAAACCATGTGGGTTATTTCAAAATGTTTGACTGTAGAGCACATTGCAACCAAGACCTCTTCATGCACATCTTAGGCTGGATTCACACTGTTTGTGGAGCGGCTTGCAGCAGGGGATCCGGGGCATCCCTGTTCTTAGTTTCAGAGGGAAATCAGATCTGAATTTTTGCCTGAATTCAGACCTGAAACAAAGCCAACGATTGATTTTTTTGTTTGGTGATAAATTGCTATCGATTTTATTAGTAACATTTAACTACAAAGAATCTCCTGTGTACCTCTAACTCAGCCTTTCTCAACCTTTTTATGCCGGAGGAACCCTTGAAAACATTTCTGGGGTCTTAGGGAACACCTGCTCAAACCGGTTCCTTGTGGGTGATTGGGAAAAATGCCCCTTTACAGTAGTGGTCAGAATGCCACCCTTACAGATACCGGTAACAAAAAAAATTATTGTTGTTATGTCACTGACTCTAACGATTGGCCTTGACCCTGGAAGTATACCATCAAATGGGAGGTCAATCAGCTAAAGCTCAGAACATCTAGCAACCAATGAAGGAGCACTAGAGAATGGAAACACCTTTGCACACTGGTACTGGCTAGTGTTCCAATGTTTCTCTTCTCCCTCAGTTTCTCTCCCTCACTCAGCTAATGTGACCCCAGTGCTGATGGAGAGGGGTGGGGGAGGGTCAAACAAGGGTACTGTGCAGGTGACAATGTCCTCCCTATGAACTGATGGTGTCATTGGTTGTTAGGACACAGGCAGCTAGAAGGTTGTAATGGTGCACAATGAAAACCTGTGGCTTTTACATAACTATTAGGCAGGCTTGAGCCACCTTGCTGGCCTGTATAGAATTTTTGAGCGGTTTCTAGGCATTTTGTCAAGACACCCCTGAAGACACCGGAAGGCACCCTGGTTAAAAAAAGACTGCTATATAATGTACATTATCATTAGGAAATAAAATTATTAGGCAATAAAACAGGAGCAGATTTTTTTTGTTGTTCCACATCTATTGATTTTATTGCAAAGGCATCGAGGGCTTGTGTTTGACTTGTGCATTAAACAAACATGCCAGTAATGTATCTGTGAACCAAGGTCAGTATATGGCCTATGATGTCATCAGACGTGCAATGGCTAGTTGAGGAGGTTTTTTTGTTTTTTTGTGTTACATTTAACCATTCTTTCCTTTAAGCAAGATTTAAATTTGCTGCAGAAACTGTACTATAGTCATCAATAAAAATTATTTTTTTATGTCTTTATATCATTTCCGAGCAGAAGATGTCTGTATTACGATTTGCTTAAATTACCTAAACAAATTTCAGTAGTAAATGTGTAATAACAGACTATCCTGATATTTCTGGTTATAGTCCACAAAAATGCAGTTGTTTTCAGGCTGTAATGGCAAGTTGAGTATTCCACTGGTAGTACCACTGGGTACAAAGTTTACAGTGTAGAAATCAGCAGCAGGCAAGCTGAGCAGTAAAGTTGAAGTCCATCTCCCTCCTAGGTATTAGGCAATTGCAGAATTTTCAGAATTAGTTTTGGTAAGTGGCCACTTTAAATATTCACATTCCCTCTGCTCACAACCTGCCAAAGAGGAACAAACTCAATGAGTTAAAAAAAAAAAAAAAAACACATCATTGACAACTCATTTACTACATTTTTCTTGTATAAATCGGGCAAATCTACCAGATCTAAAATTTTCAATGCTAGTGGCTAATATAACCTATCATAAAAATGACCACATGAACTAATAAAGGTAGTCATTGTACCTGGGGATGCCACTTGTTCTTTAAACACTTTAGCGCGCACAGCAAATTTTTTTTTATAGTATAAATTATACATATATTTTGCTATTAAATAACATTTCTAATCATATGAAGTTAATAACAAGAGTCCCCCTTTACATCAGAGTTCACAGAGTTCCCCTTTTACATCTGAACCCGCAGAGTCCCCTTTCACTGTAAGGGGGAACTCTGCAGACTCTGATGTAAGGGAGAACTCTGGGGCCTCTAACATAAGGGATGCTCTGGGAACCCTGATTTAAGAGGGAACACTGAGAATTCTGATGTATGGAGAAGACTCTGATGTAAGGTGAAACACGTGGCTTCTGGTGTAAAGGGGAAATCTGATGTAAGGGGTGCTCTGAGAACCCTGATTTGCCTTAGTGTACTTAGTCAGAGGCAGGAGAAAGAAGGGGGAGACTTCAAAAAGGGATGAATGGTGAGCTCACTCACCTCTTGGCAGTCAGGTCCACTCATCCAGATGTATCTGAGGCTGCTGGACTTCACATTTCTGGCCCCAACTTTCCTTTTCTGAGGCACAGCGCTGGGGATTGGAGTGTGGACGGACACAGAGGGGTAGGGGTGTTTGAGGGGGAGGGGGTTGTTAGTGCTGGCTTTGGGCAGTGTGAAAGTGTACAACAGACACTCTCAGCTCAGACAACTGCAGCCAGCAACCCTGCTGGGAAGTCATAGTACAGTCTAAATAATGTGTCCGGGTTTCAGGTAGTCTGAAACCCGGACGCACGTTTCCAAACCCCGAACTGTCCGGTGAATCCTGGACAGGTGGTAACCCTAATTGTACCCATGGCGTTTAATCCCATCCAGGAGGGAATCAATTTCAGCACAAACACAGAACAAGTAGAATACAACTGAACTGTTTGCAAGCAGGCGTCTTGCAGATTCAGCCTAAGCTCTATCTCTGACAATAACATTTCT
This sequence comes from Lithobates pipiens, assembly GCF_037356315.1. NCBI lineage: Eukaryota > Metazoa > Chordata > Amphibia > Anura > Ranidae > Lithobates > Lithobates pipiens. Next base: position 197,245,975 of record NW_027507787.1, read on the forward strand.
TAAAAAACATTTGTCGCATTTAATTTTTTTTGTTAAATATAACCCAATACATAATCATTTAATATATTAGGCTTTCTTTTTTTCTAGCAGATGTCTCTCCCTGGGAATAACAGGTGAGGAGATGAATGTTAGTCTATCCTGCTTTTATTCTGGGCTGATACCCAGTGATGTTTCTTGTATCTCTTGACCAGTGCACAGAAGCAAGGCATATACCATAATCCCCTTTCATCCCTCTACTCATTGGGAAGAACTAAAAGTATCTCGCTCAATTACTGGGCCACAAGCAGCACAATACTCATCAACAAGGCCACATGTCTTTGTGGGTATATGATGTGGCTCAAGATGAGAGGGCTTTCAGATGTGGAACAGAAGTACTCAAAGTATCATGTTGTAAATTGTCAGTAATATTTGTGTGTATAATAAAAAATTCCAGACTGCTGCCCTTGCCTGTCAGTGCCACCAGACTGGGTCCTTATTACGCCTGTGCACTTTTGAATTTTTGTTGGCTTAATAGTGTCCTTACAGTAGGATGTCTCTTTGCCCTACTCTTTGTTATTAGCTCTAACGATACAGATGTAGTCAAACACAATTTCAGAAACACCAAAGTATCCCTGAACCCAGCGCTAAATGGATTTTGTAAATCTTATCCCTACAGCTGCTGTTATCTTAAAAAAATATATATAAAACTCAACAAAACACCCCTGTCTGATTAATAAACCAAACAGTAACAGCGCTAAATATTATTTGCAAAATCAATATCAATTATGTATCATCATACATCAAGTTGCATAATAAACGCATAAGATCGCACAAAAAAAATATATATAAAAAAAAAAAACACACTTCAGAAAATAATAAAAAAATCACAGTAAAAAATTAGCACTGTTACTGCTACATATATCACCAGTCCAAACAGATATATTTTCTAACGCATACAGCAATCTCAAATGCGCTGAAAAAGTTCAAATGATCTTATAACAGTAAATAGTATCCATATATATCATTGGGAGAGATAGAGAGAAGCAAAGTCACGCAGAGTGTCCCACAACTTCCCGAAAGTGAGAGTATCCTTTCCTTCTGTTATAAACCATCACCATTCACACCATGTGCAGTATCCCACAGGTGGCCGCTTACCAGAGAGTCTGAGGTGAGTTGTCTTTGGATTGTACCAAGTCAGGATAATCATTAGCCATCAGAAGAGCATTGCAGAGCCCAGAGGGTGACATGTCCCTCCTGTCCTGAATATAACCTGCTCTGTCACCTGCCATGGGCCACTATTAATCCTTCAAGGGACAGAAGATTCAGGAAGCAGCTCCAGCTTCTGACACTAATGAGACCATTGGGAGTATTACAAGAGTGGAGTGCTGATATAAAGCAATGAGACATCCTTATTATTTGCCTGATTGCATAGACTCTCTGGTAAGCGGCCACCTGTGGGATACTGCACATGGTGTGAATGGTGATGGTTTATAACACAAGGAAAGGATACTCTCACTTTCGAGAAGTTGTGGGACACTCTGCGTGACTTTGCTTCTCTCTATCTCTCCCATTGATATATATGGACACTGTTTACTGTTATAAGATCATTTGAACTTTTTCAGCGCATTTGAGATTGCTGTATGCGTTAGAAAATATATCTGTTTGGACTGGTGATATATGTAGCAGTAACAGTGCTAATTTTTTACTGTGATTTTTTATTATTTTCTGAAGTGTGTTTTATATATATATATATATATATATATATATATGCTTTTTTTTTGTGCAATCTTATGCGTTTATTATGCAACTTGATGTATGATGATACAAAATTGATCATTTATTTTGCAAATAATATTTAGCGCTGTTACTGTTTGATACAGATGTAGTGATGGTGATGCCCACTCTGCGCCTCATAGCCTCAGCATGCCATGTGAGATTATAAAGTTTGAATTTGTAGGCTAGCCAAATGACGGAGGTTTTATTACATTTGTTGCCACACATTAACACACGTTATTGTGCATGCTAATGTCTCTTGCGTTCAGGAAAACTAATTATTTTAAATGGGCTGCCAACAGACCCCAGAATGTCCAGATTCAAACATGACCCTTTTAAGAGAACACACGGCAATGCACTACTGCACTCTCATGAAATGACACTTAAGCCCCATACACACTATCAGATTTTCTGATGATTTTTTCCTTCAGATTTACCAAAACCACATAATATGAGGTCAAACCTTAGGAGTTTCAATTTGTATGCAATCAGGCAGGCCCTTCTACTACATGGTTTTGGTAAATCTGAAGGAAAAAATCAGCAGAAAATCTGATAGTGTGTATGGGGCTTTTAATTTTTTATGCAGAATTAAGTTACAAAAATAAAAAAGAACAACTTTATCAGTACAGACACACCTGTGCCCATCAATGCAGCCTGACCTGTGCCTATCAATGCAGCCTGACCTGTGCCCATCTATGCAGCGTGACCAGTGCCTATTAATGCAGTGTGACCAGTGCCCATCAATGCAGCGTGACTAGTGCCCACCAATGCAGCCTCATCTGTGCTCATCATTGCATCCTCACCTGTGCCCATCATTGCAGCGTGACCGGTGCCCACCAATGCAGCCTCACCTGTGTCCATCACTGCAGCCTCACCTGTGCCCATCATTGCAGTGTGACTTGTGCCCATCATTGCAGTTAGACCAGTAGCCAAATAATGCAACCTCATCTGTGCCCATCATTGCAGCATAACCTGTGCCCATCTTACAGCGTGATCTGTGCCCATCATTGCAACCTCACCTGTGTCCATCATTGCAGCATGACCTGTGCAGAGGAAGAGAGAGGGCGGGCGGATCACAGAGCAGTGATTCACTGCTGTAACAGCTTACATTTGAATTGCCGTCCGCTCGCTGTCACACACAGCCCCATCTCCTGACCCAGCGCCTGTGACAGACAGAACACCAGTCCAATGCTAGGATGTGTTTTTTTATGTCACAAGCACCAGGTCAGAAGGTGGGGCTGTGTGTGACTGCGAGCAGATGGCAATTCAAATGCAATCCCCTCTCTGTGATCCGGCCAGCTCACCTCTTCCTCCACTCTCTCTTCTCCCAGAGGCGATCGCTGGGAGAAAAGCTCCCATTCAACCCTGCCTGCCGGCGGTGGTCACCCCCCTCCCCCTTTCAGAGGCATCGCACGCTCACCAGAAACCATTTTCCACTTTCAAAATGAGAGTAGGCGAGTGGAAAATGTGAGGGCTGTATATATATATATATATATATATATATATATATATATATATATATATTGTATAAGGGGACTAATTATTTTATTAACATGAGGTGGGAGGTCTCCTCTGAGAATGCCTGTGTACTCAGCTGCGGTAATTCACTGCTGCTTAACCATTTTCCCACTGGGCACCTTAAGCCCCCTTCCTAACCAGACCAATTTTCAGCTTTAAAGCGGTGTTCTGCTTAAAATTTTTTTTAAAAGTCAGCAGCTAAAAATACTGCAGCTGCTGACTTTTAATAATCAGACACTTACCTGTCCCAGGGTCCAGCGATGTGGGGGATCGAAGCCCCGCGTGTCTCTCCCTCCACTCGGCGGCGCTGCCATTGTAACTGTGGATGCCTGGCTGTGGCTTCACAGACGTGTCCCAGATGATTGACAAGAGGGAGGGGGCAGAGCTGATCTCCCTTCCTGCGCTGAGGGAAGTGACATCAAGAACTCAGGCGCTGAAGGAAGAAGACTATGAGGGACCCCCTAGCAACAGGCATTTAGAGGTGAGTAATTTATGCACATAAATTACATTTTTTTTTAGGGTGGAACTCCACTTTAAGTGCTCTCACATTTTGAATGACAATTACTCAGTCATGCTACATTGTACCTATATTATTTTTTTTTTCACAAAATACAGCTTTCTTTTGGTGGTATTTGATCACCACTGGGTTTTTTATTTTGTGCACTATAAAGGAAAAAAGACCAAAAATTTTGTAAAAAAATAAAAAATGCATTTATCTTCTTTTCAGTTAGTAATTAGTAATTTTTCTTCACATCAAATGTTGCCTAAAATTTGTACTGATACATATCTTAAAAATAACACAAATGTGAAAGTTATAGAGTTTACAAGCTATGGTGCCAATCTCTGAAAATTGATCACACCTGATGCACTGATGGTCTCATTTCTTGAGACACTAACAAGTCAGGAAAGTACAAATACCCCCCAAATGACCCCTTTTTGGAAAGTAGACATTCCAAGGTATTTAGTATAAGGCATGGTTTGTTTTTTGAAGTTGTAATTTTTTCCCACAATTCTTTGCAAAATTAAGATTTGTTTTTTCTTTTCACAAAATGGTCATCACACCACAAATTACACCCAAAAATACATTCCACGACTCCTCCTGAGTATGGAGATACCACATGTGTGAGCCTTTTACACAGCCAGGCCACATACACAGGCCCAACATGCAGGTGTTCTAGGAGCATAAATGACACATCTAATTTGACTACCTATTACACTTTTGTGAGACACTGATGGGCACTGTAGTGGCACTGATGGGCACTGTAGCGGGATGGATGTGGCATGGATGAGAACTGAGGTGGCATGAATATGGCATGGATACCACATGTGTGAGACTTTTTCATGGCCTGGCCACACAGAGAGGCTCAGCATGCAGGGAGCACAATCAGGAGTTCCAGGGACATAAATTATACATTTAAAGTGGGATTCCGCTCTTTTTTTATTTTTTTCTTACCTGTCTCACTGGTGGGTGAGTGCTAGCTTCGATTGGCATCCACGTCCGGCGTTTATTTGACCCCCGGCACGACGAATCTTTTCTTCAGGATGACTTATAAAAACCTACTCTGGCATTTTCCATTTTAACTGTGGGCGTCTGAAGCCCACAGGCATTTACTTCCTGGTATATGATGACGTCTGGCTCCCAGCATGCTCCGCTCCATCTTGCACATGCTCAGTGAGAGCAGTGACAAGGAAAGAAAAACTCCAGGAAGTTCCCGCCCCGTTGTCAAGGCAACGAAAACCACACAGCACAGAGAACAAAGAATGAATGAAAACGAACCCACAGAAGCAATCACTTGTTTGCTTGCTACCTCGTGTGTAATGGCAGATACAGCTGCCTGCCCACTTTAAAAATGGCAAATTCGTACACGCCCTCGTCACGTGACCGGCGTCCGAACGAAATCTCGCGAGATTTCGCAATTTCAATGTCCCCCATGGATTCTTGGGAAATTTCCCAGGGACCATTGCGAGGACGATAGCCACCCCTACTCCCACGGGAGGAGAACCCGGAAGTCAGCTGAAACATCAGAAATAAAAGGTAAGTAAATAATATTTTTTTTTTTCAGGGTTCGTTTAGGTAAGTATGCTAACTGTTGATTTTAATAACATGAACTTTCATTTTTAGGTACCAAACCACTTTAATTTCTTGACTCCCTCTTAAACTTTTGAAGGCCCTTGAGCCTTTTTTTTACACAAAGTTGTCCATGTATAAGATATTTCTAACACATGTAAATAGTAAAAATTACACCCCAAAACACATTCTACTACTCCTCCTGAGTATGGCGATACCACATGTGTGAGCCTTTTACACAACCAGGCCACATACACAGCAGGCCCAACATGCAGGGAGGGAGCCCCATCAGGCGTTCTAGGAGCATAAATGACACATCTAATTTGATTACCTATTACACTTTTGTGAAACACTGAAGGGCACTGTAGTGGCACTGAAGGGCACTGTAGCGGGAGGGATGTGGCATGGATGAGAACTGAGGTGGCATGGATGAGTACTGATGTTTCATGAATGTGGCATGGATGAGTACTTATGTGGCATGATTGAGCCATGGATGAGTATGGATGGGCATGGATGAGCTATGGATGGGCACAGATAAGCCATATATGAGCATGAATGGGCACAGATGAGCCATGGATAGGCATGGATGAGCCAGGGATGAGCATGGATGGGGATGGATGAGCCTGGATGGGCATGAATGAGCATGGCTGGGCATGTCTGGGCATGGATGAGCATGGATGGGCAAGGATGAGCATGGGTGGGCATGGCCAGGCATGAATGAGCATGGTTGGGCATGGTTGAGCATGGATTGGCATTGATATGCTTAGCTGGACATGGATGAGCATGGCTGAGCATGGCTGAGCATGGCCGGGCATGGATGAGCATGGATAAGCATGGCTGGGCATGAATGAGCATGGATGAGCATGGCTGAGCAAGGATGAGCATGGCTGGGCATAGCTGAGCATGGATGAGCATGGTTGGGCAAGGCTGGACATGGGTGAGCATGGATGGGCAAGGATGGGCAAAGATCAGCGCTGTGGGCACTTTAGATCCAGCCCACAGCGCTGCTGCACCCGGCTCCTTCCTCTCCTTGCACACTGTACCGATCCATGTGAGGAGAGGGGAGGAGCTGAACTGGACATGCTCAGGTCCATTGACAACTGATCGCTCCATGATTGGATGGGGCGATCGTGTGGTAAAGGTCCGCTGTCATTGGCCCTTCACCCTGTTCTGTGATGCACCGGGTCCGGAAGACCCAACAGTCACGGACCGCATGGGCCGCATGGCAGAGTGATTCTGGGAAGACGCCATATGACAGCCTCCCAGAGTTATCCAACCGCACTGTAGCTGTCATTCGGCTATGGCCCGGTCGGCAACTGGTTAATAAACGGACACCAGAGTGTTTCACAGATTTTTTTGGTACTGCAATCTCGCTATGTCTTTTGAGATTACAGAACCTTGAGGTGTTCACCACAGTTCTAAGTGTTTGTAGATCGCTTCACTCCTGAAAAGGAGAAGCGGTCTACACCGATTCATAAACCGGCACTCAGAGGAGAGCGATCTCCTCTGAGAATGGTGGAGAACTCAGCATCGGTTATTTTCCGCTGCTTGAAAAACAAACACCTATCTCATAAATTTGAGTTTTAAAAGCCTCCTACTTGATGCACAAAATTATGACAGAGACCTAAGTTTTTTGGACTTTGGTGTCATTAATTACACTTCAGAAGGAGTAGTTAAAATTTGTGCCAGGAAAGAAAAGCAAAAGAAATCCAATGGGCCAACCAAGCCCACTAACATCTTCTGGCAGCGGACATATCAGTTTTTCTTTTAAGGATTTCACCATAGACAGCATAATTTACCTCTATAAATCTGGTATGAGTTTTAGCTTGTACTGAGTGCAGGTGATTAACAGTAAAATGACAGTCTGGTCTTCATGTTTAATGAAATCTGATATATTTCCTAATCCCTGGCATGACTTGGCTGGAGGCACAGAAGCAACTGCACATATTGTAACTGTAACTGACCTTCTCACTTACATGATGGCCGATGGAGCCACTCGGGTTACACAGCATTGCTTTTCTCAACAACTGGCACAGGTTTCTCGGCTGTGCTTTCAGCCGGCTACACAGCAAACAGAAAACAGTGTTATAGTAACGTCCTAAATGGACAGCTCAATAATGTCTATGGCAATAAAGTAACAACATTCACAAGATAACAGGTGCACATATTGAAGCTTTAATGCAGAAATCACTCACTCTATATGCCAATATTATAATTATTACAACCTCCCATCCTGTCATCATTATGAGTACAATTTCTAAAGTGCTCAGGATTTTGTTTTATAAAATATTTGCATCTACAGGTTTATGTAATGTTTTAAGGGCAAGGATAATACGCACTACATGGTAATTCATAGTAAATAATCCTATTTCACTTTTAGAGTAGTCAACAATGGGTTACTCCATGGTAAAATAAAACTGTTTTCATTATGATTAAATAGGCATTCTTGTAAGTATAAAATTATGCATCATATATTCAGAGTTGGGATTTAGCATAAGGCCAGATTGGAGAACCTAAATCTATCACCGCTAACGTTTTTACGCGTACTAGGCTCCAATCGCACGTGTGAATGGGGCAGTTTACGATTTGATGAGCTATCAGCCTCCCATTGCTTTCAGTGGTGTTTCTGCCTGCAGCTTACTGCCGGGCTGTCCACATCTGATTGCACACAGCCCCATTCGTAAGTTTGAATGGAATTGCTTCTAGCATACTTATTTGTTAGGCTGTTTTGACCAAGGAAAGCTGTAGCGCTTTTTGGTAGTGTGGGAGCTTGCCCATTTTCGCCAGCCCCCTTACATTTGTATTTGTCTGTCACAATGAAGGGCTGCGTTATTGACTAATGGGGAAGAACAAATGTGTCTGGGTTCAGTCTGCAGGGAATTCAACAAACTCAGAGAGAAGTGCAAAAATTCTTAGCCCTTGTACACACAGTCGGACATACCGACAACAAAATCCGTTGGATTTTGTCCGAAACTTGTGTTGCATGCACACAGTCGGACAAAGTTGTCGGAAAATCCGATTGTACGTAACGTGATGATGTAATTTCGTTAGGACGGGACTACGTTCAGGCTAGTAGCCAATAGCTTTGGTCTAGGAATTTGATCTGAGTATGCGTGGCACTTTGTCCGATCGGAATTCTCTACACACAATCGGACAAAGTCCGATCGGATCATGTTGTCAGAAAGTTTTATAGCCCAGCTTTAAAACTTTGTCCGTCGGATATTCCGACGGAAACAGTCGGATTATCCGATAACACGGTCCGATCGGACATTTTCCGTCGGAATGTCCGACCGTGTGTACAAGGGCTTATTGTAACTTTGAACCCCAGTGAAGTCTGTGAGTGGCAAATCATGATTATGAATTCTGCCCATTTTCAGGGCTAATATGTAAGGGATTGTCCAAAATGGGCATTGGCGGAGCTGGGCGTGTAGGAGACATGTACATATGTAAAATACATTTTTTTTTTTTTTATATTTTAGCAGCATTAGCCCCTGTACACACGGTCGGAGATTTCAACAACCAAATCCGTCGGATTTTGTCCGTCGGATCTTGTCCGAAACTGTTGCATACACACGGTCGGACTAAGTTGTCGAAAAATCCGATCATTCAGAACGTGATGACGTAATTTCGTTACAATGGGACTACGTTCAGGCTAGTAGCCAATAGCTTTGATGTAGGAATTTGATCTGAGCATGCGTGGCACTTGGTCCGATCAAAATTCTCTACACATGATCGGAGTATGTCCGATCGAACCAGTTGGTCGGGAAATATTTCCAACATGTTGGAAAATTGGGTCCGACGGATATTCCGACGGAATCAGTCCAATGCATACCACACACAGTCAGATTATCCGACAACACGGTCCGATAGGACACATTCCGATGGATTCTCCGACCATGTGTACAAGGGCTTTAGAGGGAGAAGATGAGGCAGATTTGAAAGAAACATTAGAGTATTTTTTTTTATAGATAATAGCCGCAAATATTGTACAGTGGATGGATGGTATTTAAGCAGCTTGGTTTGGGAGCAATGAAACAGGTAGATATGAGACAGGTTTTATGTTGAAATTAATATTATAGTGTATATTTTTACAGAAAATATTAACAAAAAATGTACAGTGCCTGGACAGTGCCACTCTAAATGGCAGCAGGTTTTAGTTGCCTTCTTGAGACAACCACCCACACGTCTGGCATTCTGAGTGCCACGTTTTCCAAGCTCTTTGCACTGCAACCCATCCCATAAAATGTAATAGGGATTTTTTGGCCTGGGTGGCCTCAGAGTGGGAGATTATTAGCCACAATTTTCTTTTTCTTTTTTGTTTTATATATGCCTTTTTTCTTTATTATCTGGCCAAGTTGTGTGCACTTCAAACCCTTCTACATAATTTAGTAGAAAGTAACTCTTTTCTTCCTGCTCAAGGGCACATAGCAAACAATATATATTACAGTGCTGCTAATATGTTCTCGAAGAACAGGCAGCAGGAAAAATTAAGCATACAATTCTACTACCATAAGCTGACCGACTTTTCCAAAATCAGGGTTTTTGTGGAAATAAATTAAATTTAGTTTCCTTTGCCAAGAGTTTTGTTTTCATGGCTTTGGTAAGGTACATTTGTTGCTGACACAGGCAAAGCTGCTCTTTGCTCGCAGCATGTCACCCCAAAATGGTGGTATAAAGTTAGGTGCACCATAGCACCACATGTACATGGAGGTAGTAGTTTATTCTAAAATTGTATGTAGAGATTTTTTTTTTTTAAATAATATTGTTATAATATTTGATAATATAATTTTTTATTTTTTTTTGGTGGTAGTACCAGCTTGCCGCCCTCAGACATATCACATTACCTCAGAGAGTTTCCCAAGAAAGTAAACTTTCAATGAACTCATACAATGTCACCCAGTAAACTAAAACTACCTGTAGGTATAAGTCGGCAGTATCCTAGTTTGCAGGTTTTTAGTTTCACTGAATGGCTGTTTTCTTTCTATGGGTACCACTGGTCTAATATACATTATTATTAAATATAATTAAAAATATAACTGAAGGTTTTCCACAGGGTTAACTTTATCAGACAATAAATAGAAGAAAATTTTAGAGTTCTTTACAGACCTTTGTTGTTTCCTTGCCCCCCTGTGTTGGAGCATTTGCCTGATTAGGGCGACGACGATAATTGTATGGTCTTCTGAAACCACGACGGTTCTGTTGTTCTAGAGCTCCTGTCTCAAGTTGATTTTCTTTATTTTCATTTTCTCCAGTAGGTAGAGAAGATCTGGGTTGAGACACGGGTCTGTGGCAAATATACAATAATGTTGGTTGTAGTATAGATCTTAATCAGGTCTTAATCAGAAGACCCAGAACATTATTTCATATGGGACAGACTTACCGGCGATACCTTCCTCGGTAGTTGGAAGGTTGGCGAACTGGTTGCTGGGGTTGAGCTGCTTCAGGAGCATCATCTTTTATTTCTCCATCTCCTCCCTGAATTAGGTAGAGATATCCTAGTGAGCAATTGTGGACTATGGTATACATTAAGTCTAGTTCAAGCTATAATATGTTGGTCAACAATAATCCGCTTCATTCATTATTTGTCTTAAAGAAAATCATAGCAAGAATCCTAATATTCAAACTAAAGTTATTACAATCGTGCAGGAATTTTATGCTCACCCCCACCATATTTTGCTTAATATAATCTGTTAAAGCTTGACTCTTGCTTTGAAGAATAAGAGGTGAAAGGTCGCCTGAGGTCTAAGCCCTTGTACACACGGTCGGACATTCCGACCCCAAAATCCGTCAGATAAATTCCAACGGATTTAGTCCAGGAAGTGGTGTTGCATACACACGGTCGGACAAAGTTGTCGGAATTTCCGGTCGACAAGAACGCGCTGGAGTAAACCGCGTACGACGGGACTAGAAAAAGGAAGTTCAGCACCATGTGCGGCACCCTTTGGGCTCCTTTTGCTGATCTCGTGTTTATCGCGTGTTAGTAGAAGTTTGGTTAGAGACGATTCGCGCTTTTCAGATTTGTGCTTCAGATCGTTACTGCTCTTCAGTTTGTACTTGTTGGTGCATATCTGATTATCAGTGCATGTAGTCAGGTCGCATTTGTTGGTCATTGCGGACTATATCTTGGTATAGTACGCTTTGATTTGCAGTGCTTATTGTCCGCTCGTTTCTGGTTTTCAGTTCGTTCTTTCAGGCCTTGCTGTTTATTGGTGCTTTCTGTTAGTCCGTTCTGACCAGCCGACCGCTTTGAAGCCATGTTTCATGTACGTACTTGTCATAGAGTTCGTGCTGTGCAGGGGCTTGGTGTTGGGCTTTTAGCTTTGACACAAGCCCAGTCCATGAACAGGGAGAGGAGGAGTTCATGGACCAAGAATTGGTTGCTCCAGCATGACCAATTCTCGCACATGCCTTTGCTTTGTGAGATTCGGGAGAATAATCCTGATGATTTCAGGAAATATCTCCATATGACGGACCCCGTTTTTCACCGTCTGCTGGCTTTGCTGTCCCCTTATATCAGCAGGCAGGATACCTGCATGCGGCAAGCCATCACTCCGAAGCAGATGCTCATCGCCACGTTGCGGTACTTGGCGACAGGGAGAAAGTCTTCAGGACCTGAAGTTCTCAGCAGGCATCTCCCCCAGGCTCCGGGAATCATTATCTCAGAGACCTGTTCTGCCATCATACAGGTCCTGCAGAAGGACTATATTAAGGTAAGTTTTCTCCTTTAACATCACATTCTATGTATTTAATGTTTGCTAATGTATTGTATTTCTTTCCTCATTCCCTAATTACCATGATTGCAATATGCTCACCAGAGGATCTTTAATTTGTGGCTGGCCAGAGCCAGAAGAGTAGTGGAGAACACTTTCGGGATAATGGCCAGCCAGTTCCGTCTATTTTTGACTCCAATCCACATGGCGGAATATAAACTCAATCATATTGTGCTTTCGTACTGCATTCTGCACAATTTTTTGAAGAAACACAACTATGTGGCCTCAGTTGGGCCTGATGCAGACTTACCTGAAAATGCCAACTTGATGGTCCTTGAAGCTGGTCATCCTGGCTTGCCCCCCCAAAGCGCCCACGAGGTCAGAACAAGATATGTGGAGTACTTTGTGGGTAGGGGGGCCATTGATATGCCAGACAATGTCTGAGAGGCATTTTTTTAATACATTTTTCTTTGAAACTCCAATAATCTTTGTTTTCATTTACTGCTTGGCCTTGTTTTAGGTGTCTCCTAGTTTTTTTTGTGTTTTTTGGGCCTTTTTCTACAACAGTGCAAACCCACTGTTGCGAGTGGCGAGATGAGGTGACAGTCTTTTCTTCAGATAATCTTATTATGTTGTGGGTCTGCTACACACGCACCTTGTTTTTGTTGTTACTGTATGTAGTGCATTACTGACAAAAATATTGCTAATTTTCAGCACCATGGCAGAAATATGTGGGGTCATGAAAATGGCACGATTGTGGAAATTTAAAAATCACTGTGGGTGTTATTTACTAAAATCCACTATGCACTACAAGTGCACTGCAAAAGTGCACCTGAAACTGCACTTGGAGTGCAAAGTGGATTTGCCTTTAGTAAATAACACCCATTGTCACAGAAAACAACAACTTTACTACATATACTGCTTTTGCGCATTGAAAAAGGAAGCCACACATTGTTGATAATTGAACTTTTTACTCAAAGCACATTTACATGTGCGTTTAGAAAAGGGTTTTACAACAAATCAACATATTTGGGGTATATAAAACATTATTTTTGGTAACATTTTTCTAACTTGGTGTTTTTGTGTAAACAGGCATGTATCAAAGCATAACATACAGAACACAGGAACTTACAAAGTTCAATTTTGAAAAGTGAAGACAATATCAGACATGAGTATGTACAAACTGTGCTGATATTGCCTTCATCAGATGGGGTGTCACCTCTGGAAAAGCCAAATTTGGAAGATGCACACAAATTGTGAATCAAAAAGTGGCCAGTTTCCTCCTGATCCCATGCCTAATGTCAACATGTGCTATCTCCCATCATGGGGTATCAATGTACGTGTTTTGGGGGTGCAACCCCTTCATCTCAGCCACTTTAGTAGCAAGGAAGGGGTTGCACCCACAAAACGCGTACATTGATCCCCCATGATGGGAGATAGTACATGTGGACACACTGTGTGCATCTTCCAAATTTGGCTTTTCTAAAAATATAAAAGTGTTTTTGAAAGATTAAAATGGATGCTAGCTAGTTTTGGGTGTTTCAGACTCTCCCTAAAACATCAATGATGTTCTTCATTTTTTGCTGAACATCATTGATGTTTTTCTGAATATTCTCTAAATCGCGATTGCACCCCATTATCTCCCCAATGAGGATCTGGGCACTTTTACTAGTAAAATGCGATTCTTCTTCCACAACTTCCACATCACCTAAAAATAAACCAAAAAAAACACTGTGTATTATAAATATGCAGGGATACATTGATTAGCTTACCAGAAGCTGTGGTCTCAGACACTCACCTGTTGTGGTACCAATTTCGCCAATCTCTACAATCTCTCTTTCCTCCTCCTCCTCTGCTTCTGGTGTTGGTATTTCCCCTTCTTTGGGAGGTGTGGGGTCCCTGGTGTCCTCAGACGTCCCGAGTCTTCTCTCCCCTATGAGAATGTAAAAAAGGAATACTTAGCACACAGATATTTGAGGGCAGAAATAGGAATATGAAACATTGCTTGGAAGTGTCGTACAATTGTGTTTTTTGGCAGAGTTCAAAGGTGAAAACATTCTTTTTGACACTTTCTAAAGCTGGAATACTTACCTGTTGTGTGAACAAATGTAGTCAAGTGCAACTTGGCCCAAACATCGTCTTTGGAGTGGGCTAACGAACGATGTTTATTACGAACGATTGAACCCATGAACAAGAAAGTGGCCATTTTAAACTGTACAACATTAAATCAAAGCACATGGAGCAGTATGCAAGCAATACTAATAATATGAACACACGACAACTACTTACTTTTTTGAAGAACTCGCTTGATCCTTCTGTACTGATCGTGCTCCCTCAGTTTCAGGTCTGACCAGCGTTTTCTCAGTTGATCCTTGGATCGTCGTACCCCAAAATTCTTCTGAAGACTCGTCACAACTTTAGTCATGATCTTGGCCTTTCTGACATATGGGATTGGGTAAGGTCCATACTTCCCATCATGTCCACCATCTCCAACATCTCTCCAAAATACATATTTGAGGCCTTAAACCTTCTCCTCTGGGATCGGGACGTTTCAGGCTCCGGGCTTTCCTTGTCCTCCTCCTCGTTAGAAGAATTATCATGCCCCTGCTGTGTCTCCGCCATGTGCTCTCTCCACTGCGCCGAAAGAGAAGGGGTGGGGAATAGACTAGAAAGAACGTCGGGGCAGGCGGAGTGTCACGCATGCGCACTGTATATAAAATGCAACACGCATGTGTCGTACGTACGATCTGTGAGCAGAGGGAGAAGCTGACGCGCCGATCGTTCAAACAAAGGTACAATTTTAACTTGGTACATCACTAGCCTATACTGCTTCTAGATTGAGGCCTATATTGGGACAAGATTAGGAGAGTTTAGCCTGACATTAGAGTTTGCCTTGTGTTGTGTCTTACAGATAAAATAATATGGATGGGTTTAACGACCACAGCTTTCTCCCCCTGTTCATCGACAAGTACAGGGAGCTGCCCTGTCTGTGGCAAGCTACACATCCCCACTACAGCAACAAATTAAAGAGGCAGGCAGCGATGGAGAAACTGCTGGAGTTTGTGAAGCCGGTGGTCCCCAGGGCAGACATCACCTGTTTAAAAAATAAAATAGGTGACCTGAGGAGTACATATCTGAGGGAGTGCAAGAAGGTGCTGAAGTCCATGCAAACTGGAGCAGCAACAGATGAAGTTTATGTCCCCAAGCTGTGGTACTATGAGAGGATGCATTTTCTGTCAGACCAGGCTGAGGTCAGGGAATCCCTCTCTACTCTTCCTTCCACGCTTCCTTCTATGCTTCATTCCACCCCTGCTCCGATGCCCAACCTGGGCCTTCCAGACAGGAAGAACTGGAGGAGTCCAGCTTGAGCCAGGTATAGTATTGTTCTACATATTTTTGGAGTAAAAATGAATGATGTTAACTTGATTTTTGCTCACTAATTGCTGATTTTAGAAAGTGTTTCACATATCAATAGACAGTGGTGGCCAAAACATTTGGGCCAAGAATGAAAAATGCTGGGCTCAGAATGATAGTCTTTTCTATTTGTTAACAATTTGCAACAGTCAAGAGCTGAAAATTGTGTGTGTTTGATGAACCAAAAACTAAAACTATGTCCCTTTTTCATAAGCAGGAAGACCTCAGCCAGGAGGAGGGTGTGGAATGCAGCAGCCAGGAGGTGGCTGTGGAACGTGGCAGCCAGGAGGAGGCAGGGGTAAGTGGCAGCCAAGAGGTGGGCAGGCCTAGGAGCCTGACTCAATCACAGGTCCCTTCCCTCCGCCTTCCACCCAAAAGGGCCAGAAAGGGAGGGAATGTGGAGGAGTCGGCTCTCAAGCTAATTGGGGAGGCTTCAGCGGCCCTCAAAGCCACCCCCACATATCAAGAGGCCTTTGCCGCCTTGGCTGCCTGCAAACTCCAGCAAATGGAGGAGGGGCAACACCTCATGTGTGAGGAGCTAATTATCCAAACACTCAATAAGGGGTTGAAGGGCCAAATCACACAAACAACACACTTTTGTGATTTGGACCATGCTCCTCCTCCTCCTCCTCCTCCTTCTTCTGCCACACCTCCAGTACCACAGCCACAGTCTGGAAGGAAGCTTGGAAGGAAGACCAGAGAGTGGGTTCAGTCTGGTCTGACAGAAGATGCAGGCTCTTGTATGACCACAGCCTGAGAACATAGATGTCATCTGCTGCTGTTCCGGGTTTCTTGGACTTCAGGACCAGACTGTTCTCCCTCAGATATGTACTCCTCAGGCCAACAATTTTTGCATTTAAATAGTTGATGTGTGCCCTGGGGGCCAAAGGCTTCGCTAATTTCTCCAGTTTCTCCAGCGCTGCCTCCCTCTTTATTTGTTTATGACACCTAAATAAAGGTTTTTTTTTGTTCAAGGAATACTTGCCTATGTGTTTTACTTCAAAAAGGACAGTTTATTTGTGAGTAGGCAGGTACATTTCAAAAATACAAAGTAAAATTAATAACAAGGGGCACCAACACCAAACAACCTCCTCTAAATTAAAACAAATAAAAAGATAATAATGGTGTTGTGGTAAGTTGACACACAAAACACACCAAAAAAATTACGAAGATGAGCAAAATGTCAAAAAAGGAGATCATGATTAAAAAAAAACAACCACAAAATTAAAACAAAACAAAAAAAATTATTGGGGAGATCTGACCAATTAAAATATTGTATTCATGTAATGAGGAAAAAGAATAAAGAAATAAGTTTGGGAGACGTGAGTGTAAATATGAGCAGCAAAACAACTTCATTCTTGTAGCATTATAAAGAAAAAGAGAATGCGCTGCATAAAACAATTTTTAACATTACAGCGTGATGTGCTATATCGATTACGAACGGTAGTTTTACCTGACCGAGCGCTTCCATCTCAGAATTTATTCTGAGCATGCGTGGCACTTTGTCTGTCGGACTAAACTACACATGATCGGAATTGGCGCGCATCGGATCATGTTGTCGGAAAATTTTATATCCAGCTCTCAAACTTTGTTGGTCGGACATTCCGACGGAAAAAGTCCGATGGAACCCACACACGGTCGGATTATCCGACAACACGGTCCGATCGGACATTTTCCATCGGATTTTCCAACCGTGTGTACAAGGGCTAACAGTTTCCACACTTTCAGCTGCCTAATATGTTGTTAACACAGTTATTAACATGAGGTCAGGCAGCTGACTGGGAATCAATAGTCAGACCTTATATAACCTCTCACCTATGAATCTTAAAGCCAAGGTTCTGGCTTTCTGTAAATAAAGATCATTAACAGGACAGATATAAATATGTCACAGGTAAGTCAATACAGTTATAATAAATTTACATAAAATATTATTTTGTAAGCTCAGTTGTTACAGTTTCTCTTTTAGAAAGAATTGTCTTATGTTGCCACACAACCACTAAATTTCAAAATTTTGTTACCAGCAAATATTTTTTTAGTGTATCTATTGTAGATAGGGATGATCTAACAAACCCAACTTGTTTGTAGTTCGGTGAATGGGAGAACAAAATGGCCATATTTTGCCAGTTCACCTGCCTAAACTTCCTGGTGATGTTTATAAACAAATGTATACTAGATTTCCTGTATACATCTTCTATATTAAAGCGGTCCTCCGGCCTGAAGTGGAAGTTCCGCTCATCTGATCCCTCCCCCCCTCCAGTGCCACAATCGGCACCTTTTAGCGGGGATGGGGGTTCAGTTGCCTGGATAATCCAGGTATCTGCACCCACTTCCAGGACAAGACCGCCGCAGACCGCCACAGATGCCCCGCCCCCCGTTGTGTTCTGGGAAACACACAGTTCCCAGGACACAGCGGGGACCAGCAGAGACGCGCAGCGTGAGTCGCGCATGTGCAGTAGGGAACCGGGCAGTGAAGCCGCAATGCTTCACTTCCCGATTCCCTGACAGAGGATGGCGGCGGGGGCAGCAGAGAGACGAGCGATTGCTCTTCATCTGCCGCCGACATCGCTGGACCCTGGGACAGGTAAGTGTCAATTTTATTAAAAGTCAGCAGCTGCAATATTTATAGCTGCTGGCTTTTAATATTTTTTTTAAAGGTGCAGAACCACTTTAATGTCTGCCATTTAGCAGTGGCAGTACTACCATGGCTAAATGACATGACATATTCCCCGCCAACTTCTGTTTGTAAGCCATCGTGCCGGAATCTGGGGTGATGTCAATGACCAAATATGATCTGTCATTTGTGATAGGAGCATTGTTGGTCAATGGGTTGATTGACATGATCGACGTATATCTATATCATTGGACAAGGTGATTCACATCATAGGACATTATTCATTTTTTTTCTACTTATTAACAGGGAGTAATACAGTATGTATCCCATATTTTTTTTCATGTGAGGTAGCAGATATATGAGTAGCCCCTTTGTTCTAAAGGGGGCTTTTAGATTCCAATAAATTCCTTCCTCACAGAACCCCATGTCCATTTTGGAGGACAGGGTGGGTGGATGAGGTCCTTGTCCTCTCTATATGAGGACAAAACACTTTGCAAGGGAAGGGTAATTTTTTTTCAGTTAAAGGACTTTCACACCATTTAATTTTTTTTTTAAATGGCATGGATTCCCCTTAAACATCCATAAAAGACCCCCATACCAGGCCATATGTCTTCAAAATTTGGGAGGGAAAGCCTCCCTTGCAAGGCTTCATGTCCCCATATTGAGAGGACAACATCCCCACATCCTGTCTTCCAAAAGTGGTGTAGGGGTCTTCAGGGGGGACTTATCAGAATCTGGAAGACCCTTTAGAACAAGTGTGGCCCCTAGATATCCATTAATCAAACTGGCAGGGAAATTCGATTTTTCGTCCGGCAAATAGATTTTTTTTTTATTATGAATGTTACTTATGCAGTAGCAAATCCTACAGATGAGTCACTTCACGTGCAGGTTTTAGGCATCCCCAAAGCACGTTATGTGTCAGTTACTGTTGTTTGCACATTCCTCTTTGCCTTGCTAAGAAATCCCATTTTATATTTGGCTACACACAGCTAGCCATTTTATGGACACCTATTCCTTAATATGGATATTATATTCAGTGGCCTCATCAGCAGCCTTTAGAATATGACAAGTCATTGTGGACATGACACTTACAGACACATGTGCTTGTAATCTGAGTGATTCACTTGACTGGGATCTCATACTCCTTTTTCTCTTATAATCCTAAGCATCTGTTTTTCTCCTTCACACAGTATGAAGCTCAGGAGACAAATTTAGACTTTCAACAACAGCAGCTGCTCCACTTTATTCTTCATCTACCCGTTCATTTCCAGGAAGCTCTGACGCTCACTTAACTTTTGGTAGACATAAAAGTGTGCTAGAAGAGTCAGCAGAATTATTTACAGAAATAATGTATGTGTTCCCGAATACTAATTTATTCATCATATATCTAACTGGCAGATTTTATTATAAGAAGGTATAACCACAAATAGAAGTACCATAAGTCTTTTTTTTCATTCCCATTATTTTTACTATCATTTTGCAAATTATATAATATGCTTTTTATAGAACTGACTGAATGTCAAGCCGAAACCTTTTTTCCTATGTTTCTAAAGAATTGGGAAGAATTCGAACTTCTTTTGGGTCTTTACTGCTTTATGGGACTCTGTTAAAGTGATCTCGTCTCACTTACTGTTCTGCTTACAAGGGTTTAACAAGACAGAAAATAAGGGTAAATCTGCAACAAGGGAACAAAAAGAAATAACCATCTTAGAGGGGATTTAGCATTTCCTAACCTGCTAATGAAAAGTATGTTTATTTCCTATCTAGTAAAATGCTTCCAACAGGACAGGAAGCAAGTGAGGGAAATGCTCTCTAAGCCCTTGTACACACGGTCGGAGATTCCGACGGAATGTGTCCATCGGACCGTTTTGTTGGATATTCCGACTGTGTGTGGTGTGCATCGGACTGTTTCCGTCGGAATATCCGACGGACCAAGTTTTCCAACTTGCCGGTAAAATTTTCCGACAAAATGCTCCTATCGGACATACTCCGATCATGTGTAGCCTACTCCGACGGACAAAGTGCCATGCATGCTCAGATCAAATTCCTAGACCAAAGCTATTGGCTACTAGCCTGAACGTAGTCCCGTCGTAACGAAATAAGGTCATCACGTTATGTACAATCGGATTTTCCGACAATTTAGTCCGACCGTGTGTATGCAACATCACTTCCGGACCTCTTCCGGAATTAATCCGTCGGAATTACTCTGACGGATTTGGTTGTCGGAATCTTTGACCGTGTGTACAAGGGCTTACAGAGTCCCAAAAAACAGTAAAAACCTGACAATCCTGGAACTGTACCGAATATTCATTAAAAGCCAAAAGCATGATTTTTTCTGAGCTTCATTACATTTTGGAAAAAGAACTTGTGAAAGCCAGTTTTTTGTGCTTTATATAATATACTAAAAATGACATACATAATTTATTACATACCTCTCTTGGAGGTCCCCTTCTGCGTCCATAGTACCCACGGCGGTATCTGCGCCTGTCAGCAGCATATCGACTTCCTTGGACGGGAGCTCCTTTCGGGCCTGTTACATTAGCTGCCTCGGCACCCTAAAATATTATAAGGTTTAGACTTAGAAGTAAAAGAATAAGTCAGTTGTCATCTAGTGTATACGTTTTAAAATGCTGTTTTATTTCAAGGAAATATAGTATCATTCTCTACTACATTTGTAATGTAACTGCAGTTGTTGGATTTGCATTCCCTAATCAATGATGCTTACTTTTTTCAGGATTGCCTATAAGGCTGGAATCACACCTATGCATTTTTTGTGCTTTTTGCATTTTGAAGATTTGCTCTACAGAACGTGTTCCATAGGAAACCATGTTAAATGGCAGTGCAAATCTGCAAAATACAAAAAGCACTAAAACTGCATAGATGTGAATCCAGCCTAAGAAAAGACTATGCAATCCTGATTGATCAAGACATACAAAGATGTGAGACAAATTTTAATGAAAAAAAAGCATCTAAAATGAAACCAAATCTACACGTTGATAATTTTAGGCAAATACCATGTTTGCTTTGATGGAGGTACTGGAAGGTTTTTATTACTTCCCTATTCTGCCTCTGGAGCCTGGAAATCCACCACATACTTCTTTGTGTGAAGGAACATGTGATATTCTTCCTGCTTCCCAAAATGCAAGTTGCCTGTCACCAGTCAAGGGCATGTGGGAACAGTGGAAGATTCAACTTAACTAAACTTTACACTTATTCAGAACTTTAAAGAACTCTAGCAGCAGATAAGAGCAGCAGGGTGGCACAAGAAAGGTAGGAGTTGACACTGTAAATGCCTAGTGAAAGCAAAGTACGGGTTTGACCAAAAAATAAACGTATACCACCACTTCTCCTTAGATAACCTAATATCTGAGTGGGACAAACTTCAATGCATTTATTGCTCAAACATGAAAGACATTCAATAGAGGTTTTTTGCACTGTGGAGGGTTTATGACTTTTTAAAATACAAAAACCAGATCCAAATAATATGAAAATGTACACACATAACAACCCAACACCATTAAAAAAAAGTCAGATCTGCCTGTTAAAATTACATTTTTTATTGGGGACTTGAATCAAAGGTCTACACATATGGATAAAATGTGGACCTTTATTTCAATCTCAAAATAAACTATTTAAAATTTGGCAGTATGCATGGTCTGAATGTAGGGGGTACCCTGATCCATGATATTTTGATCAAACATCTGTCTTATTTAATGGTAGTGGGTTGTTATGTGTGCATATTTTTGTATTGTTAGGATCTATTTCTTGCTAGGTGATAAAACACTAGGGAGTGCATTGTAACTTCTGCTTCATGTCTTTCATGTTTGAACAAAGTAGAGAAGTGACGAAGAGCATGTTTTGGTGCAGTTCTACTTTTGAGCAGCAAATAATGTATGAATCAAGTTTTGATCATTTAAAAAATAAGCCCCATAATTACATTGGCCCTGTTCTGAAATGCATTGTTAAAATTGATAAAATCTCCCTTAGTTACAGGGGAGCACTGAGAATTTTCAGGGCTCATTCATATCTGTCTGTATTCCTGCTGTAAAATGGAGGCGTATTGCTGCATGAAAATTCATTTCAAAGTTCTCTGGTTTCCTTCCGCAATCCAAAGACATGCTGGTAGGTTAACTGGCCCCTGTCTAAATTTGCCCTAATATGTATAAGTATGTATGAATATGATTTAGGAACCTTAGATTGTAAGCTCCTTGAGGGCAGGGACTGATGTAAATGTGCAATGTGTATGTAAACGCTGCATAAATTGTTGGCACTATATAAATAAATAAGTAAAAATACAATTTATTGCTAGTTCACACCTATAATCTACAGCTTAGTGAATTTTCAAATGACAAGATGTTTTTATATACCGGTATATTAAGTGCTAGTTCCCACCAGATGCAGTTCTTGGATGATGGTCAAACACATATGCACACTTTTCATTTTTGTGTGTTTGTAACACATCTACTGTGCATTATGAATAGTGTATAAAGCGAGTTTAGTCTTTACAAAAAGAAAAATGTAGGGGTTGTGAATTTGATGGTGAAATTGCAGAAATTCTTACCTTTTCCCCAGCAACGACATCAAACTCCACCACCTCTCCATCCCCTACGCTCCGCAGGTATTTGCGAGGATTATTTTTCTTGATTGCTGTCTGTCAAAAAAAATATGTCAGATCTTAGTATAAACTTATAAATGATCCATCCATAGTCACAATATAAAATAAAACTGCCTAAATGTGCAGGTTTGCAGATGAGGCAGGCCAAATGTAATTAACTCGGACCCAAAACATGAGATACCGGTTCAGCATGATTCCTAATATGTCAGATCCATAGCCAAACAGTATCATTACCTGTAGTAACTGCATTTTTAAACAGAATATTGTCATTGGTTAGAATCAAAATCGTACTGGTAATAATAATAAAACATACGGTAATATTTTCAGCTTTTACACAAAGTATTAAAGATCCCTGAATATTCAGAAATATGGAAACATAATGAAAGAGGAAACAAAAACCATGATATATAAATAAATCACGTGAACTTAAGGGGTTTAATGGTGAACTCAGCACAAGCGAAGGATCTCTACCTACATCCCAGATATCAACACCACAACATTGTCTTGGTCAGCACTTTGCTGCATTAGGCAGCAGGAGAAGGAACAGGTGTCTTCTACAGAGGCAAATGGCAATAGGTTCTGTACCAGCAGTGGAAATAAATACTGATTGAATTCTGTCGCTTTTTCAAGAATATACCCTATCACAAACAATTCTGTTACAACTAATTTTTTCACAAAAGTAAAAATATAGGCAATAACAATAGGCTTACTCAATATATTTAAGAGCAAGTTTCTAATATAACATTCTAATACTAAAAGTGGAGTTCAACTTAAAAAGTGAAGCTTTGCTTTTTTATAGGGAATATTTAAGTGGCAAAAATAAATAAGTGTTCATTGTGCCTAAGCAGTAACCTAAAAAGTCAACCCTTTGTCTTGAATTTCTCCTAATGCCTGTGCTTTGAGCTTTATTGCTGTACATCTGTAGTATGAGATCATCTATGTCCCATTTGGATAAGATTTCGCTTCACTTCCTGTCCCACAGTCAAAACAGAAAGTGAGAGAAAATCCCTCCAAAGTGAATAAATACCTGGTTGTCACCAGGGTCACCAGAACTAATGTCTTCATTGAAGGATGTCCCCTCTATTTCTCTCCTCCTCTCTCCCCTCCCCTGAATTCCCCATCAAGATCAATAATACAACCATCAGTCCCTCCCCTCATGCCAGGGTACTAGTAATCCTGGACTATGACCTGTCCTTTCAGCCCCAAATCCAATCGCTGTCCAAATCTTACAGACTTCACCACCATAACATCTCCAAAATATGCCCCTTTTTAACCGTTGAAACCACTAAGCAACTTATTTACTCCATTGTTATCTCTCACCTTGACTACTATAATTCCCTCCTCACTGGCCTACCTCTCCACAGGCTATCCCCTCTTTCAGTCTATCATGAATGCTGCTGCCTGACTCATCCAACTTACCAACCGTTCAGTTCCCGTCACCCCTCTCTGCCAATCCCTCCACTGGCTTCCCATTGCCTAACGCATAAAATTCAAAACACTAACAATAAAATACAAAGCCATTTACAAGTCTGGCCGGAACTACATCACCAATCTTAGTTTCAAATATCATCCAAACCGTCCTCTCCACTCTTCCCAAGACCTCATGTTCTCTAGCTCCCTTGTCTCCTCCTCCCATTGCTCATCTCCAGGACTTCTCCAGAGCCTCTATCCTCTGGAACTCACTACCCCAATCTGTCCAGCTATCCCCTACTCTGTCCACTTTTAGCCAATCCCTGAAGACTCATCTCTTCAGGGAAGCTTATCCTGCATTCAACTAATAACCAAATCTTCTATTTCTTCCATCAGGTCATCCCACACAGTTATTACCTTTTGTTCCACCAGCCCCTCCCTATTAGATTGTAAGCTCGCAGGAGAAGGGCCCTCCTAACCCTCTTGTATTGAATTGAATTGTCGCTGTATTGTCTCTCTTTATACTGTAAACTGTTGGAGCTATATAAATCTTGTATAATAATAATAATATTCTGGACAAACCAAAATGTGGGATTTTCTTTCACTTTCACCCTTGGCGCTAATGGTAAATAGGACAAATAGAGAGGATGCATCTCCATAATAAAAACTGGACAGTGTTCTAATCCCTCTTCACCATATCCAAAACTAAAAAAAGGCTTTAAGGCATGGCTACATCTGACTGCTAGTTCAATGAGATTTGGCGCAAGATTTGGTGATATTGCTACTGTGCTGCTCACTAGTGATGGACGAACTTCCGACAGGACGTTTCACGAACGCGGCCGATAGTTCGCGAACCGTAACGTTCGCGACGGGCCCCATTGACTTCAATGGGAGGCGAACTTTGCAAACCTACAGGTCAAATTTGCAGCCATAAAATAATTACTAGCTGTGCACACATAGTCCCACCACATGGCCAATGATATAACACATGTATGAGGTGAATCTGGGATCGACAACTACAAGCATTCTTTTTTTATATGTGAAAATGTGGTGACAATTCAGGACTGTGGAGCGCATGAAGGCAATGGAGGAGAGGGAAGGTCAGGGTAGGCAAAGAAGAGGGTGCGTGAGATGATCACCAGCAGTGTGACATACAGCAATGACACCTGCACCGTGATAGAGTGATCTGACACCAGCACCGTGATAGAGAGCAGTGACATCAGCAGCGTGACATAAAGCACTGACACCAGCACCGTGATATACAGCACTGACACCAGCAGCGTGACATACAGCAATGACACCTGCACCGTGATAGAGTGATCTGACACCAGCACCGTGATAGAGAGCACTGACATCAGCAGCATGACATAAAGCACTAACACCAGCACCGTGATATACAGCACTGACAGCAGCACCGTGATAGAGAGCACTGACATCAGCAGCGTGACATACAGCAATGACACCTGCACCGTGATAGTGATCTGACACCAGCACCGTGATAGAGAGCACTGACATCAGCAGCGTGACATAAAGCACTGACACCAGCACTGTGATATACAGCACTGACAGCAGCACCGTGATAGAGAGCACTGACATCAGCAGCGTGACATACAGCAATGACACCTGCACCGTGATAGAGTGATCTGACACCAGCACCGTGATAGAGAGCACTGACATCAGCAGCGTGACATAAAGCACTGACACCAGCACCGTGATATACAGCACTGACAGCAGCACCGTGATAGAGAGCACTGACATCAGCAGCGTGACATACAGCAATGACACCTGCACCATGATAGAGTGATCTGACACCAGCACCATGATAGAGAGCACTGACATCAGCAGCGTGACATAAAGCACTCACACCAGCACCGTGATATACAGCACTGACACCAGCACCGTGATATACAGCACTGACACCTGCACCGTAAGCAGCCCCAGGAGGAAGTCAGCATAGCACAGGGATGGTGGGAGCCCCTCATAATGAGCATAGCACAGGAATAGTTGGAGCCCCTCATAATGAGCATAGCACAGGGATTGTGGAAGCCCCTCATAATATGCACAGCAGAGGTACAGCCCCAGGAGGAAGTCAGCAAAGCACAGGGATGGTGGAAGCCCCTCATAATAAGCAGCCCCAGGAGGATGTCAGCATAGCACAGGGATGGTGGGAGCCCCTCATAATAAGCAGCCCCAGGAGGAAGTCAGCACAGCACAGGGATGGTGGGAGCCCCTCATAATAAGCAGCCCCAGGAGGATGTCAGCATAGCACAGGGATGGTGGGAGCCCCTCATAATAAGCAGCCCCAGGAGGAAGTCAGCACAGCACAGGGATGTTGGGAGCCCCTCATAATAAGCAGCCGCAGGAGGATGTCAGCATAGCACAGGGATGGTGGGAGCCCCTCATAATAAGCAGCCCCAGGAGGAAGTCAGCACAGCAAAGGGATGGTGGGAGCCCCTCATAATGAGCATAGCACAGGGATGGTGGGAGCCCCTCACAATATGCACAGCAGAGGTACAGCCCCAGGAGGAATTCAGCACAGCACAGGGATGTTGGGAGCCCCTCATAATAAGCAGCCCCAGGAGGAAGTCAGCACAGCACAGGGATGGTGGGAGCCCATCATAATAAGCAGCCCCAGTAGAAATATGACACCACTCAACCTCTTCAAACAGGAGGGTATGGGCATATAGTACGGTGTGCTTTTTTTGGACAAGGAAGTGAGCCAAATGAAGAAAGAAGGTCTATGTGCTCCATTAAAAAAATTGTTTATAGACATATATATGGTCTACTGGTCACATGTGTTGAATTCCTCCGAGATCCATGCCTCATTAATTTTTAGAAATGTGAGGTAGTTAATACTGTCGTGAGCTAGGCGAGTACGCTTATCGGTCACGATCCCCCCTGCTGCGCTGAACGTCCTTTCGGACAGGACACTGGACGTGGGGCAAGCCAACAGTTCGATTGCAAATTGGGCAAGCTCTGGCCAGAGGTCAAGCCTGCCCACCCAGTAGTCCAGGGGTTCATCACTCCTCAGAGCGTCCACATCGGCCGTTAACCCGATGTAGTCGGACACCTGACGGTCTAGGCGTTCCCTGATGCTGGATCCGGATGACACCTGTCGATGGGTCGGCTGAAAGAATGACCTCATATCCGAAGTCACCAACACATCTTCAAACCGGCCTCTTCTTGCAGGCGCTGTTGGATTGGTACCCAGCAACTCCTTCTCTGGGAGTGGGAATTGCTCCTCTGCCAGCGCACGCAAAAGCAGAATGCAGTATTTCTCGAAGCAAGGCCTGGAAGTGCTCCATTCTGACAGACCTCTGTGACGGCGGTAACATTTCTGCCATTTTGTGTTTGTACCCGGGGTCTAAGTACGTTGCTGCCCAGTACTGGTCCTTGACCCTTATGCTTTTTATACGGGGGTTACTATTAAAACACTGGAGCATGAAGGCCCCCATTTGCACTAAACTGGAAGCGGTGTGGTGGCCTGGCTCCTGCTCATCATCCAGGATAATGTCGTCCTCTTCATTCTCCTCTCCCCATCCACGCACAACAACAGGGATCCCAGAAAGGTTTAAAACATGCTCTTCTTGCTCCTCCTCATCCGCCCCGGCACCATCCTCCTCTGACTCCTTTTCAGACTCCTGTTGTTCACTTGTCTCAGATAGAGTAGCCCCCCTGGGAATTCATCCAGCGTTGCGACTTCCTCATCTTGCCGCTCCTGCTCCTCCACAGCTTGATCAATGACATGACGCAATGCACACTCCATAAAGAAGGCATAAGGTACCATGTCACTGATGGCGCCATGGCTGCGACTGACCAGTTTGGTGATTTCCTCAAATGGCCGCAGAAGCCTGCATGCGTCACGCATGAGCAGCCACTGGCGCGGTGAAAAAACCCCCAGCTCCCCAGAACCTGTTCTGCCACAGAGTTCATACAGGTAGACGTTAACTGCACATTTCTGCTGGAGCAGCCTATCAAGCATATAGAAGGTTAAGTTCCATCGCATCTGGCAATCGCAAATAAGATGTCTGACCGGCAGATTGTGTTGCCGCTGAATGTCAGCAAGGAGAGCCATGGCCGTGTAAGATCTTCTGAAATGGGCCGAGATTTTCCTTGCCTGCCGCAAGATGCCCTGGACCCCAGGGTATTTGACAGCGAATCGCTGCACGACCAAGTTTAAGACGTGTGCCATGCATGGCACGTGCGTAATTTTGCCCTGTTTCAATGCGCTAAGCAGATTGGCACCGTTGTCACACACCACTTTACCAACTGTCAAATTGAGCGGTGTTAGCCACTGATCTGCCTGTGAACGCAAAGCTGAAAGGAGTGCCGGGCCAGTGTGGCTCTTGGCTTCCAGGCACAACAGACGCAGCACGGCATGGCAACGTCTCACCTGGCATGTCGAATAGGTTCTGGGGAACTTGGGTGGCGCAGCGGAAGAGACGCTAGCAGCGGAAAAGGAGGAGTCAGCCGAGGAGGAGAGGGAGGAGGATGGAGTAGGAGGAGGAGGAGAAGAAGAGCCAGGACTGCATGCAATCCGTGGCGGTAAAACCAAATCTACACGGGTGCCACGGCCGTCAGAAGGTTCACCCAGTGGGCAGTAAAAGTGATATACCTTCCCTGCCCGTGTTTGCTAGACCACGTGTCTGTGGTCAGATGTATTTTGGCACCGACACTTTGTGCCAGAGATACATTCACTTGCCGCTGAACATGGCCATATAGCTCTGGGATGCCCTTCTGTGAGAAATACTTCCTTCCTGGGACCTTCCATTGTGGTGTTCCAATGGCCACAAATTTGCAAAAGGCCTCCGAGTCCACCAGTTTATATGGCAGTAGTTGGCGGGCTATGAGTTCTGACAAGCCAGCCGTCAACCGTTGGGCAAGAGGGTTATCTGGCGTCATCATTTTTTTACGCTCGAACATTAGGCCCACGGAAGCCTGCCTTTTTGCAGAAAAACGTGAGCTTGGCGTGATGGAAGGTGGAGTGGAGGACAATTGTGAGGAGAGAGGAGAAGGATAAGTAGAAGGTGAGGCTGGACGGTGAGAGCCTGGAGTGTGGCTTTGTGTGTTCCGTTGCTCCCACTGGGCTCGGTGATGGCTGCTCATGTGCCTTCTTAAGGCGGTCGTCCCTAGGTGAGTGTTGGGCTTACCGCGACTAATGCGTTGACTGCAAAGATTGCAGATGGCAACACTATTGTCAGCAGCGGACACGTTAAAAAAAGCCCACACTGCGGAGCCATGTGCCGGTGTCCTGGGAGCACCAGATGTGACCGTACATGGTCGATGACTCGCTCCTGATACATTTGCAGCCTGCTTTGTCTCTCCTGTGCAATGTAAGTTATTCCTGCTTCTCCTCCCTATCTGCTGGTCCATATCTCCCTCTGAACTCCCCTCCTCTTCCTCTCTTGTGGGCACCCACGTGACATCACTAGACACGTCATCATCGACGTCACCTTCCCCACTGCTATAAGTAGAAATCTCGGAGTAGGCAGCAACAGCGGGGACCAACCTCCTTCTTGGGCTGATCTGGGTACTGTCGTCAGACTGCTGAGTGGCGGTTGTTGCTACCTCCTCTTCCTGATCCAATACCATGAGTGGCTGCGCATCAGAAATGTCTTGATATGGATCGGAAAATAATTCCTGTGACTCAAGCGGAAGGTATGTGGTGGTGGTGGTGGTGGTGTTGTTGGTGGTAGTGTCTTTGGGGGTGCACATAGCAGAGAGTGAAGAAGAGGGTACAGATCGAGAGGATGAGGAGGGTGCAGAAGAGTAAGGCTGAGTGAGCCACTCAACCAAGTCTGGTGCGTCCTTTAAAGTAATTGAACGCAACTTCTGCAACTTCCCACTTTGGCTCAAGCCTGTTGCTCCTGCCCTACCCCTACCACCCCTGCGGAAGGGCCTGCCTCTTCCTCTGCCTGTCATTTTTTAAATGACCCTGTGACAAAACTCTCAGTCCCTATACTGATAAAGAACTACTGCAGCAGAAGGGCAGCAGTAGTGCACCTCAACCCTATGTATTGTGGACCTATACCAGTCCTTAAGGAATAGCAGACTGTACCTCACTCAACCCTATGTACTGTAGTACCCTAGACCTTACCAGTCCTTATTATGACCTTTGTGGAACAAGTAGGTTGTGAATGATTAGCAGACTGTACCTCAGTTCCTATACTGATAAAGGACTACTGCAGCAGTAGGGCAGCAGTCAGCAGTAGTGCACCTCAACCCTATGTATTGTGGACCTATACCAGTCCTTAAGGAATAGCAGACTGTACCTCACTCAACCCTATGTACTGTAGTACCCTAGACCTTACCAGTCCTTATAAGGACCTTTGTGGAACAAGTAGGTTGTGAATGATTAGCAGACTGTACCTCAGTCCCTATACTCATAAAGGACTACTGCAGCAGTAGGGCAGCAGTCAGCAGTAGTGCACCTCAACCCTATGTATTGTGGACCTATACCAGTCCTTAAGGAATAGCAGACTGTACCTCACTCAACCCTATGTACTGTAGCACCCTAGACCTTACCAGTCCTTCTAAGGACCTTTGATAAACAAGTAGGTTGTGAATGATTAGCAGACTGTACCTCAGTCCCTATACTCATAAAGGACTACTGCAGCAGTAGGGCAGCAGTCAGCAGTAGTGCACCTCAACTCTATGTATTGTGAACCTATACCAGTCCTTAAGGAATAGCAGACTGTACCTCACTCAACCCTATGTACTGTAGTACCCTAGACCTTACCAGTCCTTATAAGGACCTTTGTGGAACAAGTAGGTTGTGAATGATTAGCAGACTGTACCTCAGTCTCTATACTCATAAAGGACTACTGCAGCAGTAGGGCAGCAGTCTTTCTATATTTGGAAGAAAGAATATTATACATGTACAAGCCTATTACCATACCAGTCCTGAAAAGAACCTTTGTGGACCTAATAGTAACAGCTACTGATTAAACTGACGGTCCCTCACTGCCTCACACACAGCTTCCTGCCTGTCCCTATTTAAACTGACAAAACAGAGGCTGCTGGAACAATAACTTGAATAGCACTTTTGTGGACCTAATAGTAACAGCTAATGATTAAACTGACTGTCCCTGTAGCACGCAGCGTCCTGTCCCTTTCTCTACACTGACAAAAGACACTCAGGCTGCTGCAACAATCACTAGCACAGCACTGCCTCAAACCTATATCCTGAACTACACCTAACACCTATACCATGATACCAGTCCTTAAAAGAACTTTTGTGGACCTAATAGCTAGCGATTTGGGTCACTGAAGTCTCTCCCTGCTCCACACAGCAACCTCTCCCTATAGTGACAGAAGAAAGAATGTAAAATGGCCGACGGATCAGGTCTATTTATAAGTTAGGGGGAATGTCCAAGTGTCCATGTGCTGTAATGTCTCAATTGGCTGTCCCGTACCCCATGATGGATGTGTCATCATAGGTCAAAGTTCTTTTACACAGTAAACACGGAAGTCCGCCAGGCAAATGGCAGCAATAGTCCGCCGATCGGGCGGACGGCGAACAGCCAAAATTTGCCGTGAAACGACCGCCAGGCGAACCGTTTGGCCATCCCTGCACCCCTACTGCTCACTACTGTCCTTGGTGGAAAGGAAGCTGTACCTATGCACCTGCAGTTCAAGGATCTCCCTGTTTCTGCTTCATTCATTCTGTAGATCTGTGCTTCTCTCAACATTTTCTGCTGCTTATTAAAAATATTCCCTCATCAGATCTCCAATCATTAGGACCAGTCTGACATGAGGACACTAAGCTCTGCCTCTACCACGGTCACCATCTTCTCACAGGGACACAGTGCAGAACTAGGCATTGTAGGTCAGTAATGACGGAGCAGATTATCTGTCTTCAGGCAATACTAGGAATATTTATCTTCATTCTCTTCTTTCTGGGCACAGCTTTATAGCTCAGGGCCTCTTTATTTCTTATCAACTTTCTATACATGGCTACTATGCTTTTCTGGTAAAAAATGTTTTATGTAATGCAATATATTACTTGACATGCCAGTTTTGTGGCTGACTGTACACTTTCTACATAGGAAACATTAGTTTACTATGAAATTATCTACTGACTGCTCTCATTGACCCATCAAATTACCTCCCTCTGAGGCCTTGACAACTGGGTCAACACGAGTTCCTCTCTCAAATTACAGCCTGGCAGATCTGGCAGAATTCCTGTGTTCTATTTTAGCTGATCGTTACTAAAGCCTTTGGATGACTGACCAGAAAGGATGCAGTCAGGAGTGACTAGTCAATCATACTTTGAATTATGAGACACTATGAAGATTTGTGGATCACACTACAAATGGAGTGTCTAGTTCATTCAAATAGGAAAAAAATGTGAAAAGGGCAGTAAAACATGATAATCAATCAGAAATCATTTTTAGATATCTCAATTCTGATTGGTTGCTATGTTTTACTGCACTTTAGACATCACAGTATTATTTTACTAAATAATGAAGTTGTAGCCTAAATGTAATTCTATATTATTTGCAATTATGTGCTACTATGCTATATGTTAAATGATGCTCTCCTGTAATTGTATATACAGTGGGGACGGAAAGTATTCAGACCACCTTAAATTTTTCACTCTTTGTTATATTGCAGCCACTTGCTAAAATAATTTAAGTAAATTTTTTTCCTCATTAATATACACACAGCACCACATATTGACAGAATTGTTGACATTTTTGCAGATTTATTAAAAAAGAAAAACTGAAATATCACATGGTCCTAAGTATTCAGAACCTTTGCTGTGACACTCATATATTTAACTCAGGTGCTGTCCATTTCTTCTTATCATCCTTGAGATGGTTCTACACATTGATTTGAGTCCAGCTGTGTTTTGTTTTGTTGATTATACTGATTGGACTTGATTAGGAAAGCCACACACCTGTCTATATAAGACCTTACAGCTCACAGTGCATGTCAGAGCAAATGAGAATCATGAGGTCAAAGGAACTGCTTGAAGAGCTCAGAGGCAGAATTGTGGCAAGGCACAGATCTGGCCAAGGTTACAAAAAAAATTCTGCTGCACTTAAGGTTCCCAAGAGCACAGTGGCCTCCATAATCCTTAAATGGAAGACGTTTGGGGACAACCAGAATCCTTCCTAGAGCTGGCCGTCCAGCCAAACTGAGCTATCGGGGGAGAAGAGCCTTGGTGAGAGAGGTAAAGAAGAACCCAAAGATCACTGTGGCTGAGCTCCAGAGATGCAGTCGGGAGATGGGGGAAAGTTGTAGAAAGTCAACCATCACTGCAGCCCTCCACCAGTCAGTGCTTTATGGCAGAGTGGCCCGACGGAAGCCTCTCCTCAGTGCAAGACGCATGAACGCTAACATGGAGTTTTCTAAAAAAAAACACCTGAAGGACTCCAAGATGGTGAGAAATAAGATTCTCTGGTCTGGTGAGACCAAGCTAGAACTTTTTGGCCTTAAATCTAAACGGTATGTGTGGAGAAAACAAGGCACTGCTCATCACCTGCCCAATACAATCCCAACAGTGAAGCATGGTGGTGGCAGCATCATGCTCTAGGGCTGTTGTTCAGCTGCAGGGATAGGACGATTGGTTGCAATCGACGGAAAGATGAATGCGCCAAATACAGGGATATCCTGGATGAAAACCTTCTCCAGAGTGCTCAGAACCTCAGACTGGGCCCGAAGGTTTACCTTCCAACAAGACAATGACCCTAAGCACACAGCTAAAATAACGAAGGAGTGGCTTCACAACAACTCCGTGACTGTTCTTGAATGGCCCAGCCAGAGCCCTGACTTAAACCCAATTGAGCATCTCTGGAGAGACCTAAAAATGGCTGTCCACCAACATTTTCCATTCAACCTGACAGAACTGGAGAGGATCTGCAAGGAGGAATGGCAGAGGATCCCCAAATCCAGGGTTGAAAAACTTGTTGCATCCCAAAAAGTCTCATGGCTATATTAGATCAAAAGGTGCTTCTACTAAATACTGAGCAAAGGGTCTGAATACTTAGGACCATGTGATATTTCAGTTTTTCTTTTTTAATAAATCTTCAAAAATGTCAATCATTCTGTGTTTTTCTGTCAATATGGGGTGCCGTGTGTACATTAATGAGGGAAAAAAATGAACTTAAATGATTTTAGCAAATGGCTGCAATATAACAAAGAGTGTAAATACATACATTATATACACTATATAATCAGAAGTATTGCGACGTCTGCCTTTACACGCACATAAACTTTAATGGCACCCCAATCTTAGTTCATTGGGTTTAATATTGAGTTGGCCCATCCTTTGCAGCTATAACAGCTTCAACTCTTCTGGGAAGGCTGTCCACAAAGATTAGGAGTGTGTCTATGGGAATGTTTTCCAGAAGAGCATTTGTGAGGTCAGGCACTGATGTTGGACAAGAAGGCCTGGTTCGCAGTCTCCACTCCAATTCATCCCAAAGGTGTTCTATTGGGTTGAAGTCAGGACTCTGTGCAGGCCAGTTAAGTTACTCCACCCTAAACTTGCCTATCCTATAGAGATCCTAGAGACTGTATACTGCTGCTATCCCTCCTGTGTTAGAGTCCACAGATTTAAAGGGGACATTGTGCCTGGTGTCAGGAAGAGCTCAGTTGATTCTTAGCGAAAGAACTTTGCTCTGATTTCCAAGAGGATGAATAATCTCCTTCCATTGCTACAACAAAGCTCAGTCCATCATTTACTTGTGCAAGGACTTGGCTCACAGTTCTAAAGGAGAAAGTGTTCTCAAACTGTTACTAATGCCGCGTACACACGATCAAACAAGCGGGTGGAAAAGTCCGGCAAACTGAAGTCCGCCAAACAATCCCCCCGTGTGTAGCCTCCGGCATACTTTTTTGACCCGAAAGTACAGCGTACTTAGAAAGTAGTTTTACACTCCAATCTTCCCGCTGGACTCGCATTTCGGCGGACAATCCGGCCGTGTGTATGCCAGTCCGCCGTACTTTTGAAATGAGCGGACTTTTCCCGCCCGGAGAAAAGTCCGCTCATTTCGAGCAGGTCTCCAGGTAGGCGGGGCCCGCAAAGAAGACGTCGCTGGCCCCGCTGCCTGGTATGGACTTAAAGGGGAACCCCAACGCTGAAAAAAATTGGCGTGGGGGTCCCCCCAGGTCCACATCAGACCCTTGTCCGAGCACGCTACCCGGCCGGCCAGGAAAGGGGAGGACGAGCGAGCGGCCCCCCCTCCTGAGCCGTACCAGGCCGCATGCCCTCAACATGGGAGGTGCCTTGGGGAAGGGGGGGCCGCGCGCCCCCCCACCCCAAAGCACCTTGTCCCCATGTTGATGAGGGGTCTGCGGGCGGGGGGCTTATCGGAATCTGGGAGCCCCCTTTAATAAGGGGGCCCCGGATACCAGCCCCCCACCCTATGTGAATGAGTATGGGGTACAATGTACCCCTACCCATTCACCTGTAAAATAAAGTACAAAAAAAAAACACAA
The DNA here is from genome assembly GCF_037356315.1 of Lithobates pipiens. Lineage (NCBI taxonomy): Eukaryota > Metazoa > Chordata > Amphibia > Anura > Ranidae > Lithobates > Lithobates pipiens. Next base: position 197,281,521 of record NW_027507787.1, read on the forward strand.
CACACAAGATAAAATAGTTTATTGCACAGCTCCGGGGGTCTTCCGTCTTCGGGGGTCTTCTCGCCGGACTCCTCCGCTATCTTCTTGTAGCTCTTTTGCTAGCCCGGCTTTCTTCTTCGCCGCTGGCCTCTTCTTCCGACTTCGGGGGTCTTGTCCCCCTCTTCGGTTCTTCTGCCGGGCCACCGCGCCTTCTTCTAGCTCTTTTACAGGCGGTGGCCCGGTCTTCTGTCGCCGCCGCCGCCACCGCCGCCGCCTTCCGTTCTTCTGTTCTTCTCTTCTTCTTCTTCTTCAGATGTTGCCTCGCCGAGTCCTCCGCTCACAATGACGGGGACCGGGCACGCGGCAACTTATATAGGGACAAGGGGCAGGGTCTTCGGTTGATGTCACATGGGTTGATGTCACATGGTGACCCCGCCCCCTTACGATGTCACAGTCCCGGAGGATGCTGGGACTGTCGCCATGTGACATCAACCCATGTGACATCAACCCATGTGACAACCGAAGACCCCGCCCCTTGTCCCTATATAAGTCGCTGCGTGCCCGGTCCCCGTCATTGTGAGTGGAGGACTCGGCGAGACAACATCTGAAGAAGAAGAAGAAGAAGAGAAGAACAGAAGAATGGAAGGCGGCGGCGGTGGCGGCGGCGACAGAAGACCGGGCCACCGCCTGTAAAAGAGCTAGAAGAAGGCGCGGTGGCCCGGCAGAAGAACCGAAGAGGGGGACAAGACCCCCGAAGTCGGAAGAAGAGGGCGGCGGCGAGGAAGAAAGCCGGGCTCCTCCGCTAGCAAAAGAGCTACAAGAAGATAGCAGAGGAGACGGAAGACCTACGGAGCTGTGCAATAAACTATTTTATCTTGTGTGTTGTGTTTTTTTTGTACTTTATTTTACAGGTGAATGGGTAGGGGTACATTGTACCCCATACTCATTCACATAGGGTGGGGGGCCGGTATCCGGGGCCCCCTTATTAAAGGGGGCTCCCGGATTCCGATAAGCCCCCCGCCCGCAGACCCCGACAACCAACGGCCAGGGTTGTTGGGAAGAGGCCCTTGTCCTCATCAACATGGGGACAAGGTGCTTTGGGGTGGGGGGACCGCGGGCCCCCCCTTCCCCAAGGCACCCCCCATGTTGAGGGTACGCGGCCTGGTATGGCTCAGGAGGGGGGGCCACTCGTTCGTCCCCCCCTTTCCTGGCCGGCCGGGTAGCATGCTCGGACAAGGGTCTGATGTGGACCTGGGGGGACCCCCACGCCGATTTTTTTCAGCGTTGGGGTTCCCCTTTAAGTCCATACCAGGCGGCGGGCCAGCGACATATCCTTTGCGGGCCCCGCCTACCTGGAGACGCGCTCGAAATGAGCGGACTTTCCTCTGCGTGTGTGGGCGAGTCCGTTCATTTCAAAAGTAGGGCGGATAGTACGACGGACTTAGTACGCCGTATTAGTCCGCTGAAAAAGTGCCGTGTGTGGGCAAGTAGCCCGTTCGGAAAGTCCGACGGACAGTCTGGAGGGAAGCCCGCCAGACTAAGTACGTCGGACAGACGGCTACGTGTGTACGCGGCTTAAGGGTTACTGGAGTACCCTACAATTACCCACTACCTATCCAAGTTTATGTTTTCATTAAAACATCCAGAAAAAGCATACCCCTGGGCTGGTTAATGAGTCTGAAGAGTGACTGGAATTCACTTCTATAGTATTTTTTTTTTAAACTTGCCAGGCCAACATGGTAGACTTAGGTTGGTGACAGTCTCATTATTCAAAAGTGATGCACAAGTCCTTACTGAATATCAAAAGTGCTTACAGAACAGGCTAAATTTGAGCAAACATTTTGGCTGTTAAATCAGTTGTCCGTCATGTTTGTAAAGTTAGCATATGGCACTACTGCATGGCAAAACGTGCACAGAGTTTAGCATTTAAGTATAACAATTTACTTAACAGTCTCACTAATGCCCCATATTCACACATGATCGGAAATTCGGCCAGCAAAAGACCGATGAGAGCTTTTGGTCAGACTTTTGCTGGCAGAATTCCCGCCAGCAAAAGATTGAGAGCAGGTTCTCTGTTTTTCCATCGGAAAAAGTTCCGATCAGAAATTCCAATCGTCTGTAGCAATTCCGACATGCAAAATTCCTACGCATGCTCGGAAACAATTTGACGCATGCTCGAAAGCATTGAATTTCATTTTCACGGCTCGTCGTAGTGTTCTATGTCACCGTGCTCTTGACGGTTGAAAGTTCAGAGAACATTTGCGTGACCGTATGAATGCAAGACAATCTTGAGCGGAATTCCGTCGGAAAAACAATCCAAGGTTTTTCGGACGGAAATTCCGCTCGTGTCTATGGGTCATTAGGGAAGCAATAAATCCAAATATTGTAAGATACACTATATTGCCAAATGTATTGGGGTGCCTGCCCCTACACACACATGAACTTTAATGGCATCTCAGTCCTAGTCCGTAGGATTCAATATTGAGTTGGCCCACCCTTTGCAGTTATAACAGCTTTAACTCTTCTGGGAAGGCCGTCCACAAGGTTTAGGAGTCTGTTTGACCATTCTGGGTCACAGTCTCTGTCTCAGTCTCTAATTCATCCCAAAGGTGTTCTATCGGGTTGAGGATAAGAACTCTGTGCAGGCCAGTCAAGTTCCTTCACACCAAACTCACTTATCCATGTCTTTATGGATCTTGCTTTGTGCACCGGACCAAATCATTTGGTGGAGAGAGGATTATGGTGTGGGGTTGTTTTTCAGGGGTTGGGCTTGGCCCCTTAGTTCCAGTGAAAGGAACTCTTAAGGCATTAGCATACCAAGACATTTTGGACAATTTCATGCTCCCAACTTTGTGGGAACAGTTTGGAGATGGCCCCTTCCTGTTTGAACATGACTGCGCACCAGTGCACAAAAGCATGGTCCATAAAGACATGGATGAGCGAGTTTGGGGTGTAGAAACTTGACTGGCATGCACAGAATTCTGACCTCAACCAGATAGAACATCTTTGGGATGAATTCGAGTGGAGACCGCGAGCCAGGCCTTCTTATCCAACATCAGTGCCTGACCTCACAAATGTGCTCCTGGAAGAATGGTCAAACATTCCCATAGACACACTCCTAAAACTTGTAGACAGCCTTTCAAAGAAGAGTTGAAGCTGTTATAGCTGCAAGGGTGGGCCAACTCAATATTGAATCCCATGGACTAAGACTGGGATGCCATTAAAGTTCATGCGCGTGTAAAGGCAGGCATCCCAATATGTTTGACAATATAGTGTATACTGTATGTGTGTGTGTGTTACTACAGCCTGCTTTATTGTTGTTGATTTTTTGTTATATTTGGTTATTATGTAGTAATTAAACCAGCCTTTAGTCGCTAGTCCCTGCTTCATTATGTTAATTTCAATGTCTCCCTCATTATGTTAAGAGTGCTTCTATGGATTAAAAAAGGCTTTCAAAAAGAAATATCATCAAACGTCTGAGAAAAACAGCAAATCACAACTGTTGTATCTGCAAGTTTAAAAACTACAATAGAGTCTTTGAGCTGAGTCAGGCACTGCCTTTGGATGATCTTTTTGAATCAGCAAATTGCCATACTGCTTGTACAAACTGGGTCTCAGGAGGTATGTACTTTGTACAAAGCAACAAACTAAACAGAATAATATTGTTACATAAGCATAAAAATTTTGATATACTGTATAAAAGTGAAATGGAATAAGTGCCTACATTTCTTGTCAACCAACAAGATTCCAGGTGTCATTCCTCCACTGTAGGTTTAAAAACAAGAGCAGAAAACTAACCATCTCCTTTGGGCATCAAAGACACACTTTTATCTTCCACTAGATATAAATTTGTTGTACAGTTTAACAAAAATAATTATTAGTGCATCTACACAGAATTATAGATTGGCATGCATCTTCGGGCTTAAGCATTGGATCTGGTATAAATAATAAGAACCCAAAATTAAACAACCACAAGTAGAAACTCTCTCACCTGGTGGACAAAGACATCTTCTTTAGTGTCATTCCTATAAAAAATATATGGAATATTATTAGTCAAAAATGTTATGAATCTATATACTGTACTGTTCTGAACAGTTCTTCTGGTTTCAAGTACATGTCCATTTTAAATTCTTTACAAAATTATACTTAAATTAATTCAGTACTGTCTACTGCAATGAACTCAAAACTATGGGATGATGATGGTCCTTAAAGATTGAATTAAATAGTATTGATGTAAAATGTATTAGTAAAATAAAACTACATTGGTGAACCCTTAAACATGGTTGAGTAACCCTCCAGTTTCACATCTACTGGCCATAAGACCTTTGTATTTAAGGTTCCAGAAATGGTAACTCTCTGAGAGGAAGATGTAGCCCACCCTGAGGGGATTAGTCAACCAGCCAACATTCAATGTTAACTAAAGCACCAGTTAATATACGTATGGTCTGACATATTGACAGATTATTTTACAGATATGGCATTGTACAAGATTGACTACATTTTTGCTTTTTCAAAACATACCAGTTTATGAATCCATAGCCGTTTCTCACGTTGAACCATTTCACTGTTCCTTGTACTTTAGTTGCTACAAAAAAAATATCACTTTTGAGTTGGTAATATAATTATACTTTGACTGTAAAAAAAAAACTAAATCATAAACATGTCTGTTTACTGCAACCAATTATGGACAATAGATGATTGAGCAATAAATACAGCTAAATCCCCCAGTATTTTTGGAACATGTCCTGAAATGTTAATTAATGCTGTGAATCATATTTTACCTAAGGTTTAAGGCCAGACAAACTATTTAAGAATGCATTTTTATTTTCTATTAATTCATTTATATTTTTCTTCTTTAATTATAAAAGCCAGAGGTCACCACCGCCGGAGTGAAAAAATAAAGGTTCATCTATTTATGTGACCTTTCCTGGGCCAGACAGAGAATTGGGTTACTCTTGGCATATAGAAATAAATCATCTTCATTACAGGATTGTGAAACTTTAATAACAACTTCACTCTAATGCCACGTACACACGACCAGACTTTTTGACAGCAAAGGTCCGACGGAACGAGTCCTTCGGACAATTCGATCATGTGTGGGCTCCATCGGATGATTGCTTGCCAAAAAACCGTCAGACTTTAGAAATAGAACATGTTTTAAATTTTCCCACCGGAACTCTGCCGGACCGAGAAATCCGTTCGTCTGTATGCTAGTCCGACGGACAAAAACCAACGCTAGGGCAGCTATTGGCTACTGGCTATGAACTTCCTTATTCTAGTCCAGTCGTACGTCATCACATTCGAATCCGTCAGACTTTGGTGTGATTATGTGTGGCCAAGTCCGTTCATTCGGAAAGTCTGTCGGAACTCTGCCGAAAGACCGTCGGACCTAGTCTCTCGAAAAGTCCGGTCGTGTGTACACGGCATTAGCAGTTTCCTTCATGGAAGCCTTCTTCCTGAGATCCCCATTGTGTAGCCCTGCAAAGCATCACCCAACCTTTTTCTATAGAACAGCCCTTCCCAGGTATTCTTGAGTGCTGCAGTCCTTGTTCATTTTTATGAAAGGCTCTGTACTCTACCTGGAGTGCATATACAGACCAATCCATTTGAATGAATAGGGCACAACAGGCAAGGTTGTTTAATTAAGATCTCCTGAGCAGGTTTGCAGTTAAGTTTTTACCCACTAAGAATCCCTTATGTGTAAGAAGGATTTCCATAAAGATCAATTTCACTAAAAGTGAAGTTGACCTTTAAGCTAGCCATTCACGTTAGACAGTAGTCAGTGCTAAAAAAATATTTTCAATTACTGATCCACTGAATCAATAGTTAGAAAATTTTGAGATTCACACAAGACTAATCTTACACCAATATCTTCAGTGGTCTAATGGTGCCCAAAAACATTACAATTGGCTAGTGATCATGAATAAAACACCAGTACCCAGTGACTATCAAATGATATCTAAAGGTATCTTCACTGAAACTTAGTAAGCCTTCCTAAAATTAGCTTTGATCCCTCAAACAGGTATGTCCGTTCTTTTTTTTGTACATTGTAAAAAAGTTGCTATTTTTATACATCATCACTAGTTACTGTTCTTACTTGTGTGCCTTTTTCTTAACATACTAATTCTGGCCAAAATATAAGTTAAACATACTGGGCTGAATCACCAACATGCATCACAGATTGCACAGGGATGTAAGAGGAGAGAAATCCCTATTACCGAGTTAAAGTCCACTCAAACCACTATAGTATTCCTGCCATTAAAATCCCACACTTCCTATTGAGTGATCTGTAGTGTTCACTAAATGAAAATTCAGAAAGAAGAAGTGTAACCCGCTTGTAATGGCCAAGACAGAGCACCTTGAAAAACATGCATAGACATCTTTCCACGAGAGATCTTACTTGATTCTAATCTACACCTTTTCTCTAAACTGAAATAATTCGTTTGGATTTCTCACACAGACATCTATCTTAGAATTGAGCTAACTGGCATTTAGTTGGCTATAAGACTCTATGTTATAAACAATCGCCTTGTCTTCTATTTTCGAAAATGTTTTTTTTTGTCAGTTTTGTATCTTGGTGCTTCTGATCCCCTCTGGCCTATTTTCAGCCTCTTTATGTCCACATACTCTCCCTCCAATGTCAACAAAAAAACATTATTCTGAACCCAATTATTAACGGTGATAAGATTGGCCATACTTGTGCAATGTGGGTCAGCATGGGCATGTGAAGCCTCCACTAGAAGCAGAATGACATCGCAGAAGAGCAATTGGGAGACAGGGATAGAGTGAACAAGTACTTGAACAAGAACCTTCTTCCCAGAATAACCAGATTTTTTTTAATAAAAGCTGTAAATGAGTGAAAATTCCATGGAAATTACATTAACATGCTAAAATATTATAAAAGATTGGATCTACATATAGTATATGTTAAGGGTGAACAGTCTGTATTGCCAGCAGAGCATGAGAAAATGCAATATTTAAAGCTCATTGTATCTTCACAAATATTTAATACCAAGTTTAACCTATGCAAAAAGTTTTGAAGGTCTGCAAAAACAAAAAGTGCAAACAGTTTTCAGATAACTGGGATTTTTTTTTACAAAGCGCAAGTTTGTCACAGAATATGGCACAGACGAACAGACATAGAATCAGCAAGGACAAAAATAGACCTTGTCAGGAACATTGAGCAGTGTACAGCCATGAGAACCAGGAAGGAATATAAGGCACAGATGGATTTTAGCTTCATCATAAGTCACAATCACAGAACTTTATTGTTACTCACCCAGTACTTTCCTCTCTACTTCTCCCGTAGTAGACGGAGCTGTGTTTGGTTCACTCCCAGCAGCCTTGGGTTTTGGTTCTTCAGCTGTTACTTCACTCATGGCTGCAATTCCTTAATGTTCTTATATTCCCTGCTATATGGTGTTAGGAGATAAGGGGGGAGAGGCAGGGAGGATTGCAGATGGTATTTCGAGGATCTCAATCCTCGAGTTCACTTGTTCTCTTCTTCTTACTGATCTTACTGCCCTAAAAATGGCCTTGCGGAACCTTTTATATGGAGGGACATTTTACTCCACCTCCTATCTTAAAGAGGCATGCTGCCTGGTTACTCACACCACATGCTGCCTTCAACAACCTCTTACTCATTCTGCACATTTTACAATGAGCTAAATAATTTATTAAGATAATATCAAAATAGTGAAAATAATAAATGATTTGCTGGAACCAACAGCACCCACTAACCTTAGTCTAACTACACTAAAGTGTAAAAATAAGGTATTTAGCTTCTTTCCAGACAACTAATTTTTTACCACTTTAAAACCCCTAACAAGTGTGGCCTTCAAGAGGGCCAGAATTGTTGAAGCTGCACCCAAGCAGAGAGCAAAGAACTAGTCACTATAATTGTCTGTAGGGTCCATGTAGTTGATCTTTTCCACATTATGGAACCTCCGTGCCTTGTTCTGCAGTGTGTCCCTGTGTGGGGGCAGCTATAGTCTAGGTCCTTTGGCATTTATTGTGTGGCCTTCAGTGTCCCTGGATATAGTAGTCTTTTTTTTCTTACTTAGGTGCTGCCACTGAATGGTGAAGAAAAAAAATGTCATCTGGTTTTTAGTAGTTAAATGGTTTGGTTTATTTCTTTCACACTATCTTATGTTTTCAGTGCAGTCCATCCCTTTTCTCTTTGTCCTTTTTTATAATAGTTTTTGCTGCAAGAAATAGCAAATGTGGCACAAGTATATTTTAAGGGAACTGTAGGGGGCACAAATATGGAAGCACTGATTTGTAAACAGACTGTAAAATAAATTATCTCTAGCAGTCTTATGTAATGTGTCTTCAATCTATGACTGAACAAAAATATTACAGCGCACACATGCAAAACTAACATTTACCTCCAGCAAGGCTTTTTAAAAACACCTAGACATTTTCAAAAAGCATTATCAAAAAATATGGGGATCTGGTCACACCATATTTCTATACGGTGCTTAAGCCCACTTACTGCGACAAAGTTCCCCATGATTAGTGGGTCCTACACTATCCATAGACTAGGAGATCCTGCTTCTCTGAACCATGGGATCTATACTCCTCTATATAGGAGAACATGAGGTCTCCACCATGACACAGGTGGTCACTAATGAGAGGTACTTACTGAGGGAGTGGGGTGCTCCACCCAACAGGATGTGGTCAGAATCCATACAATAGACAAACAAGATATTTTGGGGGGCACACCCTAAAAAATTCAAATCCAAATATCTTGTTTGTTCAATCTAATCTTATAGCATACTCATAAGTCTTTGTCCACCTCCTGTTTCAGGTCTACAGTCTTGGTGTAAGAGGTTGCTTAGCAATAAATGCATCCTGTATTATGAAAGTAGAGCACAACTGATCTAGAGGCAGGACTTTACATCATGCCAGAAATGTTACCCTGTGACTGGAGGTGTAATATTAAAGAAGCAGCAGGAATGGTGCAGAAAGCACAGATCCACAGAATAAAAATACAAAATCATAGAAATCCTTGCACTTCAGTAGAGCTTCTCATCCAGCAAGACCAATGACCAGCACAATAGTGATATCACCAAATCTCACCCAACTAGCAGTCAGAGGTACATTGCCTTAGTTGATCTTACACTGCAGATACAGCTTTAAAGGTTCATGCCACAGGAGTGTCTAGGTACAGGAAATATATACAAGTATTATGGCGCTCATAAAAACACTCACCCGCCTATCACTATTTTTCAAGAAGTGAAAAACACTTAATAAACACAATATTTAAAAAAACATATTTAAAAGGCATAATGATAATGCTGCAAGTAATAATGCTATAGGTGCAATCAGCACAAGAAGGGGAATGTAAAGGGATGGGGGGGATGGGAGTGAAAGGGGCGGAAGTAAGGAGAGGATCCCTTCCTTAACTAGGACTAAAATCTGACAGGGAAGGGGTTAATCACTCTCGGGGGGGGGGGGGGGGGGGTTCACTTGTGTTTTTTTCACTTGTGTTTTTTTCATTTGTTTCATTATTATCATTTTTCACTTTAGTTTCATTACTAACTCCTCTTACTTCACCACACATATATAAATAAATATATATACATGTCCATACATATATCTTGCACCACTCTTTCTCCCATTTACTCCTCTTCTTCCTGTTTCCATTGTATTTAGTTTTGTGTCCTCACATTATTATGGTCCCCCCGCATTGGTCCGTGCCTTATTAGTTCCTATGCCTGTATATTGGTTCCGGCATCCCCGCCCCCTTCCCCTCCCCTGTGTGCTATTTATACCCCTGCCCTGATTCCAAGAGCCCAGCTTGATAAAGGAGCGCAGCCGTCCTGTCATACACGGTCTTGCCAGCTCAGGAAACGCGTTGCATGCCCTGTGACGTCATCTCCCATCGTCCGTAGTTCCTCGTGCGTTCCACGCCTCGGACTAACGCTCACGGCTCTACATCGGCTGGCTCTGCACATCTAATACAGCCCCCAGGAGCGGACACACGCCAACAGGACTCTCCCAGTGCAAGGGATACAGATGACACATCGAGGGTCTCCCTCCGGTTTGGAATCTTTACATTGCCTGTTAATGTACTACTTAATGTGAGTGTTTTTAACCATCTGTGCATTAAATAAGAATTTTACAGTCTACACTCAGAGGTGCCTCTCTCTCTTATCTAGGTACAGGAAGAATACTGTTTTGTTCAGGAGAAATCTTTGACAAAGACTAAATATTTCAGTGTACTGCTTAGACATGCTGAAATAGGGATGAGCAGATGTCTTATCTCTCGTCAGCCTTTTTTAGTATAGTTTCTAAGATGAATGCATTTTATTGAAATGTATATGAACTGGGCAGAGCTCTTGAGCGTGCTACACACACTCTATATACCTCAGGATTATCTGTATCTGGAGCCTTTGGACCTAAATTCTGTCATGAATGTTAATTTGTTGTCAACAGTAACAGACCACATACTAAATATGCTCCAATCTACACTTGGAATGTAAGGCCATTTTACTATCTGACATTTTGACATCAACATTTTTTGTTGTAAGAAAGTTATGACATTTTTTCATTTTTATAATCAGTAGTAGGGTTAAATCAATGTTTGTTTTTGACCACAGTAATGAAACAGTTCGAAGTAGCAGGATCAAAATTCTTTCTTGAATGTACGAATTTCTAATAGTGAATGTGGTTTTCGTTTGGTAAAGTCAAAACAAACAAAATCTTTTGAACATTTGAAGGTTCTGAGAACTTTCATATGAATTTTCTTAAGATTTTTCATTCAAAATTCTACTAATGTATACCCAGATTTACCTCCCTCCACTTTTAATGCCTAAGCCCCGATATGACAGAAATAGGGTTATTCATAAAGATATAAACAAGACCAAGGATCAATCCAAGGGGAAAAAAAAAACAAGCTTAACTTACTGACCAGCCTGCAGGCAACCAATTAAACCTGTCGAACAGTATGTGTTAAAAGCAGGGGTTTACTCTGCACATATTTTCAAATGCATGCTTAAGCCACAGAGCCTCGTCACGGCACCCTGGTATCTGTGGTACCTAACACTACTGCTATACTTACCTGCTCTGTGCAATGGTTTTGCACAGAGCAGCCCCCATCCTCCTCTTCCTCGTCCCCCATCGGTGGTCCTGGTTCCTCCTCTTTGGCGAGTGCATGCTTAGGAAACCACTTCCTATGGGGGCACTTGTGGGTGCTCGATCCCAAACCGAGCTCCTTGTGTCTGTAGATACAGACAGTGGGGCTTGGATTCACCCCTGCTCCCTTGTCACAGAATTTTCATTGGCAGCAGCAGCCAATGGCTCCTGCTTTTATCAATCTATCTTGTGAGGAGGAAGAGAGACGCTGCTCTTGGGGGCAGTGCTGGATCAAGATCTGGCTCATGTAAGTATGGGGGGGAGGGGGGATCTTGAACACAGAAGGTTTTTTTACCTTAATGCACAGAACGGGTAAAAATAAGGCTTTACAACCACTTTAAGTAATAACAGCCTTGTCATGCTTCATTCCCCAAATAAAGTACCTGAAGAGAAAAAGTGGAAAAAAACAAAGTATTACTTTAATGAAGTATTCTTGCTGTTCACAGCAGCTAGGTTTAATTTTAACATACAGTTTAAGAACATCAAAATGATGAAATTGGCTGCTACTGACAAAAAGATGATTGGCCAAGTGCTGTCACATGTGCCTCTATACCTGGAACTACTGGATAATTCCTTTGGCTCCTGGCACAAAATGTGGTGGATGAACAAAGGAAACCACATACTGTTGGACATACAGTAGGAGGATTTAAAATGTTTACACCTTTTGTAACACCTGAATATTGGTGTGACGTGTAACATGCTGAAAATGCACCCCCCCGGATGTGTCCGGTAGTGCAAGCCTTTTGTTCGGATCTGTTTAGCATGCTCTCTACTCTCTTCAATATGCCCCTTTTCCCAGATCCAGCTGTTGCACTTCTAAATTTAAAACCTTTAGAATTGACACAGCATCAATTTAAACTCCAGCAGATCACGACAGCGACCAAACAAATTTTTGTTAAAGCATGGAAGAACCCTACCCTTTGCATCCTTGAGGTTAATAATAAGGTCACGCAAGCCATGATACATGCAAAAATAAAAGCAGTTATTACAAATAGAGTGGCTAAATACAAAGCCCCCTGCCTCCTTGGACCAAACACAATTACATACGAAAATTATCTTCTAATCAAAAATTTCCTTGACTCGCGATCTCCAAACATAGAATGGTCCAGGGCTCTCACCCCTTTTGAAGATATGTGTCAAAAATCTGAACCACATAAACACTTAATTTCTTTTACCTATGCATTATTGTTCCCATCTCAAATGCAATGGAATGATTGGACCTCCATGAAATGGTCCAATGAGTTATCTATTAACTTCACTCGTAGAGAATGGGAAACAATATACACAATTGTACACAAAGGGTCTCTGAATGTTTACGCACAAGAAAATGCTTATAAACTCATTACCAGATGGTATAGAACCCCTCTCAAACTCCATCATATTTTTCCTTCTGTATCCTCACAATGCTGGCGATGTGAAAATGAACAAGGCTCTTTATTACACATATGGTGGTCTTGCAGCAAGATCCAACCTTTCTGGAAGAAAGTTCATGCTTTAATACAAACCATCACCACATACAAACTAGACTACACACCAGCACAATTTCTTTTACACTATCCTGCAAAACCAAAACGTACCTACCTGCACTCATTGACTATGCACATGATCATGGCAGCTAACATGTGTATCCCTAGAAAGTGGCGCTCATCTACCCCACCATTAATAAGAGATTGGTTAGAGCGCATCCAAAAAACTGCTGAAATGGAAGAATTGATCCATCAAGCAAGAGACACCCCTTCCAAATTTATACATACATGGTCTTGTTGGCAACACTTTACCACCACACAAGAATATCACGCTTTGCTTAATGGATGAAGATAATTTAATTCATCATTTAAATGGATTTTACCAAGTCATGAATATGCTTGAATCCTTTTCACACCTCTATTAACCTTTTTTATGTTTGAATATATATAATTGTATTTCCTTACTTTAGAAAACAACGGTTGTATTTACACTTAGCTCCTTAGGGAGTCTCATACCATATTTACACCTGTTGATATCTGCCAACACTCCTGGATTTTACTCTCCTTCCAAGAAACCTTCTCTCCTACGATACTATCCTTCCCTCTCTCAGATAGATCCTTATGATAGACACATTGTTTTGTTATAGTTTCTGTTTACTTTATGTAGTTACTTTCCAATCCTAACTTCATACCTACACACTATTCCTTTGACCAACTTTTCATACACTTTGATCCTATGCTATATTATAGTATCCGGTCACAGTGAGTTCCCATTTGGGGTGACTGGATACTTATTTTTTTTCACAATAAGCTCTTTCATATATATTTATGTGTATATATATATGTATTTATATATATATATATGCTATTTATTTTTTATTTTTTATTTTTTTTCTCTTCTCTTCTCTCAATTTATTTTGTTTTGTAACTCTTGATATTGAATGTTACATTTTAGCATAACGTTTACTTCAAAGTTAGACTTAATTATTTTGTTTTACAACTTCGTAGATTGCTATTTGTAAAGATCTACATTTTCCAATCTGCTTTCAATCATTTGTTTATATTAATATACTGTTATCTATATTGTATATCTGACAAAATCGAATAAAACATTATTGAAAAAAAAAAAATACAAAGCCCCCTGGACACCATGGGTGACACATTACTTCCCACCCAACTTCAACGAGTCCCTTCTGCCCCCATGATCAGCAACTTCATCGATTCTTATCGGTGACATCATTTACGTCTCCTCTAGAGTCACCTGGGGTTTTCCTCTCCTCATTCTTCTTCGGACATTTTCTTTCCTCGCCATACTGTCCTCTCTTTTGGTAGCCAACTGCCAATGGGAATTACCACCGTTCATTTGAGAAATAACTTATAGGCTCTTCTGCATTATAACCTACCAAAACTTTGACCTATTTCATGAATATGTTTAAGCCTAGCTTATGCATTTTCAGTTGGTGTGAGCTTTGTTGGTATTGCACACCAATGTACGTCCCATACTTTATCTACGTATTTTTGGACTCTCTCACTGTGATTATATACAGCTACCACTGTGTTACTTATTTGTTCCTAGTCATTTTATGGTCCATTGTCTGTATCATATATATATTGCTTAATAAAATATCTGAACAAGAAAAATGCAGTTCCCCCTGATCCCGTTTTGGCAGCAAGCGGGGGATCTTCTCCCCCTGCTCACTATCACAATCTAAAAAAAAAAACTGGCCATGTGGGGCTTTGCCCACATCATTCATTCAGTGTGTCCTGTGAATGGGAAAACTAAAAGGGAAAAGTACTGACAACCTTTGTGGCTGTCGGCTTGCAGTTCTCAATGAACTACCTGGGCGCTGTTGATTGCTCTAGGTCAGGGGTCTCAAACTGGCGGCCCTCCAGCTGTTGTGAAACTTCAAGTCCCATCATGCCTCTGCCTATGGGAGTCATGCTTGTAACTGTCAGGCTTGCAATGTCTCATGGGAATTGTAGTTCTGCAACAGCTGGAGGGCCACCAGTTTGAGACCCCTGTTCTAGGTAGTTCATTGAGCTTCCTGTCAGAGTGCAACTGTCTGCCCATATTGGAGGTATGGGCAGACAGCTACACAGACAGTCTGCAGGACTGTGGGATTACACATACGATCTGCTGATCATGGGTGCAACATTTTGCAAGTTCCTAACAAAAAAAATATAAAATGCATTTTTTTTACCTGCAAACATCTTTTTTTTCTGTAAAAGGTGAACTTATCCTTTAAAGCAAACCTGTTGCTTTGTTCTTAAAGGACAAAGCACAAAGTCACTTTTTAAGCACATACCCGCTCAATGAAGAGGGAAAAGATTTACCTGTCTGACGATCCCCAGCCGCTGCAAGTATTTGACAGAATGGATGGGTCAAACACTCGTTGCCAACCAGACATCAGGGAAAACCATCTTATAAAGTTGGGGGGGGGGGGGGGGGTGAAAGAGAAGTATAGCGCCTGCTCTTTAAACATTTCTACTTTTGAATAGAAGTGACCCTGTGCTGATGGGGTCATTTTAGCTATCCATATTCACAAGGCCCAGTTATGTACTATTTGTGTAAAGCCTACTGACTTTTTGTCAAGATAGAACCAGAAGAGCTACCATTGCTGACTTACTATATTTTAGTGTTACAATCTCCATGACCTTCATCTTTATACTCTTTGCATGACAAAATGCAGGGCCTCGGTTTGACATTGAGCAAAGTGTTTTGCAAATGAGCCATATGTAGGATCATATACCCTCTGCCATAAGGCCCGTTTGTTTGTTTTTTGTAAACTGTCAATAAAAGAGAAAAAAAAAGTGTGACTATTTGAGAAATGTAACGGGGTATGCCTATCCCCATTGGGTAGCCTTACCTTGTTTGAATAAATTTACAATAACTACATGATCCGCGGGGGAGACATTTACATGGCTCTTTGATGCCATGTAATGACTTAGGACCAGTCTATTATTATGTAAGGAGTACTCTTTGCGATAAATATTTGGGACCTTATCAATGAATCTAGAGGTCACCGTATGATTCCTAAGAACATGCCAGTGTTTATTTAAAATCTGTATACGTTACAGAGCCTTATTACAAATTGTGTAATCATATGGGTCTTATCAAGGTAGAATTCACCAAGCCAAAGAGGGGTGACTTTGAGACGAGAGTATTGCAGAGTATGGTTGAATAGATTTTAAGGTTAGAAGCCACTATATCATCGCACCTAAATGATAAAATGATCTTTGTCCTTTTCTTGTTGGTATAATACGTTTTTTTGGAGAGGTAGTGACCCCCAGTAAATTACATTGAATGCAATCAATGTTGTAAGAGGTTTTCCATGTTATTGCAGATAGTGGAGAGATTGGTCGTGTTATCAAGTTAAGTAATCATACAAACAAATTCTGTAACCAACATGTGGGTCCTAAAGAAGTGGCTAGTTTGCTGTTAAATGCATAGATCCATTTGTTTTAATGGCTCTGAGAAAACACTATGATTTGTAGGATAGGTCTGTGATTTTAAGTACATCTATATATGAATAAAAGTATCTTTTCACTTTGCATTTGCAAAATGTACTTTGTGAATACAGAAACTAAGTCCTGTGTGTATTGATACATTTAGTTTTAAATAATTTCTTTAGGATTCCGGCACTCACAGAAGAACTATTGATGGGGGTGTTGACCTTACAATTAGTGATGGACGAACTTCCGACGGGACGTTTCGCGAACGCGAAACGCGAACGGACACAAACGTTCGCGAAAACGACCGTTCGCCGCGGGCTCCATTGACTTCAATGGGAGGCGAATTTCGCAAACCTTTAGGTCGAATTTGCGGCCACGGGGTAATTATTAGGGGGTAGCACGTAGTCCCACCACCTGGACAATAGCATAATACATGTATGAGGTGAATTTGGGATCGATAACTACAAGCATTTTTTTTTTATTTGGGAAATTGTTCTGACAATTCAGGACTATGGAGCTAATGAAGGCAATGGAGGAGAGGGAAGGTCAGGGACCAGGGTAGGCAAACAAGAGGGTGCAGGAGATACAGAGCACTGACAGCAGCACCGTAATACAGAGCACTGACATCAGCACCGTGACATACAGCGCTGACAGCAGCTCCGTGACATACAGCGCTGACAGCAGCTCCGTGACATACAGCGCTGACAGCAGCTCCGTGACATACAGCGCTGACAGCAGCTCCGTGACATACAGCGCTGACAGCAGCTCCGTGACATACAGCGCTGACAGCAGCACCGTGACATACAGCGCTGACAGCAGCTCCGTGACATACAGCGCTGACAGCAGCTCCGTGACATACAGCGCTGACAGCAGCTCCGTGACATACAGCACTGACAGCAGCTCCGTGACATACAGCGCTGACAGCAGCTCCGTGACATACAGCGCTGACAGCAGCACCGTGACATACAGCGCTGACAGCAGCTCCGTGACATACAGCGCTGACAGCAGCTCCGTGACATACAGCGCTGACAGCAGCTCCGTGACATACAGCGCTGACAGCAGCTCCGTGACATACAGCGCTGACAGCAGCTCCGTGACATACAGCGCTGACAGCAGCACCGTGACATACAGCGCTGACAGCAGCTCCGTGACATACAGCGCTGACAGCAGCTCCGTGACATACAGCGCTGACAGCAGCTCCGTGACATACAGCACTGACAGCAGCTCCGTGACATACAGCGCTGACAGCAGCTCCGTGACATACAGCGCTGACAGCAGCACCGTGACATACAGCGCTGACAGCAGCTCCGTGACATACAGCGCTGACAGCAGCTCCGTGACATACAGCGCTGACAGCAGCTCCGTGACATACAGCGCTGACAGCAGCTCCGTGACATACAGCGCTGACAGCAGCTCCGTGACATACAGCGCTGACAGCAGCTCCGTGACATACAGCGCTGACAGCAGCTCCGTGACATACAGCGCTGACAGCAGCTCCGTGACATACAGCGCTGACAGCAGCTCCGTGACATACAGCGCTGACAGCAGCTCCGTGACATACAGCGCTGACAGCAGCTCCGTGACATACAGCGCTGACAGCAGCACCGTAAGCAGCCCCAGGAGGAAGTCAGCACAGCACAGGGATGGTGTGATCCCCTCATAATAAGAACCCCCAGGAGGAAGTCAGCACAGCACAGGGATGGTGGGAGCCCCTCATAATAAGAACACCCAGGAGGAAGTCAGCACAGCACAGGGATGGTGGGAACCCCTCATAATAAGCAGCCCCAGTAGAAATATGACACCGCTCAACCTCTTCAAAGAGGAGGGTAGGGGCATATAGTACGGTGTGCTTTTTTGGGTCAGGGAAGTGAGCCAAATGAATTAAGAAGGTCTGTGTGCTTGATTCCAAAAATTGTTTATAGACATATACATGGTCTACTGATCACATGTGTTGAATTCCTCCGAGATCCATGCCTCATTCATTTTTAGAAATGTGAGGTAGTTAACACTGTGGTGAGCTAGGCGAGTACGCTTATCGGTCACAATCCCCCCTGCTGCGCTGAACGTCCTTTCGGACAGGACACTGGATGAGGGGCAAGCCAACAGTTCGATTGCAAATTGGGCAAGCTCTGGCCAGAGGTCAAGCCTGCCCACCCAGTAGTCTAGGGGTTCATCACTCCTCAGAGCGTCCACATCGGCCGTTAACCCAATGTAGTCGGACACCTGACGGTCTAGGCGTTCCCTGATGCTGGATCCGGATGACACCTGTCGATGGGTCGGCTGAAAGAATGACCTCATATCCGAAGTCACCAACACATCTTCAAACCGGCCTCTTCTTGCAGGCGCTGTTGGATTGGTACCCGCAAATCCTTCTCTGGGAGTGGGAATTGCTCCTCTGCCAGCGCACGCAAAAGCAGAATGCAGCATTTCTCGAAGCAAGGCCTGGAAGTGCTGCATTCTGACAGCCCTCTGCGACGGCGGTAACATTTCCGCCATTTTGTGTTTGTACCGGGGGTCTAAGTACGTTGCCACCCAGTACTGGTCCTTGACCCTCATGCTTTTTATACGGGGGTCCCTATTAAAACACTGGAGCATGAAGGCCCCCATTTGCACTAAAGTGGAAGCGGTGTGGTGGCCTGGCTCCTGCTCATCATCCAGGATAATGTCGTCCTCTTCATTCTCCTCTCCCCATCCTCGCACAACAGGGATCCCAGAAAGGTTTAAAGCATGCTCTTCTTGCTCCTGCTCATCCGCCCCGGCACCATCCTCCTCTGACTCCTCATCAGACTCCTGTTGTTGACTTGTCTCAGATAGAGTAGCCCCCCCTGGGAATTCATCCAGCATTGCGACTTCCTCATCTTCCCGCTCCTGCTCCTCCACAGCCTGATCAATGACACGACGCAATGCACGCTCCAGAAAGAAGGCATAAGGTACCATGTCACTGATGGCGCCATGGCTGCGACTGACCAGTTTGGTGATCTCCTCAAATGGCCGCAGAAGTCTGCATGTGTCGCGCATGAGCAGCCACTGGCGCGGTGAAAAAAAACCCAGCTCCCCAGAACCGTTTCTTTCGCAGAGTTCATACAGGTAGACGTTAACTGCACGTTTCTGCTGGAGCAGCCTATCAAGCATATAGAAGGTTGAGTTCCATCGCGTCGGGCAATCGCAAATAAGACGTCTGACCGGCAGATGGTGTCGCCGCTGAATGTCAGCAAGGCGAGCCATGGCCGTGTAAGATCTTCTGAAATGGGCCGAGATTTTCCTTGCCTGCCGCAAGATGTCCTGGACCCCAGGGTATTTGACAAGGAATCGCTGCACGACCAAGTTTAAGACGTGTGCCATGCACGGCACGTGCGTGATTTTGCCCTGTTTCAATGCGCTAAGCAGATTGGCACCGTTGTCACACACCACTTTACCAACTGTCAAATTGAGCGGTGTTAGCCACTCATCTGCCTGTGAACGCAAAGCTGAAAGGAGTGCCGGGCCAGTGTGGCTCTTTGCTTCCAGGCACAACAGACGCAGCACGGCATGGCAACGTCTCACCTGGCATGTGGAATAGGTTCTGGGGAGCTTGGGCGGTGCAGTGGAAGAGACGCTAGCAGCGGAAAAGGAGGAGGCAGCTGAGGAGGAGAGGGAGGAGGATGGAGTAGGAGGAGGAGAAGAAGAGTCAGGCCTGCATGCAATCCGTGGCGGTAAAACCAAATCTACACGGGTGCCACGGGTTACATGCTTGACGGCCGTCAGAAGGTTCACCCAGTGGGCAGTAAAACTGATATACCTTCCCTGCCCGTGTTTGCTAGACCACGTGTCTGTGGTCAGATGTATCTTGGCACCGACACTGTGTGCCAGAGATACATTCACTTGCCGCTGAACATGGCCATATAGCTCTGGGATGCCCTTCTCTGAGAAATACTTCCTTCCTGGGACCTTCCATTGTGGTGTTCCAATGGCCACAAATTTGCGAAAGGCCTCCGAGTCCACCAGTTTATATGGCAGTAGTTGGCGGGCTATGAGTTCTGACAAGCCAGCCGCCAACCGTTGGGCAAGAGGGTTATCCGGCGTCATCATTTTTTTACGCTCAAACATTAGGCCCACGGAAGCCTGCCTTTTTGCAGAAAAATGTGAGCTTGGCGTGATGGAAGGTGGAGTGGAGGACAATTGTGAGGAGAGAGGAGAAGGAGAAGTAGAAGACGAGGCTGGACGGTGAGAGCCTGCAGTGTGGCTTTGTGTGTTCCGTTGCTCCCACTGGGCTCGGTGATGGCTGCTCATGTGCCTTCTTAAGGCGGTCGTCCCTAGGTGAGTATTGGGCTTACCGCGACTAACGCGTTGACTGCAAAGATTGCAGATGGCAACGCTATTGTCAGCAGCGGACACGTTAAAAAAAGCCCACACTGCGGAGCCATGTGCCGGTGTCCTGGGAGCGCCAGATGTGACCGTACATGGTCGATGACTCGCTCCTGATACATTTGCAGTCTGCTTTGTCCCTGCTGTGCAATGTAAGTCATTGCTGCTTCTCCTCCCTATCTGCTGGTCCATATCTCCCTCTGAACTCCCCTCCTCTTCCTCTCTTGTGGGCACCCACGTGACATCACTAGACACGTCATCATCAACGTCACCTTCCCCACCGCTATAAGTAGAGTAGGCAGCAACACCGGGGACCAACCTCCTCCTTGGGCTGATCTGGGTACTGGCGTCAGACTGCTGAGTAGCGCTTGTTGCTACCTCCTCTTCCTGATCCAATACCAAGAGTGGCTGCGCATCAGAAATGTCCTCTTGATATGGATCGGAAAATAATTCCAGTGACTCAAGCGGAAGGTATGTGGTGGTGGTGGTGGTGGTCGTGTTGTTGGTGGTAGTGTCTTTGGGGGTGCACATAGCAGAGAGTGAAGAAGAGGGTGCAGATCGAGAGGATGAGGAGGGTGCAGAAGAGTAAGGCTGAGCGAGCCACTCAACCAAGTCTGGTGCATCCTTTAAAGTAATTGAACGCACCTTCTGCAACTTCCCACTTTGGCTCAAGCCTGTTGCTCCTGCCCTACCCCTACCACCCCTGCGGAAGGGCCTGCCTCTTCCTCTGCATGTCATTTTTTAAATGACCCTGTGACAAAACTCTTAGTCCCTATACCGCTGAAGGACTGCTGCAGTATAGGTGAGCGGTCAGCAGTGGTGCACGTCAACCCTATCTATTGTGGACCTATAGCGGTCCTTACAGAACAGCAGACTGTACCGCACTCAAGCCTATGTACCGTAGCACCCTATACCAAGTTACCAGTCCTTATAAGAACTTTTGTGGACCAAGCAGGTTGTGTATTAGTGTTTAGCAGACTGTACGTCAGTCCCTATACCGCTGAAGGACTGCTGCAGTATAGGGCAGCGGTCAGCAGTGGTGCACGTCAACCCTATCTATTGTGGACCGATAGCGGTCCTTACAGAACAGCAGACTGTACCGCACTCAAGCCTATGTACCGTAGCACCCTATACCAAGTTACCAGTCCTTATAAGAACTTTTGTGGACCAAGCAGGTTGTGTATTAGTGTTTAGCAGACTGTACGTCAGTCCCTATACCGCTGAAGGACTGCTGCAGTATAGGGCAGCGGTCAGCAGTGGTGCACGTCAACCCTATCTATTGTGGACCGATAGCGGTCCTTACAGAACAGCAGACTGTACCGCACTCAAGCCTATGTACCGTAGCACCCTATACCAAGTTACCAGTCCTTATAAGAACTTTTGTGGAACAAGCAGGTTGTGTGTTAGTGATTAGCAGACTGTACGTCAGTCCCTATACCAATGAAGGACTGCTGCAGTATAGGGCAGCGGTCAGCAGTAGTGCACGGCAACCCTATGTATTGTGGACCGATAGCGGTCCTTACAGAACAGCAGACTGTACCGCACTCAAGCCTATGTACCGTAGCACCCTATACCAAGTTACCAGTCCTTATAAGAACTTTTGTGGACCAAGCAGGTTGTGTATTAGTGTTTAGCAGACTGTACGTCAGTCCCTATACCGCTGAAGGACTGCTGCAGTATAGGGCAGCGGTCAGCAGTGGTGCACGTCAACCCTATCTATTGTGGACCGATAGCGGTCCTTACAGAACAGCAGACTGTACCGCACTCAAGCCTATGTACCGTAGCACCCTATACCAAGTTACCAGTCCTTATAAGAACTTTTGTGGACCAAGCAGGTTGTGTATTAGTGTTTAGCAGACTGTACGTCAGTCCCTATACCGCTGAAGGACTGCTGCAGTATAGGGCAGCGGTCAGCAGTGGTGCACGTCAACCCTATCTATTGTGGACCGATAGCGGTCCTTACAGAACAGCAGACTGTACCGCACTCAAGCCTATGTACCGTAGCACCCTATACCAAGTTACCAGTCCTTATAAGAACTTTTGTGGAACAAGCAGGTTGTGTGTTAGTGATTAGCAGACTGTACGTCAGTCCCTATACCAATGAAGGACTGCTGCAGTATAGGGCAGCGGTCAGCAGTAGTGCACGGCAACCCTATGTATTGTGGACCGATAGCGGTCCTTACAGAACAGCAGACTGTACCGCACTCAAGCCTATGTACCGTAGCACCCTATACCAAGTTACCAGTCCTTATAAGAACTTTTGTGGACCAAGCAGGTTGTGTATTAGTGTTTAGCAGACTGTACGTCAGTCCCTATACCGCTGAAGGACTGCTGCAGTATAGGGCAGCGGTCAGCAGTGGTGCACGTCAACCCTATGTATTGTGGACCGATAGCGGTCCTTACAGAACAGCAGACTGTAACGCACTCAGGCCTATGTACCGTAGCACCCTATACCAAGTTACCAGTCCTTATAAGAACTTTTGTGGACCAAGCAGGTTGTGTGTTAGTGATTAGCAGACTGTACGTCAGTCCCTATACCAATGAAGGACTGCTGCAGTATAGGGCAGCGGTCAGCAGTAGTGCACGGCAACCCTATGTATTGTGGACCGATAGCGGTCCTTACAGAACAGCAGACTGTAACGCACTCAGGCCTATGTACCGTAGCACCCTATACCAAGTTACCAGTCCTTATAAAAACTTTTGTGGACCAAGCAGGTTGTGTGTTAGTGTTTAGCAGACTGTGCGTCAGTCCCTATACCGCTGAAGGACTGCTGCAGTATAGGGCAGCGGTCAGCAGTGGTGCACGTCAACCCTATCTATTGTGGACCGATAGCGGTCCTTACAGAACAGCAGACTGTACCGCACTCAAGCCTATGTACCGTAGCACCCTATACCAAGTTACCAGTCCTTATAAGAACTTTTGTGGACCAAGCAGGTTGTGTATTAGTGTTTAGCAGACTGTACGTCAGTCCCTATACCGCTGAAGGACTGCTGCAGTATAGGGCAGCGGTCAGCAGTGGTGCACGTCAACCCTATGTATTGTGGACCGATAGCGGTCCTTACAGAACAGCAGACTGTAACGCACTCAGGCCTATGTACCGTAGCACCCTATACCAAGTTACCAGTCCTTATAAGAACTTTTGTGGACCAAGCAGGTTGTGTGTTAGTGATTAGCAGACTGTACGTCAGTCCCTATACCAATGAAGGACTGCTGCAGTATAGGGCAGCGGTCAGCAGTAGTGCACGGCAACCCTATGTATTGTGGACCGATAGCGGTCCTTACAGAACAGCAGACTGTACTGCACTCAGGCCTATGTACCGTAGCACCCTATACCAAGTTACCAGTCCTTATAAAAACTTTTGTGGACCAAGCAGGTTGTGTGTTAGTGTTTAGCAGACTGTGCGTCAGTCCCTATACCGCTGAAGGACTGCTGCAGTATAGGGCAGCGGTCAGCAGTAGTGCACGGCAACCCTATGTATTGTGGACCGATAGCGGTCCTTACAGAACAGCAGACTGTAACGCACTCAGGCCTATGTACCGTAGCACCCTATACCAAGTTACCAGTCCTTATAAGAACTTTTGTGGACCAAGCAGGTTGTGTGTTAGTGATTAGCAGACTGTACGTCAGTCCCTATACCAATGAAGGACTGCTGCAGTATAGGGCAGCGGTCAGCAGTAGTGCACGGCAACCCTATGTATTGTGGACCGATAGCGGTCCTTACAGAACAGCAGACTGTACCGCACCCAAGCCTATGTACCGTAGCACCCTAGACAGACCAAGTTACCAGTCCTGATAAAGAGCTTTGTGGAACAAGTGAGTTGTGAATGATTAGCAGACTGCAGCAGAAGGGCAGCAGTCAAGTATAATATTCTTTCTATATTTGGAAGAAAGAATATTATACGTGTACAAGCCTATTACCGTACCACTGATACCAGTCCTGAAAAGAACCTTTGTGGAACTAATAGTAACAGCAAGTCTTTAAAATTATCCTCACTGCCTGACACACTGCTTCCTGCCTGTCCCTATACAAATTGGCAAAAAAGAGTAGGCTGGAACGATTAGCTGGAACAGCTCTTTTGTGGACCTGATAGTAACAGCTAATGATGATGATGATGATGATGATGAAGAAAGACTAATCTGGCTGAGCTGTCCCTAAAATAGCAGCATACAGCGCTCTGTCCCTTTATCTAAACTGACAAAAGAAACTCAGGCTGCTGACCTAACACCTATACCAGTCCTGAAAAGAACTTTTGTGTACCAAATAGCTAGCGTTTTCTCTGTCCCTACTCCACACAGGATCCTTTCCCTACAGTGACAGAAGAAAGAATGTAAAATGGCCACCGGATCGGGTGTATTTATAGGTTAGGGGGAATGTCCAAGTGTCCATGAGCTGTCATGTCTCAATTGGTTGTCCTGTAACACATGATAAACGTGTCACGAAAGGTTAAAGTTCTTGTATACATTAAACACGTAAGTCCGCCGGGGCGAACGACGGAAAAAGGCGTTCGAACCCGCGGACGGCGAAAGTCGGAAATTCGCCGCGAAACGACCGCCGGGCGAACCGTTCGGCCATCACTACTTACAATGCTGTGAAAAAGAATTTGCCCCCTTTCCGGTTTCTTTGTTGGTTTGTTTTTTGCATATTTGTCACACTTAAATGACAAACAAATTTTTTTATTACACAAAGATAACTCGAGTAAATACAAAATGCAGTTTTTAAATGATGGTTTCATATATATTAAGGCAAAAAAAAGCTGTCCAAACCTGCCTAGGTTTATGTGAAAAATTAATTGCCCCCTAAACCTAATAACTGTTTGTGCCACCCTTGGCGGGAAACAACTGCAATCAAGCGTTTGCGATAACTGGCAATGAGTCTTTCACTTTGCTGTGGAGCAATTTTGGCCCACTCTTCTTTGCAGAATTTTTTTAATTCAGCCACATTGGAGGGTTTTCCAGCTTGAATGGCCTGTGTAAGGTCATGATACAGCATTTCAAAACCTAAATTAAGCTTTAAAAAAGGAATGATGATATCCGGCTCAGTTGTGGAGGAGCCGTGCTAGGAGGAAGTTCATGCCTTAAAAATTGGTTAGTATATAATCTTTAACAATGTATCGCTTGGAATACCTCTTTCTAAGTATTAATTGACTTATAATATATTTCTTTTTTTAGACACCCTGTAAACAGGCTGTGAAGCCTGTTGGGTGCGCTATCCTTCAGGGTTTGGTTTACTTTGAAGGGGCTTCTGGACACTTTTGTTGGTTTAATAATAAACGCGTGGACCGTAAAAAGGAATCCCTATTTCATCTTTGATTATGTAAGTTGATGAATTTAAATAAATTTGCTCCCTTAGTATACAAAAAAGCATAATGATTAAACCAAAATGATTGTTAGATATGATAAAACAAGCTGATATTGCTATAAGATTATTCATTTTGTAATATAATTAAAATGTTAAAATATTTGCCCCCTTTAAAATATTTCAAATTACCAAAAAATTTTTATATTTCTTCTTATTAATTTGTCCCGATTAGTCGCTGTCTGTGCCCTCCTTGCTATATATTGGCTGTCGGGCTTGTTGCCCTGCATCTTCTATATCATCTGGAAGATCCTTCTGGCGGTGAATGGGGTGGTGAAGTGGGGGTGAGCATACCTCTCCATTTTTTGAGCCTTACTCATGCCTTTTAACAACAATATATATGCTGGCTATATGTACTAAATTATGTAAAGAACTGCATTTTGTGAATTTAATTGATGTTCTTTCTCTTATTTGATTTTGTTATTTCGGTAGTTGGCTTATCCTCTGATGAAGCAATAAGCGAAACATGTCGGGATAAATCAATCACAACTACCTCAACCATACCTCTTGTTGGACCACAAAGTTGTATACAATATTTTAGTATGACTATATAGATTGCCTCTTTGTTTTTATGGGATTTGTATAATAAAATATTTATAGAAAAAACTTTTACCTATATATAAAAAAAAATCTTTTTCTTCTTGAGTATTGCACCATTAATGTCCCATTTCCCTGGTTTGGTCTCTCCAAAAAAATTATTGATAAATTAAGCTTTGTTTTAACGATTTAGTGGTGGACTTGCAGTTGTGTTTTGAATCATTGTCCTGCTGCATAACCCAAGTGCACTTGAGGTCACGAACTGATGGTAGAGCTCAGAATTCATTTTTCCATCAATTACTGTATTGTAAGTCGTCCAGATCCTGAACCATCATGCTAACATCACCATGTCTGTTGTATGATGTTATTGTTATGAAATGCTGTATTAGTTTTATGCCGGATGTAATGGGCTGCACACCTTCCAAAAAGTTAAACTTTCGTCTCATCAGTCCACAGAATATTTGACTAAAAGTCTTGGGGATAACCAAGATGTTTTTTGCTAAATGTGAGATGAGCCTTTGTGTTCTTTTTGGTCAGCAGTGGCTTTGGCCTTGGAACTCTCCCATGGATGCCATTTTTGCCCAGTCTCTTTCTTACAGTGGAATCATAAACACTGATCTTACCTGAGGCAAGTGAGACCTGCAGTTCTTTAGATGTTCTGGGTTCCTTTATGACCTCCTGGATGAGTCGTTGTCATGCTCTTGGAGTCATTTTTGTAGGCCAACCACTCTTGCAAAGTTCACCACTGTTATCTCCATTTCTGGATAGTGGCTCTCCCTGTGGTTCACTGGAGTTCTAAAGCCTTAGAAATGGTTTCACAACCCTTCCTAGCCCGATGCATGTACATTACTTTGTTTCTAATCTGTGTGAGGGGTTAGCTCGGCAGCGGGTGTGTGTGACCCCCTGGATGGGTTCACAACACAAAGTCAGGCACAGCAGACAGCGGTGTAGGTTAAAAAAACAAAAGATCCGGTTTATTTATGCTACATGCAGTGATACATATAACAGCCAAACAAAATAAAACAAGAAAATAAATCCTGGTCAGCTTGACCTCTAACTACACACGTAGACTCCCTGTCTAACAACTGGGTGCAGCCTTGTGCTGTACCAGTCCCTGCCTTTGTTGTAAAGGTTTTGCCACACAGGCGTTAACTCACCGCACAGTACAGGTGACACACTCCCCAGTCTATACAACACAAAACTGGTTCCAGGATGGAGCATCTCCCTAAGCATGCTGGGGTTTTTTGTAGAGGTCTTAATGAGCCCACTTACTTCAGCTGGGCTCATTAACTATTCCCCTCTAATTATAAAAGTCTGCATAAAGCCTGAATCTAGGACACACATATTTACCATCCTGGATACAACCAGGTGACTTTACCTGCCTGCTGCCACATCTGTTATAGAATTTGTTTAGATTGTGGCATGATGTGTGGCTTTTTGTGATCTGTTAGCGTGCTTCACTGTCAGACAGCTTCTATTTATGGGATTTGATTCAACAGGTCTCGCAGTAATCAGGCCTGGGTATGGCAAGTGAAATTTAACTCAGCTTTCCAAAAAAAATTGTGGCTAATCACAGTTCATTCACAATTCAGCATGGGAGGGGTCAATTACTTTTCCACATAGGACCAGGCAGGTTTGAACAGCTTTTTCCTCTTAATAAATTAAATAATTTAAAAACTGCATCTTGGATTTACTCGGGCTATCTTTGTGTAATATTAAAATATGTTTGATCATCTGAATCATTTAAGTGTGAAAAATATGCAAAAAAAAAAAAACACCCTGGAAGGGGGCAAATACTTTTTCACAGCACTGTATATACTACTTTACATCTACTGGAAGTCTAATATTTATTAGGATTTGTCAGAAAAAAAACTGATATATCTGGGGGAGGCTGCAGACAGTGCAAGGCAGTGTGACTGGGTATGCATGTCTGGAGGGGTGGCCTATGTGCAGACACTGTTGGTTTGCCCTGTCTAAATGGCCAAGCGCACACAACAAAATCCACAATACACAGTCACCAACAGGCTTGTATAATTGTTTAACGTTGTATCATCGTATAACACTTTCAACAAAACCAACAGGAAGTAACCAAACATTCAGTGGTATCTACAATGCTGAGAAAGGAGAGCCGCACATGGACGATGTCACCGGGGTCTAGGAAGTTTGTTGAGCTATACAAACAGTGCAACATGTATCCGCCTGAAGACATCCTGTATCTAACATGTTTCACCCTTATGGGCTTCATCACAGAGAGTGTCTAGGTCTTCACTGAATTCATAAAGAGTATTCTATGATTGATCCCCAAATGTTGAAATATGCTAGAGAGGTGTGGGGGGCATGTTGTAGCATTTGAACAAACATTATAGTGCCCAGTGATGTCATCACGATGCAGCCCTTCTTTCTCTGTATTGTATTTTCATGTATTCTAAACAGGCTCTGAAGACTGAAACCCCTTGTGCCTGCAGTGTAACATGAGACAGCTATATTCAGTGGTATCTATTATATTTCAGATATAAAAAAAAAAAAAGTAAAAATCAAAAACACAATAAAAAGGTCATTGCTTGTGTATTTTAATCAAAAAAACACAAAAATGCAACGAAGTAAAATGGCACTTTTGGTTTGGGTTTTTGGCCCAGATCCCGGAATACATACAAAAATAGTCCAAGATCCAATAACAACTTTGTATTAAAGAGGCATTTCCTTTTATTAATGGTAATTATATTTACTTGTATACAATGTTTACAGCATTAGTAATTTAAATATAATTTTACAAAATATTGCCGTGGTGGGCACTCTATGCTACATTGGCAACAGGTCAAGTGGTCTTGGAATTTGGTATTCTCCTTTTCTATACATTACAAACGGGACTTCTGAGGCACTGGTCCATACCATTTTTCACCTAAAAATAAAGAAGAGAAACATGCTGGATGAAAACCTTGTTTGCTTACAAATCAAGTGGTACTGAACCAAAACCCCAAAATCTGATATACTGCAGCCTATCATTAAATGTGTGTGGCAGCATTGATTGACGTGGCTCTTTACCCATGTGAATAGTTGGGTTCAATCACAGCTGATCACATGTAAACAAGGAGATGCTATTGATCGGCTCTCCTCGCCTCACACTGAGAGTGTGAGGCGAGGAGGGCCGATCAGCCGCGTCTTCTCGCAGGGGAGACCTGTACAGATAATCAGGACACTGATCATCAGTGTAGCCTCAATAGTGCCCAACAGTGATGCCAGTCCGTGCCCATCAGTGACACAAATCTGTGCCCATCATTGCTTCATATTAATATATTAGTGGCGCCTCATCAGTGAAGAAGCAAAATTACTTATTTACAACATTTTCGGCCTTTTTTCATTTACTTAGCAAAAAATAAAAAACCCAGTGGTGATTAAATACCACCAAAAGAAAGCTCTATTTGTGGAGGAAAAACAAGATAAAAAATCAATTTGGGTACAGTGTTGCAGGACTGCGCAATTGTCATTCAAAGTGCGACAGGAAGCTGAAAATTGGCCTGGGCAGTCAGAGGGTAAAGGTGCCCGGTAGGCAAGTGGTTAAACTTTTTTCACCTGGTGATCCAGTAGGTAACACACCCTCCTGTATTGTGCCCCCCACTCTGGATGAAAGAGCAACTGAGAAACCTTTGGACAGCAGCATTTTTTATAAGGAGGGAGAGAAGAGTTATGATATACTAGCAGATCTAGATAAACCAACAAAACAAAGACAAATTCCAGCTAACACTTTTTAAACAGCTACACAATATTATTGTTCCCTTCGGGATAAAGGCTTTACATAAATACATAAAAGCTGATCACTGTAAGCAACCCTGTCAGTGTTATATGGTTTGTCGCAGCCCTAAGCTACATCTGAAGGACAGCTTATTCTCTTGAAAATGAGAAAACTTATTGGCATGATCCCCAGTTTAATATAAAGGAAAGCAAGCCTAAAATATAATGAAATGTTTGCTTGTAAAGCAAAGTTCCAGCCGTTTCTGTGTTTATTAAAAATCAGCAGCTACAAAAAGTGTAGCTCCTGACTTTTAATAAACACACTCCCACCTGTCCCACAGTCTAGCCGCCCGAAGCCTTGGCTCTCTCCCTTGGCTCTCCCTGGCACCAGAATTACAAATGTGGGCACTGGGCTGTGACAGCTTGTGGCTTCACAGCCGGGTGCACACTGCGCATGCACGAGATGTGTCCTGAATGGCAGGGCAATCTTCTGGGACTTTTGACATGTCCCAGAAGATTGCAGGGAGGGAGGGGGAGAGAAAAACTTCAAAAACTAGGTACCTGCTCCCCCTTAAAAAATGATATGCCAAATGTGGCATGTCAGGGATCAGGAACTCTGCTTTAAAGCGGTAGTAAACCCGCTGAAAAAGTTTCATACCTGCAAGGGAAAAGGCATAATGAGCTAGTATGCACCGCATACTAGCTCATTATGAAATACTTACCTTAGAACGAGGCCCCGACATCCCACCCGATACACGCCGAGGGAGCTGACATGTCCTCTCGGCGTGTCTTCCGAATATCACGGCTCTGGCGCTATGAGTGGCCGGAGCAGCGATATCATCACTCCCACGCATGCGCGCGGGAGATTTCTTTCCGCCAGGGTCCGGCGTCTGCCGGGCTTCTAGCTGAGAAACCCCTGTGCGCATGCGCCTCTGCTCATTGCCAGGGGAATATCTCCTAAACCATACAGGTTTAGGAGATATTTTTTTTACCTACAGGTAAGCCTTATTATAGGCTTACCTGTAAGTAAAAGTGAAAAAAAGACTATACAACCACTTTAAGTTTAACCACTTCAATACTGGGCACTTATACACCTTCCTGCCCAGACCAATTTTGAGCTTTCAGCGATGTCGCACTTTGAATGACAATTGCGCAGTCATGCTACACTGTACCCAAATGAAATTTTTATCATTTTGTTCCCACAAATTGAGCTTTCTTTTGGTGGTATTTGATCACCTCTGCGGTTTTTATTTTCTGCTAAACAAATAAAAAAAAATCTTGGAAAAAAAAAACATGTTTTTTTTGTTTCAGTTACAAAACTTTGTAAATAAGTAAGTTTTCTCCTTCACTGATGGGCATTGACAGGGCTGCAGTGACGGGCACTGATAAGGTGGCACTGATGGGCACCGATGAGGTGGCACCAATGAAGTGGCACTGATATGCGACACAGATAGACACTGATAGGTGGCACGGATTAGCACGGATAGGCGGCATGGATAGGCGGCACAGATGTGCATGGATGGGCACTGATAGGCGGCTAGAATGGGCACTGATAGGAGGCTAAGATGGGCACCGATAGGCGGCTAGGATGGGCACCGATAGGCGGCTAGGATGGGCACCGATAGGCGGCTAGGATGGGCACCGATAGGCGGCATTGTAATTTAAAGTTTTGTAGGGATGGATGCCAATCAGTGCCAAACAACAATGCATGCCAATCAGTGATGCCCATTGTGGGCACTGATTGGCATCCATTATGGGCACTGATTGGCATCCCTGGTGGTCTAGGGGGGCATACCTGGTGCTGGGCATCTCCTGGTGGTCTAGTGGTGTCCCTGGTGGTCCAGTGAGGGCATCCTCAGGGGGGCTGTGCTGAAAATCGATCAGCACAGACCCCCCTGTCAGAGGAGCAGCCGATCGGCTCTCCTCTACTCACATCTGACAGACGCGAGGTAGGAAAAGCCGATCACCGGCTCTTCCTATTTACACTGTGATCAGCCGTGATTGGACACGGCTGATCACGTGATAAAGAGTCTCCGTCGGAGACTCTTTACCGAGATCGTAGTTGCAGGGTGTCAGACTGACACCCCGCAACAGCGATCGCCGCGATGCGCGCCGTGGCTTAATATCCTGATCACGTCATATGACGTCTGGTCAGGATATTACAACCACTTTGCCACCGTCATTTTGCTATATGGCGGGCGGCAAGTTGTTAATACTGCTTAAAGGCCAGTTCACACCACATGCAGTCCAGTGCATTTTTTTTCTGAAGCAAAACCACATGGAACATAGGTTGTATGTTTTTCAATGGCATAGTTTACACCAGTACTTGCCGTTCCAGTAAAAAAAGTATAACATGATGCATTTTTCCTGCACTGGAACGCTGTAAAACACATCAGAAATGCACCAAAAACGCACTGGAACACGTGTTCTTATTTAACCACTTGTCGACCGCCTCACGACGATATACGTCAGCAGAAGGGCTCGTATAGGCAGAATCACTTATCTGTACGTTGCCTTTTAAGAGGCGGCCAGCGGGTGCACATGCCCGCAGCAAGCTCCATGAGTCGGGTCGCGGGTCCCCTGGACTATCGCTGTGGGAAACCAGCAATCGCCTCACGGGGAGGAAGAACGGGGAGATGCTAATGTAAACAAGCATCTCCCCGTTCTGCCTAGTGACAGTGTCACTGATCTCTGCTCCCCATGATCAGGAGCAGAGATCAGTGGTGTGTCACACACACACAGCCACGCCCCCTCAAAGTTATAAACATGCCCCCAGGACGCACTTAACCCCCACACTGCCAGTGTCATTTACGCAGTAATCAGTGCATTTGTAGAACACTGATTGCTGTATATGACAACGGTCCCAAAAATGTGTCAAAAAAAATGTCCGATGTGTCCGCCATAAAGTTGCAGTCACAATTATGAAAATGCCATAAAACTATCCCCTATTTTGTAAACGCTATAACTTTTGCGCAAACCAATCAATATCAAAATCAATAATCGTTTATTGCGATTTTTTTTTAACCAAAAATATGTAGAAGAATACGTGTCGGCCTAAACTGAGGAAAAAATTATTATTTTAAATATATTTTTGAGGGATATTTATTGTAGCAAAATGTAAAAAATAATGTGTTTTTTTCAAAATTGACGCCTTTTTGATTATAGCGCAAAAAATAAAAACCGCAGGGGTGATCAAATACCCCCAAAAGAAACCTCTATTTGTGGAAAAATAAGGATGTCAATTTTGTTTGGGAGCCACGTCGTACGGCCGCACAATAGTCAGTTAAAGCGGCGCAGTGCCGAATCGCAAAAAGTGCTCTGGTAAGGAAGGGGGGTAAATTCTTCCAGGGCTGAAGCAGTTAAGATTAAGAAAAAGGAGAGGGAAAAACAGAATGGACTACATCAAAAACGCACTGGAACACATCAAAAACGTGCGACTGGCCCTTAAAGCTGAACTCCAGCTGTCACTTTGAAATAGTTAATTTGGAGCAAGCTAGTCCAAACAAATTATTACTTTTACTAACAGGTGTGCCTGCTCTGAGTGCTGTATAAACTGTAGCTAGCTACATATAATATACAACACTGTATTCTGGCAGCAGGATGAAGCCTTCCCATCCAGGTCACAGCAAAACAGAGTCAGGCTGAGCACTGCTCAGCTTTTCACAGGTAGCTCTGTATTTTTATGAATGAATACTAGGCTTCCACTGATTGGCTGACATTCAGATGCAGGCTGATGATGCCATGATGTGATGCAGGCATTCACACTGCATTTTACAATCTGTTTTGGGGTGTCATTAAGATACCATTGACACCCAAAGCAGATTGCATGGGCGCCGTATGATTGCAATGCAGGGCGGGAAACACAGGATTTTCTGCATTTCCCACATCGCATAACTGTGAACCAGGGCTGAATATCACTTTAAGAAAGCATCCAGGAGATGCTGTAACCTGTATCAGATAGGAAGGAAAAATCTGCAACAGGGACAAAAGACAGAAATTTACATTTAAACCGGGGTCCAGCTATCCCCTACCCCAGCCCTCAAATTTCCACTCACCTACTCACATTTTGCAAGTGAAAATGAGGGGTGGCAAACTCAGGCTGCCTGGGAGCTGGGGGGCGAGCACTGCTGGCAGGCTGGGTTGCATGGGAGCTCTTCTCCCAGGGATCGCCCAGAGGAAGAGAGAGCCGGCCAAATCATCAATGCTGAGTGTTTCCACTGCTCGCCGTCACTTACAGCACCGCCTCCTGGCTTGGGGCCTTTGATAGATAGATCACCCGTCCAATCTCGGGATGTTTGACGTGTATCAAAGTCCCCGGGCCAGGAGGCGGGACAGTATGTGATGGCAAATGGCGGGAACACACATCAATTGAAATAAAAGCTATTACAGTGATGTTCCTCGGCGCTCTGGTGAACCAGCCAGCAATCCTCTTCCTCTCTCTTCCTCTGCACAGGTAAGTTGCATTGAGGGACACGGGCAGGCTGCATTGAGGGGCACGGGCAGGCTGCATTGAGGGGCACGGGCAGGCTGCATTGAGGGGCACGGGCAGGCTGCATTGAGGGGCACGGGCAGGCTGCATTGAGGGGCACGGGCAGGCTGCATTGATGGGCACGGGCAGGCGAAGTAGCATTGAGGGACACAGATGAGGCTGCATTGATGGACACAGGTTAGTCTGCACCGATAAAGTTGTTGTTAAAGTGGAACTTCAGTCATTTTTTTTCATTTTTCCATGTATTAAATCTTCTGTCCTTGTTGTTTTAACTTTACATGGTAAAGATTTTTTTTTCTGCCAGTAAAAACCTCATACAGCCCACTTCCTGTTTCTTGTCTGGTAAAAAGTCTAGGCTTATGACATCATCCATAGCTCTTTCAGGAAGGGGGGGGGGGTGGTGAGTCATATGAGGGCCAATGAGAGCCAGAGGCGTGCCTCTGTGCAAATCCAGGAAGTGAACAGGCAGCATCTTCAGATGCCCACAGTTAAAATGGATGCAGCCAGACTCAGTGGAGGGTGATTTCTGCAGCATACTTGGCAAGTACAGAATCACAGTAGCTATAAAATAATATGCAAAGTGGTTGGAGGGAAGCTTCAGAATGGCAAATATGTTTTTGTTACAAAATTATGTGAGCAGACTGCAGTTCCTCTTTAATATTTATTTTTATAACTTAATTCTGCATAAAACATTTAGGTGTCATTTCATGAGCTCATTTATGAGGGCGTGTTTAGTGGTGGAATTAGGGGTGGGGCAGGGTAGGGGTTGGGTGCGGCAACTGGGGGCGAGTAACCCTTGCGGCCTGGCCAGTAGCTCAGGACTGGATATTTTGAGCCCCGCCCTACCCTATTAAATAAGAAAAAAAAGGGGGGGGGGGTTATTGGTTTACCGGTAAAACCCTTTTCTTAAAATACACACAGGACACATAGTATCTTCATCTCCATTACAACAGGGTTATGCTGCAACCTTTGGGTGATAGGACACTGGCAAAAAAAAAAAAAAAGGAACTTCCCCCCTAGCCATAACTGCACACTACGAGGCAAGGCTTCAGTTTTTGTAGCAAGCCATAAAGCACAAAGGCAGATGAGTGGGATCCCTGTGTCCTGTGATGTACTCCAAAAAAGGATTGTACAGGTAGACCAAAAATCTCCTTTTCTTTATCATACATCCCATGACACAGGGTAGTTTTGTCTCCATTATGATAGGGATGTCCCAAAGCACTGAATAGGATGGGAGGAAAACACAGCAACAGGCCCCAAACAACCAAACCAAAAGAAGTTAGACCCTCATGCAGCAGCCTTCAAAACTCACCAAATGTAGCAGCATGTAAAATAATGAACCAAAGACCAGGTAGGTCGCTTTACAAACTTGAGTCGCCACTGAAAACAAGAAATTGGCTGACAAATCTATTGAGAAATTGTAGGTTTGGATGCTGCGTGACCCTTCCTTGGGTTTTCTAGAAGCCCAAGAATTAAACTGACTGACAAATTACAGCAGTCAATTTCAGGTAACATGTAAAAGCACAAAACACATTCCAAAAGCCTTATCCTCCATCGCCCAAGGTTTGGGATGAAAGGACGGCAAGACAATGTCCTGGCTGAGATGGAACCAAGAAACTACAGTTGAAGCTGGAGAACCACCTTGTCTCGGTGCAGCACCAGGAACAGTTCCATGAAGGAAAGAGCAGGCAGTTCTGAAACTCTCCAAGCCAAAAGGAATGGCAACCAGCAAAATAACCTGTGTAAGAAGGACCCAAGACTAGCAGAAAAAACAAAAAAAAAATCAAAAAAAAAAAAAATCAAAAGCCTTGGGTAGCTGGGCAGGGTTATGCCTTTGAGCAAATGTCCTGTCTTTTTTTGTCAGCATTGAATCAGCTGAAGGTGACAGCATAACTATCATAATAGAGATGAAGATACCCTGTGTCCTATGATGAACAATAAAGAAAAGCATTTTTATCTCTGTGTTGCTGCTGTATGGTAAAACATTGTTAGCAGATCAGAAATAAGAAAACTAAGTCTCCAACACTTCCCCAATCTGCAAAAAAAGTACCAGTTACTTACCGGTAACTGTCTTTCTGGGAAATCTTCCAGGACGGCACACCTGAGAGATGAGAGGCTCCTCCCTACAGGAAACACAATCAATCGACAGCTGTTTTAATTCCCCACCCTTCCCCTTGATCCTCAGTTTGTAGAGAAGTAACTCCTGAACCAGGTTCACAAGGGAAATCATTCCTCATAGGTACTCACCTTCTAGTGTTCTAGAATTTTCCCTCCTCCAACGGGCGGGAAGTAGGCCTGCCGTCCTGGAAGATTTCCCAGAAAGACAGTTACCGGTAAGTAACTGGTACTTTTCTCAAGTCATCTTCCAGGACGGCACACCTGAGAGGATAAACAAGTACCTCAGGCCTACCTTAGGGTGGGGCCACTGCAAAACCCTCTTGGCGAACCTTGGCTCTGCAGTGAGCTTTACCTCCATTCCATACGCTCATATGCTTGATGAAGGCATCTTAGCTGGATCATGCGGCTGATCTGCAGGTCTGCTCCACAGATGTTCCTGCCTTTTCCGCTTCAGATGCAGTATCTAGGTGAAATGGGCTCTTAAAAATGGAATCAGAAAACATGTTAAACTTGTAGGTTAGCAATGTTGCCTATCTCACACATCTAACAACCATGGCCTATTATGCCTGTAGGTGCTACTTAGAACCACTAAAAAGATAAATAAGAGACCTGTGTAAGACAAGGACACTACATTAATCAATAAGAGGGCCTGTCTTAACACTATCCTGTTGAGGGAAATAAAACTGCTTCCTTTTTATCTTTATGTCAGCAAAAGACTAAAGGGAAGCCTACTTAAGGGAAATAGATTAACAGAAGCTTGAACCCTGGGTTTAAGGCACGCCCAATCTATGTCCTTACTTACGCCTGAGAGCCTTCTTCAGGAGATTAAAGTCCCTAGCAGGAGTAGACTACCCATATTGCTATGTCTAGTTTTGCTAAAAGGGCAAAATGAAGGCCATGCACCGAGCCGAAACCTATTCGATCGGGTATACATCTTTATACTTCATCCTTAGGCCCTAATACTCCTCTGAATAGAACTCTCCAAGTTCTTACTAAACAGGGCGAATCATTATCCCCTTCCTCCAGTGTCCCATAACCCTACAGGGCTTCAACCCTAGGAAATGGTTCTGGCATCCCTGAATGCAAGTGGTCAAGGTTTTCTGACATGTGGCAGCTGCAGCCCGAACTCCTGGCCCCTCCATGGAAAAGAAGGCTGAAATACAAAAAGGTGATACATGTATTATTAATATCACAAATAAAATGATCATAGATTGTGGGCACGGCACAATAGATTTAGACAGAAAGGACACAAGCATAGACAACAATGTTGTGTGCCTGAGTGTGACTAGCTAAACCAATATATCAAATATGGGAAGAGACCCAAATCTGAACCTCAACGTAGACAAACAGTCCTCATAGTCTGGTTTTCTGATGTGCTGCCAAGACGTAAAAACATTAAGACTCAAGCAAACCCTAAATGCTGCGTATTTCTTTAGTGCAGCTAG
Source organism: Lithobates pipiens (assembly GCF_037356315.1). Lineage (NCBI taxonomy): Eukaryota > Metazoa > Chordata > Amphibia > Anura > Ranidae > Lithobates > Lithobates pipiens. Next base: position 197,319,578 of record NW_027507787.1, read on the forward strand.
CTAGGTCATAACTGATATACAAATACGGAAAGGACAGGAACCCCCTTTACTGTTGTGCTTTACCTATGTACAGCAAAACAAGGCTATAAAGACAGAAAGACCCAAACTTCTATGTTGTGTATTTCTGACAAACCACCACAGTTATAAGATTAATATGAACACCAACTCCCGTGTTGTGCATTTCTGCTATGCCACAGGGAAAAATATGGAACACAAGACAATCCTTTCTGTCATGCACTTCTGTAGTGTAGTTCAGATAGAACCAACACTGAGAAAGGACACAAGCAACCTGCAGCATTGTGTTTTTCTGAAACAGAAAGCACCAACAAGCTTCAATCTTGAGTATTTCTGCTGTGCAACAACATAAAAGCAGACACTGAGGAAAAAGACAGACAGCCTTTACAGCTGCAATCTTTCTGGTCTGCTGCAAAATAAAACAATAACGTCATGATGAGTATTCCTGCTGTGTAGCAAAACCTCAATCAGAAGGGACAGATAAGTTTAGGGTTCCCACACCCGTGCGACCAAAACTGCGACTTGGGACTGCAAGACGCATGAGAAGTCATATACTATGGCTTCCAATGGGTACCATTTGTGTCTGTGCGACACCAGCAGTCCCTGATTCCTGGATCCACAGACCTCAAGATTACACAGGTCGCAGGGAAAAAAAAACAAATAGCAATTTTCAGGTCGAACAAGTAAGGGGTCCCCAATGCTGTGACTCCCTGGAGGATTGCAGCCAACAAACCCCTGCTGTGTATCCCTAAGATGCAGAAAGGTAGATCCATGAAAAACACTGCTTAGCCTGATATACAAACGATAAGGCAGTAAATATAGGACATACAGGACACAAACATTCAATCTTTGTGTATGTCTGATGTGTAGTAATATACCAATACTGAGCAGAGAGGCCACCATCCTCAATGTGTCTCTCAGCTGAGCAGCAAAAACAAAATCAGAAAAAGACAAGCAACCTTCACTGCTGTGTCCTTTCTGATATGCAGCCAATAAGGCAGTATATGCAAGACATAAAAGGACAGACAACCTTCAATCTTGTATATGTCTGATGTGCAACAATATAACAATTCTGAATAGAGATAGCACATCCATATTGAAGCGATTTGGCCTTGCGACTCAACGTGTCAAATCGCATGGCTAAAATCAGCACAACACCACTTTGTGGTGCTACATGGATTACCAAAGGCAGTATATGTACTACACCTGGCAGGGGTTCAATTTGTATTTCTACTATGTAGCCCAACAAATTCGAACCATCAATTTTCACTGCTGCCTTTCTGATAAGGCAGTAATACAGGACACAAAACCTCACAGACCTTAATGCTGTATAAATCTGATGTGCAACAATAAAACACTATGAATAGAGATAGCACATCCATATTGAAATGATTTGTCATGCGACTCAACATGTCAAATCGCATGTTTAAACTCGGCAGCCATTGCTGTTAATAGCACTGTCTGAATCAGCACAGCGCCACGCAAATCAGGACCATCAGACTTCACTGCTGCCTTTCTGATAAGTAACCAACAAGGCAGTAAAACAGGACACAAAGCCCCACAGACAGACCTCAATCTTGTGTATGTCTGATGTGCAGCAATATAACCATTATGAGCAGAGATGTCACCAGACTCAATGATGTGCATTTCTGCTGTGCAACACAAAACCAGAAAGTACAGACCACCTTCACTGTTGTATTTTTCTGATCTGTAGCCAAACAAAGCAGTACCTTTAGTATATAAAGGACAGAAAACAAGCTTCAGTGCAGTGCATTTCTGATGTACAGCAATATAGTCCTTATTAAGCAGAGATGTCACAAATCTCAATGTGTATTTCTGCTGTGCCACAAAAACATCCCAGCAAGCACAAACCTTCACTACTGAGGTCTACTGGTGTGCAGCCAATGAGGAGTCATGGTCTATCCCTTTATGAAATAACCAACAGGCAATTTATTTCATAGGCATAGCCTGGGCTGTAGATACTAAACCTTCACCACCAGAGAAGGAACAGATCCTAAAATGGTTGGACACCCTACTATTAGTAGTAGTTGTTGTCCTACCTTACCTCCATAGACTGAGCAAACGCTAGCCAGCACATATCCAGGTGGTGCTGATTAGCAACTAAAGTCTCAATGAGCCCAGCCCTAGAGACCAATTTAAGACCTCTCTAGAAGAGGTGGTTACCAGTTTAGCCTGGGAGGTAAATAGCTATTTGCAGGCTTCAAGCAATCAATTATGTAGCTCTTGCATAGGTTTGCACAGAAAATCCTCAATTAAAAGGATGTAGGGAGCGATCTATGGTGAATCGCCTTTAGATCTGCCACTGAGTGGATTGTAGCCCAAACCAATAAAAAAAGTTTCTTCTTACCTCCTACACTATAATATAAACACAGTGTAAAGGTGGAGTGGGAGGTTGGAGCTTATGAAAGTTAACTATAGCAGGCAACCTCCAAAAGGAGGATCTGTGACAAGGGAACCCCTACTGTGCCACACAGTAGCTTGGTCTCTGCCCATCCTTGAATGTTAGGTCAGCTTTTAAACATTGTGAAGCAACTTCAGATTCCTAGCAGCTGGGCTAATAGGGCCGGTAACCTAGTGCACCTGCTGACCAGGGGAGCTTCTGAATCCACCAACCACTGCCCAATTAATAACCTGTTCAGTGGTATACCTGGCCTGTAAGTAACTTTGTATCTACCAGGTCCCCTCTGTACGCTATATTCATCCCTACTAAATGTACCACAACTGGGCATGTAGGGAGAGGCTGGCAACCTACTGCTGCGATAACCACAGTGTCTCTGCTGTAAGAGGGAGCTGTGGCTGGTGGTTTTAGCAGTGGCGTCTGCGCTATTTGTATCCCGACCCCAAGTTCTGCACTGCACCAGTCAGTATATATACGGGGAAGGGGGAGCAATGGCCTACCTACCTCTTTCTCATCTGAGGTGGTTTAGGCACACTCGTTCCTCTGCACCACCTGTCCACCATACAGCTTCTCTGATGTAAGAGGGGCTGCAGCTGGTGTTTTTAGCAGAAGCTTAAGGGCTATTTGAATCCAGACCCCAGGTGAGATCTCAAATGCCCAGAAACCCTCTGGCTGGAATTGGGGATTTTGCAGCTAATTTCCCACGGCAAAAGGAAAGTAAAGTACTCACCGTTGTCGTCTTCCTCTTTTTGCCACAGCCAGCGGGCTTGCTTTTCCATCCTTATGGTCCACACGCAAGGAGGATAGCCGCCAAAGTGCTCCCCCCCCCCCAACTGCTGTCCCCATAGGGAGGTGCTAGGTTAGGCTGTGTCCTGCACTGTACCAGTCAGTCAGTCTATATACATGGGGGGGGGCAATGCCTTCCATTCCTCATTCCCATCTTCATATCTGAGGTGGTTAAGGCAGACATACACCGTAGTAAACTGGTGCCTCCTCGCTCTAGAGAAAGGAGGATGTGGGCGCCTGCTCCTACTGACTCTCAGCCTTCCCTCCTGGGTAAGAACGCCGCTGCCATTTTCCCGAAGTTTGAAAATGACGCGGGTGCTTGTTGCCACGCCCTCTCCGGCAGCCCACGCGAGCTACCGGGGACCCAGGAGTCGGGGACAAGATCCCCCTGGAAAGAACCGATGGCCAGCACCCCCGTCTGAACAGCCACCTGTACAGGTAAGGAGGGGGAGACAGGATAATGGCCCCTGAAGTTCTGGGTACACCACTGTACCCAGGGTCCTTCAGCTCTCAGGGGGGCTCTTCCAATTTCTGCTGCCCGCCCTGAGGAAAAGATAGGGGAACCCCCCAGGAAGGACAAGAATATCCTACCAGACCCAGAGGCTTCCCAGGCTTGTGGTCCGGCTCCCAGGGGGAGACCACCAGCCCCAGGCCTCGGGTCATTTGGAAAAAAACAAACAGTTTCGCTGTGTAGGGAGAAACACAATCAAAAACTGAGGATCAAGGGGAAGGGTGGGGAATTAAAACAGCTGTCGATTGATTGTGTTTCCTGTAGGGAGGAGCCTCTCATCTCTCAGGTGTGCCGTCCTGGAAGATGACTTGAGAAAGAAAGGTTTTGGATAGTCTAGGCCAGGGGTAGGCAACCTCCAGCCCTCCAGCTGTTGTGGAACTGCATTTCCCATGAGGCATTGCAAGGCTGGCAGTTACAATTACTCCCAGAGACATGATGGGACTTGTAGTTCTGCAACAGCTGAAGGGGCCCGGGTTGCCTACTCCTGGTCTAGGCATAGGAGAACCTAAAGATTAAACCATATTGTTCCCAAACAATGCAAAAGTCTCGCACCAACACACTACACAAAAAGATATAAATGAGCACAATGGGGTTATTGTTATCTGTAGCCTTTGGCCCTTTCTTGACTACGCAATACTAAACTGCTGCACTTTACCTCTTATGTTTAAAGAACAAGTACAAAGCTTGTTTGGCTGTGTTCTCCTGTGGATCACTCCGTTCTGCACTCCTGTGGCCCATTTTCAGCTGACAGAAACCCGTTGTCATCTGACATCACAGAGCAAGATTAGGGAAAGATTGTGACCATACAGTCGGGATCTGCCCAGGTGCCTGGACTGGCAGCTGACCCAGCCTTTTAACGAGCTGCTAAGAGACTGAGCCAGTCGCTCCAGCCCCCACCCCCGCCCCACAGCCCAGCACCCCAGTGAATGCGGGATGGGCAGACCAGAGAGCCGCTGATTGACAGTCACCAGCTCTGTGCTCAGGGAGCACTGAGAACTGAGTGATCAGCGGTCATTGATTGCTCAGTTCTCAGTCTTATAGCTGGCGGGGGACAAATGCCGCATCCACCTATGTAGGCAGGGCCGGGGCCAGCATGGGGTGGCGCCAAAGCCAGGGGTTCCTTATGAGGTGCTTATCCTAGTGCTGGCGCTGCTCACCTGTACACAGTTCAGCATACTGACAGGCGCCGCAGCACAGCCCCGGCCAGGCCAGGCCGGGCAACGTTAACTTCACCCGCTTGCCTCTCCTGACTCGAGTCCCGGAGCTGCTACTGCACTCCACTTTAATAAAACGTAATAATACGTAAAAATATGTTTAGAAAACCCACCTAGATTGTGTGCTAAAAGTTCGAAGCGATCAGATCCAAAATACAGCTGTGGCTTTCCATTTATGTGAGCCACAATAGACGGCATGCCAAATATCTGCGAGGAAAACACAAAAATTAGGGTAAGGAATGAAAACAGAGCTTGCTAGTTTTCTTGAATTTCTGCTTCCTTGTAAGCAAAATCCAGCAGCTATTACTCAAGCTTACCCCATACTTTAATGCATTTTCAGTAGTCTCCTTGAGTTTGTTCTTAACCTCTGGTGAGGATATGCTGGCCAAAGCCTTTTTAGCAATGTCCTCCGACATGCCAGCTTTTTTAGCAGCCTAAAAGAAAAAACATACATTTTAAGTGTAAAAAAAAATGTAACCAAAACACTATGAAATGTATAAGAATGTCCTGGGAGGAAATACAGCAATGAACCCTTTAATTGCTGTGACCCTGCTTACATTTTTGGACTTCACGTGCAAAGCCAAATTTTCCAATGTATTTTATATTCAGATGAAGCACAATATTACGTAAATTAAAGTTTTCTAATGACTCCATAACTATACTAAGAAAAAGGTTAATTGACAGAACCAGTGTTAATTTTGGCAGCAAATTTCAATTTAGTTGTAGTCTTAGACCCCTTTCACACCACACTGCCCTTTGCGTCGGCGGTAAAAGGGCGCTATTTTTAGCGGCATTTTACCGCCGGATTTGCGGCGCATTTCGGCCGCTAGCAGGGTGCTTTTACCCCCCGCTAGCGGCCGCGAAAGGGTTAAAACCGCCGGCAATACGCCGCAATAGCGGCGTTTTGCCGGCGGCATTACAGCGCTGCCCCATTGATTTCAATGGGGAGCAGCGGTGGAGGAGCGGTAAACACACCGCACCTTCACCGCTCCAAAGAAGCTGCTGGCAGGACTTTTTTCTGACGTCCTGCCAGCGCACCGCTGTAGTGTGAAAGCCCTCTGGGCTTTCACACTACAAACAATGGTGCAGCTTCTTTAGGGCGGATTGCAGGCGCTATTTCTAACGCTATAGCGCCTGAAAAACGCCCTGGTGTGAAAGGGGTTTTAGTCTTAGGACTAAAATGGCACAGCTGGGAGACATCACTGCATAAAGTCACCCACCAAAAAGAACTGCCTAAACAAGGACTTCCATGGCAAAACCTCCTGGTACTCTTTAAGCAAACTGCATATTTAAAAAGACAGAGCAAAATGATGTTAACATAGCAGATCTTATATGATATTTTAGTGATTGGGTTTAGATCTACTTCATAATCTGTACAAGCAATGATCACCTCAATGTTTCACACTGTTTGAGTAAACCATCATTGGCATTGAATATCCATGGAAACAGACGTTTCAGCTGTCAAACCAATGTCCTGACATTAGAATGTGATTTTCTTAAATAATCACAGCACATTATAGCAGAGAAGTAATAATAGTACTAATACAAAAAAAATAAAAAATAGAAATACATATAATAATAAGTCATTACCTCCAGTATGCTCTCTGGTTCAGTAATATCTTTATCCTATAAAACAATAACATACTATAAGCATTGATACACCATATACATTATTATATGTCAATTACAGACAAACACAAATAGGCACATGAAGCAGAACTGACCTCAGACCAGATTCGCACCCAAAGCTCCCTTGAAACCGGTTCTAAGAATTCAGGATGCATCATCTGAACAGCCGTGACAAAACGCATGGCTGAGAGACTTCCTGTAAGAAAAACAACAGGTACCTTTTAGTATGGAGAAGCCTGCGACTCATTTACCCTTCTAATATGGAATAGAGCTGAGTGACTGGCACAGTACTATTACCATGGAAGGGACAATTCTCAGCCCTGTGTAAGTTCCAGCTACACCAGGCATGTCAAACACAAGTGGAAAAAATGGGAAGATTTTTGTGAAATGATACTTGAAGGACAGTCTAGCCACTTCCCGACCAGCGCACGACGATGTACGTCGACAGAATGGCACGGGCAGGCATATTGGCGTACAGGTACGTCCAATATTCAATGCCGCCCTGCCATCGGGAGCACGCCGCCGGCGGCGCGCTCCTGCGCTGGTCGGGACCCCCGTGAGTCCGGTCACGGGACCCGCGGACATCCCCGCGATCGTCTCACGGAGCGGCCGAATGGAGGAAATGCTGTGTAAACAACATTTCTCCATTCTGCCTAGCAACTAGTGACGCTGATCTCTGCTCCATGTGATTGGAGCAAAGATCAGTGTTCACTAAATGAAAGCCCAACCCCCCCACAGTTAGTAACACACCCCTAGGAACATTTAACCCCTACACTGCCACCCACTGGTTAACCCTTTCACTGCCTGTGTCATTTACACAGGAATCACTGCATTTATATAGCAGTGATTACTGTATAAATGACAATGGTCCCAAAAATGTGCCAAAAATGTCCGATGGGTCCCCCACAATGTCGCAGTCACTGATCGCCGCCATTACTAGTAAAAAAAAAAATTATAAAAAATTATTAATAAAAATGCTATAAAACTATCCCTATTTTGTAAACGCTATAACTTTTGCGCAAACCAATCAATAATCGCTTATTTCGATTTTTTTACCAAAAATATGTAGAAGAATACGTATCGGCCTAAACTGAGGGAAAAAATTTTTTTTATATATTTTTGGGGGATATTTATTATAACAAAAAGTAAAAAATAATGCGTTTTTTTCAAAATTGTCGCTCTGTTTTTGTTTATAGCGCAAAAAATAAAAACCGCAGGGGTAATCAAATACCACCAAAAGAAAGCTCTATTTGTGGGAAAAAAAGGACGTCAATTTTGTTTGGGAGCCACGTCGCACGACCGCGCAATTGTCAGTTAAAGCGATGCAGTGCCGAATCGCAAAAAGTGGTCTGGTCTTTGACCAGCAAAATGGTCCGGTCTGCAAGTGGCTAGGGTGCCCAAGCTGCTCCTCTATAGATACAATGCAATGAGTGTACGTTGCTACCCTAGGGCAGAAAGTGTATTATTGGCAGAATTGACAGATGGCAATACATGGTAACAAAAAACTGAAAAAAGCTACCTTAACTAATTAATGCAGCCACCATGCTTAAAGCCTTCTCTGAGGAAAGGAAAAATGCTCCCCTGCATTGGGGCTGCCCCAAACTGCAATGATTAAATGTTAATTTGGGTCCAGAGGCAGCAAAAATAAGTTGTTTGTACTAGATCCTGTTCCCCCATGTTCTGACAGTGGGCTGTCCCTCTGTGTCCTTATATCTAACGCAGGGTTATAGGCATTGTCTTGGTGACTATGAAGCTGCCTTTTTCAACCAGGGTGCCCAGAAACCCTGGGGTGCCTTCAGGTTTCTTCAAGGGTACCTCGGCAAAATGCCTAAAAATTTCCCCAAAATTTGATACATGCCAGCCGGTGGATGAAGCCTGCCTGTTAGTTACCCAAAGCCACGTTTTCTTTGTGCACCGTGACCAATCTTCCAGCTGCTGGCATCCTAACAATCAATGACATTATGTCATCAGTTACATAGTTAGTTAGGTTGAATAAAGACACCAGTCCATCCAGTTCAACCTGAGTGAGTGTCTACAATTGTCCCTATCCCTGTACATTGCATACTCGCATCAGTCCCTACTCTCACGGAGCCAACAATCCAAGGTCCCCATTCATATGTTAGGGCCAATTTTGGACAGAAGCCAATTAATCTACCTGCATGTCTTTGGAGTGTGGGAGGAAACCGGAGTACCCGGAGGAAACCCACGCAGGCACAGGGAGAACATGCAAACTCCAGGCAGGTAGTGTCGTGGTTGGGATTTGAACCAGCGACCCTTTTTACTGCTAGGTGAGAGTGCTAACCACCACACCAGTTGATAAGGATGTTGGGCACCTGCACAGCATCCTAGTTTGCCTCTCCCCTGCCTCTCTCAGTCAGCAATGGGGTCATATTAGCTGAGTGATGGAGAAGAGAAACATTGGAATACTAGTCAGAACCAGTAAGCAAATGTGTATTTGCTTTGGAAAAATAAATCCCCTCTAATGATTGGTGCCTGACCTGTGAATGTAAAACTATTAATCTAGTTTTTCACATTTTGGAATGGGGTGCAAAATTTTAAAGGGTATCCCTACTGAAAAAAAGTTTGAGAAATACTGCGTCCATTAGAGTGCAGAATAGAAGAGGCTGCAAGCACTGGTCTTACAGCCTGGAGGAAGCCTGCATGGACTTGTGATCAAGTCATTAAAACTGCTTTTTGGGGCCCCATAGAGCTAAACAAGCATTTTACTCCTGAAATTAAGGGACAGTCCCACTGTAAAGGAGCTTTCTTTTTCTCTGGGAGTTCAGCTTTGAGTAATGGTGCCTAGAGACGATAGTCTACATTCTACCAAATGTGACAATATTCACCTTGAGATTGTTGCTATCCATTGGACAACTCAATTATAGCAGCCATGTAAAAGCACACATACATCTGTATATTTTACTTTTAATTAATTCCTCCAACTAGGGATTGGCCGATTATTGATGCGGCAGATATTCACTTTTTAAGAAGTATCGGTCAAAAAACTGACTATATTACCGATACTGCTTCAAAGGGTTTTACCGGCGTAATTGCAAGCATCATGCATGCATCACCCCAATACCGCTCTTTAGAGCGGATGGTCAGTTTTATTGTAACAACAACTGATGTGGCTCAGCAGCCGCTCGGCTGTTTTTACAAGGGACGCCCTCCCCACCTCCCGCCCGGGCTCTTCAGTCCTACCAGGAGGCTCGAGCAACCAGCCGGCATGTCCGTCGGCTGGCTAAAGACCTGAACAAAGCCAATGGGGTCTCAGATCTAGTAATCTGGAAGCGATGTCATGACATCACTTCCTGGATTACTGGCATCTTAAAAAGGCACTAGTTTTAAAAAATAAAGGTTTTCAAAAACACTGATCTTGACATTTTGAATACTTTGAAGTGCAGAGGAGAGGTTTAGGGTCTTACAGACCCTCGATCGCTCCATAAAGAATACCTCTCACAAGGGATGTTTATATTCCTTGTGACAGCAAAAACAGTGATAAAAAAAAAAAAAAAAAAATATGTAAATGTACAAAATATTGCAAAAAATATCGGCAGGAGAGGTGTCCGAAATATCTGTATTGTATCGGCAATGAAAAAACGATATTGGTCGATCCCTACCTCCAACCCTTCAAGTGCTGCCCCCTAGGTGTTATACTTACCTTCAGTACCAATGCAACAATCTTCACTATGCATCCCCCAATGAAGTCACACAGCCTTTTCTCAGAAAATGGATGCTGTATACTGTTCATGCACGCTGTGGTCCCTTTCCTTTCATGGGAAAGTTGTATTTCGAGCGACCACTTGAGTACTATTATGGTGAATAAGGGCCTGTCTTTTATTCTGCTCTTTTGCAATATCCAAGTAAAAAATCTGTGTGAACATAAAAGGATCCTTTACACTTTACCCTTACTGAGGACTCACTTTAGGACACTTAACCCTTACTGAGGACTCACCACCACCACAAGAATGAAAGGCTTGCCTAGTGGGATACAAATAAGCAGCAATGCTTTTTTTTCACTTGTTCTCATCACATACAATAAAGGTTCAGCAGTCCTGCATTGATGGCACAGGCCCGCCAACGTCACAGGACGTCAGACAGTGGAGAAGAGCGCTGGCTTTTGGGGTAATGATGAACAAAGTAGATTTAACTGCTTATTTTGATCCCCCTAGACAAAAAAATTAAAATAAAAAATGAATTTAACCCTTGCAGTGCGGGCATATTGCAAGAGTCATTTTTATAGGTGATTTTAACACCCTTCTATAAGGCAGATTTATAAAGCAGTGAATATGACATTTACCAAACATTCACTGAAGGTAAATGTGTTTTAATATACAACAAATAATTTGCCACCAGTGAATGTTTTCCTAAAGTCACATTCATTGCCGATTGGAGGAGTGGTCAACTGCCACTGATGTGTCTCAGCTGGAAAAGCAAAGCCCAGAAATATTCCACCCAAAAATTGTGACCAGGAGGCAGGAGACCATTTTATTTGATTTAAAAATTGGGGAAAATTTATAAAAAATGGTGTAACTGACCCTGCCGCCAAATTATCATTGCTACAAAAGGGGCGCTTGGACTCTTCCTACTGAAATCCATACCTCTGCACTTGGAAACAAATCTTTCACACCAGTTATTGAAAATTATTTAATTTACGTATTATGGCCCTTCAATAAAATCCACAATTACATAAAATGTAACCTATACTTTAAAAATACTGTGGCTGCTACAGATGACCTTTTCAAAATGCTAGCTGCCTGGCTGTCATGTTATGTTCTGACTTGGAACAACTATGCAGACTAGGAGTTCTAATTTAATTTTGACCTCCAATATGCAAGCTTGTGACTCAGAATGTATTGCACCCAGCAGATACTATTCATGTATGGAGTTAAAGCATAGGTCAAGGCATAATATATTAACAAAAAATAAATAAAAAAAAATGTATGTAGTACGTTTGTGCAATATGTACATATTTTACCACATTTTATCCCCTTAACCACTTCAGCCCCGAACCATTTGGCTGGCAAAAGACCAGAGCACTTTTTGCGATTCGGCACTGCGTCGTTTTAACTGACAATTGCGCGGTCATGCGACGTGGCTTCCAAACAAAATTCATGTCCTTTTTTTCCCCACAAATAGAGCTTTCTTTTGGTGGTATTTGATCACCTCTGCAGCTTTTATTTTTTGTGTTATAAAGAAAAAAAGCGGAGCAATTTTGAAAAAGAAAAAACGCATTATTTTTAACTTTTTACTATAAATATCCCCCAAAAAATATATAAAACACAACATTTTTTTTTCCACAGTTTAGACTGATACGTATTCTTCAAAATATGTTTGGAAAAAAATAAAATCGCAATAAGCGTGTATTGGTTGGTTTGTGCAAAAGCTGTAGCATCTACAGAATAGGGGATATTTTTATTAATTATTTTTTTTAATAGTAATGGCGGTGATCAGCGATTTTTATCATGACTGCGACATTAGGGCAGACAGATCGGACACTTTTGGCGCTATTTTGGGACCATTCACATTTATACAGCGATCAGTGCGATTAAAAATGCATTGATTACTTTGTAAACGTGACTGGTAGTGAAGGGCTTAACCATTAGGGGGCGTTGTAGGGGTTAAGTGTGTCCTAGGGAGTGAGTCTAACTGTGGGGGGAGGGGGGCTACATGTGACATGACACTGATCACCGCTAACGATTACAGGGAGCTGTGATCAGCATCAGTGTCACTAGGCAGAACGGGGAAATGTTTGATTGCATCAGCATTTCCCCATTCTTCCTCTCCATGAGAAGAACGCAGGTAACCCCGCGGACATCGAGTCTGTGGGACCCGTGATCACACTCATGGAGCTCGCGGCGGGCATATGCGCACCCGCAAACCTTTTCTTAAAGGGCAATGTACAGGTACTTTAATATGCCTGTACGTGCCCTTCTGCCGACGTATATCGGCGTGAGCTGGTTGGCAAGCGGTTAAAGACCTTACAAGTGCAGAACAATACCTGTTAATCTGCCAGAAATGCAGTCAGCAGTTAAAGTGGAATTTCACATGAAATCGGAAGTTCCGCTCATTTTACTCCGCTTCTCCGTCATTAGATGGAATTTTTAAGGGAGCGAGTAACCAGTTTTGGCCTCACCACTCCCTGTCTGCAACCTTCTGGCCCCTAGAGCTGGCATATTAACTAAAGAAAACCAATTGTGAATTCTTCTGGGATCTGTGATGAGTAGGCAGTCCAGGCAGAAGGCGGGAGCAAGTACCTGTCAAGACCAGATAACACCCCCAAAAAAAAGCCTGATTATTCTGCACTCTTGTGACGACCCATTTTCAGCAGGCAGAGGGCTGAAGCTCACTGTCAGCTGACATCACAGATCTGGTCCAGGCTGGGATCCGCCCACAACCGGGGATCGGCAGCTGACAGTCTCTCAAGAGGCCACTGAGAACCTAACCCAGGAGGTCCCACCCCATCCACAGCCACGCGCTCCATTGAGAATGGGGGGGGGGGGGGTGCAGAGCAGAAAGCAGTGACTGACAGTCACTAGCTCTATGCTCACAGAGCTCTGAGAACAAAGCAATCAGCGGCCTTTGATCACTCAGCTCTCAGTCTTAGAGCTGGCGAGGACAGGTGCAGCATCGTAACGATGCTGCATCCACCTAGGCAAGTATGGTTCTTTTAAAAAAAAAAAAAAATAGAACACCCAAACTTCTCTTTTAAGAGCTGGTAATTTCAAGAGATTGTCTTTCATTGATCTGATGACAGTAAAGAAACAGTTGATAAGCTGCAACAAATCACTGCACTTGGCACACAAACACTGCTCTTTATGCCTCCCTAATGAATAAGAGAATAAGAGCCCTTTCACACTGCGCCACTGAAAGAAAACGCATATGCATTTTTGATGCGTTCTCTGAGCACCCGACTTCCATCCTGCACCTGTGACAAAAAGCCCACCAAGAACGCATTTTTGATGTTGTTTTGATGCATTTTCTATTTCAATGAGGATGTGCTTTTTTGGTTAGTTTTTTAAACATTCACCAAAACTGCAGTATGCAGGACTTTAACCACTTCAATACCGGGCACTTTCGCCCCTTCCTGCCCAGGACAAATTTTCAACTTTCAGTGCTGTCGCACTTTAAATGACAATTGGGCGGTCATGCAACACTGCACCAAAACTACATTTTTATCATTTTCTTCCCACAAACAGAGCTTTCTTTTGGTTGTATTTCATCACCACTGGGGTTTTTATTTTTTGCTAAAAAGGCCAACATTTTTGAAAAAAAAAAGAAGTTTCTTTGTTTCGGTTATAAAATTCTGTTTTCTCCATCACTGACGGGCTGTGATGGGCAGCACTGATGATGAGGTACTGACAGGTGTTACTGCTGGACAATGATTGGCACTGACATCTGTTTCTGATGGGCACATCTGATGGGGCTGTGCTGATAATCAATCTGCTGATTATCAGCACAGCGCAGTGCATTGAGGTGAGATATTCCATAGGATTTAGGCTGGGTTCACACTGGAGCGATGCGGGAACGCCGCAAATCCGCAGCGTTTTCCCGCATCGCATGCCTCCCGCTGGCAGTTCACACTGCCCTATGCGGACTGCTGGGAGTGTCAGTGAAACCTTAATGACACCCCCAGATCAGTTCGCATATCGCAGTGCGATCTGCAAACTCGGACAGGAATCGGATCGTATGGTGTGAACACCCATGCGATCCGATTCTGCTGCGGACCAAAAAAAGGGTCCCGCGCGAGTTTGCGGCGGGTGCGATGCGAATTCAGCCATACTATCTGTATAGCTGAACTCGCATCGTACAGAGATCGGATGTGATTTGCACTGCAGTGCGGTGTGAATCACATCCGGTTCTCGCTGCCGCAGCGGTGTGAACCCAGCCTTAAAGGAATACATTTGCCATGAATTTCTTTCAGCTTTAAAACACCAAACATGCAGCAAAAACAGATCAGTGTGAAAGGACCCCAAGACCATATAGCGGACACTAAAACCTCTGAATAACCATAGGTAACCGGATTACTTGCCATGCAAAAAAAATTGCAGTATTTGATGCAGATTTCGTGCGATTGCCTATATGATTATTTCTCAGAAACAGCACTGACCAAAGTCAGCAAAGGACTAACCTTTTCTAAACATTACTTGAGCGAAGTCACTTGGCTCTTTCAGAGGAACCTCACAGAATGCAGCTTGTCTCAGTAGATCGTAGTGCATATATGCTCCTTTTTTGGGAACCATTGCAGGTGGAGAATTACCTATAAAAATAAGTTAAATAGAGATATAGATATACTATATATCTTATACACAATATTTTCAGTTTTTGAATGATCTGACATAACCATTGCTTGAAATATTCACCTATAGTATCTCACAAAAGTGAGTACACCCCCTTACATTTTTGTAAATATTTTATTACATCTTTTCCTGTGACAACACTGAGGAAATTACACTTTGCTACAAAGTAGTGAGCGTACAGCTTGTATAACAGTGTAAAATTTGCTGACCCCCCCCCCCCCCCCCAAAAATAACTGAACATACATCCATTAATGTCTAAACTGCTGGAAACAAAGGGGAGTACACCCCTAAGTGAAAATGTCCAAATCGGGCCCAATCAGCCATTTTCCCTCCCCGGTGTCAGGAGTTAGAGTTACAAGGTCTCAGGTGTGAATGGGGAGCAGGTGTGTTAAATGTGGTGTTATCGCTCTCACTCTCTCATACTGGTCACTGAAAGTTCAACATGGCACCTCATGGAAAAGAAACGCTCTGAGATCTGAAAAAAGAACTGTTGCTCTGCATAAAGATGGCCTAGGCTATAAGAAGTTTGGAAAGACCCTGAAACTGAGCTGCAGCATGGTGGCCAAGACCATACATCAATTTAACAGGACAAGTTCCACTCAGAACAGGCCTCACCATGGTCTACCAAAGAAGTTGAGTGCACATGCTCAGCGTCATATCCAGAGGTTGTCTTTGGGAAATAGACGTATGAGTGCTGCCAGCATTGATGCAGAGGTTGAAGGGGTGGGGTTTCAGCCTGTCAGTGCTCAGACCATACGCCGCACACTGCATCAAATTTGTCTGCATGGCTGCCGTCCCAGGAGGAAGCCTCTTCTAAAGAGGTTGCACAAGAAAGCTTATAAACAGTTAGCTGAAGACAAGCAGAATAAGGAGATGGATTACTGGAACCATGCCCTGTGGTCTGATGAGACCAAGATAAACGTATTTGGTTCAGATGGTGTCAAGAGTGTGCGGCGGCAACCAGGTGAGGAGTACAAAGACAAGTGTGTCTTGCCTATAGTCAAGCATGGTGGTGGGAGTGACTTTTTAAAAACTATTTTCATACAGGAGATGGTCAGAGACTGGGGACATGCTACAGGAGACGGCCAGAGACTGGGGACATGCTACAGGAGACGGCCAGAGACTGGGGACATGCTACAGGAGACGGCCAGAGACTGCGGACATGCTACAGGAGACGGCCAGAGACTGCGGACATGCTACAGGAGACGGCCAGAGACTGCGGACATGCTACAGGAGACGGCCAGAGACTGCGGACATGCTACAGGAGACGGCCAGAGACTGCGGACATGCTACAGGAGACGGCCAGAGACTGCGGACATGCTACAGGAGACGGCCAGAGACTGCGGACATGCTACAGGAGACGGCCAGAGACTGCGGACATGCTACAGGAGACGGCCAGAGACTGCGGACATGCTACAGGAGACGGCCAGAGACTGCGGACATGCTACAGGAGACGGCCAGAGACTGCGGACATGCTACAGGAGACGGCCAGAGACTGCGGACATGCTACAGGAGACGGCCAGAGACTGCAGACATGCTACAGGAGACGGCCAGAGACTGCAGACATGCTACAGGAGACGGCCAGAGACTGCAGACATGCTACAGGAGACGGCCAGAGACTGCAGACATGCTACAGGAGACGGCCAGAGACTGCAGACATGCTACAGGAGACGGCCAGAGACTGCAGACATGCTACAGGAGACGGCCAGAGACTGCAGACATGCTACAGGAGACGGCCAGAGACTGCAGACATGCTACAGGAGACGGCCAGAGACTGCAGACATGCTACAGGAGACGGCCAGAGACTGCAGACATGCTACAGGAGACGGCCAGAGACTGCAGACATGCTACAGGAGACGGCCAGAGACTGCAGACATGCTACAGGAGACGGCCAGAGACTGCAGACATGCTACAGGAGACGGCCAGAGACTGCAGACATGCTACAGGAGACGGCCAGAGACTGCAGACATGCTACAGGAGACGGCCAGAGACTGCAGACATGCTACAGGAGACGGCCAGAGACTGCAGACATGCTACAGGAGACGGCCAGAGACTGCAGACATGCTACAGGAGACGGCCAGAGACTGCAGACATGCTACAGGAGACGGCCAGAGACTGCAGACATGCTACAGGAGACGGCCAGAGACTGCAGACATGCTACAGGAGACGGCCAGAGACTGCAGACATGCTACAGGAGACGGCCAGAGACTGCAGACATGCTACAGGAGACGGCCAGAGACTGCAGACATGCTACAGGAGACGGCCAGAGACTGCAGACATGCTACAGGAGACGGCCAGAGACTGCAGACATGCTACAGGAGACGGCCAGAGACTGCAGACATGCTACAGGAGACGGCCAGAGACTGCAGACATGCTACAGGAGACGGCCAGAGACTGCAGACATGCTACAGGAGACGGCCAGAGACTGCAGACATGCTACAGGAGACGGCCAGAGACTGCAGACATGCTACAGGAGACGGCCAGAGACTGCAGACATGCTACAGGAGACGGCCAGAGACTGCAGACATGCTACAGGAGACGGCCAGAGACTGCATACATGCTGATCCATGGTGTGCTGGCAAATATCTCCATTGTGACTTCCCGAACCAGTTCCCAGGTGCTTGTTGCTGCAGCACCCAAATCATTTAGAGCTTATCCAGGGATATTTGCGATGGGAATATGCAGTATATCATGTAACACTGTATGCAAATTACATTTTTTTATTTTTTTTTTCAAATAGAGCTTTCTTTTGGTGTTTTTTTTTTTTTTTTTTGCGATATAAACTAAAAAAGTTTTGCAGAAACACACTACTGTCTATATGGATGTAGTTCACATCTGTGCATTTTATGGAAAGGGCAAGGGACTTTTTTCTGTTTTTGGCTCCATAGACTTCAATGTATGAAAATGAAAAACGCAAAATGCACCAGCAACCTGCATAGGTGTGAATCAGGCCTAATACAGTGATCAGTACTAATACTACACACCAGGGATATGCAATTAGTGGACCTCCAGCTGTTGCAAAACTACAAGTCCCATCATGCCTCTGGCTGTCATGCTTGTGGCTGTCAGAGTCTTGCTATGCCTCATGGGACTTGTAGTTCTGCAACAGCTGGAGGTCCGTTAATAGCATATCCTTGCTATACGCGGTCACTAAAATTCTAATGTAATGACACAGGCTGTGATGGAGTTAACATCTAGGGGCGATCAAGTTATGTGTGTGCCTAACAATGTGTAATGTGTGTATTATGTTGTACTCGAACCAAGCACCCTTTGTTTTTTCTCTGCTTTGAGGGGGGGCGGCAACATGTTCGGAGCTCCGTGTTAACAACACAGAGCTCCCTTCCGTGAATGATGAAGCCGATCAACAGGTCCCGGCGATCAACCATTAGTCGGGACCCGCTGATCGGCTTAAGCTGTAACAAATCACAGCCGAGGAGGCAGGCTCCCATGCCCCCTACCCGAAAGTGCAGATTATGTACCAGATACGTGATCCAGCGCAGAGCGGCCCTCCTGCAGCAGTATTAATCTGTGTGGGGCAGTCAGCAAGCGGTTAAAGTACTTTGCTCAGTTCTGGTTTGCATACCTGTGGCATTCATTATTCCCCCGAGGAGTCCAGGCCGAAGCTGAACATCTACATTCCATATATTTCTATATCGGCACATGATCTGATACAAAGAGAAATGTAACATTTATTTCATGCATACGTATATCTTATCACATACCCATACATATCTGATGTCTAAATAACATCCTTATGCTTTGTTTCACAAATGCATTTTTTTCTGTAAAACACTGCACCGACACTGTGTAGGAAGTTAGTCCAGCTAGGCCTCAAAATACACTTTTTGGCCCCTGTGCATTAAAGCCCAGCATTTCCGTGCACCTGGGAGATACAGATGCAGCATCCAGCCCTGCTGCCTGTCAAAGCCTGGCAGGCTAAAAATACACCGCGGCTGGGCATTATACTGAGTGGTACTTGTGTTTAGGACCCTCTGTGTTCAGGGACATATGTCCGAAACGCATTCATGGCTTTGACAGACTGTAGGTAGTGGGGCTGGATGCTGCACCTGTGCCTCCTAGAAGTTCGAAAATTAAGAGACTTGCTGCACAGGGGCTAAACACCTAGTGTGCATAACTTCAAAAAAAATAAAATAAAAGACTTCACTCATACACATTTCTACACATTTCTGGAGAGAGATGGGGCTCAGGTAAGTATTAGAGGGGCTGAGGGGACAGCTGAACACAGAAGGCTTTTTATCTTAATGCATTAAGATAAAAAAAAAAATGAAAAGTCCCCACAAGGTGGAATGCCGACCATATGCTGGGAGGCTCAGAACAAGGCTTGGACAGCGGAAGGGCAAGTGTCATAGGGAGATAACATCTCTCCCTTAATTTGTTCTCCTTTATACCTTTAATATGTGGTGTATACAATTAAAATTTAAAAAAACAACAATAGTGAATAGATGAACAGGAAGTTAGCAACTATAGTAGGATAAAGGATAATATATATTATCCTTTATCCTACTATAGTTGCTAACTTGCTGTTCATCTATTCACTATTGTTTTTTTAAATTTTAATTGTTTTTAATTGCTGTTTACTCCTCTACTTTTGTGTGAGCTAATTCAGCCTGTGCAGTTCATTGCTATGCTATTTTATATTCCCCTCCCTCCGGACACCGGCCCCTCCCACTCTATACTGTTTATATTGTAGGCACTATGGTCCCATACTCAAGCTTGACAAAGAAGCGTAGCTGCCATACCCCCTGCAGCACGCATGCTCAGGAAACGCGTCACTTTCCAGTGATGCCATCTGCCTAGGACACTTGCCCTTCCGCTGTCCAAGCCTCATTCTGAGCCTCCCCAGTGTATGTCCGGCTTTCCAGGAATACAGTGACTACAGCGATGGACCCGTCTGCCGATGACCAGATGTGGGACCTTAATTCCTTGATGTGTCTGTTTTATAATGACAACATATGAGATTACTTTTTATGTGCCCAATAAATTGTTTTACATCCTGCACTTAGATGCACCTCTCTCCTTGTCTTTTCAGCCCAGCTGGAACCCGGCTTATGTTCCTCAATGGAGGCTGACCTTCGTGCATGGACTAATTATTACATATCATTCCCCAGTCCCATGGACTTGTTTATGGACTTGATGATACTCTTATGGGAATAAAGTATATTCCCAGGTGTTTGCACCTATACTTATTGTGTATTCGGAGTTCACGCTCTCTGGTAGGTCAGGCCGAAATGACATACGGGAATCACTATTGTGGTACGGCCCCCTCTGCATTCATGGCACCCTCAGTGAGCCATGAATGTACAGCATACTGCGCATGTACAAGTAATGTCATCGGCCAGAGCCCAAGTGAATATCTCCTAAATGGCTCCAGTTTAGGATATATTCACTGTACCTACAGGTGAGACCTATTATAGGCTTACCTGTAGACACAAGTTTAAAATTCCAGTTTAATACCACTTGAAAGACAGTTTTATGAATCTGAAATAGATATATTTTGTCTGGATATGAGAATTATAAAGAGCCTTGCTGTTAGGAGCCAATTGAATTTGAAGTACTATTAATAGTTAATAGCCCACAGCAATCAATCAGACCTCTTCTAATTAAAAGAATAGCTGATTGCTGTGGGTTACTGCTAGGTCCTTTTTGAATAAGCAATCTGTACCGTGCGCTGAGCACATACAGTATATCCCCCACCTATCCCATGGAGAGTAGAATGCTAGCGCCCATTCACACCACAAAAATGCCCTCCATATCTGTTCCTGTATGGTCATTTTGAACAATTTTTTAATGCGTTTTACTGCATTCCAGTACAGTTCTGTGCAGGAAAAAAAAAGCAGCAGATTGTACTTTTCTGCTAAGGGGACAGGACGACTTCACCGCATCAAAGGGACAATGGACGGGGCCATGTACCGGCAAATGTTTAGTGAGAACCTCTAACCCTCAGCCAGGGCATTGAAAATGGTCATGGGTGGGTATTCTAGCATGACTATGACCCAAAATACACAGCCAAGGCAATGAAGCAGTAGCTCAAGAAGAAGCAAATCAAGATCCTGGAGTGGCCTAGCAAGTCTCCAGACCCTAAACCCAAAGAAAATATGTGGCGAGAGCTGAAGGTTCGAGTTACCAAACGTCAGCCTCAAAACCTTAATGCAGGGGGCAGAGGCGTGATGGGACTTGTAGTTTTGCAACAGCTGGAGAGCCACAGGTTGAGCACCCCTGCCTTAATGACTTGGAGAGGATATGCAAAGAGGAGTGGGACAAAATCCCTCCTGTGATGTGTGCAAACCTGGTGGCCAACTACAAGAAACATCTGCGATTGCCAGCAAGGGTTTCGCCACCAAGTCCTAAGCCATGATTTGCGAAGGGGTCAAATACTTATTTCACTGAAAATGCAAATCAATTTATAACTTTTTTGAAATGCCTTTTTCTGGATTGTTTTGTTATGCTGTCTCACTGTTAAAATAAAAACCTACCATTATAATTATTGAATGATCATTTCTGTGTCAGTGGGCAAATGTACAAAATCAGCAGGGGATCAAATACTTTTTTTCCCCCCCCTCACTATATATACTTTGTGCTGTAACAAGACTGTTCATACTGCAGTCCGCTGATTGGCTCAGATTCATCCTATTACTTTAGGCTGACTAGTAATATCAGGTTTCTCTATAGGTGTAACCTCAATATCAGGAACCAACTTTACATGATGAAGTCATGTGACAGTGACGAACGCGCGCGATAACACGAGGCACCGGAAGTGATATGGGGGCGAGCTCGCAGCTCGCTTGTTATAGGCCTGTTTGATACTTCTTATTGTGAGTACCTTTATTTTACTTTTACTGTTTTGTCAATAAACATTTGGAAATACAACACTATTGTGCATCCCCCTTTACATCCCCCCATGCCCCATGCCCCATGGCGAGGTTCATTGGATGCGGACACACCAGGGACAATAGGGGGACTCTGATTCCAGACTAGAGACACACATCAGTGGAGCCGGATACGCCATACTGGACGGCTGCCAAGAAACACATTGAGATATACCCACATGCTGTTACCTTACAGTGGTAAGGTAAGAGCGGGTTCACACAGGGGCGACACGACTTTCAACACGACTTTTGGAGGCAACTTGAACACGACTTGGGCATGACTTGGGGCGACTTACAAAACGACTTTAAGTCGCCCCAGAACAGGTGACTTTTGCCGTGGCTCTGAAGGGGGAACTCCACGCCAAATAAAAAAATGGCATGAGTTCCCCCTCCGAGAGCATAGCAGGCCCTTAGGTCTGGTATGGATTCTAAGGAGAACCCCCTACGCCGCAAAAACGGCGTGGGGGTCCCCCACAGATCCATACCAGACCCTTATCTGAGCACGCTACCCGGCCGGCCAGGAAAGGGGGTGGGGACGAGCAAGCGCCCCCCCCTTCCTGAGCCGTACCAGGCCGCATGCCCTCAGCATGGAGACAAGTTGCTTTGGGGTGGGGGGGGGGGGCTCGCTCGTCCCAACCCCCTTTCCTGGCCAGCCAGGTAGCGTGCTCGGATAAGGGTCTGGTATGGATCTGGGGGGGACCCCCACGCCGTTTTTTTGGCGTAGTGGGTTCCCCTTAGAATCCATACCAGACCTAAGGGCCTGCTATGCTCTCGGAGGGGGAACCCACGCCAAATTTTTTTAATAAATTTGGCGTGGAGTTCCCTCTTGAGAGCTGATAATTCTGTCAGAGTCGCCTCCGTATAGACGGAGATCCGACTTGGAGGCGACCTCCATTGAAATCAATGGGTACCAGTCGCCTAAAAGTCGGATTGAAGTAGTACAGGAACCTTTTCTGAAGTCGGAGCGACTTCAGTAGCGTGCATTAAGACGGCTCTCATTCACTTACATTGATTTTTACATGTTGTCCGACCTGAGGCGACTAGGGGCGACCTGAAGTCGGATCTGAGTCGCCCCTGTGTGATCCGGCTCTAAGGGTACATCTATACATTACTCTGTACAGGAACCAGGAGGTCACCTATCGTCAGCATTTTATGCCAGAGGACTGTCACCAGTACCAGGTCATTGCTAATATACAGCTACTTACCTACCTTGCACCTTATATGGACACTATTTATCTGTTCTGCTTTCACCTATAAGAACATTTGCAGCGTATACCTATATGGAGGAAACTTTTTTTGTATTCTGTTTAGGATTTCACCTATTCCTTCAGGATTTATTGCAATAGTAGTGCACCTTCCTTTTGAGCACTGTTTTTTCGCTTCATGTGCACACCATATGGAGATTTGTCCTATCACTGTACTACGAAGAATTATTTGAGTGTTTGATATACTTTTATTGTCTCATTGATACGCTTTTATTGTCTTATCTGAAGAAATCGCAGGGCATGCAACACATTTTTTATACTGCCTTGGACTGGATATATTGACCTTTGAACATTGCCTCTTTGAACCACATATCTTTCATGGAGCACCTTTGCACTTTATCACGCACAGTATTCAGGTTCATAGCGCAGCACTACCTTCGCTTTATATAACCCGATTTACATTGTTTAAAGCCCTAAACATAAACAAGCATTTAAAGTGTTAATAAACCCACAACAGTAAAATCAATCTGTATATGCAGTAAAGCATACTTGTTATACTCACTGTGGAACCTAAGGGGTTAATCCTTGGCATTGTGTAGGCTGTTTGATCCTGTATTCTCTGATCCTCCCCTTCTTCCACAGTCCCCAATCCATCTCCTGGCAGTATAGGGCCTTGGGGGAACTTTGCACATGCTCAGTTTGGTGTGTATTGCTAGAGAGTTTTTTTTTTTTTTTTCTTAGGAGGGTACATGTGATCAGCGCAGAGCCATTCAGCACTAACCAGACAGAGGGTCAAGGGTCATGCAGCCACCAGATTCCAGAGGTAAGAATCAGCCAGCCCTTGCAGCTGGAATGATCATGGAGGGTATGAGATTGGGTAGGCTTGGTGGCTGCTAAACTAAAGACAGGCTGACAGCGCCCACCACTATTGGCATGCAGAGATGTCTGAGCCTGACTGTAGCTGGCTGCATCTTTCTCTAATTACAGGTAATCTCTCTGTGCGCGGCTACATGCCAATAGCGGTGCCCGCTGTCAGCCTGTCATTTGTGT
Source organism: Lithobates pipiens (assembly GCF_037356315.1). Taxonomy (NCBI): domain Eukaryota; kingdom Metazoa; phylum Chordata; class Amphibia; order Anura; family Ranidae; genus Lithobates; species Lithobates pipiens. The sequence goes on from NW_027507787.1 coordinate 197,343,594, forward strand.
GGGTAGGCTGCTGCTATTCACATGCCTCCGTCTTTCTCGCACAAGAACCCGCTGATTCTTGCTGCTGGAATTCTGAGGCTGCAAGTAAACAGCCATGTGAAAGCGGCCTTACCGCTCACATTGACTGTGGCTGTGAAATCATGCGACTATCTGAAATCACACAATTTCAAAGCCACATCAGTGTGACTTCGGGTGCGACTTGGAAGATATCCGTGCGGCTTCATGCTCAGATGTCTATGCAAGTTGCACCCGAAATTGGCAAAAGTAGTGCAGGAGCTACTTTTTCAAATCAGCATTGCATCAATTTGAACAGCGCGATTGCCCACAATAGGGTGCGACTTTTCGTGCCATTGGACCTATCAAATCGCATGACAAGCCGCTCCAATGTGAACGAGGGCTTATAGTAGAAGCCAATGTGTTCTGTTCAACAAAGTAAATGTCGCACCGTGCCCCACCTTCTTAGATGTTGTCTAAAGGTGACCATACACTGTAGATCTACCATCAGTTATGTAGTACACGGGTCTGCTTGATTGGATAGAAACTGAAATTTAGGTCTATCCTTGTATTAGATCATTTTGGTAAATATTTAATTGAAGTTGTACAGAGATTGTACAATCAGACTGTATAGTGTATGACCAGCATTAGGGGTGGTAGCAGTAGGGTTGCCACCTCACCCCTTTAAACCCGAACACATATTTCACAGGTTCTGTGGCTGATTAAAGTGATAATTAAACTCACATAATTCATATGTGTTCTGGTTTAAAAGGAAGAAGAGGTGGCAACCCTAGGTAGCAGTCAGCATTTGAGGAAAAAAAAAAAAAAACTGAGAAAACTAAAGCTAGCCATGCACTATACAATCTGATTGTACAATCTCCTTTAGATTTATCAAAATGTACAACAAGCAACCAATCCTATCAGTCTCTTTCCAATCAGGCAGGCCCATGCACTATATACAGTAACGGATGGGAAATCAGGTTTATCTACCATCAATTATGTAGTGGACTAGATACATGATTGGTAAGATTAGGTAGGTGCTCATAATACACAGTTCTGATAAATCTAAATTTAGGTGACCCTAAGAGTCGGTTCACACAGGGGCAACACGACTTCCAGCACGACTTTGGGAGGCAACTTGGACACGACTTGAGTATAAATCACAGCGCAACTTCAACACGGCTTGGGGCGACTTACAACATGACCTTAAGTTTCCCCCAGGCCAGGCGACTTTGACCATGGCCAATCACAGAATAATCAGCTCGAGGGGGGAACTCCACGCCAAATTTTAAATAAAAAACCGGCATGGGTTCCCCCTCCAAGAGCATACCAGGCCTTTAGGTCTGGTATGGATTTTAAGGGGAACCCCCTACCCCGAAGAAATGTTGTGGGGGGTTCCCCCCAAAATCCATACCAGACCCTTATCCGAGCACGCAGCCCAGCCGGTCAGGAAAGGGGGTGGGGACGAGCGAGTGCCCCTCCCTCCTAAACCGTAACAGGCCGCATGCTCTCAACATGGGGGGGTTGGGTGCTTTGGAGAAGGGGGGCTCCCTGCAGCCCCCCCACCCCAAAGCACCTTGACCCCATGTTGATGAGGACAAGGGCCTCTTCCCGACAACCCTGGCTGTTGGGGTCTGCGGGGGGCTTATTGGAATAAGGGGGCCCTCAGATCCCGGCCCCCACCCTATGTGAATGAGTATGGGTTACATCGTACCCCTACCCATTCACCTGAGGGTAAAAAGTGTCAATAAAAAATAAAAAAAAATAAAAACACACTACACAGGTTTTTTAAGTAAGTTATTAGGCAGCTCCAGGGTCTTCTTCCGACTTCGGGGGTCTCTTCCGACTTCTCCTCTCTCTTCGGCCTCTTCTCCCGCTCTCCGGTTCTTCTGCCGGCTCCTGCGATATCTTCTTCCAGCTCTTTTGATAGTGGTGGCCCAGTCTTTTGTGTTGTCTTCTTCCCTCTCCTCTTCCTGCAATGTTAACAAAACGCTCTCTCCCGCTGTAATGCAGTGTGCAACGAATTATATAGGCATGGGGCGTGGTCACCCGCCCCTTATGACGTCACAGTCATGGGGCATGCTGGAACTGTGACATCATAAGGGGCGAGGTCACCATGTGCCATCACCCGGTGACCATGCCCCATGCCTATAAAAGTTTTCGCACACGGCATTACAGAGGAAGTGAGCATAGTGTCTACATCACAGGAAGAGAAGAGGGAAGAAGACGACGCAGAAGACCGGGCCACTGCTAGCAAAACAGCTGGAAGATGATAGCGGAGGAGCCGGCAGAAGAACCGGAGAGTGGGAGAAGAGGCTGGACACCGGGAGAAGAGAGCGGAGAAGTCAGAAGAGACCCCCGAAGTCGGAAGAAGACCCTGGAGCATCTAATAAATTACTTTAAAAACCTGTGTAGTGTGTTTTTTATTGCCACTTTTTTCCATCAGGTGAATGGGTAGGGGTACGATGTAACCCATACTCATTCTCATAGGGCGGGGGGCCGGTATCTGGGGGCCCCCTTATTAAAGGGGGCTCCCGGATTCCGATAAGCCCTCTGCCCGCAGACCCCGACAACCAACAGCCAGGGTTGTTGGGAAGAGGCCCTTGTCCTCATCAACATAGGGACAAGGTGCTTTGGGAATGGGGGGGGTCGCAGGGCGCCCCCCTTCCCCAAAGCACCCACCCCCCCATGTTGAGGGCACGTGGCCTGCTGCGGTTTAGGAGGGGGGTGCTTGCTCATCCCCACCCCCTTTCCTGACCGGCTGGGCTGCATGCTCGGATAAGGGTCTGGTATGGATTTTGGGGGGACACCCATGCCGGTTTATTTAAAATTTGGCGTGGAGTTCCCCCTCGAAAGCTGATTATTCTGTGACTTGCCACGGCCAAAGTTGCCTGGCCTGAGGGCAACTTAAAGTCATGTTGTAAGTCGCCCCAAGTTGTGTTGAAGTCGCGCTTTGATTCATACTCAAGTCATGTCCAAGTTGCCTCCCAAAGTCGCGCTGGAAGTCGTGTTGCCCCTGTGGGAACTGGCTCTTAAAAGGAGATTGTACAACCAGATTGTTTAGTTTACAGTCAGCCTAGTGGTGGTCATAAACATAACGATCGGATTGAAGGATTCTTTACAATATGATCCGATCTATGCATTACCAAAAAGACACATACTGCATCATCGATCGATTTCAAACCAATTGGAATTAATCTGATCAGTCTGGATGGAAATTCCAATCAGCAGACAGCTCAATATAAGTGTATGGGGGCATCAAACCGTCTTTTCAATCTCCCAATTGGACAGAAAATCTATTGAAAAGACTGAGTGTATATACAATGAATAGAGTGCAGAGGAAGGTGGAAGGGTCTGACCTACACTGTGACTGCTTACTATTGTCCTCCTGGGTCATACCAACTAATACTGCATGGGGGGGGGGGGGGGGGCGTTTAAACGAAAAACATAACATCAGCTGCCCCACAATGTAATACATTACAAAAACAGAACCTCCTCCCCCCTCCTATACTGTCATTGAGCAGTCTGCTCCCCCCTCTGCTCTCATCACATAGTACAGCCGCCATAGTACACAGATACCACTGCAGCAACACAGAGCTGACTAGTAATGGGAACTCTCCTTGCAGGTTCTCACCTCAAACCCCAACCAGGAATACGGGGAGACCACATCATAGAAGAGCTCCAGCACCCTCCGCTTAGACATGTCTGCTCCCTCCGAGTACACAGTACACCGCACAGCATTGTGGGAAAAGACAAAGTTTATTCTTTTGATTATTGTATGACCTTGTGCATGCCGCCATCTGCTGGTGACTGCAGTGAGTGCAGCAGGGAAGAAGACATGTAGGCTCTCTCTATAGTATATAATCCACGTGCGGACGAGGCCTTTTCTGGAACTTTTTGTTTACAAGTCTAAAGTAGTAGTTTTTGCTAGAAAACTACTTAATTACTTAGAAGCCCCAAACATTATATATATATATAATTTTTTTTTTTTTTTTTTTTTTTTTTAAGCAAAGACCCTACAGAACAAAATGGCGATCATTGCAATATTTTATGTAACACTGTATTTGCATTTTCGCAGTGGTCTTTCAAAAAAATTTTGGGGGAAAAAATACACATTAATGAAAGAAAAACAAAAAAGAAACACAATAGTTATCCCAATTTTTTTGTATAATGTGAAAGATGATATTACGCTGAGTAAATAGATACCTAAAATGTCACGCTTTAAAATTGCGCACGCTCCTGGAATGGCAACAAACTACGGTACTTAAATCAGTTGTATAGTCAAAATTTTAACTTTTACCTACAGGTAAGCCTATAATAAGGCTTAACCTATAGGTGGAAAAAAAAAATTCTCAGCTGAAAACCTGGTAGACGATGGACTTTGCCAGAAAGAAGTCGACGACATCGCGGCTCCAGCCACTCATACTGCTGGAGCCGCGATAACCGGAAGACACGCCGAGGCAACATGTCAGTAGGGTTGCCACCTGTCCGGGATTCCCCTGGACAGTTCGGGTTTTGAATCATGTGTCCAGGTTTCAGACCACCTGAAACCCGGACACATTATTCAGACCAGACTCTGGCTTCCCAGCATGGTTGCTGCCTGTAGTTGTCTAAGCCAAGTGTAATGTGTTCTCAGTGTTCCCCCTTAAATCAGGGTTCCCAGAGCATCCCTTAGGTCAGAGTCCCCGGAGTTCTCCCTTACATCAGTCTGCAGAGTCTCCCCTTACAGTGTATGGAAACTCTGCAAGTTCAGATGTAAAAGGGGAACTCTGTGGATTCAGGTTTAAAAGGGGAACTCTGGGGACTCTGATGTAAGAGGAATTTCTTGTGATTAACTTCATATAATTATAAAGGTTTTTTAATCACAAAATATATGTACTGCATAGTATATGCTATAAAAAATAAATAAAACAAAATTGCTGTGGCCGCTAAAGTGTTCGGGTTTGACTTAAAGAAAAGGTGGCAAACCCTACATGTCAGCTACCTCAGCGCGGATCAGGTGAGATAGCGACATCTCGTTTTAAGGTAAGTATTTCATAATGAACTAGTATGCGTTGCATACTAGCTCATTATGCCTTTTGCCTTACAGGTGTAAAAATCTCCATAGGCGACACTTTAATTTTTTTTTACACGTTACCTGTTTAGAGTTACAGAGCAGATCTAGCGTTACAATTTTTGCTCTTGCTCTAATGATCGTGGCATTACCTTACATGCATACCTCCCAACATTTTGAGATGAGAATGAGGGACACCAACTAGCAAACTTATGTAGGCATAGGACACGCCCCCTGCCACTCCCTTTTAAAGGGGAAATAATCATTTTAAATAATTAAAAAAAAAAGGTTAATTAAATCCACAAGTGCTTTTACCACCACTACTATTCCTTTATATTGGCTTTTGAAATTTACAAATGTAGCAATTTATAAATTGGATGAAAGGTTTAGCACTAAAACACTTTTTGAAAGATAAAAAGTGTATTTTATATACAATTATATAGATCAAACCAAAATGAGGGACAAATGAGGAGGAAAATAGGGACAGAGGGATTTTTCTCCAAATCAGGGATAGTCCCTCAATTTCCTTACATGTGTAGTTTGAACATCGTTTACATATGCAGGTGTGACTTAAGCCTCATACACACGATAGGACTTTGTACAAACTTTCCCGTGGATTTTTGTAGAAAGGACGTCGGCCCTGAACTTGTATTGCATACACACAGCAGGACTTTTTCAGCCAACTTTCACCAAATCACGTGGTTTTTCTACTCTTTACCGCCACCTTTGGTCAACTTCTGTATTGTTGTCTGATCTTTTGCATTGGTTCTGAGCATGCCTGTTTGTACTTTGTACAAAAGTCCTATGGTGTTCTGTACACACGATCAGACTTTGCTCCATCGGACTTTTGTTGCCAGAAAGTTTGTCCGTTCGCACAGCCAACAAAAGTCTGATGAAAACCAAAAAAGTTTTGGGCGATGGAGCGTACACACAGTCGGATGTTGCTCCAAAACAGCTAATTTGCATGTTTGTTGTCAAAAAGTCTGATCGTGTGTATGGGCCTTAACATATGTGTTCGCTACTGAGCGCGAGCACAGAGGGATGGGGCGCTTTTTTTATTTTTTTTTAACTTTTTACTTTTGCACTGTCCCTTTATTTATTTTTTTGATACTTTGTAATAGAAATAAGCATGGCATTTCCTCTTTATGAAGAGATCTAGGGTCAAAAAAACAAGCAAAAGAAAAATATGTTTTTGACAAAATGTTTTTGGCAAAAAAATTCAATAAAAAATGTCTTTAAGCCTGAGAACTAGAAGTGACATTATAGGTCACTCCGGTCCTCCAAGGGCATAGAGCCTGCCTAGCCATCGGTAGCATCGCAACGGTTACGGTGAATGTATTAGCTTCTCAGTGCGAGCACGGAGGGATGAGGTGCTTTATTTATATATATATATATATATATATATAAAATGTGTATGTGTGTGTGTGTATGTATCATTTTTTTTTTCCTTTTTATTTTTTTACTGTCCCATTTATTTATTTATTTGATAATTTGTAATAGAAATAAGCATGATGTGTCCTCTTTATCTCTTTATTAAGAAATCTGGGGTCAAAAAGACAACCAAAAGAAAAAAAAAGTTAAAACTTTGACTTTAACCACTTGCCAACCAGCTCATGTACATTTACTGTGGCAGGTTGACAGCGCTGCGTGAATCGCTGTACCTGAACGGTGGCTTGTGCAGTGGCAGTTGCTCGCCGCAGCCAACTCGCTCTTACTCCTTCTGTATGCTGCAAGAGCATACCCGTGGGTCGGACGGACTTGATGTCCGCTGGCGACCCGTGATCGCCTGTCACAGAGGCAGAACGGGGATCTGCCAGTGTAAACAAGCGGATCCCATTCTCACAGTAGACAGGTTAGAGATCTTCTATTCCCAGTGATCGGAAACATTGATCTCTGTCATGTCCCAGTGAGCCCATCCCCCCCACAGTTCGAACACACCTAAGGAGCACACTTAACCCCTTGATCGCCCCCTAGTGTTAACCCTTCCCTTCCAGTGTCATTTTTACATTGATCAATGCATTTTTATAGCACTGATCAATGTAATAATGTCACTGGTCCCCAAAAAGTGTCAGTGTCAGATTTTTCCACCGCAATGTCGCAGTCCCACTAAAAATCACAGATTGCCACCATTACTAGAAAATAGAATATAAAATAAAAGTCCCTAAATCTATCCCATAGTTTGTAGACGTGATAGCTTTTGCGCAAGCCAATCAATATACGCCTATTGCGTTTTTTTTATTTCTTTTTTTACCAAAAATATGTAGAAGAATATATATTGGCCTATACTATTGAATAAATGTTAATACATTTAATATGTATTATAGCAAAAAGTAAAAAAACATTTTTTCCAAAATTTACACTATTTGTTTTATAGCGCAAAAAATAAAAATTGCAGGGGTGATCCAATACCACCAAAAGAAAGCTCTATTTGTGGGGAAAAAAAGGACATCAATTTTGTTTGGGTACAGTGTCATACGACCGCACAATTGTCAGTTAAAGCGATGCAGCGCCATATTGCAAAAATGACCTGGTCTTTAAGGGGGCAAATCTTTCTGGTCCTTAAGTGGTTAAATAAAAAAATCTTTAAGCCTGAAAACCAGAAGAGACGTCAAAGGTCACACTGGTCCTCCAAGGGCATAGAGTCAAGTGGGGGCTATCTTGCCCTCACTCGACTTCCTGCCTAGCCATCGGCAGTACCGCATCGGTTATGGGCTTACCTATGGCTCCGGTAAGCTAAGAAAGCGACCAGGAAGCTGCGGGAGGGGGCAGCACCTCTGACGCCACCTCTAAAAGTGATCCGCGGTGAATGAGTCCACGGGACCACTTTTAGCAGACGCCAAATCGCCAACAGAAAAAAATGAGTGCATCCACCAAGCATGTGATTTACTGGAGTTTTTTCATTTTAAAATTTTCACTTTAACCACTTGATCTCCGGAAGGTTTTACCCCCTTCATGACAAGAATATTTTTTTCTACTCATCACTGTACTACTAACTGGCAATTGCTTGGTCATGCAATCTTGTACCCAAATAAAATTTATATCATCCTTTTCACACAACATAGAGTTTTCTTTTGATGGTATTTGATCACACTTGAGTTTTTTTCCTTTATTATTATTATTCTGCTACTTCTCCTGAGTATGGGGATACCACATGTGTGAGACTTTTTGGGAACCTAGCTGTGTACGGGGGGAACAAAATCCAATGAGCACCTTCAGGGTTTTAAATGACACAACTTGACCAACAAACACCCCTCAAATGATCCCCCTTTTGGAAAGTAGACACTGCAAGGTATTTGGCATGGTGAGTATTTTGCAGATCTAATTTTTGTTACAAGGTTTTAAAAAATTAAAACAGAAAAAAAAATACATTTTCATTTTCAAAACAGCATCTTTTGTAATTGGTGGTTTATGATCTTCATCAAGCTTCAGCCACCCCCTGTTTTATCTCTGAGTGGTTGCCATGTTACAAAAAAAAAGTGTTATTGATGTCTCTTTATAAGAGAGCTGTTTTGCTTAACCACTTAAGGACCAGGCCTCTTTTTCAGACTTGGTGTTTTCATGTTTAAAACAGTTTTTTTTGCTAGAAAATTACTTAGAACTCCCAAACATTTTATATTGTTTTTTTTCTAACACCCTAGAGAATAAAATGGCGGTCATTGAAATACTTTTTTTTACACCGTATTTGCGCAGCGGTCTTACAAGCGCACTTTTTTTTTTGAAAAAATGCACTTTTTTGAATAAAAAAATAAGACAACAGTAAAATTAGCCCAATTTTTTTTATATTGTGAAAGATAATGGTATGCCAAGTAAATTGATACCCAACATGTCACGCTTCAAAATTGCGCCCGCTCGTGGAATGGCGTCAAACTTTTAGCCTCAAAAATCTCCATAAGCGACATTTAAAAAAATATATACCTTTAAGAGGTATGGGCGGAAGTGACGTTTTGACATCGCTTCCGCCCTCCTATGGTATAGAGACGAGTGGGGGCCATCTTAGCCTCACTTGTCTCTATGCCCAGCTAGGAAGAGTACCCGATCGCCTCCGCCGCTACCGACGGCTCCGGTAAGCGGCGGAAGGTGCGGGAGGGTGGCGGGAGGGGGGGTGGCACCTCTCCCGCCGCCGATAGCGGTGATCTCGCGGCGAATCCACCGCGGAGACCACCGTTATCGTACAGCCGACCGCCGCCTGAAGAGATGGATATCTCGGTTGTGGCAGCAGCTGCTGCCGTTACCGAGATATCCCTCTTCAAAAAAAGGACGTACATCGTCGTGCGGCGGTCGGCAAGTGGTTAATGCAATATTGTCCAAGTGTATTTGTTTTTCTGCAAATGTAATAATTGTGGTGTTTATTATGAACATTCTGGATTTGCTTCGTCTTTGAATCTAGAGAAGTGATTCTCGACCAGGGTTCCTCCGGAGGTTGCTAGGTGTTCCATCAGCATTGGACCATTTCTGCCTCTCAGATAAGTTGCCACTGACACCATTGATCTTTTTAGCTACCTGTAAGGAGATAATTCTTCCCAATGACCACAAGTGTAAGGACCATTCTTCCCACTGACCATCACACTAATGTATCATGGGTTGTAGATTTCTAATTTTTAGCAGGGGATCCCTGAGACTGGAGAACGATTTCAAGGGTTTCTCTGTGTTGAAAAGGTTGAGAAAGGCTGGTCTAGAGGTTTATATGCTGTTTAGACATTGGTTTGTGGTGTGCAAAGTAGAGACATAGTATGCAGAATTAATTACCACATTAAAATTTGGATTTGTTTATGCAAAATAACCTAGCAACACCTGCTAAAATTTCCCACAACACAGAACACCAAATGTATATTAGTGGGATAACTAAAATTACATCCTGTCTCGTAGTTCATTTTTTATGCAAACTCAGAGCATTCACTGCACTGCTCTTATTTTTGTGAAAGCGTGACAATGAAAGACCACGCTTTGCTTTGAAAAGATGCTGCTGATATATGTGATTTACAATGAAAATATATTTCCATTGTCTAGTTAAACTTAATGTAAAAAACAAAACAAAACAAAATTAAATGAGTAATTTGGAGGGGATCAATGGAGTGACATACTAAAACTTATACAGTTTCATATATATATATATATATATATATATATATATATATATATATATATATATATATATATATATATATACATACATATACTGTGTGTGTATGTGTATGTGTGTATATATATATATATATATATATATATATATATATATAATGAGTTGGGGATATATATATAAAATGAGTTGGGGAGATATATATACACCAAAATAAACAAATATATATATTGGGGAGTTGGGGATAGGTAGCATGTAAAATGTTCCCTGGTGACTTTTAAGCAGATACCAGTCCAGTAGTGTAGAGACTAGGGATGAGCTTCGAGTTCGAGTCGAACTCATGTTCTACTCGAACATTGCCTGTTCGCCTGTTCAGCGAACAGTGAACAATTTGGGCTGTTCGCAGCAAATTCGAAAAGCCGGAACACCCTATACAAGTCTATGGGAGAAATCTAAAGTGCTCATTTTAAAGGGTAATATGCAGGTTACTGTCCTAAAAAGTGTTTGGGGACCCGGGTCCTGCCCCAGGGGACATGGATCAATGCAAAAAAAAGTTTTAAAAACGGCAGTTTTTTCAGGAGCAGCGATTTTAATAATGATTAAAGTGAAACAATAAAAGTGTAATATTCCTTTAAATTTCGTAGCTGGGGGGTATCTATAGTATGCCTGCGAATTGGCGCATGTTTCTGGTGCTTAGAACTGTCCCTGCACAAAGTGTCATTCGTGCAGGAAAAAAGTCTTTTAAAATCACTTGCGGCTAAATTGTCAGTCCCCGTAATACAGAGAACACTCAATGAGTGTTCTCTGTATTAGCCGACAATTCATTCATTCATTGATAAAAAAAAAAAAAAAGCGTGGGGGTTCCCCTAAATTCAATTACCAGGCCCTTTAGGTCTGACATGGATATTAAGGGGAACCCCGTGTCAAATTAAAAAAAAAAAATGACGTGGGGGTCCCCCTAAATATTCATACCAGACCCTTCAGGTCTGATATGGATATTAAGGGGAACCCCGCATCAAATTTTAAAAAAAAATTGACGTGGGGGTCCCCCTAAAAATCCATATCAGACCCTTTATCCGAGCACGCAACCTGGCAGGCCGCAGAAAAAGAGGGGGGGACGAGAGAGCGGCCCCCCCTCCCTCCTGAACCGTACCAGGCCACATACCCTCAACATTGGGAGGATGCTTTGGGGGTCTGTGACCCCTCAAAGCACCTTGTCCCCATGTTGATGAGGACAAGGGCCTCATCCTCACAACCCTGGCCGTTGGTTGTGAGGGTCTGCGGGCGGGGGGCTTATCAGAATCTGGAAGCCCCCTTTAACAAGGGGACCCCCAGATCCCCCCCCTGTATGAAATGGTAAGGGGGTACAAAAGTACCCCTACCATTTCACAAAGAAAGTGTCAAAATGGTTAAATAAGACAAACACACTTTTGAAAAATTCCTTTATTAAAAATAAAAAAAATAAAAAAAAGATTCCAGCGGTGCTAATCCACTCTTGCTATCCAGCGATGGATCTCCGGGGTCCAGCGATGGATGATCATATCCAGCGACGGGGGATCTCTGAGTCCAGCGCTGTCCATACATCCTTCTTCTGTCTCCACTGCAGAGACTGCGGAGATCCCAGCACTGACGTTTCTTATATTAGGAGGGCGGGGCCACCCGTCACCTGACCCCGCCCCTCTGACGCTGGAGAGGGAAGCCAGGGGTTCCCCAGTGACGTGTGGGTGACCCCGCCCCCTCTGATGTAACGCAGGTTTCCGTTACATCAGAGGGGGCGGGGTCACCCATACGTCACTGGGGAACCCCTGGCTCCCTTCACCAGCGTCAGAGGGGGCGGGGTCAGGTGACGAGTGGCCCCGCCCTCCTAATATAAGAAACGTCAGCGCTGGGGTCTCCGCAGTGGAGACAGAAGAAGGATGTATGGACAGCGCTGGACTGAGAGATCCCCCGTCGCTGGATATGATTATCCATCGCTGGACCCCGGAGATTCGTCGCTGGATAGCAAGAGTGGATTAGCACCGCTGGAATCTTTTTTTTATTTTTAATAAAGGCATTTTTCAAAAGTGTGTTTGTCTTATTTAACCATTTTGACACTTTCATTGTGAAATGGTAGGGGTACATTTGTACCCCCTTACCATTTCAAACAGGGGGGGGGGGGGATCTGGGGGTCCCCTTGTTAAAGGGGGCTTCCAGATTCTGATAAGCCCCCCGCCCGCAGACCCTCACAACCAACGGCCAGGGTTGTGAGGATGAGGCCCTTGTCCTCATCAACATGGGGACAAGGTGCTTTGAGGGGTCACAGACCCCCAAAGCATCCTCCCAATGTTGAGGGTATGTGGCCTGGTACGGTTCAGGAGGGAGGGGGGCCGCTCTCTCGTCCCCCCTCTTTTCCTGCGGCCTGCCAGGTTGCGTGCTCGGATAAAGGGTCTGGTATGGATTTTTAGGGGGACCCCCACGTCAATTTTTTTAAAAATTTGACACGGGGTTCCCCTTAATATCCATGTCAGACCTGAAGGGCCTGGTAATTGAATTTAGGGGAACCCCCACGCTTTTTTTTATTTTTTTATCAATGAATGAATGAATTGTCGGCTAATACAGAGAACACTCATTGAGTGTTCTCTGTATTACGGGGAGCCGACAATTTAGCCGCAAGTGATTTTAAAAGACTTTTTTTCCTTCACAAATGACACTTTGTGCAGGGACAGTTCTAAGCACCAGAAACATGCGCCCCTTCACAAGCATACTATAGATACCCCCCAGCTACGAAATTTAAAGGAATATTACACTTTTATTGTTTCACTTTAATCATTATTAAAATCACTGCTCCTGAAAAAACGGCCGTTTTTAAAACTTTTTTTTGCATTGATCCATGTCCCCTGGGGCAGGACCCGGGTCCCCAAACACTTTTTAGGACAGTAACTTGCATATTACCCTTTAAAATGAGCACTTTAGATTGTGAACGTTCGAGTACCATAGACTTTAATAGGGTTCTAAAGTTCACACGAAGTTTAGGTCTGTTCGCAGGTTCTGGTGCGAACTGAACAGGGGGGTGTTCGGCTCATTCCTAGTAGAGACAAACAGCAGTGTGTTTAAACATTTCCAAATTCCAAAAAACGAAATCCTAGCCATGCCCTTGCACTAACTACAAGACCTTACAGACCCTACAAGCAGGCTATTGCTCAGAGTTCACGCTTGGCGATTTGGAATTTCGAGCGTAATCACTGCGATTCTGCCCACTATTCTAAATGGCAATCGGTGCAAAACGCACAACATGCATTTGGGTGCCATTCATTCTAAATGGCACCCCAAACACCGCTAGAAAAATTTATACATTTCAGACCCCTGCGATCGCTAACAGTTTTTTTGTAGTAGCGTTTTATATTTAAATCCTGAAGGCGGTGCTTGGGTTTCGGGGTCCCGTACAGGTATAGGCTCCCAAAAAATCCCACACATGTGGTATCCCCATACTCGGGAGAAGCAGCAGAATTTATTTTGGGGTGTAATTTCACTTATGCCTATAGCATGTGTGAGCAATATATCATTTAGTGACAACTTTGTGCAAAAAAAAAATAATTGTAATATTCCTGCAACTTGTGGCAAAATATAAAATATTTCATGGACTCAACATGCATTTTTTTTTGTGTCATTATTCAATCACTTGGGACAAAAAAATATATTCAATGGGCTCAACATGCCTCTCAGCAATTTCCTTGGGGTGTCTTTTCCAAAATGGGGTCATTTGGGGGGGGGTTTGTGTTATTTTGGCATTTTATGGCCTTCGAAACTGTGATAGGTAGTGAGGAGTGAAATCAAAAATTTGCACCCTTAGAAATCCTGAAGGCAGTGATTGGTTTTCGGGGTGCTGTATGCGACTAGACTCCCACAAAGTCCCACATATGTGGTACCCCCGTACTCAGGAGAAGCAGCAGAATATATTTTGGGGTGCAATTCCACATATAACTATGGCATGTGTGAGCAATATATCATTTAGTGACAACTTTTTGTAAACTTTTTTTTTTTGTGTCATTATTCAATCACTTGAGACAAAAAAAAAATATTCAATGGGCTCAACATGCCCCTCAGCAATTTCCTTGGGGTGTCTACTTTCCAAAATGGGGTCATTTGGGGGGGTTTGTACTGCCCTGCCATTTTAGCGCCTCAAGAAATGAGATAGGCAGTCATAAATTAAAAGCTGTGTGGATTCCAGAAAATGTACTCTAGTTTGTAGACGCTATAACTTTTGCGCAAACCAATAAATATACGCTTATTGACTTTTTTTTACTAAAAACATGTGGCTGAATACATTTTGGCCTAAATGTATGACTAATATTTTGTTTATTCAATTTTTCTTATAACAAAAAGTAGAAAATATCTTTTTTTTAAAAAATTTTCAGTCTTTTTCCTTTTATATCATAAAAAATAAATATCGCAGAGGCAATCAATGCCATCAAAAGAAAGCTCTATTTGTGGGAAGAAAAGGACGCAAATTTTGTTTGGGTACAACATTGCATGACCGCGCAATTACCAGTTAAAACAGTGCAGTGCCAAATTGTAAAAAAATCTCTGGTCCTTAGGCTGACAATTGGTCCGGGGCTTAAGTGGTTAAAAAAAAAAATATTCAGTTCACCTAATGTTTCCTCATAGCTGAGCTCCTCCATGCCTCTTATTTGATTGGTTGGTTTTCTCTGCCTTTTCTCCAATTCTCCAATATCCTTTTTGTGAACTGGTGCCCAAAACTAAATATTCCAGATGACATTTTACCCATACTGTACAAGGGCAAAATTATGTCTCTCTCTGGAGTCCATATTGCTTTAATACAAGAAATAATTTTTCTTGCTTTAGAAATTTCTTGGTATTTCATTCTATTATTAAGTCAATGATCAACATTAAACCTCATTTGCCATATAGTTGCTCAATCAATCCCTCCTGGCAAGCTGCAGAGGGACAAAACTGGAAAGCTGGGGGAGGATCATGGGATATGTAGTCCCCTTGGGTGCATTGCCCACTGAAAGTAATGGGGCCTGAACTACAACTGTACAGGACAGGAGGGAGCCCGGAGAGTGTACATCTCTATCCCATGTGCTCCACCATTGCTGCATAATAGTGGCCTGAGCAGGATCCAGAGTTCTACGTTCAGAACGCAGAGCTACAATTAACATCATACACAACATCTATATTTTGTTTTTGGAAGATTAGGAGACAGTTGTAAAAATGATAATGTAAAGGTAATGTCCTTGACTCCCATTTACCTATAATACCATTTGTACTTTGTTCCATAGATAAAGGAACACACGCAAAACACCTTTATCTCACATCAAACTTGTGAAAAAATTAAAACAACTTTCAACAAAATAATATTCATCTTTCTATTAATTTGCTTAACAGAACAATTTAGTCAAATATTTCAATATCTTTATTAAGATAGTTATGTTTTAAATTTAAATGTATACATGCATATGCAGAAACACAGAGAATGCTTTACTTGACTAGCATGGAAACAAATACCAGTTCTGAAGCTGAAGTATGAAAGCAAAGCAGTAAAGTCAGGAACACTTTAAATTCTATCCACATTCACAAGGTTATGTATGTGTGTGTATGTGTATCTAATCTGTATGACCAAAAATTCCCCCTGAGCCTCCTATCCTTAACTTTTATGAATTAGCATCAAGATACTATAAGTAAGCAAATGAAATAAAAATAAAAAAGAAGCTACTGTATATATCATATGACTTAGGAGTAGAAGCACCCAACACTGGCAGTTGAACGTGACAAACAAATCAGATAAATACAGATTTTTGGTATCTCAACCAGATAGCAAAGAGGCTAAACTGGCAGTCTATCTTTGACGTCTGCAATCGTATATTTATGCTGCCCAAGTTGGACTACATCTTCCATCACTGCTGTTCGAGATCAGCTGGTGTCCCTAAATATTGCAAAGACTAATATATAATCTTCAAAATAATGTATGTATACTATAATAAAACTTAAATTTAGATTTTGAAATTGATTATTCACATGATAAATTGTCATAGAAACTCCTACAAACAAAGTGCTAAGCCAACCTCCATCAAAATGAAAGCAATCATCCTAAAACTATATTAGCATAAACAGAAAAACATATAGAATATGAAATGTGTCTAGCTGGTAGTAGCATTAAGCAGGCCATACACGAGTCGAAAAACAAAAAAAATTTCACGTCAAAGAAAGATTGTTTGATTTTCAAATAATTAGTGTGCCTACAACGACAGCTGGGTTCCGTGCGGCCATCGAAAATGACTGAGCTAACATGCTGGAAATTTCTTTAAGAACAAATGATTTTCTAATTGTTGATGAGAGACTCATTCGAGAAAAAAAAATTGAAAAAGAAATGTGTATCAGCCAAATGAAAGGAAAAGGCAAATGAAGGAAAAATAATTGGGTTTTGCAGGGCAATTTCCAAAACAATGATGGCATAATGATGAACAATCGAATGACACAGTTGATTTTCGTTCAACAGATCATTCGTTTTTCGATTCATGTATGGCTTGCTTTAATTTCAGCACAGTCAGTACTAGACTTCAAACCCAAGAGATGTTTGATAGCGTTAGACAGTTTTCTGTTTCCTGTGATTAATATAATAGAATTTATGGTTGGAAAAGTTGAAATCATTATAAAACAAATAGAAAACATCAAGGTGCCTATTTCCGTAGTTTCATTGAATATGGCATTAAGCGATCCATAAAAAGCTAAGTAAAGTATAAGAAGAAAGGTAACAGTCCTAGCAGCAGACAAGTGAGAACTGACTTTTGCATTGCTGAATCCTTCTCTGGTTTGTTTGAGTCGTTTCATGTGCCTGCATAAAGAGATGACAATTGTCCCAGCTGTAATGAAGACAATGGTGAATGCAATGGAGGAAAACAGCATGAATACCTGAAACAGGCAATGGCAACTGCTCTTAATATTGTAAGACATGGGATATGTGATGTTTCCAGAAAAGGTGGCATTTGTTAAGGCCATATCCCAATAGGCGGGCAAGCCAACTGTCCAAGACATAACAACTGATAGTGCCAACAGACAAGGTACTATCACTTTAAGTCTTGCCTGGAGTTTGTAGAAAAATTTCCCACTGATATTAACAATCTTCACACAATAGTAAAAGCACAGACAGGTGGAACACCAGAGACTGGAGAATGCCAACGAAGACATAACCGTTGCCAGAGCATTGACTGTCCTATTCTGGAAATAAAATGTCACAAACATGAAAAAGCAGACCTCATTAATTAGAATTGTTCCTTGGAGGGCTATGTTGGATATGACAATGCAGTTGATGATCACATCACAGGGGCTGATCTCCCGAGTCTTCCACCAGTTTACAAAGTGGACAATCAGAATAAAAATGTTTCCTGTTACACCTGACAAAAATAAAAAACAGTGAATAACCACTGCCAAAATAGGGTTTAATTCCGACATTCTGAATCAAGAAAAAACAAGGCCTCAGTCTTCAGAAGGTTGATGAGTTATGATTATGGTTCCTGATAGTTATCGTTTGGACAGCCTATCTTGATTAATTCATGTTATAAATTAATTCTTAAATTTGATATATTATTGCATTGGTTGTAAGATGATCACTGGCTTCATTGCTAAAGAAAACAGCAGCTTTAGTTTAAATATATTCAGTATCCATCTGTCCTTTACAAATGAAGAGTTTAGTGCTCTTATTATTCATCTGTGACCAGCGATGGACAAGGTTCTGTATTTCCCTGTCGCTACATCCTGTTTTCACTTTCATAATTCAAAAAAAATGTAGGACTTGTCATTTATAAAATTTGTTTTACCATCCATGGACAAACAAATCGACAGGGAGATACAGTATTTGCAAGTCAATACAGCATTTATCAGTTGGCTTCTGTTTGACATATACAAACAATGTGGCTCGTCCAGCTTTGACTTTTTTCTAATAATGAATGCACAGATGCTCCATCTTTCTGACAAGTTTGATAGTGAATGTCAATTCATTTTCTGCCCACCTAGCAAGCAAACTAATTTCAGTGGATTTCCAAAGCTGCTGATATATATGAGTGATCTTTCTATATAACATAAA
Source organism: Lithobates pipiens (assembly GCF_037356315.1). Taxonomy (NCBI): domain Eukaryota; kingdom Metazoa; phylum Chordata; class Amphibia; order Anura; family Ranidae; genus Lithobates; species Lithobates pipiens. Next base: position 197,361,798 of record NW_027507787.1, read on the forward strand.
GCAACATTTTAAAAGGAACTGTAATATTCTTCTCATAGTAAGTGACTGTCAAAAATATCAATATTTGCTCAGCACTCGGTAAAGGCATTCTCATATCAAAAAGCTTAGGTAGCACTCTCAGTAGAGTATTTCCTGCAACCAGATATAAAGATGAAATTGGTTCCAGTAGCCATGTAAGTGAGGTCATGAAGGCATGAAACCTTCCCATATGGATTGGCAGTATCAGCTCATAACCAGCCTAGAGCAAAAAGCAGATCTCATTGTTGAGCAGTTCAGACTTTTTAATTAGCTACGGTAAAGCTGGGCTCTAGAGGGCAAAGGTCTACTGGTGTGAGAGATACTGAAACAATTCAGGAAAAGGGGCTTCCAGCTGAGCAAAAAAGCATTAACTTCCCCCGTGTGGCAAAGAAGGAATGATTTTGCTTATCATTTGAGGTAGTTCTGCTACAAAGGGCATGAAACTCTGTGACCAAGTGAATGTTTGCCCTGTAGTTAAATGGTGTCTGTTAATTGATTTCTATCTGTAGCGCATCCCCCCTAAGGGATTCCCCACCCTGCACAGCCAGGCACACCGCATTTTCACAGCACACTTTGAGGCAAGGAACAGTACAGTACTTAGTTTTTTTCAATTTTTATTAGGGGGTTTAACTTGGATAGGGAGAAGGGTAATATGGGACGCCCACTTGACTTTAGTAGAGCTTTTAGGGATAAACTTCTTCTGTTCAGGTATTTACATGCCTCAGCTTCCTCCAGTACAACCCTTGCTTGAAGCACTAAAACTCCCAGGACCAGCTGACACTGTTAGGTTGGTAGAAAATGCCCTTTACAGGCAGGGACCATGGACCCCTTGTTTGTGTAGCAAAATCCTAGTTAGTGCCCGGCTGTCCTTCTGTGGCTACTGATCCCGGCACCACCACCTATTCAGGCACTGCCAGCCCACCTGGCTGCAGCTGCCCCTTTCTCCAGCCCTCTTGGCTAAACTTCCACAGTCCTCCCGGACTTACTATGCATCCATCTTAGACTGCTCTCACCCAGTCCTCAGGCTGCCTCTCAGTCCTCTTTAACTGCAACACTCACCAGCCCACCTGGCTGTCTTCCTCCCTGGAGATTTGCCCAGCAGTCTTCTCCTCCTGCTGTCCTTCTCCTGCTCCCATGCCTCATTTCTGCACCTGAGCTCGCAGACCCGAGGCCACCCCTCCAGACTAGGGGATTACCTTCAAGTGTCTCCTAATACTCCATCTCCAGCTTCCACCCAAACTCTACTGCCCCAGCTGGGCTGACCCAGAGTATTTGAGGGAGCCTGTCCCATGCCAACCCATCTGTTGGGAAATGGTCATGGTCCTCATGAATAATCCAGGCAGCTCCTCCTCACCTCCACTCCCATTCTTCTGGAAGTTTCCAGCAAGTTCCAGAAGTAGAGGGAGGTCTGCCTGCCTGTTACTCAGCCCTCCCTGAGTTACTCACCCTGGCCCAGAAAAAAACACATAGGCCTATCTGCTAGCCAAGCCTAAACAATGTTCCTACACTAAAAAAAATATTCTAGCACACTAAAGGGTGCTACGTCTGTTCTCCTCTGAGCCTACTATCTAATTTTTCCACCGTAGAGCTTGCTAATTTTATAAATACTCGTCCATTAATGTTGTATCCTGCACAGCCAAAGATGTATAGCTTATTGCAATAGTTAAATTAGAACTATAGGCAAAACTTTTTTTTTTTTCATTTTGGATAGCGTAAGGGAGGGTAATAACCCCTGTAAGGTTTATTTTTTGCCATCTTTGTCCCATTAGGGAGATTTCCCTTCACTTCCTGCGTCATAGCCAAACAAGAAGTGAGAGGAAATCTCTGAAAATTAAGGGAATCTCTTGGGGATCCCCTAGGTCACCAGAACTAGTGTCCCTATTGGAAAATTTCCCCTCTATTAGTTTTCTGGGGAGAACGCAAAATGTGTTTTTTTTTTTTTTTTTTTTTTACATTCACTTTCAATATTAATGGTAAACAGGAGAAATTAAATGGGTGAATCTTCCTACTGGGGGCACAGACAGCTATAAAAACTGACAAGTGTTCTAATCCCTCTCCCCAGCATCCAAAACCCCAAAAAAAGCTTTGCCTTATTAGTTATATGTAGCGATACCCCCGAAGTAGCTGTTTTTGTTTGTTTAGTCCGTTACTCTGCCTCTCAACCCCAAAGAACTGCCCCAGTCCCTCTGACGCATGTGATTAATGGAATAACACAGTAATAACACACAGACACAGTTCTGCTCTCTCAAGTTTACTTGGACCAGAGAAAGGTTTAAAGTGATATTGGTCAGCCAAGCCCTTTATAAGTAGCCAGGACTTGGTTGAAACAATTTCTGTTAAAGCAATAAATGGCAATTAGCAACAACAAAAGTAACACCAGTGAGTACAGTGTTAAACAGTAACCAGCACATCTTTAAGCAAGCTAAGAATATTTGTAGATATTAATATCATTAAAGGGGAACCCCGGGCTAACCTATAATACCTCAAAGTCTATTGGGAATAATACACTATAGGTATCAGTGTTGTGTCCCCATTAAGACCAGTAAATAACAGTGTCCTAAGAGTGAGGCCTCACACTATCTTCACCACCATGTTGGAGCTCTAAGAACAAGACTCCTTTGATGTAACAGAGTGATAAGGAACAGGGTAAGATAGCTGTCTTGTGATATAACACTCCTCTACACAATCCAGGTAACAGATGTCTGTGCACATTGTTCAAATGTGTAATTTATTAAAGGCAATGAGATTCCTGGTCAAGAGCCCCCTCATCAATCCTGTACACATTTAGCTATTCTCTGAAGAGCGATCAAACAATTCTCCTAATCGCAGATGAGTTGCAATGGCGTTCAGTCTGCTGACCTGGTGAATTGGTCGATTCAATGGCCTATATCATTGCTGCAGAGCGTCCTTCTGAAAGCAGATGGCGTCCTGACCCTCTGGATTGGAGCTTTAGGCTGTGTCCCCATTGGTAGGCCGCAATCCCTTCACACAGCAACAGGATGGTGTTCGCACAATGGGATCCAGGAAGCAACCGTGCTTCCAGAGGTCAGCTAACTTGTGCTTTGCAGGGACACCCAGATTCCTCAGCAGCACTCTGTCGCCTGGTTGCAAGTCCTGCCATCATACCCTGATGTCAAAGTTTCTTTTGTTCCTCTGTCCTCGGGCATCTGAGGCAGCTTGGGCCTTGTCATAGGCGGTCTTCAGACTTTTCTGTAAGTGGTCCACATACCCTCTGTGGGAGGTTGTAGAGGTATAGTCTAAGGACGTGCCAAAGGTCAAGTCTACTGGCAGCCGGGCCTCCCGTCCAAACATCAGACGATAGGGGGAGTATCCTGTGGCATCTCTTGCGGTGCTGTTATAAGCATGCATAATAGTGGCTATACAGTTGTATGCAAAAGTTTTGGAACCCCTGACAATTTCCATGATTGTCATTTATAGAAATTTGGGTGTTTGGATCAGCAATTTCATTTTGAGCTATCAAATAACTGAATGACACAATAATATTTCAGTAGTGAAATGAGGTTTATTGGATTAACAGAAAATGCACAATATGCAAAACGTCTTTATTCCCAACTCCGGTCGATACTTCAGGCTGAAAGTAAACCCTGATAGGGCAGCCAACCATCTGGGACCTGTGGCATCTAACTTGGCAGTGGTGAGGATGTAGGTGAGAGGATTATTGTCAGTCTTAATCACGAACTCCGCTCCATAATCCGACAGTTTATCCACTACTACCCACTTCAAGGCCAGAAACTCGAGTTTGTGGGATAGTTCTTCTCAGTGGGTGTCAAGCTCAGACTCACATAAGCAACAGGCCATAGGTGGCTGCCGTGCTCTTGATACAGCACCCCGCCTAACCCACCTCAACTGGCGTCAACGTGTAGTTCATATGGCTTGGTTATATCTGCATAGGCCAGGACTGGAACAGTTGTTAGGCTCCATTTTAGCTGCCTAAAGGCCCCTTCACATTGGGCAGTCCACTGTTCCTGAATGGATTTCTGGGTTTTCTGGGCCCTCCGGCTTGTCTGACAGGTTTTGTCGGGTCATCGTCTTCCTCTTCGCTTTTCAGTAGCTCATTGAGTGGGCGAGCTATTTTAGCGAATTCCTCGACAAATCTTCTGTAATAAGAACAGAATCCCAGAAATTACCTAAACTCAGTCACATTAGCGGGCTTCGGCCAGGAGGTGATGGCTTTCAGCTTCTGGGGGTCAGTGGCCACTCCGTCGGCAGACACGAGGTGACCAAGGTAGTTGACCGAGGGTTGATAAAACTGGCACTTCTCCAGAGACAGCTTCAACCCCCTCATCATAGAGGCTCTTCAGAACCTTCTCCAGACGCTCTTTGTGCTCCTTTTAAGGTCTTCCGAAAGGCGATGATGTTGTCTAAATACACCAACACCTCTATCTGGTTCATGTCACCCACAGTCTTCTCCATGAGCCTTTGGAAAGTGGCTGGGGTGCAAGACATCCCTGAGGCATGTGGTCGAATTCAAAGAACCCCACCGGGGTAATGAAGGCGGTCTTCTCCCGATCCTCAGGATGCATGGAGATTTGATAGTACCCGCTCTTTAGGTTAAGCACGCTGAATCATTTTGCCCCTGACAAGCTCTGCAATGCTTCTTCTGTTCATGGGGTGGTGTACTGGTTAGGAATGGTCCTTCTGTTCAGCGTTCTGTTGTTGATACAAAGCCTCAGTGGCGAGGTACTGCAACACAAAGAGAATCTTGCTGTGGAGTGCCAGTGTTTTACCTTTGATGGTGAGCTCTCTGAGGCTCCATGGCCCACCTCACTACCTGTCCCCTGGACCCTGTGCCCTCTCAATTACTGTGACCACCTTCCCACTCTATCCTAAACTCCCTAATCCACATCTTCAACCTCTCCTTCTCCTCCCGCACCTTTCCTTCCCTGCTGAAACATGCACTGGTTATCCCCATACTCAAAAAACCCTCACAAGACCCAACTTGTTTGAATAACTTAAGACCCATCTCCCTGCTCCCCTTTTCCTCCAACCTCATCAAACGCCTTGTCCATCACCGAATGAGTCGCTACCTCATGGACAACAACCTTCTCGACCCACTACAGTCTGGCTTCCGCCCACAACATTCTACTGAAACTGCCCTACTAAAATTCACCAATGACTTACTAACTGCTAAAACCAATGGGCACTACTCCATAGTCATACTTTTAGACCTCTCTACTGCCTTTGACACAGTTGACAACCTGCTCTTCCTCAGCAAATTATACTCCCTTGGCCTCCGTGATTCTGCTTTATCCTGGTTCTCCTCCTACCTATCTCAGCACACTTTCAGTGTCACTTACAACTCCATCTCCTCTACTCCCCTTCCTCTTTCTGCTGGGGTACCCCAAGGCTCCGTCTTTGAGCCTCTCCTATTCTCCGTCTATACCTCTTCCCTGGGCCAGATGATAACCTCCCATGGTTTCCAATACCACCTCTATGCCGATGAGACCCAGATCTATCTCTCCACTGCTAAACTCACCCCCTCAATCTCCTTACGGATCTCAAACTTACTGAATGACATTTCGAAATGGATGTCACACCACTTCCTCAAACTCAATCTTTCTAAAACTGAGCTTGTTATATTTCCTCCTTCATGATGATTCCCCCCCCCCCCGTGACTTCACCATTAATATCAACAACACAACCATTGGTCCCTCCACACATGCCAGGGTCCTTGACTCTGACCTTTCCTTCAGCCCCCATATCCAGTCACTGGCTAAATCCTGCCGCCTTAATCTCTGCAGCATCTCCAGAATTCAACCCTTCCTGACTAATGACACCACAAAGCAACTTATTCACTCCTTGATTATTTTCTGCCTTGACTACTGCAACTCTCTCCCTAATGGCCTACCCTTAAGCAGGCTATCCTCCCTTCAGTCTATTATGAATTTTGCTGCTAGACTAATACACCTCACTAACCAATCCGTGACTGCTACTCCTCTCTGCCAATCCCTTCACTGGCTCCCCCTACCCCACCGTGTAAAATTCAAAATGATAACCATAACATACAAGGCCATTCACAACATCGCCCCCATCTACATCACCAACCTCATCTGCAGATATCGCCCAAATTGTCCCCGCCGCTCCTCCCAGGACCTCCTGCTCTCTAGCTCCCTTGTTACCTCCTCCCATGCTCACCTTCAAGACTTCTCCAGAGCTTCTCTGATCCTCTGGAACTCCCTGCCCCAGTATATATGATCAGCCCCTACCCTGTCCACCTATAAGGAGATCCCTGAAAACTCATTTATTCAGGGAAGCCTATCCCACACACACCTAACTGTCCCCGAGCCACCCCCATGAAATCATTCTCTGCAGCTATTATCTTTTGTACTACCCCCTCCCTTTTAGAATGTAAGCTCTTCGAGCAGGGCCCTTCTGTACCTTTTGTATTGAACTGTACTGTAATTGTGTTGTCCCCCTATACATTGTAAAGTGCTGCGTAAACTGTTGGTGCTATATAAATTGTGTATAATAATAATAATAATAATTTACTTTTCTTATAATAAATTATATTATTTTCACTTTACACAAGATTGGTTCACTCTGTTTCAGTCCACACAATTCTGGTCCATGACACGTGGGTTCAGTCCCGATTGCTACTGGGGAGGAAGCTTCAAGCTAGATAACTGTGCCCCTTGCTACCAAGGGACCCGTCACCTATACCAGGTACCATGCTTCACAACTGACTGCAATGTACTTCAAACTATTCCTTGTTTACCCATAGTAACTACATTACTCCTCTTACCTGTCCTGCCGGGTAAACCTCTGGTAGTGGCTTTACTTCATACGTGTTTTACTTACCCAAGTACTTTTGTTGAGTCTGAACCAATAGGAAACCCTTTGACTAACTTCAGACCAGCCTTTAGAACAATTGATGCATCTTTACTTAAAAGCCTTTCAGCATTAAAGTCCATGGTAAACATTAGTATTAGAAGAACCCTATCTATCCTAACCTGGTTGCCCAGGCATACCTCCAAAAGGTAGTAGTGCATCAAGGCATCCTCCAAGTGTTGGCTGATCCTCCTCTACAGTAGTCACAGCATGTCCTGCTTAGTGCAGCCAAAAAGAGACCCTAAACCCCGCCTTCACCCATATTTTTATCACCGGTGGGTAGGCTGAATCCAAAAAGCCTGAAAAAGTAGCCCACCCACCTACAAGCACTTGATATTCAGTGAGGAGAGGATGTGTTTCCCCCTCATCATCTGCTTAAATCCTGTAAATGCAGCCCCAACACTCCACAACTGCATATAATGCAATTGTGGTGATGCCCGTGAATTTGAATGGGCCACTTTTGGCAGTGGTAATGCCCGTTGAGTGCAATGGGGGGATACATTTTGCATACATACAACCCTGTCCGGCTGGTTTTGCAGCTTAATGTGGGGGGCAGTAACCCATTGCTCAAACATCTGTTTAGTTTCCTGACCCCCCCTTTCTTCACAAAAAAAGAATCAAACATGACACATGCTAGAATGTGCATAATACAGTTTATTAATCGATTTAATCAAACAAATAATTGTGCATATGGTACATAGAGTGCCTTGAAAAAGTATTCATACCCCTTGACATTTTTCACATTTTGTCATGTTACAACCAAAAACGTAAATGTATTTTATTGGGATTTTATGTGATAGACCAGCACAAAGTGGCACATAATTGTGAAGCGGAAGGAAAATGATCAACGGTTTTCAAAATTTCTTACAAATAACTATCTGAAAAGTATGGCAAGCATTTGTATTCAGCCCCCTTTACTCTGATACCCCTAACTAAAATCTAGTGGAACCGATTGCCTTCAGAAGTCACCTGATTAGTAAATAAAGTCTACCTGTGTGTAATTGTAATCTCTGTATAAATACAGCTGTTCTCTAAAGCTCTAAGAGGTTTGTTAGAGAAACCTAGTGAACAAACAGCATCATGAAGGCCAAGCAACACACCAGACAGGTCAGGGATAACATTGTGGAGAATTGTAAAGCAGGGTTAGGTTATAAAAAACATGTCCTAAGCTTTGAACATCTTACAAAGCACTGTTTAATCCATCATTGGAAAATGGAAAGAGTATGACACAACAGCATACCTACCAAGACATGGCCATCCACCTAAACTGACAGGCTGGACAAGGAGGGCATTAATCAGTGAAGCAACCAAGAGGCCCATGGTAACTCTGAAGGAGCTGCAGAGATCCACAACTCATGTGGCAGAATCTGCCACAGGACAACTATTAGGCCCCTTTCACACGTGCGGATCCCGGGAGGATCTGTTTTTGGACATCCGCTTGCTCAGTGGGCATCCCTCCATTGTTCCGGCGGATGACTAGTCGGTCTCTGCACACTGTGCAGAAACGGACCGCTCAGATCTCCCTCCGCTTTCCTCTATGGGGGGGGGTTGGATGAAAATGAATTGTCTGTCCATTTTAATCCGATCCACAGACGGATGGAAAAATAGGGTTTTCCTCTGTCATCAGTTTCGGAGCATAGCGGAGACTGATGTCATCGGATGTCAGCGAATGTTCATCCGCTGACATCCGCTATCCGAAAATGGATGGATGTAAAACGGACATATGATTCGCCTATGTGAAAGGGGCCTCAGTCAATCACCCCACAAATCTGACCTTTATGGAAGAGTGGCTGAAAGAAAGCCATAAGAAGTCCTGTTCGCAGTGAGAAGCCATATGGGGGACACAGCAAATATGTGGAAGAAGATGCTCTGGTTAGATGAGACCAAAATTGAACCTTTTGGCCTAAAAGAAAAACGCTATGTGTGGCGGAAAACTTACACGGCACATCATCTTGAACACATCATCCCCACCTTGAAACATGGTGGTGGCAGCATCATGTTGTGGGGATGCTTTTCTTCAGCAGGGACAAGGAAGCTGGTCAGAGTCAGAGAGGTATGAGAAGATGAATGGAGCCAAATACAGGGCAATCTTAGAAGAAAACCTGTTAGAGTCTGCAAAAGACTTTAGACTGGTGCGGAGGTTCACCTTCCAGCAGGGCAACGACCCTAAACATACAGCCAGAGCTACAATGGAATGGTTTAGATCAAAGTGTATTCGTGTGTTAGAATGGCCTAGTCAAAGTCCAGACCTAAATCCAATTGAGAATCTGTGTCAAGACTTGAAAATTGCTGTTAACAGATGCTCTCCATCCAATCTGACAGAGCTTGAACTATTGTGCAATAGCTCTGTGTTTAAGTTCTGAAAGAGACAACTGCTTCCTTACAGAGAGCTAAAAGAAAGAAGCCCACTATTCACAGAGAGCAAATGTTGACAGTCAACTTATCCCGGTTATATGAACAAAATAGAACAATCCCCCTAGGGAATGGGATTTTAAAAGTGTCTGAAAACAGTGTATCAAAAAAGTATAACGTTTATTTTATATAGTACAAACATTCATGGGATAAAAATAAATCATGTGGAATATACAAATCCAATTTGAATAAAATACATAAAAATGGCTCATAGTAAGACCCAACGATCGTTTCCGGCTTGATGCCCTTCTTCAGGGTCTTTACAAACGTATAAAGCCAAATGTCTAATGAAAGAACATATTATATTAGTATATCAGTTAAAACATACATTTCTTTCTGTCCAGCAAATGTAGTGTACAAGGGCAAATGAATGAGGACATGGAGAAAGATATAAGATCTTACATCAATGGTGATTCTGCATGGTATCCCACATGAAAAGAAACGATATGTACAGCTACTGTTGAAACAAGTTCTCTCCAGATCCAAAAAGTCAGTGAATCCCAGCAAGGGTCACCGCACAACAGAGAGCTAGGGTCTTACTCTGCAGCTGCTAACAGGGGGTAGGCTTTTTTACTGTGTTTGCGGTTTCTTCAGAAAGAAATCAAACTGTATAACACAGATCCCTCACATCACAGACCCCACCCCACTTCTCTTAGCTTAGGTTCACATCTCTGTGGCTGGAGAACATTCGCAAAATCAATTTGTATGAATTTGTGAAAGACCCCCCAAACCATATATTTTCTGAAAGCATATAACCTCTAAAATAAAAACAAGGTGCTACTGATTTCTCAGGCCCCGCGATATTTGCGCAAATGTTTATCAAACAATATTGTCGCTAAAAATACACTTAAACCATTATTAGCAGATAAAAACGCAACTAATTTTACAAAAAGCTTAACCTGTATGGAGGTAATACATATTAAACAATTTAAATTTTTACATTGTGCTTTTTTGCAAAATGATGAACATCGAACATACGAAAAAATATAAAGTTTTAAGTTAATAAATAACAAATTTTGTAAATTCTTAATTGTGCATTTTTGCAAAACTGGGAAATTTGAACGTACCCAAAAAATTTCTCAAAAAATCTGGAAGTTTTCATTTTTCACCTACAGCTCTTAGAGTTTGTAAAATACCCCCAAACCATATATTTTCTGAAAGCATATGACCTCTGGAATAAAAAGGTACTACTGATTTTTTAGGCCCAGTGGTATTTGCGCAAATGTTTATCAACACAAAATTTTCCCTAAAAATACACTAAAATCATTAATAGTGGATTCATACATGGCAAAATGTACAAAATTCCTGCTAAATTCCTATCAAATATAAAAGGTAAAACTGTATTCAGTTAATAAATAAAAAAAAAAGTGTACGTTTTTAAATTTCTTTTTTGGAGTGGGAGTGGAAGAGCAGGGATGTCGGCTAATGATGGTGGATCAGGTTTGCGGGGGGCCAGATCCGGTGGAGGGGGGGTAATCAGTGATGGGGGAAGGAAGGGGGTAAAGGGGATAGGAAAAGAAAGGTGAGTGAGGGCAGTTTTAGGTGGAAGGGAGCAGCGGTAGGTGAAGAAACAGGGGGGAGGGAAGCAGTAGCATTGGTGGGGGGAGGGGACGGTCACATTAGAGGTTAATAACTCGGCAGGTTGTATTCTGCTGATCAGAGTTAGAGAATTGTTCAGCATAGTCTGCTGAACAATTCAGATATAAGCTTATGGTCATTGAAGTCACCATAAGCTTAGAAGAGATGGAAAAATAAGTAGACATGTGCAATTCATTTAGTTTCTAATTAGTTTTTTAACAAATTTTGACAAATCCATTAATTTCTGAATTTTTAAATTTCTGAATTTCAAATTTTCAAATTTCTGTATTTTCAGAAATTGGAAAATTGGAAAATTCAAAATTCGAAATGAGGACATTCAAAAATTCAAAAAATTGGAAATTTGAAAATCCAAAAATAAGAATGAAAATCTCAACATTCATAAGAATGGAAATCTGAAAATTTGAAAACCTGAAAACCTGAAATAATAACTAATAATAAGTATGAAATTATAAGTATTGGAACTTCCTTTCAAATGTGGCTGTTAGTGAACGTATTTGAACAAATTATATGAAATAACGAATGCCGTATCTAAACGAATGGAACATAATGATCTAATAATAATAAATAACAATAATAATAAAACCTTTTTATTATTATTTATTATTTATTTGTTCCATTCCATTTGTTTAGATGCACCACTTGTTATTTTGGATAATTCATAACTTCAGATAAATTTGTATTTGTTACATTCACAAACAGACAAATTTGAAAGGAAATTCCAATACCTATAATTTAATAGTTATTATTAGTTATTAATTTAAATTTTAAGGGATTTTCTTTCTTTTTTTCCAGATTTTCAAATTTTCAGATTTTTGAATTTCAGAATTTCCGAATTCCGAAAATTTGGAAATTTGGAATTCAAAAATTCTGAAATTCAGAATTTTAAAATTTGGAAATTTCAAAATCCAAATGTTCAAATTTCTGAAAAAAGCAAAAAAACAAATAAAACAAAAACTAACACTTTTTTGTCAGTGCACATGTCTAAAAATTAGGTCCATATGGTATACGAACTTGGCCACCTGCAGGCACTTTTTAAGGTGCGTGCGGATCTGGCAGTGAAAGGGTTAAAAGACTATTGGTTCTGCGTCTTAGTGAAGACAACATACAGGGATATGGGAAATTGAACTGGATGGACTAGCGTCTTTATTCAACCTTACCTACTATGGAACCTACTATCCACAAATAAAAAGGGGAGTTAGGACTTCTTTCCCTTCTCACAAGTAGGGCAGCCCTTTAAAATGAATTGGCTGCCCAACCTGCGATGTGCGCGCACAAATATGCATGCACAGATCTGAACTGAGCCTCATATCACAGTCCCTCTCTTTACATCACAGTTTCCTCCCCTTCACATTAAAATCTCATCTTCACATTACTGCCCTCAGTCCCCCCATTACTGTCCTCAGCCCCACCTCACATTACTGTCCTCAGTACCCCCATTACTGTCCTCAGCCCCCCTTGCATTACTGTTCTTGGCCCTCATAATTGTCCTCAGCCTCCCCATAATTGTCCTCAGCCCCCATAATTGTCCTCAGCTCCCCATTACTGTTTTAAGCCCCCATTACATTCCTCAGCCCCCATTATTGTACTCAGCCCCTATTACTGTCTTAGTCAACCTTTCTTTACATTGCCCAGGGAGGGAGAGAATGGGAGGCACAGCTGGTCTCAACAGATTGTGGGAGCTGCAAGCTGGTGATTAATTGTCTCTCAAACATTTTAGCCTAATAGATGATTACTTTATAAACTACAACAATTGTGTATGTGCAATAGATTGGGCCACTAGTTAGGCCAGATTTATCTCATTGACTAATAATAAATTGACGTTTTGTTTTCTAACTTAGCTTAGGACCTTTTACATGACTAATAAAAATTCCAGACATGGGTCAGAAAGGTGACTCGTCTGCAATAAATGGTTGCTGCAGCTGTAGAAAATTAGCAAAATATACACAGCATGCTCTAAAGTAATAACAGGTCTTTTAAATTCTTTTCCCTTCTAATTGGAGTAGACTTGTATTTTGGACATAACAAATAAGTTCAATCATGAGCTGAGTTTGCTTTGGCGCACAGCTCTGTATGCAAGTTAATCATGTGTAGTAACTGAGACTTCAATATTGCTCAAGCTTGAATTCATACCCCAAATCTTCTTTAGAATGTTTAGCAATTTCCTGTTCCCCACGATTAAAATAATAGAATTTACTGTTGGAAAACAAGCAACCACAATGAACCCAACTGTGATGGTTGTGCTATCTTTCATAGTTGTGGGATTGCTTAATACAGCAAAGGTAATATAAAAAATCAGGTAAAGCAGTAGGAGAGAAGTTACAGTTTTAGTAGCTGATAAGTGAGTTTGGATTCTAGAACGGCCAGACCCTTCATTATTCTGTCTCATCCTTGACATGTGCCTACAAAGAGAGATTACAAGACCTCCACCTGTCAAGATAATTATAGAAAAGGCCACAGAAGCAAGAAACATACTCATCTGAAAAAAACAATTACATTTGTCTCGATAATGATGAAACATTAATATTGTTACATTTCCTGTAATATTAACCGGGAAAAAAGATATGTCATGGTACAGATCCCAGTAGGCTGGCATTCCAGATGACCATGAAAGAATAATCGAGAAAACTATTAGCCAAGGTACTACTTTGGGAAGATTTGCCTTCAACATATAAAACAAAGGTCTATTGATAGTGATGATCTTTATGGAGTAGTAGAAACAAAGACACGTAGCACACCAAAGACTGGATAATACCAGCGATGTCATGATGCCTATGAGTAAATTAGATACCCATGCTTGACTGAATAAACATGGAAACATGAAGAAAGTAATCTCTTGGAAAGCAACAGCTCCTTGAAGAAAGATGTTGGAAGTCCCAATGCTGTTGATGATGATGTCACAAGGATTATGCTCATGTGTGTTAAGCCAGCCTAGAAAGTGAACTATCAGGATAAAAATATTTCCAGATAAACCAGTTACAAGAAGTGTACTGTGAACCGCAACAACTGTGATGACTAAGTAAAACATGCCGAAGATCTCAAGTATGATTTATGCGGGTTAGTAGAAAACGTTCCAACTTCGTATTTCCTTTTTCTGGGAAGCAAATGTTTCAAGATTTTATTCCCTTTTAATATAAAATGTGTGAAGATTGTAATTTTAGATGGGCATGTTTTTTGCCAAATTTTTCAAAGGTAAGTTTCTTCTACGTTGTATTACTTCTTGAAGACAACCCAGAAGTTGTTTTTTTTCTTTTTAACTTCCTGCCACATTGAATCTCCCATAGGGGCTCTAAAGTGTTGGATTTTTGTTTTCTGGATTGTTGTATCTTCTTTTGTGTGCAGTTTCTGTATGGAGTACTTTCTGACACTACCTTATCTGGTAATAGTGTGCTTGTCAAAAAGAATATATTTGCAAGTCAAGTACTATTCTCATTTTTTTCCCTTTCACATACAAAAAATGTGGTTTGTCATTAGAACCTTCTCTCATCTTATCTTTACAAAATACTATTTTGTGTACCAAATGTACCTGAAATAAAGTGTCAGAATCTACAATAACATCTACTTCGGGTTGGTATTTTTATTCTCTTACAACCTTTAAAACAATTATAGCTAAATAATTCACCTTTGATACATGTGATCCAGTCACTGACCACAGCTAAAGCACACTGCTTATTGTTCTTTAGTCACAGGTTTGAAAAATTTGTTTTTTTGTACCACAGTCTCAGATCTCCTAGATCTTTATGTAGGAACTGTGAGGTTTAAAGTGATAGCAACCCCTCACCTTGTAGAATAACCCATTCAGGTTAAAATAGAAATGAAAGGCAGAACATTTGTGTATAAATATAAACAAAAAATAATAATAATAATAAAAAAATTTCCACCTTTTTTTATAAGTGATCACATAATCTCTGTTGTCAGTTGCATAAGAGCTGGGGGAGGAGAAACAGCCTTACACTAAGCTTCCCAATGAATGGCTGTGCTGGGGGAAACTTGTTGGGACAAGTCTGATAATTGAAGGAGAATAGGCTAAGTTCCCAGCACAGCTAGAGAACTAACCACAATTTGCTCTCCTGCCTAGTGTAGTCAGTTTTTAATATGAAAACAAAGGGACTGACAGACACACCAAGGAAGCAATACAAAGAGGATACTTTTCATACAAGTACATGGTACAGTAGGCACATATCAGGAATATGAAATGTTGGATTTACATATACTTTAAAGAGGGAGTCCGCCGGGACTCCGCGTTTTTTTTTTTTTTTTAAAGCCAGCAGCTACAAATACTGCAGCTGCTGACTTTTAAAATAGTGACACTTACCTGTCCAGCGCGCCCGCGATGTCGGCACCCGAAGCCGATCGCTAGATCGTATCTCGGGTGCTGCCGCCGCCATCTTGGGTATGGGAATTTCGGCTTCATTTCCCGGTTCCCTACTGCGCATGCGCGAGTTGCGCTGCGCAATAAGGACGGTCCCCGCTGCCTCTGGGATCTGTGTGTTTCCCAGCAGGCAGCGGGGCACTTGCGGAAGGGGGCGGGCACTTGCGGAAAGGGGCGTAATCTACGCCCCTTTCCGCAGAGAGCTATCCCGGAAGTGGGTGCAGTTACCTGGATTATCCAGGTAACTGCACCCCCCTCCCCCCTGAAAGGTACCAATTGTGGCGCCGGAGGGGGGGAGGATTCCGATGAGCGGAAGCTCCATTTTAAGGTGGACCTCCGCTTTAAGAGCTGATACTTTTCATGATAACTACATAGTTAAGGGGTAATCCCATGATATGAATCATGTTAAGGGTTAGGCTATGTTTAGGATTGGGGAGTTTATGTTAAGGTGTTTGTAACCTTAAAAATAAAATGTATTAAATCTCTCTCTATAATGCTTTTAGCATATCAATATGTAATTTTTCTTAGGCAGTACCTGATCGATCCTGCCAGTTTCCCACTTCTTAGTTGTAAACTGACCATGCTAAGCACAGATGCTGATCCATGCTAGCATAGTCAGTATTAAGGATGAGCCGAACACCCCCCGGTTCGCGTTCGCACCAGAACATACGAACAGGCAAAACATTTGGACGAACATGTGAACATCGTTGAAGTTTATGGGACACGAACATGAAACATAAAAAGTGCTCATTTTAAAGGCTTATATGCAAGTTATTGTCATAAAAAGTGTTTGGGGACCCGGGTCCTGCCCCAGGGGACATGTATCAATGCAAAAAAAAGTTTTATGTTTTTAACTTTTTGCCTTTTTTCGGGAGCAGTGATTTTAATAATGATTACAGTGAAACAATAAAAATGAAATATTCCTTTAACCACTTGTCCACTGGGAACCTAAACCCCCTTCCTAACCAGACCAATTTTCAGCTTTCGGTGCTCTCACATTTTGAATGACAATTACTCAGTCATGCAACACTGTACCCATATGAAACTTTTGTCATTTTTTTCCCACAAATAGAGCTTTCTTTTGGTTGTATTTAATCACCTCTGGGTTTTTTATTTTTTGAGTTATAAAAGAAAAAAGACTGAGAATTCTGTAAAAAAAAAAAAGCATTTTTCTTCGTTTCTGTTATAAAATTTTGCAAATTAGTAATTTTTCATCATCAATTTTGCCCAAAATTTATACTGCTACATATCTTTGGTAAAAATAACCCAAATTGGTGTATATTATTTGGTCTTTGTGAAAGTTATAGAGTCCACAAGCTATGGTGCCAATCACTGAAAATGCATCACACCTGAAGTACTGACGGCCTATCTTATTTCTTGAGACCATAACATGCCAGGAAAGTACAAATACCCCCCAAATGACCCCTTTTTGGAAATTAGACATTCCAAGGTATTTAGTAAGAGGCATGGTGAATTTTTTGAAGTTGTCATTTTTTCCCACAATTCTTGGCAAAATCAAGATTTTTTTTCTTTTTTTTTTTTCCACAAAATTGTCATATTATTAGGTTATTTCTCACACACAGCATATGTATACAACAAATTACACCCCAAAACACATGTTGCTATTACTCCCGAGTATGATGATACCACATGTGTAACACTTTTACACAGCGTGGCCACATACAGAGCACCAACATGCACCTTGGGGAATTCTGGAGCATAAATTACACATCTAATTTCCTGATTACCTCTTATACCTTTGAAGGCCCTGGAGTACCAGGACAATGAAAACACCCCAAAAATTACCCAATTTTGGAAAGAAAACAACCCAACATATAATCTATGTGGCACATTGAGTCTTTTTTTTTTTATTACATTTGTTTTTATTGAAAAGATTTAATGTATACAGTAACTTAAAACATAAACAGTGAGGCTTTACATGTGATTCACATTCATAGGGTTGTAATGTATATTATTGGAATCTTGCTATAAACATTTCCATCTAGGGTATTATTACTGTTAAAGTTGTGTGACAACACTGACCTCATTGCAAAACATTAGATAGTGCAAAGAGAAGGAAAGTAAAAACAAAAGTCAATTAACGCAACTTAAATCTATTGAGAAAGTCTCGACATCTCAGCATGAAGGTCTACACAGGCAACCTCGGGAGCTACTGCCTCTCCCCATTTGGGGCCAAATCTTATAATCTATCGACGTTCCGCCCAGGACGACCAAAATTTCCACTGAAAGTCAAAGGGCCGTTTTGTACCTTGTCTACATGCCAATATGTGCTCAAAAGCAAAATTATATTTCACCATATCTATTACTTCTGATATATTAGGTGCTAGGTTCATCTTCCATTTTCTGGCTATAAGCATCCTTGCAGCCAACAGAATATGAGTGACTATTCTGCGAGAGTCAGGCGGGAAAGAGTCTACACCTATATTAAGAATGGCTAAAGCTGCTGTAGGGGGAGTGATTATCATATGGATGAGTATTGATGGCTGAGTATTGATGGTGGGATGACCGAGTATGGATGATGGGATGGATGAGTATGGAAGTATGGATGGAGGGATGGATGAGTATTGATGGGCGAGTATGGATGGCGGGATGACCGAGTATGGATAGCAGGATGGCCGAGTATGGATGGTGGGATGGATGAGTGTGGATGGCGGGATGGATGAGTATGGATGGAGGGATGGATGAGTATTGATGGCTGAGCATGGATGGATGAGTAATAGAGGGATGGCTGGGCATGGATGGATGAGTATTGATGGCTGAGTAATAGAGGGAGGGCTGAGCATGGATGAATGGATGGCTGGGATGAGTGCTGGAATTGTAACAGAGCAGCGCTGTGGGCACTACACATCTGGCCCACAATGCTGCTGCATATGATCTCTCCCCTCTCCGCTCACACTGTACAGAGAGGGGAGAGAGGAATCGGATATCTTGCCAGTTTGTTTACATGTGATCGCTCTGTCATTTGACGGAGCAATCACGTGCTAAATGGCCGCTGTCACCAGGTATTTACTGTGATCCGTGATGTGCCGAGTCCTCTGGACCCGGTACGTCACGGATGCTCCCGCGTGCGTGTCCCAGGGGGCGCACGGGAGCGCGATTCTGGGAGGACATAATAGTACGCCCTCTCAGAGTTATCAAACTGCCCTGCATGCGCACTTTAGAAAGGACACGTTTGTGCCGTTTCTAAAGGGATTATGCCATGACTGAGTGACGTCACACGACTCCAGACAGTCACAGACCGGCCAGTCCGGGGCCCCGGGATGAAGAGGGGTTAAGATGGACGCTTTCAGCCAGCGGGCACAGCAGTGACATCGCAGGCTTCGTTTTCAGGTAAGTGGCACATAATGGGCTACTGTGTGATGCATAGTACCATTATGTTTTACCTTTACAGGGAAATAAAGAGTTTAAGAATGCTTAAAATATTGATTACTTGTAGCTCCTCGTTTAACAACCAATTAGTTTAACAACCTGGTCGCTGGAGCGGAACCTGGTGATGAGATCCTGTATTATATCTAATTTATGATCAAACACCCCTATGTTATGTCATTGTGTTAAATAGAATTTGTCTAAAATAAATATATAGACATTAGAATGCCCATGTAACTACAACATTGAACATCTGGCATCAGGACTGAATTTCAATTTTTACTAAACATTTGGAAAATGTAATCAGAATAATAGTAACAGGGAAATAAAATAGCTTTGAATAACTGAAATAATTTTTAGTTTGTCTCTAAACAAGATACATTTATAATCTGTTATGTCAAGTTTTCATCATATAATTCTAAAACATCGAAATAGATAAAAAATTCCAGCTCACATACACACACACACAGACACACACAGACACACACACAGACACACACACACATTAGCAAGTAGTAACGGGGACTTCAGTATTGCTCACACTAGATTTCATACCCAGTACCTGCTTCAGAGCATTTAACAATTTTATGTTTCTCATGATTAGAATAATAGCATTTACTGTTGGGAAAGTGGAAATAACAATGTTACATACTATTGCTGTTTCGATATCCAGGACATATACTGGGTTGTTTATAAAACTAAATGTCCCATAAAAAATTAAATAAAGTATCAGTAGAGCCGTCACTGTTTTAGCAGCTGATAAGTGAGTCCTGATTCTGGAATGACCAAGTCCTTCATTATTTTGTCTCATCCTTGTCATGTGCTTACACAGAGAAGTGATGATGGTCCCACCTGCCAAGAAAATTATTACAAATGCCAAAGAAGCAACTAAAACGTATAAGTAAAATATACAATTACATTTACTCTCGTAGGGATAAATTGATTCTTCTAATGTCACATTCCCTGTAATGTTTAAGGCTGTGATGGAATAGCCCGTGTACAGATCCCATAGGGCTGGCATTCCAACTGACCAAGACAGAACAACTGAGAACACAAGTAGCCAAGGTACCACAACAGGAATATTTGCTTTGATTTTATAAAATAAAGGTCCATTGAGGTTGACGATCTTCACACAATAGTATAAACAGAGGCAGGTGGAGCACCAGAGGCTGGACAATGACAGAGATGCTATAAGAGCTGTCACTAAATTATTTACAAAGTCGTCATTGTAGGCATCTAAACATATGTAGAATGACACCTCTACTATGTCATTAGCAATTTGCAGACAGATGTTGGAAATCCCAATAGCATTAAGAATGAGATTGCAAGGATTATGCTTACATGTTTTTAGCCACTCCAGAAAGTGAACAAATAAGATGAAGATATTTCCAGATACACCAGTTACAAAAAGCATACTATGGACA
The DNA here is from genome assembly GCF_037356315.1 of Lithobates pipiens. Lineage (NCBI taxonomy): Eukaryota > Metazoa > Chordata > Amphibia > Anura > Ranidae > Lithobates > Lithobates pipiens. The sequence goes on from NW_027507787.1 coordinate 197,381,856, forward strand.
GCTATATCTGCAAAGGATAAACTATCCATGATGATGATGATAGCTTTGTTTCTGGATTATTAATAAAATCTTTCTCCAATTAGGGTCTGGTTTATTTAAATAGTTGAAGTTTGTTAGTTCTTTATGCCAAACAAGTCATCAAGAGTTCTTTTTAGGTCTCGGGTTGCAGATGTCTGTTGTAATAAAAGCTGATTTAATAGATGTATGAGTTCTGGTATGTCTTCGTATGTTATTGGAGTTTCAAAGGTTGCCTAATTTTTCACCTCTGCTTGCGTTAAGCAAAATCTCAGGCTCTGTATTACATATTAGTAGAGAGCATATCAAAAAGAATGTATTTGCAAGTCAATATGACACCTGTCAATCGTTTTTTTTTTCATATTGCCTTATGACAAATTATGTGGTTTTTGTTTGCCATATGTTTCTACCACATTTGCATGATCTCCTTGACAGAGAATTTGTGTGGAGTGAGGGAATGACAGATTTGTAATAACAAGTATATGGTGTTCAGACCAGAGCCTCGAGTTGCATATCTGTTCAGTCAAGCTCATCCGATATGTAGAAGTATTTTTTGAGAGTCTAAAATGTTGAGAGTTATCGATTGCAGCTGTTTTCTAAAGCCATAGATAATCACATAAAAGTGTTTTTAAATGGTATGATGGCCAAGCTTAATACTTTTGGTACGGTGAAAAATCAGAAATCATCTTCCAGTGATATTTTTTCAGCATATTATAAATTCTGAATGGGTTCTATATTTTACTGCACACTTCAGTTTAGATTTTTTTTTATTTGCGTTGCCATACTAAATAAACCTATGTGTCCAGTTGGTTTCCGCTAGCAATGCAAATACCAACTTTGGGGTTGTTAGACAGCCAAAAGCAAACATTCATACAGAAAGAATATACATAGATTGCATTAATCTTAGAAGCGTTACATATGTTTTTCAACCCTTTCATCCTTGCACTATACATACCAAGTGTTAAAATCACTGGTAAAATTAAAAATCTCTTGACAAAGTTTGACAACACATGGAAACCATGGATTAAATACTATATGTCAGACAACTTTGACAATGGAATACTCTCGTCATGGTGATTGATGCTCTTTCAAGGATTATAACACAATGTTTCTGTAAAATCTGCCTTCTGTCATCCTCCCCTCTCATTATCCTTTATATTCTTTCATTTCCTTTTATTATTTTCTTTTCCATTGTTCATTCAAGGACTATTATCTTTTTCAAACTCAGTCTTTTCTTAAAATACAGTATTAGTTATAAACAAATATTTGAAGTTAAGGTTAAACGCTTGTGAAATTCAAATCTCTAACTAGATATATTAATACATACTCTGGTTTAGAGAATTTATTTTTTGTTTTTTATAACTCTCTAGTTATAATCATTCTTTTTACACACAAGATTATCTATTATCTTAACATTATACGGAGTATTTATCATTTTCTTTTATTGACATTGGGAAAACTGAAGTCTATTATAATCTATTCTTGCAACGTCATATTATTCTCTTATAATTGTCTAAATAATCTGTATTTGTTAATATTCAATTTTTTTTTTAATAAATCTTATATCATTTACAGGACCTGGCATAGGAAGTTTATGTGATTATCTTTTATAGTTTTACACACCAAAAGATATTTACTCATATACCACCTCTCTATTTGGGCTTTGTTTTCCTACCATTCTTTTGATATTTGGCTAACATTCATACTATTAATTATTGTATTTAATCTATCAAATTCAAATTACTTGTGTGTATAGATAATATGTACTACTGCATTTTCAGTTTGTGCCCATAACAGGTACAAAATGTAGTCTATTATTAAAGGGTCATTATGCTCAAAAGTGGTAAACAGGTATAGGTGAAGTCTACTGGACTGAGCTAGATTTTTATGCTGTAACCTTTGGGAGAGCCCTTTCTTGCCCTTGCTTTCCAAGAAAAAATGATGATGGTCGAATCTGTTTAGCGCATTAGCATTTGTTCAATTGGCATCCATCCTCTTTGCATTTTGATGGTGGTTGTCATGCAATTAACACTGGAAAAGAAGATCATAATTTTAATATTTTTTACCCAAAAGATACATAGAATATTTCTATGTATAGAAATACGTGCTGCAAGTGAGGCTATAGTAGAAGCTACTGCCCTGTGGGTAAGTCATCCAGTGTTTACCAAAAATTTAATAACTGAAAGACTGTTTAAGAGTTTTGTAGCTCTGGTTTTGTTTGACTTTGATGCATAACGCAATAAAGCGATGCATACAAATTCATGTTAGTTGAACACTCAACCAGATGTAAATGTCTACCTTGATATTTGATAGAAATAGAAAACAAATAAGCTCTAATCTGTTTTATTTTTAAGAAATAGACATGAACTGACGATTTGATATGAACCAAATCTGTGGGTGGCTTCCCTAGGAACCAATGACTTCTTGGGCAATCTCTTCAAAGGGGCAGGGTTAGCAGTAGGGATGACCTTCGAGTTTGAGTCGAACATTGCCTGTTCGGCGAACAGTGAACAATTTGGGGTATTCGCGGCAAATTCGAAAAGCCACGGAACACCATGTACAAGTGCTAAAGTGCTAATTTTAAAGGCTAATATTCAAGTTATTGTCCTAAAAGTGTTTGGGGACCTGGGTCCTGCCCCAGGGGACATGTATCAATGCAAAAAAAGTTTTAAAAACAGAGCAGTGATTTTAATAATGCTTAAAGTGAAACAATAAAAGTGTAATATTCCTTTAAATTTCGTACCTGGGGGGGTCTATAGTTTGCCTGTAAAGGGGCGCATGTTTCCCATGCTTAGAACTGTCCCTGCAAGTGTCATTTCTGCAGGAAAAAAAGTCATTTAAAATCACTCACGGCTATAATGAATTGTCGGCTCCCCATAATACAGAGAACAGTCATTGAAAGTCATTGATAAAAAATAGCATGGAGTTCCCCCTAAAAATCCATACCAGACCCTTTATCCGAGCACGCAACCTGGCAGGCCACAGGAAAAGAGGGGGGACCAGAGAGCGCCCCCCTCCTGAACCATACCAGGCCACATGCCCTCAACATTGGGAGGATGCTTTGGGGGTCTGTGACCCCTCAAAGCACCTTGTCCCCATGTTGATGAGGACAAGGGCCTCATCCCCACAACCCTGGCCAGTGGTTGTGGTGGTCTGCGGGCGGGGGGCTTATTAGAATCTGGAAGCCCACTTTAACAAGGGAACCCCCAGATTTCAGCCCCCCTCTGTTTGAAATGGTAAGGGGATACAAAAGTACCCCTACCATTTCACAAAGAAAGTGTAAAAGAATGTTAAAAAAGACACACACACCGTTGAAAAAGTCCTTTATTAAAAATAAAAAAAATAAAAAAAAGATTCCAGCGGGGGTAATCCACTCTTGCTATCCAGCGATGCATGATCATTTCGCAGGTTTAAAAACCACCTGATAGGCTTCCCCGTCAGTCTCAATGGGTATGACAAGATCACTGTGGATTACGTCTTTCTTAATATCATAGAATGACACACCTGGGACATGATATTGTAAGCTCTTGTACACACGGTCGGAGATTCCAACGGAATGTGTCCTATCGGACCGTTTTGTCGGATAATCCGACTGTGTGTGGTCTCCATCGGACTGTTTCCGTCGGAGTTTCCGACGGACCAAGTTTTCCAACTTGTCCGTAAAATTTTCCGACAAAATGCTCCGATCGGACATACTCCGATCATGTGTAGCCTACTCCGACGGACAAAGTGCCACGCATGCTCAGATCAAATTCCTAGACCAAAGCTATTGGCTACTAGCCTGAATGTAGTCCCGTCGTAACGAAATAACGTCATCACGTTATGTACAATCGGATTTTCCGACAACTTTGTCCGACCGTGTGTATGCAACAGTTTCAGACAAAATCCGTCGGACAAAATCCGTCGGACAAAATCCAACGGATTTGGTTGTTAGAATGTCCGACCGTGTGTACAAGGGCTAAGACAACTCCAGAGGTCCCTTCCCATGGTTTTTGACATTTTCCTTGCTGGTGTGTGCCTTTTAGGCTAGCACTCTGTCCCCAAGATAAAGGTCAAAATATGCCTTAAACTCTCATGGTGGGGTAAGTGATGAGCAGCCTTTAGAATACAGTTGTAATTCCAGACCATTTTTGTTAATTAATGTGAAAATATTGCCTTCTGCTGCTCTGCTGCAGTCATAAATAGTTACCTTAATGGTGGTATTACTATTACAACAAAATAAAAGCTTTTATTTTATTGTGGGAGAGAATCATCATCGTGAGTCATTATGTTTCTGTTAGCAGATTGGCAGGGATTTGCACATTGTGATTGACGATGGATGACCTACATATATGGATGATATAATTGGCATTGAATTATTTTTTTTTTCTTTAAAATACTTTCTCTACAGTGTCTGTGTGTTTATTTACTTTTTCAATATTTTGTTTTGAATGAAGTGAATGAGTACCTTGTATAAATTCATATAGAGGGGAAGGTCGGATATCCATGCTCCTCTTTATTCTAAAGGGGCCTACTTTCTGATAAGTTTCTGCCCTACAGACCCTCACATTCATGGAGTTGTGGGGATGAGGCCTTAGTTGCTGGGGACAAGGGACATGCAAATGTTGAGGGCATGTGGACTGGCATGGCTCTGGAGGTGCATGTCTAGATAAGGGTCTAGGAAAGCCCCATACACACTATCAGTTTTTCCTTCAGATTTACCAAAACCATATAATATGAGGTCAAACCTTAGAAGTTTCAATTTGTATACAATCAGGCAGGCCCTTGCACTGCATGGTTTTGGTAAATCTGAAGGAAAAACTCAGCAGAAAAACTGATAGTGTGTATGGGGCTTAAGTTTTTTTGCAGAGATCATATGCCATTTTTTTTTTGCTTAGCATACCAGGCCTTTTGGGTCTGATATGAATATTAAGGATAACCCCAAACCAAAATTTAAAAAAAAATTGCGTAGGGGTCCCCCTCAAAAACCATACCGGACCCTTCAGGTCTGGCATGGATTTTAAGGGGAAGTCCACGCCAAAATTTAGAAAAAAAATGGTGTGGCGGTCCACCCAAAAATCCATACCAGACCCTTATCTGAGCACGCAACCTGGCAGGCTGCAGGAAAAGAGGGGGAGACGAGAGAGCATCCCCCCTCCTGAACTGTACCAGGCCACATGCCCTCAACATGGGGAGGGTGCTTTGGGGTAGCCCCCAAAGCACCTTGTCCCCATGTTGATGGGCACAAAGGCCTCATCCCCACAACCCTTGCCGGTGGTTGTGGGGGTCTGCGGGCGGGGGGCTTAACAGAATCTGGAAGCCCCTTTAACAGGGGACCTCCAGATCCCGGGCCTCCACCCCGTGTGAAATGGTAACGGGGTACAAATGTACCCCTATCATTTCACAAAAAAAGTGTGAAAATGGTAAAAATTACATTACATGGCTTGGGACAAGTCCTTTATTAAAAATAAAAAATAAAACTGTCCCACAAAGCTTCTTCTTCTTCTCTTGCTCCGCCGATGGACCGAAAAAAAAACGCGATCGACCCACCTCCATGGGAGGCACCGGCCATATGACGCTTCTTCGCTTTGACAGCTCTTTTATAACGATGACATCGCTGGGTGACCCCGCTCCCCTCTGATGCATGACATCCCTATGGCTTCCCTGTAGCCTTGGTTATAAAAGAGCTGTCAAAGCGAAGACGCGTCATATGGCGGATCCTTCCAATGGAGGTGGGTCGTCTCGTTTTTTTCTTTCTTTTTCGGTCCGTCGGTAGAGCAAGAGAAGAAGAAGAAGACTTCATGGGACAGTTCTATTTTTTAATTTTTTTAATAAAGAACTTGTCCCAAGCCGTGTCATGTCATTTTTACCATCTTCACACTTTTTTTGTGAAAGGGTATAGACCAGGGATATGCAATTAGCGGACCTCCAGCTGTTGCAGAACTACAATTCCCATGAGGCATAGCAAGACTCTGACAACCACAAGCATGACACCCAGAGGCAGAGGCATGATGGGACTTGTAGTTTTGCAGCAGCTGGAGGTCTGCTAATTGCATATCCCTGGTGTAGACTTTTAAAGGGTGTTCTGCGGCTTTCGAATTTGCCACGAACACCCCAAATTGTTCACTATTCGGCAAACAGGCGAGTACCCGACTTGAACATCGGGCTCATCCCTACTTGAGAATGTCCATAGCAACTAAAAAGTGCCCTTTTACGTAAAAAAAAACGGTTTTAGGCCAGCTAGAAAACAGCGATGATATATTAGAATCCCTTGCAGAATTGAGCAATAGTGATTTGTGGGAAAATTCATCATCAAACACTGAAAGTAACGACAGCTACAATTCTGCAACTGAGCAAATGTCAGTGTTTTTAATTTGATTACATTTTTTAATACATTTTATTATTATTATATTATTATATGTTATAATTATTTATAGTTATTTATTATTATATATATTATAATTTATGATTTTGTGTTCCAAACTTTATCATACCCGGGATGTCTGCTAGACTCTCGTTTGGACAGATTTAAAGGGGTTGTAAAGGTTCATTTTTTATTTTCTAAATAGGTTCCTTTAAGCTAGTGCATTGTTGGTTCACTTAACTTTTCCTTCGATTTCCCTTCTAAATGTTTTTTTTTCTTTGTTTTCTTTGTCTGACTTTCTCACTTCCTGTTCCTCCTCAGTAAGCTGTTCAGTAAGCTGTTCTGGCTGACTAACCACCGCTCGGGTGATGGTGTGAAGTTTACTTAGGAGAAACAGGAAGTGAGATATTCAGACAAAGAAAAAAAACATTTAGAAGGGAAATCGAAGGAAAAGGTAAGTGAACCAACAATGCACTAGCTTAAAGGAACCTATTTAGAAAATAAAAAACAAACCTTTACAACCCCTTTAAGTGTGTTATTCCTAAGAATTACACGCCTACAATATAAAACGCCAAATTTCCATGCAAAATAATGCACCGCTTTTAGCATCAAAAATCCAACATAATCATACCACCAGGGAGGTTAAAGTATCATTCAACTTCAGTTTGTAGATGTTGAATACAGATCCTAATGGGAGTGTTGCCACTTTAAGCAAGCTACTAGGAGGCTTCAGCATGCTTTCAATAGGCTTCAAGAAGTACAGAAGCCTGCTAGCAGCTTGCTTAAAGTGGCATTCAACACTCCCATTAGGATCAACATTTACAAACTGGAGTTGAATAGAACTTTAAAAGCTTCAACACAGCTTGCTGAAAGCTCTGCAAATGCTTTGTCAAAGCTTGATGTTACTGCTCTTATATGAGCTGAAGCCCATGTGGAACAGGCCTTAGTCTGATGCTTGCACTCTTTGTCAAGTGAACTACAACGAAAGCGAAAAAATGTGAATATGGACTTTTTAGGCATAGACACAACAACAAGGTTAAAATGTACAAATCTTTATTCACAATACTCATAAAGGTTCGCTATAATGGCCAACTTAATATAAAACTCATCATCAAAAACAATGCACTATGAAGGTGAACACAAGGTATATTCCCCCTGATATAACCATGTACAGGAGCTGTATGATGATCTCCTGTAGTTCTATTTTCTGGGCTTCTGACTCTAATTATGCAATTGTTAAACTAGGACATGTGACTCAAAAACCACAAAAAACTGGCAGAATGGTTATAGCCAAGATGACCGCTCAATCAGCTTGGGTACATTCAGCCTACCCATATATGGTTCAGATCTTGCCCGATTCCTGCTGAACCGGCCGAAGTTCGAATCATCTATGGCCGGCTTTAGAGCTGATGCTGCACTTTGATTTGCGTTTTCATGTTTCAACAGTCTCCATTTACCTTTGCAATAAAGAAAAGGTGTTCTGTACACAGAATGAGTGTCTGTGCTTTTTATCAGGCTCAATTCTGAACTTTAAATTGTATTTTAACCCTTATATAGAATATAGTGAATAAAGGAAAAAATTGTGGCGCTTAATCTTTCAACATGAATGTCTATTCAACATTACTGTGAAAAAATGTGTATTAAATAAACAATAATACCACCCAGTGACAAGTGAACATTATATATAAATAAATATAAATAAACATAATGTAAGAAAAGTCCATAAAGTTTCTGATATGTCCTTTAAATATAGTGTCTTCTTATTCCATCCACCACACCAAAGTGCCAGTGACTCCACTCCCTTAAGAAATGCACTCACCGATTTCCAATGCTTACACTTATGTGTCAGGCTAAAGCACTTTAAAGCCACACAGAAAGGGTTAAATCGACTATCCAATATCCAACTGTGTATGAAAGCATCCCTCCACGTGTAAAATAATAAAGGTGCTCCAATAGTGTAATAAAGCATAAACCAGTTTATTAAAAACACTTCAACCTTTACACTCACATTTCACAAAACCAAAACCAGCAATACACAGTGTTGGACTGTGGCCATGGCGGACCCGAGGTGTGCAGGCATTTACCGTATCTCTCACCCACTCGTCTGTGTCTGGATGCAGTATCGAATCACCACTTCCTGGTTCGGCATCAAGCGTCACACCTCACTAGTGATGATTGGCATACAGCCATACAGTGATGATTGCCATACAGCCACATGTTTTCGTCAGTTTGTGACGAAAACATGTTTTCATCACAAACTGACTTATTCATGGGATTGGCTGCACGGCACGACAATTATTCCTTTTATACCCCTCATGTCAATAAAATGTTGGAGATTTCTACACGGTGCCTGCTCACAACTCGTGTCCCCGCAGACATAATGCCCCGATCATCTAGATCATTTGTGAGCAGTCATAAACCATTTGTAACTTATATCATATCAAATACAAGAATATTTCCCTCACATAGATCATATGTTCCCCCCTATCCCCCCTTCAGTCTATTATAAATGCTGCTGCTAGACTAATACATCTCACTAATCGATCTGTGACTGCCGCTCCTCTCTGCCAATCCCTTCACTGGCTTCCCCTACCCCACCATGTAAAATTCAAAATGCTAACCATAGCATACAAAGCCATCCACAACATTGCCCCCACCAACCTCATCTGCAGATATCACCCAAATTGTCCCCTCCGCTCCTCCCAGGACCCCCTGCTCTCTAGCTCCCTTGTTACTTCCTCCCATGCTCACCTTCAGGACTTTTCCAGAGCCTCTCCCATCCTCTGGAACTCCCTGCCCCAGTCTGTCCCATTAGCCCCTACCCTGTCCACCTTTAGGATATCCCTGAAAACTCAATTATTCAAGGAAGCCTATTCCACACCCACCTAACTGTCCCTGGGCCACCACCATCAAATTATTCTCTACAGCTATTACTGTTTGTACCACCACCCCCTCCCTTTAGAATGTAAGCTCTACGTGCAGGGCCCTCCTGTACCTTTAGTATTGAACTGTACTGTAATTGTGTTGCCCCCCCCTATACATTGTAAAGCGCTGCGTAACTGTTGGCGCTATATAAATTGGGTATAATAATAATAATATGTTAGATTGCTCAGATCATTACCTCAAGATCACTCTAACATGATTTCCTATAGGTATATATTTCAATATGCCCTACAATCATATCAATTAATTATTAAAAAGGAAAGCTTCCATAAATTTATGTAAAACTTATGTTACCAACACATCAGCCTGCTGGTTCAAGCCATTAGTGAGAATAACATTAAAAATAAAATGACAAATGAGTAAAAATAAACAATATTAAAATAATAAAATAAGAATGAATGGCTGGAATCCACAGCACAGCACCATATCTCTTCCACGATGAATGTGAATTATGTATACCAAAACACATACTATGTAAACCTGCATAGTTACATGTGATCATAATATCCCAAATAGCCCACATAACCAGTCATAGCATCCTGAACAACCACTGGTATGTGTCAGCTATAGTTGACAGTTCATATTATTTAAAGTGGCAGCCAGAGGCGTAACTAGAAACCTCAGGGCCCCGGTGCAAGAAATCAGGAAGGGCCCCCCCCCCGAAAAGCATGATTTTAAAACTATATTTTTTTTCCACTGTACAACAAAGTAAAACATTTCTGTGCAGCCTGTGTCCCGAGTGGAACTTGTGTCACCAGTGCAGTGGTGGCCGTGGAGAGGGGTGGTGGTACTGGAGGTGGGTGGCGGTGGTGGTACTGGAGGGGGATGGTGGTCCTGGAGAGGGGTGGTGGTGGTACTGGAGGTGGATGGTAGTGGTACTGGAGGGAATAGTGGTCCCGGAGAGGGCTGGTGGTGGTACTGGAGGGGGATGGTGGTCCTGGAGAGGGGTGGCGGTGGTACTGGAGGTGGGTGGCGGTGGGACTGGAGGTGGGTGGCAGTGGTGGTACTGAAGGGGGGGTGGTGGTACTGGAGAGGGGTGGCGGTCCTGGAGAGGGGTGGCGGTACTGGAGAGGGGTGGCGGTGGTACTGGAGGTGGGTGGCGATGGTACTGGAGCGGCATGGTGGTTCTGGAGGTGGGTGGTGGTACTGGAGAGGCATGGTGGTCCTGGAGAGGGGTGGCGGTACTGGAGAGGGGTGGCGGTGGTACTGGAGGTGGGTGGCAATGGTACTGGAGCGGCATGGTGGTTCTGGAGGTGGGTGGTGGTACTAGAGAGGCATGGTGGTCCTGGAGAGGGGTGGCGGTGGTACTGGAGGTGGGTGGCATGGTGGTGGTACTGGAGAGGGGGTGGCGGTGGTACTGGAGGTGGGTGGCACGGGGGTGGTGGTCCTGGAGGTGGGTGGCACGGGGGTGGTGGTACTGGACATCAGGATCCCCAGATACCCCCCCTTACTTTAGGGTCCCTAGACAGTCACCCCCCTTAAAGAGGTTTCTCTGTACCTTGCTGGACTCTGCTGTGCACCTTGGCCCCCAGCAGATCTCTGTACCCCCCCCCCCCACCTGGGGGGAGGCAGCGATCAGCAGCTCTATGACGTTGATGGACGGCGGGATCTTCCTGAGTCTCTGCACACACTGGAGAGGGGTCAGCATGGCTGTGAGTGGAGAGCGTGTCTCATGTAAACAGCAGCACAGAGACACCGGCACTTGGGAGTGAAGTTTCGTCCGCTCTCGCAAAGCACACAGCTGATCCTGCTCCCCCTTCGGCCCCCCCCCTCCCCTCCTCTCCTCTCTCCTGTGTTCTCCGCGGGAAATGTGAGCTTGTTCGCTTCACACCTGAATGCCCGCGGAGAACACAGGAGAGAGGAGAGGAGGGGAGGGGGGGGGGCCGAAGGGGGAGCAGGATCAGCTGTGTGCTTTGCGAGAGCGGACGAAACTTCACTCCCAAGTCCCGGTGTCTCTGTGCTGCTGTTTACATGAGACACGCTCTCCACTCACAGCCCCGTGGATAGCAACCACGCCGGGGCCCCCCCACAGTGATGGAATTCCAGGGCCCAGTCGCAACTGCGACTGTTGCGACCCTGATAATTCCGCCACTGGTGGCAGCTCAGCTTCAGGTGGGACTTTTGTTCTAGGCGCAGTGGTGGCAATTTAAATGGGGGTGGATTTTTAACTTAAATACCATCAGTTCTGAACTTATTTGCATTCTGCACGAACTTGCCTTCTTGGGCTTGAGTTCTTTTAATGGTTTAGGTTTAGGATAATCCTTAAAGACTGATTATTATATTTAATTTACAAACAAGTATTCCTACCATTATGTTAAATAGAATATGTCTTAAAAACTGATATACATATATTAGAATTAAATTACATCTGGGACCAGGACTGAATTTAAATTTGTACTAAACTTTTGAACATTTTTTGACACGGACAGCAAATAGGAAATATAACTGAAATCATTTTTAAAATTTCTCTAAACATAATACATTTATAATATGTTATACTCAATTTTCATTATATAATTCTAAACAAAACATTGAATGGATAACATCTTTCTAGCTCACACAGATACACACATATACATTAGTAAGTAGTAACAGTGACTTCAGTATTCCTGACGCTAGATTTCATACCCAGTACCTGCTTCAAAGCATTCAACAATTTTCTGTTTCCCATGATTAGAATAATTGTATTTACTGTTGGGAAAGTGGAAATAACAATGAAACATATTACTCCTGTTACTTCATCCAGGACATATACTGGGTTGTTTATAAAACTAAATGTCCCATAGAAAATCAAATAAAGTATCAGTAGAGCCGTCACTGTTTTAGCAGCTGATAAGTGAGTCCTGATTCTTGGATGACCAAGTCCTTCATTATTTTGCCTCATCCTTGACATGTGCTTACACAGAGAGGCGACGATGGTTCCACCTGCCAAGAAGATTATTACAAATGCCAAAGAAGCAGCTAAAAGGTATAGGTGAAATATACAATTACATTTACTCGCGTAGGGGTAAAATGATTCTTCTAATGTCACATTCCCTGTAATGTTTAAGGCTGTGATGGAGTAGCCCATGTACAGATCCCATAGAGCTGACATTCCAACCGACCATGACAGAACAATTGAGAACACAAGTAACCAAGGTACCACAACAGGAAGCTTTGCTTTGATTTTATAAAACAAAGGTCCATTGAAGTTGACGATCTTCACACAATAGTATAAACAGAGGCAGGTGGAGCACCAGAGACTGGACAACGACAGACATGCGGTAAGAGCTATAGTAAAACTATATACCCATTCTTCATAGTAGGCATCTGGCCATATATAGTATGAAATCTCTATCAAATCATTGGCTGTTTGCAGACAGATGTTTGAAATCCCAATGGCATTAATAATGAGAGAACAAGGATTATGCTCACGAGTTTTTAGCCACTCCAGAAAGTGAAAGATTAAGATGAAGATATTTCCAGATACTCCAGTTACAAGTAGTATACTATGGACAGCTATATCTGCAATGGATAAGCTATCCATAATGATGATGGTTGCTTTGTTTCAAGATTCTTAGTTTCTCTAATTAAGATCTGGTTTGTTAGTCTAAGGCCGCGTACACACGGGCGGATTGTCTGCCAAACTAAGTTCGTCAGACAATCCGACAGACAGTCCGTCCAAATTTTGAATGGACGGACTTGACCACACACGATGAACAGACAGTCCGCTGAAAGCGTGCGCGATGACGTACGGCACGTACGACGGGACTAGAAATAGGAAGTCGAAGACACAGCAAAGCACCCTTTGGGCTCCTTCTGCTGACTTTGCGTTAGTAGAAGTTTGGTTAGAGACGATTCGCGCTTTTCAGACTTCAGCTTAATTTGTCCGTTTACTGCGGCGCATTCTACCTGTGAGGTTTGTATCTGTCTTTCGGTACGCGTGGATCAGTTGTACCTGTTATTAGGCGCTTCTGGTCCGCTCGTTTCTGGGTTTCAGGTCGTTCTTCATAGGTCTGGCTGTTCTTCAGTGCGTTCAGTTGAGCTTGTTTGTCCAGCCGACCGTTTCAAAGCCATGGAGAGTGGACGTACTCGGGAACGAGTTCGTGCTATATTGGGGCTAATACTTTGACCCGAGCCCAGTCTGTGAACAGGGTAAGGAGGAGTTCATGGACAAAGAATTGGTTGCGCCAGCGTGACCAATTCTCACATATGCCTTTACTCCGTAAATTCCGTGAGAATAATCCTGATGATTTCAGGAATTATCTCAGGATGACGGACCCCGTTTTTCACCGTCTGCTGGCTTTGCTGACCCCTTATATCAGCAGGCAGGATACCTGCAATGCGGCAAGCCATCACTCCGGAGCAGAGGCTCGTCGCCACGTTGCGCTACTTGGCGACAGGGAGAAGCCTTCAGGACCTCAAGTTCTCGACAGGCATCTCCCCCCAGGCTCTGGGGATCATTATTCCAGAGACCTGTTCTGCCATTATTCGGGTCCTGCAGAAGGACTATATGAAGGTAAGTTTGTTCTTTTAATATTGCATTATATGCGTTATATGCATTGTATGTTTGTATTCATTTCATCATGACTTTTAATATCCATGACAGGAATATGATGTGAATGTCCCCTTTATATGAATGCATGCATTTTTTTTTTTTGTGTCATTTTTTTTGAGCTTTTTACCTTTTTGTGTCCCACGTGCATATTTGCTTTCACTAACGTCCTCAGCATTCAATCCTGGGCCCCATATACACCCACAGCCGAGACAGTTTTTCTCTATAATTCATATTGTCAGCTCCATTGTACTATTTTACTTGCCCCCCCCCACCCTTTGTATACTCTTTGTATACACCCTGTGTGTGTGTGTGTGTGTGTGTGTGTGTGTGTGTGTGTGTGTGTGTGTGTGTGTATATAGATAGATAGATAGATATAGATATAGATATAGATAGATAGAGATAGATATATAGATAGATAGATAGATAGATAGATAGATAGATAGATAGATAGATAGATAGATATAGATATAGATATAGATAGATAGATAGATATAGATAGATATAGATAGATAGATAGATATATAGATATAGATAGATAGATATAGATAGATAGAGATAGATAGATAAAGATAGATAGATATAGATAGATAGATAGATATATATGGATTGATATATATGGATTGTCAACTCATTAATTAGTCCCCCCACTCAAATTGGTTGCAGGTATTGGATACTCATTAATTAGTCCCCCCACCCCACTCAAATTGGTTGCAGGTATTGGATACTCATTAATTAGTCCCCCCACCCCAATCAAATTGGTTGCAGGTATTGGATACTCATTAATTAGTCCCCCCACCCCACTCAAATTGGTTGCAGGTATTGGATACTCATTAATTAGTCCCCCCACCCCACTCAAATTGGTTGCAGGTATTGGATACTCATTAATTAGTCCCCCCACCCCACTCAAATTGGTTGCAGGTATTGGATACTCATTAATTAGTCCCCCCACCCCAATGAAATTGGTTGCAGGTATTGGATACTCATTAATTAGTCCCCCCACCCCACTCAAATTGGTTGCAGGTATTGGATACTCATTAATTAGTCCCCCACCCCAATCAAATTGGTTGCAGGTTTTGGATACTCATTAATTAGTCCCCCCACCCCACTTACCCACCTAACTTATGTCCCCTGGTCCATCAGAGGGCTGAATAATCTGTGAATTGGTCCGCCTATTTTTTTGGGTTTTTTTGCAGAAAAAATTTTGCAATATTTCTGTTTAACTGTTGTTCCAAAATGTTTTTGAGTTTTATTTGTTATGAATTGTTTTTATTTAATGACTAATTTTTTTTCCCCTGTGTTTGACTCCCCAGTGTCCTTCCACGCCACAGGAATGGCAGACTGTGGCTTCCCAATTCGCTGCCCGTTGGGACTTTCCCAACTGCGGAGGGGCGATTGACGGGAAACATGTGAGGATTGTGCCCCCACCCCATTCGGGGTCCTACTATTGGAATTATAAGGGGTTCCATAGTGTGGTGCTAATGGCGGTGGTGTCAGCACAATGTGACTTTCTTTATGTGGATGTGGGGAAGAACGGCCGGATGTCTGACGGAGGAGTCTTTAGGCAGACCGAGTTCTGCCACCGTCTTATCACTGGTGGCCTGGACTTGCCACCAGATGCCGAGAATGTGGAGGGTCTACCGTTTGTGTTTCTAGCTGATGAAGCGTTCGGTCTGAGTGACCATCTTATGAAACCCTTCCCCCAAAGGACCCTCACCCCGGAGAGGAGGGTTTTTAATTACCGGCTGGCCAGAGCAAGAAGGGTTGTGGAGAGTGCCTTTGGCATTATGGCCAGCCGGTTCCGTCTGTTACTGACAGCGATCAACCTTGCAGAATATAAACTGAACTATGTGATTATGTGCTGCTGCATTCTGCACAATTTTCTCCGTACATTTTCAGGGAACCAGTACCTGCAGCCTATTGGGCCTGAGGCCGGACTAATATTCCCAGAACTCACAGGGCTGGATCATGCCCTTCCTGGCTTAGCCCCCCAAACAGCACGTGAGGTGCGTGACAGCTATGTCAGCTATTTTAATGGTAGGGGGGCTATTCCAATGCCAGCTGAGCAATAAAAATTTATTTTTCTTGAAATATGTATTGTCTGTTCAAATTTTTAAGTTTGGTTCTTGTTTGCTTTTCACGGTGCTTGTCTCCTACATTCTCCTAATTCAGGGATATGCAATTGGCCAACCTCCAGCTGGTGCAAAACTACGAGTCAATCATGCCTCTGGGTCTCATGCTTGTGGCTGTCAGTCTTGCTATGCTTCATGGGACTTGTAGTTCTGCAACAGCTGGATTTCCACTAATTGCATATTCCTGTCCTAGTGCATTTGTATAGCAAAGTGGTTTTTGCCAATAGTAAATAAGGCCCTTTGTGACAGAAAACACAAAATGACTTCCCAAACTGGTATTGAGTATTGAAAGAAGTAGACACACACACATCTTTTTTTTTTTTTTTGGATTTTTTAATAGTGCACATTCCAACCAGTGCCTCTTTTTTAGATATTTTTCTTTTTGTTTTGTTTGTTTTTTTTGTAATTTTTCTTTTCTTTTTTGGAAACATAGAAATATATCTATATATAAAATACTATTATCAAAAAAATACATAAAATCATATTTTTAACAATTTACAGAAAACATGGGGTAAAGCCAAATTTTGAAGATGCACACCAAAAATTGGTAATGTCAACATGTGCTATGTACCATCATGAGTGATCAATGGACGTGTTTGGTGTGTGCAATCCCTTCCTCTCACATACTAGAATGAGGAAGGGTTTGCAAACACCAAATGCGTCCATTGCGATCCTCTGATGGCACATAGCACATGTTGACACACCGTGTGCTTCTTCAAAATTTGGCCTCTAAAAACAATTTGATACAAACGTTAAAAACTTTTTTACAAGGGAATGAAGAACATGATCGATTGGGTTTTAGGGAAAAGGGGCTTAGATTCTCCCTAAAACATCGATCATGTTCTTCATTCCCTGCCTCATAGTGACCAGTTCTCGTTGGATGTTTTGAATTTGGTTCTCCATTCGATCAATCTGGCCATTCCAGGCCATGATATCACCAATAAATCGCTGGGCACTGTCCGTGGAAAATGGCTCCGCGGCTTGTCCTTCCACAACCAGATCATCACCTAAAAACATGTGTAGATAAAAAATTGGTTAAAATATACAGCCATTAATTGTTTACCTTAAGCTGGGTTGTCAGACACTCACTTTGTGGGGTGTGTATCTCCACCAGCTCTTCCTCCTCCACATCTAGCCCTGGGCTCGGCTGATCCAGCTCGGACACGGGGCTTGGCTGCTCCCTCATGGACACGGGGCTTGGCTGCTCCCTCACAGACACAGAGCTGGGCAGCTCCAATACCGAGACGGGGCTGGGGCTAATTGCCCAATCAGGCTGGCGAGGTTGGGGGGTCCTGGGCTGCTCCGCCTCTTGTCTGAGTCTTTGTTCCCCTATGAGAATGAAAAAACACAAAAAAAAGGGATACTTTTTTAGGGAGTATCAGTGTAAAGTTTTATTGACACCTCCAAATTATTTCTCATATCACAGTGCAATCTTTAAACTCGGACAGGAATCGGACCACATGGTGTGAACACCCATGTGATCCGATTCGGCTGTGGACTAAAAAAAGGGCCATGTACAAGTTTGGGTCGGATGCGATGCAAATTCAGCCATACTATATGTATGGCTGAAATCGCATCACACTGAGATCACATGTGATTTGCACTGCAGTGCGGTGCAAATCACATTATATCTCGTACATTGCAGCAATGTGAACCTAGCCTTTAACCAAACTGTGATACTTTATATCTTTTGTCCAAGTTTCACAGACGGACACACTCGAATCATCCCCTGGAGTACCTGTGTGTGATTATGTCAAAAAATGGTCTATGATGTCCCAAACTACACTAAATGTTTCCCAGTCCAGATGTTGAACCAGCATTTTATCTATCTATCTATCTATCTATCTATCTATCTATCTATCTATCTATCTATCTATCTATCTATCTCTCTCATTTTTTTTATTGAGACTACATTGCACTGAATAAATGTATGAAACTTTATTAAAAATTTATTTCCTACAAACTGAGTGAGACAATTCAGTTTATCATGAACAATACAAAAAAATGAATAACTAATTAAAATCTAATCCAACACCAGATAAATTTACACCATATACAAATTCATGCTATTTACGTCCACATATACGAACAAGCATATTCGCTCATTACATGAACTATTAACTACACGAACGATCAAATTCGCCAGATTTACATACAATACCTAAACGAACGATTATGGCCGACAGACACGATCAAATTCGCCAGATTTACATATAATACCTATACGAACGATTATGTCCGACAGTCACGATAAACGCGGAGTTTACTCACTTTTTTTCAGGGCCTTTTTGATGCGATGATATTGGTCCGGCTCCCTGGACTTGATGTCGGACCATCGTTTCCGGAGCTGGTCCTTGCCTCTTCGTACCCCAAATTTGCTATGCATAGTTGTGACGACCTTATCCAAGATGCCGCTTTTGCGGATATTGGGTTTGGGGTACGGTCCATTTTCCCCATCATAGTCCTCCCTTCTTAATATATTCACCATCTCCACCATCTCTTCAAAGGCCATGTTGGTGGCCTTATATCTCCTCCTTGCTCCGGAAGCATGGGGTCCAGGGCTTTCCTCCGCGCTGCTCACGCTGCTCACTGAATTTCCGTCCGCCATTTTCACCTATCAATCACCCACAGCGGAACGAGGGTAAAAGGGGCGGGGAAATACGGTCACACGGAACGTCAGGGGCGGGCGACGCAGGCGGAGCTTGAACGCATGCGCTGTATATAAAGCATTACCGCGAGGCCGTACGCTTGTCCGAACGGAAGCAGCGAGTGCTACACGCGACGGTAAGATAGTTATCGTTTTATTTTATTTTAATTTTAAGCCTGCGTTAGGAATGTGTATCTTGAAATTTGACCTTATTGATGGTTAATTGATTTTTATGTGGGTTGGTGGTTGAGTGGGGTTGGTGTTTTGTGTGGTAGTGTGGGGGTGGGTGTATAGGGGGGGTAGTGTGTGTGTGTGTGTGTGTGTGTGTGTATGGGGGGGTAGTGTGTGTGTGTGGGGGGGTAGTGTTTGTGTGTGTGGGGGGGTAGTGTGTGTGTGTGTGTGTGTGTGTGGGGGGTAGTGTGTGTGTGGGGGGGGGTAGTGTGTGGGGGTAGTGTGTGTGTGTGGGTGGGGGGGTGTGTGGGGGTAGTGTGTGTGTGTGTGTGTGTGTATGGGGGGGTAGTGTGTGTGTGGGGGGGGTAGTGTTTGTGTGTGTGGGGGGTAGTGTGTGTGTGTGTGTGGGTGGGGGGTAGTGTGTGTTTGGGGGTGGGGTAGTGTGTGGGGGTAGTGTGTGTGTGTGGGTGGGGGGTAGTGTGTATGTGGGGGGGGTGTGTGGGGGTAGTGTGTGTGTGTGTGTGTGGGGGGGGGTGGGTAGTGTGTGGGGGTAGTGTGTGTGTGTGGGGGGGTAGCGTGTGTGTGTGTGTGGGGGGGGGGGTAGCGTGTGTGGTAGTGTGTGTCTCGCCTACATTGTCACAATATAAATAGTGTGCATTTGGTCTGACATTTTTTTTTTTTTTTTTTTTTTTTAGTATTTATTTACTTATTTTTTGTGTTTTTCAGAAAACAACATAAACATAAAATGCAAAAGTATAACCCAGACCCCTTTAAGGAGGAGGCCTTCCTCTCCACATCTATTGATCTAATAGAATCACACAGGAGCCTTTGGGATTCCAAACACCCACAATATTCCAGCCGTCCTGGCCGGAGGAAGACACTGGAGACAGTTTTGACGTTTGTGAAAACCCGACTCCCCCAGGCAGACACTGACTTTGTGAACGCCAAAATTAAGAACCTGCGTAGCGTGTATAGGCGGGAGCGCAAAAAGATCCTAGACTCCCAAACATCAGGATCAGCAGCAGGTCAGGTCTATGTACCTAGGCTGTGGTATTATGACAGGCTGCGTTTTCTGGATGACACATCAGAAGCCAGGCAGTCACTTTCTACTCTTCCGTCTACCCTTCCCTCCACCCTTCCCTCCGCCTCAGGTGAGCCATCCCTGGAAGATCCAGACCCTTCCTTGCTGGGCGAAGTTGATGCGCCCAGCTGGAGCCAGGTATATTTTAGTTTCTAAAGTTTGGATTGCTCAAATATTAATGATGTAAAGTTCAATGTTTGAATTGCTTCCAAATCTAGGATTTCATCACAAATTAAATTAGATAGAAGGATACAGTAGTTTCCACAAATGTGGCTCAAATCTTGGTGAACTGATGGAAAAACGATGGTGTCAAAATGATAGCCTTTTGTATTTCAAGACAAATGTATTTGCAAGTGAGAACTGTAAAATTGTTAGTGATTGATGATTTCAAAATATAGACATATTTTAGTTATTGATTTCTTTGTTTTTTTACACAGGATGAGCTCACCCAGGAGGAGGCTGGGACCAGTGGTATGGAGGAGGAGACCAGCCACACGCAGGAGCTAGCTGGGCCCAGCAGGAGTCGGACCGAAAGCCAGGTCCCTCCCCTCCGCCTAGCCAGCAAAAGGCCCAGGAGGATGACCCGTACAGAGGAGGAGTCATTGGCACTTATACGCCAAGCCACCCAAGTTCTGAGCAAACCCCCCAATCCTGAGGAGGCCTATGGTACTTATTTGGCTAGTAAGTTACTAGAAATGGAAAAAGCACAGCGCAACTTGTGCGAAGCCATTTTTTTTTATGCCATTCAACGCGGTCTGAAGGGTGAGCTAACACTGACCACCAAACTATATAACGCAGACCCTACTGCTCCTCCTCCTCCTCCTACCACAAGTCCACCACCAGAGGCACAGCCTCCAGCGAAGCGTGGAGGGAAGGCTAGACGGAAGAGTCGCAAGTGACTGCCTGGCTTCAGTCTGCTCTGAAAGAAGACGCAGGCTGTTGTAGTACCACAGTCTGGGGACATAAATCTCATCTGCTGCTGTTCCTGGTCTTTGGGATTCTAGGACCTGGTTGTGCTCCCTATTTACATGCTACACAGGTTCGGAATTTTGGTGGCCACTCACTTGATGTGTGCCTGGGGGACAAAAGGCTTCACAAACGTCAAAATTGTCTCCAGTGTTGCCTCCCTCTTGATTTAGTTTTGTTCTGACGAAAAATAAATATTTATTATTTCAAAAAATATTGTATGTTTTTTTTTTGCTTAAAAAACAGAGTTTATTTGTGAGTAGGCAGGTACATGTCAAAAGACTCTGGGGGTTATTTACAAACCACACGTTCATGTTAATATAAATATGCTAACTTCAAGTGCAATTTTTAAAGCACTGCAAGTGCACTTGGAAGTGCAGTCGCTGTAAATTTGAGGCTTAACATTTGAAATGAGGGGAAGCTCTGCTGATTTTGAACATGCAATCATGTGTAAGCTAAAATGCACACACCCACACTACCCCCCCACACACCCACACTACCCCCCCCATACACCCACCTCCCCCCCCCCCCAACACACACACACACACACACACACACACTACCCCCCCCCATACACCCACCCCCCACCCCCCCCCCACACACACACACACACACACACACACACTCCCCCCCCCCCCCCCCCATAACCCACCCCCACCCTCACACTACCACACAAAACACCAACCCCACTCAACCACCAACCCACATAAAAATCAATTAACCATCAATAAGGTGAAATTTCACTATATACATTCCTAACGCAGGCTTAAAATTAAAATAAAATAAAAACATAACTATCTTACCGTCGCGTGTAGCACTCGTTGCTTCCGTTCGGACAAGCGTACGGCCTCGCGGTAACGCTTCATATACAGCGCATGCGTTCAAGTTCCGCCTGCGTCGCCCGCTCCTGACGTTCCGTGTGACCGTATTTCCCCGCCCCTTTTACCCTCGTTCCGCTGTGGGAGATTGATTGGTGAAAATGGCGGACGTAAATTCATTGAGCAGCGCGGAGGAAAGCCCTGAACCCCATGCTTCCGGAGCAAGGAAGCGATATAAGGCCACAAACATGGCCTTTGAAGAGATGGTGGAGATGGTGGCAATATTGAGAAGGGAGGACTATGATGGGGATAATGGCCCGTACCCCAAACCCAATATCCGCAAAAGCGGCATCATGGACATGGTCGTCACAAGTTTGCAGAGCAAATTTGGGGTACGAAGAGGCAAGGACCAGCTACGGAAACGATGGTCTGACATCAAGTCCAGGGAGCCGGACCAATATCTGCGCATCAAAAAGGCCCTGAAAAAAAGTGAGTAAACTCCGCGTTTATCGTGACTGTCGGACATAATCGTTCGTATGGGTATTATATGTAAATCTGGCGGATTTGATCGTAATCGTTCGTGTAGGTATTGTATGTAAATCTGGCGAATTTGATCGTTCATGTAGTTAATAGTTCATGTAATGAGCGCATATGGTTGTTCGTATATGTGGGCGTAAATAGCATGAATTTGTATATGGTGTAAATTTATCTGGTGTTGGATTGGATTTTAATTAGTTATTCATTTTTTTGTATTGTTCATGATAAACTGAATTGTCACACTCAATTTAGGATATACATTTTTAATAAAGTTTCATAAATTTATTCAGTGCAATGTAGTCTCAATAAAAAAATGAGATAGATAGATAGATAGATAGATAGATAGATAGATAGATAGATAGATAAATAGATAGATAGATAGATAGATAAAATGCTGGTTCAACATCTGGACTGGGAATCATTTAGTGTAGTTTGGGACATCATAGAACATTTTTTGACATAATCACACACAGGTACTCCAGGGGATGATTCGAGTGTGTCCGTCTGTGAAACTTGGACAAAAGATATAAAGTATCGCAGTTTGGTTAAAGGCTAGGTTCACATTGCTGCAATGTACGAGACCAAATGTGATTTGCACCGCACTACAGTGCAAATCACATGTGATCTCTGTGTGATGCGATTTCAGCCATACATATAGTATGGCTGAATTCGCATCGCATCCGGCCCAAACTTGTACATGGCCCTTTTTTTAGTCCACAGCCGAATCGGATCACATGGGTGTTCACACCATGTGGTCCGATTCCTGTCCGAGTTTAAAGATTGCACTGTGATATGAGAACTAATTTGGAGGTGTCAATAAAACTTTACACTGATACTCCCAGCAGGTCACATAGGGCAGTGCGAACTGCCTCCGGGAGGCATGCGATGCGTGAAACCACAGTAGATTTGCAGCGTTCGCACATCGCAGCAGTCTGAACACAGCCTAACTCAAAAAATGTCATTTTAATGATGTATTAAACTAGGAGCTTGTAATAACCAGCTAATAATTGTACACCACTTCAAACCAATGTTTCAGATTCCAAGTTCTGAACTCAAGTATCACTATGCTTAAAAGTATACCTTTTTTTGTTTTTGTTTTTTCATTCTCATAGGGGAACAAAGACTCAGACAAGAGGCGGAGCAGCCCAGGACCCCCCGACCTCGCCATCCTGATTGGGCAATTAGCCCCAGCCCCGTGTCGGTGATGGAGCTTCCCAGCCCCGTGTCCATGAGGGAGCAGCCCAGCCCAGTGTCAGAGATGGAGCAGCCCAGCCCCGTGTCCGAGCTGGATCAGCCCAGCCCAGGGCTAGATGTGGAGGAGGAAGAGGTGGTGGAGATACACACCCCACAAAGTGAGTGTCTGACAACCCAGCTTAAGGTAAACAATTAATGGCTGTATATTTTAACCAATTTTTTATCTACACATGTTTTTAGGTGATGATCTGGTTGTGGAAGGACAAGCCGCGGAGCCATTTTCCACAGACAGTGCCCAGAGGCTGATTGGGCAGATCATGGCCTGGAATGGCAAGATCGATGAAATGCAGAGACAACTGGACACTATGAGGCAGGAAATGAAGAACATGATCGATGTTTTAGGGAGAATCCAAGCCCCTTTTCCCTAAAACGGAAGATCATGTTCTTCATTTCCTTGCCAAAAAGTTTTTAATGTTTTTACAACATTGTTTTTAGAGGCCAAATTTTGAAGATGCACACGGTGTGTCAACATGTGCTATGTGCCATCAGAGGATCGCAATGGACGCATTTGGTGTTTGCAAACCCTTCCTCATTCTAGTATGTGAGAGGAAGGGATTGCACACACCAAACACGTCCATTGATCACTCATGATGGTACATAGCACATGTTGACATTACCAATTTTTGGTGTGCATCTTCAAAATTTGGCTTTACCCCTTGTTTTATGTAAATAGTTAAAAATACGATTTTATGTATTTGTTTTATAATTTTATTTTCTATATATATATAGATATATCTATATATTTATATGTTTCCAAAAAAAATAAAAAATTACCAAAAAAACAAAAAAAAACAAAAAGAAAAATATCTAAAAAAGAGGCACTGGTTGGAATGTGCACTATTAAAAATTCCAAAAAAAAAGATGTGTGTGTGTGTCTTCTTCTTTCAATACTCAATACCAGTTTGGGAAGTCATTTTGTGTTTTCTGTCACAAAGGGCCTTATTTACTATTGGCAAAAACCACTTTGCAATACAAATGCACTAGGACAGGAATATGCAATTAGTGGAAATCCAGCTGTTGCAGAACTACAAGTCCCATGAAGCATAGCAAGACTGACAGCCACAAGCATGAGACCCAGAGGCATGATTGACTTGTAGTTTTGCACCAGCTGGAGGTTGGCCAATTGCATATCCCTGAATTAGGAGAATGTAGGAGACAGAATCACATAGTTCAGTTTATATTCTGCTAGGTTGATCGCTGTCAGTAACAGACGGAACCGGCTGGCCATAATGCCAAAGGCACTCTCCACAACCCTTCTTGCTCTGGCCAGCCGGTAATTAAAAACCCTCCTCTCCGGGGTGAGGGTCCTTTGGGGGAAGGGTTTCATAAGATGGTCACTCAGACCGAACGCTTCATCAGCTAGAAACACAAACGGTAGACCCTCCACATTCTCGGCATCTGGTGGCAAGTCCAGGCCACCAGTGATGAGACGGTGACAGAACTCGGTCTGCCTAAAGACTCCTCCGTCAGACATCCGGCCGTTCTTCCCCACATCCACATAAAGAAAGTCACACTGTGCCGACACCACCGCCATTAGCACCACACTATGGAACCCCTTATAATTCCAATAGTAGGACCCCGAATGGGGTGGGGGCACAATCCTCACATGTTTCCCGTCGATCGCCCCTCCGCAGTTGGGAAAGTCCGAACGGGCAGCGAATTGGGAAGCCACAGTCTGCCATTCCTGTGGCGTGGAAGGAAACTGGGGAGTCAAACACAGGAAAAAAAAATTAGTCATTAAATAAAAACAATTCATAACAAATAAAACTCAAAAACATTTTGGAACAAAAGTTAAACAGAAATATTGCAAAAAATTTTTATGCAAAAAAAAAAAAATATATAGGCGGCCCAATTCACAGATTAATCAGCCCTCTGATGGACCAGGGGACATAAGTTAGGTGGGTGAGTGGGGTGGGGGGACTAATTAATGAGTAGACAATAGCTGGAACCAATTAGAGTGGGGTGGGGGGACTAATTAATAAGTAGACAATAGCTGGAACCAATTAGAATGGGGTGGGGGGACTAATTAATGAGTAGACAATAGCTGGAACCAATTAGAGTGGGGTGGGGGGACTAATTAATGAGTAGACAATAGCTGGAACCAATTAGAGTGGGGTGGGGGGAATAATTAATGAGTAGACAATAGCTGCAACCAATTAGAGTGGGGTGACTAATTAATGAGTTGACAAACCATATCTATCTATCTATCTATCTATATCTATATATATCTATCTATCTATCTATCTATATCTATATCTATATATATATATACACACACACACACGCACACACAAAGGGTGTATACAAAGAGTATACAAAGGGTGGGGGGGGGCAGTAAAATAGTACAGTGGAGCTGACAATATGAATTATAGAGAAGAACAGTCTCAGCTGTGGGTGTATAGGGGCCCAGGATTGAATGCTGAGGACGTTAGTGAAAGCAAATATGCACGTGGGACACAAAAAGTTAAAAAGCTAAAAAAAAAATGACACAAAAAAAAACATTAAAAAAACAAACAAAAAAAAATACATGCATTCATATAAAGGGGACATTCACATCATATTCCTGTCATGGATATTAAAAGTCATGATGAAATGAATACAAACATACAATGCATATAATGCATATAATGCAATATTAAAAGAACAAACTTACCTTCATATATTCCTTCTGCAGGACCCGAATAATGGCAGAACAGGTCTCTGGAATAATGATCCCCAGAGCCTGGGGGGAGATGCCTGTCGAGAACTTGAGGTCCTGAAGGCTTCTCCCTGTCGCCAAGTAGCGCAACGTGGCGACGAGCCTCTGCTCTGGAGTGATGGCTTGCCGCATGCAGGTATCCTGCCTGCTGATATAAGGGGTCAGCAAAGCCAGCAGACGGTGAAAAAACGGGGTCCGTCATCCTGAGATAATTCCTGAAATCATCAGGATTATTCTCACGGATCTCACGGAGTAAAGGCATATGCGAGAATTGGTCACGCTGGCGCAACCAATTCTTTGTCCATGAACTCCTCCTCACCCTGTTCACAGACTGGGCTCGGGTCAAAGTATTAACCCCAACACCAAGCCCCAATATAGCACGAACTCGTTCCCGAGTACGTCCACTCTCCATGGCTTTGAAACGGTCGGCTGAACAAACAAGCTCAACTGAACGCACTGAAGAACAGCCAGACCTATGAAGAACGACCTGAAACCCAGAAACGAGCGGACCAGAAGCGCCTAATAACAGGTACAACTGATCCACGCGTACCGAAAGACAGATACAAACCTCACAGGTAGACTGCGCCGCAGTGAACGGACAAATTAAGCTGAAGTCTGAAAAGCGCGAATCGTCTCTAACCAAACTTCTACTAACGCAAAGTCAGCAGAAGGAGCCCAAAGGGTGCTTTGCTGTGTCTTGGACTTCCTATTTCTAGTCCCGTCGTACGTGCCGTACGTCATCGCGCACGCTTTCAGCGGACTGTCTGTTCATCGTGTGTGGTCAAGTCCGTTCATTCAAAATTTGGACGGACTGTCTGTCGGATTGTCTGACGAACTTAGTTGGGCAGACAATCCGCCCGTGTGTACGCGGCCTAAGTCTTCATGTGTGTGATTGTAGTTTCAAAGGCTGCCTAATGTTTCCTCTGCATGAGAAAAAGCAAATATCTCAGACTCTGTATTACATATTAGCATACCTCCCAACATTTTTAGATGAGAATGAGGGACACCTACTAGCAAACGTATGTAGGCATAGGACACGCCCCTGCCCTTAAAGGGGAAATCATTTTAAAAAAAGGTTAATTAAATCTAAAAGTGCTTTTACCACCACTACTATTCCTTTATATTGGCTTTTGAAATTTACAAATGCAGCAATTTAGAATTTGGATGAAAGGTTTAGCACTGGGAAACACTTTTGAGAGATAAAAGTGCATTTTATATACATCTATATAGATCAAACCAAAATGAGGGACAAATGAGGAGGAAAGAGGGACAGAGGGACATTGCTCCAAATCAGGGACAGTCCCTCGAAATCCGGGACAGTTGGGAGCTATGTATTAGCAGAGAGCATATCAAAAAGGATGTATTTGCAAGTTAATACAACACCTGTCAATTGTTTTTCCTATTTCCTTTTAACAAATTGTGTGATTTGATTACTATCTGTTTTGACCACAAAAACATGGGGACCTTAGATTGTTAGCTCCATATATATATATATATATATATATATATATATGGCATAACATGTATATTTTGAATTGTTGCAATATTTTATTGTACCTTTCACTTTAGTTTTTTTTAGTTTTTTTAATTGCCATACTAAATAAACATGGGGGTTATTTACTAAAGTTGGAGAATGCAGCTCTACAAAGAAACCAATCGGCTTCCAGATTTTATTTCCAAAGCTTAATTGAACAAGCTAAATTTAGAAGCTGATTGGCTACCATGCACAGCTGCATTAGATCCTGAGTGCACCAGTTTTAGTAAATCTCCCCCTATGTGTCCAGTTGCTTTTTGCTAGCGATGCAAACTCCAACTCTGTGGTCATTTCACAGGAAAAAACTGAAATTTATAGAGAAATAATAAGCATAGATTGTACACATCTTGGAAAAAATTAAATACATTATCTCACAGAAGTGAGCACACCCCCTCACATTTTATTAAATATTTTATTATATCTTTTCATGTGACAACACTGAAGAAATTACACTTTGCTACAATGTAAAGTAGTGAGTGTACAGCTTGCATAACAGTGCAAATTTGCTGTCCCCTCAAAATAACTCAACACACAGCCATTGGCAACAAAAGTGAGTAAGTACCCCCCTAAATGAAAATGTCCAAATTGGGCCCGAAGTGTCAATATTTTGTGTGGCCA
Organism: Lithobates pipiens; assembly: GCF_037356315.1. Taxonomy (NCBI): domain Eukaryota; kingdom Metazoa; phylum Chordata; class Amphibia; order Anura; family Ranidae; genus Lithobates; species Lithobates pipiens. The sequence goes on from NW_027507787.1 coordinate 197,410,147, forward strand.
CCATTACTTTCCAGCACTGCCTTAACTCTCTCGGGCATGGAGTTCACCAGAGCTTCACAGGTTGCCACTGGAGTCCTCTTCTACAACTCCATGATGACATCATGGAGCTGGTGGATGTTAGAGACCTTGTGCTCCTCCACCTTCAGTTTGAGGATGCCCCACAGATGCTCAATGGGGTTTAGGTCTGGAGACATGCTTGGCCAGTCCATCACCTTTACCCTCAGCCTCTTTATCAAGGCAGTGGTCGTCTTGGAGGTGTGTTTGGGGTTGTTATCATGTTGGAATACTGCCCTGTGGTCCAGTCTCAGAAGGGAGGGGATCATGCTCTGCTTCAAAATGTCACAGTACATGTTGGCATTCATGGTTCCCTCAATGAACTGTAGATTTCCTAGTGCCATCAGCGCTCATGCAGCCCCAGACCATGATACTCTCACCACCATGTTTGACGGTAGACAAGACACACTTGTCTTTGTACTCCTCACCTGGTTGCCACCACATACGCTTGACACCATCTGAACCAAATAAGTTTATCTTGGTCTCATCATACCACAGGTCATGGTTCCAGTAATCCATGTGCTTAATCTGCTTGTCTTCAGCAAACTGTTTGCAGGCTTTCTTGTGCATCCTCTTCAGAAGGGGCTTCCTTCTGGGACGACAGCCATGCAGACCAATTTGTTGCAGTGTGCAGTGTATGGTCTGAGCACTGGCAGGCTGACCCCCCACCCTTTCAACCTCTGCAGCAATGCTGGCAGCACTCATACATCTATTTCCCAAAGACAACCTCTGGCAGGGCCGCTGATAAGCCAGTACAGCTGACCCTGTTGTACCGGGCCCGGCCAGCAGGGGGGGCCCGAGCAATCTTAACAGCATTTAGAATAATAATAAAAAAAAAATTAAAAAAAAGTCTGACTGCACAGGGCTGACCGAGGGAGGAGGAGAGCATCACTCCAGGAGCCTGGATCTCAGATAACACAGGGATCTATGGATAAGAGAAGAGCGGACATGTATTCCTATCAGCACCTGAGCCTCCCTCCCCCCTCCTCGGGAAGGACATAGACAGAACACCGGAGCTCTCCTCAAGGCAAGATAACAGGTGACAGATTGCATTCTTCTCCTGTGATCACCGTTGTTCTGCTTCTGTACAAATCTGTGCTGTAAACTTGCCCTGTACCTCAGCAGGACAGGTCTGGTGGAAGTGAAATCTAAATTCATGAATATGCTAGGAAAATAATGGGACTTTTCAGGGACTACACACAGATGCATTTCACAAAATCATTCTTTTAACCCCCCTGACGGTATTCCCGAGTCTGACTCGGGGTGGATTTTTTATACCAAAAGCGGTATCCCCGAGTCAGACTCGGGACTGCATCGCTGGATCCAGGAGGAGGAATACTCACCTTCTCCCTCGCATCCAGCGTCGTCTCCCCGCTGTACGAGCGAGCCGTGTCTCGCTCGATCTATCACATCGGCGATCTCCGTGCCCTGCGAGCGTTGCGACGCACGGGCACGGAGATCGGCGCCAAATTCAAAAAATGAAACACACAGTAAACATACAGTATAATGTAATCTTACAGATTACATTGCTGTATGTAAACATTTCACATCCCCGTTGTCCCTAGTGGTCTGCCCAGTGTCCTGCATGCAGTTTTATATAATAAAAACTGTTCTTTATACCTGGAAACTGGAGATTGTCCATAGCAACCAAAACTGTCACTGTACATCAAAAATGATTTTAGAGCAGCTAGAAAACAGCGATAATAAATTAGAATCACTCGCAGAATTGAGCGACAGCGATTTGTGGGGAGATTCGTCATCAAATACTGAAAAGTAATGACAGTGACAATTCTGCAACTGAGCAAATTTCAGTGTTTTTGATGTGATTACATTATTGAATAATTTTTATTATTGTTATATTATTATTTGGTACAATTATTTATAATTATTTCTTATATTATAATTTATGATTTCATTTTTCAAACTTTATTATACCCGGGATGTCTGCTAGACTCTGGTTTGGACAGATTTAAGAGAGTTATTCCTAAGAATTGCAGGACTACAATATAAAACGCCAAATTTTCATGCAAAATAATGGTACCGCTTTTAGCACCTAAAATCCGAAATAATCGTACCGCCAGGGAGGTTAATATATGTGTATGTTGAATATATTTATATAGCACCTGAAAAGTCCCAGTATATTCCTAACATATTCATAAAGTTCAGTATTAACAGCAAAGAAAGTGTATACATATATATAATACAGCCCATCTCCAGGAAATGAAATAAAGTCCAACCTTGCAGTGTGTGGGGGAGGGGAATAGACTTTCACTTACCTGTTTCCATGCTCCAGCCAGCTGCAGAGCCCTCTTCCTCCACCAAACCTCAGCCTCATCACATCGCAGGGGGGCTGAAGTGTGAGCAACTGGGCTTAGGTGACATTTTGTGAAGCAGTGATCAGCAGTGATCTAGAGGATCGCCGCTGATCACAGCCCATAAACAGTTTATGAACCAGAGATAATCGGGGGAGAAGTGTTTGAATATGTTCTCCCGCCGATTATCTCCACACACTGAGAATACTCATTGAATGACACAGTAACGGCCAGTTTATGAAGCTGCGATCTCAGCGCTTCACTGGCGATCTGTGTCAGAATTCACACTCCCCGATTCACCAGCTCAGAGGTGTAGAATCAGGGAGTGAAGAGAGAATGTGGGGGGATCTGAGGAGGAGAGAGGAAGATGATTAACTTCCTTATGCCTCGTTCAGACCCCCCAACACTGTAACCATGTCCCCCTGTCATATTTATGTGTATATATATATATATATATATATATATATATATATATATATATATATATATATATAATGTTTGTGTATATACATGTATATATAATGTCTGTGTGTGTATACATGTATATATTATGTAGGGGGACTCTTTATTTTACTAACATTAATAACACAGTATGTCAGTGTATTGAGCTGTGATAATTTATCACTGCTTAATAAATTGACATCTCTGTGTATCAGTGAATTTCTCATACTGTAATCTTGTAAAGTCTCAGGGGATTCCAGTATTAGGGGCCGTTCTCCAGTGTTAGAAGCATTTGTAGATCTCTTCACTCCTCCAAGGGTGAAGCGATCTACTCCGCTTTATAAACTGGCATACAGAGGAGAAAGATCTCCTATGTGAATGCCGGAGAATGAAGTAGTGAATAGATTTCACTGCTTCATAAAAGGACACCATAGTCAGTAAAACATACACAAGCACTGTAGGGAACCATTCAGCGCTAGAAGAAGCCAGCTAAAGCAAGAAATTGGGTAAAGCTGGGTACACACACATCAAAATTCAGTTTAGCAGTAATCGGACAAATTTTGAACTATGTGTAGCCCTCCGTGTTAGAAGCCAATCATTATACCACCTTGGTATATTCATATGCCATCCCACATACTGACTCCTACCACCTTTGATCACTTCAAATCACTGAAGTGATCATTGTGGTTAGCGTGTTCCTTTAATATCTCTCAGAAAAAGTTAACCTCTGTATACTGATTCCATTTCATTTGATCATCCTCTAGTTGTGTTAAATTGGTGGGGGGGTGTCTGTATACCCTAGCCTCTCGGTATAGGGGCGGGCCAGGGATGTGGCTAAAGGGGGCCCCATCAGGTAGGCTGTACGGGGCCCCATGATTTCTATCAGCAGCCCTGACCTCTGGATATGAAACTGAGCATGTACACTCAACTTCTTTGGTCAACCATGGTGAGGCCTGTTCTCAGTGGAACTTGTCCTTGGCCACCATACTGCAGCTCAGTTTCAGGGTTTTGACAATCTTCTTATAGCCTAGGCCAGGGGTGTCCCAACTTTTTTCAAAGAGGGCCAGATTTGATGAAGTGAACATGTGTGAGGGCCCACCATTTTGCCTGACATTCTTTGAACCATTGAAAATTTTGGTCTAAGTGTGTCTGTCTGAGCACTAATACACGGCCCAACAAGAATTCTCTTGCCTTTGCCACGCTCGTTCCCAACACACAGACAAATGCTCTGCACTTTAGAGGGTACCGTTAATTCGTAATGGTACCCCACACATTGGAAAATGTAGGGTGCTTTTGGTGCAGAGCAATTAAAAAAAAAAAGCTTGGGGACTTCTTTCCCTGCATTTTTGTGAGTAGGGACGTCCATTGAAATTAATGGGCTGCCCTACACACAGTACGCAGCCACACAGATGTGAACCAAGGGCTTGTTCACATGTCAGGTTGGAGGAGCAGTAAAACCACATGGTTAAGCTGTTTTTACCACCCCAACTTCTCCCCCTTTAGCTGCAGAGGGAGCAGCTGGGGGTGTACACATGCTGTGGCTGCAGCTGGAGGTATACCCAGGGTAAATGGGCCTGCACTTCAAGTACACACAGTTGCGGTAGAGTGATGCTGCATTTATGGGCTTAAAACAGGTGGTGAGGAGGCAACATGATGCCTCTTTACCACCATTCAAATGCCTCTGAAAAGAGATCTGTGCATGGATTGGTTTTCAGAGGAGCAGCAGCTAATATCACACACAAGCCCAAAAAAGTAGTTTTGATGGTACAAGAATGGGGGGGGGGGTGGTCCGGATTAAAAGTAACATACACACAGACACATGCACACACATGCAGACACACATACAGACAAATGCACGCCACATACACATACATACATACATACATACATACATACATACATACATACACACACATACAGACATACATACAGACACATGCATGCACATACATATACTTACAGACACATACAGACACATGAGCACACACACACATACATACAGACACATGCATACACATACATGCGCACACAGACATACATACAGACACATGTGCCCTCACACAGACATACATACAGACACATGCACACACACATACATACAGACATACATGCACACACATACAGGGACACATACAGACACATGTGCACACACACACATACAGACACATGTGAACACACATACACACACATACAGACACATGTGAACACACACACACACACATACATACAGACACATGTGAACACACACACACACACACACACACACACACACACACACACATACAGACACATGTGAACACACACACACACACACAGGCACAGGCACACGTGAACACACACACACACACGCATACACATACATACACATGCATACACATACATACACACACAGGAATAAAGCCCTTTTTAACACTAATTTAGCTTGTAGCATAGTACAGTACCTTTGCAGCTTCCTCATTCAGCCGGGTACTGCACTCTAGGGGGAAGCAGAGAGCACAGCACACTCCTCTGCACTTTACTTTCACTTTTGAAGCTCACAGAGCTTCTCACAGTGCCGGGATTGGGCTCATCTGACAGCCCTGATCCCGCAGCACACTAAATTGAGAAAGACCAGGCGGCTGTTCAAAACCGGGCCGTGGGCCGTGATTGGCCTGCGGGCTGGACTTTGGACATGCCTGGCCTAGGCCATCTTCATGTTGAGCAACAATTCTTTCGTTCAGGTCCTCAGAGAGTTCATTGCCATGAGGTGCCATGTTAAACCCCAGTGACCAGTATGAGAGAGTAAAGCCCCATACACACTATAGGTTTTTCTGCTGAGTTTTTCCTTCAGATTTACCAAAACCATGTAGTGCAAGGGCCTGCCTGATTGCATACAAATTGAAACTCCTAAAGTTTGACCTCATATTATATGGTTTTGGTAAATCTGAAGGAAAACTGCTAGTGTATATGGGGCTTAAAGTGGAAGTAAACCCATGGATTTAAACAGTTAAAAAAAAAGGCACGCCCGGAATGCTAACTGTGCTCTCAGCCAAACTATAAAACCATCCAATGGCTGGTGTCATAACGAATCACATGTGCAGCACCATAGCAGTTGAAGATTAAACAGAGGCAAAGATGGCAGCTTCCTTGGCTGAAAACGATAGGGGAGTTTACTTCCACTATAAGAGCGATAACACCAAATTGAACACACCTGCTCCCCATTCACTGAGACCTTGTAACACCAACAAGTCACATGACACCGAGGGGGGGAAATGGCTCATTGGGCCCAATTTGGACATTTTCACTTAGAGGTGTACTCACTTTTGTTGCCAGCGATTTAGACATTAATGGCTATGTGTTGAGCTATTTTGAGGGGACAGCAAATTTACACTGTTACACAAGCTGTACACTCACTACTTTACATTGTAGCAAAGTGTAATTTCTTCAGCGTTGTCACATGAAAAGGTATACAGTAGGTGCCAGCGATATTGTGTCAATCTCTCCGTGTTTATCGGCAAGATTGACACACTGCGAGCCCCGTTGCGGGAGCCAGCCGGCTTGTATCGGGAAAGGAAACATGTTTCAAGCATCGCTGACATTGAGGCCGTGTTCACACTGGTGCGGGGATCCAAATTGGATTCCCGCCTAAACCAGGCACTGTATTTTGGTATGAATCTTAAGGGAGAACTCCAAGCCAAATTTTAAATAAAAAACTGGCATGGGTTCCCCCTCCGGAGGCATACCAGGCCCTTAGGTCTGGTAGGGATTTTAAGGGGAACCCCCTACGTCGAAAAAACGGCATGGGGGTCCCCCCAAAATCCATACCAGACCCCTATCCGAGTACGCAGCCCGGCCAGTCAGGAAAGGGGATGGAAACGACCAAGCACCCCCCCTCCTGAACCGTACCAGGCTGCGTGCCGTCAACATGGGGGGCGCCCTGAGGCCCCCCACCCCAAAGCACCTTGTCCCCATGTTGATGAGGACAAGGGTCTCTTCCCAAAAACTCTGGCCGTTGGTTGTCAGGGTCTGCAGGCGGGGGGCTTATCGGAATCCGGGAGCCCCCTTTGAAGAACCAAAGACCCCAGAAGAACGGGACAAGACCCCGAAGTCGGAAGAAGACCCCTGGACATCGGTGGCGACGAAGAAGAAAGCCGGGCTCCTCCGCTAGTAAAAGAGCTAGTAAAAGAGCAGAAGATATCGGAGGAGTCCGGCGAGAAGACCCCCCAAGATGGAAGAAGACCACCGGAGCTGTCTAATAAATTATTTTAAAAACTTGTGTTTTTTTTTTATTTACACTTTTTTTCACCAGGTGAATGGGTATGGGTACATCGTACCCCATACTCATTCCCATAGGGTGGGGGGGGGCGGTATCTGGGAGCCCCCTTATTAATCTTATGTCAATCAGCAGCTCTCCTGCTCTGCTCCTCCACAGTCACTGGAGTGCTGAGCTGTGGAGGGGTGGGGAGCGACTGCCATTAGTCGAGGCACCTGGCGGATCCAGACTTCAAGACGACGCGGTACCTGGACTGATATGTGTGACATCAGCAGGGAGCAGACTTCAAACTGCTATCTCTGCTGAAAATGAGTCACAGGAGTGCAAAACAAATTGCAGTCCTGTGACCCATAGGGGAAGCCCAGCCGAATGAGCTCCTGCTGGACTTCTCCCTTAATAGTCATCACGTCGCCCAATAGATTGAAAAAGGAAAAAAAAAAAGGCGCAATCGTTTCACATCCATGGGAGGCTCCCGCCGACTGATGCATCTTATCTGTGACAGTTCTTATATAGCTAAGGGCAGGGCCACCAGGTGACGTAAACAGGTGACCTCGTCCCCTCTGACTGTCACAGAGAAGAAGCGCCAGTCAACGGGAGCCTCCCATGGAGGCGAAACGGTTGCAGCTTTTTTTTTCTTTTTCGGTCCGTCAGGCGGCATGATAGAAGATGAATGTACATCACTGGACGTTTTTTTTTTTTTTTTAACCACTTTCAGACCGGACCATTTTGCTGGTCAATGACCAAAGGTCTTTTTACAATTTGGCACTGCGCTGCTTTAACTGGTAATTGCGCGGTCATGCAATGTTGTGCCCAAACAAAATTTGCGTCCTTTTTTTCCCACAAATAGAGCTTTCTTTTAAAAGGTATTTGACTGACTCTGCAATTTTTATTTTTTGCGATATAAACGTAAAAAGACAGAAAATTTTGAAAAAAAATTATATTTTCTACTTTTTGTTATTAGAAAAATCCAATAAACTCAATTTTAGTCATACATTTAGGCCAAAATGTATTCAGCCACATGTCTTTGGTAAAAAAAAAGTCAATAACTGTATATTTATTGGTTTGCGCAAAAGTTGTCACATCTACAAACTAAGGCGGACTGTATGGCCTACTTAGTCCGTCGAAACACATTTCAGTGGACAGTCCGCTCGTGTGTGGGCTTCAGCGGACTTTTTCAGCGTGCAGTCTGGCGTACTAAGTATTTTGGATTTTTCTAAATTCTGTCCGTCATACTTTGGTTTCAGCGGACAATCCGCTCGTCAGTAGGCTAGTTCGACGGACTAAGAATGGCGCATGCTCAGTAAGGATTTACACGGCGGAAGGGTGCATTGCTGTGTATTGGACTTCCTATTTCTAGTCCCGTCGTACGTGCTGTACACGTCATCGTGCAAGCTTTCGACGGACTGTTTGTGCATCCGTGTGTGGTCAAGTCCGTTCATTCGAAAGTATGACGGACTGTCCGTCGGATTGTATGATGGACTAAGTAGGCCATACAGTCCGCTCGTGTGTACGCGGCCTAAGGTACATTTTCTGGAATTTACGCAGCTTTTAGTTTATGACTGCCTATCTCATTTCTTGAGGTGCTTAAATGGCAGGGCAGTACAAAACCCCCCCAAATGACCCCATTTTGGAAAGTAGACACCCTAAGGAAATTGATAAGAGGCATGTTGAGCCCATTGAATATTTTATTTTTTGCCTCAAGCGATTGAATAATGAGAAAAAACATTTTTTTTTCTTTTACACAAAGTTGTCACTAATTGATATATTGCTCACACATGCCATGGTTATATGTGGAATTGTACCCCAAAATACATTCTACTTCTTCTCCTGAGTACGGGGATACCACATGTGGTCGACTTTTTGGAAGCCTAGCCGTGTACGGGGCCCCGAAAGCCAAGCACCGCCTTCAGGATTTCTAAGGGCATACATTTGTAATTTCACTCCTCACTACCTATCACAGTTTTGAAGGCCATAAAATGCCAAGATGGCAAAAAACCCTCACAAATGACCCCATTTTAGAAAGTAGACACCCCAAGCTATTTGCTGAGAGGCATGTTGAGTCCATGGAATATTTTATATTTTGCCACAAGTTGCGGGAAAATTATAAACTTTTTTTTTTTTCATAAAGTTGTCACTAAATGATATATTGCTCACACATGCCATGGGTATATGTGAAATGACACCCCAAAATAAATTCTGCTGCTTCTCCTGAGTACGGGGATACCACATGTGGGGGACTTTTTGGGAGCCTAGCCGCGTACGGGGCCCCGAAAACCAAGCACCGCCTTCAGGATTTCTAAGGGTGTACATTTTTGATTTCACTCCTCACTACCTATCACAGTTTTGAAGGCCATAAAACGCCAAGATGGGCAAATGACCCCATTTTGGAAAGTAGACACCCCAAGCTATTTGCCGAGAGGCATGGTGAGTATTTTGCAGCTTTCATTTGTTTTTGAAAATGAAGAAAAAAACAAGAAAAATGTATATATTTTTTATTTTTTTCAATTTTCAAAACTTTGTGACAAAAATGAAGGTCTGCAAAATACTCATCATACCTCTCTGCAAATAGCTTGGGTGTCTCCTTTCCAAAATGGGGTCACTTGGGGGGATTTTGTGCTATCTGGGCATTCCATGGCCTCCGAAACTGTGATAGGCAGTGAGGAATGAAATCAAAAATTTACACCCTTAGAAAGCCTGAAGGTGGTGCTTGGATTTTGGGGTACCGTACGCGGTTAGGCTCCCAAAAGGTCTCACACTTGTGGTATCCCCGTACTCAGGAGAAGTAACAGAATGTATTTTGGGGTGTAATTTCACATATAACCATGGCATGTTGAGACAACTTTGTGCAAAAAAAAATAAAAAAATAATAATGATGTATTTTTTCCGCAACTTTTGTCAAAATATAAAATATTCCATGGACTCGACATGCCTCTCAGCAAATAGCTTGGGGTGTCTACTTTCTAAAATGGGGTCATTTGGGGAGGTTTTGAACTGTCCTGGCATTTTATGCACAACATTTAGAAGCTTATGTCACACATCACCCACTCTTCTAACCACTTGAAGAAAAAGCCCTTTCTGACACTTTTTGTTTGCATGAAAAAATATTTTTTTTTGCAAGAAAATTACTTTGAACCCCCAAACATTAAGTATTTTTTTTAAAGCAAAGGCCCTACAGATTAAAATGGTGGGTGTTTCATTTTTTTTTTCACACTGTATTTGCGCAGCGATTTTTCAAACGCATTTTTTTGGGGAAAAAACACACTTTTTTAAATTTTAATGCACTAAAAATCACTATATTGCCCAAATGTTTGATGAAATAAAAAATATGATCTTAGGCCGAGTACATGGATACCAAACATGACATGCTTTAAAATTGCGCAGAAACGTGCAGCCGTGACAAACTACATAAATTTTTAAAAACTTTTAAATGCCTTTACAGGTGACCACTTTAGATTTACGGAGGAGGTCTACTGCTAAAATTAGTACCCTCGATCTGACCTTCGTGGTGATACCTCACATGCATGGTGCAATTGCTGTTTACATATGACACCAGACCGACGCTTGCGTTCGACGTTGCGCCTTACCAGGGGGGACAGGGGTGTTTTTTTTTATTATTATTTATTATGCTTTTTTATTTTATTTTTAAACTGTTCCTTTCATTTATATATATTTTTTTATAATTTTTATTGTTATCTCAGGGAATGTAAATATCCCCTATGATTGCAATAGGTAGTGACAGGTACTCTTTTTTGAAAAAATGAGGGTCTATCAGACCCTAGATCTCTCCTCTGTCCTCAAAGCATCTGACCACACCAAGATCGGTGTGATAAAATGCTTTCCCAATTTCCCAATGGCGCTGTTTACATCCCGCAAAGTCATGAAATGCTCGTAGCTTCCGGTTTCTTAGGCCATAGAGATGATTGGAGCCATTCTGGTCTCTGATCAGCTCTATGGTCAGCTGGCGGAACCACCGGCTGCATTCTCAGGTTCCCTGTTGGGACAGGAGAGCCTGAGAAAACCATGGAAGATGGTGCGGGGGGGGGGGGGGGACATTCCCTCCCACTGCTTGTAAAAGTAGTCTAGAGGCTAATTAGCCTCTAGGATTTCTTTTACATAAAAGCCGACCGCTGGCTGAAAAGAATGATACCAAGATGATACCTAAACCTGCAGGCATCATTCTGGTATAAGCACTCAAAGTCCAGCAACATACCAGTATGTTGCTGGAACTGGTTGGGCATATATTGTAATTTTTTTTTCATGCAGCCTGTGGGCTGAACGAAAAAAAAATATTGATCGGTGGGTATGCCCACCATTAGAATACCTCCCTTCATCCACCCACTTCTAATGGTGGGCATACATGCACCATTTATATATGCCGAAGCAAGGGGGCATCCTCCCGCAAAAGGTAGGAGCAAATCGCTCCTCCACCCCTTATGCCCCCATGCTTCGGCATATATGCTCTTTTTTAACTGTGGTGGTGAAATCACCTACGACAGTGCTGGAGTCACAGCTTTATGTATCGTGGGAGCAAAATGCTGTTGCTGTCAAGATAAATAAATCCGCGCTGCAGCAGAATGGCGTACCTGCTAAGCAAATGATGGTTAACAATAAAACAAAGTAACATTACAGTATAACAGTAGGACTTACCATACCTGCAAAGCAAATACAAAAAAATAAAAATAAATAAATAGCAAAAAATAACACATTTGACACAATCTGTGCCTAAAATATATATATGCCGAAGCATGGGGGCATCCTCCTGCAAAAGGTAGGAGCAAATCGCTCCTCCACCCCTTATGCCCCCATGCTTCGGCATATATGCTATTTTTTACCTGTGGTGGTGAAATCACCTCCGACAGTGCTGGAGTCGCGGCTTTATGTATTGTGGGAGCAAACGCCGTGGCTGTCAAGATAAATAAATCCACGCTACAGCTGAATTGCGTACCTGAAAACAAAAAATGGTTAACAATAAAACATTGCAGAATAGAATACAGTACAAAGGAGCAGAACAATAGAGAGAGAATAGAGAGAGAACAATAAAACAACAACTATTTTTGTTTTTTTTATTTTATATTTTTTTTTGTTTTTTTGGTTTTTGACCAGGATTGTCAGGACAGCAGGGACAATAATGACGGGTGTCACGCCTATATCCGCGCTTTCTGCAGACACGACATTTTCTTTGGGGGGCTCGTTGGGTAGGGGTACTCGGGAGGACATAAGAATAATGCCTCTCATGCAACCGGCTTACTGCATTTGGTTGGGGAAGGTGAGGTGGAGCACCGCCTGGATACAGAAGGGCTCTGACGATTTCCTCCTGGAATTTAAGGAAGGATCCAGTCCGTCCTGAAGCTTTGTGTAGCACATAAGCATTCAGCATAGCCAATTGGAATAAATAAACAGACACTTTTTTGTACCAGCATCTGGCCTTACGGGTAACTAGATATGGCGCCAACAACTGGTCATTGAGGTCCACCCCTCCCATATTTTGGTTATATTTGTGGACACAGAGGGGTTTCTCCACAATACCAGTCGCCGTAGGAATTTGGACCGTCGTGTCTGCATGAAGGGAGGTAAGAACGAAAACATTCTTATTATCCCTCCACTTCATAGCGAGCAAATTATTACTCCGCAAGCAGGCTCTCTCCCCCAGCCTAAGACGAGACTCTACAAGCCGCTGGGGAAAGCCCATATTGTTTGAATGAAAAGCGACCAGAAAACTTAATCAGGGACTCATCAACGCAGACAACTTGATGGGGAGTAAACAAGTCTGCAAAACGTTGGTTGAAGTGGTTTATGAGGGGCCGAATTTTGTAGAGCCGATCATATGCAGGGTCTCAACGAGGACGAGAGAGTTCATTGTCGCTGAAGTGCATGAACCGCAAAATCTGCTCGTATCGTGCCCTGGACATGGAAGCAGAGAACACGCGCATATGGTGAATTGGGTCAGTGGACCAATATGACCGCAACTCACTCTTTTTGGTTATGCCCATGTTGAGGGAGAGGCCCAGAAAGATCTTAAATTCGGAAACCGTAATTGGTTTCCATTGTCTGGCAAGGGCAGACTGGGCAACAGTGGCGATGTGTTGACCAGCGTACAAATTGCTTTGGTCCACAATAGATCTATAGAGATCTTCGGTGAAAAACAGTGAGTAAAAATCAAGTGTCGTGGGGGGGCGTGTCCGGATGTAGCAGGAACAAGTCGTGTTCCAGTGGAGCTCCGTAAATCCTAATTGCATCCGCAACCATCCTGAACCTTAGAGCGCCGGGGGGGTCTCCAAATCCTCCCTATCTGGTGCCAGCTAGTACCTGCATCGGCCCTGGTGGATATTGTGGTGGTCGGCGGGCGGATCGCTCCTTTACAGGGCCGAGTTCGGCCTCCTGCTTTGTGGACCCGCCGCCATCTTGCGGCCTACCTCGCCTCCAGCGTCCTCGGGCTCCGGTGCTGCGATCTGCGGGTGGAGAGGCAGAGCACAGCGGCGCATCCACAGCGGCCACACCGGGGTGAACGTCGGACGGTGAGGGGGCTGGATGCTGAAAGGGGATCTCACGAAGCCGCTCCCGGGAGCCCGCGAACCGCCGCCATCTTGAGGCCTGACAATCCGCCGCCATCCTCCTGCCGCAAACATCTGGGGGGTCTCCAGTTAATCCCCCGAGGCCATCGGAAGTCTGCAGCACCCATCCCAGCGGCTATTTGTGGAGCCTGGCCGTTCGATTGGTCCTGGCGGGGCCGCTCCACACGCCATCTTGAGGCCTACCCTCCGGTCATCATCTGCGGACTCAGGCTCCGCTGTCTACAGGAGCCTCTTCACATCCGCTGGCAGTTCCTGAGAGAAGGTTGGTCTGAGGGGGGGCCTGGGGAAAGAGAGGGGGACCCCTTGCAGGTGCCATCCTGCGGCCTACTCACCTGGGCACATCCTCCACCCTCATCCTTTGCCCTCAGGTGCAGTGTTTCAGTATTACAGTGTTGCCCTCCTAGTGACTGCTGCTGTGCCCCCCCCCCCCGTGTGACCAGCCGTACAAGCCCTGCTTTGCCCTCTCTGTGTCTCCTCTTATAGTGATTGTGCCCTACTGGAAGCCCTGACCTTGAGCGGGTAGCTCACCCCACTCCTGTCCTCTGGCTTGCACGGGGAACCTGGGCACCTGTCTGACACCCCTCCCAGCAAAGGTTTTTGGCCCAGTCCCAGGACACCAACACTGACATAGCTTGCTGCTGCCAAGACCTAAAGGCCAGAACCCTCCAAGATCCTCCTTCATCACAGGTTGTACCTCGGATGGGTCACCCTAAGACCCGCTGCTCCAAATCCGGCTCAAGGACTCCTCGTGCCCCCCTGCCGGCTGCTGACTCAGCTACAAGGCGGTCCTCGGCTGTGATGGCGTCTGGCGCGCGGGAGGCCGCGGAATCGGGGGAGGTGGGGGCTCCCACAGGCGCTAAGATCCTGGCAGCCATAACATCCTGTAAAGAAACCCTGACAGCTAAGATCGACTTCTTGAGTGTAGATGTTGGCCTCATCCGCCAGGACATGGATAAGTTCCGCTCACGTGTCGCCGAGGTGGAGGATAGGCTCTCTGCGGTGGAGGATACGGTCCGCTCTGACTCCAGGGAAGTGAAGGCCTTGCAAATCCAGGTGAAGGCGCTACAAGAACGTGCAATAGATACTGAAAATCGCCTCAGGCGTAATAATATCCGCATACTTGGACTTCCTGAAAGGGCTGAGGGCCCTAGGCCCGCTGAGTTTGCTGAAGGACTCCTGTCCACCTTGTTTAACCTGGGGGAGTTGCCACCCACCTTTGTGGTGGAGAGAGCCCACAGGGTCCCACCACTCCCTCCGAGGCCTGGGGCACCTCCGCGCCCCTTTCTGCTGCGGCTGTTAAATTACCGCGACAGGGACCGTATCCTGGCGGCGGCTCGTACCATGCCTGATATCAAGTATGAGAACACCAAGCTTCTATTCTTTCCGGACTTCTCTCAGGAAGTACAACGAAGACGCAAGTCCTTTACCGATGTGAGACGCCGGCTCAGAGAAAGAGGAATTCGTTTTGGTATTCTATATCCCAGCAGGTTACGAATTACCGATGGTGACAACACCCGCTTTTTTGACACCCCGGAGGCTGCGGCGGCGTGGCTGGATGCCCGCTGATCATATCTGCTCGGGGGCTTGATGTGGCTGAACGTGATTGCCGGGGGGTAGCTACGTATCCCTCTTCTTTTGCAATGCTTCGACCCAAGTGGAATCCTGGAAACTTTAATCTTTGTTCCTGGCCCTTTCTCCCCATTGAGTCCAGCTTTGCCCTTGCAGATTGCTTGTTTGTCCTGCATCGCGGGATGGAATGTGCTTACTCCTGTCTAAGGAGCTCCACTGGAGGTCACCGAGGAGTCCACCTTTTGTTTGAGACGCACCCCCTGTCTACTTCCCCTCCCCGTTCTTTCTCCAGGACTGGACTGCTCCTTCCGAACTTGGTGCAGACTCTACTGGGAAGGACTGTACCCACCTGGGGCCCACCATCCGGGGGTCTCGGTGACCTGAAAGTTCTACAGTTATGGGAAGAAACCCTGCATCGGTTTGTATGGGTGGATGGCCTAGTGTTTTGGTCATCACCCTCGGTTCTTGTGATGTTGGGGTAGGGTTTTGTATGTTCTGTGGGGAGAGGGTTTTTTGTCTTAAAGCTAAGGTCAAAATATGTGCTGTCCATCTACTGAAGAGTATATATACTAAATTTGGGTTTGCTTCCACCTACGGGTGGTGTGGGATTATCCTGTTCTTGTTTCCCCCTGACGTCCCATGATGGCCTCCTCTGATACCGAGTCGCTAACTGTTTTTTTATGGAACATCAGGGGACTCAACTCCAAATACAAGCGTTCGCTGTTATTTCAATATTTAAAACTACATAGTCCCCACATAGTCCTGCTGCAGGAAACACACTTGACTGGTAGTAAGGTTCTGGCTCTGAAAAAACCTTGGGTGCAAAGGGCGCTACATGCGACCTACTCCTCGTACTCTCGAGGGGTGTCGATACTGATCAGTAAGCGAGTGCCATGCATGATCCATGAGGTTCACTTGGATCCCCAGGGGAAATTTTCTATGGTAGTCTTGAACATCTTTAATAAGAAATATGTTATTGTTAACGTGTATCTCCCTCCTCCGAGCCAGGTGCAGGTTTTGTATACTTTATATGAGAGGTTGGCTCCGCATTGCCCGGCGAGTGTCCTGTTTATGGGTGACTTTAATGCCACATTGTCCCGTGACCTAGATAGGCCCTCTCCACAAGCGACCTTCAATCCTGACCTTGGTTCGTGGGCCCTAGCAACGGACTACCAGGAGGTGTGGAGATGGCTTCACCCCCAGGATAGAGCTTACTCCTGTTTTTCCTCCACGTTCAAAACGTCCTCCCGCATTGATCTGGCATTTGCAAATGACCTCCTCCTGGCTAATGTCCAGGAGGCTAGCTACCTTCCCTCCGGTCTTTCGGATCATCACCCCCTTAAATTGATTATCAGGACCACCAAGATAAGGAGTAAAGCCCTTTGGAGGCTACAGCCCCATTGGATCAGTAACGTAACAGTTCACGACAGAGTTGCTCCTTCCTTGCATGACTACTGGGTGCGCAATGTGGGGTCAGCCTCCCTGGAGATGACGTGGGATGCCTCCAAAGCTTATGGTAGTGGACAGTACATTTCTGCTGTGGCGGCAGTCAAGGCAGAACTTGGGGACAGGGTATCTGAGTTGCAGCACAGGGTTGAGGAGGCTCTAGATCAGTACTCTGCCTCAACGACGGTCCCCAACTTCGAGCACCTCTTGTCGCTCAGGCGAGAACTGCATCTCCATGTCTCAAACACCACCAGGCTGGGTCTACAAGACAGCAGGCAGAGATACTTTGAATATGGAGATAAGAATAGCAAATTACTGGCTATGCTGGCCCAGCAGGACAGGCCAGTGGCGGTTATACCTGAAATACTCACGGAGGACGGGGTACTGGTTACCTCTCCGGAGGATATTTTATCTGCATTCACCAGGTTCTACACCTCCCTGTATGTCTCCTCGCTCCCTGAATGCTTTGACCCTGCACCAATGACCTCATTGTTAGATACGCTGGCACTGGGGTGGCTCTCTGATGAGGAGCGACAGCTCCTTGTTTTTTCGGAGATCACACCAGAGGAGGTCACGATGGCCATTGGGTCTTTCCCGGCAGGGAAGACCCCGAGGCCGGATGGGCTACCCATAGAGTATTATAGAGCACACATAGAACTCCTTGCCCCCAGGTTGGCCCAGGTGTATTGCTCATGTCTTGGACGGGGCTCCCTGCCCCCCTCTATGAGAGAGGCCCATATTATTCTTATTCCAAAGCCTAATAAGGACCTCAAACAGTGCGCCTCTTACAGGCCGATAACACTCCTTAATTGTGATTTAAAAATATTGACTAAAATACTGGCCATTAGACTTAATAAGGTAATCAAATCTCTGATTGATTCTGATCAAACTGGCTTTATGCCAGGTAGGTCCGCGGATATCAATATCCGTAGACTGTTTTCCAACATTCATGCCCCCCATGATAATCAAGGCACTAGGACTATTGCCACTCTAGATATGGAAAAGGCATTCGATACAGTGGAATGGGGGTATCTGTGGGAGGTGCTTAGAAGAATGGGTTTCCCCCTGCAATTTATTGCCTGGATAGGCGCACTGTACACCGGTCCCATGGCACGTATTAAAATGAATGGCTCCTTGTCTCCTCCGTTCCCCCTGCAGAGGGGCACCAGGCAGGGATGCCCTCTCTCCCCGGCCTTGTTTGCCCTGGCCATGGAACCTATTGCTGAGGCTCTCAGGAGTTCGGCTGTGGTCCGTGGTCTTCGGGTGGGCTGGCTGGAGGAGAAGGTGGCTCTCTATGCAGATGATCTTCTGCTCTTTTTGAATGATCCTGGTGACTCTCTGCGGGGTGCACTTGGAATTATGGATGCCTTCTCTGTCTTTACCGGGTTGAAGGTGAATTGGCATAAATCTCAACTCTTCCCGGTGGACGAAGGGGCCAGGACCTCTCCATCCTCTACCAAGCTTCAGTGGGTGGATAGGTTTACCTACTTGGGTATTATTGTCTCAAGGGAGAGCGAGGACTTTGTCCGGCTTAATCTTGAGCCTGTTCTGGTAGGGATCAGGTCCAGGTTGAAGGCGTGGGGCAATCTTCCCCTCTCCCTTATAGGCCGCATTAACCTTCTAAAAATGAAGATCCTTCCCAAGCTTACGTACATTTTTAGGAACTCCCCACAATGGCTGACTAAAACCTTCTTTAATTCTCTGAAACAACTTTTTCTCTCCTTCATTTGGGGACCCAAGTCCCCTAGATTCAGATATTCCACTCTCACCAGGCCTGTGGGGAATGGGGGGTTGGCTCTTCCTGATTGTCACAAATATTTCTTGGCCACTCAGCTCGTAACAGCCCACTGGTGGTTGCGACCGGACCTGACCAATGCTGCAACGGTTCTGGAAGCAGCTATAGTGGGGTCGCTGGAGGCCTTGCGGGGGTTGCTATTCAGGGGGCTGAAAACTCCTCACTGCCTCACCCCTTCTATGCGCACCACTATAAGGGCGTGGAGGGCGGGGGAGGCGCTGAGGACCCCCCTGCCGAACTCCTGGTCTCCCCACACCCCCCTGTGGCTGAATCCTAACCTCCCGCAGTTCAGTACCATCCCGGACCCGCAGGCCTGGGCCAAGTGTAAAATATTAACTCTCGAACATGTCATCACTAACGGGGAACTTACTCCCTTTCAAATACTACGCACTAAATTTAATGTGCCTGCGTGGGCCCATTTTCGTTATCTCCAAATAGCACATGCATATCGATGTCAATTTTTAAGTCAACCGTTCGTGCTAGAATACTCTGAGTTTGAATCCATCCTTCGGGTTGAGGACCTGGAGAAACCCATGTCTCAGATTTATAGGTCCCTGCTGGTTGCTGCTGTCCCCGAGTTGTCCTCCCTCCGCAGGAAATGGGTGGAGGACATACCGGAGTTGGATGACGATGATTGGAGGGAGGTTTGGGATTTTCCATTCTCCCCTTTGGTATCAGCCAGGGACAAATTGGTCCAATACAAAATTGTTCATAGAGCCCATTACACGCCTCACAGATTACATCAGATGTCGCTGACGCATTCTTCAGCATGCTGGCGATGCTCCTATCGGCCAGGAGACTTCCTTCACATTTTCTGGACTTGTCCAGCGATTGAATGCTACTGGAAGGAGGTTCTCCTTGGTGATAGGCAGGACTACTAAGATCAGTATCCCTTGTGACCCTAAATACTGTCTGCTGGGGTTCGTGGAACAAATGTCGATCCTCAGAGCTAGGAAAACGCTTATATCTTTGTTATTGTACTATGCACGAAAGGCCATCACCATGACCTGGAAGCAATCGTCCCCCCCTTCTATCAGGTTTTGGAAGAACCTGGTGAACGCTAGTTTGCCCCTTTATAAGGCCACCTACTCGAGCAGGGGTTGCCCACGAAAGTTTGACAAGGTGTGGACCTGTTGGTTGGATGATACCACTACGGCAACTGATGTAGTGATTGACCCATAATCCTTCACTGAGGTCATGATGGGCTGTTAGGCTGCCCAAATGCTCCTATGCTATTTTATTCTGTACGTATAGCACTTAGCACAACACCTCCTGCAATAACCTCTCCCCACATTGGGGGTTAGCTAGTTAACGTTGTATTGTTTTGACCTGTCCTGATGCGGCCGTTGCTGCATAAGTGACAGACCATATGTTAAGAGATTGTGTCCATATGTGGCCTGTTGCCGCATTTAACGGTTGCCCCTGCGTGGGTACTGCTTGGCCCCTGCGTGGGCAATTGATGTGCTGATGAAAATTCAATAAAAACGATTTTATAAAAAAAAAAAAAAAAAATCAAGTGTCGTAAAATCAACAGTTTCCACGTTAATGCCAGGTTGGCCAGTGAATGGGGGAAGTACGGGTTCCACAGAAGTGGTGGGCACCCAATCAGGATTGGCGAATTCTGCAGGAAGGGCACTATGGGTACGACGGGCCTGTCTTTGTCTTCGTCTTGGTGGCAGCGGGACACTACTTGTGCTTGCCACCTAGCCAGCTTGAACTGCAATTATGGGACTCGCCACGTCACCACGTGCTACTGCAGTACTGGATGTACGTCCAGGGTGTACTAGGCCGCTGGTGCTTACCAGTTCACCAGAAGGATGAGCAGCTCTAGTACGTCTCTGCTCCATACGAGGGACCTGCGGTTCCTGCACCTGAACAACAGAAAAAATTCGGGATCAGGTACACCTGCCCTTAACAGGGACCTCATCTCCGTCGCCAGAGCTATCTGTCATGGAGCCGCTGTCCTCTACAGGATTGTATTCTGAGCCTGAATCTGACAGATGAGTGACTTCCTCTTCACTATCTGTCATGCTCAGAAACATGTAGGCCTCTTCACTAGTGTACCTTCGCTTTGCCATTTTGGGCTCTAAATTTAGGGGTACACTAGTGAGACTCACAGGTAAAAAAGCACCTAGGCTGTCAGTGACTGTATCAAAACGCTACAAAAAAAAACTGTTAGCGATCGCAGGGATCAGGCCTGACTCTGCGAACGCTGCAGTTATGTGTGTTGTGTTTTGTAAGTGACAGTGATCGATTGATACTGCACTTGGGTGGGCTGGGCTGGGCTTGGCGGAGGGGCTAAACGCAGGTGCTAGCAGGTATCTGGGCTGATCCCGCTAACAATGCGTTTTGGGAAACATAAACTGCTGGCGACGCTAATATAGATCTGATCAGATACTATATTACTAAGGGAGGTGTATGCTTTGCACGTGGGTGTTAGCGGTACTGGCACTAACCTGACGCTGCCTGGGGCGACGCAGACCTTATCTGACCCTCAAACTTATATCACCCGCCGGGTGATCAGGGGGTTAAACCTTTATTAGGTAATAAATGGCGGGTGCCCTGAAACTATAAAAAAAAACGAACCAACCAGCGTCACCTGTAACAGTTAGATGGTGATCACTGGTGAAAGGGTTAACTAGGGGGCAATCAGGGGGCTTTATGCGGTAGTATATGGGGGTCCCTGACGCTATAAAAAGCTGCGGCGAACCTAAATACCTACCTGCCTAACTAGCGTCGTCTGTGACACTAATACAGCGATCAGAAAAACGATCGCTTATTAGTGGCACTGGCGACGGGGGGTGATCATGGGGTTAAACCTTTATTGGGGGGGGTTATGGGGGTACCCTAGAGCTAAAGGGGGCTAATTCTAACTGCCCTAACAGTTATTGCAGTCACAAATGACACCAATGCAATAATAAAAAAAAAAATGCAATTGGTGTCACTGTAAATGGGGGTGCAGGGGTGATTGGGGGGGTGATCGGGGGGTGAAGGGGGGGTGAAAGTGTGCCTGGCATGTTCTACTGTGTAGTGTAGTGTTAGGTGCAACTCACTGATCCTCTCTCCTCGGTGCCGGAATGAAAAAGACAGATACGAGGAGAGATTACATCACTTCCTCTGCCTGTGTTTACATTACGGGAGAGGAAGTGATGTAATGCTGCCATTTCATTCGTCAGGAGCGATCGCGAGGGGGTGACCATGAATGAATGGCCGCCCCATCATCCCGGATCGCTCCTGCACGGAATCCGACCGCCGCTGGCACCGGGGGGGGGCCCGATCGGGCCCCCCAACCCGCGGGAAGGCATGGACGTACCTGTACGCCAATATGCCTGCCCATGCCATTCTTTCGACGTACATCGTCGTGCGGCGGTCAGCAACTGGTTAAAAAAAGGACTTGTGAAATGATAGTGTTAGAAGTAGACTTGAAAAAATGAACATCACCAGGACCAGATAGCTTACACTCAAGAGTCCTTAAGGAACTCACTCCTTGAAATTCAAGGTGAAAGCAAGACCGTTGTTCTTAATTTCTATGGACATTTTACTAACTCAAATGGTGCCAGCTGATTGGAAAAAAAACAACGTAGTACCAATATTTGAAAAAGGCTGAGATATATCCCCGGTAACTACAGGCAAGTCAGCCTAACATTAATAGTTTGTAAAATAAAAAATCAATTGCAGCCTCACTGTGCCCATCAAACGCAGCCACTGTGCCCATCAAATGCAGACACTGTGCCATCAAATAAAGCCACTGTGCCATCAAATGAAGCCACTGTGCCATCAAACGCAGCCACTGTACCCATAAATTGCCACCACTATGCCCATTAAACAATGCCAATGTGCCATCAAGCGCAGCCACTGGGCCCATCAAGCGCAGCCACTGTACCCATAAATTGCCACCACTGTGCCATCAAACGCAGCTACTGTAACCATCAATTGCCGCCAGTGTGCCCCATCAATTGCCACCAGTGTACCCCATCAATTGCTGCCAGTGTGTCCCATCAAATGCCACCAGTTTGCCCCATCAATTGCCGCCGTTGTGCCCCATCAATTGCCTCCAGTTTGCCCCATATATTGTAACCAGTTTGCCCCATCAAATTCTGCCAGTGTGCCCCCCCCCCCCCCCGCTCGGCACTTACCTGTCTTGGGGTCAGCGCTGTCCTCCAGGCCTCCTCCGAGTCCTCGATGTCTTCCCCCGTCCTCTTCTGCTATAATTGGATGCCTGATAGGTGTCCACTCACAGCGCCTGTCGCTTCAGCCAATCAGCATAAAATGTATTCTCTCTGGAGAAGAGAAGCCTGAGAGGTGATATAATAATCATGCACAAATACCTTGCTATTAGCCAGTGGTGGCTGGTACTCCAAATTTTTGGGGGGCGCAAACAAACTGAAAAAAAAACACTAAGTGCAGCCTCACTGTGCCCATCAAACGCAGCTACTGTGCCCATCAATTGCCACCAATGTGCTCATTAATTGCTGCCACTGTGCCCATCAAATTCAGCCACTGTGCCCATCAAACACAGCCACTGTTCCCATCAAACGCAGCCACCATGCCCTTCAAATGCAGCCACTGTGCCCATCAAATGCAGCCACTGTGCCCATCAAATGCAGCCACTGTGCCCATCAAATGCAGCCACTGTGCCCATTAAACTCTGCCACTGTGCCCATCAAGCGCAGCCACTGTGCCCATCAAACGCAGCCACTGTACCCATACATTTCCGCCACTGTGCCATCAAACAAAGCTATGGTTACATCAATTGCTGCCAGTGTGCCCCATCAATTGCTGCCAGTGTGCTCCATCAATTGCGCCAGTTTGCCCCACCAATTGCCACCAGTTTGCCCCATCACATTCTGCCAGTGTGCCCCCCCCCCCGCCCGGCACTTACCTGTCTCGGGTCAGAGCTGTCCTCCACACTCCCTCCGAGTCCTTGATGTCTTATCCTGTCCTCTTTTGCTATAATTGGACGCATGATAGGAGTCCAATCGCAGCGCCTGTCACTTCAGCCAATCAGCATAAAATGTATTCTCTCTGGAGAAGAGAAGCTTGAGAGGTGATATGATAATGATGCACAAATACCTTGCTATTAGCCAGTGGTGGCTGGTGCTCAAAATGTTTGGGAGGTGAAAACAAACTGAAAAAAAAAATCAATTCCAGCCTCATTGTGTCTATCAAACGCAGCTACTGTGCCAATCAATTGCCACCACTGTGCCCATCAATTGCCGCCACTGTCCCCATCAATTGCCGCCAGTTTTCCTCATCAATTGCCACCAGTTTGGCCCATCAAATTCTGCCAGTGTGCCCCCCTGCCCGGCACTTACCTGCCTCGAGTCAGCACTGTCCTCCATGCTCCCTTCGAGTCCTCGATGTCTTCTCCCATCCTCTTCTGCTATGATTGGATGCCTGATAGGCGTCCAATCACAGCGCCTGTTGGTTCAGCCAATCAGGTGACAGGCAACCAGACCAGTGCACCTGATTGGCTGAGAGACAGGTCAGGCCGCGTACACACGGGCGGACTGTTCGCCCAACTTTGTCCGCTGAACAGTGTTTCAGCGGACAGTCCACTCGTGTGTGGGCTTCAGCGGACAGTTTCAGCGGACTGTTTGACGAACAAAGTCTTACGGAATTTCCGTAAAACTGTTCGCTGAAACTTGGTTTCAGCGGACAGTCCGCCCGTGTGTGGGCCAGTCCGCTGTACTTTCGAAATGAGCGGACTGTTCCCGCCCGGAGAAAAGTCCGCTCATTTCGAGCGCGTCTCCAGGTAGGCGGGGCCCGCGAAGGAGACGTCGCTGGCCCCGCCACCTGGTATGGACTTAAAGGGGAACTCCAACGCCGAAAAAAATCGGCGTGGGGGTTCCCCCAAAGTCCACAACAGATCCTTGTCCGAGCACGCTACCCGGCCGGTCAGGAAAGGGGGGCGAGCGAGCGCGCCCCCCCCCTCCTGAGCCGTACCAGGCCACGTGCCCTCAACATGGGGGGTGCCTTGGGGAAGGGGGGGCCGCGCGGTTGATGAGGACAAGGGCCTCTTCCCGACAACCCTGGCCGTTGGTTTCGGGGTCTGCGGGCGGGGGGCTTATCGGAATCCGGGAGCCCCCTTTAATAAGGGGGCCCCCGGATACTGGCCCCCCACCCTATGTGAATGAGTATGGGGTACAATGTACCCCTACCCATTCACCTGTAAAATAAAAGTACCCAAAAAAAAAACACAACACACGAGATAAAATATTTTATTGCACAGCTCTGGGGGTCTTCCGTCTTCGGGGGTCTTCTCGCCGGACTCCTCCGCTATCTTCTTGTAGCTCTTTTGCTAGCGGAGGAGTCCGGCTTTCTTCCTCCCCGCCGCCGGCCTCTTCTCCCGACTTCGGGGGTCTTGTCCCCCTCTTCGGTTCTTCTGCCGGGCCACCGCGCCTTCTTATAGCTCTTTTGCAGGCGGTGGCCCGGTCTTCTGTCGCCGCTGTCGCTGTCGCCTTCCGTTCTTCTTCTTCTTCTTCTTCTTCTCCAGGAGATGTTGACACGTCGCTCTCTCCGGCCGGAATGGCAGAGCCGCGCTGCGCTGCCACTTATATAGTGACAATGGGGCGGTGTCACATGGTATATGTCACATGGGTTGGTCACATGGTGACCCCTCCCCCTTACGATGTCATAGTCCCCGTGTGACATCAACCCATGTGACCAACCCATGTGACATATACCATGTGACACCGCCCCATTGTCACTATATAAGTGGCCGCGCAGCGCGGCTCTGGCATTCCGGCCGGAGAGAGCGACGTGTCAACATCTCCTGGAGAAGAAGAAGAAGAAGAAGAAGAAGAAGAAGAAGAAGAAGAACGGAAGGCGACGGCGACAGCGGCGACAGAAGACCGGACCACCGCCTGCAAAAGAGCTATAAGAAGGCGCGGTGGCCCGGCAGAAGAACCGAAGAGGGGGACAAGACCCCCGAAGTCGGGAGAAGAGGCCGGCGGCGGGGAGGAAGAAAGCCGGACTCCTCCGCTAGCAAAAGAGCTACAAGAAGATAGCGGAGGAGTCCGGCGAGAAGACCCCCGAAGACGGAAGACCCCCGGAGCTGTGCAATAAAATATTTTATCTCGTGTGTTGTGTTTTTTTTGGGTACTTTTATTTTACAGGTGAATGGGTAGGGGTACATTGTACCCCATACTCATTCACATAGGGTGGGGGGCCGGTATCCGGGGGCCCCCTTATTAAAGGGGGCTCCCGGATTCCGATAAGCCCCCCGCCCGCAGACCCCGACAACCAACGGCCAGGGTTGTCGGGAAGAGGCCCTTGTCCTCATCAACATGGGGACAAGGTGCTTTGGGGTGGGGGGGCCGCGCGGCCCCCCCTTCCCCAAGGCACCCCCCATGTTGAGGGCACGCGGCCTGGTACGGCTCAGGAGGGGGGGCGTGCTCGCTCGCCCCCCTTTCCTGACCGGCCGGGTAGCGTGCTCGGACAAGGGTCTGTTGTGGACTTTGGGGGAACCCCCACGCCGATTTTTTTCGGCGTTGGAGTTCCCCTTTAAGTCCATACCAGGTGGCGGGGCCAGCGACGTCTCCTTCACGGGCCCCGCCTACCTGGAGACGCGCTCAAAATGAGCGGACTGTCCTCCTCGTGTGTGGGCGAGTCCGTTCATTTCAAAAGTTGCGCGGACTTAGTACGACGAACTTAGTCCGCTCAAAAAGTGCCGTGTGTGGGCAAGTTCGTTCATTCAAAAGTTTGAGCGGACTGTTTGACGAACTTAGTTTCGGCAGACAGTCCGCCCGTGTGTACGCGGCCTCAGTGTTAGGGAAGTGATTTATTTTGATTCCCTAACACAACACTGTGTAAACAGCAAATGCACAGTAGTGCACCGCTGTTTACCAATTTGGAAGCCTATTAGAGCCCATGGTTCTATTTAGGACGCCTATTAGAGCCTCTAAACAGGCACTTCCAAAAACACTGCTGCCGCTCTAATTCAGATGCCCGGCGCCCGACAAGGGGCAGGACACCTGACTAGGGTGCAGCAGCGGCGACAATAGATAGATTCATACAATGCATGAATCTATCTATTGGAGATTGATGGGTGCAGGAGAGAGGGGGTGGCTCTCCTGTGCCCTCTATGGACACACCGCCACTGCTGGTAGCCCTAGCATATGGAAAAAACTTTTCAGTGAGAGGGAGTTTAAAAAAACACGTGGCCATTCATTGAAACTGGAAATTGGAAAGGCTCTTTAAGAGTTCTCTAGCTCTGGTTTTGTTTTATTTTAACAAAACAAAAAGGAAGGCGCACTGACCTAGTGCATTACCATAAAAAAAGCTTTATTCAGAACAGAACAAATAGCAAAATGGCTACTCACAAACGAGTATTGATAAAAGGCATGATCAATACAAATGGATCCATCGCACCAAACATCGACACATCCAGATCTGATGTCAAGTGGATTGATTGATGAATACCCCAACATAAACGGCTGATGCGTTTCAGGATTTTTATGTATTTCAATTAATTTTGAATATTTATGTGTTTTAATTGCACTGGGAGATTTTGGAATATTTATCTATAAATATTTTTATATATTTAGCACTGATTTTATATATATATATATATATATATTTTTTTTTTATATGTTTAACACTGATTACAGATATATTTAATGGTATACATGTGAATGTTACTGGTATTTTTATTTTTAGTTAGGGTGAGGTTAAGCATTCACCTATCAAGCGCTACGTGTCACATCATTTTTTGGCTTTTGAAAATTATTGCACTGATCTGAATGTAGGGGAGAGGGTTGATATCCGTGTGCCTCCTTATTCTAAATGGTATTTCTAGATTCTGATAAGTCTCCTCCCTACAGACTCCTACATCCAGGAATGTGGGGATGAGATCTTTGTTGATAGGGACAAAGGACAGACGCCCTACCAATATTGTGGGCATGTAGCCTGGTATGGCTCTGGGGGAGGATCTCTTCTTTTCATTGCCAACTGAAGGGATATTTGGCTTAACTGCATCTATTATTATTATAATCAGCTTCCATTTTGATTGTCTTTCTTGTACTCCATTGCACATATTACTAGGTGCGTATTGGTAATCTAGTTTTGTTTCTCATGTTCCTGTTATCTTCTTTCAAGTTTAGTTTCTCATAAGTTACTTCACATTTCTTGTAAAGCACGTGATTTTCTAGAAGTGATGTATGATTAGCTTCACTTTTGTCATAAACTGTCTCTGTATTTGATTGGACAATCTGTATGACACGTTCAAAGGGCGGTACCTTCTGAAAGCCCCCTTTAAATATTCACACTAAAGAACAAAAATACTTTTTCGTCTTTTGTCAGTGTCTCAAAGGGTTAAATCTCCAGGCCTGTGGGGATTGGAAGTCACACCTTATACAGAGGTATTGAGGGTTAATCTACCTCTAGACTATAAACATCCTATCACCAACCAGGCTGCATGCCTGGATAAGGGTCTAGTAAGGTTTTTGTGGAGATTTCATGCTTTATTTTTTTGTTTTTTTGCTTGGCATCCACCATACAAATCCATACCAAACCCCTGTGTACAATAATTGTCTAGTATGAATTTTTCAGTTTGAGCTTCTACAGAGCATGTGGTCTAGTATGTTTTAGAAGGGGAAGGCTACATGCTTGCTGATCCTTATTTCCTAGATGCCCAGACTGCATGCCTGGATATGGCTATGATATAGATCAGAGGGTCTTCAAACTTTCTAAACAAAGGGCCATTTTACTGTCCTTCAGACCATAGGGGGCCAGAGTATGGCCAGGGAAAATAGAAAATGCCCCATGTAAATGGAAGTAAACAATGCCTCAGGCTTAGTAGTCAGTGGGAGCATAAAAAATTGCATATGGCCTGCAGTCAGTAGGAGGAATCATTGGTGTCAGTGGGAGGAATAGTGCTCCATCATTGGTGTCAGTGGGCAATCTGGGTGACAAAGACCTCATCTTCATATCTCTGACAAGGTAGATGTTGGGATCAGTGAGGGAGGGACTTATCAGAATCTGAAATCCCTCTTTAGAAAATCCACATTCCTATGTGAATAAGTAAGAGATATATAATACCCTATGTTAATTATTCAAAAAATATTGACAAAGCAAATAAACACATAAACACCATAGAAAAAGTTTTTTTTTTTTATGGAAAAAAAGTCCCACATGTAAATCCAAGGTCAGTCATATCTTCCAGCAATGTAGATCCATTATCAGTCATGATGAGCGATACCCAATGACCCTCCCAACACAAACTTGATAACACAGGCCACAATGATTCTCTACCACTGAACTCCTGTCACAAAGGACTGCTTCCTGGCTGGCTGCTCCATGTTAACAAACTGGTTGAGGATGGTCATTGAAGTCACTATGGGGTCATGAAATCACCTGGAATCCCCCGGCCACTTGTTTACAAACAGAAGCAAGCAAGGAATCGGAACTGCCATTTGGCAACGATAGGATTTTTTTGTCACTTTTGCTAGAGAACATCCTACCCAGGGGTGGACCGAGGGCCCCATGCCACTAGGGGGCCCCATCAGACTGGCCAGCCTCAGTAAAAGCAGGGACAGTATGTAAAAATCAGTGTTTTTTTAATCTGTCCCTGAAATGTCCCATGCCGACATCATTTTGCTGTAAAAAAAAAGGAAGCTATAGATGCTCCGCCTCTGTACTGCCTCCTCAGCCAATGGAAACAGTGTACACGCCCCCTTTCTCTCCGCGGCTCATTTGATTTCAGAGCAGGAGACTGCCAACAGCTGGAGGAGGGGACACAGCGTGCAGTGTGGGAAGGGCTGCAACCTGCTGGAAGGTAAGCTTGCTGAGTGTCAGTGGCTTAATCTAGTGAGCAGGAGGGGGAGGAGGTGTTTTTTCTCTAGCAGGGCTCTGAAGCTGTTAGATCGATTTTCTGTGTGAGAAGTGCCATGCTTCTGGAGGAAGTGCTATGCTTCTGGAGCTCCTGCATTACCACCTAAAGTGTCTGAGCTGCTGGGGCACTACAAGTCCCAGCATGCCTGGAGATGGGGGCAGCAGTGTGTTTTTTGGGCTGGTTTCTGGGTGAAAAGTGCTGGTGTCTGTATATATATATATATATATATATATATATAAATGTGGTGTGTGTGTGTGTATACGTACATGGGACACAGGAGCTCATTACATAGTGGGTTATATAGGCACCTCTGGTGATTGGACACTGGTTAACCCCAATTAAGGAGAATTCCTCCCCTATATAACCCCTCCCATATGGGAGGCACCTCAGTTTTTTCGCCAGTGTCTATAGTGGTTGGTCACGTAAAACATGTGCTATGAAGAAAGCTCTGTGCAGGTTGGAAGACTGGGCTCTGGGAAAACCAGACTTGGTGTACTATTTACATAGTGGCATGAAAGTTTCTGGCAGAGTCTTTTACAAGGTCCAAGTAGGAGGTTCTTCAGAAAAACCTGAAGGTTGGCACAACTCTGCCCGCCGTGATGGGTGAAGGCTGGAATCTGTCTGTTTTCAGCAATTCCTGTGGCGAGGACAGGTAAGGGAAGTTAATCCTATATATATTATGGATTTCTTCATTTGAGTAGTAGTATGTCTTACCTGGTTTCCACCACTAGAGGGTGTAACAGCAGCCTGATGCATACTTACATGCCTTTCAGTACACACGCTCAGTGAAGCCTGGTTCCCCAGATGTCTCACGTCTCCACTGCAATCCCTGCCACAATATAGGTAATACAGGGGTCCCACATAGTCTGGGGGTCCCACGCAGCTCCGATGGAGATTCCCTTTCCCCCCTGGATTCCGGCGGTCCTCGTGCACGTGCGCCGAGCGCGCTCCCGGGCTAATGGAGGAGGGGGGAGTGTGGTTGTGAGCCGTGCACGTTGGTATGCACGGCGCTGTACTGCGCAGGTGCCAGGTGGCAGATTTAAAAAGCCCAGAGCGTCAGGGGGCTGCAAGTGTGAGACACAGGAGCTGTGGGCAGTAAGCATCCCAAGGGATTGGATCCAGGCAAACCTAAGACACCTACTCAGCATCAGGTTGTGCAGTTTAACCACTTTCAGACCGGACCAATTTGCTGGTCAAAGACCAGACCACTTTTTGCGATTCGGCACTGCGTCGCTTTAACTGACAATTGCGCGGTCGTGCGACGTGGCTCCCAAACAAAATTGACGTCCTTTTTTTCCCACAAATAGAACTTTCTTTTGGTGGTATTTGATCACTCCTGCGGTTTTTATTTTTTGCGCTATAAACAAAAATAGCGACAATTTTGAAAAAAACGCATTATTTTTAACTTTTTGTTATAATAAATATCCCCCAAAAATATATAAAAAAAAATTTTTTCCCTCAGTTTAGGCCGATACGTATTCTTCTACATATTTTTGGTAAAAAAAAAAAATCGCAATAAGCAATTATTGATTGGTTTGCGCAAAAGTTATAGCGTTTACAAAATAGGGATAGTTGGTTTTATAGCATTTTTATTAATAATTTTTTATTATTTTTTTTTTACTAGCAATGGCGGCGATCAGCGATTTTTATTGTGACTGCGACATTGTGGGGGACCCATCGGACATTTTTGACACATTTTTGGGACCATTGTCATTTATACAATAATCACTGCTATATAAATGCAGTGATTCCTGTGTAAATGACACTAGCAGTGAAAGGGTTAACCAATGGGTGGCAGTGTAGGGGTTAAGTGTTCCTAGGGGTGTGTTACTAACTGTGGGGGGGTTGGGCTTTCATTTAGTGAACACTGATCTCTGCTCCAATCACATGGAGCAGAGATCAGCGTCACTAGTTGCTAGGCAGAATGGAGAAATGTTGTTTACAACGGCATTTCTTCATTCGGCCGCTCCGTGAGACGATCGTGGGGATGCCTGCGACCGGACTCACGGAGGTCCCGACCAGCACGGGAGCGCGCCCCCGGCGGCGCGCTCCTGATGGCAGGGCGGCAAATTTAAAGGGACGTACATGTACGCCCATTTGCCTGCCCGTGCCATTCTGTCGACGTACATCGTCGTGCGCTGGTCGGCAAGTGGTTAAGCATATATATTTATTGTGAGACTTTAAGCACAACAGTAATTGCACTTTGTACTAGTACCTCTGCTTTGTAGCTTAGGACTATGTCTCCTCGTAAGAGGGTCTCAGGGGGAGGTAACAAGGGCACTGGTAAATCACCGCCTAGGTCCAGGGGTTCTAAAAATGCCTGTAAGTTACCATCCCCCCCTGCAAGACTGGAGCCAGCCTCACAGGATGAGTCAGTGCCCCTGTCAGGTTTTGCAGCCTCTCCTAATGTCTCAGCCCTGGTATACGTCACTGAGGACTCCCTTAGGGCTACATTGGAGGGTTTTGAAGGGAGAATCATGAATTTTATTTCTGCTTCCCTGAAAGATAGCAGGGAAAGGGGTAGATCCCCTCCCTCTGCTGAGATTCCTCTTTCAGATGATTCTTCTGACAATGAGGAGAGATCCCTATCTTGAGACAGGGATCTTGAGCAGTCGGAGGAATCAAAGGAAGAGGAGAGAGTCCCCTCCTCCCAGGCGCTCAGAAAACAGGTGCAGTATCATACTGAATTGGTGCGTACCACATTCAGAATGCCTGCTGCTGAAGTCGCTACGTCCTCTGTTTCTTCCCTGGGAGTCAGCAAAGTCCCACAGACTGCCTTTTCCTTTCCAATTCATCCCTTAATGGATAAATTGTTGTATGAGGATTGGGGACATCCCGATAAACTGTTTGCTCCTCCTAAAAGGTTTTCTATGCATTATCCTCTGGAGGAAAGTTTCACCAAGCAATGGGGGGGTCCCATCTGTTGATGCGGCTGTTTCTTGCGTAAAAACCTGACCTGTTTGTTGGATAATGCTCAGGTATTTAAAGATCCAACTGATAAGAAGCTGGAAACATTATTAAAAGCCTCCTTTTCCATGACTGGCGCTGTAGTGCAACCTACAGTCACAGCCGTGGGGTTGTGTCAGTTCCTCAAGGAACAAGTTAAGCAGATGCTTGGCCTCCTTCCCAGTGAGGAAGTGGAGAATTATGCAGAAATACCTCAAATTCTGTGTTTCATGATTGATGCGATTTTGGATTCTGTCCAACAAGCATCTCGTTTGTCTCTCCTGTTGGTACACATGCGAAGGGCCCTATGGCTAAAGAATTGGGCAGCTGAGCTATCATGCAAGAAGCATTTGATTGGGTTCCCGTTTAAAAGGGGAACGTTTGTTTGGAGAAGAATTAGACAAATTAATCTACTCTCCTTCCAGTCAAAAGGAGCAAAACATTCATTTATGCGTTCTCTCTCTCCCGGAGCATCAAGCTCTAAGCAGTGGCGACGGCCTTCTCAACCCTCCTCTACAGGAAAGGCTCAAAGCCGGGCCCAGGGGCAGAAGAAATCCTGGGGGCGAAAGCCTGCCAAGCAGAGCCCAAAAACTTCCCTGTGAAGGGGCGCCCCCGCTCGGCCGAGTGGGGGGGAAGGCTCCTGCAGTTTGCGGAAGCCTGACGGGAAGAGATCCGGGAGTGATCTCTTCGGTATCTCTGGGCTACAAGCTGGAGTTTCAAGAGATTCCACCTTCTCGCTTTCTAAGGTCAAGGATTCAGGGGGACCCAGTAAAGCAAAAACCGCTATTTCTGGCCTTAGATCACTTACTATCCCAGGGGTTGATAGTAGAAGTGGACCCAAAAGAACAGGGTTCAGGGTTTTACTCGAATCTCTTCACCGTTCCGAAGCCAAATGGAAGTGTCAGACCTATCCTGGATCTGAAGGATCTGAACCGGTTTTTACGCATCCGGTCCTTCCGAATGCAGTCAATTCACACTGTGGTCTCCTCCCTGCAAGGGGGAGAGTTTATGGCATCAATAGACATCAAGGATGCACATCTCCATGTGTAAATTTTTCCCGCACACCACAAGTATCTAAGGTTCGCGGTAGAGCGGCGCCATTTTCAATTTGTGGCCTTGCCGTTCGGGCTCGCTACGGCCCCTCGAGTCTTCACAAAGATTCTGGACCCTCTCTTGACACACCTAAGAGCTCAGGGTATAGCCGTCATGGTTTATCTAGACGATTTGCTTCTCATGGAGAAAACAGTAGCGTTCCTGAACCACAGTGTTACCAGAACACTAGAACACCTGGAACGCCTAGGTTGGATTATAAACCTAGAAAAGTCGTCCCTACAGCCTGCTACCAGGTTGGAATACCTGGGTATGCTTATCGACACCGCTCAGGGCAGGGTGTTTCTTCCAAGGCCAAAAGCCTTGGCCATTGGGGATCTGGTGCGCCTAATTCTGGGCAGGAGATCTTCCCCCATTCGGTTGTGCATGAGACTGTTAGGGAAAATGGTCACCTCCTTCGAGGCCGTTCCATTCGCCCAGTTCCATTCAAGGCCTCTGTAAAGATGCATCCTTGCGGCTTGGAACAGGAAGCCCCAGTCCTTGGATCTTCCTATGCGTCTATCCCCAGGGACACGCAAGAGTCTCGTCTGGTGGTTACAAATTGAGAATTTGCTGAAAGGCAAAACTTTTCTTCCTCTTCCATGGAAGATTATTACGACAGATGCCAGCCTGACAGGCTGGGGAACAGTGTTGGAGGAGACGTGCTCGCAGGGGAAATGGTCTGCGATCGAGAAGCTATTGCCCATAAATGTCTTGGAGATCAGGGCAGTTTATATGGCTCTCATAAGGTGGTCTTACAGACAACGGGGTCTCCCTGTTCGGGTTCAGTCTGACAATGCCACAGCAGTGGCCTATATCAATCACCAGGGCGGTACCAGGAGTCTGGTTGTGCAAAAAGAGGTGAATCGCATACTTGTCTGGGCAGAAAAGCATGTTCCATGCTTTTCTGCAGTCTTCATTCCAGGAGTGGAAAATTGGCAGGCGGATTTTCTGAGCCGCCAGCTGTTGTGGCCAGGAGAATGGGCTCTGCACCCCAACGTGTTTTGGAACATATGTCGCAGGTGGGGTACTCCAGACGTAGATCTGTTTGCGTCCAGGTTCATCAGAAAACTGGACAAATTCGTGTCAAGAACAAGAGATGCACTTGCTCAGGGGTCGGATGCTCTGACAGTTCCCTGGGATCAGTACAATCTGATTTATGCCTTCCCCCTGTGCCAGCTTCTGTCGCGGTTCCTGGGAAGAGTCAAAAGGGAGACAAAATCGGTGCTTTGGTAGCCCCGGTTTGGCCCAGGCGACCTTGGTACGCAGAGATCATGAAGTTGGCAGTAGGCAGGCCATGGATCCTACCTCTCTGGCCAGATCTGCTCTCACAGGGTCCTATTTACCATCCTGCTTTACACAGTCTGAATTTGATGGTTTGGCTGCTGAGACCCACATTCTGAGAGACCGTGGGCTTTCGGGGCCAGTCCTTTCTACTCTGGTCAATGCCAGAAAGCCGGCCTCCAGGCTTATTTACTACAAAATCTGGAGGGCATATGTTTCCTGGTGTGAACTCAGGGAATGGCATCCTAGAAAGTACAGTATGTCATTAGCAGGATCTTGGCCTTCCTTCAGTCAGGCCTAGACGTGAATTTGGCCGTAAGCACTATCAAGGTGCAGATTTCGGCCTTGTCAGTATTTTTTCAGAAGCCACTTGCATCGCATTCCCTGGTGCGGGCTTTCATCCAGGGGGCTATGAAGATAAGGCCACCAGTCAAACCTCCGGTATGCCCATAGGATCTGAATTTGGTTCTCTCGGCTTTGCAGGGGCAACCATTTGAACCTTTGCATCTGGCTTCATTAGTTCTTCTGACTAAAAAATTGGTTTTCTTGGTAGCCATATGCACGGCTAGAAGAATGTCAGAACTAGCAGGTCTCTCCAGCAAAGAGCCGTATCTAATTATTCATAAGAACCGGGTGATCATGCGCCCCAACAGGTCCTTTCTACCTAAGGTGGTTTCGGGATTCCATTTGAATCAAGATGTAATCCTACCATCCTTTTTTCTGGACCCACAGTCCGCAGAAGAAGAATCTTTGCACACTTTGGATGTGGTTAGGGCAATCAGTATCTATCTTCAAGCGACTGCTCAAATAAGGAAAACTGATTGCTTTTTCGTTTTGCCGGAAGGCCCTAGGAAGGGCCAGGCGGCATCAAAATCCACTCTCTCATGGTGGATTAGACAGATTATTTCTCAGGCCTATAGTGTTAAAGGAAAAATACCTCCTTTTCAAGTGAAAGCGCACTCTACTAGGGCTGTAAATGCTTCTTGGGCAGTGCATCGCTAGGCCTCCCTGGCTCAGATCTGTAAGGCTGCAACTTGGTCATCAGTCCACACATTCACCAGATTCTATCAGGTGGATGTCAGAGGGCAAGAGGATATCGCCTTTGGGCGCAGTGTACTGCAGGCTGTAGTTTAGGTCCTGTGTCCCCTGATGTACTCTCAAGAAAAGGATTTTACAGGTAAGCTGTATATAAAAAATCCTAATATATATATATATATATATATATATATATATATTTGGGTGTTATTTAGCCTCTGTGTAGAGCACACCAGTGAGCAGAGTCCATGCCATTTATGCCATTTAAGGGATTGTTGGCCCACTTTTATTAAAAGTAAAACAAAACAAGTCCAATAACAGGTGGGTTTCCCACACAGGGGTTTCAGCTTTCCACAGCAACTGCGTAATAATAGAAATGAAAAATGCCAAGCCACCTGGCTCTCCTCAGCAATACCGCCGTTCAGGCTTACACTTCAGCCCTCTTATCCCTATAACAGGGATGTCGTACAACTACTGTACCTCTTTTTCTCTTCTTTGCTGCTCAGCCCACAGCTTTGGGCCCCTTATACCATGCAGACATGCATGCTTCTCCCTTGCTTGCCTGGACTCCTCGGGAGGGTGGAGCCCAGAACCCTGGTCTTGGCTCTGTTATAAGCCCAGGACCCACCTGTGCAATCAACCAGCCAGACTTCTGGCTGTTCCCAAAACCCGGTCCCAGGATTGGAGATTCCGTCCCACCCATAACACTATGGAATCTCCGGGCTCCAGGTCCCAAACTGGATTTTTGAAAACAATGAGGAAACTGAAAAACCAGTTTCCTCACAAACAAACAACTCCCCTGGAGCCCCTCAACCTGCCTGGTTGAGAACCCTGCATCCTTCCTCCGGTGGGGTACCATACTACCACTATACATATATATATATGGGTGTGGTGTGTGCGTGTGTGTATATATATATATATATATTAGAGCTGGGCGATTTTTCAAAAAAAATAAATAAATCTGCGATTATAAAAAAAAAAAAACCACATGGTTCGAATCAAGTATTTTTTTTTTTATGGACACTGTGCCGGTCCTGAGGAGCTGCGGGCAGGAGTTTTTAGGCAAGGCCACTGCTTTGGCCTAGTCCGCGGTGCCCTCAGCACCTCGGGACCAGCGCGGTGGTGAAAAAAAATCGATTTGCTTATATTTTGAATTGATTTGACCTCTCAGCTTGATCCAAGATTTAAATCGATTTTTTTCCCCCAGCCCTAAATATATATATATATATATATATATATATATATATATATATATATATATATGTGTGTGTTTATGGTGTGTGTCTGTGTGTCTATGTGTATACTGTGTGTCTATCAGTGGCAGTGCGTCCATAAGGGGAGCTTGGGCACTGCCCCCTCTCTCCTGGCACCTCTCTATCACCATAGATAGATTCATTCATTGCATGAATCTATCTATGGTCGCCGCTGACACCCCCTATTTAGGTACCCGGCTCCTTTTCGGGCACAGTGGCGGGTCTGTTTTTGGGATGCACCTGATTAGAGCCTTAGGCTCTAATAGGCACCCACAAAGGTGAACAGCAGGCGTCATGCTGGGCGTTCACTGTTCACTCAGCTGTGTGTGTGTGTTAGCAAAGCAAAGGAATTCACTTTGCTAACACTGAACTGCCTCTCAGCCAATCAGGTGCTCAGGTCTGTTACCTGTCACCTGATTGTCTGAAGTGTCAGGCACTTTGATTGGATGCCTGACAGAGGATGGAAGAAGACATCGAGGGGCATGCAGGACACCGCTACTGACCCGCTCCGAGACAGGTAAGTGCCGGGAGATGCACATTAGCAGCAACTGATGGGCACACTGGCAGTATTTGATAGGGCACAGTAGGGGCAATTGATGGGCACACTGGCAGCATTTGATGATGCACAGTAGTCGCTATTAATGGGCACAGTAGTGGCAACTGATTGGCACACTGGCAGCATTCGATGGGGCACAGTAGCAGCAATTGATGGGCACGCTGGCAGCATTTGATGGGGCACAGTGGCTGCGTTTGATGAGCACAGTGGCTGCATTTGATGGGCACAGTGGCAGCAATTTATGGGTACATTGGCTGCACTTGATGGGTACAGTGGCGGCAATTTATGGGGTACAGTGGCAACAATCTATGGGGCACAGTGGTGGCAATTTATGGGGCACAGTGGCGGCAATTTATGCGGCACAGTGGCGGCAAGTTATGGGCACAGTGGCTGCGCTTGATGGGCACAATGGCTGCGTTTGATGGGCACAGTGGCTGCAATTGAGGTTTGTTTTTTTTTTTGTTTTTTCAGTTTGTTTGTGCCCCCCCCCCCACATAAATTTTGAGCACCAGCCAAAATCTGGTGTCTATGTGTATATATATATATATATAATGTGTGTGTGTGTGTGTATGTGTGTGTATACTGTATGTTTCATTTGTGCCTACTGCTGCTAAACAGAAGTCGATCTAACAATACTATGCCCCTGAAAAATCCACAGCCATTCAGAGGCAGCTGAATGGTGAACCGCTGAGCCCGACCTCGGATCAGGCAGCAGGGCAGGTCTAGGTGCGTGCCTGTGCCGTGATTTGGCACACATCAAGTATGGCTTTTATTCACATGCCCCACTGCCAGATCTGAGGCCAACCACAGCAGTTATTTCGCACTATTTCGCTGGCTCTAAGACTCACTTGCGCAGTTCAGAGCCTGCAACAATGGATTTTTTTTTCTAATTTAAAGACCTTTAAATTAAGGTGCAAAGGTCTGTGTAAGGGGACACTGATAGAAGGTGACACACTGGGGGGACTCTGCCATAAGGTAGGACTCGGTGGACTGTGATGTATAGGGAGAATGTTAGGACTTTGGTGTAAGGTAGGGCTGATGTGAGCTTGGCACTCATCCTGACTGTACTCTATATGTTGTTTTGTATGTTACTTACTCCTGGCATGGCGGCCACCTGTAAGCCTGGGGGCCCCATAATCTTCTATTGCCCGGGGGCCCCATGAGTTGTCAGTCCGCCCCTGATCCTACCAGATTGTCACTTCACAAGCAGGTTTAAGGCATCCCTCAAACACGATATTTAAAGGAAAGGTATATTTTTAACATTGTCTTATTAAAATACCATCTACCAGCTGAAATGTATTATTTCATATTTATTTATTTTGCATTGGTATATGTGCCCCGTGGCAGTGCCCAGCAACCCATGCCC
This sequence comes from Lithobates pipiens, assembly GCF_037356315.1. Classification (NCBI taxonomy): domain Eukaryota; kingdom Metazoa; phylum Chordata; class Amphibia; order Anura; family Ranidae; genus Lithobates; species Lithobates pipiens. The sequence continues at coordinate 197,448,951 of NW_027507787.1, forward strand.
TATATTTACCAAAAATGTGCAATCTGGCTTTGAAATCCGATAGTAAAAAAAAAGACAATAAAAAAAGACAATATTTGGCTGCTATAGACTTCAGTGTGGTCTTTGCACTATGTCCAAGGGTTGCAGACAACTTTTTACAAGTGTTCACTGAGTCTAGGTTGACATCTATGTGTTTGCAGTTGATGCGTTTTTCAGCACATTTTGCAGGTGCGTTTGCGTTTTTAAACCCCCGGTTTTTATGCATGGATTTTTCTTGCATTTTGCATTCTGCATTTTTGTGTTTTTTTTGTTCCCTTTAAAAACACTGTATATAGCTGGTTGCTAGGGAGGCCGTCACGTCCTTAACCACTTCAATACAGGGCATTTTCATCCCCTTCCTGCCCAGGCCAATTTTCAGCTTTCAGTGCTGTAACATTTTGAATGACAATTGCGCAATCATGCAACACTGTACCTATTTGACATTTTGATAATTTTTTTCCCCACAAACAGATCTTTCTTTTGGTGGTATTTTATCCCCTCTGCAGTCTTTATTTTTTGCACTATAAACAAAAAAATTAGTACCAATTTTGAAATAAAAACACAATATTTTTTACCTTTTGCTATAATAAATATTCCAATAAAAAAAAATAATAATAATTTCTTCCTCGGTTTAGGCCGATATGTATTCTACATATTTTTGGGAAAAAAACACAATGATTACTGTATAAATGTCACTGTCAGGGAAGGGGCTAACACTAGGGGGCAATCAAGGGGTTAAATGTGTTACCTAGGGAGTGATTCTAACTGTGGGGGGAGGAGACTGACTGGGGGAGGTGACCGATCGGTGTCCCAATATACAAGGGACACGCAATCTGTCTTCTTTCCCCTGACAGGATGTGGATCTGTGTGTTTACACACACAGATCCACGTCCCTGTTCTGTGACAAGCAATCGCGGGTGCACACGATGTCTGCAGGGTGCACGCATTGGCTCCAGAGTGACGCGGCAGGCGCACTAATGCACACCCCCTAGACGGCCAGAAAGCTGAGGATGTCATATGGCCACGCAGGATGAGAGAGGTACCTTTCGCCTGTCATTTGTCTGCCAGCTTGGTGTACCCCGTTATCCATACCAGACCCTTATCTGAGCTTGCAGTCCAACAGATCTGGAAAGGGAGGAAACAAGAGAGCTCCCCCCCCGAACCATACCAGGCCACATGCCTTCAACATTTGAGGCGAATGGGTTCTGCCACCCACCCTAAAGCACCTTATCACCATGTTGATGGGGACAAGGTCCTCTTCCCCACAACCCTGGGCTATGGTTGTGGGGGTCTGCAGATGGGGGGCTTATCAGAATCTGGAAGCCCCCTTCAACAGGGGGTCCCCAGATTCTGCCCCCAATATAATTCCATATTAATGTCCCCTGATCTATCGTCAATCACGCCGCCCACTGGACTGCCGAACCTGAAAAAAAAAAAAAAGCTCTGGTATTATTTTTGGAATTGTCAAAAACTGCCTGTGTTTTTTTCTCTATGTGACACTTTTTTTGGTGAATGAGTAGGGGTACAATGTATCCCTACTCATTCACATGGGGGAGCAGGACTTTAGCGACCCCCTTTCAAAGGGGGCTTCCAGATTCTGATTAGCCCCCATGTCTGCAGACCCCTACAACCATAGCATAGGGGAGGGGGAAATAGGCACTTGTCCCCCTTGCCCCAAAGAACCCCCCCAATGTTGAGAGCATGTGGCCTGGTATGGTTCGGGAGAGGACGCTCGCTCGTCCCCTCTATTTCCTGACCTGACCAGGTGTATGCTTGGATAAGGGTCTTGTATGATAAATTTTTTAGCCAGCGGTTGTTTTTTTACATTCAACTGCCAGTGGGGAATTTCACTGACAGCTGATGACACATCATTTGTTAAGGATGCAGCGGCCGGCTTCCCAGCCCACTCGTTAGTAACTAGCTGTATACAGTGTTTTTATAGGGAAAAAAAACACAAAATGCATAACGCATTGAAAAAAATGCAACATCTGTGTTTCTGTTGCGACTCCATTTAAGTCTAATACACGTAAAGCACAATCAGCTGTGGCAAAAAACGCACTGACTGAAAAATACATATATGTGAAGGGGTACCTTAGGAAACCATGTTAATTGGACTGTAGTGCATTTTTGCAAAACGGAAAACTAATAAAAAAAGCGTATAGGTGTGGACCTAGGATGAAAGTCCAGCAAAGAGAGCTTTGTATTGGTCACTCTACAATAAACAGGTGTGGTCTTTGAGAGAAGTAAGCAGAGACAAGGGAGGTTGGGTCTAGCAACTTAGTGTCAGGGCTGGGCTCAATTGCCAGCTCCTATCTCTCCACAGGTACTCAGTTGTTGGTGATATCCTGTTCATCAGTCCTGCCTACTTAAGCCGTCCAGCCCAGAGGATCTCCGCCTTCGCCTTAGTCAACATCACAGAAACGCTCTCCTGCATTCCTGTTTAAAGACTTGCTTGGCTGACATGTTTTGACTATGTTTGTTCTATTTTGTTCTATTTACTTTTATTATTAAACAAGTGTGATTTAACTGTACTTCTGTCTCGGTCTGATTTCATGGTTTCTGACACTTAGGGAGTTAGGTGAAAAAGAATTTAAAAGGGCCTTTGCCTGCATATGAGCATAGAGAGTAAATGGTCACTTTCTTACATGTTTTAACCACTTCCTGCCCAGGCTATTGTCAAATGAGGGCTGGGCGGTACATTCGACATTTCAGGTGGAGGTCATATGACATTCTTCCAGAACATGCCTCACACTCACCCTATGGGCCACGCTGCGGCATGGTCTGTCACCAACTGTGTCCACATCACAGCAGATCACATGATAATTGTAGACAATGAATGTCTTTGATTCATGCCATTCATTGTGTACAATTGTGTTGCTAGCTATGATTAGTCACAGCGTGAGTGATCACATGGTACAAACAGGGCCAATCACAGCTAATCGGAACAAAATGCACTGAATGAATCAATTTCATTCAGTAAAAAATGGTTGTCTTTACCAGTGAAATTCACTGGTATAAGTAATTATAATGTGTAAAAAAAAAAAATAATCCTGATCACTTCCCCAGGGTAGTACAATATTACTATTGTAACACTGTATTGCTCTGGTCAAAGTGGGGGTCATTTACTATAGTGCCAATTTGTGATCCCAGAGCACATGAAAATAGCGCCCAATTAAGCCAATCAAACTAGGCAGACATGCAAATGGAAAATCGCGCTATTTCCGGCAAACATGCCTGTCAAATCGGCATATGCGGGAATCCAAAGTCCTCATTGAAGGCTTGTTTGCAAGTTATTTGCCATAAGAAGCGTATGGTAACCCAAGTCCTGCCTTGGGGGACATGTATTAATGCAAAAAAAGTTTCTAAAACAATAATTTTTTCAGGAGCAGTGATTTTAATAATGCTGAAAGTGAAACAATAGCCTCTTCCCGACATCCCTGGCCATTGGTTGTCAGTGTCTGTGAGTGGGGGCCTTCTATTGGCCTGAACAGCCAGCTCCGAGCATGTAGCCTTTACCACTGCAGCCCTGATTGACAAGATTCCAACCCTGCCTTGGTCCAATCAAACGCTGGGGACATCAATTCCTTTTCCACAGTCCACGCTATTCACTGTGATCCATTTCAGCCAGCTGCCTAATCCTTTCCAGCTATCCGGAACAGTGGTGGGACCCGCAGAACAATGTGGAATGCCAGGACTGCACTTTACTTTGATGAGCATGCATAATCTATCATCTTGTAAGTGTTTTTAACCTTATCCTTTTAAAGTCATCATTTTAACCACTTGCCGACCGCCGCACGACGATATACGTCGGCAGAATGGCACGGGCAGGCATATTGGCGTATATATAAGTCCATGTCTGCCCGCGGGTGGGGGGCCCGATCGGGCCCCCCCCCGGTGCCTGCGGCGGTCGGCATTCGTTCGGGAGAGATCAGGGATGAGGGGACGGCCATTCATTCATGGCCACCCCCTCGCGATCGCTCTCGACGAATGGAAATCCCCCGTGACATCACTTCCTCTCCTGTAATGTAAACACAGGAGAGGAAGTGATGTATTCTCTCCTCCGTGTCGGTATTTTCCGTTCCGACACGGAGGAGAGCGGATCGGTGAGTTGCACCAACACTCTACACACACAGTAGAACATGCCAGGCACACTCACACCCCCCCTTTACCCCCCGATCACCCCCCCAATTACCCCTGCCCCCCAGTCACAGTGACACCAATGTCATTTTTTTTTTTTTTGCATTGGTGTCATTTGTGACTGTAATAACTGTTAGGGCAGTTAGAGTTAGCCCCCTTTAGTTCTAATGTACCCCCCTAACCCCCCCAATAAAGGTTTAACCCCGTGATCACCCCCCGTCGCCAGTGTCACTAAGGCTGGGTTCACATTGCAGCGGTTTATGAGAACGAATGTGATTCGCACCGCACTGCAGTGCAAATCACATCCGATCTCTGTGCGATTCGAGTTCAGCCATTCGCCGCACCCGCCGCACCCGCCACACCCGCCGCACCCGCCGCAAATTCGCACGGGACCCTTTTTTTGGCCCGCAGCAGAATCGGATCGCATGGGTGTTCACACCATGCGATCCGAGTTTGCAGATCGCACTGCGATATGCGAACTGATCTGGGGGTGTCAGTAACATTTCACTGACACTCCCAGCAGTTCGCATAGGGCAGTGTGAACTGCCGCCGGGAGGCATGCGATGCGGGAACCCGCCGCGGATTCGCGGCGTTTCCGCATCGCTCCAGTGTGAACCCAGCCTAATAAGCGATCATTTTTCTGATCGCCGTATTAGTGTCACAGGTGACGCTAGTTAGGCAGGTAGGTATTTAGGTTCGCCGCAGCTTTTTATAGCGCCAGGGACCCCCATATACTACCGCATAAAGCCCCCTGATTGCCCCCTAGTTAACCCTTTCACCAGTGATCACCATATAACTGTTACAGGTGACGCTGGTTGGTTAGTTATTTTTTTATAGTTTCAGGGCACCCGCCATTTATTACCTAATAAAGGTTTAACCCCCTGATCACCCGGCGGGTGTCATTTGTGACTAATAACTGTTAGGGCAGTTAGGGTTAGCCCCCTTTAGTTCTAAGGTACCCCCCTAACCCCCCCAATAAAGGTTTAACCCCGTGATCACCCCCCGTCGCCAGTGTCACTAAGGCTGGGTTCAGATTGCAGCGGTTTGAGAACGGATGTGATTCGCACCGCACTGCAGTGCAAATCACATCCGATCTCTGTGCGATTCGAGTTCAGCCATTCGCCGCACCCGCCACACCCGCCGCACCCGCCGCAAATTCGCACGGGACCCTTTTTTTGGCCCGCAGCAGAATCGGATCGCATGGGTGTTCACACCATGCGATCCGAGTTTTCAGATCGCACTGCGATATGCGAACTGATCTGGGGGTGTCAGTAACATTTCACTGACACTCCCAGCAGTTCGCATAGGGCAGTGTGAACTGCCGCCGGGAGGCATGCGATGCGGGAACCCGCCGCGCATTCGTGGCGTTCCCGCATCGCTCCAGTGTGAACCCAGCCTAATAAGCGATCGTTTTTCTGATCGCTGTATTAGTGTCACAGGTGACGCTAGTTAGGTAAGTAGGTATTTAGGTTCGCCGCAGCTTTTTATAGCGCCAGGGACCCCCATATACTACCGCATAAAGCCCCCTGATTGCCCCCTAGTTAACCCTTTCACCAGTGATCACCATATAACTGTTACAGGTGACGCTGGTTGGTTAGTTATTTTTTTATAGTTTCAGGGCACCCGCCATTTATTACCTAGTCTCACTAGTGTACCCCTAAATTTAGGGGTGTCTACTTTCCAAAATGGGGTCATTTGGGGGGGGTTTGTGCCATCTTGGCATTTTATGGCCTTCAAAACTGTAACGCCCTTAGAAAGCCTGAAGGCGGTGCTTGGTTTTCGGGGCCCCGTACGCGGCTAGGCTCCCAAAAAGTCCCACATATGTGGTATCCCCGTACTCAGGAGAAGCAGCAGAATTTATTTTGGGGTGTCATTTCACATATGCCCATGGCATGCGTGAGCAATATATCATTTAGTGACAACTTTGTGAAAAAAAAAAAAAAAAAAAAAAAGTTTGTAATTTTCCCGCAACTTGTGGCAAAATATAAAATATTCCATGGACTCAACATGCCTCTCAGCAAATAGCTTGGGGTGTCTACTTTCTAAAATGGGGTCATTTGTGGGGGTTTTGTGCCATCTTGGCATTTTATGGCCTTCAAAACTGTAATAGGTAGTGAGGAGTGAAGTCAAATATTTACGCCCTTAGAAAGCCTGAAGGCGGTGCTTGGTTTTCGGGGCCCCGTACGCGGCTAGGCTCCCAAAAAGTCCCACATATGTGGTATCCCCGTACTCAGGAGAAGCAGCAGAATTTATTTTGGGGTGTCATTTCACATATGCCCATGGCATGTGTGAGCAATATATCATTTAGTGACAACTTTGTGAAAAAAAAAAAAAAAAAAAAAGTTTGTAATTTTCCCGCAACTTGTGGCAAAATATAAAATATTCCATGAACTCAACATGCCTCTCAGCAAATAGCTTGGGGTGTCTACTTTCTAAAATGGGGTCATTTGTGGGGGTTTTGTGCCATCTTGGCATTTTATGGCCTTCAAAACTGTAATAGGTAGTGAGAAGTGAACTCAAAAATTTACGCCCTTAGAAAGCCTGAAGGCGGTGCTTGGTTTTCGGGGCCCCGTACGCGGCTAGGCTCCCAAAAAGTCCCACATATGTGGTATCCCCGTACTCAGGAGAAGCAGCAGAATTTATTTTGGGGTGTCATTTCACATACGCCCATAGCATGTGTGAGCAATATATCATTTAGTGACAACTTTGTGTAAAAAAAAAAAAAAAATTTTTTTTTTGTCATTATTCAATCGCTTGAGGCAAAAAAATAAAATATTCAATGGGCTCAACATGCCTCTTATCAATTTCCTTAGGGGGTCTACTTTCCAAAATGGGGTCATTTGGGGGGGTTTTGTACTGCCCTGCCATTTTAGCACCTCAAGAAATGAGATAGGCAGTCGTAAACTAAAAGCTGCGTAAATTCCAGAAAACGTACCTTAGTTTGTAGATGTGACAACTTTTGCGCAAACCAATAAATATACAATTATTGACTTTTTTTTTACCAAAGACATGTGGCTGAATACATTTTGGCCTAAATGTATGACTAAAATTGAGTTTATTGGATTTTTCTAATAACAAAAAGTAGAAAATATCATTTTTTTTCAAAATTTGCGGTCTTTTTACGTTTATATCGCAAAAAATAAAAATCGCAGAGGCAATCAAATACCATCAAAAGAAAGCTCTATTTGTGGGAAGAAAAGGACGCAAATTTTGTTTGGGTACAACATTGCATGACCGCGCAATTACCAGTTAAAGCAGCGCAGTGCCAAAGTGTAAAAAGACCTCTGGTCATTTACCAGCAAAATGGTCCGGTCTTAAAGTGGTTAATACTACACTCAGGTCGGCGCCTGCCTCCCCCACCCAGTTTTTTCCTTACATGTCTTGCAGAGTTCTGTATGCACTCTGAAGGATGGCTGCCTTCCTTTTTAACCCTTAATACCCCTTTCTTTTCCAACCACCCAACCTATGGATACATCACCATCCAGCTGTTATAGCCACAGACTATTGGAGCACCAGATAAACACTCACTGTACTGCTATGTTGAGGGCATGTGGCCTGGTATGGTTCGCTCACTCCCCCCATCCTGACCTCCAGGCTGTATGGTCAGATAAGGGCCTGGTATGGATTTCTTGGGGGAACCCCACGCCAAATTTTTGGCAAATAATAGTTTTTGCAGTATTTTTTTCTTAATTCGGTGCTTAGAGAGAATTCACATTTAGTTTACATATTTCATGGCTTACCTAGTCCACAGAATAATTAGTACAGTCCTGAACTTCAGATTTGAAACAGGGTTTTTTTTTTGTTTTTTCCAATTTTTTTCTTTCCCCTCATTACACTTTCTACTCAAGGACTTGTACAACCAAATACTTTTGTATGCAACTAGATGTAATACAGATTTGAAGGGTTATGAATAGTTTGCACATATAAAATATGTATTTAGAGTCTGCAAAAATCAAACTTAAAGCAAAAAACTATCAACTTTTTATTTCAACATTAGTATATACATTTGGTACAGTAATGTACTTGGGTCAAAAAAAAAAAAAAAGGCATGGAAATGATGTTCCAGCATTTGACAATATAGTTAGTAGGGCCCCGCTCAAAAGAGCTTACAAGCTACAAGGGTATGACACAAAAAAATAGACACATTAAATAAATCACATAAGAAAAGCAGAGATACAAATCAAGCTAACAACAAGCATGACTAATCTGTTTTGTGATCAGAAGGCCTCGCCCCGAACCCCCAAAAAGTTACATGGCAGAATTTTCATAAGCCAAAAGAGAAAAAAAATAATACAAAGGCCAAAAAGGCAGCATTGACACACACAGCAGGAATGAATTAGCAGGAATTAGCAATCATCAAACAATCTTAGTGGAGTGTGAGTCAGGAATTATGCACACCCCCCAAAACCCACAAAAACATATCTATTTGTAACCCAATATACACAGAAAATAAAACATATCCAAGGCTCTGCCCATGATCAGTAATCCCAAAAATCTCTAAATCAAACTTGTACGTTTTTGGGCATGTGGAGGTTCCACAGGAAATCATAAGCATACTAAATTAAATATGTGCGCAGCATCACACCTGACTTAAGGCTCATACACACAATCTGAAAATCGGAAGCAAAATTTTCATTCCGACAATTTTCAGATCGTTAGAATAGTGCTTTCGACAGGCGATTCTGATTTTTTCATACATCAAAAGCTGGATGTGCAAACTATAAACTTTTTGTTGGATGTGAACATAACGTCCGATTTTCATTTAATCAGTACAGTTTTCGCATGCTCAGAAATGAAAGAACTTATATAAAACTATTCAACACATTACGTCACTTCTGAAGTTGAATTCTGTGGTATGAGAATTTTCATATGGTGAGTAACCTCTTCACTTTCAACATGAGACTAGCATGCAACAAAAAGCAGACGACCGTTTGTCCAAAAATCTGATTGTGTGTATGGGGCTTTAGACATCTATATCTGGGCCCCAGTTCCAGATTTGGTGCAAAACCACACTTGCTTGATTTATAAGGTGATTTCATGGGGTTCCAGTATGTGAAAGCCATCACTGGTGACAAATAAACTTTAACACCACAACATACAAACCTCTAATCAGGTAGCAGGATTGGACTTTGAACTCAGAAACTCAGGGCTGTGAGGCATAAGTGCAAACCTTTCAGCTATTGTGCTGTGACATGGTTTTAGTCTGCATTTCTGTGGTGTCAAACTGTCCTAAGTCCCATGGGTGCAAGAAGTTAATCAATGCTGAAGTACTGTGAAAGGCCAGAGAACCAGTGAACAAATAGTTTCTGGCATATGCAATCTGTTTTGAAGGCTGGTTATAGCTGACTGCTGTCAACATGCTGAAAGATAAACAGGTATCATTTTGTAGGTTTTGGCTTGGTAAGAGGCTGCAATTAATGCTGGTGGGGAAATGTTAAGGCCAATTAGAGTCCTTGTCCATGGAAAACATATGAGACACTTTGCAATGGTGGTGGAACCCTCCTACACATAAGTACCGCATTTAGACATAATTTATGTAAGGACCGGAGTCAGGAGTTATGTTTAACAACATAGGGAAATCAGACAACGTCTCTATATGAAGTGGCATTGTTGGGATTTGAACTCAAACCATCAGGGCTGCTAAACAGAGGTGCTAATCCATTAGCCACTGAGCTGCCACATGTGGAGTCCTCCTACTACAGATAAATACACATATACTATATTTCTTTGGACATATAGGTGGTGGAATTACATCAGGAGTTATTCTTCTTGATTTATTATGTGATATTTGGTGGTTCTTGGTGTGTGAGTGTAGAATAATGATGTTACCCTTTTTATTTCTGATGTTGGTACACATATCAAATTTTTTGGGCTCAAATTATGATCATTTGGAAATAATAAAAAACACACAAAATTGTGACTCATTTTAAATTTGCATCAGCAATAGTATTGTTTGTGGTTTGTGAAGACACCTGTGTGATTTTGGGTGAAGATTTTTGTGAAATGGACAGCAACAAGTGAAAGTGACAGAAAAAAAAAATATTTTACCAAAACATGAAAACTTTACACCTCCTAGCATTCTTAAATAGGGAGCATCCATCTTAGCCCCTCTTCCATCTGGGCCCGCAAACTCAGGCTCTGTGACTGGCCAGAGTCGCGTGACATCACCTCCTCGCATGTGCATGGGAGCCACCAGACATGTCATGACCCCTATTAAAAACATCACGATGTGCCCTTTCTAAAGTGCGTATGCGCTGTAGTCATCAGTGCTCGGGTCTTTCATAAATATCTCCTAAACCATGGAGGTTTAAGAGATATTTCAAGCACCTTAATATGGGCTTACCTGTAGGTAAAAGTGGTTGTGCAGGGTGTACAACCAATTTAAAAACAAAATAGATGATGAAGAAGCAACATTGTTGCAAGGACAATTTATTTGAGAGAGAGATACATTTTATCTCAACATGAAAAGGATTTATTTGGGGAAGTTACAATTGTACCATTAGAATCAGTGGCTGAAACTACTTACATTGGGCTACATAACTCAAATTTTCAGTCCCAAAAAATGCTCTTTAACCCAGCGCTCAGTTTGGTATTTACTATAACTCTTGGTAAAAAAGCCATGGGATTTAAAATGAGAGTAGTTTGTACGTCTGAGCATGCTCAGTTGTGCTGCCACCTAGTTGTAAAGAGACGCAGAATTTATCTCTTCCTTCTACCATTAAAGTGGGAGTAAACCCGCTGACATTTTTTTTAGACCTGCAAGGGAAAAGGCATAATGAGCTAGTATGCACCGCATACTAGCTCATTATGAAATACTTACCTTAGAACGAGCCCCCGACATCTCACCCGATACACGCCGAGGGAGCTGACATGTTCCCTTGGCGTGTCTTCCAGGTATCGCGGATCCGGCACTGTGATTGGCCAGAGCCGCGATATTGTCACTCCCATGCATGCGCACAGGAGATTTCTTTCCGGTAAAGTCCGGCGTCTGCCGGGCTTTCAGCCGAAAATCCCCTGTGCACATGCGCCACTGCAGTCAGCGGCTCATTGCGATTGCAATATCTCCTAAACCATACAGGTTTAGGAGATATTTTTTTACCTACATGTAAGCCTTATTATAGGCTTACCTGTAGATAAAAGTAAAAAAAAAAAAACCACTATACAACCGCTTTAAAGATATTTCATTGTAGAAATCACTTTTTCACACACTTTAAAAGACGATTATCTATTAAAAATTTACCACATATTTCAGTATTATTTAGGCGATCATATCATGGTCTTATTTTCATGTGCAATTCTCCAGGTCCTAACAAGAATAAGGGTTTGGGTGCTATCTGTTTTCCGGGAGCTATAGTAAATTAGATTTTGGGGGTATTTTTGCACCAGCACTATAGTGAATTCGGTTTTATCGCTAATTACTGTGATTGCATAATTTTAGCAGTAATTAGAACTAATTAGCACGCGGCGCTATAGTAAATTATCCCTTTAGTATTCTGTGCCTACCGGCTGTCGAGAGTCCTCGAGATTATACAATTTGATTAATTGATTAAAGATTTTGCAGATGCTAAGTGCAGGAAGAAAGACTTTTTGAAAATATTGTAGTGTGATGCATTACTGTGATGTATGACTTGCCAGTTCTAATTACCTGAGTGATGTGTATTCTTTCAATCAAAAAAATCGACAAAAAATATAAGACATGTGTCTTCTTTGAAACCTTTTTTTTTTTCTAAACAAAAGCTATTTGTCATTCATTTCAGTTCACTTTTTCAGTTGTCATATAATTACATTTCTATGTGGAGAGCCCCCCAACTTGAAGTGCCCTGGGCCCCCCAAGGTTTAAATCCGGTACTATACACACACACACAAACACTCACACCCACACTTATATACATTAATAAGTAGTAACAGTGATTTCAGTATTGATGACACTAGATTTCATACCCAATATCTGCTTCAGAGTATTCAACAGTTTTCTATTTCCCATGATTAGAATAATCATATTTACTGTTGGGAATGTGGACATAACAATGAAACATATTACTCCTGTTACTTCATCCAGGGCATATGCTGGGTTGTTTATAAAACTAAATGCCCCATAGAAAATCAAATAAAGTATCAGTAGAGCAGTCACTGTTTTAGCTGCTGATAAGTGAGTCCTTATTCTAGAATGACAAAGTCCTTCATTGTTTTGTCTCATCCTTGACATGTGCTTACACAGAGAGGTAATGATGGTCCCACATGCCAAGAAGATTATTACAAATGCCAAAGAAGCAGCTAAAACATATAAGTAAAATATACAATTACATTTACTCTCATTGGGATAAATTGATTTTTCTAATGTCGCATTCCCTGTAATGTTTACGGCTTTAAAGGAATAGCTTGTGTACAGATCCCATAGGGCTGGCATTCCAACCAACCAAGACAGAACAACTGAGAATACAAGTACCCAAGGTACCACAACAGGAAGATTTGCTTTGATTTTATAAAACATAGGTCCATTGAGGTTGACAATCTTCACACAATAGTATAAACAGAGGCAGGTGGAGCACCAGAGACTGGATAATGACAGAGACGCTAAAAGAGCTGTCGTTAAATTATTTATCCAGTCTTCATTGTAGGCATCTGGCAATATACAGTATGAAATCTCTACCATGTCATTGGCTATTTGCAGAGAGATGTTCGAAATTCCAATGGCATTAATCATGAGATAACAAGGATTATGCTCACGAGTTTTTAGCCACTCCAGAAAGTGAATGATTAAGACGAAGATATTTCCAGATATGCCAGTTACAAAAAGTATACAATGGATGGCTATACTGGCAATGTATAAGCTATCCATGATGATGATAGTTTTGTTTCAGGATCCTTAGTAAATTACTTCTCTAATTAGGGTCTGGTTTGTATTCTAAGAATAATATATCCAAAGCATTTAAACAGGTTTGCTAGTCCTTTATGCCAAACAAGTCATCAAGTATTCTTTTTAGGTTTGATTTGCAGATGTCTGTTATAAAAGAAGATTTCATAGATTTATGAGATAATGTATGTTCTTCTGTGTGTGATTGTAGTTTCAAAGGCTGTCTAATTCTTCACCTCTGCTTGAGTTAAGCAAAATCTCAGGCTTCGTCTTACATATTAGCAGAGAGCATATCAAGAAGAATGTATTTGCAAGTCAATACAACACCTGTCAATTGTTTATTCCTATGTCTTTTTGTCAAATTATGTGGTTTGAGATTACTATGTGTTTCAACCACATTGCATGATTTCTTTGACGGAGAATTTGTGTGCAGTATAAGGACCAATGACAGATTTGTAAAAGCAAGAATATGGTGTTCAAACCAGTGCCCTGCATTGCAAATCTATTCAGTCAAACTCATCCAATAGAGAGATATTTTTTGACAGTCTAAAATATTGGCACTCATCAATCCCAGCTAAAGCCATAGATAATCACATACATTTGTATTTAAAAAGGTAAGGACTACAAACCTTTTCATTTTGAGCCAGTTAAAATTAAATAAAATATAACAACCAGTCAGAATTGATCTTTCAGTAATCCTTTATTAGCATATTACATACTGAATGGTTTTACTGCACCTTTCACATTAGTCTTTTTAATTGTGCCTAACTTATTGTTTATAACTTTTTTATTTTCCACCAACTTTGGGGTTGTTTCACAACCAAAAACACAAGATGCTGAGACTATGCCCTGGTCTTCCTTGCTAGTACAGAGGCTACCTACCACAGGCACAGTCAAAGCACACTGACAACACAAGCTCAGGCTCAGTCTAGAGCAGTGTTTTTCAACTCCAGTCCTCAAGGCACCCCAACAGGTCATGTTTTCAGGATTTCCGTCAAATGAAACAGCTGTGGTAGTTACTAAGGCAGTGAAATTGATCAAATCGCCTATGCAAAATAATGGAGAGCCTGAAAGCATGACCTGTTGGGGCGCCTTGAGGACTGGAGTCAAGAAACACTGGTCTAGAGGATGTCTTTTTGTGGATTTTTTTTGCAGAAACTTGAACAGGAGAAGACTTAACAATTCAGAATACTCAAAAACGATAGCAGAAATAAACAGGAGGACAAACGTCTTACAAAATCTTCTTCAAACAGCCTTCACAATGTCCTCGAACAGCTGTTTGCCCCCCAGCTTCCACGTGAAAGTCTTCAGTGAGGGATACAAAGATCCTTCTCTAGACCAGACTCTAAGATGTTGCCATCAGCTGTCTGGAAACCATGTCCCAACAATTGCCCATGGCCCAGTGGTTGAGAACAACTGTAGAACCATGTCTGATGGTCACTGATGGTATTCAGGAAATAGTAAAAAACACAGGCAGGAGGAAAGCCAGAGACTGGATTATGATACTGAAATCCTGATCAGTGTAGAATTCAAGAAATGGTAAAAACGTTCCATTCACTGTAAGATTTCTATTTTTCAGTGTGGGGGCAAGACAGCATGGATGTAGGAATCTCCCCTGCTGGATATTGTATTCTGACAGCCATGACCTGTGGCTTTCAGAATAACCAAAATGTAGCTACATTTGGTTGGATGCAGCTGCTGTTCAGCCAATAATTTTCCACCCAGCTCCTTCAAATTTCAGATTGTTTGGTAGGGGGTTGCTGACAGGGCCTCCCATGGTTTGGGTTATCAGGAACCATTCGACATTCATTCAGTCTATGGCCAGCATAAGGCACAGATCTGATTAAATGCTTTTGGTTCTTGGAGGAAGATGTTAATAAGAACAGTGCAGCTAATGATAAGGTCAACTGGGTAGAGTTTTGTGATGTTTATCAAAATCTAAAAAGTGAATGTAAAAAGAGTAAGATGTTCCTGTTTGAGCCTTTACCTTCTGTATTGTTTCTAAATTTAAAATTTTCTTTAAATAGTTTTTGTACGGACATCAAAAATATAACCCAGTATAGTATAATGTATTTTATATAATAGTCAAAACAGTGATGTAAATTGCTAAAAAAATGTATTCTCTAATTTTCTTTGTACTCATAGTGTCTGGGAACAAAAAAAACATGATGAGTATAAATGCAGAGGGGATGCTATAGGTACAAATTGTTGTGTTCTATAGCATTTTATTTCTAGATGTGAGAGCTGAGCTTTATGAAATGTCTTACATATACAATATATTCTGATTAATATATAATGGATACATGATTTTGCAAGGTCTTAAAAAAATGCATAAGGTCAGCACAATTTACATTTTATATGGGACACAGGGGGGGGTTGATTTACTAAAACTGGAGAGTGCAAAATCTGGTGCAGCTCTACATGGTAGCCAATCAGCTTCTGACTGCAGCTTGTTCAATTAAAGGGGTTGTGAAAAAACACCTGACAGTGACTGCCCCCTAGACTCCCCGGTTTACTTAACTCAGTCCCGTATTTCTGTCGGCAGAGACGCGCTATTCCTCTCTCCACGGGGTCCCGGCTTTTGATTGGATAGATTGATAGCAGTGCAGCCATTGGCTTCCACTGCTGTCAATCAAATCCAATTATGCGGGCGCCGGGGGCAGGGCCGAGTCCAGCATTCGTGTCTATGAATGCAAATGCTGGACTTGGGAGTGCGACTGCAAGGTAACCCCCAAGGAGGGTGCTTCTCCTAGGGGGTTATCTGATGTGGGGAGTAGCCGCGAGATCCACCGGGGGACACCAGAAGAGGAGATTCAGGGCCACTCTGTGCAAAACCAGCTGCACAGTGGAGGTAAGTATGATATGTTTGTTATTTAAAAAAATTAAAAACGAGCCTTTACAATCACTTTAAGCTTTGACAAAAAACCTGGAAGCTGATTGGTTTCTATGCAGAGCTGCACCAGATTTTACACTCTCTTGTTTCTCTATGATCCAGTTAAAAATATGCATATTTGGAGCAATGTTGTTGATTTGCATTGATTGGCATTCCTGCATAAACAATTCTTGCTGTGATCGACTTTTGGAGAATATATAAAATTGAAAGCATCCCTAAAACGGAAGCATGTGTTGCAGTTGGCTGTAGGACAGTGGGTTTGATTTACTAAAGACTGTTCATTTTGCAATAGAAATTGTACCTTGCAATGGAATTTCCTCACAACATAGTTAATGAGGTAAAGTTCTGCTGACTCCCATCATCCAATTATGTGCAAGCATTTTTTTTTACATTTCCTTCCGTGTAATGGGGTATCCTTTGCAAACTGAAATTTCACCACATTCACTAAGCTCTGTAGAAAATTAGTACACATTCCCTTGCCTAGTTGCCTTTAGTGAACAGCCTAGTTGCCTTTAGTAAAGCAACCCCTGCATGTTTATGTTTGCAAGCCGTTTGTATTGTAAATCCAAGTTTAAATTATCTACAGAAAAAGGTGAATTGGAACAATAATGGTGACAATGGCGAACAGGGAAAATAGAAAGGGGGCAAATCTTCCCAACAGGAAAACAGATGACAATGAAAATCTGACAGGATCTAACCCTTCTTTACCTTATCCTAAACCCCCAAAAAATGATTTTTTTTTTAGCTACGGATACAATTTAAATAAAATTTAAGTAACATAATTATTAGTTCCTAGATGTCTCAAGCCAATACACTGTAAACAGATGCATAGATCTAGTAAGTAGTGGCAGTGACTTCAACATTGAGACTTGTTTGTTTTATACCCAAAAGATGCTTCAACTTCAATAACAGCTTCCTATTTCCACTAATTAAAATAATTGCATTTCCTGTAGGAAAAGAAGATGCCACAATAACGCAAAAAATAAATAGTAAGCTGTTACCCTTTTCACTAAATATCATATTTAGCATGCTATAGAAAATTAAGTACCAAACAAGCAGAAAAATCCCAGTTTTGGTGGCTTTAATGTGCGATGAGAGTTTGCTGTTTCCAGGACCTTCATTGTTCTTCCTAATTTGCTGCATGTGATTACACAGGGAGAAGATAATTGCTGAAGCTGTGATAAGGATGATAGTGAATGGAACACCAGCGACTAACATATAAATTTGAAAAATACAGTCACACCTGCTTTTATGATTTAAATGAGCATAGGATACACCCCTTGTAGCATTAGCAGGAAGTAATGAGCTCTCTACGTATATGTCCCAATAAGCAACCAATCCAAAAGCCCAGGATATAGTACAGGAGAAAAACAGCAGCCAGGGCACCATCACTGGAAACTTAACCTTGATCTTGTAGAATGGAAAGTGGTGATCTTCACGAAATAATAGCAACAATGGCAGGTAGAACACCAGAGACTGGATAATGCTAGAGAAATCATCATAACGATCAAGGAATTGACCACCCAGACTTGAATGTAGAATTCCAGAAAGAGTAAAACACAGATCTGGTTGAATACAATTGATCCTTGCATGAAGAGGTTAATAATACCAATGCAGTTGATAATGAGGTCAACTGGGCTCCATTTTGTGGTCTTCATCCAGTCTAGAAAGTTTAAACACAAGATAAAGATGTTTGCAAGTGAGCCAGTCATGAGACAAATGAGGTGGGAGACCACTGGAATTATGATGTACAGAGAAGCCATGCCAAGCAAAGTTAATAAATGTCTACAATTTGTAGTTTAATAATTTCTCATTCAATGCCAAAATGTTCAGGTATGTTGTACGTTCAGCATTAGTTCAAAACAATGATGAAAGGTGTACATTTTGTAATTTCCTTTGTTAAATCCTCAGTGTCTGGGGAAAAAATAAAAACTGCTTTACTATACAAGAAATGTTATAGGTTACAATTGTTCTGTCTAGTTTACAAATATATAGGCCCCGGAAAATATGTGCAAATAGCTAAACTCTATTTATCAACTGCCTGTTCGTGTTTCTGTAAAACATATTCAAATAATGGGGCTTTCACGCTATCTTCCTCTTTTTTTCAGTTTCTGTGCAGACGACTTAAAATATTGTAAGTATATCTAAACACTAACAACAAACTTCTCTTATTTATTCACCTTTGGTCTGTTAAATATGCTATTAACAGCATTTTGGCATATCTATTGATAATTGCAAGAAATACCTGTTGATCCTGCCAGAAATACTGTGGTTTCTGGTGTCATGTGCACTATTCAGTCCTATCTCAAAAACAGAATACAAAAATCCCTATGCTTTGGAAATCATGGGGGGTTCTGCAGTTCTAATAAACTTCCTCTGCTAAGCTGACAACTTTGCTTCTCCAAAGCTACTGTACAACTAGTCGGCTTTGCCACCATAGGATAGGGAGTGTGTTACTGGCAGGAATACTTGGTATAAATCAAGGAAAAAAGCCTGAAAAAAACCAAAAAAAACAAATCAAAGAGCCAAATCTAAGGAATAGTAAGCTGTAATGTTAAATGCTACATGTTTTGTTCTTGGGCTTTGGAACATTTTCATTAATAATAATTCAGTACAACTGAGATGCAATGTACAAACTTGAGAGTATTATGGAAATTGTATTTCTAGACAGGAAAACAATGCTTTAGGAAATATTACATGCAATATGACCTGATGAGTACACTGTGGGATGTTTTTTTGTGTTGCAAGATTTAGCAAGTTATTAGGCAAATTCAAGGAACATTACCACGGGATTGCACTCCGCACTATTTCCCACCATCGCCAAGCACAATCTTATCAATTAGATGAAAAGACACCACAATCTACTGTTGGCATAAAATGAAAAGATACCACAATCTACTGTTGGCATAAATGGTCGCGGCATGTTTATTGGTTTCACATAACATATAGATTTCATAACCATATTATAAATTCATAACCAATCAATTTAATATTCATAAAATTGTTTAATGACTCAAGCAAAGTAACTTCCATCAACTTTATAACCAAAGTCCCCCTTTGATGCAAAGGGGATGCTCCACATAAAGTGCACGTGATGACAGGGAGGGTGGGTAGCTCTTCTTTCATGTACCTCTCTTTGTGTCCCTGATGTAGAAGTCAATCCCCTGACTGCTGCATTGTCATATGCATTGCACATGCTCCACTGTCATCTGTTGATTTAATTCTGCCTCTCCTAGCCTCTGCAATCTGCCCCATGTGATAACAATGACAATAATGGGGCAGGACCAGCAAGAAATGATAGAGAGATTTTCTCTTCTGCTGACCATGCCCCTATTACAGAACCAAGGCTTGCGGGGTGGCTCCTAGCTTGTGATTGGTAGCAGCTTCTAGAGGGAGCCTCACTGCCAGTTTAATATTAGGATTTGTATATAGGTGTTTTGCTGCATTTTTAAATGTATTTTTCATATAAATTAGAAAAGTTTCCCCTCATCCCCATGAAACCATGTAACTTCAACAGACAATCCATGCTAGGCAGCCGTAGAAAAGCAAAGCATGCTTCCTGCAGTGATCTGCAAAAGTAATGAGAAAAGGAATTAATGTCATGTGATCATTTTAAAAAATAATTAAATAAGGTATTTGGAAGTATTATTACTAGTATGTGTTACTGTATTCCCCATACAATAGTTTTTATACTCCTAGATTAATTCATACATGTCAAACGCTGGCTAAAGGTTTAACCGCACTTTAGGGACACAATTAGCATCTACAAGCAGAAGGTTTTTTTTATTTTTTGTTTTTAATAAAGCCTCCAGCCTGCATGTGATCAATGTGCCGTAGCTGATGGGGTTATGACACCATTGGAGATTTTTGCTTACACTTCCTGCCTCACAGCGAAAGCAAGAAGTCATAGCTATGTCATAGCTGATGGGGTTCTCACCACACCAGGAAGATTTGCCTTTACTTCCTGCTCTAAAGCCAATACAGGAATGGAGAGGAAAGCCCTCCAAAGTGCAGCAATCCCTGATTCTCACCAGAACTAGTGTCTGTCAGATCTTCCCATTGGAAGATTTCCCCTCTTTTCTGGTTACAACCCAAAATTCTGGATTTTCATTCACTTTCACTCTTGGTGATAACAGTAATATCACAAAGGCACTAGCCATAGTTTGGCTGAGGCCTCAAGATTTACACGGGTGTGCAGGCGCAGATGTGCGTTTGCCCGTTTTACTGTGCAAAGCCTATATCTGACCGTCTACTGCTGACCTGCCTTGTCTGACCATGCATCCAGGTCAGCAGCAGACGGCCAGATATGCATGGTTCCTGCTGGTCCTACACCTGCTGAAGCACTTCCAGTTCTTCCACTTCCAGTTCTGCCACGGCTGACGGAACATCTTGCAGGCTCTCATACCTCCCTGCACTCTTGCGGCCACTGTCACAACATCAGTGGTCCTTCAACCAGAGCTGTTAGAAAAGCCCCCTTCTACACGTCAGGGTCTGCCACAAGGTAAACAGGACAAACAGGGAGGATGAATCTTCCTAATGGGTGCACAGACAGCAATAAAAACTGACAGATGTTCTAATCCCTCTTCACTCTATCCAAAACTAAAAAAAGTTTTGCCTTTAGTTATACTTTAAAGAAGAGGATGAATTATGTCTCCAGTTCATATAAATACCTTTCCAAATGTACTGTGTATTCAAATGAAAATAAAAGAGATAAAAAGAGATAAAGAGATAAAAAACACATATGGCATACTGTATATGTGTGTAACACCAAAATCTTTACTTTTAGAAACAGATTTAAATGAAAAGTTTATTAATACTGCTACTTTTTCAATAAGAATCAAGGATCATGAAAAAATATGATTCTGTTTACAATTTTTGAGACATAATATAAAGCAAAAAAAACCCTCCTCCAGTTGGAATCCATGCGCCAGGTGCCTTACATATAAATTAGGGACCAGGCGCATGGATTAGGGGGGTGGCACCCCTGTGACCCATATAGATGGGCCGCTACTGGTAGTTATGTCAATAAACTGGATAAGATCTGTAATGTTTATACAAACACTTTTTCCAATGAAAGTCTGGAACATTGTTCTGAAACTCATTAAATCTGAAAAATATGTTTCAATAAAGCAGAGAAAGCTTTTCAAAATTACACAACAGTTATTCATCCTGATCAGACTGGCTTTATACTGCTGAGATCAACAGCTGTAAACCTGTGTTGTCTCTTTACCATCCTTCAATCTGCAGGGTCCAGTCCTGATACTAGGGTAGTGGTGTTCTTAGACACTCACAAAGAATTTTATTCTGTTGAATGGCTATACTTAATAGCAGTCCTTGGGGGTTTGGGATTCGAGCTCAAATTTATAGCATGAATGACGCTACTGTATGTCAAGTCAGTGGCTCACTTGACACTGACACTTTTGAAATAGCAAGAGGCACTCGACAGGGGTGCCCATCGTCCTCCCTGCTGTTTGCCCTCGCTTTAGAGCCACTGGCAGCTCTGCTGAGAGCAGACGAGGATGTGAAGGATAAATGTCCTGGAAGAAATCTACATCTCTGTATGCTGACGACATGTTCGCCTATCTTTCTGAGGCAGAGGGGTCGTTGATCACTGCCCTGAATGTATTTTGTCAGCTCCATAGTATTGCTTTCCCCTAAACACCCCTTAAAATTAGTACAAATGTTATGTGTGTGCTTAAATTCATGCAGAGTGACAGATTTTTTTTTGTTGGGTCAAACTCATTAGAAACTCCCCCCCCCCCCCACTGCTAGGTCAGCTGATAGCAATCCTCTATCTGTTGACTTTGCCAAACCCAATACACACTATACCTACCTTTTTTCTGGTCAGATTTATGGATGAATTCACCAAAGCATGTAGTGCAAGGGCCTGCCTCGATACTTTCAAATGCTACAGTTTAAAGTTTTCTTTTTCTCCTATTATTATCTTGATAGGTAATAGCAGAATGTCAAAGTGTGTTCCTTTTTTTTTGTATTATGACACTTCTTACCTGTCCGGTGGTCTGCCAATAGTGTAAGTAAGGAGGGGCTGGCCAAAGTATCACACATTATTTATGCATTCAGCTCTCAATGAAGTGGAGAGGGTTACCTGTCCAAAACATCCCCCCCCCACAAATTTTTTGCAATGGGCCATCAGATGGGGTGGCGGGTGGTGGGAGGGTGAGGAATCTGATAAGGGGACCTTATACTTTTGGCTTTAAATACTCATTTCCAAAAATGCTATACTGATCTTGGCCAAAAATGTTTGTGTCTAATCTGCTTGCAATGTTGATGTGCAAAATGACTATTTTTTTTTCTTGCTTGATTCCACAGTTTCCTTCAACACCACAGGAATGGCAGACTGTGGCCTCCCACTTTGCCAGCCGTTGGGACTTTCCCAATTGTGGAGGTGCAATTGATGAGAAACACATCCGCATCGTCCTACCCCCCAACTCGGGGTCCTACTGTTATAATTACAAGGGGTTTAATAGTATCATGATGTTGACGGTGGTGTCAACGACATATGACTTCCTGTATGTGGACGTGGGGAAAAATGGCCATTTGTCGGATGGTGGAGTGTTTGCACGGACGGAATTCTACTGGCGTCTCCAGAGTGGCAGTCTGGGCTTGCCACCTCCAGTGGAGAATGTAGAAGGACTCCTGTTCGTTTTTGTCGCAGATGAGGTGTTTGCTCTGGCAAAACACCTGATGCGGCCTTTCCCGATGAGGACCCTCACCCCGGATCAGAGGATCTTTAATGTGCGGCTGGCCAGAGCCAGAAGAGTAGTGGAGAACACTTTTGGGAAAAAATCCTATTTCTGACTCCAATACACATGGTGGAATATAAACTAAATCATATTGTGCTTGCCTGCTGCGTTCTGCACAATTTTTTTAAAAAACATTCCGTAAACTATGTGGCCTCACTTGGCCTTGATGCAGACTTGATGGAAAATGTGAATCTCACGGCCCTTGAAGCTGCTCGTCCTGGCTTGCCCCCCCAAAGCGCCCGTGAGGTCCGATCCAGATATGTGGAGTACCTTGTGGGTAGGGGGGCATTGATATGCCAGACACGGTCTGAGAGGAATTTTTTTAATACATTTTTCTTTGCAACTCCAATAATCTTTGTTTTCATTTACTGCTTGGCTTGGCCTAGGTTTTTTTTTTTGGGCCTTTTTCTACAACAATGCAAACCCAAGTTCAGAGCAAGTCTCTTCTTCAGATAATCTAATTATGTTATGGGTCTGCTACACACACACCTTGTTCTTGTTGATAACGTATGTAGGGCATTACTGACAACAATATTGCTCATTTTCAGCACCATGGCAGAAATATGTGGGGTAATGAAAATGGTGTGATTGGGGAAATTTAAACATCACTGTGGGTGTTATTCTCTAAAGGCAAATCCACTATGCACTACAAGTGCACTGCAATAGTGCACCTGAAACTGCACTTGGAGTGCAAAGTGGATTTGCCTTTAGTAAATAACACCCATTGTCACAGAAAACAACAACTTTACTACAAATGCTGCTTTTGCACATTGAAAAAGGAAGCCACACATTGTTGATAATTTAACTTTTTACTCAAAGCACATTCACATGTGCATTTAAAAAAGGGTTTTTACAACAAACCAACATATTTGGTGTATATAAAACATTATTTCCTGACAGACTCCATGGCAGCCTACGTATGGGTTAATCCCCGCCTCTCATACCTCATAGGACCCCACTCCCATAAATCTTTGCTTCTGAACAGAGACTGTGTTCCTTTTTTTGTCCTCCTCCTAGGACCAAGGTGTTTGCTTACCTTACGAAGAGTTCCGGTCCAGTCCTGTTTGCACGAAGATCCTGAGGGTGATTGTGGATTCCAGCAGTCCCAGCTATTAGCCGGGTGGAAACGGGCGATATATGCGATGCCATGAAGAGCTTACTAACCTGCCATTGGCAGGCAAGCGGCAATTTGGCCATACATCCTTTGCTATTAGCAGGAGGCCTCTATTTTGATGTCCCGTTCGTGCAGTGGGTGGAGTACCCCCAGTCAGGATGGATTGGGATTGTGCAGTGGCGGTATCGTATTGATTTTAATCATTATCATTATGGCAGCCTGTTTATGTGTGTTGTTTGTCATCTCCTTCTTTCCATTTCCTGGTATGTATGGCGGCTGGGGCGCAGTTGCGTTCCAATCCGCTGCCTCTTCCGTTCGTTCTGCGCAGGTGCGTGCCTCGTTCGGATCGAGGCTTGGTCCGAACGTGCGCAGTTTTCGGAAGACAGCGGTGATCGTGCATGCGCACGAACTCCGCTGACCGACGCCAGGGGGGCATGGGGCGTCACCATCGGCGAGAGAAAGGCAGCTTCCTGGTGTGCTGTGTGTCTTGCTTGGAGGTATGTTCTGTTCGCCAGTAAGCTCTACTATTTGATTCCTGTCAGGTGCTTATGGTGTTTTTGAATCTCTCCAGCATACAGACTTTCTCATTATGGACGTATCATCGCCCCCCAGTGGCCAACCCTTACGCTGCAGGTAGGAATATTATTTCCTTCTGCTGGGTTGTTTTCGGTAATTACTTTTGGTTTTCTTGCTGTAGTTTTTTCTTTCTATTTTGCCCTTCTAGGTCTGAACATCATTTATCGGCACGCAAAGATTCTGACCAGTCTAGGTTACATCATTGTCAGTCTACGTCAAGTTCTAGACGCTCTAGATCACCCTCCAGACACCATAGATCAAGATCTGGATCTGGTCGTCATTCAACCTACTGTTCCAGCCGCTTAGAGAAAGCCTGCTGGGGTTGTAAGTCTCACGTTCCAGAGGGTAAAATCTCTCTGTGAGTCTTGTTATTCCAGAGCTATGAAGGAAAGGGGAGCCGGAGACCAGCAAGTGGATGCATTGGTCAGGAAGGTGGTTCAAGAATCTCTGAACAAAGCAGAGTCTGATCGGATGTTTAATCCTCCTTCTGTTACAGCTCTTGTCGATGTAGATGCAGACCCCGTAATTCCGGGTCCCTCCAGACACAGTGTCTCTCCAAGTGAATCTTCAGACAGTGAGATTGATGATTCAACTGCAGGTTTTGATTTTTCTTTTGTCCCGCAGTTAGTCAGAGCGGTCAAGGACGCTCTAAAATGGGAAGAGCCAGTTGAAGCACCCTCTAAACAGAGGAAGTACTTTAAACACCTTAAGAAGGACCGCCCGAATTTCCCCTTCTTGGGTGAGCTCAGTGAGATTATTTCAGACGAATGGGGAAAAGTGGAGAGGAAGAATTCCTTAATTTCCAAGATTGCCAAAATGTACCCGTTTAAAAGCGAGGAAGTTAAATATCTGGATTCAGCCCCTCTTATTGATGCGGCTCTAATGCGTCTAGTCAGACATGTTACACTCCCTCTTGAAGATTCCGTTTTCGTTCAAGGATGGTTTAGAGAGGAAGATTGACACCGACCTGAAGCGCATTTATATCACCGCAGGCATGGCTTGTAAGCCAGCTCTGGCTCTTGCAGCATTATCTAAAGCCATGGAGTCTTGGACGGATGAGGTTGGTGCGGCTTTGGGAAGCGTTTCGGAAGAACTTATCCGGAATTCACCAGTACATGAACTGAAGTTAGCATCAGTCTTTTGGGGGAAGCATCCCTTGATATTATCCGCCTAGTGGCACGTGTCATGCTCTCCTCAGTTACTGCGAAGCGCGCTCTGTGGCTTCGTCCGTGGGTTGCAGATCCTGCCCCTAAACAGGCATGGTGTAAGATTCCCTGTGAGGGACCCTCCCTCTTCGGGAACAAACTTGATTCTGCAATTTCCAGTGCTACTGGGGGTAAATCAGGGTTCTTACCCCAGGATCGTTGCCTCTTGGGTCAGAGGAAAGTTCAGCCCAGACAAGAACAAGAGCGTGCTAGAGATGCTCGCCGTTACAGGCCTGGTCGGGAATTTAGGAAGAATTGGAGAAGGGCTCAGTCTTCAAGCCAAAAATCCTCTAAGTCAACTACATCAAGGTACAATCCTACCACTTGTAAAAAAAAAAGAAAAAGAAAGGTACTCCTGTCTTACACAGATTCCCTGTTGGCTCAAGGCGCTGCCATTCTGGTCCCAACCAGAGAGAGATTTCAAGGGGTCTACTCCCCCCTCTTTATGGTCCTCAAAAGAATGGCTCCTGGAGACCAGTTATCGTCCTAACGCATCTGAATCCCTTCATCAAGAAGGAAAAATTCAAGATGGAGACATTACTAACAATACGTCAGTCAATACAACCAGGCGACTGGTTGATTTCCATAGACTTGAAGGATGCTTATTTCCATGTTCTGATCGCAAAAGAGTTTCAGAGGTACCTTCGGTTTGCAGTGGGCAAATTACATCTTCAATTTGTATGTCTCCCGTTCGGGCTTACAACATCGCCTCGAGTGTTTTCGAAGCTCTTACTGGCTGTGGTAGCACTAATCATGATCAAAGGTATTCGATTACACCATTACCTAGACGATCTACTATTGCTTTCCCAAGACAGAGAACAGCTACTGTTACATCGAACTCAAGTCATCTCGACACTCACGGAATTCGGTTGACTGTTGAACCAAAAAAAAAAAAAAAGTCATCTGGACCCAACTCAGTCTTTGACTTTTCTCGGAGCCCAGTTCAACACGGTCGAAAGTACCATCTCCCTACCGGTGGAGAAAATTCCGGTGATCCGAGACAGGATTCGGCCTGCATTGCATTCTCTTCTTCTCAGGGCCTCACAGTGCCTCAAGATAATTGGCACTATGGTATCCACAGCCCCATGATAAAGTGGGCACAATGGAAGATGTGTCCCTTTCAGAAGGGTTTTCTTCTACAATGGGACCAGGGGTCTCGAGACCATCTGGTCAGGATAACCCCCTCCATGCGGGAGAGTCTCTTCTGGTGGCTCCAACGAAAGAACCTCCTCAATTGCCATTCCTTAGCTCCCGTCTCTTGGATCACAGTAACGACGGACGCCAGCAACATGGGCTGGGGCGCCCTGTGTCTGTCAGAAATAGCCCAGGGCGTGTGGGAATTTCCAGCCCAAGAGGTAGTATCCAATGTTTTAGAGCTTCGTGCTGCTCTCCGTGCTCTTCAAGCCTTTTCTCACCTGATTTCAGGGACCTCGGTTCTCCTAAGGATGGACAACACGACAGCAGTGTCTTATATCAAGAGACAAGGAGGCACCCGCAGTCTCTCTCTCTGCCGAGGGAAGTGAGCCCGATCATGTCTTGGGCTCAGATGAACTTGTCAAATCTGACGGCGGTTTATCTCCCCGGAATTCAGAATGTCCAGGCGGACTTCCTATTAAGGTTCTCCCTGGACAACGAGTGGTCTTTCCATTCCGAGATATTCACATGGATTCTGTCTCTGGGGATACTGCCAGAAGTGGACCTGTTTGCCTCCCCGTGCAATTTCAATCCGGAGAAATATTATACGAGGTGTCGTTGTCCTCAGGCCTTCGGTATGGATGCACTGACGGATCAGTGGAGGTTTCACACGGCTTATGCCTTTCCCCCAGTCCCGGTCATCCTGCGATTCCTTTCAAGACTCAGGTGGGAGAAAGTTATGGTGGTGACGGTTGCTCCATTTTGGCCCAACAGGCCGTGGTTTCCGCTCCTAATGCAGCTGAGTTTTCGGGATCCAGTTCCTCTCCCTTCCAGGGCAGATCTCCTGCTACAGGGAACATCTCTTCACCCATGCCCGGCCCATCTTCATCTGATGGTTTGGTTCTTGAAAGGGGAAGGTTGGAAGCATTAGGGTATCCAAGTACTGCCATCACTACTCTACTGAATGCTAGAAGGCCAGGTACTAATAAAGTCTATCAAAGAATTTGGGCGAAGTTTGCTGACTATACTTCTTCCGTTGGCAGTTCCTGTAGTGATCCGAAGATTCAAGACATTTTGGGTTTCCTACAGACGGGACTAGACCTGTCACTATCAGTGAGTTCCTTACGAGTTCAAATTTCAGCAATTTCAGCATTTACTGGCGTTTCCTGGGCCAAACACCGTCTTGTCAGACAGTTTTTCAGGGGAGCAATAAGACTCAGACCCCAGAAAAAACCAAGATTCTCCAAATAGGATCTTCCTTTTGTCCGGGATTCCTTTTCAGAGGAAAGACCTGAGCATATGGTTCAATCATCTATCAAGGCTCTTTCTCTCAAAGCCGCCTTTCTGGTGGCTATAACATTGGCCAAGAGGGTCTCCGAGATCAGCTCTCTGGGTTGCATAGAACCTTTTCTGACGTTTTTCCCGGATCGTGTGGTCTTGGTTCCCATGTTAGGGTCAAATCCTAAGGTCACATCTGTATTTCATGAGAACCAGGAGATTGTTCTTCCTACTTTTCGGACTTCCGGAGATTCTAACATTCATCCTTTAGATGTTGGAGAAGTTCTAAAACAGTACTTAGAATCCACAGCTCCTTTTTGGACTTCTGACCATCTCTTTGTTTACTTCCATGGAGAGAATAAGGGTTCGCGTGCTTCTTCAAGAACCATCGCAGCTTGGATTGTTCAGGCTATTCAAGGGGCTTATAAAGCTAAGGGTTTGGCTCCTCCAGAGGCGGTGACGGCTCATTCTACCAGGAGCGTTTAAACATCATGGGCGGCTGCTCGTCATGTTTCTCCAGAAGTAATCTGTAAAGCGGCCTCATGGTCATCAATTAATACCTTTATGACACATTATTGTGTTGAGCCGGCTTCTTTATCGTCGGTTAATTTTGGTTTGCATGTCTTATCTGTTGACGGTGCCAATTAAACCTTTTTCTGTTAACCAGCAATTTCCCACCCGGGTGTGTATGGCTAGTTATTTCCCATACGTAGGCTGCCATGGAGTCTGTCAGGAAAAAGGAAAATTTATATCAAATACTTACCGTAATTTTCCTTTCCTGATGGACTCCATGGCAGCAGGAGTTCCCTCCCATTTGCTGGAGTAGGCTAAGTTACGGAACACAGTCTCTGTTCAGAAGCAAAGATTTATGAGAGTGGGGTCCTATGAGGTATGAGAGGCGGGGATTAACCCATACGTAGGCTGCCATGGAGTCCATCAGGAAAGGAAAATTACGGTAAGTATTTGATATAAATTTTCCTTTTTTGGGTAACATTTTTCGAACATAGCGTTTTTGTGTAAACAGGCATGTATCAAAACATAACATGCAGAACACAGGAACATACAAAGTTCAACTTTGAAAAGTGAAGACCATATCAGACATGTGCTGATATTGCCTTCATCAGATGGGGTGTCACTCCTGGAAAAGCCAAATTTGGAAAATGCACACAAATTGAGAATCAAAAAGTTGTCAGTTTCCTCCTGATCCCATGCCTAATGTCAACATGTGCTATCTCCCTTCTTCAATGTACATGTTTTGGGGGTGCAAAACCTTCATCTCAGCCACTTTAGTAGCAAGGAAGGGGTTGCACCCACAAAACACGTACATTGATCCCCCATGATGGGGCATAGTACATGTTGACACGCTGTGTGCATCTTCCAAATTTGGCTTTTCTAAAAATATAAAAGTGTTTTTTAAAATTTAAAATGGATGCTAGCTAGTTTTGGGTGTTTCAGACTCTGCCTAAAACATCAATGACATTCTTCATTTTTTATTGAACATCATTGATGTTTTTCTGTATATTCTCTAAATCTCGATTGCACCCCATTATCTCCCCAATGAGGATCTGGGCACTTTCACTGGTAAAATGTGATTCTTCTTCCACAACATCCACATCACCTAAAAAATAAATTAAAAAAACACACCGTGTATTATAAATATGCAGACATACATTGATTAGCTTACCTGAAGCTGTGGTCTCCGACACTTACCTGTTGTGGTGCCAATTTCACCTATTTCAACAATCTCTCCTTCCTCCTCCTCCCCTGCTTGTGCTTTTGGTATTTCCCCTTCTTTGGGAGGTGTGGGGTCCCTGGTGTCCTCAGACGTCCCGAGTCTTCTCTCCCCTATGAGAATGTAAAAAATGAATACTTAGCAGACAGATATTTGAGGGCAGAAATAGGAATATGAAACATTGCTTGGAAGTGTCGCACAATTGTGTTTTTTGGCAGAGTTCAAAGGTGAAACCATTATTTTTGACACTTTCTAAAGCTGGAATACTTACCTGTTGTGTGAACAAATGTAGTCAAGTGCAAGTTGGCAAAAAATCGTTTTGGAGTGGGCTAACGAATGATGTTTATTATGAACAATTGAACCCATGAACATGAAAGTGGCCATTTTAAACTGTACAACAGAAATCAAAGCACATGGAGCAGTATGCAAGCAATGATAATAATATGAACACATGACAACTACTTACTTTTTTGAAGAATTTGCTTGATCCTTCTGTACTGATCGTGCTCCCTAAGTTTCAGGTCTGACCAGTGTTTTCTCAGTTGATCCTTGGATCGTCGTACCCCAAAAATCTTCTGAAGACTCTTCACAACTTTAGTCATGATCTTGGTCTTTCTGATATTTTGGGTTTGGGTAAGGTTCATACTTCCCATCATAGTCGTTCCTCTTCAATATGTCCACCATCTCCAACATCTTTCCAAAAGACATATTTGAGCCCTTACATCTTCTCCTCCGGGATCGGGACATTTCTAGCTCTGGGCTTTCCTCGTCCTCCTCCTCGTTAGTGGAATTAGCATGCCCCAGCTGTGTCTCCGCCATGTGCTCTCCCCACTGCGCTGAAAGAGAAGGGGCGGGGAATAGTCTAGAAAGAACGTCAGGGGCATTAGGAGAAGCTGACGCGCCGATCGTGCAAATGAAGGTACAAATTTTAACTTGGTACATCACTAGCCTATACTGCTTCTAGATTGAGGCCTGTATTGGGACAAGATTTAGTAGAGTTTAGCCTGACATTAGGGTTTGTCTTGTGTTGGGTTTTGCAGAGAATATGGATGGGTTTAATGACCATAGTTTCCTCCCTCTGTTCATCGATAAGTACAGGGAGCTGCCCTGTCTGTGGCAAGCTACACACCCACACTACAGTAACAAATTAAAGAGGCAGGCAGCGTTGGAGAAACTGCTGGAGTTTGTGAAGCCGGTGGTCCCCAGGGCAGATATCACCTATTTAAGAAATTAAATTGGTGGCCTGAGGAGCACATATCTGAGTGAGCTCAAGAAGGTGCTGAAGTCCATGCAAACTGGAGCTGCAGCAGATGATGTTTATGTCCCCAGGCTGTGCTATTAAGAGAGGATGCATTTTCTGTCAGACCAGTCTGAGGTCAGGGAATCCCTCTCTTCCCTTCCACGCGTCCTTCTATGCTTCATTCCACCCCTGCTGAGTCTTCCGACACCCAACCTGGGCCTTCCACTCAGGAAAAATTGGAGGAGCCCAGCTTGAGCCAGGTATAGTATTGTTCTACATATTTTTGGAGTAAAAATGAATGATGTTAACTTGATTTTTGCTCACTAATTGCTGATTTTAGAAAGTGTTTCACATATCAATAGACAGTAGTGGCCAAAACATTTGGGCCAAGAATGAAAAATTCTGGGCTCAGAATGATAGTTTTTTCTATTTGTTAACAATTTGCAACAGTCTTGAGCTGAAAATTGTGTGTGTGTTTGATGAACCAAAAACTAAAACTATGTCCCTTTTTCATACACAGGAAGACCTCAGCCAGGAGGAGGGTGTGGAATGCAGCAGCCAGGAGGTGGCTGTGGAAAGTGGCAGCCAGGAGGAGGCGGGGTAAGCGGCAGCCAAGAGGTGGGCAGGTGTAGGAGCCTGATTGAATCACAAGTCCCTCCCCTCTGCCTTCCACCCAAAAGGGCCAGAAAGGGGGGGAATGTGGAGGAGTCGGCTCTGAAGCTCATCGGGGAGGCTTCAGCAGCCCTCAAGGCCACCCCCACATATCAAGAGGCCTTTGCCACCTTGGCTGCCTGCAAACTCCAGCAAATGGAGGAGAGGCAACACCTCTTGTGTGAGGAGCTCAACATCCACACCCTCAACAAGGGGTTGTTGGGCCAAATCACACAAACAACAAACTTGTGTGATTTGGACCATGCTCCTCCTCTTCCTTCTGCCACACCTCCAGCACCACAGCCACAGCCTGGAAGGAAGCGTGGAAGGAAGACCAGAGAGTGATGACCTGGATTCAGTCTGGTCTAACAGAAGATGCAGCCTCTTGTAGGACCACAGCCTGGGAACATAGATGTCATCTGCTGCTGTTCCGGGTTTCTTGGACTTCAGGACCAGACTGCTCTCCCTCAGATATGTACCCCTCTGCCCACCAATTTTTGCATTTAAATAGTTGATTTGTGCCCTGGGGGCCAAAGGCTTTGCTAATCTCCCCAGTTTCTCCAGCGCTGCCTCCCTCTTTATTTGTTACTGACACCTAAATAAAGTTTTTTTTTGGTTTAAGAAATACTTGCCTATGTGTTTTACTTCAAAAAGGACAGTTTATTTGTGAGTAGGCAGGTACATTTCAAAAACACAAAGTCAAATTAATAACAAGGGACACCAACAACAAACAACCTCCTCTAGATTAAAAAAGAAACCAATAAAATAAAAAGATAATAATGATGTTGTGGTAAGTTGACACACAAAACAAACCAAAAAAATTGCGAAGATGAGCAAACTGTCAAAAAAGGAGATCTTGATTAAAAAACCAATCATTAAATTTAAAACCCAAAAAAATGATTGGGGAGATGTGACGAATTAAAATATTGTATTCATGAAATGAGGAAAAAGAATAAAGAATTAAGTTTGGGAGAAGTGCGTGTGAATATGAGCAGCAAAACAACTTCATTCTTGTAGCACTGTAAAGAAAAAGAGAATGCACTGCATTAAATAATTTTTAGCATTGCAGCGTGACGAATGTGCTATATCGATTACGAGCGGTAGTTTTACCTGACCGAGCGCTTCGGACTCAGAATTTATTCTGAGCATGCGTGGCACCTTGTCCATCGGACTAGGCTACACACAATCGGAACTGACGCGCATCGGATCATGTTGTCGGAAAATTTTATAGCCAAGCTCTCTTTTTTGGTCGGATATTCCGACGGAAACAGTCCGCTGGAGCCCACACACTGTCGGATTATCCAACAACACGATCCGATCGGACATTTTCCCTTGGAATATCCGACCGTGTGTACAAGGGCTAAGGGATAATTTACAGGAATGGGCTAAACTTCCTCTCAACCTCCGAATTAATGTATTCAAAATGATTTACCTTACTAGATTCCTGTAATTAGCACTAATTAGCACACAGCGCTATAGTAAATGACCCCCTTAGTGTTCTGTGCCTATCGACTGTCGAGAGTCCTCAGGATGATACAGTTTGGTGAATTAATTAAAGATTTTGCAGATGCTAAGTGCATGAAGAAAGACTTTTTGAAAATATTGTAGTGTGATACATTACTGTGATGTATGACTTGCCAGTTATAATTACCTGAGTGATGTGTATTTTTTCAATCAAAAAAATCGACAAAAAATATCAGGCATGTGTCTTCTTTGGAACCTTTTTTTTTTCTAAACAAAAGCTATTTGTCCTTCATTTCAGTTCACTTTTTCATTTGTCATATAATTAAATTTCTATGTGGAGAGCCCCCCCCAACTTGAAGTGGCCCCGGGCTCCCCAAGGTTTAAATCCAGTACTACACACACACACACACACACACACACACACACACACACACACACACACACACACACACACACACACACACACACACACACACACACACACACACACACACACACACACACACACACACACACACACACACACACACACACACACACACACACTCTCACACTCATGTACATTAGTAAGTAGTAACAGTGATTTCAGTATTGATGACACTAGATTTCATACCCCTAATATCTGCTTCAGAGCATTCAACAGTTTTCTTTTTCCCATGTAAACGAGCCAGTTGAATTAGGGGATATGGCACAAATTCCCACGAAAACGGAAATGATATAAATGCTTAACAAACTAGAAATCTCTATTAAATCAGAGATCAATAATGTAAGAATAGCTATGGCTCATCTTTTAAGGAGGGTGGAGGAAGTGGAGGAAATATCTGGTAAGCAAGCACAAGAAATAAAGGGACTCGAATTTCAAGTGAAGGCCTTGCAAATTAATAACAGAGATATCCTATAAAGCTGGAGAATTAAAGTAGACGTCAAAACCTCTGTATCCCATCCCTACCAGAACAACAAGGGGAAGACCTGTCAGGAAAAATTGAAAAGTTATTCAACCTAATCCTGGGCAGAGGAGGTCCACAGGATTGGGAAACCTCCGGGACTCAGAGAAGGGATTCCTAGAGATGTTATAGTCAAGTTTCATGCATATGAGGATAAAAATTAAATTTGGAACAAATTGAGAGGAATACCCTCACTACAATTAGAAGGAACTGAGATCCAAGTTTTCTCTCATTTGTCAGCAGGGACACTAGCTTGGAGATGAAAATTGAAGCCTCTCTTAGATTTACTAAGGGCGCCAAATTTAAAGTATAACTGGGGATTCCCATCAATGTTAATGGTTCACAATGAAGGGAGGACAGTCCAACTGAGATTCCTTGAGGACCTTCAAGAGTTTTGCAAAAACTTGGACATCCCTGTCCCTACTATCCCAAATTAATGGAAAGAGTTAAGAAAAGCGGAGTGGATAAAGGGAGGGGGGGGGGGGGTTATTTCACTGTTTGATATTGGACATTGCACTGCTCTAGAGGTCGCTTGTCTTGTGACACTGTATTTCTCTAGGTCTCTTCTAGCCGTCCCTTGCTCCTAGGGATAGGGAATGAAGAACTGGGATGAATTACCGGGCGAGGGGTTGAAGTGGTTAAGGAGTTTGGGGGGTGAAACATCCTGCATGCTCCAACCCCTCTCCCTCCCTTCTTAGAGGGGGGAGGGGTTGGATCCATGCCGACATGACCTGAGATCCACCCTCGGGAGTTAGTGGCCAAGTTGGGATCAGTACAGATACCCTACTATGGGCACAAGGCCCAGCTATGGCTGGAGGGAGGGGGGGAGGGGGTGGCGGG
Organism: Lithobates pipiens; assembly: GCF_037356315.1. Lineage (NCBI taxonomy): Eukaryota > Metazoa > Chordata > Amphibia > Anura > Ranidae > Lithobates > Lithobates pipiens. The sequence continues at coordinate 197,483,795 of NW_027507787.1, forward strand.
GAGGGAGGGGGGATGGGGAGGGGGTGGATGGGGGATGGGATGCATCAGATAGGGCGAAGGGACCTACAAGATTTTAAGGTAATGTTTCTGCCCCTGAGTATTCCTAGATAAAAACAAGAGTAGAAGATGGATTAAAAATTTTTGACATATAACGTGAAGGGACTTAATTCCTGGATCAAGAGACATAAGTTTCTTAGAGATATTAAACAATGCCAGGCAGACGTGGTGTTTCTACAAGAGACACATCTGATTCAGGAAACTAATATCAAAATATACTCAACAGATTTCCCCACTTGGTATTACAGCGACTCTACTATAAGGGGGGCAAAGGGGGTCGCAGTGGGGTTTTCAAAGAAAATCAAATTTACCATAACTGAAAGAGTGACTAATCCAGAAGGCCGTTTTCTATTTATAAATTTAGGCAGATTGGGTGAGCGAATATACACTCTGGCGAACCTTTACTGCCCAAATAAAAATCCGATTAGTTTCCTGAAGCAGATGTTGAACCGCTTGGAGGGGTTTAAGGCAGGGGAGCTTATCCTAGCGGGGGATTTAAACATCGGACTGGACCCCTCGATGGATAGCATGTCCCATGCGCAGGGGACGAGTAAGGTACAATTAAATGCGATAAAATCTGAATTGCATCAGTCCCAAATTATAGATATCTGGCGGGTGAAACACACTAAGATCAAAGATTATACCTTCTTATCCCCTGTGCACGGGACCTACTGTAGACTAGACTACATATTTGTAGATGATAGAACGAGTCAGGGATTTGAAGATAGAAACAATGTCTATATCAGATCATGCTCCGGTCTCGATGAAGCTGAGGACCCTGGGTATGCAAAGAGTGCCGTTTACCTGGCGGTTAAACAAAAGTGTGTTACAAGAGGAGGAGATGTGGGAAAAAGTTTGGAAAGAAATTGAGTTTTATTTTTTGATGAACGATACTGGGGATATCTGGGCCGCAGCGCTTTGGGAGGCGCATACGTTTTATATTAGAGGGATCCTCATCTCCATCGGCGCAAGGAAAAAAAGAGAAAAGGAAAAAAATATTAAGAATCTTTTAGAAGAAATCTCCAGACTAGAACAAGAACATAAAAATTTTAGGAGTCAATAGCAGGAAGTTTATCATGCACTAATAAATAAAAGAGGAGAACTCAATGACATCATGGAGCACAAATCTAGAAAGGAGATAAATAGAATTGTGTAGAATAAACATTATTGGGGGGACAAATCAAGTAAACATCTATCTAGGCTGGTGAAGAAAAAAAAGGGAAGTAAATTTCATTGAAAAAATAAAAAATAAAGCAGGAGAGACAGTTTACCCCACAAATGAGATCGTGCAGGAGTTTGGGAACTATTATAGAGCACTTTATGCAGTTAAGAAGGACCAGCCTGTACAGGATGAGGAAGAAATAATGAGAGAATTCCTAGATAACGGAGCATTAACTTCATTATCAGAGATTGACAGGACCAGTATGGAGGGACCAATAACAGAGGAAGAAATTTATCAAGCCTTAAAAAAGTCGCCCTCGGGCAAAAGCCTGGGGCCAGGCGGTTTTACAATGTTTTATTATAAAAAGTACAAAGAAGTATTAGTCCCAAAACTCTGCCACTATTGGAACAAACTAGAAACAGAATGCGTAATGGGAAGAGATGCTCTGCTGGCATCAATAACAGTTATACTAAAAGAAGGTAGGGACAGCAGTCTCTGTTCGAGTTACAGACCTATTGCCTTACTGAATACTAAATTATTTGCAAGTGTATTGGCCAACAGACTGAGGGAGAAGATGCCCGAGCTGGTCCATCCGGACCAGGTTGCTTTTATAGCTGGCAGAGAAGGAAGGGACAATGGTGTCTGGGCACTTCTGCTCCTACAGGCTGCTAAGATCGGGGATGACCCCAGCCTACTCCTGTCGACAGATGCCAAAAAGGCTTTCAACAGGGTAGACTGGGGTTATATGCTGAAATCTCTGGAGGCCATGGGAATTGGCCCCAGGGTGGTCAGCTGGATAAAAGTGTAATACAGGGACCCCCAAACAATTGTAAAAGTGAATGGTGTATCTTCTTAGCCATTTTCAATGAAAAACGGTACTAGACAGTGGTGCCCACTTTCCCCCTTATTGTTCATACTGTCCCTGGAGCCTTTATTGTCATATATCCGGGACAGTGTGGACATTGGGGGGATTAGGGTGGGAGAGGAGGAGCACAAGCTAGCAGCATTCGCTGGTGATGTGCTCTTCTTCATAACAAAGCCTAGGACAATGATCCCCAACTTGTTAAAAAAAAAAATGGAGAAATTTCAAATTTTAAAATAAATCCGAATAAATCGAAACTGTAAAACATCAATATAAAGAAATCAGAGGAAGGAAATCTTTCAAAGGAATTTCATTTCTCATGGAGAAAGGACATTAAATATCTAGGAGTAAGATTAACTGACACCTTAAGAAAAACTTATATGATAAACTATATACCTTTACTGGACAAAATAGGAAAAGAAATTAAAAAATGTCAACTTGTCCTTTGTCATGGTTCGGGCGAATAAACACTGTAAAAATGATGATAACCCCTAAAATCCTCTACAAATTCCAGATGCTCTCTTTAACAATCCCACAATCCTTCTTTAGAATTTTGAAAGGTATAATATCTAGCTTTATATGGGACACCAATAACCCTGACTCTCAGGCACGATTTTAAATCTAGGAAAAAAATCAGGGAGGCCTAGCACTTCCGGATTATAAGAAATATTATAATGCGGTGATACACTCATGATTAATTGAATGAGCAAAGGAGAGCAGCTATACAAGATGGATAAATATAGAATACACATTGAGTAATTCACATTTAGGTAACATAATATGGAATCCACCTCAATTTAGAACACTGGGCCAAAATACACATGATATTACACGCACAATATTTAAGGTATGGGGCAGGTTACATATTCACAAAAAATGGAAGTACAATTCACCATTGATCTACTTAAAGGAAACTGAATATTTTGAGCCCGGTAGGCAGGAAGTGGGGGAAAACTGGATTAAAAAAGATAATGTGCAAGTGAAAGATATAGTAAAAAATGGTAAAATACGTACTCTACAAGAACTTCAATTAGACATGGAGGTGATGAAAATTGACATATGGAGGTACATCCAATTGAAATGTTTTGTGGAGAAACTACCAACCCCAATTAGATCTGGAGAAGAGTACACCCCGTTTGAGAGGTGGATCATGAAGGGGAACTCTAAAAATAATATAACATGTTTATACAAAATTCTCTCCGAGGGAGAGGGATTGGAGGCCCCTCCATATGTCAAGAGATGGGAAAGGGAAATAGGAACTAAATACATTACACGGATATTAGGGAAAATTTGGAAAATGACTCACGGATCAGCGATAGATGCCAAGATGGCAGAAACAATTACAAATGTTTGGTAAGATGGTATCTCACACCTGATAGAATTAGTCACTTGCAGCAAGAAAGGTCCTCCGAGTGTTGGAGAGGGTGTAAAAATAAAGGCACAATGTTCCACATTTGGTGGGACAGTACCATCATTAAAAAATATTGGGGGGATATACTAGACCTTATAGAGCTAATCACTAATGAAAACATTCCAATGTATCCATGGAGGTGTTTATTTCATGGGTCTAATAGATCAGTGAGGCAATATAAAGCTTTGATAATCGCAATCCTGTTTAACATAGCAAAGAGCCTAATCCCAAAAAAATGGCAGGAAACAGAAAGTCCTAAAACCCGGGATTGGATATTCGGAGTGAATAGGTACAAAAATTAGAGAAGGAAGAGGAATGGGAGGAGGATCTGACAGGTGAGGCTGACCGGAAGGATAAAGGGCCAGGGTTGTGGGGATGAGGCCCTTGTCCCCATCAACATGGGGACATAGTGCTTTGAGGGGTCACAGACCCACAAAGTATCCTCCCAATGTTCAGGGCATGTGGCCTGGTACATTTAAGGAGGGGGGGCGCTCTGTCGTCCCCCCCTCTTTTCCTGTGGCCTGCCAGGTTGCATGCTAGGATAAAGGGTCTGGTATGGATTTTTAGGGGGACCCCCACGTCAATTTTTTTTTATTTGACGCGGGGTTCCCATAAATATCCATACCAGACCTGAAGGGCCTAGTGATTGAATTTAGAGGAACCCTACGCTTTTTTTTTTTTATCAATGAATGAATTGTTGGCTCCGTGATACGGAGAACACTCATTGACACTCAAGTGATTTTAAAAGACCTTTTTTCCTTGCGAAATGACACTTTGTGCAGGGACAGTTCTAAGCACGGGAAACATGCTCCCCTTCATAGGCATACTATAGACACCCCCCAGGTATGAAATTTAAAGGAATATTACACTTTTATTGTTTCACTTTAAAAATTATTAAAATCACTGCTCCTGAAAAAACGTTAGTTTTTAAAACTTTTTTTTGCATTGATTCATGTCCCCTGGGACAGGACCCAGGTCCCCAAACACTTTTTAGGACAGTAACTTGCATATTAGCCTTTAAAATTAGAACTTTAGATTTCTCCCATAGACTTGTACAGGGTGTTCCGGCTTTTCGAATTTGCCTCGAACAGCCCAAATTGTTCACTGTTCGCTAAACAGGCGAACAGGCAATGTTCGAGTCGAACATGAGTTCGACTCGAACCTCAAAGCTCATCCCTAATGCCAAACAAGTCATCAAGAGTTCTTTTTAGGTTTGATTTGCAGATGTCTGTTATAAAAGCAGATTTCATAGATTTATGAGATAATGTATGTTTTTCTGTGTGTGATTGTAGTTTCAAAGGCTGTCTAATTCTACACCTCTGCTTGAGCTAAGCAAAATCTCAGGCTTCGTCTTACATATTAGCAGAGAGCATATCAAGAAGAATGTATTTGCAAGTCAATACAACGCCTGTCAATTGTTTATTCTTATGTCTTTTTGTCAAATTATGTGGTTCAAGAATACTATGTGTTTCAACCACATTGCATGATTTCCTTGACAGAGAATTTGTGTGCAGTATAAGGATCAATGACAGATTTGTAAAAACAAGAATATGGTGTTCAAACCAGTGCCCTGCGTTGCAAGTCTATTCAGTCAAACTCATCCAACAGAGAGATATTTTTTGACAGTCTAAAATATTGGCACTCATTAATCCCAGCTAAAGCCATAGATAATCACATACCGGTACATTTGTATTTAAAAAGGTAAGGACTCCAAACCTTTTCATTTTGAGCCAGTTAAAATTAAAGAAAATATAATATCTTTCAGTAATCCTTTGTTAGCATATTACATACTGAATGGTTTTACTGCACCTTTCACATTAGTCTTTTTAATTGTGCCTAACTTATTGTTTATAACTTTAATATTTCCACCAACTTTGGGGTTGTTTCATAACCAAAAACACAAGCTGCTGATAATATGCCCTGGTTTTCCTTGCTAGTACAGAGGCTGTCTGCCACAGACACAGTCAAAGCACACTGACAACACAGGCTCAGCCTCAGCCTAGAGCAGGGGTAATGAATTAAAATTCAAGGAGGTCCGGTCGCCAAAATTTTCTTTGGGCCGAGGTCCGAATCTGAAGTCTGCGCTATGACTCAGAAAGATTGTAGTCACTGTATATCTATCAAAAACATGAGAAATGTACAATTTCCTTAGCATTTCAACAATATTTATTGTCAAGTTTCAGTTACAATATTAAACATGTGGACAGTTGGAACTAGGATAGCTTTACATTTGCTCTTGTCTTTGTAAGGAAAACAAACAACTATTTTTAACAAAAAAAACATGGAAGCAAATCCATAACTCTTTAATAAAACATAAAAAGCACATCCATTTTTCAAGTAAAAGAAGCACCTTCTGACTTTATTTCAATTTTTTAACACCCAAAAAACTTTCCTGTCTAGTGAGAAAAATGGGATTTTGATTGTCCTGCCAGTAGTTTGAATCTTGGCTTAAATTGAGTTACTGCCATTCTCATGCACATATGTAGGTGCTCATTGGTGAGCCTGGAACGATACTTTGTTTTAATAATGTTCATAGTAGAGAAAGCTGACTCACAGCTGTATGTAGATCCAAACATGGTCAAGGTGTGTAGTGCTACCTTGATTAGACAAGGGAAATCAGTCTCAGGCACAGTCTGTAGCCAGAAGTTAGCCGGATCAGTTCCTTCAAAGTGCTCTCTTAGTGCGACATTTGTTTGCAGGTCAATCATTTCTGTCTGTAGAGATCCCTCATGTGCCCACTTGAAGGTCTGCATCACCTCCTTTGAAAACACTCTGACATCTTTAATGAGGAATGGATTGTGAATGAACAGGAGGATCTGATGTCCAAGACTGAAGCTATCAAACCTTTTACTGAAGTTTCCAATGAGTTTATTTATGAAGTCAACAAAAGAAGAAACATCTCTCTTTCCTTGAATCTGTTCTTTCACCTTTGTGAAATGCAAGCACTCTCCTTGCAGATCTTCCTTGAACAAATCCAGTTTTCTCTGGAAGGAGCGGACAGCGGTCATCAAATCACAGATGGAATTGTTCTTGCCTTGGAGCTTTACATTGAGTTCATTAAGGTGTGATGTTATGTCCACTAGGAAAGCGATATTTTCCATTGTGCTTTCATCTTGTAAAAACAGTGAAAACTGTCTTGCTTTCTGACTTTTGAGTTGCACTAAGAAAGCTGCTACTTCAGTTCGAATGGACCAAAAGCGTTCCAATACATTGCCTTTACTTAGCCATCTAACATTGTTGTGAAGTAAAAGGTCATTTGCATTTGCCTCAACTTCTTTAAGAAACTCTCTTAGTAAACGATGTTGATGGGATGAGGATACTCTGAGGAAGTTGATGAGTTTCATCATCGTGTCCATGATTTCTGCAAACTTGTCCGATAGAATGGCACACAGGACAGTCTGGTGAATAATGCAGTGGTAAGAAATAAGGTCAGGGTTGTCCTCTTTCAGTCGTGCCACAGCTCCTCTCTCCTTTCCTACCATGGCAGGGGCACCATCTGTGGTAACCGAGACCACCTTTTTCAGATCGATCTTCCTCTTTCTCAGAATCTCCTTAATGGCCTCGTATATGTCTTGTCCTCTTGTGTGCGTCTCAAGTGGTGTTACACCTAACAGGTCCTCACAAAGTTCTTTTGTTTCTTTGTGAAAAAATCTTACATACACCAAAAGCTGGGCATTATCAGTTATATCCGTTGATTCATCAATGGCTAAAGAAATGCATACTGCACTCTGAATCGCTGCATCAAGTTGTCCCAAAACATCCTCTGTTAATATTTCAGTCTTTTTTGTTGCTGTTGACGCCGACAGTGGGATCTGGTTGATTTTTCCACACAGCTCATCTTTTTGTTTACCCTCAAGTAAAGTTTGAGCAACAGCATTCAAACACTCCTTTACAAATGTACCATCGGTAAATGGTCTTTTGTGTTGCCCCAAAATCCATGCTACTTTAAGTGAACATTCATTTGCACGCTGCTGGGCTGTAAATGAATGTGAGAGGACTTTGGTAGATCTGTCATACTGGGCTTTCAGTTCCGTTATTTTACGTGCCCTTACCTCAGAATGCTGTGGATATGTTTGCGCAAACGAGCTGTGTTTTGTTTCGTAGTGACGCTTCACATTGCTACTTTTTATTAATGCCACGGTTTCGCAACAAATCAGACAAACTGGTTTTAAACTTCCCACAGGAAGAATGAACATATATTGGTCTGTCCATTCATCTTTGAAGACTCGGTTTTCAGTGTCTACCTTCCTTTTCTTGGCACAAGCCATGCTCTCGGTCACTTTTGCTACGGTTTCCTCCACACACTTTGGTAATATTCTGTAAATGTAAATGTCCCTATTAGTTTTCCCTCTTACATCAGTTGCCCCTATTAGAGTAAGGCCGCGTACACACGGGCGGATTGTCTGTCCAACTTAGTCCGCTGAACCGTGTTTCAGCGGACAATCCGCTCGTGTGTGGGCTTCAGCGGACTTTTTCAGCGGACAGTCTGACGGACTAAGTCTTTCGGAATTTCCGTAATTTTGTCCGTCCAAACTTGGTTTCAGCGGACAATCCGCTCGTGAGTAGGCTAGTTCGACGGACTAAGTTTGGCACATGCTCAGAAAGGATTTACACGGCGAAGGTTGCATTGCAGTGTATTGGACGTCGAATTTCTCGTCCCGTCGTACATGCCGTACACGTCATCGCGCAAGCTTTCAGCGGACTGTCTGTTCATCGTGTGTGGTCAAGTCCGTTCATTCAAAAGTTGAACGGACTGTCTGTCGGATTGTCTGACGAACTTAGTTGGGCGGATAATCCGCCCGTGTGTACGCAGCCTAATTCATTAATTCATTGACCCATTAGACTACGCCCAAAATAAGTTGCCAAAGGCAGACTACTCTCTTATATCAGGCATTCTTGTCAGAGTGCCCACTTACATCAGGTTTCTGCAATGGAAAGCCCCCTTACAGCTGGTGTCTCCCATCAGTGTGCCCCTTTATACAATTTGTCACCATCAGAGTGCCCCATTATATAAAGGTGCCCTCTTACATAGGGTGTCCACATCAGCGTGCCCCCTTACATTAGATGTCACCATACGTGTGCCTCCTTACATCAGGTGTCCCCACCAGATCAGATGTGCCCATCTGATTGCACTTTAAATTAGGTGTGTTCTTCACAGTGCCCCTTTACATCAATTGTCCCCATCACCGTGCTCTTACATCAGGTGCCCCCATCACAGTGTCCCTTTACATCAGTCGTTCCCATCACAGTGCCCCTTTACATCAGATGTCCCCATCACAGTGCTTCTTTAAATCAGGAGTCCCCATCACAGTGTCCCTTTACATCGGGTGTCGCCCCTTTACATCGGGTGTCCCCATCACAGTGCCCCTTTACATCGGGTGTCCCCATCACAGTGCCCCTTTACATCGGGTGTCCCCATCACAGTGCCCCTTTACATCGGGTGTCCCCATCACAGTGCCCCTTTACATCGGGTGTCCCCATCACAGTGCCCCTTTACATCAGGTGCCCCCATCACAGTGCCCCTTTACATCAGGTGCCCCCATCACAGTGCCCCTTTACATCAGATGTCCCCATCACAGTGCTTCTTTAAATCAAGTGTCCTCATCACAGTGCCCCTTTACATCGGGTGTCCCAATCACAGTGCCCCTTTACATCGGGTGTCCCAATCACAGTGCCCCTTTAAATCGGGTGTCCCCATCACAGTGCCCCTTTACATCGGGTGTCCCAACCACAGTGCCCCTTTACATCGGGTGTCCCCATCACAGTGCCCCTTTACATCGGGTGTCCCCATCACAGTGCCCCTTTACATCGGGTGTCCCCATCACAGTGCCCCTTTACATCGGGTGCCCCATCACAGTGCCCCTTTACATCAGGTGCCCCCATCACAGTGCCCCTTTACATCAGATGTCCCCATCACAGTGCTTCTTTAAATCAAGTGTCCTCATCACAGTGCCCCTTTACATCGGGTGTCCCAATCACAGTGCCCCTTTACATCGGGTGTCCCAATCGCAGTGCCCCTTTACATCTGGTGTCCCCATCACAGTGCCCCTTTACATCGGGTGTCCCCATCACAGTGCCCCTTTACATCGGGTGTCCCCATCACAGTGCCCCTTTACATCAAGTGTCCCCATCACAGTGCCCCTTTACATCGGTGTCCCCATCCCAGTGCCCCTTTACATCGGGTATCCCCATCCCAGTGTCCCTTTACATTGGGTGTCCCCATCACAGTGCCCCTTTACATCGGGTGTCCCCATCACAGTGCCCCTTTACATCGGGTGTCCCCATCACAGTGCCCCTTTACATCGGGTGTCCCCATCACAGTGCCCCTTTACATCGGGTGTCCCCATCCCAGTGCCCCTTTACATCGGGTGTCCCCATCACAGTGCCCCTTTACATCGGGTGTCCCCATCACAGTGCCCCTTTACATCGGGTGTCCCCATCACAGTGCCCCTTTACATCAGTCGTCCCCATCATAGTGCCCCTTTGAATCGGGTGTCCCCATCACAGTGCCCCTTTACATCGGGTGTCCCAACCACAGTGCCCCTTTACATCGGGTGTCCCCATCACAGTGCCCCTTTACATCGGGTGTCCCCATTACAGTGCCCCTTTACATCGGGTGCCCCCATCACAGTGCCCCTTTACATCGGGTGCCCCCATCACAGTGCCCCTTTACATCAGTCGTCCCCATCACAGTGCCCCTTTACATCGGGTGTCCCCATCACAGTGCCCCTTAACAAAATGTGCACATCAGGGTGTCCCTTAACATAAAATAAGGGTCATGCTGATGGGCACATTTTATATTAAGGGGCACTCTGATGGACAACAAAATGTGCCCCTTAACTTAAAATTTGCCCATCAAAGTGGCCCTTTTAATATAAAATGTACCCATCAGTGTTGCTCTTAAAATAAAATATGCCCATCAGCGTGCCCCTTAACATGAAATAAGGGTCACACTGATGGGCGCCTATTATGTTAGGAGGCACTCTGATGGACAAATTTTATTTTAAGGGGCATGCTGGTGGGTATATTTTTAATGTGCACATCGATGGGCATATTTTGTAAGGCACATTTTGTTGTGCCCCTTAACAAAATATGCCCATCGATGTGCACATTAAAAATATACCCATCAGCGTGCCCCGTAAAATTAAATTTGTCCATCAGAGTACCCCTTAACATAAAAGGTGCCCATCAGCGTGACCCTTATTTTATGCTAAAGGGCACTCTGATGAACACATTTTATTTTAAGGGGCATGCTGATGGGTATATTTGTAATTTGCACAATGCTGGGCTTTTTTTGTAAGGGGCATGCTGATGGGTATATTTGTAATTTGCACAATGCTGTGCTTTTTTTGTAAGGGGCACGCTGATGGATATATTTTTAAGTGCAAACTGATGGGCATATTTTGTTAAGGCGCACCTTAACAAAACATGCAAATCAGTGTGCACATAAAAAATATACCCATCAGCATGCCCCTTACAAAAAAAGCCCAGCATTGTGCAAATTACAAATATACCCATCAGCATGCCCCTTACAAAAAAAGCCCAGCATTGTGCAAATTACAAATATACCCATCAGCATGCCCCTTACAAAAAAAGCCCAGCCTTGTGCAAATGACAAATATACCCATCACCATGCCCCTTACAAAAAAGCCCAGCATTTTGCAAATTACCAATATACAAATACAGTCATGATCACTATGTGCCCACATACCTCAACTGCAGGAGGGCACAACAGAAGCTGCCTCAAGGAGTCGGAGAGCCAGGACCCGGGAATTCGGAACCGCGGGCAGCATGGGGGGCGGAGCGCGCACGTGACGTCACACCCCCTACTATCTGTGAGCGTGCGTGTCTTCAGCTCCGAGACGCGGCCAGGAGCAGGGGGCGGGCGCATGCGCACAGCGTCACTGGTTGCTAGGGAAACCCGCGGTCCCAGCAAACCAGTGATTGCTGTCATTTAATATGCTGGCGGCATAGCGGTCCGGGCGGAAGCCCCGCTCGGTCCGGACTCGGACCGCGGGCCGCCATTTGATGACGGCTGGCCTAGAGGATGTCTTTTTGTGTATTTTTTTGCAGAAACTTGAACAGGAGAAGACTTAAAGAGGAAGTAAACCCTTCCAAACAACTTGGACCTACAGGTAAGCCTAGATTAAGGCTTACCTGTAGGTCCAAGCAATATCTCCTAAACCTATATGGTTTAGGAGATATTTGCCCGAAAATGGGCACCGCTGTCTACGGCGCATGCGCCGTAGACAGCGGCACGCAGGCGCACTAAATGCGGCAAATCCATGAATGGATTTGCCTAATTTGTCGACTCCCGTGCGCATGCGCGGGAGTGACGTCATCGCGGCTTCGCCGAGTGGCAGCGGCGGAGCTGCGAGACGCGACTCCCGTGTGCATGCGCGGGAGTGACGTCATCGCGGCTTCGCCGCTGTGATTTGTCGGAGCTGCGAGACGCCACCAGCAACATGGATGCGGCGGACTACAGGGATCAGCGGTGACTTCGCTGGCTCCTGTGTCAGGTAAGTGACACATAATGAGCTACTATGCAATGCATAGTAGTCCATTATGCTTTACCTTTGCAGGGAAAAAAAGAGGAAGTAAACCCATCAGGGTTTACTTCCTCTTTAAGAATTCAGAACACTCAAAAACTATAGCAGAAATAAACAGGAGGACAAACTTCTTACAAAATCTTCTTCAAACAGCCTTGACAATGTCCTAGAACAGCTGTTTGCCCCCCAGCTTCCACGTGAAGCTCATCAGTGAGGGATACAATGATCCTTCTCTAGACTAGACTCCAAGATGTTGCCAAGAAATAAGAAATAAGGAAGAAATAATGAGAGAATTCCTAGATAACGGGGCATTAACTTCATCAGCTGTCTGGAAACCATGGCCCAACAATTGCCCATAGCGCAGTGGTTAAGAACAACTGTAGAACCATGTCTGAGGGACCCTGATGGTATTCAGGAAATAGTAAAAAACACAGGCAGGTGGAAAGCCAGAGACTGGATTATGACAGAAATCTTGATCAGTGTAGAATTCAAGAAATGGTAAAAGCTTTCCATTCACTGTGTGGGGGCGAGACAGCATGGATGTAGGAATCTTCCCTGCTGGATATTGTATTCTGACAGCCGTGACTCGTGGCTGTCATAATAACCAAAATGTAGCTACATTTGGTTGGATGTAGCTGCTGCTCAGCCAACAATTTTCCACCCAGCTCCTTCAAATTTCAGATTGTTGGGTGGGGGTTGCTGTCTGGGCCTTCCATGGTTTGGTTTATCAGGAACCATTTGACATCCATTCAGTGTATGGCCAACATAAGGCACAGATCTGATTAAATGCTTTTGGTTCTTGGAGGAGGATGTTAATAAGAACAGTGCAGCTAATGATAAGGTCAACTGGGCAGAGTTTTCTGATGTTTATCAAATCTATAAAGTGAATGTAAAAAGAGCAAGATGTTCCTGTCTGACTGACTCAGTTACCACCTGTATTGTTTCTAAATTTGAAAGTTTCTCTATTAAATTGTTTCTGTACGGACATAAAAAATATAACCCAGGGGGCGTGGCTTGCGCGCGCACGAAGATGGATGCCTGAGCAGAGAGCTCCGCTACCCAGACCGGACAATCAGCGACTACCGAGCGATCGTACCACCGCAAATAGCTCTACAGAGCCTCGATCGCTTCTCCGGAGCCTCCGCCACGGCGATGTTCCACAAGCGGTTCCAGGAAAGTGGCCCGAAAAGACTGGAGTCCTTTTTCTTCCAGCTCCGCCGCAAGGCCCAAGATGGCGCCACCGACACAGCGCGAAACTCCTTGAGCTACACGGATCTCCCTGATGCTCATCCACGGGAAATACAAGCTGATATGCTGTCATGCTACCCCCCTGACACATCTCCCTCCACTCTGGCTTCCCAGAGCCTGGTGAAATCGAAGATGCGGATGGATCCTAGCAACCAGGCCTCAGACACAGTGAGTACAGCCTCCATAATGACTCTGCTATTTCAGCTTTACAATCCTCTATAGCACAATTCCCGACCACAGGGCAACCTGTGCTGGATACAACAATGAAGGATATGCTTTTATCCTTACAGTCTTCCCTAATGACCAATTTATCATCACTGATCAATAGATTCTTATTGGAAATGAAACACATGGACAATAGAATGCAGTTCATGGAAAACAAAATGGGAGAATGCACTGATGCGGTGAACGAATTAGTAGATGCATATTCCGAACAAAGAGATGGGTGTCAGGGTTTCTCCCGCACGAAACGGGCAGATGCGCATGTACGCGTACGCGATGTGCACGTACGCGCGCGGTGTTCGCGTACGCGTACGCGACGGTCGTGATGTTCGCGTGCACGCGCGCACCGTGCGGTTCGCGCGTGCGCGTGCGCGTCAGCGCGGTTTGGCGCCAGTGGGCCTATTTAAAGAAGGCTGCTGCATCTACTCGGTGCTGTTTGTCTGCAGCTCTGTACCCAAACTACCTGCTATCTGCCTGCTGTTGTGATATCTGACCTGGCTACCGTCTGACCTCGCTGACCTCTCCTGCTCTGACCCCGGCCTGCCTGACCTTGCTTTGGACTGTACCTTTGTTGCCGAACCTCTGCCTGCCTGCACTTCTCTTCTGCCTGCTGTACTTACCTACCTGCTTATCCGTTGTGACCCGGCCCGCCTGACTATTCTTCTGCTGTTCAAGTCTGCTGCACCCAGTCCTTGCTGCCACTGCCTTGCCTGCTGATCGCTGCCTGCCTGTCTACCAACTTCTCTGCAGTTCCAGCATCCAGAAGAACCAGCCGCTGCTTCCAGTCAGACACTCCTACCCCGCTGCGCTCACGGGGCCACTGTCTCCATTCCAGTGGTCCCTGAACCAGAGCTGTAAGAGAAGTCTTCTTCCATCAAGTCAGGCTCATCACCAGGAAACCTAACAGTATAAACAGCCCCATGACTGAGCCTGCGGGAGAAGCTTCTGCCATGAAGGAGATCTGCACCCACTTAGCGGCCCTTACACAGGCTGTGAAGTCGCTCCAAGAGGGATATACCAGACTGGAAGAGCAAGTTCAACACCTTTCCGGTACCAGTCCTTCCACCTCAGCATCACCTCCTCTTCATACTCAGCCTGCTACCCAGCCTGCAGTGGTGATGCTCCCTCCTGAACCGAGAGTACCTGTTCCAGAAAGGTTCTCAGGAGACCGATCCAAGTTCCGGGCCTTTCGTAATGCCTGTCAGCTATACTTCGCCCTCCAACCCAGGACTTTTTCACTTGAAGCTACCAAGGTGGGGTTTGTGATATCGCTACTACAGGGAGAACCCCAGACGTGGGCCCACTGTCTCCTGGAGGGTGACAGTGCTATTACCCATTCCCTTTCTTCATTATTTGAGGCTATGGCACAGCTTTATGAAGATCCTCAGCGAACTGCCACAGTCGAATCTGCTCTGTCTGCGCTCCAGCAGGGCCGCCGTGCGGCCGAGGACTATGTTACTGACTTTCGGCGCTGGAGCGCAGACACCCAATGGAATAACTCTGCTCTAAGACATCAGTTCCGCATGGGCCTCTCTGAGGGACTGAAAGACGAACTGGCCCGTGTCGGCATCCCGGACTCTTTGGAGGAGTTGATCACCTTGGCCATACAAATTGACCGTCGACTTCGGGAACGGCGGGCCGAGCGCTCAACTCAGTCTCAGCGCTCAAATTGGATGACTGCAAGGGTTCCTATTCCCGCCTTCTGTCCTCAGCCTGCTCTGCAAAGGGACCCTGCCAGTCCTGCTCCTGACACTCCTGAGCCAATGCAGCTGGGATTGATGCGTCCCACCTTGTCTCCAGAGGAACGTGCCCGTAGTCGCCAGCTGAATTTGTGCCTTTACTGCGGGGGGTCCGAACATTATGTTAACAACTGCCCTGTTAAGACACGTAAGTGCCTTTCCTCTGTGTCTCCTGTTCCTGTTTCCCTGCCAGCCAGCACAACCCACCTTGCTCTCCCTCTCTCATTGCAGTTCCAGGGAAGGACGGTCTCCACCAGCGCCATCATTGATTCTGGGGCTTGCAGTTGTTTTGTCGATGCCCCCTTTGCCAGTCTGCAAGCCTTGCCCCTTCAGAAGAAAACCCACGGACTGTCTGTGTTCTTGACTGATGGGTCCCACATCAAATCGGGGCAAGTAACCCAAGAGACGCTACCCTTGATGGCTTGTACCCCTTCCCAGCACAAAGAGCTCCTCACCCTTGATGTGATTTCTTCCCCTCTATTTCCTGTGATCCTGGGCATCCCCTGGCTTCAGGCCCATAATCCCTGCATCAACTGGGCTACAGGGGAGATCAAGTTCCAGTCCAGCTACTGCCAAGAGCACTGTCTTTGTGTGAATTCTGTTGTGCCCTCTACCATTCTTTGCCTTGATTCTGATCAGGACTTATGCCAGCTGGTGCCTGAACCATACCATGAATTTTTTGATGTTTTCAGCAAGCGAGGAGCAGACACACTTCCACCTCACCGCCCCTATGACTGCCCTATTGAACTTCTTCCAGGAGCTGAGATCCCGTTTGTGCGTATCTTCCCCCTGTCTGAAAAGGAGCAGGAGGCCTTAAAGGTTTATATTACAGAAAACTTGGAGAAGGGGTTCATTCGTCATTCCACCTCCCCAGCAGGCGCTGGAATATTTTTTGTGACCAAGAAAGACCAGTCGCTCTGGCCCTGCGTGGACTATCGTGAGCTTAATAAGATCACGGTCAAGAACCGTTACCCTCTTCCTCTGATGCCGGAGCTCTTTCAGAAACTGAGATCAGCCACGATTTTCTCCAAGTTGGACTTAAGGGGGGCTTACAACCTGGTTCGCATTCGGGCTGGAGACGAGTGGAAGACAGCATTCAGGACCCGTTTCGGGCATTACGAATACCTGGTCATGCCCTTTGTCCTTTGTAATGCTCCTGCCACCTTCCAGCATCTTATTAATGATGTGTTCAAGGACCTCCTGGACATTTTTGTGATCGTCTACTTGGACGACATTTTGATTTTTTCGGGGTCTCTCGAACAGCATCGGGGTCACGTGGGCAGGGTGCTACTCCGGCTCCATCAGCATGGACTGTATGCTAAGGCTGAGAAGTGTAGCTTTGAGCAACGGAACATCCAATTCCTCGGGCTTGAGATCTCCCCGGCTGGCATCAAGATGGATCCTCAGAAGGTTTCCGCTGTTCTGGACTGGCCTGCACCTACGGATAAAAAGGGGGTACAACGTTTTGTGGGCTTTGCAAATTTTTACAGAAAATTTATTAAGGGATTTTCCGCCATAATTGCCCCCATTACCCAGTTGACAAAACAGTGTGTACGCTTCCACTGGGGGTCGGAAGCCCAGGAGGCCTTTGAGAGACTCAAAAGACTGTTCACCTCTGCCCCCATCCTCAGCCACCCAGATCCTTCCCTACCATATATTCTTGAAGTGGACGCTTCCGAAGTAGCTGTGGGGGCAGTTGTGTCCCAGAGGCAAGGCGGCAACGATTTGATGCACCCCGTAGGGTTCTTCTCCCGAAAGCTTTTCCCTGCCGAGAAGAATTATGATGTGGGTTACCGTGAATTACTCGCTATCAAATCTGCTTTGGAGGAATGGAGGTACTTGTTGGAAGGTGCAGTTCATCCAGTGCTGATCTACACCGACCACAAGAACCTCGAATACCTGAGGACTGCCAAGCGTCTGAAGCCCCGACAGGCCCGTTGGGCCCTGTTTTTCTCACGTTTCTGTTTCCACATTACTTACCGTCCCCGATCTAAAAATGTGAAACCAGACGCGCGTATGTACGATTGCCACCAAAGACCTTGCTGCTCCGGACACCATACTACCTGAGAGTACCTTTCTACTTGTGCAACCAGACTTGCTGGCGCAGATCAGGGAGGCATCCACTAATTCACCTGCACCACCAGAGGTCACACTGATTTCCAGAGGGGGTCTTCTATGGAAGGAGAGCCAAGTTTTTGTGCCTGAAAGCATCCGGATTAAAGTTCTAGCCCTCCTCCATGATCACCCGTTAGCAGGACACTTTGGGCCCCATAAGACCTTGGAATTGGTACAGCGTACCTTCTGGTGGCCCGGCCTGAAGGATTTCTGCAAGAAGTATGTCGACTCCTGTCCTGTGTGCATCTGGAGCAAGGCAACAAGGAATCGGGCCTGGGCACTTCTGAAGCCTCTTCCTGCACCTGATCGGCCTTGGAGGATGATCACGATGGACTTTATTGTCGAGCTTCCCTGCTCTGAAGGTTGCACGGCCATTTTTGTGGTTGTAGATAGACTGACTAAGATGGCCCATTTCTTGCCCTTGAAAGGGACTCCATCTGCTCCAGAGACGGCCGTGTCTTCATAAAGGAGATAGTCAGACTGCATGGAGTACCTGCTAACATCGTGTCTGACAGGGGGGTCCAATTCACCTCCCGGTTCTGGAGGGCCCTGTGTGAGTGTTTGAAGATCGAGCTGGCTCTGTCATCTGCCTACCACCCCCAGACCAATGGACAGACTGAGTGTACCAACCAGACTCTGGAGCAGTACATTAGATGTTTCACGTCCTTTGTCCAGGATGATTGGGTATCTCTGATGTCCCTTGCGGAGTTTTCCTACAACAACGCTAGTCACTCAGCCACAGGGCAGTCCCCGTTTTTTGCTAATTACGGGTTTCACTTAACCTTTCTGCCTGACTTTCTTCCAGAGTCACCAGTTCCAGCGGTTCAGGACACATTGACCTTCCTCAGTCATAACAATCGGGTGTTACAAGAGGCGGTATCCAAAGCTCAAGCAGACAGCAAGAAGGCCTTTGATCGTAAGAGAAGAGGGGAATTGAACCTGCAGGTCGGAGATCAGGTATGGCTTTCCACGAACAATCTTAAATTAGCCTGTCCTTCTAAGAAACTTGCGCCCAAATTTTTGGGACCCTTTCCTGTAAAGAGAAGGATTAATGAGGTGTCGTATGAGTTGGTCTTGCCTGATTCAATGAAAATCCACCCGGTCTTTCATGTGTCCTTGCTGAAGCCCTCGGTGCCCGATACCTTCCCGGGTAGAAGTTCCAGACCACCTCAACCCATTTTTATGGATGGTAGCAAAGAGTATGAGGTAGAGGCTATCCTCGATTGTAGAAGGAGACAAGGTCAGAGACAGTTTTTGGTTAAGTGGAAGGGGTACGGTCCAGAAAGTAATTCGTGGGAACCCGATGGTAATTTGCATGCCAACAGACTGGTCCGTGCCTTTTTCTCTGCTCATCCGGAAAAGAGGCACCTTGTGGGCACCCGGAGGTTGCCCCTTGTGGGGGGGCAATGTCAGGGTTTCTCCCGCACGAAATGGGCGGATGCGCAGGTGCGCATACGCGATGTGCGCGTACGCGCGCGCGTGGTGTTCGCGTACGCGATCGGGACGTTCGCGATGTTCGCGTGCACGCACGCGGTTCGCGCGTGCGCGTCGTGCGCGTTAGCGCGGTTTGGCGCCAGTGGGCCTATTTAAAGAAGGCTGCTGCATCTACTCGGTGCTGTTTGTTTGCAGCTCTGTACCCGAACTACCTGCTATCTGCCTGCTGTTGTGATATCTGACCAGGCTACCGTCTGACCTCGCTGACCTCTCCTGCTCTGACCCCGGCCTGCCTGACCTTGCTTTGGACTGTACCTTTGTTGTCGAACCTCTGCCTGCCTGCTGTACTTACCTACCTGCTTATCCGTTGTGACCCGGCCCGCCTGACTATTCTTCTGCTGTTCAAGTCTGCTGCACCCAGTCCTTGCTGCCACTGCCTTGCCTGCTGATCGCTGCCTGCCTGTCTACCAACTTCTCTGCAGTTCCAGCATCCAGAAGAACCAGCCGCTGCTTCCAGTCAGACACTCCTACCCCGCTGCGCTCACGGGGCCACTGTCTCCATTCCAGTGGTCCCTGAACCAGAGCTGTAAGAGAAGTCTTCTTCCATCAAGTCGGGCTCATCACCAGGAAACCTAACAATGGGTCTCTTTAGATCAAATCTAAAATCACGGACCTCAAGGACCGCTCCAGATGAAATAACGTCAAAATACGCGGGATCCCAGAGTCCATACAGCCCAAAGAACTGCACAACTTTGCGACCACTATGTTTTCTAGCATGCTTCCTTGAGCTCACTATTGATCATATACACAGAATACCAAAACCTTGAAGCGGATGTTCCCCCGAGATTTGCTTCTGAGGGTCCCCTTCTTTCAGGCGAAAGAACAAATACTTCTAAAGGCTAGAGAGCTATCACCACTCCCTGCACCGTACTCCAACATCCAATTGTACGCAGTCCTCTCTCAGTATACGCTACAAATGCAGAGGCAATTAAAAACCATAACTAAGGCCATGAACAACCACAAGATTACTTACAAATGGCGCCACCCTGCGAACATCTTGACCACCTACAATGGTATACCGCATACTATCTCCACTTTGGAGGGGGGCTTGAAGCTCCTCAATGCTTGGGGAATTCTACCAGATCCTCCACAACCTCAACTGGATCCTATAGGGGAAACCCAATCCATTTACCTTTGGCCTTAACCGGGAGAAACACAAAAACACCCACCGTTGATTGATCAGCCCATATTACAAAGATAAGCGACTGTTATAGTCTGGTCTGGAGCTGCGATTACACACCTGCTTGTTGAACTTTTCCCCCTACCTTAGTCAGTTGCTCAAATGAGCGGTTAACCACTGACATACTTGTGTGTCATTTGTTTTGTTTTCTTGTTTTATCTTTTCAGTTCACAGTTTCTGCCATACCTGAACCTCCAAGAGTTTCAGGCACACACAGTCTCCCCCCCAAGGCAAATTGTCTACCTCAAATCCTAACTTGTCTTTTCCTTGTATCTGTAGCACCGTATATTATCTTCCCGCCTGGACTTCCGAGTACTGTCCACACCCATTACATCTACACCAGCTGGTCTCCTGAGATCTGATTAGTTGCAATCGTTAACTGTAAGTACTTGTTGTGCTACCACACGCCCTCCCATTACACCAAGGGAATCACCATCCTTTCCCTCAATGCAAAAGGGCTCAACCACCCTGCGAAACGTAACTTACTATGGAAATCAGCACTTGCACATAACTGCGATGTAATATGTGTCCAGGAAACCCACTTTGCCTTAGGTGCATCCCCTAAATGCCAGCACAGGCTATTCCCACATGTCTTCCACTCTTCCTTCCCTCAGAAGAAACGCGGAGTCCTAATAGCCATCAAGAGCACCGTCCTGTTTACAATGCAGAAATATCTTGCTGATCCGGAAGGCCGCTATATTATCTTGAACTGTACAATCAACAATGTACCTTACACCCTTGTTGCCATTTACGCCCCAAACCAAGGCCAAATGAGCTTTCTTAGGAAAACACTGCGAAGGGCGAGGAAAGTCCAACAGGGTCACTTACTGCTCTGGTGGGACTTTAATCTAGTTCCAAACAACACAATGGACTCCACAGCAGGGTCTCAAAGATATGCATCTCCTTTAGACTCTTTTATTGCATCTAATGATTTGTATGACGTTTGGAGGTGTTGTCATGCGAGCAAGCGGGACTTTACATTCCTCTCACCGCGTCACAACACCTACTCACGTATTGATCTGTTTTTGGCTGACAAACGATTACTACAGAAGACTTTGGGTTCCAGCATCCACACCACCACCTGGTCAGACCATGCCCCCATTAGCCTCACTATCTCTGATGATTCACATCACCCTGATTCTTTCATATGGAGAGTAAACAACTATGTCCTTAACACGCCACACTCCTATCAAACAACAATTGGAAGAATACTTCTTAATCAATCAATCCTCAGTATCTGACCCAGTGGTGGTGTGGAATGCCCACAAAGCAGTTATGAGAGGGGCGTTACTTAAAATGGGTGCTAAAGCCAAAAAACAAAGAACCCAGAGACTAGACAAACTCACAGCTGATATTGCCACCGCTGACTCCCTAAATAAAACGAATCCCTCCCAGTTCCTACAATCTACAAAATATTCACTCTACGAAATGAATTGAGGTCCCTTCTCCTAGAAAGACATGAAAAATGTTATAAAATACTCAAGGCCACTTCATACCCCACAGGTAATAAGGCAGGTAAAGCAATGTCACTAAAGGTCAAAGGACACAGAAACAAAACAAAAATCCAGTTTCTGCACCATCCCCACACCAATGAAAAACTCCTTAAACCTCAATCCATAGCCGACGCCTTTAGTACGTCCTATCGAGATCTTTACAACCTCAAAGAAGATCCGAACATCAACCAATCCTCCCCTACTTTAATTCAAGCATTCCTAGGCGACCTGAATCTCCCATCTATATCACATCAACAACTCTCAGAACTAAATTCGCCTTTCACAGTTGATGAGATTATATCAGTAATAAATAGGCTTCCTTGCTCCAAATCCCCAGGCCCAGATGGCTTCACTGGGGAATACTACAAACAATTCAAAGACACTTTAGCCCCTACACTGTGCCAAACATTCAATCTGGCAGTCCTCCTAAAAACTTCAGCCCCATTTCACTATTGAACCTTGACCTAAAAATATACGCGAAACTAATAGCCAACAGATTTGGAAACATACTACTTTCCCTTATCTCTTTGGACCAATCGGGGTTCACCAAAGGGCGCCAAACCTCGGACGCCACTAGATGACTATTAAATATTATCCATCATGCAGAATCGACTAAACTCCCATTGATCCTCCTGTCCCTAGATGCCGAAAAGGCATTTGACGGGGTCCACTGGGGATACCTGTCAGCAGTATTAACTAACTTTGGACTCACTGGCCCAATACAGGATGCAATAATGGCCTTGTACTCTTCTCCCTCGGCCCGGATGTTCTCGGCAGACACTCTTTCTTCACCCTTCCAAATTTCCAATGGCACAAGACAAGGCTGTCCATTATCGCCCATAATCTTTAATCTAGTCATGGAACCCCTTGCTGAAAGAATAAGATCTAATATCGAAATCACTGGCATTCCCCTCGCTAACTTAGATCATAAAATTAGCCTGTTCGCTGACGACGTGATCCTTATGATTACTGGCTCTGACAGCTCAGTCCCTGCGATCCAGAAAACGCTCGCCTGGTTCAGTGACATTTCCTATTACAAAATTAACAACACTAAATCGCATGTATTGGTGTATTGGACTTAGGCCTAGACGCTCCCACTAGCACTCGACACAAAGAGCAATTTTCTTATTCATGGGCAGAGAATAGCATATCATACCTAGGCATTAAACGAACTAAATCAACAAAATCACTGTTTTCAGCTAACTACTTACTGATTCGCACCAAACTACAAACTGACCTTACCAGGCTGGCAAACTTCGAGTTCTCTTGGATGGGGCGCCTGGCAGTGTTCAAAATGTTCCATCTCCCCCAAATACTATATTCATTCCAAACTTTACCCATCCCACTCACCCTTAGCTACTTCAAATCACTTCAATCAATACTATCTAAATTTGTTTGGCAGGGTAAAAAAGCCAGATGTGGACACGCCCAATTAATTAAACACCGACTAGCCGGAGGCACAGGCTATGTGGATTTCCAAGACTACTACATGGCATCTATCCTCACACAAACTAAGGAGTGGTTCCCGCTCTCTCCCCCTACCACCCTTTGGGGAAGAGTGGAGGCCTCTCTAATTCCAGGAGGAAACCTATCCTCCTGGTTATTCACATCTATTCTTGGAGCAAAACTCCCTAGCAAACTCTCTCCGACCATAGTGGCGACTACCAAAACTTGGGCACAGTTTATTCATTCAATGACCACCCACTCAAATAGGTCGACAATTCCAATACCCATAGAGACCTTACATCTTCTAATGTAATCAACATCTTATTCAGGTTGAAAAACCAGGGGTATAACCTATCTATCGGACATGATTGATAAAAATGCAATAAAAACGTTTCCCGTACTCCAAAAAGAATACTTACTCCCGAACTCTGATATTTTCTTATATCTCCGCACCAAACACTGCCTTGCTTGCCTTAAAACATGGACGTGCGCACTCCCCTAAGAAGCCTGGATCTTCCTCAGATCCACCACAGTACAACAAAAAAGGTATTTCTCTCTTCTATAAATTACTCTACCATAAATCTACATTTACTAGCTTGGCGACAATTTTACAATGGGAAAGAGTCTTAGACCATAAATTCACATTAGAATAATGGGAAAAGCCTGCCAATCCACGTATAAAGCTAACTGCTGCGCTTCCCTATGGGAGCTGGCATATAAACTGACCTATCATTGGTATTTGACTCCTGACAAAATATCCAAATTTGACATAACAAATGATGGAACATGCTGGAGGAACTGTGGACACAAAGGGGACTTACTTCACACTTTCTGGAACTGCCCCAAACTCACAGGTTACTGGCACTCAGTATTCAGATTAATCTCTGATGTCACCAAACAATCAATCACAGAAACACCCTACCTAGCCCTTCTCTCCCTAACTATAGAAAAATTCCCAAATCCGTCGAAAAATATAATAATACACATACTACTAGCAGCATGTCTCAGTATAGCATGGAAATGGAAAATCATTACCCCACCTACTCTACTAGACGTAGTGCAAACATTTTACACAAAATGGTACTAGCACTCAGACATGGTACCAAAACACGAACTCTTTACATGTGTCAACAATGGAAGGACTGGGTCAGCTCTCCTAGCTTAGTCTCATTATTCAACTCCTAATCATTGACTTTAAGACTCGAGATCCAACTTGCGGAGAGGAACAGATGACTCTTCTCAGGCACAGAATAGATCCCTTAGGGGGTGCCCAGGTGGAGCATCCCCCCTCCCTAGTGCTGCAGCTGACTTACACAGATATAACTGACCCAGTCTACCAGTCAGATCCGTGATACTACTTTACCTTACAGTTTCGGTGTCTACATCACTGTGTGTGCCCCATATCCCAAATGTTTCCTTTTATCACAAAGTGGATGTTATACATCCCGATTTATCTACATTCTATTTAGATGTGAAATATGCTTCTTTTTTTTTTTTTTGTTTCTTTTCTCTGAAAAATGCATATACATATTTCCTTAAATAGGTGAATATACGTTACCCTAAAGACCAATGTCTTATAGCTGCTTAATTCTGTTAGCCTTTATTATCATCTGTATCACAAAATACGATACTTATTGATATATGTCAAATTCTGTTCACATTTTGTATGTTGACAAAATTGAATAAAAATTATTGAGACAAAAAAAAATATAAACCGGTATAGTATACTGTATTTTATATAATAGTCAAAACAGTGATGTAAATTGAAAAAAAAAATTGTATTCTCTAATTTGCTTTGTACTCATAGTGTCTGGGAACAAAAAAACCCAATGAGAATAAGTACAGAGGGAATGCTATAGGTTAAATTGTTGTGCTCTCTAGCATACACTAGTATAAGCCCATGAAAATACATGCAAATAGCTAAAATTTATTTATCAATTTATTATTTGCATGTGACATTAACAATGAGGTTTTCATATTATATTTTGTATGAGTGGCATGATATATTGGCAGTTTCTGTGTAGAATGGTTGTATAACACATTGCATAATTGAGATGCAATATACAAGCATACTTTTATTGTAGGTGGAGTTTGTTTTGTGTAATTAATATAGTTTTATTTCTAGATGCGAGGGCTGAGCTTTATGAAATTTCTTATATATACAATATATTCTGATTACTATATAATGGATACATTGTGGCACAAGATTTTGCAAGGTCTGAAAAAAATGCATAAGGTCAACACAATTTACATTTTATATGGTACACAGTGGGAATGATTTACTAAAACTGGAGCGTGCAAAATCATGTGCAGCTCTACATGGTAGCCAATCAGCTTCTGACTGCAGCTTGTTCAATTAAAGGGGTTGTAAACCCTCGTGTTTTTTCACCTTAATTCATCCTATGCATTAAGGTGAAAAAACACCTGGCAGTGACCGGCCCCTAGACCCCCGGTTTACTTAACTGAGTCCCGTATTTCTGCCAGCAGAGACGCGCTCTTCCTCTCTCCACAGAATCCCTGCTCTTGATTGGATAGATTGATAGCAGTGCCGCCATTGGCTTTTTTATTGCTGTCAATCAAATCCAATGATGCAGGCGCCAGGGGGCAGGGCTGAGTCCAGCATTCGTGTCTATGAACGCAAATGCTGGACTCAGGAGTGTGACTGCAAGATAACCCCCAAAACGGGTGCTTCTCCTAGGGGGTTATCTGATGTGGGGAGTGGCCGCGAGATCCACCGGGGGACCCCAAAAGAGGAGGTTCAGGGCCACTCTGTGCAAAACCAGCTGCACAGTGGAGGTAAGTATGATATGTTTGTCATTTAAAAAAAATAAAAAATGAGTCTTTACAATCAAAAATCTGGAAGCTGATTGGTTTCTATGCAGAGCTGCATCAGATTTTAGACTCTCTAGCTTTAGTAAATTGACCCATAGTTTGCAAGATCTATGATCCAGTTAAAAATCTGTATATTTGGAGCAATGTTGTTGATTTGCATTGATTGGCATTCCTGCATAAACATAATACATAATTAAAAACATAAATTCTTGTTGTGATTTACTTTTGGAGAACACATAAAATTGAAAGCATCCCTAAAACAGAAGCATGTGTTGCAATTGGCTGTAGGGCAGTGGGTTTGATTTACTAAAGACTGTTCATTTGGCAATAGAAATTGTACTTTGCAATGGAATTTCCCTCACAACATAGTTAATGAGGTAAAGTTCTGCTGACTTCCATCATCCAATTATGTGCAAGCATTTTTTTTTACATTTCCTTCCGTGTAATGGGGTATCCTTTGCAAACTGAAATTTCACCACATTCACTAAGCTCTGAAGAAAATTAGTACAAATTCCCTTGCTAAGTGAACAGCCTAGTTGCCTTTAGTAAAGCAACCCCTGCATGTTTATGTTTGCAAGCCATTTGTATTGTAAATCCAAGTTTGAATTATCTACAGAAAAAGGTGAATTGGAACAATAATGGTGACAATGGCTAACAGGGCAAATAGAAAGGGGGCAAATCTCCCCAACAGGAAAACAGATGACAATGAAAACCTGACAGGATCTAACCCTTCTTTACCTTATCCTAAACCCCCAAAAAATGAAATATGGATACAATTAAAATAAAATGTAAGTAACATAATTATTAGTTCCTAGATGATCTAGTAAGTAGTGGCAGTGACTTCAACATTAACACTTGTTTGTTTTATACACAAAAAATGCTTCAGCTTCCATAACAGCTTCCTATTCCCACTAATTAAAATAATTGCATTTCCTGTAGGAAAAGAAGATGCCACAATAACGCAAAAAAGAAATAGTAAGCTGTTACCCTCTTCACTAAATATTATATTTAGCATGCTATAGAAAATTAAGTACCAAACAAGCAGAAAAATCACAGTTTTGGTGGCTTTAATGTGCGATGAGAGTTTGCTGTTTCCAGGACCTTCATTGTTCTTCCTAATTCGCTGCATGTGATTACACAGGGAGAAGATAATTGCTGAAGCTGTGATAAGGATGATAGTGAATGGAACACTAGCGACTAACATATAAATCTGAAAAATACAGTCACACCTGCTTTTATGATTCAAATTAACATAGGATACACCCCTTGTAGCATTAGCAGGAAGTAATGAGCTCTCTATGTATATGTCCCAATAAGCAACCAGTCCAAAAGCCCAGGATATAGTACAGGAGAAAAACAGCAGCCAGGGGACCAACACTGGAAACTTAACCTTGATCTTGTAGAACCATGCCCAATGGAAAGTGGTGATCTTCACAAAATAATAGCAACACAGACAGGTAGAACACCAGAGACTGGATAATGCTAGAGAAATCATCATAACGATCAAGGAATTGACCACCCAGACTTGAATGTAGAATTCCAGAAAGAGTAAAGCACAGATCTGGTTGAATACAATTGATCCTTGCATAAAGAGGTTAATAATACCAATGCAGTTGATAATGAGGTCAACTGGGCTCCATTTTCTGGTCTTCATCCAGTTTAGAAAGTTTAAACACAAGATAAAGATGTTTGCAAGTGAGCCAGTCAATAGACAAATGAGGTGGAAGACCACTGGAATTATGATGTACAGAGAAGCCATGCCAAGCAAATTTAATAAATGTCTACAATTTGTAGTTTAATCATTTCTCATTCAATACCAAAATGTTCAGGTATGTCGTACGTTCAGCATTAGTTCAAAACAATGATGTAAAAGGTGTACATTTTGTCATTTCCTTTGTTAAATCCTCAGTGTCTGGGGAAAAAATAAAAACTGCTTTACTATACAAGAAATGTTATAGGTTTCCGTTTTTCTTTCTAGTTTCCAAATATATAGGCCCATGAAAATATGTGCAAATAGCTAAACTCTATTTATCAATTGCCTTCGTGTTTCTGCATGACATATTCAAATAATGGGGTTTTCATACTATCTTCCTCTTTTTTTCAGTTTCTGTGCAGAATATTCAAAATATTGTAAGTATGTCTAAACGCTAACAACACACTTCTCTTATTTAATCATCTTTGGTCTGTTAAATATGCTATTAACAGCGTTTTGGTATATCTATTGATAATTGCAAGAAATACCTGTTGATCCTGCCAGAAATACTGTGGTTTCTGATGTCATGTGAACTATTCAGTCCTATCTCAAAAACAGAATACAAAAATCCCTATGTTTTGGAAATTATGGGGGGATCTGCAGTTCTAATAAACTTCCTCTGCTAACCTGACAACTCTGCTTCTCCAAAGCTACTGTACAGCAAGTCAGCTTTGTCACCATAGGACAGGGAGGGTGTTACTGGCAGGAATACTTTGTATAAATAAAGGAAAAAAGCCTGAAAAAAAACCCAAACAAAACAAATCAAACCACCAAATCTAAGGAATAGTAAGCTGTAATGCTACATGTTTTGTTCTTGGGCTTTGGAACATTTTCATTCATCATAATTCAGTTGTACAACTGAAAGGCAATGTACAAAGCAAACTTGTGAGTATTATTGAAATTGTATTTCTAGACAGGAAAACAATGCTTTAGGAAATATTACATGCAATATGATCTGATGAGTACACTGTGGGATGTTTTTTTGTGTTGCAAGATTTAGTAAGTTACTAGGAAAATTAAAGGAACATTACCATGAGATTGCACTCACCATCTCCAAACATAATCTTATCAATTAGATGAAAAGACACCACAATCTACCGTTGGCATAAATGAAAAGATACCACAATCTACTGTTGGCATAAATGGTCGTGGCACGTTTATTGGTTTCACATAACATATAGATTTCATAACCATATTATAAATTCATAACCAATCAATTTAACATTCATAAAATTGCTTAACCTTGATGACTCAAGCAAAGTAACTTCCATCAACTTTATAACCAAAGTCCCCCTTTGATGCAAAGGTGATGCTCCACATAAAGTGCACGCAATGGCAGGGTGGGTTGGTAGCTCTTCTTCCATGTACCTCCCTTTTGTCAGTGTCCCTACTGTAGAAGCCAATCCCCTGACTGCTGCATTGTCACATGCATTGCACATGCTCCACTGTCAGCTGTTGATTTAATTCTGCCTCTCCTAGCCTCTGCAATCTGCCCCATGTGATAACAATGACAATAACGGGTGGGACAAGTAAGAAATGATAGAGAGATTCTCTCTTCTGCTGACCATGCCTCTATTACAGAACCAAGGCCTGCGGGGTGGCTCGTAGCTTGTGATTGATAGCAGCTTCTAGAGGGAGCCTTATTTCCAGTTTAATATTAGAAAAAAAGCATCAGTGTTCTTCTATAGGATTTGTATATAGGTGTTTTGCTGCATTTTGAACAAACTATGACAAACTATGGTACATAAAAATCTCAATAGGCGACGCTTTAAATTTTTTGACCGGTTACCAGGTTAGAGTTACAGAGGAGGTCTAGTGCGAGAATTATTGCTCTCGCTCTGACGATCGCGGCGATACCTCACATGTGTGATTTGAACACCATTTACATATGCGGTCACGACTTCCGTATGCGTTTTCTTTGCTGCGCGAGCTCCCGGCGACAGTTGGGCTTTAAAAAAAATGTCTTATTTATTTTATTTATTTTAAAATTAATAAATTGTTTTAAAAAAAAAGAAATTGATCACTTTTATTGCTGTCACAAGGAATGTAAACATCCCTTGTGACAGTAATAGGTGGTGACAGGTACTCTTTATGGAGGGATCGGGGGTCTAAAAGACCCCCGATCCCTCCTTTACACTTCAAAGTATTCAGATCGCCATTTTCGGCGATTCTGAATACTGCATATATTTTTAAATCCGGCACCATTGGTCATGACGTCGCTTCCGTGTTTACAATTAGAAGTGTTGAAGTGGTGGATCTTGCATCGGTTCTCCCGACTGAACGGGAGCCCCGGTAAGAGCAGCGGGAGGCAGCGGGAGGGGGGGACGTCCCCCCGCTCCTCCGGCATAACAGCCGAGCGGCTTTTAGCCGCATCAGATGTTATGGCTGGAAAGCCAATCGCCTGCTCTGAAAAACGGTACTGGGATGATGCCTGCAGGTGTGGGCCTCATCACGGTATAACCCCCGGAAGCCGAGTATGCACATCTGCAAGAGGTTAATGAAGCCTCCAGCCTGCATGTGATCACTTTGTCGTAGCAGATGGGGTTATGTCAGGAACCATGAAACAGACAGAGACAGAAGTACAATCAAATCACACTTGTTTATTAATAAAAATAAAAAGGTAAATAGGAAAAAGCGTAGTCAAGCATAGCCAGAGTCCAGTAGCCAGATCGGGTAGTCAGCCAGTCCAAAGTTCATAAACCAGGTCGAGTAATCAGCCAGTCCAGACGTCAGGGATCCAAGGAGAGCAACCGCAAGCAGGATAGAAGCCAGGAGGGATGTCAGCAAGCCAGTCTTGAAACAAACAACAGGAGATGGTTCCTAGTGATGTGACGAACGTGAAGGCAATGGAGAAATGAGCTGGAAGGCTTAAAATAGGCAGGTCAGACGAGCATCATCGGGAACAGCTGGTAATTGTGGGGAGAGAAGAGAGCTGGCAATTAGCTGACAGCTGAGCGGCCAGCCCAGAGGAGGAAGGGCTAAGCCAGCCCTGACAGGTTATAACACCATTGGGGATTTTTGCTTTCACTTCCTGCCTCACAGCGAAAGCAAGAAGTCATAGCTATGTCATAGCTGATGGGGTTCTCACCCCACCAGGAAGATTTGCCTTTACTTCCTGCCCTGTAGCCAATACAGGAATGGAGAGGAAAGCCCTCCAAAGTACAGAAATCCCTGATTCTCACCAGAACTAGTGTATGCCAGATCTTCCCATTGGAAGATTTTCCCTCTATTCTGGTTACAACCCAAAATTCTGGATTTTCATTCACTTTCACTCTTGGTGATGACAGTAATGTCACAAAGGCACTAGCCATAGTATGGCTGAGGCCTCAAGATTTACACGGATGTGCAGATGCAGATGTGCAGGTGCCAGTTTTACTGTGCAAAGCCTATATCTGACCGTCTGCTGCTGACCTGCCTTGTCTGACCACACATCCAGGTCAGCAGCAGACGGCCAGATATGCATGGTTCCTGCTGGTCCTACACCGGCTGAAGCACTTCCAGTTTTTCCGCACCTGCAACCTACCAGCTGTCTGTCAAGCAACTGTTGCTTGCTGTCTGCCCAGTCTGGGGCCTGCTGTTTCCTCTGCCACCTGCTGTTTCAGCTGCCTGGCCTATCTCTGGGGACGCACCTGGAATTCGCTGCCACGGCTGACCGAACATCTTACAGGCTCTCATACCTCCCTGCACTCTTGCGGCCACTGTCGCAACATCAGTGATCCTTGGACCAGGGCTGTAAGAGAAGCCCCCTTCTACACGTCAGGCTCTGCCACAAGGTAAACAGGACAAACAGAGGGGATGAATCTCCCTAATGGGTGCACAGACAGCAATAAAAAACTGACAGATGTTCTAATCCCTCTTCCTTCTCATCTAAAACTAAAAAAAGTTTTGCCTTTAGTTATACTTTAAAGGAGATAGTATCACAGAATTAGCATTTATGTATTTTACCTATGCTTTTTATAATCATGGGGAATTACCGTATGTCTCCAGTTCATCTAAATACCTTTCCAAATGTACTGTGTATTCAAATGAAAATAAAAGAGATAAAAAACACATTTGGCATACTGTATATGTGTGTAAAACCAAACATTTTATTTAAATGAAAAGTTTATTAATACTGCTACTTTTTCAATAAGAATCAAGGATCATGAAAAAATATGATTCTGTTTACAATTTTGGAGACACAATATAAAGCAAAAAAAAACCCTCCCATTGCAATCCATGTGCCCGGCGCCTTGCATATAAATTAGGGGCCAGCGCATGGTTTAGGGAGGTGGCACCCCTGTGACCCATATGGATGGGCCGCTGCTGGTAGTTATGTTAATAAACTGGATAAGTTCTGTAATGTTTATACAAACACTTTTTCCAATGAAAGTCTGGAACATTCTTCTGGAACTCATTAAAACTGAAAAAGATGTTTCAATAAAGCAGAGAAAGCTCTTCAAAATTACACAACAGTTATTCATCCTGATCAGACTGGCTTTATACTGCTGAGATTGATGACTATAAACCTGCGTTGTCTCTTTACCATCCTTCAATCTACAGGGCCCAGTCCTGATATTAGGGGAGTGGAGTCCTTAGACACACACAAAGAATTTGATTCTATTGAATGGCTATACTTAATAGCAGTCCTTGGGCGGTTGGGAGTCAGGCCCAAATTTATAGCATGGGTGATCCTACTGTATGTCAAGTTAGTGGCTCACTTGAGAGTGAATAATACCATCACTGACACTTTCGAAAGTGTTAGCTTTTAGCTAGAGGCACTCGACAGGGGTGCCCATTGTCGCCCCTGCTGTTTGCCCTCACTATAGAGCCACTTGCAGCTCTGCTGAGAGCAGACAGGGAAGTGAAGAATAAATGCCCTGGAAGAAAAAGCATCTCTCTATGCTGACGACATGCTCCTATATCTTGCTGAGGCAGAGGGGTCGTTGATCACTGCCCTGAAAAGGATCTTACGTTTTGGAAATTATTTGGAATTCAAAGTAAATTGGAATGAGTCGATAATTTTTCCTTTCAACTCTGAATATATTCCTAGGCTATCCCCAGATATTCCACTGAAGATAGAGTCTCGCTTCCGGTACTTGGGGGTTGAGATTTAGCTACCGTTATGTCTCTCCTCTGATGACTCGTCTAAGGGATAATTTACAGACATGGGCTAGGCTTCCTGTCAACCTCCAAATGAATGTATTCTTAAATGATTTACCTCCCTAAATTCCTGTATTTGTTTTGGCACGCCCCAATTTATATCCCTAAGTCACTGTTTACTGAAATTAATAGGCTACTCTCCATGTTTCTATGGGGCTCCAAGCCATCTAGACATTACACAGCACCCTGCAACCCTTTACATTACACAGCACCCTGCACCTCTGGACCCCTTTACACAGCGCCCTGCACCTCTGGACCCCTTTATATTACACAGTACCCTGCCTCTCTGGACCCCTTTACACAGCACCCTGCATCTCTGGACCCCTTTACACAGCACCCTGCACCTCTGGACCCATTTACACAGCACCCTGTACCTCTGGACCCCTTTACATTACACAGCATCCTGCACCTCTGGACCCCTTTACATTACGCAGCACCCTGCACCTCTGGACCCCTTTACATTACACAGCACCCTGCACCTCAGGACCCCTTTACATTACACAGAACCCTGCACCTCTGAACCCCTTTACACAGCACCCTGCACCTCTGGACACCTTTACACAGCACCCTGCACCTCTGAACCCCTTTACACACCACCCTGCACCTCTGAACCCCTTTACAGTACAAATAGCAAGAAAGGAGATATGGGATTTTAAAGGTACAAATTAAAGACAACCAAATCAGATTTAAATATAAAAAATGAATACAAATAATTTTATTGTAAAATATGGATAAAAACAGCGAATACAAGTACATCCAAAGTCATAAGTACATACACCTAATGCTTACAGACAGTGATGGTACTGTATTCACATAAATATATATATGATCATACGTCCAGCAAGCTTCTACACATTTTGTCGAAAAGGCTTCATCAGGAAAGGTGAGATCATTTAAATTTAAAACAAGACAAAATGTATATAGTGTATTCAACCTTAGGTGTATAAAGAAAAAATACAAATTAGTATAACAAATATCAAGGTCACTTAAATTCATCAAACATGACTGCATTGAACAACTAAAGGTTCCAAAAACCCCACAACTCTAATCGGGGGGGGGGGTTAGGGGCGATTAGCGTTGTGGGTTTTTTGGAACCTTTAGTTCACCACCCCTGCTGGGCCCATTATTTGAGTTGACATGTAAGTAGTAAGGCATATATTTTTATTTTTTTGTTATTTATTCATTTTTATAATATTTTTTATTTACCCACCTTTTTCTTTCTTTTTTTTCTCTTTGAGAATATTATATATTTTTCATTCATAGAGGAATTGCTGCACCAAACTCCTAATGAGTGGACCCTTGTGAGATCCACAAAATGCGTAGCGCTCCATAGAGGCTACAACACATTCGCTCATTTGCGGACCAATTGTGCATTGTTATATTTTCATGATTATTTATTACGTATGGTGTTTCATCATATATGGATTTTTTTACTGTTAATGTTTATACGATTTTCTTGCATGTATATAAATTTTCTAAGCATTTTGTATACCATGAACTTATAATAAATCATTAGTTTTATTCAAGTTGTGTTTAGTTTGTGACCCACTTCATTCAAAGTCCCATGGCTATTTTCTTTTGTTTCTACATGAATAACCCGGGATGGAGGTGGGCCACAGTGTATGTTCCAGATAATTTTTTCTTGCCTTTGCTCCTATTATTATACTATTTAGGAATGTTCCGTACTCCAAACAGGGATCAGGAATTATTAAACTTTCCTAAAAGATATTTCACATGTGTAATGATAGAATGGGAGGTACAATCCTGACCGCCTCCTTGAATGCCCCTTTGTGGCATAACCCTCAGCTCAGTGAACTATACAAAATAGCAGATGGGGCATGTTGGGCACAATATGGTGTCACGTATGCCCATCAGCTGTTTAAGGATGTGACCCTTAGAACATTTAAAGGCTTACAGATAGAATATAAGAGTCCTAATATATTCTTCTTCCTCTACCTCCAATTATGTCATGCGGTGGCAGCGCAGTTTGGCCTACTACTTGCATTGGGCTACATAACTCTAATTTTCAGTCCCAACAATTGCTCTTTAACCCAGCGCTCAGTTTGGTATTTACTATAAGTTAAAATGAGAGTAGTTTGTACGTCTGAGCACGTTTAGTTGTGCTGGCACCTAGTTGTAAAGAGATGCAGAATTTATCTCTTCTCAGAGATTTAAAGATATTTCAGTGTAGAAATCACTTTTTCACACACTTTAAAAGAAGATTATCTATAAAACCACATATTTCAGTACTATTTAGGCGATCATATCATGGTCTAATTTTCATGTGCAATTCTCCAGGTCCTAACAAGAGTAAGGGTTTGGGTGCTATCTGTTTTCTGGGAGCTATAGTAAATTTGATTTCGGAGGTATTTTTGCACCAGCACTATAGTGAATTCCGTTTTATCGCTAATTACTGTGATTGCCTCATTTTAGCAGAATTAGCACTAATTAGCACACGGCGCAATAGTAAATGACCCCCTTAGTGTTCTGTGCCTACTGGCTGTCGAGAGTCCTCAAGATGATACAGTTTGATGAATTAATTAAAGATTTTGCAGATGCCAAGTGCAGGAAGAAAGACTTTTTGAAAATATTGTAGTGTGATGCATTACTGTGATGTATGACTTGCCAGTTCTAATTACCTGAGTGATGTGTATTCTTTCAATCATACAAATCGACAAAAAATATAAGACATGTGTCTTCTTTGGAATCTTTTTTTTTTCTAAACAAAAGCTATTTGTCATTCATTTCAGTTCACTTTTTCATTTGTCATATAATTAAATTTCTATGTGGAGAGCCCCCCAACTTGAAGTGCCCTGGGCCCCCCAAGGTTTAAATTCGGTACTATATATACACACACACACACACACACACACACACACTTACACCCACACTCATATACATTAGTAAGTAGTAACAGTGATTTCAGTATTGATGACACTAGATTTCATACCCAATATCTGCTTCAGAGCATTCAACAGTTTTCTGTTTCCCATGATTAGAATAATCGTATTTACTGTTGGGAATGTGGACATAACAATGAAACATATTACTCCTGTTACGTCATCCAGGACATATACTGGGTTGTTCATAAAACTAAATGTCCCATAGAAAATCAAATAAAGTATCAGTAGAGCCGTCACTGTTTTAGCAGCTGATAAGTGAGTCCTTATTCTAGGATGACAAAGTCTTTCATTGTTTTGTCTCATCCTTGACATGTGCTTACACAGAGAGGTAATGATGGTCCCACCTGCCAAAAAGATTATTACAAATGCCAAAGAAGCAGCTAAAATATATAAGTAATATATACAATTGCATTTACTCTCATAGGGATAAATTGATTCTTCTAATGTCACATTCCCTGTAATATTTATGGCTGTAAAGGAATAGCTCGTGTACAGATCCCATAAGGCTGGCATTCCAACCGACCAAGACAAAACAACTGAGAATACAAGTACCCAAGGTACTACAACAGGAAGATTTGCTTTGATTTTGTAAAACAAAGGTCCATTGAGGTTGACGATCTTTACACAATAGTATAAACAGAGGCAGGTGGAGCACCAGAGACTGGATAATGACAGAGATGCTAAAAGAGCTGTTGTTACATTATTTACCCAGTCTTCATTGTAGGCATCTGGCGATATATAGTATGAAATCTCTACCATGTCATTGGCTATTTGCAGACAGATGTTTGAAATCCCAATGGCATTAATAATGAGATAACAAGGATTATGCTCACGAGTTTTTAGCCAATCCAGAAAGTGGACGATTAAGACGAAGATATTTCCAGATATGCCAGTTACAAGAAGTATACAATGGATAGCTATATCTGCAATGGATAAGCTATCCATGATGATGATAGTTTTGTTTCAGGATCCTTAGTAAATTATTTCTCTAATTAGGGTCTGGTTTGTATTCTAAGAATAATATATCCAAAGCATTTAAACAGGTTTGCTAGTCCTTTATGCCAAACAAGTCATCAAGAGTTCTTTTTAGGTTTGATTTGCAGATGTCTGTTATAAAAGCAGATTTCATAGATTTATGAGATAATGTATGTTCTTCTGTGTGTGATTGTAGTTTCAAAGGCTGTCTAATTCTTCACCTCTGCTTGAGTTAAGCAAAATCTCAGGCTTCGTCTTACATATTAGCAGAGAGCATATCAAGAAGAATGTATTTGCAAGTCAATACAACACCTGTCAATTGTTTATTCCTATGTCTTTTTGTCAAATTATGTGGTTTGAGAATACTATGTGTTTCAACCACATTGCATCATTTCCTTGACAGAGAATTTGTGTGCAGTATAAGGACCAATGACAGATTTGTAAAAGCAAGAATATGGTGTTCAAACCAGTGCCCTGCGTTGCAAGTCTATTCCTTCAAACTTATCCAATAGAGAGATATTTTTTGACAGTCTAAAATATTGGCACTCATCAATCCCAGCTAAAGCCATAGATAATCACTTACATTTGTATTTAAATGGTAAGGACTCCAAAACTTTTAATTTTGAGCCAGTTAAAATTAAAAAAATATATATAACAACCAGTCAGAATTGATCTTTCAGTAATCCTTTGTTAGCATATTGCATACTGAATGGTTTTACTGCACCTTTCACATTAGTCTTTTTAATTGTGCCTAACTTATTGTTTATAACTTTATTATTTTCCACCAACTTTGGGGTTGTTTCACAACCAAAAACACAAGCTGCTGATAATATGCCCTGGTTTTCCTTGCTAGTACAGAGGCTGTCTGCCACAGACACAGTCAAAGCACACTGACAACACAGGCTCAGCCTCAGCCTAGAGGATGTCTTTTTGTGTATTTTTTTGCAGAAACTTGAACAGGATGAGACTTAAGAATTCAGAATACTCAAAAACTATAGCAGAAATAAACAGGAGGACAAACTTCTTACAAAATCTTCTTCAAACAGCCTTGACAATGTCCTAGAACAGCTGTTTGCCCCCCAGCTTCCACTTGAAACTCTTTAGTGAGGGATACAATGATCCTTCTCTAGACTAGACTCCAAGATGTTGTCATCAGCTGTCTGGAAACCATGGCCCAACAATTGCCCATGGCCCAGTGGTTAAGAACAACTGTAGAACCATGTCTGACGGACACTGATGGTATTCAGGAAATAGTAAAAAACACAGGCAGGTGGAAAGCCAGAGACTGGATTATGACAGAAATTCTGATCAGTGTAGAATTCAAGAAATGGTAAAAACTTTCCATTCACTGTGTGGGGGCGAGACAGCATGGATGTAGGAATCTCCCCTGCTGGATATTGTATTCTGACTTTATGACTTTATGACTCGTGGCTGTCAGAATAACCAAAAGGTAGCTACATGTGGTTGGATGCAGCTGCTGTTCATCCAACAGTTTTCCACCCAGCTCCTTCAAATTTCAAATTGTTGGGTAGGGGGTTGCTGACCGGGCCTTGCATGGTTTGGGTTATCAGGAACCATTTGATATTCATTCAGTCTATGGCCAGCAAAAGGCACAGATCTAATTAAATGCTTTTGGTTCGTGGAGGAGGATGTTAATAAGAACAGTGCAGCTAATGATAAGGTCAACTGGGCAGAGTTTTCTGATGTTTATCAAATCTATAAAGTGAATGTAAAAAGAGCAAGATGTTCCTGTCTGAGCCAGTTACCACCTGTATTGTTTCTAAATGTGAAAGTTTCTTTATTAAATCGTTTCTGTTTGGACATCAAAAATATAACCCAGTATAGTATACTGTATTTTATATAATAGTCAAAACAGTGATGTAAATTGAAAAAAGTTGTATTCTCTAATTTGCTTTGTACTCATAGTGTCTGGGAATAAAAAAACCTGATGAGCATAAGTACAGAGGGAATGCTATATGTTTAAATTGTTGTGCTTTCTAGCATACACTAATATAAGGCCATGAAAATTTGTGCAAATAGCTAGAAACTATTTATCAATTTATTATTTGCACGTGACATTAACAATGAGGTTTTCATATTACCTTTTGTTTGAGTGGCATGATATATTGGCAGTTTCTGTGTAGATTGCTTGTATACAGTAACACATTGCATAATTGAGATGCAATATACAAGCATACTTTTATTGTAGGTGGAGTTTGTTTTGTGTAATTTATATCGTTTTATTTCTAGATGTGAGAGCTATGCATTAAGGTGAAAAAACACCTGGCAGTGACCGGCCCCTAGACTCCCAGTTTACTTAACTGAGACCCGTATTTCTGTCAGCAGAGACGCGCTCTTCCTCTCTCCACAGAGTCCCGGCTTCTGAATGGATAGATTGATAGCAGCGCAGCCATTGGCTTCCACTGCTGTCAATCAAATCCAATGATGCGAGTGCCAGGGGGCAGGGCCGAGTCCAGCATTTGTGTCTATGAACGCAAATGCTGGACTCGGGAATGCGACTGCAAGATAATCCCCAAGCAGGGTGCTTCTCCTAGGGGGTTATCTGACGTGGGGAGTAGCTGCGAGATCCACCGGGGGACCCCAGAAAAGGGGGTTCAGGGCCACTCTGTGCAAAACGAGCTGCACAGTGGAGGTAAGTATGATATGTTTGTCATTTAAAAAAACTAAAAAACAAGCCTTTACAATTACTTTAAGCTTTGACAAAAATCTGGAAGCTGATTGGTTTCTTTGCAGAGCTGTACCAGATTTTACACTCTCTAGCTTTAGTAAATTGACCCATAGTTTGCGAGATCTATGATCCAGTTAAAAATCTGTATATTTGGAGCAATGTTGTTGATTTGCATTGATTGGCATTCCTGCATAAACAATTCTTGTTGTGATTGACTTTTGGAGAACATATAAAATTGAAAGCATCCCTAAAACAGAAGCATGTGTTGCAGTTGGCTGTAGGGCAGTGGGTTTGATTTACTGAAGACTGTTCATTTTGCAATAGAAATTACTTTGCAATGGAATTTCCCTCACAACATAGTTAATGAGGTAAAGTTCTGCTGACTTCCATCATCCAATTATGTGCAAGCATTTTTTTTTTTATTTCCTTTGGTGTAATGGGATATCCTTTGCAAACTGAAATTTCACCACATTCACTAAGCTCTGAAGAAAATTGCCTTGCAAAGTACAAATTCCCTTGCTAAGTGAACAGCCTAGTTGCCTTTAGTAAAGCAACCCCTGCATGTTTACATTTGCAAGCCGTTTGTATTGTAAATCCAAGTTTGAATTATCTACAGAAAAAGGTGAATTGGAAAAATAATGGTGACAATGGCTAAGCCCTTGTACACACGGTCGGACATTCCGACAACCAAATCCGTCGGATTTTTTCAGACGGATTTTGTCTGAAACTGTTGCATACACACGGTCGGACAAAGTTGTCGGAAAATACGATCGTGCAGAACGTGATGACGTTATTTCGTTATGACGGGACTACGTTCACGCTAGTAGCCAATAGCTTTGGTGTAGGAATTTGATCTGAGCATGCGTGGCAATTTGTCCGATCGGAATTCTCTACACATGATCGGACAAGGTCCGATCGGAGCATGTTGTCGGAAAGTTTTATAGACAAGTTGGAAAACTTGGTCCGTCGGATATTCCGATGGAAACAGTCCGATGGAGACCACACACAGTCGGATTATCCGACAATACGGTCCGATCGGACACATTCCGTCGGAATCTCCGACCATGTGTACAAGGGCTAACAGGGCAAATAGAAAGGGGGCAAATCTCCCCAACAGGAAAACAGAAGACAATGAAAACCTGACTGGATCTAACCCTTCTTTACCTTATACTAAACCCCCAAAAAATGAAAAAAGTTTTAGCTATGGATACAATTTAAATAAAATGTAAGTAACATAATTATTAACTCCTAGCCAATACACTGTAGACAGATAGATCTAGTAAGTAGTAGCAGTGACTTCAACATTGAGACTTGTTTGTTTTATACACAAAAGATGCTTCAGCTTCAATAACAGCTTCCTATTCCCACTAATTAAAATAATTGCATTTCCTGTAGGAAAAGCAGATGCCACAATAACACAAAAAATAAATAGTAAACCGTTACCCTCTATACTAAATATCATATTTAGCGTGCTATAGAAAATTAAGTACCAAACAAGCAGAAATTTCACAGTTTTGGTGGCTTTAAAGTGGGATGAGAGTTTACTGTTTCCAGGACCTTCATTGTTCTTCCTAATTTGTGGATTGGTCTGGGTGGCATGGGGGGCGTGGCCCCGCGCACACCGCCCAGGGGGCTTACCTGTAGCAGGGAGATACGTGCTCACCAACAGCTGATGCACTGCAATCAGCATCAGCTGTTGATAGTTAAAGGGGCCTTTATTATCAGAGCCGCCCTGACCGGTGTCTGCAGACCTTATTTGCAGGACGCCGGCTGGACGGACCTCTCATCCTCTCCCATAACTCCATATGGTGAAGTAAGTTATCAAAGTGCGGTTCACCCTGCGTTTTTTACTCCTATGCAATATTGATCACAGCAGGTATAGTTTTTCCCTGTTGTTCTATACTTCTAAGGTGAATTCTGCTTGTGCTGTTTAGTGTATATTTGTTTATTTATACAGATGATATCTGATATCTCAATACTCTTTACTTCATTACATAATAAGCAGATTTGTCTGATACACATAATATATAGGGAGGCCCCCTTTTGCAGCACTGTCAGTCCCGAACCTTTTGTTACTACATTGCTGGCTGTCATCTTTTAATTTACTCAGATGCAACCTATACTTTAATTTTTTTATTTGTACTTTTTAAATGACGCGCTAGTTTCTGCCCTGCACTGTAATTGTCAGCCCGAGTGTTTCCCCACTTGCACCGCTCACCCGGTGGGGTCAAACCTTTTACTTTTTATTTATTTTCTATTTATTTATTTTTTATTTCATTTTTTTTTTTTTTTTTGCATTGTTTAATGTTTAACTTTCAGTCTTTATTTATATATATTTATTCTTACCCCATTCAAATTACTATCATTACTTTTTATTTCTCATTTTTTCCTATCCAGGTGTTGTTCTGGGTAAAACAACTATAAAAGTCCCAGTTCATATGAAAAAAATCTTCTTCCGCCAATAGGGGACTGCAGACCTGTTTTCACACCACTCCTGCAGGATCTCTACAACACTTTATTGAATAGAGATAGACTGGGGCATATACCTCGAGCATTGGCGGAGTCAAATATACCCATATGGTCCTGTACAATTGTTTGTTCTTTTATCAAATGGTGCCCAGCGGCTATTATCATATATGTTAACAGTATTGTAAGTATTTTGAAATTGTGTCTGTTTAACTATTCTTGTACCCATGTGTCACCACCTGTTTAGATACTATATAACTGTGCTACCCTGTTCCTTGCCATTTATTAGATTCTACAGAAACATTGTATCCACACACCCCTGAAGAAGGACACGCTTTTCCAAGCTCCGAAACGCGTAGAGTGTTTCTGTTCAAATGAATGATACGACATAGCATCAATACTGGTTGTATATATACCTGTTGGTGTACTTTTTAA
This sequence comes from Lithobates pipiens, assembly GCF_037356315.1. Taxonomy (NCBI): domain Eukaryota; kingdom Metazoa; phylum Chordata; class Amphibia; order Anura; family Ranidae; genus Lithobates; species Lithobates pipiens. The sequence goes on from NW_027507787.1 coordinate 197,525,968, forward strand.
TGTATACTGTATATTCAATTACCTTTTGTTGGTTTTATGTAATAAAATAATTTGTATACTATTATAATTTGTACGTGCCTTAAAAGTCCACCCCCAGGGGACCCCCTCTTTTTTGTTGTCATGTGATTACACAGGGAGAAGATAATTGCTGCAGCTGTGATGAAGATGATAGTGAATGGAACACTAGCGACTAACAAATAAATCTGGAAAATACAGTCACACCTGCTTTTATAAATCAAATGAGCATAGGATACATCCCTTGTAGCATTAGCAGGAAGTAATGAGCTCTCTATTAGTGATGGCCGAACGGTTCGCCCGGCGGTCGTTTCGCGGCGAATTTCCGACATTCGCGGTCCGCACGTTCGAACGCCTTTTTCCGTCGTTCGCCGCGGCGGACTTACGTGTTTAATGTATACAAGAACTTTAACCTTTGGTGACACGTTTATCATGTGATACAGGACAGCCAATTGAGACATGACAGCACATGGACACTTGTACATTCCCCCTAACCTATAAATACACCCGATCCGGTGGCCATTTTACATTCTTTCTTCTGTTAAGATAGGGACAGGTTCCTGTGTGGAGTAGGGAGAGATAAACCACTAGCTATTTGGTACACAAAAGTTCTTTTCAGGACTGGTATAGGTGTTAGGTGTTGATAGGTTTGCTGTGCTGCTGATTCTTGCAGCAGCCTGAGTGTCTTTTGTTAGTTTAGAGAAAGGGAAAGGACGGTGTATGCTACAGGGACAGCCAGATTAGTCTTTCATCATCATCATCATCATCATCATCATTAGCTGTTACTATCAAGGTCCACAAAAGAGCTGTTCCAGTAACCACTAATCGTTCTCTTTTTTTGCCAATTTGTATAGGGACAGGAAGGAAGCAGTGTTGTCAGGCAGTGAGGGTAATTTTAAAGACTTGCTGTTATTATTAGTTCCACAAAGGTTCTTTTCAGGACTGGTATCAGTGGTACAGTAATAGGCTTGTACATGTATAATATTCTTTCTTCCAAATATAGAAAGGATATTATACTTGACTGCTGCCCTTCTGCTGCAGTCTGCTAAACATTCACAACTCACTTGTTCCACAAAAGTTCTTATAAGGACTGGTAACTTGGTATAGGGTGCTACGGTACATAGGCTTGAGTGCGGTACAGTCTGCTGTTCTGTAAGGACCGCTATCGGTCCACAATAGATAGGGTTGACGTGCACCACTGCTGACCGCTGCCCTATACTGCAGCAGTCCTTCAGCGGTATAGGGACTGACGTACAGTCTGCTAATCACTAACACACAACCTGCTTGTTCCACAAAAGTTCTTATAAGGACTGGTAACTTGGTATAGGGTGCTACGGTACATAGGCTTGAGTGCGGTACAGTCTGCTGTTCTGTAAGGACCGCTATCGGTCCACAATAGATAGGGTTGACGTGCACCACTGCTGACCGCTGCCCTATACTGCAGCAGTCCTTCAGCGGTATAGGGACTGACGTACAGTCTGCTAAACACTAATACACAACCTGCTTGGTCCACAAAAGTTCTTATAAGGACTGGTAACTTGGTATAGGGTGCTACGGTACATAGGCTTGAGTGCGGTACAGTCTGCTGTTCTGTAAGGACCGCTATCGGTCCACAATAGATAGGGTTGACGTGCACCACTGCTGACCGCTGCCCTATACTGCAGCAGTCCTTCAGCGGTATAGGGACTGACGTACAGTCTGCTAAACACTAATACACAACCTGCTTGGTCCACAAAAGTTCTTATAAGGACTGGTAACTTGGTATAGGGTGCTACGGTACATAGGCTTGAGTGCGGTACAGTCTGCTGTTCTGTAAGGACCGCTATCGGTCCACAATAGATAGGGTTGACGTGCACCACTGCTGACCGCTCACCTATACTGCAGCAGTCCTTCAGCGGTATAGGGACTGACGTACAGTCTGCTAATCACTAACACACAACCTGCTTGTTCCACAAAAGTTCTTATAAGGACTGGTAACTTGGTATAGGGTGCTACGGTACATAGGCTTGAGTGCGGTACAGTCTGCTGTTCTGTAAGGACCGCTATCGGTCCACAATAGATAGGGTTGACGTGCACCACTGCTGACCGCTGCCCTATACTGCAGCAGTCCTTCAGCGGTATAGGGACTGACGTACAGTCTGCTAATCACTAACACACAACCTGCTTGTTCCACAAAAGTTCTTATAAGGACTGGTAACTTGGTATAGGGTGCTACGGTACATAGGCTTGAGTGCGGTACAGTCTGCTGTTCTGTAAGGACCGCTATCGGTCCACAATAGATAGGGTTGACGTGCACCACTGCTGACCGCTGCCCTATACTGCAGCAGTCCTTCAGCGGTATAGGGACTGACGTACAGTCTGCTAAACACTAATACACAACCTGCTTGGTCCACAAAAGTTCTTATAAGGACTGGTAACTTGGTATAGGGTGCTACGGTACATAGGCTTGAGTGCGGTACAGTCTGCTGTTCTGTAAGGACCGCTATCGGTCCACAATAGATAGGGTTGACGTGCACCACTGCTGACCGCTCACCTATACTGCAGCAGTCCTTCAGCGGTATAGGGACTGACGTACAGTCTGCTAATCACTAACACACAACCTGCTTGTTCCACAAAAGTTCTTATAAGGACTGGTAACTTGGTATAGGGTGCTACGGTACATAGGCTTGAGTGCGGTACAGTCTGCTGTTCTGTAAGGACCGCTATCGGTCCACAATAGATAGGGTTGACGTGCACCACTGCTGACCGCTGCCCTATACTGCAGCAGTCCTTCAGCGGTATAGGGACTGACGTACAGTCTGCTAAACACTAATACACAACCTGCTTGGTCCACAAAAGTTCTTATAAGGACTGGTAACTTGGTATAGGGTGCTACGGTACATAGGCTTGAGTGCGGTACAGTCTGCTGTTCTGTAAGGACCGCTATCGGTCCACAATAGATAGGGTTGACGTGCACCACTGCTGACCGCTCACCTATACTGCAGCAGTCCTTCAGCGGTATAGGGACTGACGTACAGTCTGCTAATCACTAACACACAACCTGCTTGTTCCACAAAAGTTCTTATAAGGACTGGTAACTTGGTATAGGGTGCTACGGTACATAGGCTTGAGTGCGGTACAGTCTGCTGTTCTGTAAGGACCGCTATCGGTCCACAATAGATAGGGTTGACGTGCACCACTGCTGACCGCTGCCCTATACTGCAGCAGTCCTTCAGCGGTATAGGGACTGACGTACAGTCTGCTAAACACTAATACACAACCTGCTTGGTCCACAAAAGTTCTTATAAGGACTGGTAACTTGGTATAGGGTGCTACGGTACATAGGCTTGAGTGCGGTACAGTCTGCTGTTCTGTAAGGACCGCTATCGGTCCACAATAGATAGGGTTGACGTGCACCACTGCTGACCGCTCACCTATACTGCAGCAGTCCTTCAGCGGTATAGGGACTGACGTACAGTCTGCTAAACACTAATACACAACCTGCTTGGTCCACAAAAGTTCTTATAAGGACTGGTAACTTGGTATAGGGTGCTACGGTACATAGGCTTGAGTGCGGTACAGTCTGCTGTTCTGTAAGGACCGCTATAGGTCCACAATAGATAGGGTTGACGTGCACCACTGCTGACCGCTCACCTATACTGCAGCAGTCCTTCAGCGGTATAGGGACTAAGAGTTTTGTCACAGGGTCATTTAAAAAATGACATGCAGAGGAAGAGGCAGGCCCTTCCGCAGGGGTGGTAGGGGTAGGGCAGGAGCAACAGGCTTGAGCCAAAGTGGGAAGTTGCAGAAGGTGCGTTCAATTACTTTAAAGGATGCACCAGACTTGGTTGAGTGGCTCGCTCAGCCTTACTCTTCTGCACCCTCCTCATCCTCTCGATCTGCACCCTCTTCTTCACTCTCTGCTATGTGCACCCCCAAAGACACTACCACCAACAACACGACCACCACCACCACCACCACATACCTTCCGCTTGAGTCACTGGAATTATTTTCCGATCCATATCAAGAGGACATTTCTGATGCGCAGCCACTCTTGGTATTGGATCAGGAAGAGGAGGTAGCAACAAGCGCTACTCAGCAGTCTGACGCCAGTACCCAGATCAGCCCAAGGAGGAGGTTGGTCCCCGGTGTTGCTGCCTACTCCGAGATCTCTACTTATAGCGGTGGGGAAGGTGACGTTGATGATGACGTGTCTAGTGATGTCACGTGGGTGCCCACAAGAGAGGAAGAGGAGGGGAGTTCAGAGGGAGATATGGACCAGCAGATAGGGAGGAGAAGCAGCAATGACTTACATTGCACAGCAGGGACAAAGCAGACTGCAAATGTATCAGGAGCGAGTCATCGACCATGTACGGTCACATCTGGCGCTCCCAGGACACCGGCACATGGCTCCGCAGTGTGGGCTTTTTTTAACGTGTCCGCTGCTGACAATAGCGTTGCCATCTGCAATCTTTGCAGTCAACGCGTTAGTCGCGGTAAGCCCAATACTCACCTAGGGACGACCGCCTTAAGAAGGCACATGAGCAGCCATCACCGAGCCCAGTGGGAGCAACGGAACACACAAAGCCACACTGCAGGCTCTCACCGTCCAGCCTCGTCTTCTACTTCTCCTTCTCCTCTCTCCTCACAATTGTCCTCCACTCCACCTTCCATCACGCCAAGCTCACATTTTTCTGCAAAAAGGCAGGCTTCCGTGGGCCTAATGTTTGAGCGTAAAAAAATGATGATGCCGGATAACCCTCTTGCCCAACGGTTGGCGGCTGGCTTGTCAGAACTCATAGCCCGCCAACTACTGCCATATAAACTGGTGGACTCGGAGGCCTTTCGCAAATTTGTGGCCATTGGAACACCACAATGGAAGGTCCCAGGAAGGAAGTATTTCTCAGAGAAGGGCATCCCAGAGCTATATGGCCATGTTCAGCGGCAAGTGAATGTATCTCTGGCACACAGTGTCGGTGCCAAGATACATCTGACCACAGACACGTGGTCTAGCAAACACGGGCAGGGAAGGTATATCAGTTTTACTGCCCACTGGGTGAACCTTCTGACGGCCGTCAAGCATGTAACCCGTGGCACCCGTGTAGATTTGGTTTTACCGCCACGGATTGCATGCAGGCCTGACTCTTCTTCTCCTCCTCCTACTCCATCCTCCTCCCTCTCCTCCTCAGCTGCCTCCTCCTTTTCCGCTGCTAGCGTCTCTTCCACTGCACCGCCCAAGCTCCCCAGAACCTATTCCACATGCCAGGTGAGACGTTGCCATGCCGTGCTGCGTCTGTTGTGCCTGGAAGCAAAGAGCCACACTGGCCCGGCACTCCTTTCAGCTTTGCGTTCACAGGCAGATGAGTGGCTAACACCGCTCAATTTGACAGTTGGTAAAGTGGTGTGTGACAACGGTGCCAATCTGCTTAGCGCATTGAAACAGGGCAAAATCACGCACGTGCCGTGCATGGCACACGTCTTAAACTTGGTCGTGCAGCGATTCCTTGTCAAATACCCTGGGGTCCAGGACATCTTGCGGCAGGCAAGGAAAATCTCGGCCCATTTCAGAAGATCTTACACGGCCATGGCTCGCCTTGCTGACATTCAGCGGCGACACCATCTGCCGGTCAGACGTCTTATTTGCGATTGCCCGACGCGATGGAACTCAACCTTCTATATGCTTGATAGGCTGCTCCAGCAGAAACGTGCAGTTAACGTCTACCTGTATGAACTCTGCGAAAGAAACGGTTCTGGGGAGCTGGGTTTTTTTTCACCGCGCCAGTGGCTGCTCATGCGCGACACATGCAGACTTCTGCGGCCATTTGAGGAGATCACCAAACTGGTCAGTCGCAGCCATGGCGCCATCAGTGACATGGTACCTTATGCCTTCTTTCTGGAGCGTGCATTGCGTCGTGTCATTGATCAGGCTGTGGAGGAGCAGGAGCGGGAAGATGAGGAAGTCGCAATGCTGGATGAATTCCCAGGGGGGGCTACTCTATCTGAGACAAGTCAACAACAGGAGTCTGATGAGGAGTCAGAGGAGGATGGTGCCGGGGCGGATGAGCAGGAGCAAGAAGAGCATGCTTTAAACCTTTCTGGGATCCCTGTTGTGCGAGGATGGGGAGAGGAGAATGAAGAGGACGACATTATCCTGGATGATGAGCAGGAGCCAGGCCACCACACCGCTTCCACTTTAGTGCAAATGGGGGCCTTCATGCTCCAGTGTTTTAATAGGGACCCCCGTATAAAAAGCATGAGGGTCAAGGACCAGTACTGGGTGGCAACGTACTTAGACCCCCGGTACAAACACAAAATGGCGGAAATGTTACCGCCGTCGCAGAGGGCTGTCAGAATGCAGCACTTCCAGGCCTTGCTTCGAGAAATGCTGCATTCTGCTTTTGCGTGCGCTGGCAGAGGAGCAATTCCCACTCCCAGAGAAGGATTTGCGGGTACCAATCCAACAGCGCCTGCAAGAAGAGGCCGGTTTGAAGATGTGTTGGTGACTTCGGATATGAGGTCATTCTTTCAGCCGACCCATCGACAGGTGTCATCCGGATCCAGCATCAGGGAACGCCTAGACCGTCAGGTGTCCGACTACATTGGGTTAACGGCCGATGTGGACGCTCTGAGGAGTGATGAACCCCTAGACTACTGGGTGGGCAGGCTTGACCTCTGGCCAGAGCTTGCCCAATTTGCAATCGAACTGTTGGCTTGCCCCTCATCCAGTGTCCTGTCCGAAAGGACGTTCAGCGCAGCAGGGGGGATTGTGACCGATAAGCGTACTCGCCTAGCTCACCACAGTGTTAACTACCTCACATTTCTAAAAATGAATGAGGCATGGATCTCGGAGGAATTCAACACATGTGACCAGTAGACCATGTATATGTCTATAAACTATTTTTTTAATCAAGCACACAGACCTTCTTAATTCATTTGGCTCACTTCCTTGACCCAAAAAAGCACACCGTACTATATGCCCCTACCCTCCTCTTTGAAGAGGTTGAGCGGTGTCATATTTCTACTGGGGCTGCTTATGATATCCCTGTGCTGTGCTGACTTCCTCCTGGGGGTTCTTATTATGAAGGGATCACACTATCCCTGTGCTGTGCTGACTTCCTCCTGGGGGTTCTTATTATGAGGGGATCACACCATCCCTGTGCTGTGCTGACTTCCTCCTGGGGCTGCTTACGGTGCTGCTGTCAGTGCTGTATGTCACGGTGCTGCTGTCAGCGCTGTATGTCACGGTGCTGCTGTCAGCGCTGTATGTCACGGTGCTGCTGTCAGCGCTGTATGTCACGGTGCTGCTGTCAGCGCTGTATGTCACGGTGCTGCTGTCAGCGCTGTATGTCACGGTGCTGCTGTCAGCGCTGTATGTCACGGTGCTGCTGTCAGCGCTGTATGTCACGGTGCTGCTGTCAGCGCTGTATGTCACGGTGCTGCTGTCAGCGCTGTATGTCACGGTGCTGCTGTCAGCGCTGTATGTCACGGTGCTGCTGTCAGCGCTGTATGTCACGGTGCTGCTGTCAGTGCTCTGTATTACGGTGCTGCTGTCAGATGCCTCTATCACGGTGCATGTGTCATTCCGGTATGTCACGCTGCTGGTGATCATCTCCTGCACCCTCTTCTTTGCCTACCCTGGTCCCTGACCTTCCCTCTCCTCCATTGCCTTCATTAGCTCCATAGTCCTGAATTGTTAGAACAATTTCCCAAATAAAATAAAAATGCTTGTAGTTATCGATCCCAAATTCACCTCATACATGTATTATGTCATTGTCCAGATGGTGGGACTACGTTTTACCCCCTAATAATTACCACGTGGCCGCAAATTCGACATGAAGGTTTGCAAAGTTCGCCTCCCATTGAAGTCAATGGGGCCCGCGGCGAACGGTCGGTTTCGCGAACGTTTGGGTCCGTTCGCATTTCGCGTTCGCGAAACGTCCCGTCGGAAGTTCGTCCATCACTACTCTCTATGTATATGTCCCAATAAGAAACCAGTCCAAAAGCCCAGGATATAGTACAGGAGAAAAACAGCAGCCAGGGGACCATCACTGGAAACTTAACCTTGATCTTGTAGAACCATGCCCAATGGAAACTGGTGATCTTCACAAAATAATAGCAACACAGACAGGTAGAACACCAGAGACTGGATAATGCTAGAGAAATCATCATAACAATCAAGGAATTGACCACCCAGACTTGAATGTAGAATTCCAGAAAGAGTAAAGCACAGATCTGGTTGAATACAATTGATCCTTGCATGAAGAGGTTAATAATACCAATACAGTTGATAATGAGGTCAACTGGGTTCCATTTTCTGGTCTTCATCCAGTCTAGAAAGTTTAAACACAAGATAAAGATGTTTGCAAGTGAGCCAGTCATGAGACAAATGAGGTGGGAGACCACTGGAATTATGATGTACAGAGAAGCCATGCCAAGCAAAGTTAATAAATGTCTACAATTTGTAGTTTAATAATTTTGCATCCAATATCAAAATGTTCAGGTATGTTGTACGTTCAGCATTAGTTCAAAACAATGATGAAAGGTGTACATTTTGTAATTTCCTTTGTTAAATCCTCAGTGTCTGGGGATAAAATAAAAACTACTTTACTATACAAGAAATGTTATAGGTTTCAACTGTTCTTTCTAGTTTACAAATATATAGGCCCCGGAAAATATGTGCAAATAGCTCAACTCTATTTATCAATTGCCTTCGTGTTTCTGCATGACATATTCAAATAATGGAGTTTTCATACTATCTTACTTTTTTTTCAGTTTCTGTGCAGACTATTTAAAATATTGTAAGTATATCTAAACACTAACAACAGACTTTTCTTATTTATTCATCTTTGGTCTGATAAATATGCTATTAACAGCATTTTGGTATATCTATTGATAATTGCAAGAAATACCTGTTGATCCTGCCAGAAATACTGTGGTTTCTGGTGTCATGTGCACTATTCAGTCCTATCTCAAAAACAGAATACAAAAATCCCTATGTTTTGGAAATCATGGGGGGTTCTGCAGTCCTAATAAACTTCCTCTGCTAAGCTGAAAACTCTACTTCTCCAAAGCTACTGTACAGCAAGTCAGCTTTGTCACCATAGGATAGGGAGTGTGTTACTGGCAGGAATACTTGGTATAAATAAAGGAAAAAAGCCTGAAAAACAAACAAACAAACAAAACAAATCAAACCACCAAATCTAAGGAATAGTAAGCTGTAATGTTATATGCTACATGTTTTGTTCCTCGGCTTTGGAACATTTTCATTAATAATAATTCAGTTGTACAACTGAGAGGCAATGTACAAACTTGAGAGTATTATGGAAATTGTATTTCTAGACAGGAAAACAATGCTTTAGGAAATATTACATGCAATATGATCTGATGAGTACACTGTGGGATTTTTTTTGTGTTGCAAGATTTAGCAAGTTATTAGACAAATTAAAGGAACATTACCATGGGATTGCACTCCGCACTATTTCCTACAATCTCCAAACACAATCAATTAGATGAAAAGACACCACAATCTGCTGTTGGCATAAATGGTCGCGGCACATTTATTGGTTTCACATAACATATAATTTCATAACCATATTATAAATTCATAACTAATCAATTTAACATTCATAAAATTTCTTAACCTTGATGACTCCAGCAAAGTAACTTCCATCAACTTTATAACCAAAATCCCCCTTTGATTCAAAGGTAACGCTCCATATAAAGTGCATGCGATGGCAGGGTGGGTGGGTAGCTCTTCTTCCATGTACCCTTTTGTCAGTGTCTCTACTGTAGAAGCCGATCCCCTGACTGCTGCATTGTCATATGCATTGCACATGCTCCACTGTCAGCTGTTGATTTAATTTTGCCTCTCCTAGCCTCTGCAATCTGCCCCATGTGATAACAATGACAATAGCGGGTGGGACCAGCAAGAAATGATAGAGAGATTCTCTCTTCTGCTGACCAAGCCCCTATTACAGAACCAAGGCTTGCGGGGTGGCTCTATAGAATTTGTATGTAGGTGTTTTGCTACATTTTTAAATGTATTTTTTCATATAAATTAGAAAACTTTCCCTTCATCCCCATGAAACCATGTAACTTCAACAGACAATCCATGCTAGGCAGCCATAGGAAAAGAAGGCATGCTTCCTGCAGTGATCTGCAAAAGGTTTCCTGCTTGCGCCTCCCATGGATCTCACAGTGCAGTAATGAGAAAAGCAATTAATGTCATGTGCTCATTATAAAAAAGAATTAAATAAGGTATTTGGAAGTATTGTATTACTCTATTCTCCATACAGTAACTTTTATACTCCTAGATTAATTCATACATGTCAAAGCTGGCTAAAGGTTTAATGGCACTTTAGGGACTCAATTATCATCTACATGCAAAAGGTTTTTTTTATTTTTTTGTTTTTAATGAAGCCTCCAGCCTGCATGTGATCACCTAGCTGATGGGTTATAACACCATTGGGGATTTTTGCTTTCACTTCCTGCCTCACAGTGAAAGCAAGAAGTCATAGCTATGTCATAGCTGATGGGGTTCTCACCCCACCAGGAAGATTTGCCTTTACTTCCTGCCCTGTAGCCAATACAGGAATGGAGAGGAAAGCCCTACAAAATGCAGCAATCCCTGATTCTCACCAGAACTAGTGTTTGTCAGTTTCCCATTGGAAAATTTCCTCTCTATTCTGGTTACAACCCAAAATTCTGGATTGTCATTCACTTTCACTCTTGGAGATGATGGTAATGTGGTAATGTCACAAAGGCACTAGCCATAGTATGGCTGAGGCCACAAGATTTACACGGGTGTGCAGGCGCAGATGTGCAGGTGCCCATTTTACTGTGCGAAGCCTATATCTGACTGTCTGCTGCTGACCTGGCTTATCTGACCATACATCCAGGTCAGCAGCAGACGGTCAGATATGCATGGTTCCTGCTGGTCCTACACCTGCTGAAGCACTTCCAGTTCTTCCGCACCTGCAACCTACCATCTGTCTGTCAAGCAACTGTCGCTTTTTGTCTACCCAGTCCGGGGTCTGCTGTTTCCTCTGCCACCTGCTGTTTCAGCTGCCTGGCCTGTCTCTAGGGACGCAACTGGAATTTGCTGCCCTGGCTGACACCCCTGCCGTGTGTGGCACCCAGGGCAAATCACCTCCCCCTGCCTCCCCAATTGGTATGCCACTGCATCTAGAATTTCCTTGGACATGCTATTTTTATCTATACAAGCAGGAGGTTTGGCATTGCCTAATTTACAGTGTTACTATTGAGAGGCCCAGTTGACCCATATCCATTGGTGGTTGTTTCCTAAAATGGATGTCGCTTCCATAACCACGCAGGGGGCCCTAGTTCACTCTTATGATGTTCCTATTATTATGGCTTCACTTTATTATTCTTGATATATAGTCATTCATGGTCTGGTTTTCCTTTAGTCTATCCATTTCACTATCATGGTTCCACAGAGGTGTCCACCTTTCACTTTGATTACTCACTAATATATCAGTATTCACTAAAAACTATAACAGACCCATTAATTTATGACTTTGTCATAAGTCCCAGTTATACACTCAAATACACATTTCTTTATTTTCAGAATCATCTGGTTGGTAGTGTTTATATACCTGAATCACTGCACCTGGGGTCTTGTCTTCCCCTCGGCTGTTTTTCCCCATTGGCTATCTCTGGGTGGTTATCCTTGCCTCAGACCCAGGGCAGACTATATTTCTCATTCAAAAGTTTTTATTTTATGTTAAAATAAATTACATGTACAGAATATAAGACAAATTATGTGATACCAGAAATAAAAAGTAGACATATTGAAGTACGGATGATACAAAGCAAAGAAGAATTTCAAGATATTCTCGTGGGAATGACAATAAATGGCCTTATATATTTTAGAATTTGAAAACATTCTTATAGCTGAGTTTTAAACATTTTAATCCCAAGAAAATATAAATATGTCTAAAAGAAAATATATGATTTTATAGTTTTGACCATAACTTCTAAAGTATGTTTATAGTAAGTATTATATAGTAAGGGAAGAACATAAAAGGTATATAGGAGGGGAAAGGGAGGGAATAATTCTCCGGAGGAGGTTTTATGTATCAGCTAATGTTGTAATTCTATAAAAAAAAATCTTAATCACCATAACAATAAAACTCGTTTGTAAATATTATCTGACGTATAATATTTAATCCAAAGTTTCCATATTACATCAAACTTTGTCATCTGGTTTTTATCTATAGCGTCCATTTTAGCATGGATGAAAGATTGATTCATTCCACGTTTGGTTTCTGCAATATTCACCACATCTGTTTTCCACGCATTGGCTATAGTCTGCTTTGCGGCTATCAGGAGTGTAAGCACTAATTGGAATTGTTTCTGATTCAGAAAGGCTGGTTTTAAATTAAGGAGAGCTATAATTGGGTCTGGAAAAATTGGACTATCAAAAAATTTTGTAATTATCACAAAGATCTTTTTCCAAAATGATTGTACAATTGAGCAATGCCACCAGGTATGTATATAGGTACCTTTTTCTGAACAGACACGAAAGCAGAGGCCGGTGTTGTCTGTTGAGAATTTGGCGATTCTCGCAGGAACCAAATACCAGCGTGTGAGAACTTTATATGATGATTCAGACGCCAATATATTTATAGAGGAAGATTTTGTGAAAGACCATATGTTGGACCAAGACCTAGAATCGATCGTACAATCCAAATCTTTTTCCCACTTGGCCACATATTTAGGTATAACAGTATTAGAATTAGATATCAATTGTGTATACAATCATGTAATACGACCTTTAGCATGTGGTTCCTTGAGACAAAATCTTTCAAATTGAGAAATATTATGTAAGTTTACATTTAAATTGAGAAGAGGAGTATAAAAAAATTTGATTTGGAGATATCTGCATATTTCTGATTGTGGAAGCTTATATAATTCACATAGATCTGTAAAAGATTTTATTGATGTAGTTGAAGTTAAATTATATAGACAAGTGATACCAGCCTTAGAGCAAGCTTTAAAGGTTTTGGGATATTTCCATGCTGGGTAAAAAGTCGGATTCTTGTGGAAAGATAATAGCGGAATTTGTGGAGATTGCAGACCATGTGAATTTCTATACCTATCCCATATAGATAGAGAGTGCTTAGAAATGGGGTTATTTATAGACTTACGATCCGCAGGTTGTAACCATAATATATTGTTTATAGGAAGAGGATCATAATCTACAGCTTCAATGAGGACCCATAAAGGAATCTCTGTAGAAGAGTGATATTTTGTTAATTGAGATAATTGAGCTGCCTTATAATATGTGTTAAAGTCTGGAAATCCCAAACCACCCAAAGCTTTGGGGAGAACAAGTGTTTTTTGTGAAGTCTGGGTTTTATTTTCCCCCAAGTAATTTTCGTTACTTTTTGTTGAATCAGCCTAAGAAAATATGCAGGAATATGAATCGGGAGAGTTCTGAATAAATATAAAAATTTCGGAAGAACAGACATTTTTATGATATTGATTTTCCCAAACCATGATATCGGCATTGATGACCAATTAGATAACGACCTTGTAATATTTTTTAATAGAGCTGGGTAATTAGCTGCAAATAAATCGGAGGGGTTAGGAGTAAACTGCACACCCAGATATGGGAGGCTATGATCTACCCACTTAAAGGGTAGTGAATTTTGTAAAGATTGTTTATCTTTCTTGACAAGTGAAATGTTTAATGCTGAAGATTTTTGAATATTGACCTTAAGGCCCGAAATAAATGAGAATTCTTGTAGTACAACCATAAGATTTGGGGCCGAAACATGTGGAGAAGATAGAAAAAGGAGAATATTGTCTGCGAATAAACAGAGCTTATGATGAGAGCCACCCATTTCAATACCTGTTTTAGTGGGTTCCATCCTAATTCTTTGTGCTAAAGGTTCAATGAGTAAAGCAAATAATAATGGCGAAAGTGGACATCCTTGACGAGTCCCCCTCAGTATATTAAACTCGTCCGATTTGTACCCTGCATATCTGATATAAGCTATGGGATATTGATACAAATTAGAGATCCATCGTAAAAAATGAGGGCCAAAAGGGTATAGTTCATATATGACCATGATACTGTGTCAAAAGCTTTCATAATATCTAAAGAAAGAAAACAAGTGGGAATACGTATTTTTTTTGCGGCATGTGACAGGAGTGTTGCACGTCTAATATTATCTCCTGCTTGACGTAATGGAATGAAGCCCACTTGATCACGATGTATAAGATTGCCTATAATAGTATTTAATCTGTTAGCTAGAATTTTGGCTAAAATTTTTATGTCCAAATTTAGTAACGAAATAGGGCGATAATTAGACCATATTGAATCATCTGTGTGAGGTTTAGGGAGCATACAGATAATTGCAGTTAGAGTTTCTCTTCTAAAAGAATGACCTTCCAAAAGGGAATTAAAAGTGTTTGCCAAGACTAGAGATAGGGTGTCTACAAACGTTTTGTAATACAGCGCAGAAAAACCATCAGGACCTGGCCTTTTATTTAGTTTCAGAATTGACACTGGTTCCTAGATCATTTCCATTTGTGTTTTAGATAGTGTCGGTAGAGATATATGAGAGAAAAAATCATTCGCTCTAGAAGGGTCCAACTCATTATTAGAAGAGTATACATTTTTTAATTGTGTTTTGAATTTTTGTAATATTTTTAAAGGATTATTTGTGTATACTCCCCTAGAGATTTTCAGACGTATCGGTTTCATTGGGTTCTGGCAGGATTTGAATGCCCTTGCTAATAGTGTGTGAGGTTTATTCGCATTGATATAGAAATTGTGTTGTGATCTCTTGATGGTTTTATCCGCTGCTTCAGTAAGGAATAGATCAAATTCCAATTTAGCTTTGTCAAGATTTATTTTAGATAAAGAAGAAGGGTTATTTTGGAATGCTGTGTGGCATTTATTGAAATTTGTTTCTAAAGTCTGACAAAGGATTTTCTGCTCTCTGTTGAATATTTTTGCTTGCTGTAGACATATGCCATGGAGAACAGGTTTGTGTGCTTCCCATAATGTAGTCGGAGAGACGTCAGGTGTGGAGTTATATTTTATATAATCTTTGAGCGCAATTTCAATATTATTTTTATGAGCTGGATTTTTGAGTAGGAAATCTCTTAATATCCATGTTGGATCTTTTTTGGGGGAATTATAGAGGCAACAGTAATGTAAAGCGCACTATCATCGGACCATGGGATGGGAATAATTTTTGTAAATATTATTTCTGGAATTAGCCCTATGGACATATATATATGGTCTATCCTGGAGAATGAGCGATGAGGGAATGAGTAATGTGTGTATTGTCTCTTGGTTGGATTCAATTCTCTCCAAGTATCTACTAGGTTATGTTTTGTAATTAGTTTTGATAAGAGTTGTTTGTCTGCTGTATGTGACTGTGGGATTGGTGATTTATCCAAAAATGGAAATATGGTCTGATTAGAATCTCCAGATAGAATTGTAGTACCTATTTTGTGGTGTTCTATAGTTTGAAATAAATGAGAAAGAAACTAAATAGGATTTTTGTTAGGAGCATAGTATGATGTAATGGTGATAGCGGTATCAAGTAGGTGTCCTTTAAGAATCAAGTAACGACCTTCTGGATCCTTGATTTCCTTCATTAGTGAAAATGGTGTATTGCGATGGAAAGCTATAAGCACGCCTCGTTTTCTAGAGGAGGCCGAGGCTGTGTATACTTGGGGGTAGTCTTTACTGAAAAATGTGGGAGTGGATTGTGACGCAAAATGAGTCTCTTGGAGGCAAACTATATGTGCTTTTTTGGATGAAAATGTGCGGAAGGCTTTAGTGCGTTTGTGTGGAACGTTTAGTCCCTGAGTATTTAATGATATGATGTTTAATGGGGCCATGGAGTTGGGAAAAGTAAATATATGTTGGTGTTTATGTTAGAACGTGTGTCATATAAGAAATTATTTGTCTCCAGAGTATAGGGGTGGAGGGAGGGGAAAGGAGATAATGACTGAAAAAGAAAATACAATTAATATACAATATTGAAATATATCTTAACATATCTATGTTCTTAATGTGTCCGTTGGGAGGAGAAAAACTCTCCCACCAAGGGTACATGAGCCACTGTCAACTGCCCGGTGTACACCGAGCTGCTGAGGGTAGCAAGAGAGGGTGCAAGGAACTTTCCTGCAGAACACCAAGAGCCAATCATATAATTTCATTTTTCAAGCAAAAAATAAAAATGGAAGATTAAGGCAACCTCAGAGACAAAGAAGAGAAGAGAGAGGAAAAAAAACAGTTATAATAAGGTGCCTAAATTATTAGGAACATTTCTTAAATAAGATTATGATAAAAATATTGATTGGAAGTCAGAGAAAAAACTCGGCAGGAGCCATTCTGTTGAAAAGGCAAGATAGTAGCCTCAGTACAGGTGTTTATCAGTCCATAGTGTCAGCCAGATCTGGATCCGGAGGTGGAGATTGTATGCGACTTCTTTTCTGTGGATTGTAGTCTTCTTCTCTTCTGGAAGCAGAGGAGGGATTATCAGCATATGAGGATGATTTTTGGCGAGTGTGCGCAGCATCTCTTGATGTGTTTATCATCCCTAGTTTCTGTAAAGTAGTTTGCAGGTCCTTAGCTGTTCGGCACATATATTTGCGACTTTGGAAAGTAAAACGCACTGAGAAAGGAAACCCCATTGGTAGATTATGTAGTTTCGCTGTAATATTTGCAGTAGTGGTTTCAGGGTTCTTCTTTTGTTGATTGTAATTTGTGAGAGGTCTGTGAATAATTGATATTTATGACCCTGGAAAATGAGGGGATCTTTATTTCTAGCTGTATTTAGCAGTAGTTCCTTAGTGCGGTAGAAATGCAATTTTGCGATAATGTCACGGGGAGGACCATCTGTTTTCTTTGGTGCTAGGGCTCTATGAACCCGGTCCATTTCAAGACGCTCTAGTGGGATAGCTGGTTGTAATTCTTGAAAAAGTGCAATAATAGCACTGTTTAAATCAGTCACAGATTCGGGTATTCCTCTAATACGTATATTGGAGCGTCTTGCACGATTTTCGAAATCCTCCAATTTGGATTGTAATATGTAATTTTCCTCTTTAAGAAAATCAATTTCTGAGGCAATGTTAGATGTATAATTTTCCAGATCGCCTGCTCTAATTTCCAGTGCTGATGTACGCTGACCAAGCTCTCTAATTTCTTTAGTAAGTTTTGTGGTGATGGTATCTGCAGTGGATTTTAGTGATTATTGAAGCAGATTTTCTATTTGTTTCAGTGTTACAGGAGGGGATAAGTCTTTTTGTGTGGATGGTTCTAAATTCTCCAGAACTGACATATTTTTCTCAGTTATTAGGTTAGAGAGACTATGTGCCTTTAATGAGAGAACATCTTTATGTAAAGCAGCAGAAGGGGCTGTCTGTTTGTTCTCCTCACTGTGTCTCCCCTCAGAGGCGGAGGGTTTCAGTGCCATACTGCTGTGTGTGTGAGTGGGCGCTTTCTTGTTAATTTTCTGCCTCATGAGTCTCCTCTGACCCCCCCCCCCCCCGAATGTCACCTATGTAAGGTAGGGATATTTATCTACCATTTGGTATGATATATGTGGTGAGGGTCAAGTTACCTCCGCCGTTATATGGCTCCGTTGTCCTGCTGAGAATGGAGCTCTAAGCAAGCATTACCTCTCGGCTCGGCTCCACCTTCTCCCCCTACCCAGACTATATTTCTCAGTGCCTCCATCTCTCCTGCCTGTTGCTGGGCCCATTATTTGAGTTGACATGTAAGTAGTAGGGCATATATTTTTATTTTATTTTTTTTAGTTATTTATTTATTTTTATAATATTTTTTATTTATCCACTTTTTTCTCTTTTAGAATATTATATATTTTTCATTCATAGAGGAATTGCTGCATCAAACTCCTGATGAGTGGACCCTAGTGAGATCCACAAAATGCGTAACGCTCCATAGATGCTGCAACACATTCGCTCATTTATAGACCAATTGTGCATTGTGATATTTTCATGATTATTTTCATGATTATTTATATACGTATGGTAGGAGTACATAGGAGTAGCAATGAGTTTTATTGTGTAATCAAAGTATGGTAGAAAACAAACTGAATGATCACATGGTCTATGTTTAGTTTATTTTAGTTTCTTAGTTTTATTAGCAAGATTCTCAAGGTATATGACTTGATGCACATACTCTGCTCATATATAACAAGGCTATAATTGGCTGTTGTAATGTTATCCACCATATAAGCAAGTATTGAATATTGTATTTGTAAATCTTTTTTGAAACATGAATAAAATCTACCCTTTAAAATAAAAAAAAAATACACAACAGGTTCAGCTAAGCATAACCTACTAGCTTTTAATGATATTTACAATATTTAGAAAACTATCTAAAATATTTGGTGGTTGCTTTGACATGGTTACATAGTTAGTCTGGTTAAAAATGAAAGCGCTGCTCAAACTGTTGATATAAATCCTGAATAATAATAATAATAATAAAAAAAAGACACAAGTCAATCTAGTTTAACCAATAAAAGGAAAAACATACTGGGGATAATTCAGAAAAGCTGTACATTCTTCACTTAGCTTATGATTGGATAATTGAAGTTTGTTCAGCTATCAAAAAGTGAAAATGTATTCCTTTAGTAAACTTGTGCAAAACACAATCCTGTTTTGAAAATAGCTCTTGGGTATTTGAAGTAAGCATATCTTCACCTTTTTTACTAAGCTCAGTGAACATTCACTTTCCAAAGTGAAAGCTTCCCACTACTTTAGTAAATAAACCCAATTGTCTCCCATATGTCAAAGAGCTTGATTATAGTCCTAATAAAGAAAGCTATTACCTATGTCTTTGGGTTTACATAACAGATCTAATACAAGTAACAGTATGATAATGCAGTTGGGTGAAAAAATCTACCAAGATACTGATAAATTACAATGTAAAAATAATGATTATAACTATTCCATAAAATGTTATGATTTCATATTTAAAAGCATTCCTACATTTAACTATCTGAGATAACTCCCAAACTAATATACTTTTAAATTACTTATTACACTACTCAAGTGGTAGCACACTTTATCTCCTGTATGTAATAAATATATAATCACAAATGTCTAGATACGTTCACGACATTTCACTTCTACAATATAAACTTATTGAACAAGCTAAATAAATACATTTTAGTAATATTATTCAACTACGTAACTAAGCTTTGCTTGCACAGATAAATTACAGTATTTATTTTATTTAACATAGATAAGAAGAATTGAAGTTTATCTGCAGCCAAAACATGTTTCATAGCTCTGGGTAGAATAGGAAATTATTCAAACCCCTTTCTGATTTTTATGCTGCCTGTGTCCTTTTGAGGAGACTTTCCTTCACTTGCATGACTGGAAACACAACAGAAAGTGGAAACCATTCTCTCACAAAAGTGAGAGAACCTCCTATTGTATACACAAAAGATTATTAGGCATGCTCAACAACTTCTCATTTGGACAACATAAAATAATCCCATGTCCTAAAGGAAAACTGGAACCCCCAGTAAAGGCAAATATAAAAATAAGCTGTGCATTTATAACCATCTTCACTTTAACTATATATCACATTCAGCATGCCACAGAAAATGAAGTACACTATAAGCCGACCAGTTTCAGTTCTAGTGGCTGTTAGATGGTTTCTGTAACCTTCATTGTTTTACCTAATCCTCTGTATGGAGTGATACGATAATGCTCCCAGCTGTGATAGAAATGAAAATGAAAGCAACAAGATACTAACATGTAAATCTGAAAAATATAACTACACTTGATTTTTTTTGTCAAATAACTTTTTATTCAAAAGATTTTCAGAATGTTTACATACAGGGAGGCAAATAATGGCAATGTCGTAACATAAAATCGCAATATGGTAAAAAATAGTTATGATCAGAATAATAAATTGAACAATTACCATGTTACAAACAAAATGGCTGGGAACCAATAAGAAGGCCAGCTAGTAGAGCCATATCTAAAAGAGAAAACCAGGGGATGGTAATGTGTGGGGGAATTTAAAGAAGAGGATAGGTAAAAAAAATATTTAGGGAGAAAGGGTCTAAGAGGGAACACACTTGCTTTTATTATATAAATTAAAATAGGATGCATTCTGTTTAGCATTAGCAGTCATATTTATATCCTAATAGGCAATCAATCTAGCAGGAGGTGCAGGAGAAAACAAGCAGCCAGGGACCATCATAGAAAGCCAAATTTAGAACCACGTCTGACTGAAATGGTTGATGTTTACAAAATATCAAAAAACAAAGGCAGATGGAACATCAAAGACTGGACAATATCTGAAAGGTCATGATTAGGGTTTTCCCGATACCACTTTTTTAAGACCGAGTACAAGTGCCGATACTTCTTTTCAAGTACTCACTGATACCGATACTTTTTTAATGTCATGTAACAGTGGCACTAATATGAGGCACTGATGACACATGGACTGTTTCAGTAGTTTTTATTTTATTTTTTTACAATTTTCTTTTTTGCAATTTTTTATTTTATTTTTTTTTTACTATTTTATTTTTTGTTAAATTTTTCTTTTTTTTAAAAGCTTTTTGTGTGTGTGTGTGTGTGGGGGGGGGGGGGGGGGTGATCAGTGACAGTTATGCATGAACAGAGTCAGTGATCACTGACTCTGTGCATTCGGAAAAAGATGGAGCCAGTAAATGACATATTTACTGACTCCTTCCTCCACTCTCCATCCTGACAGGTCTGGGACAGGGGGGTGGAGGAGCATGGAGTGAGACCAAGGAGCATGGAGGGGGACTGGAGGAGGATATGGGGACTTTCAGGGGTGATCAGTGCGGAGTTGGGGAGGAGTTACAATCACCAATCTCCCTGTATAGATTTCAATAAAGTAGATGAAAGTCATGGGAGGGAGAGGAGGAGAAGCATCTGTCAGCTGCTTTATTGAAATGTACACAGTGAGATCGGTGATTGTAACTCCTCTCCAGTGCCACACCAATCACCCCTGACTGTCCAGGCTTCGGATTAAGCATCAAAAGCATTTACCTAAGTATAAGTACTTGGGTAAATGCTCAGTATCAGCACCGATACTGATACTAGTAACAGTATCGGGACAACCCTAGTCATGATCATGATCAAGCAAGTTACCATCTAGACCTGAATATAGAATTCCAGGGTAATACTTGAGATACATTGTACGATTTTTCTTATTCAGCTTGCATGGGCAGAAACGGAATGGATGGAGGAATCTCCCCTGCTGGCTGTTGAATTCCGACAGCTAGCACTCACTGCTGTCAAAATACTTGAACAATGACAGAAATTTATTGGATGAATCCACAGTTTGGTCAAAAATGGGAAACTTTTCCGGATTCACTCCATGTATGGCCAGCCCAAGGTACAGATCTGACTGAATGCAACTGATCCTTGGAGAAAGATCTTAACAATACAGTTGATGCTGAGGTTAACTATGATTGAGGTTAACTCATATTATGATCCTTATCCAATCTATAATAAATCAAAGATGTTTCCTGTTGAGCCATTTATGAGAAATATAAATTGGAAAAAAACTTGAAATATTATGTATAGAGAAGCCATGACAAAGTCAATTAAATTTGCCAGATATATTATTTCTAAAATATTTTTTTATGAATAATTCTTTATGATAAAATAGTTTCTATACCAGCATCAAAAATGTAATCTAAAGTATTATTCTTGTATTCTATATATTCTAAAATAGTTAAAACAGTGATATAAAAGGAATACATTGGCATTTTCTAAATTGATTTGTTAAATTTGTAACTAAAGGCAAAACTTTGGAGGGTTAAAACCCCTGCAAGTTTTTTTTCCAGCTGTGTCCAATTGGGCAAATTTCACTTCACTTCCTGTCTCATAGCCAAAGCAGGAAGTGAAAGGAAATCCCTCCAAAGTGAGGGAATCCTGGTGTCACCAGAGTTACAAGAACTGGTGATTTCATTTGGAAGATTTCCCCTCTATTAGTGTTCTAATGTTAACCCAAAATTTGGGATTTTCTTTTTCTTTCACTTTTGATGATAGGACAAACAGAAAGGGTGACTCTCTTTAAAGGGAGAAATGTCTCATAACTGAAAAGCAATATACAAGAATACAGTACTTTGAGGGAGTAGTTTGTTTTCTGCCATTTGTATTTTGAAAGTTAAGCTTCATGAACTTTTTTATACAACTTAGTCTGATGAAGGTATAATGATTAAATTATGGTACAAGATTTCGCTCTTAAAAGAAGCAATAGGTCAGCCCAATGTATACACATAGCAGAAACCTTACATGGTACACATAGTATGCAAGATCTGTGATCCAACCAAAAATCTACATATTTGGAGCCATCTTGTTGATTTGCATTGAGAAATATCATAGAAGCATGTGTTGCAGTTGACTGTATGAAAATATGACTGTTTGCAAGTATCCTGTGTTGTAAAGTCAAAGTTTAAATTAGCTGTAGAAAAATGTAAATTGTAGGACATGATTGTCAACAATAGCAATGGTGACAATGGCCAACTGGGCAACTAAAAAGGGAGCACATCTTTCCAGCAGGGAAACAAATAACAATGAAAACTTGATAGTATCTAACCTTTCCCTACCCTATCAAAACAAACTAACAATAAAAAAAATAGCTATACATATGCTTTAATTAAAACTTAAGTAACATAATTATTAGTTCCGAAATGTCTCAAGTCAATACGCTATATACAGATGCACAATCTAATATGTAATAACGGTGACTTCAGCATTGAGACTTGTTTGTTTTATACAAAAAAGATGCTTCAGCATCATTAAAAGCTTCCTATTCCCACTAATTAAAATAATTGCATTTTCTGTAGGAAAAGCAGCAGCCACAATAAAGCAAAAAATAAAAATCAATTCATTACCATCTTCAATTTCACTATATATCATATTTAGCATGCCATAGAAAATGAAGTACACAATGAGAAGAGAAGTCACAGTTTTGGTGGCTTTAAAGTGGGATGAGATTTTGCTGTTTCCGGAACCTTCATTGTTCTTTTTAGTCCTTTGCATGTGATTACACAGGGAGAAGATAATAGCTGCAGCTGTGATAAAGATGATAGTGAATGGAACACTAGCGGCTAACATGTAAATCTGAAAAATACAGTCACACCTACTTTTATAATTCAAATGAACATAGGATACATTCCTTGTAGCATTAGCAGAAAGTAATGAGCTTTCTAAGTATATTTCCCAATAAGCAGCCAAACCAAAAGCCCAGGATATAGTACAAGAAAAAAACAGCAGCCAGGGGACCATTACAGGAAGCTTAGCCTTAATCTTGTAGAACCATGCCCATTTGAAACTGGTGATCTTCACACAATAATAGAAACACAGGCAGGTAGAACAACAGAGACTGGATAATGCTAGAGAAGTCAAAATAACGACCAAGGAATTGATCACCCAAACTTGAATGTAGAATTCCAGAAAGAGTAAAGCACAGATTTGACTAAATGCAGTCGATCCTTGCAAGAAGAGGTTCATAATGGCAATGGAGTTAATAATAAGATCAACTGGGCTGAGTTTTCTGGTCTTCATCCAGTCTAGAAAGTAAAAAGACAAGATAGAGACATTTGCAATTGAGCCAGTTGTGAAAAAAATTAGGTGAAAGACCAATGGAATTATGATGTACAGAGAAGCCATGCCAAGCAAAGTTAATAAATGTCTTAAATTTGTAGTTTAATAATTTCTCATCCAATATTAAAATGTCCAAGTATGTTGCAAGTTTTAAATTAGTTAAAAACGTAAAAAGTAAAATAAAAGATACACGTGAGTTGCGTTTTGTAATTTCCTTTGTTAAATGCTCAATGTCTGGGGGGGAAAATACATTGCATTACCAAGAAATGTTATAGGCTCAAATTGTCCTTTCTAGTTTACACATATATAAGCTTATGAAAATATGTGCAAATAGCTAGATGCTATATTTCAATTGGCTGTACTCATTTCTACATGACATATTCAAATAATGAGGCTTATAATCTATTTTTCAGTTTCTGTGCAGACTATTCAAAATATTGTAAGTATATGTAAACCCTAAAAACAAACATCTGATATTTTCTTCCCTTTGCTCTGTTAAATATACCATTAATAACCTCTTGTTTTATCTGTTTGATAAGTGGAACAAAATATCTGTTGATCCTGCTAAAAATCCAGTGCTACTCTCTGTCCTGTGCACTCTGCAGTCCTCTTTCAAACAATGCTCTTTGGATGTATTTTAGGAATACAGAACTCCTTATGTTATGGAGATGAAGAGAGGGGATGGGGTTCTGTAGTCTTAATAAATGTCCTTTTCTAGGCTGCCAACACTTCATCACCAAAGATATGATGCAGCAAGTCGGCTTATCACCATAGGACAGGAAGTGTGTTACTGGCAGGAATACCAGGTATAGATAAAGATAAAAAGGCTGAAAATGAATACAGCCACTACATCTAAGGCACGGTAAGCTGCAATTTAATATATGTTTTCTCTTTGGGTTTGGGTACACTTTAACTGACATGCTGTGTTATTGAGAGGCAGCATACAAGGCACATTTGTGAATATGGCAGTCATAAAGTTTGACAGAAGAACAATGCTTTAGAAAATGTTACATGCAGTATGTACTGATGAGTGTAAGATTTAGCAAAAACGATATATATATTTTTTATCACAAAGTAAAGTTTATTGAACTTTCAAACATACAGTCCAATACAATACATAAAAGAAAAATTCCAGTGAATACAGCCGACAAGGGCATTTTTTGTTATTTGGCACTGCGCTATTTTAACCTCCCTGGCGGTATGATTATGTCAGAGTTTTGATGCTATAAGCGGTAGATTGTTTCACATGGAAATTTGGCATTTTATATTTTATGCTGCCTGTAATTCTTAGCAATAAATCTGTCCAAATAAGAGTCATATAGTAGACATCCCGGATATGATAAAGTTTGAAACATAAAATCATAAATTATAATATAATAAATAACTATAAATAATTATCAAAAATAATAATATAATAAAATGTATTCAATAATGTAATCAACTCAAAAACACTGAAATGTGCTCAGTTGCAGAATTGTCGCTGTCGTCACTTTCAGTGTCTGATGACAAATTTCCCCACAAATAACTATCGTTCAATTCTGCAAGTGTTTTAATCTACTATCGCTGTTTTCTAGCTGGTCTAAAACCACTTTTGAAGTAAAGGGACACTTTTTGGTTGCTATGGACATTCTCCAATTTCCAGGCAGAAAGAACAGTATATATAATATAAAACTGCATGCAGGGCACTGGACAAAGCACTAGGGACAAAAGGGAGGTGAAATAATTTGATACAGTAATGCATTGTGTACTGTATGTATTCTGTTTTTTGAACTTTTTGAATTTCCCGCCGGGCTCCGTCTCCGTGCATCGTGCTGCTCACAGGGAACGGAGCCCAGCATACAGAGCATCAAGATCCTGGGGACAAGGTAAGTAGCTTTCCCTGGATACTACGATGCAATCCGGAGTGTGGCTTGGGGTTACCGCTCTTGGTATGGAAAATTCACCCCGAGCCACATTCGGGAATACTGCTAAGAAGGTTAACTGGTAATTGCTTGGTCATGCAACACTGTAACCAAATGAAATTTATATCATTTTTTTCACGCAAATAGAGCTTTCTTTTTTTGATCACAACTGTTTTTTTTTTCTTATATAAATGAAAAGAGATTGACATTTTAAAAAAAAAAAACAATGTTTTTTTTCTTTCTGCTTTAAAACATATCCAATAATAAAAAAAAAATATATATATATATATATATATATATATATATATATATATATAATTTCTTTATAAATTTAGGCCAAAATGTATTCTGCTACATGTCTTTGGGGAAAAAATATATTTTGATTGGTTTGCATAAAAGTTATACAGTGCCTTGCAAAAGTATTCACCCCCCTTGGCTTTTTACATATTTTGTTAGATTACAGCCTTTAGTTCAATGTTTTTTTTTTTTTATCTGAATTATATGTGATGGATCAGAATCCAATAGTCTAAGTTGGTGAAGTAAAATTAGAAAAATATATACATAAAACTATTTTTCAGAAATAAAAAACTGATAATTGGCATGTGCATATGTATTCACCCCCTTTGTTATGAAGCCCATAAAAAGCTTTAAAAACCAATTACCTAAAGTCATATAATTAGGGAAATGATGTCCACCTGTGTGCAATCTAAGTGTCACATGATCTGTCATTGCATATACACACCTTTTTGAAAGGCCCCAGAGGCTGCAACACCTATGCAAGAGGCACCACTAACCAAGCACTGCCATGAAGACCAAGGAACTCTCCAAACAAGTAAGGGACAATGTTGTTGAGAAGTACAAGTCAGGGTTAGGTTAAAAAAATATCCAAAACTTTGATGATCCCTAGGAGCACCATCAAATCTATTATAACCAAATGGAAAGAACAAGGTACAACAGCAAACCTGGCAAGAGATGGCTGCACACCAAAACTCACAGACCGGGCGAGGAGAGAATTAATCAGAGGCAGCACAGAGACCTAAGGTAACCCTGGAGGAGCTGCAGAGTTCCACATCAAAGACTGGAGTATCTGTACATAGGACCACAATAAGCCGTATGCTTCATAGAGTTGGGCTTTATGGCAGAATGGCCAGAAGAAAGCCATTACTTTCAGCAAAAAATAAAATGGCACATTTTGAGTTTGCAAAAAAGCATATGGGACACTACCAAAATGTATGGAGGAAGGTGCTCTGGTCTGATGAGACTAAAATTTAACTTTTTTGGCCATCAAATAAAACGCTATGTCTGACACAAACCCAACACATCACATCACCCAAAGAACACCATCCCCACAATGAAACATGGTGGTAGAAGCATCATGCTGTGGGGATGTTTTTCAGCAGTCGGCACTGGGAAACTGTTCAGAGTTGAGAGAGAGATGGATGGTGCTAAATACAGGGATATTCTTGAGCAAAACCTGTACCACTCTGTGTGTGATTTGAGGCTAGGATGGAAGTTCACCTTCCAGCAGGGCAATGACCCCAAACACACTGGTAAAGCAACACTTGAGTGGTTTAAGGGGAAAAATGTAAAGGTGTTGGAATGGCCTAGTCAAAGCCCAGACCTCAATCCAATAGAAAATCTGTGGTCAGACTTAAAGATTGCTGTTCACAAGTGCAAACCATCCAACTTGAAGGAGCTGGAGCAGTTTTGCAAGGAGGAATGGGCAAAAACCCCAGTGGTGAGATGCGGCAAGCTCATAGAGACTCATCCAAAGTGACTTGGAGCTGTTATAGCCGCAAAAGGTGGCTGCACAAAGTATTGACTTTAGATGGGTGAATAGTTATGCAAATTGACATTTTCTGTTATTTTGTCCTATTTATTGTATGCTTTCACAAAAAAAAATCTTAAACGTTGTGGGCATGTTCTGTAAATTAAATGGTGCAAATACTCAAACAATCCATTTTAATTCCAGGTTGTGAGGCAACAAAACATGAAAAATGCCAAGGGGTGAATACTTTTGCAAGGCACTTTAGCTTCTACAAATGAATATGTATACTGTATACTGGATTTTTTTTATACTAGTAATGGCGACGATCAGCGATTTATTGTGGGACTGTGATTGTGGTGTTGATTTATTAAACCTGTACAGTAAAAAATCGGGTGCATCTCTGCAAAGAAACCAAATCAGCCTACAGGTTTTTTTCGTCAAAGCTTAAAGGGCAACTCCACTTTTGTGGGGGGAAAAATAGCACATACAGAAAAAATAATATAGCGCATATAAGTGTGACACTAATCTTATTGTAATTGAATGTTATTAAAAATTAACTTTCCTTTTCAATCTGCAGTCAATGTAATTTCCTGAGAATACATTGCAATATGGCTACCTGGAGCTGTTCTGTACACAGAGTGTGTACTGACCATTCCCCAGAAAAATCATTTCCTGCTTTTGTGATTGGCTCACCAATTGTCCCAGAAGTCTGCCTAATATACAAATCAGATTTCAGGCATCCCTTGCAACAAAAATTTAATTTTTTGAGAGATACTTTCAATAGGAACACGTCTAAAGGGATGCAGGCCCAACAGATTTCCTTATTAGTGGCCTTCAGCTCCAAACCTGCCAGTTATTTATGAAACCACTCACATTACACATGCTCAAAACAAAGGCACAGACAAACACACTTCTTCAGAATAACAGACGGTAGGAATCTGCAACAAATTTGTTATAATCCTTGCAATGTACATAGATCACCCAGCGGCGAATGTTTTTTTTCTCAACAAAAGTGGAGTTACGCTTTAATTGAACAAGCTGAAGTTAGAAGCTGTTTGACTACCATGCACAGCTGCACCAGATTTTGCATACTCCAGTGTTAGTAAATCAACCCAAGTGTGCCATGCAATCTGACACTAGTTGGCAACTGACTAACTGAAACTGACATCACCAGTGACACTAATACAGTGATCTGTGCTAATACTATACACCAGGGATATGCAATTAGCGGACCTCCAGCTGTTGCAGAACTACAAGTCCCATGAGGCATAGCAAGACTCTGACAGCCACAAGCATGACAATCAGAGGCAGAGGCATGATGGGACTTGTAGTTTTGCAACAGCTGGAGGTCCGCTAATTGCATATGCCTGCTATACACTGTCACTGTACTAATGACACTGTCTGGGAAGGGGTTAACATCCAGGGGCAATCAACTGTGTGCATAACAATGTGTAATGTCTGCTGCTTTTACTAAGAGATGTGACTGTTTTTTTCTCCTTGGTAGAGAGTGAGCAGGGAGCTGCACATCAAGTCAATACCTACTGTATAATAGCAAAAGTCAGTCTCAGCCTGGACCCCTGCCAGGCCACACCCCCTGGTGGAGGTCCAGGCTGAGGCTGCCTTTTACTATTATAAAGAAGGTTTTGACTTAATATGCAGCTCCCAGGACACCTAATCACACTCTAATATTGTCTGGAGCATAGACAAGCTCCCTTCAGAGCCAGCAGTCATAGTGGTAGGGAAAGGACTTCATGCCCATACAGCCTGAGTGGCTCACACACACACATCCTTGTTTTTCTCCTTGCTTTGCAGAGAGAAAATAAAACATCTCTGCTCTGTGTACAGACCCCTGTGTTGTTAGTAAACAAAACGCTCTGTGCTGTGATTCACTATGCCAATCAGCAAATCCCAGACATAAATTATTGGCCGGGACCTGCTGACCTACTTGTGGTGTACCGAATGACAGCAAAGATGGGTTGACAGGCCCACACCTGCGCACCCTTACCTGGAAATGTACATGATCTGGCACAGAGCGATTGCCCTGCCACAGTATTGTTACATGGGGCAGTCCACAAGCATTTAAAGTGTTTGTTACTCTAAAAAAAAAAAAAAAGATCCTGTTCCCTTAAAGCATGCATAACAACACAGTGCTTGTGCTGAGTTATTTGGCCCCTGGCTGATTCTGCCTGGTTCTGCCATCTCCCCTGTAAACTGACTACAGTTAATCATGGCCTCTGAGCCCTGACACTGTGGCCAGTTTATGTGCCTCCATCATCCACAGCTCTCCTCTCTGTTCTCTCCCCCTCTCCCCTCCCTACCTGCCGATCAGCTCAAGACACTGCCCGTCCCTCCCCTCCTACTGCTTTAAAAACGATATTATATTTATCCCATCTGTTAAATAACAATATGTGTCCCAGAGTCTGAGCTATATAAAAAATATGCCGATTTCTACCTTATATCATAGCGTCTCCCGTCACCCGGCACTCACGTGACTCCTCTGCTTTCTCCTCTCCTCTTTCCTGGCTGACGTCAGCGGGGAACAGGTTTCTACGGCAAGGAGACCAGACACGTAGCTGCATGAGGAAACTGAGACCAAACAAACAAGGTATGTATCCTTAAGGTGATATTTATTTACAGTGAAACACAGCAAACAATAAACACAGCAACACAGCAAACCGTGAACATGAACAATCCCAATTACTGTACAAGAACCAAACCCCACTGACAAGAACTGTTGAACCTGAATAACTGACTAGGGACTACTATATACAAGACCAATCTAGGGACAAGTGTACAGGGAATGCAAGGTTGCAAGGTAGGGGATCATGACTGGGTACAGTGCAGAGGGAGGCAGGAGCAAGGCAGAGGGATGCAGACTGGATCAGGCTGGGCATCAGGGACACCAGGCAGTAAGGAAGGGACCAGAATTGTGATGCGCCAGGGGAAGGGAGGAGCAGCCTTAAGTAGCCCCCTGGCACCTGAACACTAATATAGCCTGCTGGTGGACACCGGAGCTGCAACAAACAGCCCGGGAAAGCACAGTGCCACCAGCAGGTGAACTCAATCCTAACAGCCTCCAGACGCTCCATAATGCTCCACCACTGGGGTCTGCATGTCGACTGGGCACCCCGCTGCCAATGTCTGAAGGCTTGGTGCGGATCCCGCCGCCAGGGCCCCAAAACTGGCTAGGTATCCCGTTGGCCCAATTTCTTCTATCTTTTAAGAATATCTCACTGTAAGTGGGTCCTGATGCTTCATATTTCTGTGGAGGAAAATAAGGCTACATTCACATGGTTGAATACGAGCAGCCAGTGGCAAGAAGCTACTGATTCTTGTTGACTGTTGTAAATGATGTCTGCACACACTATGTGCAACCTGCAGCGGCTGTCATATTCTGTACAAATTAATGACCATCATTTCCGCTATCAGCATATAACCGCTCATCTGTGGGCTCAGTCTGGGTGCAAGGCTGGCACACTGTGGAGCCACCTCTGAGCACAGTAAACTATCTGCAGATATGCATCCGTGTGAATGTGGTCTAAAGGAGGAAGAATGTAGGAGCATAAATGCTGCACATGCAGCACTGTCTCCATTGAGGGGAGTAATTGCAGCAGGTTGCAGTTCGCTTCTAAGGTCCAATATATATCTAACTGCTCTTCAGGAACTAGCCACAATATGTGACCAGTCCTACAGTAAATCTGACCAGAACTAAGAGTGTCTATGTAGTAAAAAAAGGAGTGTTGGTGGCATGAAAGACCCAAAGTAAAGTATAATCAGGTATGGTCTTTGTTTTTTAAGAGACAGCTTTCTGTGATATGGATTATC
The DNA here is from genome assembly GCF_037356315.1 of Lithobates pipiens. Lineage (NCBI taxonomy): Eukaryota > Metazoa > Chordata > Amphibia > Anura > Ranidae > Lithobates > Lithobates pipiens. Next base: position 197,557,075 of record NW_027507787.1, read on the forward strand.
CCTATGGTTCCTCGGAGCAGTCCTAAAGTAATGTAAAGGATGAGAGGACCAAAAGTTTGTAATAGGTTCAGTTTAGATTTATTGCCCTTAATAAAAGATCACATAGTAAAAAGTAGCACATTTTGGTGACTCTCAACTCCCCCTTTGTCAGGCCCAAGAAGAAAAGATAACATGAAACAATACCCATAGAAAGATCTAAAAGTAATGAATACATTGTACTCATGATATACAGTATCTAAAGAGAGATTATGCTATGTATTAGAATGTATTCTTTCTAGTGACACAATCATTACATTTTAATACACAATACTGCTTTTTATTGCTGCTACTTTGTGACGCACTGCTCCATAATTATAAATTCGATATTCTGACAGTTTTGAAGAATTTTACCTTTGGCATGCATTATTTATCATGTATGTTCACCAGCAAACTTTATTATATGGTTCTGATTTACAATTTTAGGGATTTTAGAGAATTTCCTTTAGCTTGGTGATTGAGCTGAAACTCTGCTGATCATCATCCAATCATGTGCCTATCACAAGCATCCAAGGTACACAAAGCATATGCCATTTATTGTAACACACAGTTGTTAGGAATATTCTTACATTGTCAGTACACCATACTGTGAGATAAATGTTTCGAACATTTGGTGAGGTTTTTGTTAATATAATTCATTATTTTCATGGTTTCAGATGTTTTCAGTCTATTGTCCAGACATGTGATCTAATACAATCATCAATACAATCAATTTGTTCTATCTCACCACTATATTGGTCAATCATTTATGTATATTGGAACTCTTTATTATGGTTCTGATGATTTCTCTATAAATTTGATCATTTCATTTGATTATTATGTGGGGTCCTTAGATTTATTTTTAAAATCTTTTCTTCTTTACTTTTACTAATAATTATTTAGATCACATGGGTCATTGATTATGACTTTAAGATGCATGCATATTTTTCTAAATGTGATAATATGTATTTTCTTCCTTTAAATTAAATAAATAAAATGAGATACATACACCTATTTACACATACACATCTTTTACTGGCTTCTCTATGTATGCATTATGGCTTCTAGCACAAATAACATTTGACAAACTATCTGTTTTGATGTATTTTCTACTTTTATATCCATCTATTGACATAGCTCTATGTTATCTTCTCTCTGTTGGTGATGTGAGCCCCTGAAATGTGTTGGTTTTATATTCTGATCTTTTGTCAAGTTTAATAAATGTATACCTATAGTACCTACCCTGTTTCCCCTAAAATAAGACCTAGTGTGATTGTCGGTGATAGCTGCAATAAAAGCTCTACCCCCCAAATAAGCCCTAGTTAAAGTCCTTGTAGGTCTTCTTTTCAGGGTAGGGCTTATTTTTGAGGAAACAGGGTAGGGCTTATTTGGGTGGTAGGGCTTATATTGCAGCCAACACCGACAATCAGGCTAGGTCTTATTTTAGGGGAAACAGGGTATTACTACTCTGTGGTGCTCTCAACCTTCACATTTATTGTATCCATGGTCATTCTGTAAATTAATGTGTTATGCCAAACTCTACTCCTCACTGAAGCTCTAGCATTTGAGAGTGGAATGGTAAGTATAACCTGAAGAGATGTTGAGCCTCACTATACAATCTGGGTTTGAAATCCATTGAAAATTATTTATTAATCCAAGGAGATTATTTAAAGACTAAAGCAGCCCATACAGGAGACATTTGGTTTGTTCAAACAGTGTGTTGAATGAAAAAAAAATTACTTGATTCCACCATCCACACACTCAATGAGACCACCCTGCTGTAATATTGTATTCTTATAGCTGGGAGACTTCTCTGCTGTCAGAATACACAGATCAGCACTGCAGGCTATAGTCCACTGCGCTGATCGAGCCGGGAAAACCCTACAGGCTGGTTGTACAGAATTCAATCAGTAGATCAACTTCTGTGCAACCAGCCTGTCCTTACATGGATCCTTGCTGAAGTGGACACATTTTTATCTATGGATGGCTGGCTTTACATAGGCATTTGCAAATACTTTAATGTATCTCCACTTTAGCACTTCTGTTACACTTCACTTTAAAGTGTATGTCCGGCATCCTCCTATAAGCGCTAAAATATCTATTTAATATTTAAAATCTATTGCTATTTTTTTAACTGATATCATATATCAGTTTTTTTTTTAACTAATATAATATATGCAGAGCTGTGAAGTAAACTGCTGACATCCTGACATTGTGCAATTCAGCCAATACTGGTTGTTGATCACTTTCCATATGAACACAATATGTTCAGAGTCTAAGGCTCCATGCACACTGAAGCTCAGAAGAGCTTTTTCTGGACGCCAGATTGCTGGCAGAAAATGCTGGTTGAAAAACTTGCTTTTAACAGCGTTTTGTACTAGCGTTTATTAGCATTAGCGTTTATGGGCGTTTTCAATAAAAATACACAGAGGACCCTCCAAAAATCCCACAGTGCATTCCAAACTCCCACAATGCATTGAAAAAATAGAATGCCAAACAGCGTTTGTCGTTTTCTTGCGGTGAAAAACGGCACTTTGAACGCGAATTTCTAGCGTTCAGAAAAAAGCCCATAAACTCCACTGCTCATTAAAGCTAAAAACTGTCCATGTGTGCATGGACACATAGGCTAACATAGAGTGGAGTTTATGGGCTTTTAAAAAAAATGCCCAAACTTTAATAAACTGCAGTTTATGAGCTCCAATGTGCATGGAGCCTAAAGGATTGTTAACAAGCCCATGACTGCAGCAGCAGTTACTTTTCTTACTTTACTTTCTTTTCTGAAGCTAGAAACGCTTAGGTATACATTTTTTCAGGCTCAAAGCTGTCCTTTTTCTGTTGCTGTCCTGTTGCTGTTCCTAGGGAAGCAGCTAATCAAGCACAGTAGGCACACTGGAGGGTAGCGGAGACATTGGGGGTTTAATAGACCCCTAATGTCTCCATAAAGAGGACCAATGCTATCACATAGGGGGTTAGTTAGCCATCTTGTGGTAGCAATAAAGCTAAATGAAAAATAAACATAACATTTAATAAAAATAAAAAATAAATAAAAGTAACCCTGTCACCCTTTACACACCTGCAAATGCACACAATGTGTGAACACATGTTTGCAAATAGCGACTGCACCCCACATGTGATATATCACAGCAAACATTAAACCAAAACACATTTATGTGCTGCCACAGACTATTCAAATTTGACAAAAAAACTATATGCGAAAAACGTCAGCTGCTGCAAACCACCCATTGTAAGTTCACCACCAATTAAAATATATACCTGTATAGAGGTTAGAGGGCAGCCCTTCATGATCAATTCACAGTATTTACTCACGCCCCTAATTAGTAGACCCTTTTTTCGTTATTCTTATGGTGTAAAATATATATGAGCAAATGTGTTGTGCTGCTGAAAAATAAATTAAAATAAATTATTTTCTTCCAAATGTGTCTTGTAGTACCCAGAAAATACCTATATACATATATGCACATGTAATGCTTCACATCACTCAATTACAATCCAAATAATATGAATATATGTCCATCAAGAACCTAAATAAACAGTCCACAATGACTTCATCCACTTTCAGATGTCCGTCCATGCATACACAGCAAGGGTAGTGATTTCAGCTTCCAGGTGCTGAAAAACAACACTCTTCCATACTTTGTGTTCCATCCGCTTTAAATTGTGCTGTTGTGCCTTTAGGAAATCCCCTGCACCGCTTGCATACCGCTTCAAAGTATTTCAGAGCCACATAGGAGCTGCCATAGTGTAGTATTTCAAACCACCAACAAATGTATTATGAAATGCACTTACAATAATTAAAATGGCTATTGCATTTATACACTAGTATTCAATTTTAATGTCAAATTTAGATTTAGTTTTAGTGATAGTATTTTAGTCATCTGAATTGTTTTTTTGTTTCAGTTTTAGTCGTATTTTAGTTGATGAAATTACCACTGGTTTACACAATGTTCATTCAGGATCTGCGTATCGTCACTAGATCACGTGTCTTCATCAAAAGTCTATTGCCTATTGACAATTTTAGGTACCATAATTTTTCGCCATTCTGCAAAGGAGCAGGTGGTAAGACACAGCTGTAAAATAATGAGGGTGGTGATATGAAGGGGCAGAGCAGAACATTATTGTGAGGGAGTGTGAAGGGGCAAAGGAGGCCACTACTGTGGGGGTGGTGTAAAGGGGTTAGAGGAGGACATTACTGCAAGGAGGTGATGGGAAGGTCTGCAAAGGAGGACACTGCTGTGTGTGTGTGTGTGTGTGTGTGTGGGGGGGGGGGGGGTGGTGTGATGTAAGGGAGGCTGAGAACACTCCTATAAATTGAATAAAGAAGATGCTGCTGTGGGGTGGTGATGTGAAGGGGGCAAAGGAAGACACTGTTGTGGGTGGAAGGTGACATGAAGTGGTGCAAAGGAGGACAATGCTGTGGGAGGAGTGCTGTGAAGGGGGCCAATAAGGATACTATTATGGGGGGTGTGAAGGGGGATAGAGAACACTACTGTGGGGTGGGGGGGTTTATGTGAAGGGAGGATGAGAACACTACGGTAAAGGGGAAACTGTAATGTAAAGTGGGGAACTGTAATGTAAACAGGGGACTGAAGGCACTGATGTAAGAATGGGGTTGTGATATAAGAGGAGGGGGGTTGTGATGTGAAGGAAAATCATTACGCAAACATCCAATTTGGACCTCTGCTGTAAGAAACTTTTTCTGACCAGAACTCCATAGATTTTACTTTAATACCCCTGTTATATGAGAGTTTGGTGATTTGGTTTAGATCTACTTAAAATGTAGGATTATATAATTCTATACAATGTTATGGGAGTTTGGCAGTGGTAGTGACTGACAAAAAAATGCTATGTAGTCATTTTGTTGGTATTTATAATCCTCACTATTCATACTCAATTCTTTTCCCAACTATACAATTTGCTGGTGTGCCAACTTATAGGTTTATACAAATTAGGATCCAGTAACTTCACTGTTACCACCAGCAACAGATTTTATACCCAACAATTTTTTAAAAGCATTTGTAAGTTTCCTGTTCCCCATGATCAAAATTAAGGAGTTTATCGTTGGGAAGCTAGCAGCCACAATGAAGCAGAGAGAATAGAATATGCTGCCCACTTCTGAAGAGGATCCATTAAATATAAAATTTAAAGCTCCATAGAATAATAAGTAAATAAGTAACAAAGAGGTAACCGTTTTTGCAGCCGATAAATGAGAATTTATTTTCCCAGTGCCAGAACCTTCACTGTTCTGTCTCATCCTAATCATATGCTTGCAGAGAGATGTGATGATTGCCCCAGCTGTAAAAAAAATAATGGTGAATGCCACACCAGAAAACAACATGTAGGTCTGAAAAAAAAAACCACACCTGCTCTTAACATCGAAAGAAAGTGCTAATGTTATGTTACTTGTAAAATTAGTAGTGGCAGAGGGAACTACCATGTATAGGTCCCAGTAAGCTGGTATGCCGGCAGAAGTAGACATAGCAAAGGAGAGAATTAACATCCATGGTACCATTCTTGGCAGCTTTGACTTGAGCTTGTAGAAGAGCGTCCCACTGAAATTAGTGATCTTCACGCAATAGTAAAAACATAGACAGGTGGAGAACCAAAGACTACAGAATGACAGTGAAGTCATAATGACTACTATGGAGTTGATTACCCATTTGTGATAAAGAAATACCGCAAACATGTAGAAGCAAACCTCGTTAAATAAAACTGCCCCTTAAAGAAACATGTTGGAAATACTTATACAGTTAATGATTACATCACAAGGGTTGAATTCATATATCTTCAGCCAGTCTAGGAAATGCACTATAAGGATGAATGCATTGCCAGTTAGCCCTGTTAAACAGAATAAACTGTGCACAGTCACTGCAATAACAGAGTGTAGATCAAGCATTGTAAAGCTAGAAAATATAAATAGATTGTTCTGACTGGCCTATTTGACAAATAATTGTATCTAATAATGGTGGCCCTGGGTTTTATGAGGTGCACTAACAACAGATCACGGTTGTATTTTTTACTTTCAAAGTTTTGATTTCATTCATTAAAAGATGCCATATAACCAAATGAACACACTAAATGTTCAGGTCTTTTGAAAGAAGCTAAAGGAATCCTGAATGTGAATATTAAAGTAATGCAAATTTCTCCTCTTTATGAAAAAACAATGAAAAAAAAATGAGTTTCAGGGTTTAGAGTTGCATACATTAATTATCACAGTGATTTAAAAGCAAGTCAAGAGAATTCCGTGCCAAATACAGAATCTCTTCACAATACCTGCCATAATGTTTTTCAAAACAGTAGGCTGTCCAATCATTGAGTCCAAAAAAGGTTTCTGGTTTCCAAACATTAAAGTTTTGGTTCTTTAAAGATGAAACAGAATGCCACAGCACTCACCAAATAACTTTAAATAGTATTGTTTATGGATGGTTCTTCCTGGTTACTTATGGTAGTAGAGATCAAAGCACAGGCCCAAGGATATACCGTACTTCCCAATCCAACTGTTTTCTTATACAGGTAGCATAGTTCCACTTCAGTTCCAGCAGGCAAGCATTTGTTTCCTATATAAATTCAATAACTTGTTTATTTTCTTGGTCAACACTTTTCAACAAAATTCTAGAATATTGCAATATCTTCTAGTGCTTGATGATAAAGTCAAGGCTGGCATTTTAGGGTCTAGCTTATAACCTCTGCTCCTGTCTTGGAGTAGTAAGACACGGTCTACTTTTAGCTAAGCTCCTAAATCTATTTAATTTACTAATCCATGTAAAGGAAAACAACATGGGAACAACAGAATATTTGCAAGTCAACATATGACTTTGTTTTAATCCTCTATTCCTTACGTTTACCAAATACAAACCATGTGGTTTCCTTGTGTATTTCCTGTGTTTTGACTCACAAAAACAAAAGGAAAAAGAAAAAGGTCACAAAAAAACAACTGCAAATTCACAGTATTATTTTAACCACATACAAAAAAACTCAGACCTAAAAGTGCTTAAGGTAACAGGTGCCTGCAGTTACTTATATTAGTATTCAGATATTCAGATCAGTTCTTGTTCCTAGAATCTTAGTTCCAGGCTTTCCAGGGGGACTTGATTTTTTACCCCTATCAAGTATTATCGATGATGGCACCAAGTCCCATTCCCATTTTATTCACCTGTAAAATGCTAAAGCCCACACTGCTCATTGAGCTTCTGGCATTTGGAGCAGACAGGGGTGAAGCTTAGCATGATGAGGGTTATAAGGCTTAGACTCGGGTCCTAGGCTAAGACAGGTACTCACAGGAATCATAAGGTGCCTGCAACTACACACTGTTGTCACCTTGAGCATGGTTAGACTGGTTCAGATTCTCTAGCAAAAGTGTGCTAGCATATTGCAAGGGGGAAAATCAAAAGAGAAAAAAATATAGTTCTTGAGATTACAAAAACAAATCACCACTATTAGCACAACAGGGTCCCTAGAAATGTCATTGAATTCAATTGCTTCCTCACCATCCTGGAAATTCTTGGTGACCAGCACAGCACCACATTGAAGCTGAAAATGTTCTTCTTCCTCCTTATTTGGTTTATCAGTCTATGGTATGTTAAAATATCACTTTATCCTTTTTCTAACTCAGAGGTTTTTCTTAACCACTTTCAGACCGGACCAATTTGCTGGTCAAAGACCAGACCACTTTTTGCGATTCAGCACTGCGTCGCTTTAACTGACAATTGCACGGTCGTGCGACGTGGCTCCCAAACAAAATTGACGTCCTTTTTTTCCCACAAATAGAGATTTCTTTTGGTGGTATTTGATCACCCCTGCGGTTTTTATTTTTTGCGCTATAAAGAAAAATAGAGCGACAATTTTGAAAAAAACGCATTATTTTTTACTTTTTGTTATAATAAATATCCCCCAAAAATATATAAAAAAACGTTTTTTTCCCTCAGTTTAGGCCGATACGTATTCTTCTACATATTTTTGGTAAAAAAAATCGCAATAAGCGATTATTGCTTGGTTTGCGCAAAAGTTATAGCGTTTACAAAATAGGGATAGTTTTATAGCATTTTTATTAATAATTTTTTATTATTTTTTTTACTAGTAATGGCGGCGATCAGCGATTTTTATTGTGACTGCGACATTGTGGGGGACCCATCGGACATTTTTGACACATTTTTGGGACCATTGTCATTTATACAGTAATCACTGCTATATAAATGCAGTGATTCCTGTGTAAATGACACTGGCAGTGAAGGGGTTAACCAGTGGGTGGCAGTGTACGGGTTAAGTGTTCCTAGGGGTGTGTTACTAACTGTGGGGGGGTTGGGCTTTCATTTAGTGAACACTGATCTCTGCTCCAATCACATGGAGCAGAGATCAGCGTCACTAGTTGCTAGGCAGAATGGAGAAATGCTGTTTACTCGGCATTTCCTCCATTCGGCCGCTCCGTGAGACGATCGCGGGGATGCCCGCGGCGATCGAGTCTGCGGGTCCCGCGACCGGACTCACAGGGGGTCCTGACCAGCGCGAGAGCGCGCCGCCGGCGGCGCGCTCCCGATGGCAGGGCGACATTGAATATTGGACGTACCTGTACGCCAATATGCCTGCCCGTGCCATTCTGTCGACGTACATCGTCGTGCGTTGGTCGGGAAGTGGTTAAAGTACTACTGCCCAGCCATTTTCATCCATAGCTCAACTGTGGAATGCATTAGGCATTGTCACTTTTTATATCCCTATCTCAATAGTGAATTGACCCTGAAAATATCTGTCCAGGTACTTTTTTTTTTAAACAGAACACCATTTGCAGCCTCCTATATATAAGATTTTAGGCCATTATCATAATACCATAGCTAATAATGTTGCAGAATATCCTGTGAAATAAAAGTCCAAAATGGCCAGATTTTCAACTAAAGATTTATTCGTTTCACCTCCTGAAGACATCAGCGTGAAGAAACATATGTTAAACCGGTTTTACAGGAAGGAAACCTGGTCCGCTGGAGACACCCGGATGCGTTGAGGGGCCCGAGTGATTGGAGCCACAAACAGGGCTTGCGCTTGTTATAGTGAAGCCAGTGTTGTATGATAAAAACACTGCATAACCCGGGTGCAGGGCAGGATGCACAGTTAAATGTGAGAATGATAGCTTAAGGATTTTTAAAGTTTTATGTATGTCAGCCTCCTAAATAAAACAGGTTCTTTTACACTATTGGAGCCCTTTTATCTACTCTGAGAGGAAGGAGCAGTGTTACCTTGGATGATTAACCCCTTTGGGGGAAAACACTGACTGACATACTCTAGCAGGGGGTCAATCCTGTCTGGTGAGTTCTCATATGTGGTGGTGGCCTATTGCTGAACATGAGAGCACTTTTTGAAGAGCATTTTATGATCAATAGAATTTGGTTTGCACAATTTGCACGGAACACTTTTTTTGGACAGTATTGCACAAGATAAATAATAGCTGCAAGCAGCACTTGAAGGATGTTATTCATTATTGGACTTTCTCTTTAAAGCTGCACTATATGGATTATGCACTATATGGGACATTATAATTTTGTATTATTTGGTTTATTTTCTGGTTGATGGTTTAAGCGCTGTAATTAAGGATGACATTTTATGTAAACACATCAGGTGTTACACACAGCAGCTTATTTTCATGTTCATTAAAGCGGACCTCCACCCTAAAGTTGGCACCTTTCAGGGGGGAGGGGGGTTTAGATACCTATATAATCCAGGTATCTGCACCCACTTCTGGGAATAGCTAGCCGTAGATGCTCCCCCCCCCCGTGTTCTGGGAAACACACAGTTCCCAGGACACAACGGGACCAGTCAAGATACGCAGCGAGACTCGCGTATGTGCAGTAGGGAACCGGGCAGTGAAACCACAATGCTTCACTTCCCGATTCCCTGACAGAGGATGGCGGCAAGGGGCAGCCGAGAGACGAGTGATTGCTCGGCATCTTCTGCTGACATCGCTGGACCCTGGAACAGGTAAGTGTCCATTTATTAAAAGTCAGCAGCTACAGTATTTGTAGCTGCTGACTTTTAATATTTTTTTTTCAGGTTGCACTCTTCTTTAAGTTAATATTTTTGAAGTTGTTTGCTATTTAAATATGGGGTGATGGACTTTTGGGAAAATGTTTTAAGTCTGACCTCATATAGGAAGAGATTTGAAATAGATTTGGCTTGCTAGTTCTCATGGGTGAAGAATAATTATTCTAAGCGCTATTGACGTTCCCATTAATTAGAGGGTCAAAATTTGAGACTTACTGCAGCTTGCTCACCCCAGTCCACAAGTCCACCTGGCAGGATACATGCCTCACGTGAGGAGGCTGTACAATAAAATTTATTTTGAAAAACTCTGTGAATGGTGAATTGACTGGCTGATTTTCTGTGTCAGAATTCTTGGGGGTTTCACTTATAAGACTTCTGAGTTGTTTAGGATGAGCAAAGGCTTCTTCTATGGGCTCTGAGGTAAAGTAAGCAGGACTTGTTATGTTGTTTTACTGTTGAAGTGAAGCATATTTTCTGTTAACTGAGTACATGGAAAAATGGATCTAGTAATCCTTCAAAAAGATTGGTTGTGTGGTGCTTTCCTGACACACAGCTACCACTTGTGCACGTCCCCTATAACAATAGGGAAGCATGGTCTGGCAGCAACTGTCTAATGTTGGCCATACACGTTTCATAAATTATTGACTTTCCAATCAAACTCTCCCATTAACAATTGATCTATATTCGACAACCCATTCAATAGATATGCCACATAGAAATAGATTTAGATGGATGGTTGAAAGATTCAATTGTAAGTTAATGATTGCACCTCTGTTGTCACCATACAAGCTATCTGATTGATTGATATATGGTCACATTCATGAACAAAGCATCTCAGTGCTGCTGATCGATGCAACACAATTGATAATTTTCCACCCTAGATGATCTACTGAGTTTGATCCACTCTGAGTTTAATCAAGCCAAAATCGATCAGAATGGAAGCTTTGACTATTCAATTGCTTGCTGGTTTGATCATTTTGATAGAATTGCTTATTGATAGGACAATAACATTGAAGCATGTATGACTACCATAAGAGGGGATAGCCCAGCGAAAATATCCCTTTTACTTCCTGCTGTGTATCTGGGATAGGAAGTAAATGCAAACTTGACATGGGTCTTAACCTTTTTCAATACAAAACAAAAAAGTTTTTGCTTTGCATATACGTTAAACTACTCCACGAGTGTGCCGAATTATGTAAAGCCCTTGATCATCTTTGCATTACATGTAAATCTACAAGTTTAGATGTGTAACACATGTACGTTTTCAGTACAAAGTTAAAAAAAAAAATTGATGGGACAACTGATACACAATTTTGCTTTCAAATATATCACAGCAATATTCAAATAAAATAATTAAGTAAGTATTGCAGACAAGGATTAATAAGGGCCTGACCTCACAGATTTGAGTGTTGCGTGCACACCAACATAATGTAAATTGGGAGCAAATTCAGGCAACAATGTTGTTGTTGTGCTTTGAAATTATTTGTATTAAGTGACCAAATAGTGGTTTCAAATACGTCAACACCATCTACACATGTAAAACATACTGAAATAACAAATAACAGCAGCAATAAAAGACTAAATAAATCACTAGCCTTTTTTGTGAGACTTGGCATTACCATTACCAGCAATTCCATATTTCTTTTGGTATTGCAGACCAAAAGATATTCAACATGATGGAAATCTGTACTCTTGTGGGTGTGATAACTGTATCTATTTGTTATTATTTCCCGGAAAGTTATTAATACGCCCTATCAAAGATGCTATTATCACTAAATCATAAGATAAAGAGTCAAAAAGAAAAGTTTTACTTTTAAAACTGACAGTTTTTCTCTGTATACTTATTATGCCAAGCACAGGCAAGCAAGCAACGTTTGAGTTATTTATGGTTCAAAATAGTGCGACATAGTCATTATAAATATAATTTACTGCATTCAATGCTATATTTTATTATTTTGGGCAGTAAAACTTAAATCATGGAACCCCCTGCGCATTGTAATATGGCTACTTGAACATATCAACAAAGTTGTTAATATCGTTTAGTGGCAATCTACCTTCTACCACTCAAAGTAACAAACCATTTTTTTTTTTTTTATTAAAATAACAAAGATGGTATACTTACCTGCTCTGTGCAATGGTTTTGCACAGAGTAGCCCTGATCCTCCTTTTCTGGGGTCCCTCCGCCGGCACTCCAGGCCCCTCCTCTTCAGTAAGTGTCCACATTTAAAGCCATTGGGGCACCCATGTACATTCACTCCCGAGCCACCATTTCTGCCTATTGACACAGACCAGCCAACTCAGCCCTGCCCCCACTCCCTTGTCACAGCATTTGATTGACATCAGAGGGAGCCATTGGCTATCAATCTGCCCAATGAGGAGGGCGACAGTGACGAGAGCCTCTGCTCTCATACACATTGCTTAATCGGATTGGGTTTAGATAAGAATAAGGGGTGCTGGGGGGATCCTGCAGAAGAGAAGGTTTCTTACCTTAATGCATAGAATGTAAAGATTGAGTTTGAGGAAGTGGTGAGACATCCAGACTGATATGTCAGTTAGTAAGTTAGTAATGCGGGAGGAAACTGAGGGAGTGAGGTGAGGAATAGAGAGATAGATGTGTGTGTCGTCAGCATAGAGATGGTACTGGAAGCCATGGGAGTTTATTAATTTACCAAGGGAGAAGATGTCGAAGAGGAGGGGTCCGAGGACAGAACCTTGGGGTAGACCTTCAGAAAGAGGAAGTGGAGAGGAGGAAGCAGAGTTATAGGAAAAAAACTGTAATGGGTAGGAAGAGGACCAGAGAACGAGCAGAGTCTTGAAGGCCAAGAGAGTGGAGCTTTTTGAAGAGGAGGGGATGGTCAACAATATCAAAGGCTGCAGATAGGTATGGGTATGGAGTAGTGGCCATTGGTTTTAGCACTTAGTAAGTCATTAGTGAGTTTCAGTAGGGCAGTTTCAGTGGAGCGTAGTAAGCAAAAGCTAGACTGTAAGGGGTCAAGAAGGTTGTTGTCAGCGAGGTAGGAGCTCAGACGGTTTTATTGATGAACAACAAAAGCAGCATGAAAACTGGATTCCCTGGCACCAAAGCTTCATCTGTATTCTTGGCTAATATGGTGAATATAGTAAATGTTAGTAGTGCAAGTGATGCCACAAATAACCCAAACAGATCCCTCTTCAAGGTTCCCTTAAAAGCACACATAAAATCAGCAAATGTTGGTAAATGTGTGGTATTTTAGACTGGTTAATGTTCATGGATTTACCAGGACCTCCATAAATATACTGTCGAAGTAACAGCACTATGAATGGTTAAGTGTTGTGCAACCTTTATCAGAATGTTCATAAGGATACACTTCATCATTCCATCTTTTATATTAGCATTTTAGGGTTATTGTACAGATTAATTTGAGATGGATTAAGATTACTATACAATATCTCCTTCTCCCCCAACACCCCCCTCCCAAAAACCAATTAAAGTATAACATGGAAGCAGAACCACAAACATATAGGGGTTGATTTACTAAAGGGAAATCCACTCTGCACTGCAAGTGCACTTGAAAGTGCAGTCGCTGTAGATCGCGGTAGATCTGAGGGGAAACTCTGAAATTAGGGGAAGCTCTGCTGATTTTATCATCCAATCATTTGCAAGCAAAAATTATGTTTTTCATTTTTCCTTGCATGTCCCCCTCAGATCTTCAGCGACTGCACTTGAAAGTGCACTTGTAGTGCAAAGTGGATTTGCCTTTTGTAAATAACCCCCTAGTTCACATTACATCGTTACATTGGGGTTAATTTACTATAGCGCCTAGGGGGAATATGGAAATGCAGGACTGTGACCGGCTAATTTTAGTCAAAAACAGATTTACTAAAGAATATGCGCAAAAATAGTCGTGAAAGCAAATTGGAAATCAGCGACCATCTAAATCACTTCCCGTTGTTGGAGCAGGGGAATTACAAGTGAAAATAATGTTTAGAACACAATCTCATACATTTTATGGTTCCTAGATATGTGGTACATCATTTGTAAATGATCTGCTTTTAAACTTTAGCAAATGGGAATGTTAAAACAGAAATATGAATGAAACTTTATGGAGAGCTAACTTCCCTGTGTTTCTACAACTAGTACTGACACAATTGCGCATGCCCAGACTAGAAAAATAATCATGCATTAGTTTGCACAACAGGTAAAAAAAATACAAATAATAATAATTAGCATCAAAACACATCACAATTAGCAATGGTTTATTTATACACATGCAGAAACACGATAGTGGCTCAATCCTGCAGTTTGGCACCATCTAGGAAACACGTTTGCCACTGACAATTATTTAAAGTGGAGTTCCACACAAAAATTTTACTTTTGCTTTAAGTGTAGGTGACCCCCTGACATGCCACATTTTGCATGTCTTTTTTGGGGGGGTGAGCAGATACCCTCTTTTTAGAGGTATCCAGCTCCCCCTTCCTCCTAGGGCTCCGCCGCACCGGAAGGAAGTTCACCTCTCCCCCCTCCCTGCAATCTTCTGGGACTTGTCACAGAAGATTGCCCAGCCAATCACAGCATGCAGCGCAGCTCGCGCATTGGCAGTGCATGCCCAGCTGTGAAGCCACAGCCAGGTGCCCACAATAAGAATGCCGGTGCCGTGGAGATCAGGGGGAGAGGGGCGGGGCCTCGTACGCCTGCATTGCTGGACCGTAGGACAGGTGAGTGTCTGATTATTTAAAGTCAGCAGCTACACTTTTTGTAGCTGCTTTTAATTTTAATTTTTTTTCCCAGCAGAACTCCGCTTTAAACGCGACTATGCCAATCTCTATTTCCCGTTTGCCTTGTCGAGGTCCTAATTATTTTAATTAGGTGCAATTAGAAGTTCCATGACCATTGCTTCTCCTTATTCTTAGTAAATCAACCCCATTTTGTTTTATGTTTCCTCTCAAACAACTTTGTACATTGCAAGCCTTGTTGCTGTTACAGTAGGCCATAATGTGCATGTAAACTTGTACATTATGTTACACTCTCCTGTTCACCTCCAAGCTCAAAACTCTTTTAAATGTAAGCATTGTAAACATTTAATTTTGACTTGCTATCAGCCTCCTGCAATCATCTGTACAGCAGAGCTTAAATTAGGGAGGGAGAAGCATCACAAGGAGTAAATTAGGAGTAAATCTGTTGCAATACATTTAAATGAGGGAACGCTGACTGGGGAAAGGAAAAGACCCACGGTCGGAGATTCCGACAACCAAATCCGTCGGAGTAATTCCAACGGATTAATTCCGGAAGAGGTCCGGAAGTGATGTTGCATACACACGGTCAGACTAAGTTGTCGGAAAATCCGATTGCACATAACATGATGACGTTATTTAGTTACGACGGGACTACGTTCAGGCTAGCAGCCAATAGCTTTGGTCTAGGAATTTGATCTGAGCATGCGTGGCACTTTGTCCGTCGGAGTAGGCTACACATGATCGGAGTATGTCCGATCGGAGCATTTTGTCGGAAAATTTTACCGGCAAGTTGGAAAAGTTGGTCCGTCGGATATTCCGACGGAAACAGTCCGATGGAGACCACACACAGTCGGAATATCCGACAAAACGGTCCGATAGGACACATTCCGCCTGAATCTCCGACCGTGTGTACAAGGGCTAAGTGTTACTTAAAGCGGTAGTAAACCACTGAAAACAAAAAGAAAGAAAAAAAACCTGCAAGACAATAGCATAATGTGCTAGTATGCATCGCATACTAGCACGTTATGAAATACTTACCTTAGAACGAAGCACCCGCAGCGTGCCCAGTCACCGCCGAGGGAGCTGACATGTTCCCTCTGCATTTCTTCTGTGCAAAATCACCAAGCGGGCAATACAACCGCTTTAACTGCAATAGAGAAAAGTCGGGTCTCCTGCTCTGACAGACAGGGTTGTGCGGAGGTATGTGATAAACAGAAATATATTTTTTTTACAGTTAAACAGCTTACATTTATTAATCTTTGTATTTGAATGTAGTCAGGGGCGGCCCGTCCATTAAGGGTGCATGGGCGCCGCCCCCCTGTCCATCTCTGCCTCCCCCATCCATGCGTCTGGCCCCTTTCAGGACACCCCCGCATGGATTCCAATGTGGAGGGGCTGTTTTTTTAAGCCAGAGGCTCTAATAGACTTAAATATAGGGTGGGCTTGGATCGCAGAGAGTGTGCTCCGAGCCCATCCAGGTGTGTTACAACAGCGAATCAATATTCGCTTTTGTAACACTGATCCTCCTCCCGGCCAATCAGGAAGCGGGTTCTAAAATTGGTCACCCGGTTGACTGAAAGGACAGGCAATCATATTGGATGCCTAGGAAGAGGAGGGAGGAGCTGCATGGCGGAAGTCGCCGTGATACAAAGAGGACACTGCCCGCCACCCATAGGAGCAAGCTACCCACCACCCGTTGGAGCCCCCAACCCGGCACCCATAGGAGCCCGCAACCGACCACCCTTAGGAGCCCGCAACCCGGCCGTTGCCCACTGCACGTAGGTGCCAGCTTGCCTGCAACCAATGGGGTAAGTGCCGGGGTCGGGGGCGCTGACCAACTGTTGTTTGCCGCCTCCCAAAAAAGGACCCACCAGCCTCCACTGAATGTAGTTCATCTTTCAGTTTCAATTTGCACACACCATACAAATAAACACACATAATCAGATGACAGAATGTGGTATAGTAAATCTTCTTTTTGAAACTGTAGCATATTTATGATATATTCAATGTGCTGATGCTTTTACTACAGGTATGGCAAGTGTTATCAACACAGGCACTTCTACATAACTTTTCAACTGTCTCTGTCAAGTTTTGGATTACCTGTAATCATTCAGGACCAGGGAGTTCTGTAATGTAAAATTGGAAATCATTAAAAAATAAAATGAGAAGAACCAAGTTCCTGCTGCATTTGAAAGGTTGAGGATAAAGCTTAGGGCAGGCATGTCCAATGTCCGGTTTAATGTTCCCCCCCATAGAATGCATTAAGGTGAAAAAATTTTTACCTTTACAACCCCTTTAAGAGATGTCAGGTCAGTGGTGGCGGGGGTGGCGTGATTGACAATAGATCTACAGTGGGGGGACTTTTTTTTTAAATGAAGGAATTGTCAAAACTATCATTTTTTTACACTACACTTTTTTGGGTGAATGAGTGGGGGTACTATGTACCTCATGCTCATTCACATAAGTGAGGATCCAGAATCTGGGGGCCACATTCATAAAGGGGGCTTCCAATTTCCCCGCCCACAGACCCTCACAACCACCGGCTAGGGTTGTGGGGAAGAGGACTTTGCCCCCATCAACATAGGTGTTATATTGTGTTTGCGTGCACTAAAATTGTAAAAGTGCATTTTCAGAAAATTTACATTTAAAAATGGCTGTAAATATTGTGAAACATAAAAAAAATGCAACAACCTTCATCATTTCTAGAGTCTCTGCTTTCAAAATACATACAATGTATGGGGGTTTTAGGTCATTTTCAAGTGAAAAAAATCCTGATTTTTATATGTTTGTAAGAAGTGTCATAATTGGCCTGGGAGTCAAAAGATTTACATATTAAACCCTGATTAACCCCAAGTTATTCCTAGCTAGTTATAGTTTAATCTTTCCCCTCTCTTATTCTTTTAGCTAACTAGCAATAGTTAACCCTTTACTCCCTCTTAGACTTTTTTTTCTCGTATATTTTTTATACGAAAGTGTTGTTAGTCCTTATTAATTCTACATAGTTGTATGTAATTTTTTTTTTTAATGTGAAAATGTTTTAACATTTAATCTTATCAAAAAACATTTTGAAATGCCTCCGATATGGAGTTGCCATTAATAAATAAATTACATTGCAGGTTTAGTAAATACCTTTGATACAGTATATTAACCTCCCTGGCGGTATGATTCAGTCTGGAATTAGGTGCTGAAAGCGGTACAATTATTTTGCATGGAAATCTGGCGTTTTATTTTGTAGTCCTGTAATTCTTAGGAATAACGCTCTTAAATCTGTTCAAACCAGAGTCTAGCAGACATCCCGGGTATGATAAAGTTTATAATATAATAAAGAATAATAAAAAATATTCAATAATGTAATCAAATCCTAAAACACTGAAAAAACACTTTCTGGTTGCTATGGACAATCTCCAAATTTCAGGCAGAAAAAAACTGTATTTATAATATAAAAGTGCATGCAGGGCACGGCACAGACCACTAGGGACAAAGGGGGTGTGTATTTTTTAATACAGCACTGTAATCTGTAAGATTACAGTGCTGTGTGTGTTTTGTGTACTTTTACTTTTTTGAATTTGCCGCCATTCTCCGCTCCCGTGCGCCGTAACGTCACAGGGAACGGAGCTCGGCGGCATTCGGCACTGTGAATCGAGCGCAGGACGGCTCGATCACACAGCGCGGCGGACTTCGCTGGATCCAGGGGACAAGGTGAGTAACTCTCCCTGTGTCCTCCCCTGCATCGAGCAAAGCGATCCCGAGTCTGGCTCAGGGTTACCGCTCCTGTAATTAAAATCCCAACCCGAGCCAGACTCGGGATTACCGCTAGGGGGGTTAAGAAAAATGTAAAAGGATAATAATGTTTTAAAACACTTTTACACTTTTTTCAGCAACAAATGGTGTATAACTGACTCTCCTGCGACTGGTTAAAATTTGATTTCATTAAAATGAATTCCAGGGAATCAAGACCCAGGAATATTTTGTTCAAAAGTTTTTATTTTAAATTAATTAATATGTACAGAATATAAGGCATATTATTTGATACCAGAAAAAAAAATTAGACATATTGAAGTATGGATGATACAAAGCAAAGAAGATATTTTCATGGGTATGACAACAAATTACCTTATATATAATATCCTATGAGAGTATTCTTGTATCTGAGTTTTAAACATTTTAATCCCAAGAAAGTATAAATATACCTAAAAGAAAATATGTAGTTTTAAAGTTTTGACCATAACTTCTAAAGTATGTTTATAAAAACTATTATACGGTGAGGGAAGAACATAAAAGTTATATAGGAGGGAAAGGGAAGGGAATAATTCTCCGGAGGAGGTTTTATATATTAGCTATTGTTGTAATTCTAAAAGTCTTAATCACCATAACAATAAAACTTGGTTATCAATATTATCTGACATATAGTATTTAATCCAAGGCTTCCATGTGATATCAAATTTTGTCATCTGATTATTATCTATAGCGTCCATTTTAGCGTGGATGAAAGCTTGATTCATTCTGCGTTTGGTTTCTGCTACACTCACCATATCTGTTTTCCAAGCTTTGGCTATGGTCTGTTTGACACAGGAATATTTCACCATTTATGTGTTTTAGCTACCCATAGAAAATAGTTTTGCACAGGTGCCCATGGCGTGGGTGCACACATAAGCTTCTATATTTTATTGTCAAAGATTACCTGAACAAGCTGAAGTTAGAAGCTGATTGGTTACTACGCAGAGCTGCACCGGATTCTGTGTGCACCAGTTTTAGTAAATCTCCCCTTAAAGTAGTTTTGAAAGTATTTTTTACAGGAATCCAATCCTACTCTTTTAGAATTTAATTGTTACAATAGTTGTGATGGTATTTGTACAAATATGCTCTATTTTCCCCCCTTACAAATTACTTTAGTGTCGAAAGTATACATTTATTTTACTTATACCTCTATTTAAATTATAATATTAAATCAATTTTTCAATGCATGTATTTCTTTTTTGTTGCCCATTCCCATATATGATGTGCTGATCCATTCCTATGATGTTCCCGGCGTCCTTTGGCTTTTGGCTTTACCTGTACATTATATTAAATTCAAATTGCACTTATGTGGGATCTTTGTACTCAGAAGACTTTAAATGTAAATTGAAATGTATGGAATTCCAAATTACTTAAAATGAACTAGGGAAATATTATTAGAAAATTCACCCTACAAAAAAATGAATACACAACTATAAAACATTTTTTTTGGAAAGACAGCAAAAGCAAAATGTTTTTTGAAAATAGATTAGGATTAATAACTTGATAATTTGTAAATTTCATTTTCAGCCAGCAGGTGGAGCACTAGGCTGTTTTTTACATGTTAATACAAATAGTCTTTAGTTTAAATGTACTTTATAGTACTTTTTTTTTTTTAAATGTAGTGTATAACATCAGTTAAAAAGTCTAAAACAAAAAATAAACAAATAAAAAAATTGATTCATAACCATTATATGTCTCTTTAGTGAGAACAGAAAGCCTCAATGATATCCATGAAAACTGACTCTAGCTGTCATTTTTTTTTTTTAACCATATATTTTATTATTAAACATCAAGATGTACAAGCATAGCATAGATGTAAGCATTATGAACTCATACATTGTACATTTAATGACATAGTATACAAAGTGAACAATATATAAATATATACACATCATTGCTATGCTTTCTCCAGGGTTCCTAATAGTATACGTTGAGGTTTCCTCTCTATGAGGAAAACCTGTCACCCCTAATAGGAACATAATGTGAACAGGCTAGTGTGATGGATGATCAAGAACTCTGATAGTGACCTTTTATGCCACGTACACACGATCGGACTATCCGGTAGACTTAGTCCGGCAGACAAACCTACAGACTTTGAAGCAGAGGTCCGCCAGACTTTCCGAACAAGCAGAAATGCCCACACATGACCGGACTTTTCTGGCAGACTAGGTGTGGCGGACAAACCGCCGGACTATGGCCGGACTTTTGAAATGAACGGACTTGCCCACACACTGAGGAAAGTCCGTTCATTTTGAACGTGGCTCCAGGTAGACAGGACTAGCGAAGGAAGTCAATATCGCTGTCTTCGGTGGCGAGATTGAAACCTTGCTGGCCCCGTCACCTGGTATGGACTTAAAGGGGAAGCCCAACGCCAAAAAAATGGCGTGGGGGTCCCCCCCAAGGTCCATATCAGACCCTTATCCGAGCATGCAGCCCGGCCGGTCAGGAAAGGGGGTGGGGATGAGCTTGGCATTGGCAATGAGATTGGCATTCTCTCCAGCACAGAGGGGACAAATTCGGATTCATGGGATGCAAGCACATATGGGTCATGTACCGCCTATGAAGGATTTTTTGTGCACTGTCCCAGTGGTCCACACATGCTGAAGATTTGCTGTTATGTTTTATTGCCAAGAGCCATTGAGTTAAAAGGAATGTTTTTTGTAGTTCCTTTTCCTATTTGACCATTACTGGTAATTTAGAATGAATAGGGTGGTAGGTACAATATCTATAACACAAGGATATACCTTTACTACTAGAAGTGATTCTGTTTGTTAGAAAGTTCCACAAAGCAAGTGGCACTTCTGTAGAAGGGATTTACAATACTTCTTATTGTAGTGATATTTGATGTATTTGAAAGTTCTCAAGTGTACTTGGGTTTAGTGTTAACCTTGTAGTATGACATTGTCCCAAAGTCATTTAGTTGTGTTTGTACTGCACGTACGGAGGATTCGGGGTTAGTGTTAATATAATATCATCGGCAAAAAGCCCTATTTTGTGATCCTTGTAATTCCCTCAACGCTATTGTTAGATCTTATTACTTCTGCCAGTGGCTCTATGGCTAAGGTGAAGATTATTGTGGAAAGTGGACAACCCTGACGTGTCCCGTTTGATAGACAGAATGAATCAGATAACATTTCCGAGGTGTACACTTTAGCCGTGGGGTTGGAATAAAGTGACATTATTGCTGACTGAAGAAAATCAAATTTGGTAAGGATTGCAGCTAGATAACCCAAATTTACCAGATCAGATGCCTTTTCTGCATCTAGGGCCAAGAAAACTCTGGGTTTGTGTGTGAGTTCTGCATATCTTATTAGATTTAACATTCTTCTGGGCCTTCCCTTTACAAATCCGACCTGATCAAGTCCTCAAGTTCTACCAGAATAGGTGTTTCCATCAGTCTGTTGGCCAGTACTTTAGCGTATATTTTAAGGTCTGAGTTTAATAAAGAGATAGGCCTGAATCGAGCTGTCATTTTAATATCACAGTGTATAATATACTACAGACATTTCCCCTTTTTCCTTTGCATGTTAGGAATCTTTTTATCCATAACATCTGTGCACACATCCCACTCTTTATTCCTTATCTTTTCCTGTTTGCAGATTGTCTTGAATTTAACTGATAAGCATGTCCTGAAAAAATAACTGTGGAAAGGCCACAACGGGGCAGTCTTAAACAGTTACACACAAAAGTCCCTGTAGAAGTAGTTCCAATGGCTGAAAGGTGTAAACATTACAAGGATTAATAGCTGGCATCAGTTGTTCTTAGGTACTGATTAAATTCTTCAAAAGAAGTAAAGGAAACTTTATGAATTAGATAAAAGCATAAATACATGTTAATTGTAAAAATAAATATTATGGAATTTTGTTGTCACTGTAAAAATTATTAAAATAAAAACATACAAAACTACAAAAACAAGACTGTATTAAAATAAGTAAAAAAAAAAAACAAGCACACATACGCAGTGCTTTTTTTCGGGGGGAACTTAGTGGAACTCAGTTCCATCACCTTGGGGGGGCCACAATCACTTGTAAACACAGAAGTCCGGTTTCTGTGTTTACAAGTGACAGCTCTGGACTCTGTGTGTAACTCTGCACTCTGTATGTAATGCAATCCTGGTATTTAATGCCCCTTAAGGACCCTCCTACTGTTCGTGAAATTTGACTGACCACACACACTATTTGATGTGATTTGGAGGGTGTGTGTGGGTGGAGGGGTTTTGGGGGAGGGGGGTCCTGGATGAGTTCCTGCACCTATTGTTTGAGAAAAAAAGCCCTGCATATACTGTACTTACCTCTATTCTGCAGCACTGCTATTTTGCAGCTGTCCCATGTTCGCTCTAAGACCGAGATCTAAGCGATAACATGACCAATGAGAACTCAGTTCTCAGTCTTCATGGAGCAGAGAGCAGTGGCTGTCTACATGGTAAAAAGTGGCAAAATTGTCTGGCAGCTGATCGAACCATTGCTTAGGAAAGGTGACCACCTATATGTAGACAATTTCTACACGAGTTTCCCACTTTTCCGCCATCTGTACCGAAAGAAGACTGTGGCCTGTGGGACAGCACAGACCAACTGCAAAGGCTTCCCACAGAGATTGGTCACCAAGAAATTAAAACAGGGGAAAATGGTCAGTATATCGACTGAAGAGGTACTAGCACTGAAGTGGAGAGATAAAAGAAGAGATGTCTACATCTTTTCTACAATGCATGATGACACCTTGGTGGAACTGCAGAGAAAAAGAGGCCCTGTCCAGAAGCCAAAATGTGTGCATGAATATAACCTTTGCAGGGGGGGTAGATATCAACGACCAGCTGATGCAGCTCCATTAGGCCACCAGGAGATCACTGTTTTGGTACAAGAAAGTCGCAATTTATTTGATGCAACCAACCCTGTTCAATTCATATATTATTTTTTCTAAGTGCACCCAAAGTTCCCTAACCTATCTAAAATGCCAAGAAGACATTATCACAGCCCTTCTCTATCCCTATGGCCAAGCCCCTCAACTAATATGATCTAAAACATTAGCCAGACTCGATGAAAGGCATTTTCCGAAATCCTCCCTCTTACCCAAACAGGTTGCAAACGCCCCAAATAATGTTGTGTGTGTTCAAGTAGAGGAATTTGCTGTGACACCTGCTACCACTGTCCCCAATGTCCCTCCTAACCAGGCCTCTGTATTGGAGAGTGCTATCGAAGCTATCATCCTTCACTACACTATCAGTAAAGTGAAGATTTTTTTTTCCAGTTTCCACTAACTGCCATTTCTGTGAATGAACCAGACTGTTTAATGACCATGCCTCTGCCAACCATGTTTCTGCCTTCAACGTGAATTGACCTAGGCCTGTTAAAATACCATTCTTTTTGCCTGCCTCCTGAACTGATCATTTCTCCTGCCACTGTACAGCACAGCGGTCTCACATATGTGAGGAGCTCCAGAAAAGATTTTCAAAGTGGAAAAAACGTTTTTCTCCGGGTTTTTGTTTTCTCGGATAAGGATCTGAAGACTCAGAGGCTTTGTAGAGATTTGGGTGGGAAGAAGCCTCTACCCCTGTTCTCAGGTCTTACCTGACCAAGACTTAAATGTTATAGTCCTGCCTGCTGCCTCTTGAACTTGTCATGCCTCTGCCTGCCACCTGAAATGGTCATGCCTCTGCCTGCCACCTGAACTGGCCATGCCTCTGCCTGCCACCTGAACTGGCCATGCCTCTGCCTGTTACCTGAACTGCCTGCTAAACCATGGATCATGTTTATACTTTTCCATATTTCTGTCTGCTGCCTGGACAATTCTTGAACATTTCCTTTGGCTGTCTGGACCAATGCTTTGACTGTTCTGGAATGGTATTCCTGCCTGCTAAAACCACGGTTGTTTCTTTTTTTTTACCCTTTGCTTAGCAAAATGTATTTTGGGGTATAATTCTTAAGTGTGTACATACTATTGTCAGAAACCATGAAATCAGACCGAGACAGAAGTACAGTTAAATCACGCTTGTTTAATAATAAAAGTAAAAAGAACAAACGTAGTCAAAACATAGCCAAAGCTCAGTAACCAGAATGGATAGTAAGCCAAGCCAGAAGTCAGGGATCAAAGTTGTGGAACAGCAAGCAGGATCTGTAGCCAGAAGGGAAGTCAGCAAAGCCGGTCTTAAAGCAGGAACACAGGAGATTTCCTGTGATTTGATCAAGGCAAAGGCAGAGCTCCTTTGGACTGAACAGCTTAAGTAGGCAGGACTGATGAGCAGGATTATACAGCAGGGTAACTGTGGAGAGAGATGGGAGCAGGCAATTAGCCGACATGAGCGGCCAGCTCAGAGAAAGAAGGGCTGAACCCAGCCCTGACAGTACCCCCTCCTCATCGACCCCCTCCCCCTCGGAGGACCACCAGGCTTGAGGGAAAAAACATCTTTGGAAATCACAGAGGAGGACAAGGGCATGTACGTCCGAGGATGAGACCCAAGAGCGTTCCTCCGGACCGTACCCTTTCCAATGCACCAGGTACTGTATGCGCCCACGGAACCTACGGGAGTCAACAATGGATTGTACTTCATACTCCTCATGGTTCTCAACCTGTACAGGGTGAGGACGTGGCACTGAGGTGGTAAAGCAGTTGCAGACCAAAGGTTTTAATAAGGAGACATGAAATACATTTGAAATACACATATTAGAAGGAAGGTCTAATGCGTAAGCCACTGGGTTAATCCTGCGAAGAATACGGAAAGGCCCAATAAACCAAGGTGTGAACTTCAGTGAGGGAACACGAAGTCGGAAGTTGTGAGATGACAGCCAGACCCTGTCCCCAACCTGGTAGAAAGGCGCAGGCAGGCGTCTGCCATCAGCATACAGTCTGTACCTATCGTTAGCATGATGCAAAGCCTCCTGGACTTATGCCCAAGTAGAATGAAGACCACGGAGATGCTCCACTAATGCAGGAATACTCTGTGGAACAAACGAGTCATGCAACATGGAAGGTTGCAAACCATGATTCGCCATAAACTGGGTCAATCAGGAAGCAGAATTCAAGGCACTGTTGTGAGCAAACTCTGCCCACTGTAATAGGCCTGACCAGTTGTTATTATGGTCAGAAATATAGCAACGCAGGAATTGCTCCAAGGACTGATTGGCTCATTCTGTGGCCCCTTGAGACTGTGGGTGATACGCAGAGGAGAAAGCATGCTGAATTCCCAACTGTGCAAAAAAGGCTCACCAGAACCGAGACACAAGCTAACTACCCCATCCGAGATAATCACCTTGGGTAGCCCATGTAAGAAAAAGATCTCCCGAGCAAAAATGGAGGCCAGTTCCTTAGAAGTGGGCAACTTCTTAAGTGGAATACAATGACACATCTTTGAGAACCGGTCAACCACCATAAGGATAACAGTGTTGCCTTGGGAGTTGGGTAACTCCACAATGAAATCCATAGACAGGTGGGTCCAATGCCTCTCTCCATTGGGTATGTGTTATAGTAGGCCCACCGGAAGGTGTTGTGGAGTCTTACTCTGAGCACATACGGAACAAGCAGCTACAAAGGCAGTTACATCAGCATGTAGACTAGGCCACCAGAATTGTTTGCAAATGGCCCAAATAAGTTGATTCTCCCCAGGGTGGCCAGCTGCCTTGGGAGAATGGTAAGTCCGGAGCATGGCAGTACGGAGACTCTCTGGGACAAAGCAGCGATCACAAGGTTTCTCAGGAAGAGCATGGACCTGAGCAGCAAGAATTTTGTCACCCAAAGGAGAAGTGAGACTGGGGCCAGAATATGATCAGGAGGAATCACAGGAACTGGAACCGACTCCAACTTGGAAGTGGAGTAAAATTGTCGTGACAAGGCGTCAGCCCTTACATTCTTAGTACCCAGTAAGAATGAGACAATGTAATTGAAACTTGACAAAAAAAGAGCCCATCACGCCCTTCTGGGAGAGAGGCGTTTAGCCTCAGACAAGAATGTGAGATTCTTATGGTCAGTAAGAATGAGAATTGGCACAGTGGTAACTTTGAGGAGATGTCTTCATTTTTTTAGGGCTAAAATGATCGCCAACAGCTCTCTGTCTCCTATCTCGTAATTGGAAAAGTAGCCACAAGGATGCATAGCATTTTCAGAGGTAGGACATTGAGACAGAAGGGTGCCAACACCAGTCTCAGAAGCATCAACCTCAAGGATAAAGGGTAACATGGTATCAGGATGTGCCAACACAGGAGCAGAAACAAAGGCAGCCTTGAGACTTTCAAAATCCTTATTGGACTCCGGAAACCAACTTTGTGGGTTACCGTCCTTTCTGGTCATATCAGTCAGGGGCTTGACCAAAGACAAGAAGTTACGAATGAACTTCCAATAATATTTGGCAAAGCCCAGGATACACTGCAGAGGACGTAAACCCACGGGTTGGGGCCACTGTAGAACTGTCAAAAGTTTCTCTGGGTCTTGGACTTGGGAAAAAATAAGGATATCATCGAGATAGACCATTACACATAACTGCAACAAATCTCAGAGGACATCGTTAATAAATTCCTGGAAAACTGCCATGGCGTTATGAAGGCCAAAAGGCATTACAAGGTACTCATAATGGCCTGTTCTGGTATTAAACGCAGTTTTCTACTCATCGCCCTCCTTAATCCTTGCGAGATTGTATGCCCCTCTCAAATTAAGAGAAAAAAAACAGTTGCTCCCTTGAGGTGGTCAAATAACTCTGTAATCAATGGAATCGAATAGGCATTTTTAATCGTGAGATGATTGAGACCCCTTTAATCAGTACAAGGTCCCAGTTCACCATTCTTATTCTTCACAAAGAAGAAACCAGCCCCAGCAGGAGATGAGGATTTGCAGATGAAACCTCAAGGAAGTGCATCTGCAACATACTCCTCCATGGCCTTATCCTTCAAGACTGACAAAGAGTAAACCCAGCCACAAGGGGGTATGGCACCAGGTTGAAGGTCAATTGCACAATCACGCGGCTGGTGTGGAGGTGAACTACCGGCTTGACCTTTGTCAAAGACATCGCTAAAATCGCGGTACTCCTCCGGCAGGGAGGAGAGTGAAGAGGTGCATGGACATGGAGTGTCACACAGCTGCAGCGGAATTGAGTGCTTTGATACAAAGGCAGCATCAATAAACAGGCCTGCAGCCCTAGACTCGATTAGAGCCTGTATCTCAATGGATGACTCAGCCCAAGAAAGGGTAACTGAAACCAGGGGCTTATCCTTCTGGATAACTGGGGAGGAAACAATGCCACCTAAGGTCTGTCTGTGACTGGACCTCAGGGTTCAGGCGTTCACTGGACGGTTAGGACAAGACTTCAAAAAGTAACCTGCCTGGCCACAATAAAGGGACAATCTCTCCCTCCTCCTAAAGGTTCTCCCATCCGCAGAGAGACATGTGAAACCCAAGTGCATGGGTTCACCTTCACTGATGAACTCAGTACCAGGAGGCATGGGAGGTGAGGGAAGCATGAGTGGGACTGCAAAGCTCGGAGACAAACGTACAGGAGGCTTCCGCAAGCATTCCTTAAAAGAGAGTCTTTCTTTGAGTCTGGAGTCAATGAGGATGGTAAATGTGATCAACTTTTCCAGCTCAGTGGTTATATCTCTGGCTCTGGCTATCTCATCCTTGATGGAATCCAAGAGACCATGAGAAAAATCAGCCACGACGGCCTCACTGTTCCACGCAACCTCTGCTGCCAGAGTACAGAATTCAATGGCGCAGTCAGCAACAGTTCTCATACTCTGTTTGATGGACATGAGGCACTTGTACCAGGGCAGCCACAGTGGTAGATTCCAGGTGAGTGACTGAGTAATTGTCATTCAAAGTGTGAGAGCAATGACAGACATGATTCATGTCCTCAAATGTACATGTTCCAGTAAGCCCCCTTATGTCCTAGAGGTGGTGGATCCTTCTACAGTGGTGACCCCCTAAGGTGTCTTTATGACTCATTCAATAATTTTTTGGATCATCACTTAGAATGGCATCAGCATACCAAGACATGGATGAGCAAGTTTGGGGGGGAGGAACTTGACTGGCCTGCACAGATTCCTGATCTCAACCTGAACAATTTTGGGATGAATTAGAGCAGAGACTGCGAGACAATCCTTCTGGTCCAACATCAGTGCCTGACCTCACAAATCCGCTTCTGGAAGAATAGTCAAACAGTCCCATAGAAACACCCCTAAACCTTGTTGACAGCCTTCTTAGAAGAGTTGAAGCTGTTATAGTTGCAAAGGGTGGGCCAACTCAATATTGAACCCTTCGAACTAAGACTGGAATGCCATAAGGTTCATGTGTGTGTAAAGGCAGTTGTCTCAATACTTTTGACAATATCTAGTGTGACACTTTCAGGGACATCAAGATAACTGTTTCTGTGGATCCACCATTTTTGTATGATGGCATTAATATGGCAAAAATAGGGGTGCTATTGCGAAGAACATGTTGTTCTCCCCTGCTATCTAGGATGCAGTGCTCATGTCTGAGCAGCTGATCAATAATTAAATTGCATATGGATAATAGAATCAAGATGAAAAAATAAGAATAAAACTTTTCTAAGCATCTCAACAGTTAAAGTGGATAGGGATGTCTGACACATAAACACAATTTTGCGTAAGTTTGTTTATTTGTAATGGTAAATAGTTCTGTAATATGATCAATAAGATTTGCATGTGACAGACCGTGTAACTAATATCTACTTGACAGGAACAGTCAAGTTATTTATTATTGACAAGAGGCACGGCCTGAAGCTCTGGTGCATATACAAGAAAATGACACTTTACACAAATGTTTGCTGGAATTCCAGGAAATGTGTTCATTATTGTGCTGATCTTCTTAAAAATGAGCAAAGTAAAAGCTCAACTCTTGTAGTATTATTGTGTCCAGTATTGTTTTCTTGTTATTTATTTCAGTGTCATTTAGGCATTACTCCAAATTTTTACAATAATGACCCAATCACAAACCCATTATCAGTGACCAACTTGCTTTTTCCTGTCTACAAGTCTCTCCATGACTCTATGCTGACTATTGCTGAGGATCCTCAACAATAACTATGCTTTCTTCCTGTGGATCAAACTTAGGTTTCCAAAACTTGGACCTTGACTAGTTTGTGTCTCTGTACAGTTCTCAGTGGTTATAACATTGCCTGAGAATCCTTAACAGTAACTTGGCTTCCTTTCTGTAGATAAAAGTGAGATTTCCAAAACTTTGACCTTATCTGGTTTAGGCTAGAGACCTCACTGGACCAACTGGATAGGTATCTATAGGTTGGTAGGTAGCCACATAGGCAGTGAGGAAGAAATAACCTCCAGTGGGTTGGGCCCAATGGTGGATGGTGATAGTGAACCCCCTTGTGGGCTTGGCTGATACTTTTCTGATATCAACCGTGTGGTTGTTTAAGCATGTTGACTTGGATCAGAGGTAAGGAGCGCCTGGTATCCAGCAAAATGCAAGTCTTAGCGTAGGGTTCAAAAACCGTTTATTTAAAGGGTAAAACATGTACATCAAGCTAACGCATTTTGAGAGACTGAACTCTCCCTTCTTCAGGGTTGTTAGTGTGCACATATGGGTGGCGGTAGGTTCTGGAGTGATTTTTTCATTCCTAGCTTCCAACTGCAAGAGTGCCGGCTTGTGGTGGCACAGAGGCTGAAGAATAGTTACATAGTTAGTCCGGTTGAAAAAAGACACAAGGCCATCTAGTTCAACCAATAAAAAAAGGGGAAAACAAAAAAACATTTTTTTACAATCCTACATACACACTCCCATACCCGCAGTTGATCCAGAGGAAGGCAAAAACCTCAGTAAAGCATGATCCAATTTTGCTCCAGCAGGGGAAAAAAATTCCTTCCTGACCCCCCTAGAGGCAATCAGATTTTCCCTGGATCGGTTTTACCCATAAATTTTAGTAGCCAGTTATATTATGTACATTTAGGAAAGAATTCAGGCCTTTTTTAACTACCTCAATACAGGACACTTTCACCCCCTTCCTGCCCAGGCCATTTTTCAGCTTTCAGTGCTGTTACGTTTTGAATGACAATTGCGCGGTCATGCTACTCTGTAACCATGTAACATTTTTATCATTTTATTCACACAAATAGAACTTTCTTTTGGTGATATTTAATCACTTCTGGGTTTTTCATTTTTTACAAAAAAAAAGATTGAAAATTTTAATTAAAACATTTTTTTTCTTAGTTTCTGTCAGTTAATTTTGTAAATAGGTAATTTTTCTCCTTCACTGATGTGCGCTGATGAGGCAGCACTGATGGGCACTGATAGGCTTCACTGATGAGGTGGCACCTATGGGCACTGATCAGGCGGCACCTATGGGCACTGATTAGGAGGCACGGATGAGGAGGCACTAATATGCAACACTTATGGGCACTGATAGGTGGCAATGATATGTGGTACCGATGAGCACTGATAGACAGCACTGAAGGGTGGCACTGGTGGGTACTGATAGGTGGCACGGATGCGTGGCACTGATGGGCATTGGTGGGTGGCACGGTTGGGTGGCACTGATGGGCACTAAAAGCCAGCATTGACTTGCATCACTAATGGGCACTGATTGGTGGCACTGGTGGGCACTGATTGCTGGCAATGTTGGTGCTTTATTGTAATCAGGGCACTGATTACCTGTCTTGCTGTCCCCTGCGAGGAGATGCTGTTGATCAGCTTTCCTCACCACATACTCTGTCAGTGTAAGGCGATGAGAGCCGATTACTGGTACTTCCATGTTTATATGTGACCGGCTGTAAATGGACACAGCCGATCACATGGTTAAAGCCACTTCAGCAGCTCTTTACATAGATCAGGGTCACACAGTGTCCTAGCAACATGGTGTGGCTGCGGTTGCCATGATGCTCGTCCCCACGGACGTGCGGGAGCAACTGTTCGGATGCGCCGTCATATGACATCCACACAAAATGAGAGCCACACCGTCCATCTGTCATTTGATGGCGAGCGGGCAGCAAGTGGTAAAAGCAAAGAAGGGGGAGTGCAAAATGAATTGGCTTAATATACATGTTTCACCCTTTCATTAAACATTTTGTGAACCCTACACCAGAAGTTTTTTTTTCTGGACACTGAGCACTCCTTCCCTCTTACCAAAAACATGGACCCTGACAAGTTGATTTCTCTGTAGTTGTCAATGGCTATAACATTGCCTGGATTTTGTGATCTTTTGCCTGATCACATTCAGCAATGTCACCAAACACAAGAATTTCCAAGTGTTCCTATAAAGTCACTGTGATTACATTTTTAGGGTGCTTGTGCTTTTGCAAATCTTTGGGATTTGGTATATGTTTGGGTTAGATTGTGTTAAGCTGAAGGAAAAAAAGCCCTGAAAATACGGGAAGTAGACAACTTAAGGTGGCCATAGTTGGATCAAATGTCATCCGGTTCAGCCGGGGACCAGATAGATTTAGATCTACATTTGGCCACTGCAGTACAACAGAAGTTGATCTACTGATTAGCTTCTGTTCAACTGCTCTGCTGGAAAAAATCAGTGCCATCACGCCAATACCCACTATCAGTTTACTTGAACCAGTAGAGATATGTTTCACGTGATGACTTAAAAATGTGCTGTTTTAGAAAATCTGGCCCTCATTTTTTGGACAAATACATCTGTTCTGCCCAATTATAGTTTGTGGATCAACAAGAATGAAATTTGGGTTGTGAATGGGCTGTGGGCGAATTACAAAATTCTTGTTTACAATCCAACTGTGCCACATGGACTTTGTCATAGCATGTGAAAGACTTTAAAAGGTGGACATGCCTCGATGACCTCTAAGTTTGTTTGCTGACATATACATTTTTCCATTTCACCAGATTTGTTCTTTGTACAGATACACCTCATGTTTTTATGTTATTGTAAAGCTAGGGCTCACTGTTCTTGTGAGAGTTGACAGGATTTTGTATATACTTTTCATACCACTGCATACAGTATCTCTAAGCTGTATGAATAATAGAAAAAATCAATAAAAGGATGCACTGATTTCCATTTTTCTGCTGGCAGATTTGTAAGAGATTAAGCATGTTAAAGTAAAAAAGCATAAAGCAGTGTTACTCCTATTCTTTGTTATTGTTAGAGAGTTACAGTTACTTGCAATTAGGCTTTTGTAATTTAGAATAGGGGACCATAAGAATACAAATGCATACAGACAGTATAGCTTTGGGGTATTTCAGACACTGCAGTTATTGCTCCAGCCCACCCCACTCCCTTATGTCAGTAATCTTGGGGTCCTGGCTGGAACACACCTGTTTGTAAGGAACACAGAAATGTGATATAAATATAATGGCAGAAGTAAGATGTTTCTCACAACCATTAACCAGTAACATACTCAATAGTTGCACTTACTACTTGCTCTGTAAAGGTGCCAGCTCTAGGACCGTTACTCAGATTTTTATCCAATATTTATTGAGATGCCAACCTGGAGTTAAAGTGGTTGTAAAGGTTTTTTTTTGGTATTAAGATAACAAACAGGTCTATACTTACTTGCTCTGTGCAATGCTTTTGTACAGAGCAGCCCTGATCCTCTTCTTCTGGGGTCCCCCGCCAGTGCTCCAGGCTCAACCTCTTTATCGGGTGCCCCCATGGAAAGCTGCTTTCCATGGGGGCACTCGTGTGGGCTTGATCCTGAGTCATGCTGCTGCGTCCATTGACAAAGACAATAAGACTCAGTCCTGTTGCTTTGTGCACTGGTCCAAATCATTTGGTGGAGGGGGGATTATGGTGTGGGGTTGTTTTTGAGGGGTTGGGCTTGGCCCCTTAGTTCCAGTGAAGGGATCGCTTAAAGTGTCAGCACACCAAGATATTTTTGTAGGAACAGTTTGGGGATGATCCCTTCCTGTTCCAATATGACGGTGTGCCAGTGAACAAACAAGGTCCATAAAGACATGGATGAGTGAGTTTGGTGTGGAGAAACTCGACTGGCCCTTTACAGAGTACTGGCCTCAACCCATTAGAACACCTTCTCATCCACATCAGTGCCTGACCTCACAAATGTGCTTCTGAAAGAATGGTCAAACATTCCCATAGAAGGAAGTGAAAATGTTTCCCATGAATCTCCTATAACAAGGGGTTCATGGGAGATGGTGATTTTTAAAAGTGCACAGATAATGATAATTATTAAAACAAAAAAATAATGTAAAATCAATACATTTTCTTTATACAAAACTTTAGAAAACAACAAAGGTACAAATCCTCTGAAAGGCATAACATTATTATACATGTTCACATACAGTACATAGATTCCATTTGGGGAATCCCAGTAAGTGTATGGATCAAACATTCCCATAGACACATTGCTAAACCTTGTGGACAGCCTTCCCAAAAGAGTTGAAGCTGTTATAACTGCAAAAGGTGGGCCGACTCAATATTGAACCCTACGGACTGAGACTGGGATGCCATTAAAATTCATGTGCGTGTAAAGGCAGGTGTCCCAATACTTTTGGTAATATAGTGTATATAGATATATATCTATATACAGTATATCTATCTATATATATATTGTACAGGACACCGGGAATGTGTCCTGGATGGCAGGTACATCCCCCCCCCCCCCCATATTTGAGTTGTGGTCCCTTTAACCTCCCTGGCGGTATGATTATGTCAGATTTTTGAATCTCAAAGCAGTACATTGTTTTGCATAGAAATTTGGTGTTTTATATTGTAGGCCTGTAATTTTTAGTAACAACACACTTAAATCTGTCCAAACAAGAGTCTAGTAGACATCCCAGGTATGAGCAGCAAGCCAGGGGTGAAAGGGCTGGTTAGGCTTTAACATTTAAAAAAAAAAACACCATAATACATTAATATTACATTAATTTAATCAGTTTAAGCGTTATTATGTCATTGTTAGGTTGACTTCCCTGTACACTGCCACATATACTGTATACATATTTGAATAACACAGCTGCAAGAGTGACCTCTTTTTGCTTTCATGTCATCAACTGTTCTTTTTTTTTGCTATGCAAAAAAGCACTGCCTATGAAAGTGTTATATTTTCCATAGCTATTTATTTTCCTTACTATGGTAGCTGCCCGTGTGTTTTTTTGGTATTTGCATAATGAATCTGTGTTACATAGCATTACAGTAAAATTAGAGAGTGGGCGATTAACAGGAATGGAATTAGGCTTCATATAGACAGCATACAAGAGCAAACACAATGGTAGAAAACAAAATCACCAGCTCAACTCATCTCTGAACTTCCGTTAACAGCAAAGAATGATGTTGGAGGCCAACATTGTAATCATGATGCTTTTTGACAGCATTGCCATGTTTGTTGGAGGTTTTGGCAACATGATTATTTTAATTAATTGTGTGTTACAAGCAATCAGAGAAGGATTTTCTCCATTTATCTTAATAGCATTTACAATGTGCCTAAATAACAGTTTACTAATATGTTTTCAGGTTTTAAATGGGTTCATGTCCATTTCTGCATACCTTCAGCCAATGTCTGCACTCTTTCATGGAATATTGATGGCATTTTTGTGCTACAGTCTTTGGTCATCCTCCTGGTTGTCCTTGTACTATCAGTTTAAGATAGTGCCCTCTTCATCAACAGTAAATACCTGGATGATAGGTAACATTAAAGTCTTACTACCTTGCTTCATGCTGTCTTCACGTGTTATCTTCGTGGTTGTTGGTTTCTCTTCAATGTTCAATGAAGCGGATCGTTTTTCCACAAACTCTTTTAATATTTCCACTATTTTAAGAAATCAGACAACCAGTCATCTATCTTTGCAGGTTGTACTGTATTGCACATTTGCAACACTGTCAATTCTGATAACCTTTATGTCAGTGATGACAATTCTAACCTCTCTTAGAAGACATGTACGCAACATGACAAAGAATTCACAAGTGACCACAAGTTTCAACGCTCACTACACAGCTGCCAAGTCCATCATAACACTCCTAGTGTTTAACTTGTTCTTGTTTCTGTCCCAAATTGTTGGTTACCTGAGAGGAGATTTGTCTTGGATATCTACATTGAAAAGTATTGCACTCTCTGTACTATTAACTGTGTGTCCATATATATTGATTGCAGGCAATAAAAAGCTAAGCACTGAAGTAATAAAATCTTCTGAACGTGTTCTGCATATGTTGGGCATCAACAACCTTTTAGCTAAATGTTCTGCTTAGATTTGTATTATTTTACTACTAACCATTTATAAATATCGAATGTGTAAGTCTGCTAAATGTTGGATACAAAAAGACAACCAGAAGATTGGTGGTTGTCTGTCAGCCTTGTGCAATTTTGGAGTGTCTATGTTAGTTTAAATTCATTCGTGTACATGAATACCATTGTTTTAATGGTTTAACATGTTTCACTGTGTATAAAAAATTAACTCAGGCTGCCACGAAAACATTTGTGAAAGCATGGACAAATCAAATATTAACTTCTCTGAAGTTAAACAGTGACTAATTGGAACTATCACACATGAGAAACATATGGCAATACTTATTGGTACTCACGCCAAATTTCTCAAAATTTGGACACCCTGGCTGGACTACAACAGTTCAATAAATATAAATTGCGCCTTTCTTTCACTCAAATTTTTGAGCAAGGGTATTGGAATATATGGTATGCAAATGCTGCTAGTACCCATAATCCAACCCACCCTCACCCCTTATTTCTCCATCACATCTCAATCCTTTAACCCAACTAGAACAGCTTGTTCTTTCTACATCTCTGCATTTCAAACTCTTGGCAATTACTCACTTTTCCCTTTAGTTTTAGCTTGGTACTCCAACTTACCTCAAACCAAGGTTTACTAATAGCTTTATGTAATCCCCTTTTGTTTATCATCTTCATACTTTTTGTAGTGCAGCCCTGAATGATACAGTGCGGGAACTTATAATAACCATAGAATCTCAGCATATTCTGTCTAACATAAAAAAAGTATGTAGCGCTGCCTTTTTACAATAAACCACCTATTAAATGACATAAATCAATAACTGTACATATAAATAAATAAATGTGCAAATGTAAACACAATGTGCATCAATAAACATGCAAACACAGTAGTGCAAAAAATATCGCAATACCTAAAGTGCAAAATCACATATCATGGATAGACAATCATATCTCATAAAATGTGCAAATGTAGCAGTGCAAAAGTAGCATAAAAGTAAAACAAAAGAAAGTCCATGTACAATATAAAGTGTTCTAAAAATATTCCAGTGCTTTTCAATAGCTTGATATCCAGAAGTGACAGTTTAACAATAATCATGCAGTGTTGTCACAGATGCAAGCATGCTCCACAGATAGATCGCTCCACCTTCAGTGCTCTACCAGTGCACCCCCCGTTTCCCCCAGCCTCTCACCTCAATACGAGACCCCTCAGGGTCAAACACGCATATAGGGGAAATTACTGGTATATCTTCTTCTAGATGAATCATTCAACCACAAACTCAGACCTCAATACCACCGATCATGGGGGAAAGGAAGGGGACTCTCATGTGTAGAATTGCAAGTTTTATTAAAGATAAATAAAATCCACACTTACATATAGAAAGCTGTACCGCGCTTGTAAACAAAGAGACTTCCGGTCTCGGCCGCGACTGGAAGTGACGAATGTAACACCTGGCTCCTCCCTGACGCGTTGCGTCACAGACACGTGACTTTTTCAATTCAGTTTTTCTTTTAAAAAGTCACGTGTCTGTGACGCAAAGCGTCAGGGTGGAGCCAGGTGATACATTTGTCCGCACTTGTAAACAAAGAGACTTCCAGTCGCGGCCGACTCGCGCATGCGCAGTAGGAAACAGGCAGTGAAGCCGCAAGGCTCCACTGCCTGTTTCCCTTACCCAAAATGGTGGCGTGAGACCGAGGGACGGGTCAGCCTCGGGCGGCCAACATCGCGGGTGCCCTGGATAGGTAAGTGTGCTTATTAAAAGTCAGCAGCTACAGTGTTTGCAGCTGCTGACTTTTAATTTTTTTTTTCAAAACCAGCCCTCCTCTTTAATTGAACGAGCTGGGGGTTAGAAGCTCATTGGTTTCTATGCAGAAGTGAGCCTGATTTTGCACTTTCCAGCTTTAGTAAATACACACCATTGTGTACTTAAAAGTGAGGTATGCCTGTATGTACTGTATATCTTTTCAAGGATACTCCAGTAAGAATAAGTCATTTGACCTAGCAATCATTTCTTGATTAATAGAAAATACTGCTGCCCTTACCAAGACAAATCTGCATGATGTAATGTTATTGGTCTGTTTCATATTTTAATGCAAAAAAAGTTTAAATCTGAACCATTTCATCCCATTTCATCTTTACATGTAAAAACAACATACAGAACACCTCCAAAATTAGCCTACAAAATCAACTGACAATGTCTTATTTAACCAGAGGGTTTCTTATGCTGTTTAACTATGCACATATACTGTGTCAAAATAATGTAAACTTTACAATGAATACAATTTTAAATTCTCGATTCACTTTCTTCAAAGTAGAAAGATGGAGGAGCCCCTGTACTTCAAGCTAACATATTGAAGTATAAAATAATGAGCATATTATTACAGATACAGAGTTCTTGTAGTGACTGTTTATAAACTGATGTCTTATTTAACAGATGTATACTTCAGTTATGTCTAGCACTGAAAACAAAAGGAAAAAATTGAATAATGGTTTTTATCTTTCAAATATTTAGCAAAAATACACTTTTTCTGACACACGGAAAGCTCTAAAATGTTATAAATGTAGTACTTGTCTATATCAAGGGTCTGCAAACTTTCTAGGCAAAGTCCTTCACACTTTAGGAGGGCCAGATTGCAACCAGTGGGAATAAAAAATGCTACAGACTTGGTGATTAGCGGGGGAAAGAAATTACATAATACCCCCTGTGGGTGGTAGGAAGAGGAATAGTGCCTCGTCATTGGTATTAGTGGTAAGAATAATTTCCATTGTTGATGTTAGTGGGAGGAATGGTGCCCCATCCTTTGTATTAGTGGGGGGGAATAGTGCCCCATTGTTGGTATCAGTGGGAGGAATGACGGTCTATCATTCATCTTACTGGGAGTAGTGGTATCACATTATTGCTATTAGTGAGATAGTGCCCCATCAAAGCTATTGGTGGGAAGAATAATCAGTGCTAATGTCAGTGCTAATAATAGTGCCCCACCTATGGTATCAGTGGAATTAATAAAGCTCCATCTTTGGTGTGTAGTAGAATTTCACATTGCCCAATATATTTTATGTTATTCATAATAATGTGCATATGTTTTACTGATAATATAATTATTATTATTCATATTATTATTATTATTATTATTATTATTATTATTATTATTATTATTATTATTATTATTATATAGTAGTGGTCTTATCAATATTATTATTCAATAGTAAAGCAATAGTTATTAATCTTTATTAATGTATACTATGTAATTCTATAAATATAGAGAAAGTCTTCATTTTTAAATGTTGAACTTTAGATGACCTCTCTGCTTCATGCTGGTATTTTTTATGAGACAGTCAAAAGTTTACTGGGTAAAAGTTCATTAGGATAGGTAATTTTTACTTTTTAAGTTCGCTAATTAGAAAAGAAACACATTGACAGCAGTTGAAGTATAGTCTGATAAGATAAAATTTCTTAAAGTAAAGTAAAAATAAATAAACATTGTCAAGAATAAGTGAAAACTTCTTATACTGATGGTTTAAAAAGTAATTATGTGGAATATGGGAAAGTTATGTATATTCTTTTAGTTTGACAAGGTTAAAAAAGGTCTGCTTGTGTCTTCATCATTAAAACTGTTAAAATACATTGGGCAAGATAACACTGATGTGTATGTATATATTAATAATTAGACAATATTGAATAAAGTAGTTAGTTTTGTGTATGTATGTGTGTGTATATATATATATATATATATATATATATATATATATATATATATATATATATATATATATATATATATATATATATATATATATATATATATATTTATTTATTTGATGTAAATAATATTGTACCTTTTTGTGAAACCAATATATGAATTACATATAGGATTGTAATAAGGCATAACACATAAGGTGGGGTTTTTGCAAGTTCATCTGTTATCCTTGAGTTGGTGAAGTTTTATCAGGGCAAGGAGGGTTTGATTTAACATGACTGGTTGCCATATTGTCTCTATACAAGTATTTTTATGGGTAAAGCCATAGACAAAAACCATTATAAATAATTTTAATTATTTTAATCAACATGTATGAATTCTGGGAATGAATATGTTTGCCTGGTTGTATGACAAGCGTCAGATTTATAGCTGGTTACATTGGCCTAGATCTTAGCAACCAATCATGTTGTACCTAATATGCTTGCATTGTAAGAAACTGTATAAATTAGACCTGCATCTTGTAATACTTTGAACATAAACCTGTAAGTTACCAGCTGTTGTTAATAAACCTGCATCACTGAAGTCCAGCCTGGTTCGATACATTATTATTCTACTTCAGGTGTCAGTGGGAGGTATTGTGCCTTGTATCAGTGGGTGGCATAGCGCCCTAAGGGCGGCCCATGGCCCGCAGCTTGGAGACCCCTGGTCTATATGTGCAGTGAATGAAAACCTTATATAGAGCCGACTGAGTATGATTCTCTGTTTCTGATAGTAAAACAAGGCAGGGTAGTGGGAGGACTACTGACATTGCAGAGATTGTAAAGAAACATAATTTTACTTTATATTGCTTCAGATAGAGAAAGGGGTGAGGCTAAAGCCCCATACACACTATAAGTTTTTCTGCTGAGTTTTTCCTTCAGGTTTACCAAAACCATGTAGTGTAAGGGCCTGCCTGATTGCATACACATAGAAACTTCTAAGGTTTGACCTCATATTATATGGTTTTGGTAAATCTGAAGGAAAAACTCAGCAGAAAAACTGATAGTGTGTATGGGACTTAAGCTTATTTTACAGGAAAAGCTAAGAGCTGCCTTTAACTTTACCTGACTATTTTTTTGTATCCACTGCATGTTTTGACGGGTGGGTTTTACAAAATGAAACGTGATTATGTATTTTAAATCACTCATTTGGCTTTAGTTGTCCAAGTTTGTTAGAGGTTACATTTAAAGGGTCTATGTATAAAAAAAATTGCTTTGCGAGTGTCTGAGTATTCAAGCAAAAGTCATGAATAATACCTGTAATACTGTATGTGTGTGAAGTCAATGGAAGAAATAAACAATGAATAATCTCTGTGCAATCCTGACCACTATATATAAAAACAAACTATCTCATTTACATTTTATTTGCTGTCCACACTGTGTATTCTCAAACTATCACAATGTGTAAATAAACGAAAGCCTGCGAAATAAAGTTTTTCTTAGTTTCTGTTATAAAATGTAGTTTTCTCCTTCACTGATGGGCACTGATGAGACACAGATTAGGAGGCACTAATATGTAGAATTGATGGTCACTGATAGGCGGCACTGATATGCAGCACAGATGGGCACTGATAGGCGGCACTGATATGCAGCATGATGAGGTATGATGAGGTACTGACAGGCATTACTGATGGACACTAATTGGCATCTGTGAAGAGCACTTGCAGGAGTTACTGATGGGCACTGCTTGGCACTTTTCATGGGCACTGACTGGCAGCTGGTGGGCAGTAATTGGCAGATGTGGTGGGTACCTCCGATGGGAGGCTGAGCTGATAATCAATACACTGATTATCAGCACAGACCCCCCTCTGACAGGAGAGCTTGCCGATCGGCTCTCCTGTCATCGTGAACTGAGGAAAGCTGTTTACCGGAACTTCCTGGTTACACGTTGTGATCAGCTGTGATTGGTCACAGCTGATCACATGGTAAAGAGTCTACATCAGGCTCTTTACCACGATCTGAGTTGCGGTTTGTCAGAGTGACACACAACACCACCGATCGACGGGTGTGCAATCGCAGCTTATCCTGCTGGATGTCATATGACGTCAGTTAGGATAAGTTAACCACTTTGTGCATGTCATTCTGTTATATGGTGGGCAGGAAGTAGTTAAGCAGCTTAGCTTATTTCCCCTTTGCCCTTGTGTGGTCTATGACCTCTAAGTGGGGTCCTTCCTGTGGTCCTGTGTGTGACTTGGCCTGGCGGACTTTTCTTTGGATTTCTGTTCCCAGACATCCCAAGTCCAGGGAGAGACGCTCAGCAGAGGCAACGCTGACACTTCCCCCTCCCCCTGCTGCTC
Source organism: Lithobates pipiens (assembly GCF_037356315.1). Lineage (NCBI taxonomy): Eukaryota > Metazoa > Chordata > Amphibia > Anura > Ranidae > Lithobates > Lithobates pipiens. Next base: position 197,598,760 of record NW_027507787.1, read on the forward strand.
ACACAGCCAGACAGGAGAGGAGAGAGAGTTGCTTCTACTACTCCTCCTCCTCCTCCCATCCTCTCCTCCTGTGTCGGCCCCGTCCACACTTCCCGACAGTGTGTTCTGACTACCATAAGGGAATGTGTGGGTGGGAAGTATGAAGCCCAGCAAGCCCTGCAGCCTGATCTATCCATCCATGCAGTCCCTCCTGCCTCCTAGTAAGTACTCTGATGTAAGTGGCATCCTTCCTTCCTTTTGCCCTCCTGCTTCCCCCTGTGCTGTGCCCACTTACCTTCCCCCTGTGCTGTACTCCCCTGCCCCCTGTACTGTGCCCACTTACCCTGCCCCTGTGCTGTACCCTCCTGCATCATACACTTACACAGACCTATCTGCACATACAGATTGGGATAGGGGGGCAGAGAAGGGACAGTGGATAGGGACAGGGCTAGGGGTCTCTCTCTCATCTCCGCCTCTCTCTGTCAGCCCCCCTCTCTCTCATCCCCCCTCTCTGTCAGTCCTCCCTCTCTCTCAGCCCTTCTCTCTGAGCCCCACTCTCTCTCAGTCCCTCTCTCTCTCTCAGCCTCCCTCTCTTTCTCTCAACCACCCTCTCAGCCTCCCTCTCTCTCAGCCCCCCGTCTCTCTCTCTCTCTCTCAGCCCCCCTCTCTGTCAGCCCCCTCTCACAACTATCCCCTCTCTCTTAACCACCCTCTCTCAGACCCCCTCTCTCTCTCTCAGCCAACCTGTCTGTCAGCCCTCAACCACCCTCTTTCACTCAACTACCCTCTCACGCTCAGCCTGCCCTCTCTTTCTCAGCTCCCTCTCTGTCCACCACCCTCTCTCTGAGCCTCTCTCTCAGCCCCATCTCTCTGACAGTTGCCCCCCTCAGCCCTCCTCTATCAGCCCTTCGCTCTCTCTCAGCCCCATGTCTCTTTCTCTCTCAGCCCCCTACCTGTGTCAAGCAGAAACACTGCACATACTGACTCCTACCACCATGGCCACTTCAAATCTCTGAAGTGGTCATGGTGGTTAGAGTGTTCCTTCAATATCTCTCAGAAGAAGTATCATTTCATTTGATCATCCTCTAGTTGTGTTAAATTGGTGGTGGTGGTGAGTTTGCCACCTCCCTGAAATTTGTTTTTGCAGGTTGGGATGTCTGCGTTCCTGATTTTTGCTCATGATTATGCTGACTTGTGGTTTCCTGACTCCGGCTCGTCTGACTATCTGCTCTGGCATCCAAACCCTGGCTTCTGTTTTTGACTACGTTACCGAACTGTGTTATTTTTGCCATTTGAGTGGTATATAATGTGCTGGGGATGCTGGGGAAATGTCTATTAAAGGTGAGCTAGCCTTTTAATGCATCAGCTTATACCAGCACTATTGTGCTCTGAAACCTAAGGCAGCTTGAGCACAGGGCTATCTAGCTGCTTGTGCACCTGGGAGGGACAGGTGCAGTGTCCAGCCCCACTCTCCATAGCCTTTCAAAGTCACGTGCAAAGGGCCTTAGCCTGTAATGTATCAGCCATGATTAGAGTGCTGGCATGGGGGACTAATATGGTCCAACCCCCACAAGAGTGGCCATGGTGCAGCAGCTAGGTGTACAGGTGTTCCTGATGGAATTGGTTTGCATCCGGTACCACCAATTAGTGCAGGGGTCTCAAACTGATGGCCCTCCAGCTGTTGCAGAACAACAAAACCTATGAGGCATTGCAAGGCTGACAGCTACAAGCATGATGCACAAAGGCAGAGGCACAATGAGACTTGTAGTTCCACAACAGCTGGAGGGCCACCAGTTTGAGACCCCTGAGTTAGTGTGCCTTGGTGCAGCCACTAATGACATCCGAACTGGCAGCTGTGTGTTGGGTGTTGGAATTCTCTTTGCATTCCAGCACTAAACTCTGAAATAAGCAGGACCATTCGAGTTAAGCAATTTCTGCTTTACAGTAGAACTTTTGTCCCAGCTGGACTAGGAGAAAGAACTCAGTGTAGAAGCATTTGTTCAGGTAAGTAAACAATAAACACCAGTGCTGGTGGGGTTATTATTATTGCTAGGGGAAGGTTGGTATTTTTACAATCTGCAACTGACCACAAATGCAAGGGAGTTATTTTCATAGCAAACCACTGATCACTGGGAGGATTTATTGTTACAGCCAGTCACTGACATTGGTACATTTGGTATATTCTCCACCATGGCAGAGACCATATACAGTACTCATGCCCTTTTTTCTTTTTACCAAAAACTTGCAAATTGGACATCTCAAGCCAAATATTGAAACCGATATAGAATTGGCTGTTTAGAAACATGCAGTTTGTTTGTAGCAGTTTATTACCAAACGCAAGGAAACGTTCGTGATCAAGTGCATCTTGTTAATTTTGAATAGAAGAGCTCTTCAAGTCTCACTAGTCTCCGACAACAAAAAAACAATTAGTTAAAGCGGAGGTCCATCCTAAATTACAGTCCTAGGTCTATGTGATCCCCCCTTCCCTAATCGCTAGGTAACCCCCTTACCTTTCATCTGTCTTCTTCTGTTTTTTTCTTATTTCAAATTTTCTGCCTCTGTAGATTGCGGAAAGGGGTGGAGCCGATGCAGAAAGGGGCGGGGCTTTAGTGGCAGGTCACTTCTTCCAGTCTGCCGCAGGGGCTCCTGGGATCTTTTTTTTTTTCCCAGGAGTCTGTGCTGTGCCCAGGCTCGAGATCTCGAGCGAAGAAGAGAAGGGAAGTGACGTCATCACGACACCCACGTTCAGAGGGCGGTTCACAAACCGCCATTTGAATCGTGGGCAAAAGGTAATACTGACCAGTACACCTGATCAGTATTACCTGTGAACACCTGAGCGCAGCACAAGGAGCACGAGGAGCACGAGGACCACAAGGAGCACGAGGACCCAGCTTTCTTAACAAAGAAACCAACACCTGATCTGCTATTTCAAGGTAAGTTTAACTATTTCTATTATCATACTATACAATTGTCTTAAATGTATTAAATTGCCTTTTTCTTCAAATGTTTTTTTTTTTTTTTGTAATTTTATTATTTTTTTTTTTTTGTGAATCGATGCACATATAATGTGTTTAAAAATATATTTATTTATTTATTTATGGTCTGTATCCATTTTTAATAAAAGCCATAAAGATTGTTAAATAATTTTGATATTATTTTTCCTGTCTTATTTATTTATTTATATATATATATACATATACATATATATATATATATATATATATATATATATATATATATATATATATATATATATATATATATATATATATATATATATATATAATTTTTTTTATATTAGTTTCATTATACTTTTATTTTTTTTTTTTACATTTTATCTCATATTTTTTCATTTTTGGTTGTGTATTTTTAAATTGAATGGGGGTGTGGGTTTTTTTTTTTTTTTGGGGGGGGGGGGGGGGGTTAATTTTTTTTCTAACAATCATCTTTATTGACTATTTTTAATTTTATTTATTAATTTTATATTATTTTGTTACAGTTATATTGAAGCCGTTTACGGAAATCTTTTCCGAAGCCTTAGTGTACAGCTGAGTTGCAGGTAATTATTTTTTTTTGAACTATTGATTATTTTTCATAAAAGATATTTTCTAATTTTTTTTTCTTTTTTTTTTAGAGACCTACCGAAGATCTTTTTCAAACTCTCTGCCTCTGAGCGTTACTAAAAAGCGGATTTGCAGGTAATTTTTTATTTTTTTTGCTGTTTGTGTATCTGTATTTATGTCTTTTTGTGTGTGTGTATACACACACACACACACACACACACACACTCAACATGTTTTCCTTAAAAAAAAAATTTCTTTTACATTTAAATTTTTTTTTTTTTTCCTATATATTGCAAAGACAATTGGCTTTGATTTATCAAAACCATGCCTAAAAATAGACTTTTCAAAGAAGATTTCAAAATTGACGTTATGTTTGTATTTTTTGAATGTTGTCTCCTTCTCTCTCGCTGTCCCCCCCCTCTCTCTCGCTGTCCCCCCCCCCCCCCCGCTCTCGCTCTCTCTCTCTCTCTCTCCCCCTCTGTCTCTCCCACCTCTCTCTCTCTCTCTCTCTCTGTGTGTCTCTCTCTCTATATACACCTCTGCCTCTGACTATCTCTCTCTCTCTATACACCTCTGACTATCTGTTTACACCTCTGACACTCTCTCTCTCTGCCTGTCTCTCTCTCTCTCTCTCTGCCTGTCTCTCTCTCTCTCTCTCTCTCTCTCTCTCTCTGCCTGTCTCTCTCTCTCTCTCTCTCTCTCTCTCTCTCTCTCTCTCTCTCTCCCCCCCCCCCTCTCTGCCTCTCTCTCTCCCCCTCTCCCTGACAAATGGAATTTTGTTTATCAATATTCCATGAAACTTAATTTAAATGTACTATATTTTATTATGTATTGCATACTTTGTTTTTAATTTTTTGTCTACATACCTCCGAGCTCTCTCTCTCTGCCTCTCTCTCTCTGCCTCTCTCTACCTTTGCCTACAAAAAAAAAGCGTATCTTGGCCCCAGGAGGCATAGGCGGCATCTTATAGGATAATGCACTTAACCCTATTGTAAGTGCATTTTTTCAATATTTTCAGCTCCTAGCAGATTTAAAACATTTTCTTTCTTAGAGTGATAATGCTGCTACTCCATAGCTACATTAAAGTGAGTGATCACTGTCAGCCTAGAACAGGAAGTGTGTTACTACATGACCATCTAGTGAGAATAAAGAAAAAAGCCTGAAAAAGCAAATGCAGCCACCACATCTAAGTATTGCTAAACTGTAACATACACTAAATTGTCATAAGTATTAGAACACCTGCCTTTACACGCACATGAACTTTAATGGTATCCCAGACTTAGTCCATAGGGTTAATATTGAGTTGGCCCACCCTTTGCAGCTATACCAGCTTCAACTATTCTAGGAAGACTGTCTACAAGGTTTAGGATTGTGTTTTTTGGAATGTTTCACCATTGTTCCAGAAGCGCATTTGCAAGGTCAGGCACTGATGTTAGATGAGAAGGCTTGCCTTGCAGTCTCCGCTCAAATTCATCCCAAAAGTGTTCTATCAGGTTGAGGTCAGGATTCTGTGCAGGCCAGTTAAGTTCCTCCATCCCAAACTTGCTCATTCATGTCTTTATGGACCTTGTTTGCACACTGGTGTGCAGTCATGTTGGAACAGGAAGGAGCCATCCCCAAACTGTTGCTGATGCCTTAAGAGTACCCTTCACTGGATCTAAGGGACTAAGCCCTACCCCTGAAAAACAACCCCACACTATAATCCCCCCTCCACTAAATTATTTGGACCAGTGCACAAAGCAAGTTCCATAAAGCCATGAATGAGAGAGTTTGGGGTGGAGGAAATTGACTGGTCTGCACAGAGTCTTAACCTCAGGCTGATATAACACCTTTGGAATGAATTAGATCAGAGACTGTGAGGCAGGCCTTCTGCTCTCACTTTCTCTCAGGAAAGACTCATTCCATCTGCTTCTGTAGTATGATCCTTCCAGACCAGCACCTAAGCCCCCGCCCAAAGCAGAGCACCCCCCCCCCCAGACTAGAGGGTTTAGCTCAAGGGCCACTGACAGTCCCCTCAGCACTCCATCTCCATCTTCCAACTGACACCTCTTGCCAGCATGGCTCATTCAAATTTAAGGGCTAGCCTTACCACCCTGCCAGGCCCACTGCCTGAGCATTAACCAAGCTCCCCTAAGTATGTCAGACACGTCCACCCTCCACCCTCTAGTTTCTAGGATGTTCTCCAACTTTCTAGAACCAGGGGGAGGCACCAGAGACCAGCCTGCATGAGTCACCCAGTCCTAACCTAAAGTAAACCCATGACCCAATTAAGACTCACAGCTTTAAACGTGAGCCAGCATACATTTCCCAGCACTCACACTAGTAGCACGCTAGAGGGAGCTTCATCTGTATGGAGTGCAATCCAGTCCATGTAGTAAGACAGCCTTCCAAATGAAAGTAGAGTAACTTTTTTTTATCATTCTTTGTTATCTTTGTGAGTACAACACTATAAAGCACTTCTCTTTTTATTGACTTCTTTTTTATCACTGTACAAATGACAGGTGTGTAACAACGAATAACATTTCTTCCATGATTGTTACAAAGGTGTCAATATTCTAAAAGTTTTTCAAAACTCTCTTAGATGCTCAACCAGCGGATTACTGGGGCAAACACAATTAGGTGACCCCTTCAAAATAAAGACAGGTTTCTTTGGGCTAAAGTGTGTATATCACACAAAACGTGCACATGGTATGTTGAACATGGTATTTTAAAACATTGTTTATTGCGACATAGCTGCACATTTTCCAGCATCAACTTCCTTTTCCCTACTCTTACTGATTGCAGATCCTGCTCTAACTTTCACATGGGTCAAGGTCTGAATGCTGACAAATCTCCCCATATGGCCACTTGCTCAACATATCATATTTGAATTGGCTTAGAGTGCAAAACCCCCCATGCCCCCAGTCCAATTGTCCCCTGTACATTTTATTTCTTCTTTGTATTTTATTAAAACATATAAGTAATATATTTTAGCAAAACTCCTCTTTTATAAATTTTAGTTTAGACTGTTTTATTAGCTGTACGTGCCAGGTTGATGAGTGCTATCACCCTAAATAAAGACAAAAAACAGACAATGCTATTGATTCATAGACATTTATTTGTACTATAATATTAGCATATTCGTTCATAAATAATTTATCCATGTAACATTTTTATTGAGCCTATTGGCAAAAAGACAGGGTACAACTCCTAAACAGGCAATATATATTCTCTTTAAAGTGGATGTAAACCCTTACATATACCCAGTGAAGTGAACAGCCTCAGATGGTACACAGAGATGAAACAAATATCACTACATACGTTTTACATGCATATCTGCTGTCTTTAGCTTTATATATTCTTTAGAAAGTTCAGATTGTGTTAGGAGATTTTCTCTTCCTGGTTAGCACTACAGTGAAGTCTGGGCATACAGCCAAGACAGCTGATTGGAGGAAAGGCACACACCTCTACCTTATAGGCACAGACTTTCAGAACTGTATGTTGAATCATTCAGCTCAGTGCTAATCTATTTACAGCATCTTCCTCAACACAAAATTCTGACTGTGTTTATCTCCTGTGTTAGAGAGCTTGTCAGAAGTGTTCAGGCTGATAACAGGAGAACGAGGCAAGAGAGAACTATGGGACATAGGGCTTTGAAGAGAGATAAGAAAACACTGCAGATATATGTGCCCAGCTCAAATTTCATGAATCGGGGTTTACATCCACTTTAAATGTGTATATGGACTGGTAAAATAGACACATTTAAAGTGGCTGTGAACCTCAGACATTAAATATGAACAAAGCATATCCTTCTATATAGTGTGCTTATCTCAATCCAGAGCACTTCTGTCATTTTTGTCCACTGCCTCATCCCTCATGCTATAAGTATGAGTCACTTCTGACAAGTTTTCCTGGTACCAAGAGAAAAAAGATGATGGGGGGGGGGGGGGAATCTCCAGCTGATTGACAGCCTCAGCTCTGTTCCTGTGTGCTGTGTGAAGGGGGATGTGTCCCTTCCCTCCAATCAACTTTCAGAGCTCTCCTCATCTGGTGGTACTTAAGCTCTCTGCCCCCTGCTTTTCAGAAATGAGAGATTCTGTATAAATGTTGTACTTTGAATGGATGTATGGGGAAGATGGCTGTAGATTACACAGGTTAGACATGTGTATTCGTTTTCATCCGAATGCATTTTCATCCGAATTTCGCGTATTTTCATTATCATTTTAACAAACGATTAAGGAACATGCAGAGTCCAAAAACCGAAAGAGCCGACATAAGCAAATGCTTTATTTTTGTTTTCGTTGCAACAGTTCGATATAGATAGGAGATTCGACATGTTGCTGACAATAGCGATCTGTGTCTATGGAACCTGTAGTCAAATGTGCCTAACCTTAGATCTATTAGTTCAAGATTATTCTACATAGAGAGAAAAGATTCAAAATAGAGAGAAAAGATTCGACATAGAGAGAAAAGATTCGACATAGAGAGAAAAGATTCGACATAGAGAGAAAAGATTCGACATAGAGAGAAAAGATTGAAAATAGAGAGAAAAGATTTGACATTATAGAGACAATAGCCAAGGTTGAATGTGCCTAACCTAACTCTATTAGTCCAAGATTATTCAACATAGAGAGAAAAGATTTTACATGAAGATTCGATGAAGCAGTCACCACGAGCGGACATTTATGGTCAAATGCTCTGCCCATAGGCTATAGAAGAATTCTAATGTTGGTTGGCTGGTAATAATATTTAATAATTATTATTATTACTAATGTCATACAACATTAGAATTCTACTATAACTTGTGGACGGAACATTCAACCGGAAATGTACGACTGCGGCGTCATACAGTTTAGCTGCTCCATCGAATCTTCTTAGAATATTCGACAGACACCATAAGTCTTAAATGACAGATTCAACCTTAATTATTTCGGATTTTCAGACGAATGCATTTTTAAACGAAGCAAAATAAATAAAAACGAATTTCAGGAGTAACTAAATAAATTTATTTTTCGGACGAAAACAAAATTCCGAAACAAAATATTTCAGTGTGCACATGTCTAATACAGGTACATATTATGTAGGAGAATTTGTTTTATCTTCTTGTATCGCATGAGGCCAGTCACTTCAACCACTTTAAGTGTATGCAAATTTGTTGCATTTTACACTATTTGTAGCATCCACATAGGATGTAGTCAGCATTCTTAATTAATTTTTTACTAACTTAATTCCCTAAAGAGTACATTTTAGTATAACTTCCTAGTTGTCAGGGATGTCTCCTTTGGTTGTCACCTCTCACTGGAGCTAGCAGTGTTGTCATTTTTCCAAATCACACCAGCTCAGCATTCAGACAGAGCAACGGCACTGAAAGTTGCTGAGGTAGCTGTGTACTTGTCCAAGTCTGTCATTTGGAAATAACTGAAACCAGTGGGCCAACATAACATCCAGGGAACTAGCATTTTCATAAGGAAGTTTGCATTTCTCACATAACAGATTTACTTTAAAGGTATGAGGAGAAAACTACAATGTGGTGTTCCTGCTCAGAGTGTCTTCCCAACACTAATGGAATATGGAGGTATAAGGTGGAGGGCAGGCAACTTCTCTTTTTAAAAAGTCACTTTATTACATTGAGTGGAGTATACAAAGTACAGTGACTTTGTATACTCAACTCAATGTAATAAAGTGACTTTTTTCGAAAGAAGAATTGCCAGCTATTCATCTTATATCTCCATGTTACTTTTAAGGCAGTCTGTCTTTTTTTTAAAGATATCTGGCTTGTTTTTAAAGGTTATGGGCTTGTTATTATCAACTTGCTCCTTATGCAGCCAGTCCTTGACCTGGAACAGGCATTCAGACAGAACTCCTTGTTTGCATAGCTGTCCTGCATCAGAGACTGATATAGTGCAGAAAGGATGAGGATATACATATAGCTCCTTTTAAAGTAGTTGTAAATCCTACAAAAACAAACAAAAAAAAACAGAAAAACATGCAAGACAAAGGCATAATGAGCTAGTATGTATAGCATACTAGCTCATTATGAATTACTTACATGAGATCGAAGCCCCTGCAGTGGTCCTCATTCACTGTTTCGGCCACCGACATCACTCCCGGGGGTTACTTCCAGGTATTGCAGCTTCAGCGCTGTAATTGCCCGGAGCCACAATGACATCACTCATGTCATGTGCACAGGATCTGCCGGCAATGGCACAGTCTAACTGAAGTAACGGCATGTATGTGCCATTGCTTCAGTTTGCTTAAGTGCGACTGTGATGGTGACGTCGGCACATGCAAATATAGGGGATATCTCCTAAACCATGCAGGTTTAGGAGATATCCAGTGTAGTTACAGGTAAGCCTAATTATAGGCTTGCCTGTAGTAAAAAGTGGTTGAAAGGGGTTTACAACCACTTTAAAGTGATTGTTAAGATTTATTTTTTTAATAAAATAATAAACATGTCATACATACCTTTTCTGTGCAATGGTTTTGCACAGAACAGCCTTAATCCTCCGCTTCTTGGGTCTCTTATTGGCACTTCTGGCTCCTCTCCTCTCCTCCTCTGAGTACCCCTTTAGAAAGCTGCTTTCTATTGACACAGACAGGGCAGTTGCCCTTGCCCCCACTCCCTCATTACAGAATTTGATTGACAGCAGCAGTAGCCAATGGCTCCCACTGCTATCAATCTGCCCAGTGAAGTGGAGACAGCAGAGAGAGCCTCTGCTCTCATGCACAGAGCTGGATCAAAATCGGGCTTAAGTAAGTATAAGGGGGTGAGGGGGGGATTCTGTCACACAGATGTATTTTTAGCTTAATGCACAGAATACATTAAGATAGAAGATGCAAAAACTTTAGGCTTTAGAACCACTTTAAGTCCAACAGAAAAACAGAATTTTTCCCATAGAGGGCTGAATTGCTAGACTTCACCAATAGGTGGCATTACAGGTGGACCCTGGAAAATAACATTTTCAGTTTCGGTAAGACCTAAGAGTTGCATGACTGTTGGATCTCTCGATTAGTGTAGAAAGAGGGGTCATATGGGACTAAGTCTGCATAAAGAATTTTTTTTCTAAAAAGCCGAAGAAGTCGGAATTAATGATCCAATAGGTTTATTGTTTGAAGCCAGGGGTGAGCTGACAGTTCAGTCGTTTGCCTGTTTAGCTCCTTTTTTGGTGGGAGCTGAAAATTATATATAAGAGCAATATTTCTTCCCTAGAAGACAAAGATCACGGCTGCTCCGTGCAAAACCATTGCATATAGCAGGTAAGCACGACATGCTTATTATTACAAAAAAAAATTAACCTTTAGAATCACTTCACAGTGTCCATAATATTTTCAAGTTTCTAGTCATGGCTGAAAAGGAGTCATCTGGATCAAATCTTGAGTAATCCCATCACTAATCCACAGAAGCAATTTTTTGACTGTGTTAAAACTTAAGCATTGGTTATTAAGCTTTTTTGGGTGGTTTATTCATCACTCCGCTTATCATATTATCAAAGTTATCGAAAATGCCTTTCACCATAAAAGCAATGATTTCATCGGTGTTAGCTTTCTTGTTTAGAACTTTGTTCAGGAATTCATTTCCTGTCTTGAGGACCTCCAGCAAACCTTTACCTTCAATATTAACGTCACAAAGTCTAGACTTAAGCTTTTCATTAATGTCATGCACCATATCTTTAAGTTCTTTTGATGGTAGGAAGGGTTTTATGGCTGCCTCTATTCTGTCGTAAAGTGCAAAAAGCTCCCTTTTCTCAGAAGTCAAAGCATTGCCATTACATATGGCGCAGCTGCCTGTAAGGAAAAAATGATAATACCGTCAGTTATTTTCAAGGTATATTTTAAAGTGTGCTTGTGCCAAACCCTTGAACATTAAAGCATTTATTTATGCCTAACAAACAGTAAAATGGTTTTAAAACAAGCCGTCATCAGTGTCATCAGTACACCTGCTTGTACTATGTACTAACACTAAGGTATTCATTTTCAAAGATATTCAAAGATCGCAACAGAGACTCAAATCAGGACAGGTTTCAGTTGTTTTTTAACAGCTGAAAAAAAACATGTGCTTGTTGTTTACATTGGAAAGCTGGTAGCTGCCAAGATCTGTTCTCACAGAAAAAAAGCTGTTGTGAAGTTTGAAGATGAATTACTCATAATGCTGTCATCCATAGAAGTGAATTAATGCCTTTGTAAAAGTGCTTTTACTGCTTGTTCAGAATATGCAATTACTTATTGACTAGCTCCTCTTTTGTAGAGAAAAACATCCCTTCTTGATCATCAATGTACATTGCAAGGGATTTAACAAACTTTGTTGAAGCATCCTATGTGATGGAATAGCTCTTTGTTCAATGGGGTTTATTTACTAAAGGAAAATCCACTTTGCACTGAAAGTGCACTTGGAAGTAAAGTCGCTGTAGATTCGAGGGGGACATGCAAGGAAAATAAAAAACAGCATTTTAGCTTGCACATGATTGGATGATAAAATCAGCAGAGCTTCCACTCATTTCAGATCTACCCCTTAGATTTAGAGTGACTGCACTTCCAAGTGCACTTTCAGTGCAAAGTGGATTTGCCTTTGTAAATAACCCCCAATGTCTTTTGGATACTAATTCTCAATGGGAGTGACTCTCATTATTGACCAGCTGATGCACTTGCATGATGCTCTAATGAGGATACCTTTAAAAGCGATTAACTCTTTAGGGGCATCTCACCAGAAATACAAGTCTTGCTGCAGGGGGTGCTTAAAATTAGTGATGGACGAACTTCCGACGGGACGTTTCGCGAAAGCGAAATGCGAACGGACCCAAACGTTCGCGAAACCGAACGTTCGCCGCGGGCCCCATTGACTTCAATGGGAGGCGAACTTTGCAAACCTTCATGTCGAATTTGCGGCCACGTGGTAATTATTAGGGGGTAAAACGTAGTCCCACCATCTGGACAATGACATAATACATGTATGAGGTGAATTTGGGATCGATAACTACAAGCATTTTTATTTTATTTGGGAAATTGTTCTAACAATTCAGGACTATGGAGCTAATGAAGGCAATGGAGGAGAGGGAAGGTCAGGGACCAGGGTAGGCAAAGAAGAGGGTGCAGGAGATGATCACCAGCAGCGTGACATACCGGAATGACACATGCACCGTGATAGAGGCATCTGACAGCAGCACCGTAATACAGAGCACTGACAGCAGCACCGTGACATACAGCGCTGACAGCAGCACCGTGACATACAGCGCTGACAGCAGCACCGTGACATACAGCGCTGACAGCAGCACCGTGACATACAGCGCTGACAGCAGCACCGTGACATACAGCGCTGACAGCAGCACCGTGACATACAGCGCTGACAGCAGCACCGTGACATACAGCGCTGACAGCAGCACCGTGACATACAGCGCTGACAGCAGCACCGTGACATACAGCGCTGACAGCAGCACCGTGACATACAGCGCTGACAGCAGCACCGTGACATACAGCGCTGACAGCAGCACCGTGACATACAGCACTGACAGCAGCACCGTAAGCAGCCCCAGGAGGAAGTCAGCACAGCACAGGGATGGTGTGATCCCCTCATAATAAGAACCCCCAGGAGGAAGTCAGCACAGCACAGGGATAGTGTGATCCCTTCATAATAAGAACCCCCAGGAGGAAGTCAGCACAGCACAGGGATATCATAAGCAGCCCCAGTAGAAATATGACACCGCTCAACCTCTTCAAAGAGGAGGGTAGGGGCATATAGTACGGTGTGCTTTTTTGGGTCAAGGAAGTGAGCCAAATGAATTAAGAAGGTCTGTGTGCTTGATTCAAAAAATAGTTTATAGACACATACATGGTCTACTGGTCACATGTGTTGAATTCCTCCGAGATCCATGCCTCATTCATTTTTAGAAATGTGAGGTAGTTAACACTGTCGTGAGCTAGGCGAGTACGCTTATCGGTCACAATCCCCCCTGCTGCGCTGAACGTCCTTTCGGACAGGACACTGGATGAGGGGCAAGCCAACAGTTCGATTGCAAATTGGGCAAGCTCTGGCCAGAGGTCAAGCCTGCCCACCCAGTAGTCTAGGGGTTCATCACTCCTCAGAGCGTCCACATCGGCCGTTAACCCAATGTAGTCGGACACCTGACGGTCTAGACGTTCCCTGATGCTGGATCCGGATGACACCTGTCGATGGGTCGGCTGAAAGAATGACCTCATATCCGAAGTCACCAACACATCTTCAAACCGGCCTCTTCTTGCAGGCGCTGTTGGATTGGTACCCGCAAATCCTTCTCTGGGAGTGGGAATTGCTCCTCTGCCAGCGCACGCAAAAGCAGAATGCAGCATTTCTCGAAGCAAGGCCTGGAAGTGCTGCATTCTGACAGCCCTCTGCGACGGCGGTAACATTTCCGCCATTTTGTGTTTGTACCGGGGGTCTAAGTACGTTGCCACCCAGTACTGGTCCTTGACCCTCATGCTTTTTATACGGGGGTCCCTATTAAAACACTGGAGCATGAAGGCCCCCATTTGCACTAAAGTGGAAGCGGTGTGGTGGCCTGGCTCCTGCTCATCATCCAGGATAATGTCGTCCTCTTCATTCTCCTCTCCCCATCCTCGCACAACAGGGATCCCAGAAAGGTTTAAAGCATGCTCTTCTTGCTCCTGCTCATCCGCCCCGGCACCATCCTCCTCTGACTCCTCATCAGACTCCTGTTGTTGACTTGTCTCAGATAGAGTAGCCCCCCCTGGGAATTCATCCAGCATTGCGACTTCCTCATCTTCCCGCTCCTGCTCCTCCACAGCCTGATCAATGACACGACGCAATGCACGCTCCAGAAAGAAGGCATAAGGTACCATGTCACTGATGGCGCCATGGCTGCGACTGACCAGTTTGGTGATCTCCTCAAATGGCCGCAGAAGTCTGCATGTGTCGCGCATGAGCAGCCACTGGCGCGGTGAAAAAAAACCCAGCTCCCCAGAACCGTTTCTTTCGCAGAGTTCATACAGGTAGACGTTAACTGCACGTTTCTGCTGGAGCAGCCTATCAAGCATATAGAAGGTTGAGTTCCATCGCGTCGGGCAATCGCAAATAAGACGTCTGACCGGCAGATGGTGTCGCCGCTGAATGTCAGCAAGGCGAGCCATGGCCGTGTAAGATCTTCTGAAATGGGCCGAGATTTTCCTTGCCTGCCGCAAGATGTCCTGGACCCCAGGGTATTTGACAAGGAATCGCTGCACGACCAAGTTTAAGACGTGTGCCATGCACGGCACGTGCGTGATTTTGCCCTGTTTCAATGCGCTAAGCAGATTGGCACCGTTGTCACACACCACTTTACCAACTGTCAAATTGAGCGGTGTTAGCCACTCATCTGCCTGTGAACGCAAAGCTGAAAGGAGTGCCGGGCCAGTGTGGCTCTTTGCTTCCAGGCACAACAGACGCAGCACGGCATGGCAACGTCTCACCTGGCATGTGGAATAGGTTCTGGGGAGCTTGGGCGGTGCAGCGGAAGAGACGCTAGCAGCGGAAAAGGAGGAGGCAGCTGAGGAGGAGAGGGAGGAGGATGGAGTAGGAGGAGGAGAAGAAGAGTCAGGCCTGCATGCAATCCGTGGCGGTAAAACCAAATCTACACGGGTGCCACGGGTTACATGCTTGACGGCCGTCAGAAGGTTCACCCAGTGGGCAGTAAAACTGATATACCTTCCCTGCCCGTGTTTGCTAGACCACGTGTCTGTGGTCAGATGTATCTTGGCACCGACACTGTGTGCCAGAGATACATTCACTTGCCGCTGAACATGGCCATATAGCTCTGGGATGCCCTTCTCTGAGAAATACTTCCTTCCTGGGACCTTCCATTGTGGTGTTCCAATGGCCACAAATTTGCGAAAGGCCTCCGAGTCCACCAGTTTATATGGCAGTAGTTGGCGGGCTATGAGTTCTGACAAGCCAGCCGCCAACCGTTGGGCAAGAGGGTTATCCGGCGTCATCATTTTTTTACGCTCAAACATTAGGCCCACGGAAGCCTGCCTTTTTGCAGAAAAATGTGAGCTTGGCGTGATGGAAGGTGGAGTGGAGGACAATTGTGAGGAGAGAGGAGAAGGAGAAGTAGAAGACGAGGCTGGACGGTGAGAGCCTGCAGTGTGGCTTTGTGTGTTCCGTTGCTCCCACTGGGCTCGGTGATGGCTGCTCATGTGCCTTCTTAAGGCGGTCGTCCCTAGGTGAGTATTGGGCTTACCGCGACTAACGCGTTGACTGCAAAGATTGCAGATGGCAACGCTATTGTCAGCAGCGGACACGTTAAAAAAAGCCCACACTGCGGAGCCATGTGCCGGTGTCCTGGGAGCGCCAGATGTGACCGTACATGGTCGATGACTCGCTCCTGATACATTTGCAGTCTGCTTTGTCCCTGCTGTGCAATGTAAGTCATTGCTGCTTCTCCTCCCTATCTGCTGGTCCATATCTCCCTCTGAACTCCCCTCCTCTTCCTCTCTTGTGGGCACCCACGTGACATCACTAGACACGTCATCATCAACGTCACCTTCCCCACCGCTATAAGTAGAGATCTCGGAGTAGGCAGCAACACCGGGGACCAACCTCCTCCTTGGGCTGATCTGGGTACTGTCGTCAGACTGCTGAGTAGCGCTTGTTGCTACCTCCTCTTCCTGATCCAATACCAAGAGTGGCTGCGCATCAGAAATGTCCTCTTGATATGGATCGGAAAATAATTCCAGTGACTCAAGCGGAAGGTATGTGGTGGTGGTGGTGGTGGTCGTGTTGTTGGTGGTAGTGTCTTTGGGGGTGCACATAGCAGAGAGTGAAGAAGAGGGTGCAGATCGAGAGGATGAGGAGGGTGCAGAAGAGTAAGGCTGAGCGAGCCACTCAACCAAGTCTGGTGCATCCTTTAAAGTAATTGAACGCACCTTCTGCAACTTCCCACTTTGGCTCAAGCCTGTTGCTCCTGCCCTACCCCTACCACCCCTGCGGAAGGGCCTGCCTCTTCCTCTGCCTGTCATTTTTTAAATGACCCTGTGACAAAACTCTTAGTCCCTATACCGATGAAGGACTGCTGCAGTATAGGGCAGCAGTCAGCAGTGGTGCACGTCAACCCTATCTATTGTGGACCGATAGCGGTCCTTACAGAACAGCAGACTGTACCGCACTCAAGCCTATGTACCGTAGCACCCTATACCAAGTTACCAGTCCTTATAAGAACTTTTGTGGACCAAGCAGGTTGTGTATTAGTGTTTAGCAGACTGTACGTCAGTCCCTATACCGCTGAAGGACTGCTGCAGTATAGGGCAGCGGTCAGCAGTGGTGCACGTCAACCCTATCTATTGTGGACCGATAGCGGTCCTTACAGAACAGCAGACTGTACCGCACTCAAGCCTATGTACCGTAGCACCCTATACCAAGTTACCAGTCCTTATAAGAACTTTTGTGGAACAAGCAGGTTGTGTGTTAGTGATTAGCAGACTGTACGTCAGTCCCTATACCGCTGAAGGACTGCTGCAGTATAGGTGAGCGGTCAGCAGTGGTGCACGTCAACCCTATCTATTGTGGACCTATAGCGGTCCTTACAGAACAGCAGACTGTACCGCACTCAAGCCTATGTACCGTAGCACCCTATACCAAGTTACCAGTCCTTATAAGAACTTTTGTGGACCAAGCAGGTTGTGTATTAGTGTTTAGCAGACTGTACGTCAGTCCCTATACCGCTGAAGGACTGCTGCAGTATAGGGCAGCGGTCAGCAGTGGTGCACGTCAACCCTATCTATTGTGGACCTATAGCGGTCCTTACAGAACAGCAGACTGCACCGCACTCAAGCCTATGTACCGTAGCACCCTATACCAAGTTACCAGTCCTTATAAGAACTTTTGTGGACCAAGCAGGTTGTGTATTAGTGTTTAGCAGACTGTACGTCAGTCCCTATACCGCTGAAGGACTGCTGCAGTATAGGGCAGCGGTCAGCAGTGGTGCACGTCAACCCTATCTATTGTGGACCGATAGCGGTCCTTACAGAACAGCAGACTGTACCGCACTCAAGCCTATGTACCGTAGCACCCTATACCAAGTTACCAGTCCTTATAAGAACTTTTGTGGACCAAGCAGGTTGTGTATTAGTGTTTAGCAGACTGTACGTCAGTCCCTATACCGCTGAAGGACTGCTGCAGTATAGGGCAGCGGTCAGCAGTGGTGCACGTCAACCCTATCTATTGTGGACCGATAGCGGTCCTTACAGAACAGCAGACTGTACCGCACTCAAGCCTATGTACCGTAGCACCCTATACCAAGTTACCAGTCCTTATAAGAACTTTTGTGGAACAAGCAGGTTGTGTGTTAGTGATTAGCAGACTGTACGTCAGTCCCTATACCGCTGAAGGACTGCTGCAGTATAGGGCAGCGGTCAGCAGTGGTGCACGTCAACCCTATCTATTGTGGACCGATAGCGGTCCTTACAGAACAGCAGACTGTACCGCACTCAAGCCTATGTACCGTAGCACCCTATACCAAGTTACCAGTCCTTATAAGAACTTTTGTGGAACAAGTGAGTTGTGAATGTTTAGCAGACTGCAGCAGAAGGGCAGCAGTCAAGTATAATATCCTTTCTATATTTGGAAGAAATAATATTATACATGTACAAGCCTATTACTGTACCACTGATACCAGTCCTGAAAAGAACCTTTGTGGAACTAATAATAACAGCAAGTCTTTAAAATTACCCTCACTGCCTGACAACACTGCTTCCTTCCTGTCCCTATACAAATTGGCAAAAAAAGAGAACGATTAGTGGTTACTGGAACAGCTCTTTTGTGGACCTTGATAGTAACAGCTAATGATGATGATGATGATGATGATGATGAAAGACTAATCTGGCTGTCCCTGTAGCATACACCGTCCTTTCCCTTTCTCTAAACTAACAAAAGACACTCAGGCTGCTGCAAGAATCAGCAGCACAGCAAACCTATCAACACCTAACACCTATACCAGTCCTGAAAAGAACTTTTGTGTACCAAATAGCTAGTGGTTTATCTCTCCCTACTCCACACAGGAACCTGTCCCTATCGTAACAGAAGAAAGAATGTAAAATGGCCACCGGATCGGGTGTATTTATAGGTTAGGGGGAATGTCCAAGTGTCCATGTGCTGTCATGTCTCAATTGGCTGTCCTGTATCACATGATAAACGTGTCACCAAAGGTTAAAGTTCTTGTATACATTAAACACGTAAGTCCGCCGCGGCGAACGACGGAAAAAGGCGTTCGAACGTGCGGACCGCGAATGTCGGAAATTCGCCGCGAAACGACCGCCGGGCGAAACGTTCGTCCATCACTACTTAAAATCTGACTTGTATTCCAGTGTAGACTTTTGGGAAAATCACACAAGCAGAAAATGACATTTCTGGGGGTGTTCTATACACTAATGGTGTATGGATTACCTCCAAGTTTCCATATTGCATTGGATTTTGCAGACAGTTACAGTGACTCCAGATTGAAAAGGAAATGTGGTTTTTAATAACATTAAAGGATAAATTCACCTTTCTGAACTTGCTACATGTTACACTCTTATTTATGGTGTAACATGTAATATGTTCAGCAACCTCCCCCTGCACCGCTGACCCCAAGCCCCCCCAGCCCCCCCCATTGCAACAGACAACAGGCAGATGATCCTCTCCCCACTATCCTGCTGTACCAATTTGAAAACAGTGTGGCCGTGACTGACTCCACCCACACAGCCACGTCATTAATTCACAGAGTTCTGTGAAAGAATAAACTGCAAGTATTGTCTGCCATTGCGGCAGACTGCTTGTAGTTCTCAATGGACTAGAAGAGGGCTGATAAGCGCCCTTGTACTTCATTGATTCTTCCTGCTCTCAATTGACTGTTTGCCATAAGGGGGTATGAGCAAACAGCTTTACTGGGAGTCTGCAGGAGCCTGGCATTGCACCAATGATCTGCTGATCCAGAATGCAATGATCTGCATGCTCTTAAGAAATAAAATAAATAAATGCACATTTTGTTCCCGGCAAAAGAAGATCCCCATGTCATGGCGGGGGATCAGGGGGTGCTGGGACTGTAATACAGTGACACTGGTAGACAGTAGAAAAAAAATTTTTTTGGTATTGTAACTGTATCCAAAGACCTGTGAGTTGTGGTGCTCCATACATTTACGTATCTTATTCCCAGCTATAGAATAAACCATTAATGCTCTACAAGTATAATAATAATATTTACATCTGTTTAATCACCTAACAATAGTGGGAAATGTTAAATCCAATCTTATTTAATAATGCACTGCACACCATTCTTTCCTTTATGAAATAGACCAATATGTGTTGGACTTACCTTGCTCCATCCATGTTAGAAGCAGTAGAACAAAAAAAGTAGAACAAAGATGCATGACTATTTGCGCCTAGTAGCAGCTGAAAGAACAGACCTATGCAGTTCTCTTGCACAGATCTATTTATTGGGTTGCAACTCTTTACTATGTGATATGTCATAATGTCGAGGAATAGTCAATACCCACAATTAAAGTATTAAATCCTTGTGTTGTTTGAATGTCACCATTTAGATCTAAAAACAGCTCCAGTGACCTCAACAATAATCCTAATGCATATCTAGGCATCCGCCTCTCTGACCTTTAATGTGACCGTGGGACCTTATAATGTTCTTATGAAAATGTTCCAGGCATTTAAATTTAAAGTGGTATTAATCCAAAATACAAAAATGCTAAATATCAGTTTACCAATTCTTAAATGTGGTGACGTTAGTTTTCTTTTTCACTTTTTTTTACCTTTATCTCTAGCAAGTATCCAGTTAGCAAGCAATTGAGCTGCAAGTTTGACAATGAATTTCTAATAGACATGTGAAATTCGTTTAGTTCCAAATTTGTTTTGACAACTTTGTTAATTCTGAAGTTTCCGAATTTCTGAAATTTTGAATTTCCCAATTTCCGAAATTAAAAATTTCTGAAATTTCCAATTTTTCAATTTCCAAAATTTAGAATTTCTGAAATTTCACATTTCCGAATTTCTGAAATTTCGAAATTCCCAATTTCTGAAATTTCTAATTTTTCAAGTTTCGTATTTCGAATTTCCCAATTTTGAATTTCCAAATTTTCAAATTTGAAAATTTGAAAATTTGTAATTTGAAAATTAGAAATGTCAGAAATGTAAAAATGAGACATTTTGGAAATTCGGAGTTTCGGAAATTGTGAAATACCCAAAAATCGGAAATAATAACTAATAATAACTATTCAATTGTAGGTATTGGAATGTCCTTTCAAATTTGGCTGTTAGTGAACGTAATGAGTATGAATTTATCCAAAGTTACGAATTATCTGAAATAACGAATGCCATATCTAAATGAATGGAATGTAACGCCCTAATAATAATATATAATAATATTATTATTTAATATTAATTTGTTCCATTCCATTTAATTCGATGTGGTATTCGTTATTTCGGATAATTTGTGACTTCAGATAAATTTGTATTCGTTACGTTCACAAACAGCCAAATTTGAAAGGAAATTTCAATACCTATAATTTAATAGTTAGTTAATATTTTGAATTTTACTGATTCGCTTTCTTTTTTCAGATTTTTGACATTTGTAAATTAAAAAATTAGAAATTCGAAAATTCAGAGATTCCGAATTCAAAAATTCGGAAATTTGAAAATCGGAAATTTCGTATTTTCGAATTCTGAATTTTCACATTTCCAAATTTTGAGTTTCTGAATTTCCAATGAAAAATGAATGACACAAAATTGAACAAATGTTTTGTCAGTGCACATGTCTAATCTACAGCCCGATGCAGTGCCTGGAATGGTGAAGTTGCTGACAACCCTGTACTGTACATTTTGGGGCATAGCAGTTTTCATACCACCTCTGCCCTTATAGTTGGGGTCAGCCAAACAACTCAGTCAGTCCAAAGTGTTTATGCAGGTCATTAATGCCATTCTTGACCTTGTTTATAATGTGCCTGGTGATGACTGGAATTTCTGGAGGGCATTGAGTGGCATGAGTGTCGGAGTAGCTGGCTGGCAAAGTCTGCTCTTAGGTGGATGAAGCTAGGGGGTCACAGTAATAAGAACAGGATACTGAAGCAACTCGGCACCAGAGCAGGAGATGGTACCAGGGCCGATATATAGGCAGCGATTGGTGGCAGCTGGGTAACAAAGGACCGAGTCAGCAGGCAGAGCAAGTCCAGGAGGCAAGCAAAGGTCAGTAACAGCCAGGAAGCACAGTACAGTATCAGCAGGCAAAGACGAGTCTAGTAAACAGGCTGAGGTCAGAAAGATCAGATGAACAAGGTTAATGCAGGAGCAAAGGCAAAGAGCCAAGTCATACACAGGTAAGCAGGTTCAAAGGATCAGGTCATAGGAATACAGTTACACGCTGAAGACTGCTTAGAAGCTGCCCATGGTGAGAGGTTCGTTTAAATAGGCAACTGGATGCCAAGTAAGCACGCTAATTAGTATGCGCACGTGCGTATGTACATGTGCGAATCCGCACACGAATGCGAGCACTATAAACTGGAATCGTATATTCTATTGCCTCTTTGCATAGAAGCATTAGCATGTGAGCAATGCACACACACACGAATATGAGTATTAGCCCACACTGGTTTTCTGGGAATCTAATTTACCTTACATTGTGCCACAATTTATCCATTGGCCACAAACTGAAGATAAGTGGAATGACAAGAAGCTGGCTTTCTACCAGCATGCTCAATTTCCTCAGATGCTAGGGGCCATTGGTTGTACCCATGTTGCAGTCAGGGTCCCCAGGACAAGAGAAGTTGACTATAGGAGCCACAAGCAGTACCACTCCCTCAATGTGCAAGTTGTGTGTGACAGTATTTTATGAGTGCTCAGATGGTTTTCCCTGGGTCATGTCATGATGCCTATATACTCCAGCACACTGTGCTATACCAAAAGTTTTAGAGCGGCCAAATGCCCTTAGGATGGCTCCATGGTAATGTATAATGTTGATGCATGTTTGAGACCAAAATGAACATGAAATGTGCTTGATATTTGCAGAAAAAAATCACACATCAACATGTAATTGTGAATAATCCAGGAACAGACAGTGAATGGCAAACAAAGATTGTCTTATTTCTCAAAATAAGTCAAGCTTCCTTAGGGACATTCCTAGCCACATTTGTGACCTTATTTGTGATGTGAGCTGGCCCTTAACTAGCATGTGATTTTGGTGGAGGCAGGGTTGTAAGGTCCATAAAGATATAATAAGTCCTAATGTTTTGTGTTACTTTTTGCAGGGGATGCCAGTTACCTGCAGTTGATGTGGCTGACAGTAACAGTCAGGCACCCCTGGAGCCAGGCAGAGTGCCAGTACAACAAGGCCTTGCAGAGAAGCCGAGGTTTTGTGGAGACTACACTTGGGCTCCTCAAGTCCTAGTTTCTCTGCTTGGGCAGGACCGGGGGTGAGCTCCTTTACTTTCACCTGAAGGCTTCTTTTGCTTCTTACATCTGCCTGGTAAGGAATGATTCCTGGGAGCTAGGGATGAGCTTCAAGTTCGAGTCGACTTGAACATTGCCTGTTCGCCTGTTCACCGAACAGGGAACAATTTGGGGTGTTCGCGGCAAATTTGAAAAACCACGGAACACCCTGTACAAGTCTATGGGATAAATCTAAAGTGCTAATTTTAAAGGCAAGTTATCCTCCTAAAATGTGTTTGGGGACCTGGGTCCTGCCCCAGGGGACATGTATCAATGCAAAAAAAAAAGTTTTAAAAACTGACCTTTTTTCGGGAGCAGTGATTTTAATAATGCTTAAAGTGAAACAATAAAAGTGTAATATTCCTTTAATTTCGTACCTGGGGGTGTGTATAGTATGCCTGTGAAAGGGGCGCATGTTTCCCGTGCTTACAACTGTCCCTGCACAAATTGTAATTTCTGCAGGAAAAAAAGTCATTTAAAATCACTTGCGGCTATAATGAATTGTCAGCTCCCCGTAATACAGAGAACAGTCATTGAAAGTCACTGATAAAAAAAAAGCATTGGGTTCCCTCAAATTCAATTACCAGGCCCTTCAGATCTGGTATGGATATTAAGGGGAAACCCGCGTCAAATTTAAAAAAAATAACGTGGGGTTCCCCCCAAATATCCATACCAGACCCTTCGGGTCTGGTATGAATTTTAAGGGGAACTCCACGCCAAATTTAAAAACAAAATGGCGTAGAGTTCCCCCTAAAAATCCATACCAGACCTTTTATCCAAGCACGCAACCTGGAGCCCCCCCTCCTGAACCGTACCAAGCCACATGCCCTCAACATTGGGAGGATGCTTTGGGGTCCCCCCCAAAGCACCTTGTCCCCATGTTGATGAGGACAAGGACCTCATTCCCACAACCCTGGCTGGTGGTTGTGGGGGTCTGCGGGCGGGGGGCTGATCAGAATCTGGAAGCCCCCTTTAACAAGGGGACCCCCGGATGCCGGCCCACCCTGTTTGAAATGGTAAGGGGGTGCTTACCCCTACCATTTCACAAAGAAAGTGTAAAAAATAGTTAAAAAAGACCCACACACCATTGCAAAAGTCCTTTATTAAAAATAAAAAAAACAAAAAAAAGATTCCAGCAGTGGTAATCCACTCTTGCTATCCAGCGATGGATGATCATCTCTCCGGGGTCCAGCGATGGCTGATCTGATCCATCGATGGGTAATCTCTCCCTCCAGTGCAGCGCATCCATCCTCTGTCTCCACCGGAGACACTTCGGGAATCCCGGCAGCCTGACACTTCTTATCTGAGGAGGGTGGGGCCACCCATCACCTGACCCCACCCCCTCTGATGCAAGGGGAAAGCCAAGCTTCCCCAGTGACGTAATGGTGACCCCACCCCCCTCTGATGTAATGGAAACCTGAGCCTGATAGAAAAGTGGAGGAGGAGGCACATCTCCAACAAGGTAGGATACCCTCCAGGGGGCAGCTTAAGGGCAGCCACCCTATTGCATCACACCACAGAGCTAAGCAGGTGCAGGGTGCTGCTGACTCCGCACATATTTTGAAAAGTTCTTTGGTGTGGGCCTTTTTTGACACGTGTGCAGTCGATCACACCGTTGCTGTTTGCAACATATGTCTGAAGCGCATCAAGTGTGGCCAAAACAGCAGCCGCTTGAGCACCACATGCTTGACCAGATGTATAACAACCTCCCATGCAGTCCATTGGCAACAGCACTTAAAAGACCCACATCAAAGAACAACACAGACTTCTCCTTGCTCCTCATCAGCTGGGTTCGCCAACCCCACTATACCTCCAGTCCTCTCAGAAACCTGCACTGAGAGGAATGAAGGTATAGCAATAGGTGCCCGAAGTACTTGCAGCCAATCTGCTAATAGTACACACAGGAAGAAGAAGAGGAGGAGGAGGATTGTGTCAGCATGGAGGTGGAGGATAACACTCAACAGCAGCATTCAAAAAAGGGCAAATGGGACTTTAAATGAGGCGTGTTGCTGAGTAAAAAATATATTTATTTGTTGGGTATAAAACCATATCACAAAAAGTGTCAAACTCATATAGGACACAGTTAATTATAGTACATTTCTTTGAATACATTTGTTTAGATATACAGTCATTTTGCAAGGTACAATACAACATCAGTAGCAATGCAGATGTGTAGATATACTCATCCATTCATAAAACCAATAAACATTAGCCATTGCTTATAATAAGTCGAAATAATCTGGGCATCAGTTGGATATATACTCGATGCACGTTTCATGGCTCTTGCCAATCATCAGGAGTACAGATGCTCTGAAATTAGATCAAAAATGTCTATAAATATGGGATAACCTTTAAACGGAGAACAATCTCTCTAGAAAAGGGGGGGCTATACCTTACTGTCCGGCCCATAGGTGACACCAAGCATCTGTCCAGGAGATACAGAGGACAGGGATATCGATCTCCCCCGGGGCTGAGGTGAGGAATCGCACCCAAAACGAGGATAGCAGCTGTGTAAAGCCCAGGTGACCATGATAGTGTAGAATGTGTGCTTACCAGGGCATGCTATTCTGCAGAAATAGAGAGATAAAGCCTATTGAAATTATTTTACTATTGATGGAACAGATCCATACTTGTAGGTAAATTAAATAAATGGTGTGCAATTAATGCAATCATTTTAAATGCAATAGTCTCAGTTACCTGGTGTATAATTCTATGGCTGCAGATATGCATGGAATCCTGCTTGTGTGGCTGAATCAAGGTGAAATGGTCAGCTGGTTACCACAGACCTCACCTCAGCCCCGGGGGAGATCGATATCCCTGTCCTCTGTATCTCCTGGACAGATGCTTGGTGTCACCTATGGGCCGGACAGTAAGGTATAGCCCCCCCTTTTCTAGAGAGATTGTTCTCCGTTTAAAGGTTATCCCATATTTATAGACATTTTTGATCTAATTTCAGAGCATCTGTACTCCTGATGCAAGAGCCATGAAACGTGCGTCGAGTATATATCCAACTGATGCACAGATTATTTCGACTTATTATAAGCAATGGCTAATGTTTATTGGTTTTATGAATGGATGAGTATATCTACACATCTGCATTGCTACTGATGTTGTATTGTACCTTGCAAAATGACTGTATATCTAAACAAATGTATTCAAAGAAATGTACTATAATTAACTGTGTCCTATATGAGTTCGACACTTTTTGTGATATGGTTTTATACCCAACAAATAAATATATTTTTTACTCAGCAACATTTAAAGTCCCATTTGCCCTTTTTTGAATGTTGAACACATATCCGGGATGGAGGCTTGCTTGCTGCTACTAATAGGTTGTATCAGGTCGCATCATTTTTTATCGCTAAATGGGGTAGAAGATACCCAATTCCCTTATGACCTGCCATACCCCAACTTTAATAGTTAATTGCCCATCCATTTCTATATTTCTCTCAATAGGCCACTGGCTGGATCTAAAAACTTCTTTTTGAATTAATATTATATATACTCGTATGGTCTTGTATTGCTGATATATGGATCTATGTAATATAATGTATGGGATGTAATTCGATTAGTGCACTTCTGTCGGCCATGGGTGAACCTGTCTGCGGTTGGAGAGTTGGGGGCTGTTAGGATGTTCCTTTGACCCTGGGGCTGCGATGCATGGCAGTCTCGCCCCCTCCCCCCATTGTCTCTCTTAGTGACTGGGGTTGGGGGCCTGCCTCCTGTGCATCGGTGTCATGATTGTTTGCTCTGCTCAGGTGGGATTACACACCTGAGCTTGGAGCTCTTTTCCTTCTTTCTCCACCAATTGGAGCTTCATGACGCTGGTGGGGACCCGCCCTTTGCTGGGGATTTAGGCTGTCTGTGGTAACCAGCTGACCATTTCACCTTGATTCAGCCACACAAGCAGGATTCCATGCATATCTGCAGCCATAGAATTATACACCAGGTAACTGAGACTATTGCATTTAAAATGATTGCATTAATTGCACACCATTTATTTAATTTACCTACAAGTATGGATCTGTTCCATCAATAGTAAAATAATTTCAATAGGCTTTATCTCTATATTTCTGCAGAATAGCATGCCCTGGTAAGCACACATTCTACACTATCATGGTCACCTGGGCTTTACACAGCTGCTATCCTCGTTTTGGGTGCGATTCCTCACCTCAGCCCCGGGGGAGATCGATATCCCTGTCCTCTGTATCTCCTGGACAGATGCTTGGTGTCACCTATGGGCCGGACAGTAAGGTATAGCCCCCCCTTTTCTAGAGAGATTGTTCTCCGTTTTAAAGGTTATCCCATATTTATAGACATTTTTGATCTAATTTCAGAGCATCTGTACTCCTGATGATTGGCAAGAGCCATGAAACGTGCGTCGAGTATATATCCAACTGATGCCCAGATTATTTCGACTTATTATAAGCAATGGCTAATGTTTATTGGTTTTATGAATGGATGAGTATATCTACACATCTGCATTGCTACTGATGTTGTATTGTACCTTGCAAAATGACTGTATATCTAAACAAATGTATTCAAAGAAATGTACTATAATTAACTGTGTCCTATATGAGTTTGACACTTTTTGTGATATGGTTTTATACCCAACAAATAAATATATTTTTTACTCAGCAACACGCCTCATTTAAAGTCCCATTTGCCCTTTTTTGAATGTTGAACACATATCCGGGATGGAGGCTTGCTTGCTGCTACTAATAGGTTGTGTCAGGTCGCACCATTTTTTATAACTCAACAGCAGCAGTCTTCAAGGGATCATATGCAGTCCCCTTAGAGACTCAGAGGACTCAGGATCGAATGCCTCTAAAAACCTATGCTGCATGGCCACCCTGATCCTGCAAAGCTTGCGAAAGGACCCTAGGATTCGTGGTATCAAGGAGAGGGATAATTACTGGCTGGCAACCCTTCTTGATCCACATTACAAGGGTAAGGTTTCAGAACTTATCTAGGCTTCACAGAGGGAGCAGAGGATGAAATATCTCTGGGAGGCCTTGCAGAAATGTTTGTGCAATGCGTTTCCAGAGCCTGGGAGGTTACAATTTCCTGGTGCTGGACAACGTGTTACTGAGGCTTTCGCTCAGTCACAGAAAGAGCGGTGGAGAAGGTGGCTGGCGGACCGATGCATTCAGGCAATTCTTCAGTCCTCGGTGCTCAGGTCTGATCAGAACCAGCAACCATTGCCAGCGTCTGAATTCCATGGTGCTAGGGGCAAGATCAGACTTGGAGACCTTTCCACCAGAACATCCACTGGGATACTGGGTCTTAAAGATGGACTACTGGCCAGAGCTTGCTCAATATGCAATTGAGCTACTGGCCTGTCCTGCATTCAGCATTCTTTCTGAACGCACATACAGTGCTGCTGGAGGCTTTGTAACCGATCACAGAGTGCGCCTGTCCACAGACTCTGTTGATCGGCTAACATTCATAAAAATTAATCAGCCTTGGATCTCCAGCTATCAAGCACCTGATGCTAATGTAACTGATTGATTTTTCTATGGATGTGGGATCCTTTGAAGACTGCATATGCTGAGTGATTATCCTATTCTGCTGAGCAGGGATGAGCTTCGAGTTCAAGTCAAACTCATGTTTGACTTGACTATTGCCTGTTCGCCTGTTCAGCGAACAGTGAACAATTTCGGCTGTTCGCGGCAAATTCAAAAAGCCGGAACACCCTGTACAAGTCTATAGGAGAAATCTAAAGTGCTAATTTTAAAGGCTAATATGCAAGTTACTGTCCTAAAAAGTGTTTGGAGACCTGGGTCCTGCCCCAGGGGACATGGATCAATGCAAAAAAAGTTATAAAAACTGCAGTTTTTTCAGGAGCAGTGATTTTAATAATAATTAAAGTGAAACAATAAAAGTGTAATATTCCTTAAAATTTTGTACCCGGGGGGTGTCTATAATATGCCTGTGAAGGGGCGCATGTTTCCCGTGCTTAGAACTGTCCCAGCACAAAGTGTCATTTCGTAAGGAAAAAAAGTCTTTTAAAATCACTTTGAATTGTCGGCTCCCATAATACAGAGAACACTCAATGAGTGTTCTCTGTATTACGGAGCCGACAATTCATTCATTGATTAAAAAAAAGCAGGGGTTCCCCTAAATTCAATTACCAGGCCCTTCAGGTCTGGTATGGATATTAAGGGGAACCCTGCATCAAATTAAAAAAAATTGACGTGGGGGTCCCCCTAAAAATCCATACCAGTTCCTTTATCCGAGCATGCAACCTGGCAGGCCGCAGGAAAAGAGGGGGGGACGAGAAAGCGCCCCCCTCTCCTGAACCGTACCAGGCCACATGCCCTCAACATTGGGAGGATGCTTTGGGGGTCTGTGACCCCTTAAAGCACCATGTCACCATGTTGATGGGGACAAGGGCCTCATCCCCACAACCCTGGCCGGTGGTTGTGGGGGTCTGCGGGCGGGGGGCTTATCAGAATCTGGAAGCCCCCTTTAACAAGGGGACCCCCAGATCCTGGCCCCCCCTGTTTGAAATGGTAAGGGGGTAAAAAAGTATCCCTACCATTTCACAAAGAAAGTGTAAAAAATGGTTAAATAAGACAAACACACTTTTGAAAAATTCCTTTATTAAAAATAAAAAAATAAAAAAAAAAGATTCCAGCGGTGCTAATCCACTCTTGCTATCCAGCGATGGATGATCATCTCTCTGGGGTCCAGCGATAGCTGATCTGATCCAGCGACGGGTGATTTTCAGTCCAGCACAGTCCAGCCATCCGTCTTCTATCTCCACTGAAGAGACACTGCGGGGATCCCAGCGCTGACGTTTCTTATTTTAGGGGGCTCCCGGATTCCGATAAGCCCCTCGCCCGCAGACCCCGACAATCAACGGCCAGGGTTGTCGGGAAGAGGCCCTTGTCCTCATCAACATGGGGACAAGGTGCTTTGGGGTGGGAGGGCCACGTGGCCCCCCCTTCCCCAAGGCACCCCCCATGTTGAGGGCACGCAGCCTCGTACGGCTCAGGAGGGGGGCGCTCGCTCGTCCCCCCCCTTTCCTGGCCTGGCCGGGTAGCATGCTCGGACAAGGGTTTTGATGTGGACCTGGGGGGACCCCCACGCCGATTTTTTCCAGCGCTGGGGTTCCCCTTTAAGTCCATACCAGGTGGCGGGGCCAGCGACGTCTCCTTCGCGGGCCCCACCTACCTGGAGACCCGCTCGAAATGAGCAGACTTTTCTCCGGGCGGGAAAAGTCCGCTCATTTCAAAAGTACGGCGGACTGGCACACACACGGCCGGATTGTCCACCGAAATGCGAGTCCGGCGGGAAGATTGGAGTGCAAAACTACTTTCTAACTCCGCCGTACTTTCGGGTCAAAAAAGTATGCCGGAGGCTACACACGGGGGGGATTGTCCGGCGGACTTCAGTTTGCCGGACTTTTCCACCCGCTTGTTTGATCGTGTGTACGCGGCATTAGGATCACTATTTGGTATGTACCAGTGAGTACATCTGCCATGTCCACAGCACCATCTATCTGATTTAATAGCTAGTGACAGGACACAATTGTGCCAGTTACTTTCAATGAAAGCTGAACATTTGGTTGTGATTTTATTGTCTATATGTGCTCTTTTATCAATAACTCCAGTGTATTAAGTTTATAAATAATTGAATTGCTTTGGTCCACCAGCTGAGGGAAGTATGTATGGATGGCAATCTTACAATTCTTCACGAAAATAAACTGTTCAATCTCTGTGACTATAATCTGTGATAAAGTGTGTGTTAGCTTTGTATAATACATAAAATTGTTTGGAACATACAAGTGGATCTTGTCACATCTACAGTGCATCCAGAAAGTATTCACAACGCTTCACTTTTTCCACATTTTGTTATGTTACAGCCTTATTCCAAAATGGATTAAATTCATTATTTTCCTCAAAATTCTGCAAACAATACCCCATAATGACAATGTGAAAGAAGTTTGTTTGAAATCAGTGCAAATTTTTGAAAAATAAAAAACAAAAAAAATCCCATGTATATTAGTAGTCACAGGCTTTGCTCAATACTTTGGTGAAGCACCTTTGGCACAAATTACAGCCTCAAGTCTTTATGAGTATGATGCTACAAGCTTGGCACACCTATTTATGGCCAGTTTCTCCAATTCTTCTCAAGCTCCATCAGGTTGAATGGGGAGCATTGGCGCACAGCCATTTTCAGATCTTTCCAGATATGTTCAATTGGGTTCAATTCTGGGCTCTGGCGGGGCCACTCAAGGACATTCACAGAGTTGACCCTTAGCTGCTGCTTTCTTATCTTGGCTGTGTGCTTTGGGTTGTTTCCCTGTTGTAAGATGAACCTTTGCCCCAGTCTGAGGTCCAGAGTGCTCTGGAGGAGGATTTCATAAATGATGTCTCTGCACATTGCTGCATTCATCTTTTCCTCGATTGTGACTAGTCTCCCAGGTTCCTGCCACTGAAAAAACATCCCCCCAGCATGATGCTGCCACCACCATGCTTCACCGTAGGGATGGTATTGGCCAGGTGATGAGCGGTGCATGGTTTCCTCCAGACATGATGCTTGCCATTCAGTCCAAAGAGTTGAATCTTTGTTTCATCAGACCAGAGAATTTTGTTTCTCATGGTCTTAGAGTCCTGCAGGTGCCTTTTGGCAAACTCCACACATGTCATGTGCCTTTTACTGAGGCGTGGCTTCTGTTTGGCCACTCTACCATACAGGCCTGATTGGGGAGTGCTGCCGAGATGGTTGTTCTTCTAGAATGTTTTCCTTTCTCCACAGAGAAACGCTGGAGCTCTGTCAGAGTGATCATTGGGTTCTTGGTCACCTCCCTGACTAAGGCCCTTCTCTGCTGATCATTCAGTCTGGCCAGGCGGCTCACACTATGAGGAGTTGTGGTGGTTCCAAACTTCTTCCATTTACGGATGATGGAGGCCACTGTGCTCATTGGGACCTTCAATGCTGCAGAAAATTTTCTGTACCCTTCCCCAGACATGGGCCTCCATACAAACCTGTCTCGGAGGTCTACAGACAATTCCTTGGACTTCATGGCTTGGTTTGTGCTCTGACATACACTGTTAACTGTGGGACCTTTATATAGATAGGTGTGTGCCTTTCCAAATCATGTTCAATCAACTGAATTTACCACAGGTGTACTCCAATCAAGTTGTAGAAACATCTCAAGAATGATTAGTGGAAACAGGATGCACCTGAGCTCAATTTTGAGTGTCATGGCGAAGGCTGTGAATACTTATGTACAAGTGATTTTTTTTTTTTTATAAATTTGCAAAGCTTTCAAAAAACTTCTTTCACATTGTCATTATGGGTTATTGTTTGTAGAATTTTTAGGAAAATAATGAATTTAATCAATTTTTGAATAAAGCTGTAACATAACAATATGTGGAAAAGGTGAAGCGCTGTGAATACTTTCCCAATGCACTGTATATTCTATTTAATAGACTTAAGCTGGCCATGCACTATGCTATCTGATTCAATTAGTCTATTCTATTCCAATCTCTGTATTACTTCCTTTAGATTTAGGCAAACTAGGTAATAGGAAGGCCCACCTGAATAAGTCATTCAATTTGTATGAAATAGGGCAGGCCTTTGCATTACTAAAGTTTAGTGAAGATCAAAAGGAGATGGCAAAGTGTATGACCACCTTTAAATAACTGAGTTCATTCATTTCTTTGGTTCCTAAATAATTATCTGTTCATTGTAATGTAATGTAAAGTATTTTTTTAAACATGGCAAATATTTTTTTGAAAAAACATCCAAGAAAATGTATATTAATACCACTGGAGTCAAAGGGAGATAATTAATGGTTACCTTACAATCCTGTTTACACCTTGTTTTTGTTTTGCTTTGGCTTTGCTTCAAAAATGATACCCAACGTAGTTTTAGTGGTGTTTCAAAGCATCTTCAAAGCCCCCATAGAAGTCTATGACAAAGCTCGCTTGAAGCACTTAAAGCTTTTGAGAGGCTTTAATTCAGCTTTAGCTTTGCTTTGTTTTGGAGAAATTGCAGGTATGAGATATCCACATATACACACAGTGCACCTGCCAAGCTTCAACAAAGCCTCAAAAGAGCATCACCGAAGCATCATTGAAGCCTCACCGAAGCATCACTAAAGCTTAATCGAAGCATCACCGAAGCATCAAAAACACATCATAAAAGCATGTTGAAGCAGTAGGTGCTTTAATGTGTGTTGAAGCTGAAGCAAGTGTAAATGAGCCCTTCCTGTTCAGCACTGCAGTGAAGCCTGGGCATCCAGCCAAGACAGCTGATTGGAGGAAAGGCACACACCCCCTCTCCTCATAGGTAGAGAGTTTCAGAACTGTTCGCTGAATAGTTCAGAACTCTGCTAATCTATTAATAGCATCCTCCCCAACTCAAAACTCGGGCTGTTTTTATCTCAGTTGAAGGAGAACTTGTCAGAAGTTGTCAGTCTGATAACAGAAGAATAGAGCAGGAGCAAGCTACGGGACATATGGCTTTGAAGAGAGATAAGAAAACACTACAGATATATGTGCCCAGCTCAAATTTCATGAATTGGGTTTACATCCACTTTAATGATCTCAGAAGCCTCTCACATTGATGTCAAACTGATGCTATTAGCACAAACCCAAAGCCCACTTAAACAGCCCCTTAGGTACTCTGAGATAGTACTTAGGACTTTATTTTTACTTTCTTTCTTCTGTCCACATTTGTGTCTTGATTCAGCATGAATGGTGAAGGGGAAGGGGATGCAGGGAAGGGTGAGCAGAATCAGAAGACGTATGCCACGTACACACAACCGGACTTTCCGGCAGAAAAGGTCCGATAGAATCATTCCGTTGGATATTACGATTGTGTGTGCTTTATCTGACTTTTTTCTTCAAAAATTGAGAAATAGAACATGTTTCAAATCTGTCTGACGGAATCAATTTCTATCGGGAAAACCGTTCGTCTGTATGCTGGTCTGACAGACCAAATACGACGCAAGGGCATCTATTGGCTACTGGCTATTGAACTTCCTTTTCTAGTCCCGTCGTACGTCATCGCGTTAAAAACGAACAGACTTTGGTCCGTTTGTGTGTGGGCAAATCCGTTCGGTCGGAACTCCGTCAGGAAGACCGTCTGACCTTTTCTGCCAGAAAGTCCGGTCGTGTGTACGCAGCATTACTCTAGTTCAGAAAATGTGAACCCATCTATCATTTCTATTATTCTTTGGCCTGTACAGATGGAAAATATCTGTGAATATAAAAAAGATGGCATACTTCTTGCAACAGTGCATTTTAGCATTATTTTCTTCTAAAAATTACACATGACACAAGAGACAGAGCTTTACACAAGGGCTTCATTATTCAGGTGGGCGTAGAGCAACATAATATCTAAATACAGTCTGGCTTTAATACCATTATTTTAAACCACCCAAAAAAAATAAAAAAACTTTACACAGTAAAGGTCATCAAGATTGATAATCTTATTTAATATTTATTTTGACTAAAAGTCTGAGAACAATATATTCCTAAAGTCTATCCAATTTGGTAGTCATTGTTAGTGCTTCATAATTTTAGTACATCTGCAGCTAATTAACTGTGCCATGACGTGTTATATTCATCACCTGCTTACAGTAAAGGTCACTTAAAGCAGATTGTCAAGATACAAAATAATTGGTGGTTATAGGGAAAATTGTACTTGACAATATTATAATCCATTTATGAACAGTCACATTTTTATTAATCCTATTTTTTATTACCCTATCCTGGTGAATAACATTCAATAAACAGTTTAAGCAATATTAATTATCTGTAGGTGTCTCTAAAAAGTGCCACATCCAAATAACTAGACAGAAAGAAGAAATATCCCCTGACTGGACTTTTAAGGCACTAGAATACAATTGTATGTAGAAAAGTGATGACAGC
Organism: Lithobates pipiens; assembly: GCF_037356315.1. NCBI lineage: Eukaryota > Metazoa > Chordata > Amphibia > Anura > Ranidae > Lithobates > Lithobates pipiens. Next base: position 197,633,601 of record NW_027507787.1, read on the forward strand.
ATGTGCCAGTATTTTTTAATGATGTTATTTACTTTAGTTTGTGGATTGCTGTATCTTGTGATAAAAAGGATGGAGTTGATGTCATTTTTTGGGCTTTTGGATAAGTAAGAGTTCACTTCTGTCTTGTGACAGAACTTGTTGATAGGTTCTCTTCAGAGAGCCATGGGAATAGCCCCTCTGCATGAGCCTATTGCGGAGCTGTAAGACCTGAACTTTAAAGTTTTTTGTTCCCCAGAGAAATTCTGCCTTGTCTGAAAATACTGACTATACGGTATTGAATTTACTAGCACTGCTGCTCCTCTCTGCCAATCCCTTCACTGGCTCCCCCTACCCCACAGTGTAAAATTCAAAATGCTAACCATAACATACAAGGCCATTCACAACATCTCCCCCATCTACATCACCGACCTCATCTGCAAATATCGCCCAAATCGTCCCCTCAGCTCCCCCCAGGACCTCCTGCTCTCTAGCTCCCTTGGTACCTCTTCCCATGCTCACCTTCAAGACTTCTCCAGAGCCTCTCCCATTCTCTAGAACTTCCTGCCCCAGTATGTCCGATCAGCCCCTACCCTGTCCACCTTTTGGAGATCCTGGAAAACTCATTTATTCAGGGAAGCCTATCCCACACCCACCTAACTGTCCCTGAGCCACCCCCATCAAATCATTCTCTGCAGCTACCGTATTTCCTTTTGTACCACCCCTCCCTTTAGAATGTAAGCTTTACAAGCAGGGCCCTCCCGTACCTTTTGTATTGAACTGTACTGTAATTGTGTTGTCCCCCTATACATTGTAAAGCGCTGCGTAAACTGTTGGCTCTATATAAATCGTGTATAATACCGTATTTTCCGGCGTATAAGACGACCTTTTACACTTAAAAAAAACTGAGCAAAAAGGAGGGGTCGTCTTATACGCCGGGTCAGCTGCTGGGATGCCTTCTAGATGTCCGGTAATACTGTATGTAGCTTCGGCTACATACAGTATATACCACTGAACCAATCCCAGTGAGCGATGTATTCAAATGAATACAGAGCCTGCTCGGATTGGAGTAGCAATCTCTGCCAATCCGAGCAGGCTACACACAGTAGCCTGCTCCGATTGGCTTTGAGAGTGAGGCGCGGGCTGATGATGTAACAGCCTCCGCCAATCCCAGCAGGCTTTGTATTCATTAATAGAATACATTGCTTGCCGTGATTGGCTCCAGCACCAGCAAGAAGGAAGAAGGAAATGGCTCCAGCAAGAACGAAGAAGAGGGATATGAAGCGTCGGAAGCCTCGGAATGGAGGGTCGTCTTAAACGGTGAGTACGGGCAAAACATTTTAACTGTGCAGGTTTTTAGGGGGTCGTCTTATATGCCAGGTCGTCTTATACGCCGGCAAATACGGTAATAATAATAATACTAGCGTTTGAGGATGAAAGCTCAAAGCATGCAATATGCAAGACCTCAACAACATCTAGGAAAGATATCCGTTCTTTATCAAAACTCATGGTAAAATTTAAGTTAAATTCATTTTTATTCATTCTCTCTAGAAAATGCTGTAGAGATTCATTGGGGCCGTCCCCAATCACAAAAATATCGTCTGTGCAATGGAACCATGATGTGATATGGTCCTTATACATAGACAGAGTCATCAGAAAACAGTATCCTTTCTCACTCTCCCAGATACAGGTTGGCGTAGAATGGGGCACACGAGGTCCCCATTGCCACACCCTGTATCTGGAGGTAGTGGGAACCGAAAAATAAAAAAAAACATTATTTTCCAAGATGAATTCTAATAGGGAGAGAATGAACTAATTGTATGAAGAGTTCCCATCACTATCCACACCTGTTTAATGGCCACAAGGCCTTTAGAGTATGTGGCTTTCAAGGATTTTTAGAAAGTCAATGGTATCATTTACATAAGATGGCAATAAACTGACATATGGCTTCAAAAATTCATCCACAGGTTTACTAGCATTGTCACTCACAGCACTTCTACCAGAAATGATTGGTCTTCCAGGGGGATTGGTTATGTCTTTATGCACCTTGGGAAGTGCATAGAATGTAGGTGTTATTGGGAACTTTGTTCTGATAAAGTCCCATCTCATCTTGTTAATTGTTCGGTTCAAGTATGCCGAATCGACCAATGAGTAAAACTCCCTGTTATATTTTTCTATGATCTCTGATGTGATCCTCCTGTACCACTCTTGGTTTTTCAGTATCCTGCTGCACATAGTTGTGTAATCTTCATTGTCAAGTATGACAATATTTCTGCCCTTGTCAGCAGGCTTTATGGTGATACGGTTGTTGGAAGAGAGCTGTTCAAGGGCCTCGATTTCTTTAGCATCTAAATTCTTATTTTTGCAGGTTTCTATTTTTAGTTTCTAGTTTAGTTTAGATCGTTATTAATTAATCTTTAAAAAGCTGCTGCGTTAAAATTTGTGCAGGGAGCTGGGCAAAGATCTGATTTCTTTTTCAATTTTGATTTTACAAGGTAGTTGTCCATACCGTTTGGTTCATCAACTCTATTCAGAAGTTGTGAGAGATTGACATGATCCAAATCGGTCGTGTCGCTCTCTTCTAAGAGAGAGATCAATTGGTCGAGGGCCCTGTCTTCCTGTGGAGTCTGAACTGGGTTTGCATTCTGTTTGTGGTAGAGGCTTTTAAGCAATAATTTGCAAACAAACAGTTGAAGATCTTAATAGATTTCAAATTTATCGAGATCATGGTTGGGGCAAAAGCTAAGTCCCTTACTCAAAACTGTAATTTTGCTTGGAGAGATGCTTTAAGATGATAAATTAATGATGTTCAGTTCAGTGTTAGTGGAAGCAGTATCTACAACAGGTTCTATGGAACAGCTGGTGTAGCCATGTCTGGGTTTGGGTTAAATGCTCTTGTTTTGGCTAAGATTAAATCTAAAAAAGAAGAATCAATTATGGCCCGATTGGGCTGGTTAGGGGAGGGTAGATTAGATACAGAGGGAGAACCTCCATTGGTGTGTAAAGAAGAAGAAGAGATACCCTTAACCGTAGTGGGTATATTACCTTGTACCGTAGAATTCGTAGCGTTACACCCAAAGTGTAGAGGAGTGAGAGATATTGTGAGAAGCGTCCAAACTATTTTTTTTTGCCATTTGCACTTGTGTTGAGTCGCCATTGTATTGGCGTTTGGTGCTGGAACTGCTTTTAAGTTGTTTATGTGCCATTTGTGAGGAAGCAAAAGACATGTTAAAAGAAGGTTGAGAATCAGTAGTTTGTGAATGAACAGCGTTAATCTTCTTACTATGAGGTATGACATTTAAGGAATATAGCATCCTTTACATGTGGAAAAAATTTAGAGATAGAGCTACAAGAAATATACAAACATTCCTATTGCTATTACTTACAGGGTCACGCCTCTCTTTGACTTCAGCTTACTAAGTGTTAATCTCTTCCCAGGTAGATTTGGCCACTCTTCAGCAATTACTTCCACACTGTTTGATACTACTAAAATAAACATAGACGGGCATATCTAAAACACAATTCCACTCAAATTTCTTGTTTTTAATATTTCGGAATGTTATGCATATGACAGTTTCATAAAACATGTAAGTATACATGCTATACGCATTTACCACTAACAATTTATGCTGCTATTTCTCATGTTGTTATTTAGGTTGTATGCTTAAACTGCCTGTTAATATATTATAGACACATGATTGACTCTTTCACGTACCCCCGAAGAAGGAGATTTTGAAAACTCTGAAACGCGTTGGGGGAACTATAAGAAAATACTGTCAATCGTTGTGGTGACTGTCAAAACTTACATGCAGTATTGTTAACATTCCGTCTATATACATTTTTTTTATTCTGTATCTTATGATGTATGTACGCTGTTATTAAAATTTAAACTTTTCTACATACAATTGAATTCTAGTGCCTTAAAAGTCCAGTCAGGGGATATTTCTTCTTTTTGTTCAATAAACAGTTTGATCTCTTGCTGAGAAAAAAAAAACTCACATTATTTTTAAGTTTGTTTTTAATCTCTGAACTTCGGGCAGATATAAAATAGTATTGAAACCAGTTGTATGTTCTTTGAAATATCATCAAATGTATTTTTTCTTAATTTTTTATTTATTTTTTAACAAATATGAGTGCGATAACAATCAAATGCAACATGTGTGCGAACCAAGAAAATTGATATAGCTGACATACAATACAGAATAGGTTGTAAAAATAAGTAATGAATCTATAATGAACAAGCAGGATGCTTTACTCATCCGGGTAATGGGTAAAAGAAGAGAAAGAAAAGGAAAAAGAAATAAAAAAAGGAGAGGAAAGGCAGGGTTCTAGTGGAGAGGAGGAAGCCTAATAATAAGTTCATCAAATGTATTTTTATGCAGCAAGCTACAGTAGAGAAAAAAATCAGGCCACCAGCCAAGTTCTGCTATTAGAATCTAATCCTGAAATTTTGACAGGACTGATTTTGGAAGCCAAACAGCTATATATAGAATATGTTGATAAGAGGAGAGAGCAGAGTGACTGAGCTCCTCTGTCTGCGGCTTCTCCTTTTGCCGTACAATCACCCAGCCTGGGGTTGGGGAGAAGACATGTAACTTTTACTGAACTAAAGCAGAGAATAATCAACTATACGGCCTAGCCAGCCAGTGTTGTGCTGTGTTGCATTGCTGTGTAAATCTCAGGATTGAATGGACAGGAATTCTAAACCTTTGGTAGGTAAAATTGTTCCTATATATGTATTCCACCGATATATATATAGATGCATACCTGGAGCTTAGCTTTAAATTACTGAAACATTAAAGGAGTTAAAGCGTTAACTGCATGGAAAAAGCAGAGTTGGACAAAAAAGGCTGCATTAGGCCTGCTTTGTATGCAGTTCAAATGCTCCTCATTAGAACATGCTGCATCCAAAGAAACACAGCACAAAGCAGGTCATACACATCCTTTGAAATGTCATCAACTTTACTGAAGTCAGTGGGAAGTCAATGAGTTTTTGGACTTTCAGAATTTAAACTGTTTTGCCATGGAAAAAGAATTTAACTCACAATGTACAGTATGCGCACTATGTACAACTCAACAGGAAATAGGATAATAGAGGTTTTAGGTCTAAAGATACGTCTTTCTGCTAAACCAAAGGTCTTGGTGTTTTTTTTTTTTACTATTATGTTTCATTATGTTCTACATAACACTAAATGACTATGAAACCTTATAATACTGTCACCTGCTCACACTAAAGGTTGGATATCTAAATATATTATTTGAGACAAAAGTTAATTGCCATATATACTCAAACTTTCTCCTAAATGATAATTATTTCACAGAAGAATGGCGTTTTAGAGCAAAGGAATTAATCCTCTAATTACGAGCACATACACACACACCCCTCTGCACACGGAGGGGCTATATAGAAAAGAAGCCCAATAAATAGCTGTTTTCCTAGGCTGGAACTGAACCACTGAACAATCATGTTCTATTCTGTTGTTTTTCTTACTCTTCTGGGTCTGACCTGGGCTGAGCAAGGTAAGATTTATTGTATTCTTTAACCAACTGCATGGAGACTGATTTGGAAGTTGCTCTGTGTTTTATATGTAGAGATCCATACAGAGAGCAGATTTTTGCATTGTTAAATCCAGTACAGGATGTCCATGCATGAGCTTTAAAAAAAAATAGCAAATTATGAAATCCTCATTTGGAAGTTAAGTATGTAATGTTCACACCTCCATTATATTATTGGTGGTATGGTGTTTAATGTTTATCTATATGATTACTGCACTTTGATGTCAACGTTCCCACAAGACCTACATGTCAATGTAATGAATGCCACACACTGCCATGAACCACACCTATTATGGATCACAATGTGATCACTTGATGGGGAGTGCAAACATTTTGATTTCCCACTGTGTGCACTAACAAGTAAGTGTAAGTAGGCAGTCTCTGATATCAGTTATTACCTGGATGCATATTCAAAGTAAGACCAATAATTATAATACATACCACTAACAAAAAGCACTACAATATAATACTTATCTACACATACTGTGTATATACTGTATAGTTCCACAAATCTGCTAAGACATATAACGGTTCACCTAGCTACCCCCCTTACCAGCAGCTTATACACTGATCAGCCATAACATTATAACCACCCACCATAATCCATTGAGGCATGGACTCTACTAGACCTCTGAAGGTTTTCTGTGGCATCTGGCACTAAGCTGTCAGTAGCAGATCCTTTAAGTCCTGTATGTTGTAAGGTGGGTCCTCCATTGATTGGACTTGTTTTTCTAGCGCATCCCACAGATGCTCAATTGGATTGAGATCTGGAGAATTTGGAGGCCAAGTCAACACTTTGAACTCTTTGTTGTGTTCTTCAAACCATTCTTGTATTTAACAGACAAGACTACCCTTTTCTCTTGTCCCATGGTCCAGTTCTGATGCTCATATGCCCATTTTAGGCATTTTTGGATATGGACACAGGTTAGAATAAACACACCCTGACTGGTCTGTGGCTATGCAGCCCCATATGCAAAAAACTGCAATGCAATTTGTGTTCTGACATTTTTCTATTGGAACTGGCATTAACTTTTTCAAAAATGTGAGCTACAGTAGCTTTTTTATGGTGTTGGACTACATGGGCCAGGCTTGGCTTCCCACGTGCATTAACGAGCGTTGGTCATCCATGACCCTGTTGCTGGTTCACTGGTTTTCCTTTCTTTGACCACTTTTGGTAGGTCCTGACCTAAGGAGTCCTTACAGTGGCAGTATAGAGTCTGGTTCAAAGCTATGTTCAGCAGCAGCCAGGCTAAAGGCGCAGGGTAAGGATAAAGTTAAAGGTCAGAACAGGCAGGAGTTGGTAATGTGTTGGCAGCGAGGTACCAAGTCTGGAGGCAGAATCAAAGTCAGAAGTCCAAGTTGAGGTCAGTAACACACGTGAATAGCATACATAACAGGCAGGGGTGATCCAAAGGAGATGGCAGGCATAGCCGGAGCAGCAAAAGGTAAGCAGACATTTAGGAACTAGGAATACAGGAACCAGAGCTAAAGACAATCCAACACTGAGGCCAGGCAGACCCTGGGTTTAAATAGACTGCATATCCTGGACCTTTCATGTCTTTTTAGGCTTCTGTGCCCCCTGACCCTGCACATGTGCATGAAAATGAGCACTTGCTGCATGGGTATGTTTACTCCCTGACAGATCTTGTACGCAAAAGGGGCCCTTTTCACTGATTTTCAATGCAAATGTATACTTATTAATCTCCCATGTAAAGAGGAATAACTAGACGTGTAAATAAAAAAACATTTATCCACTCTAAATTCAGAGATCATTTGCACTTTTTTCAGCTGAAATTCACGGTGCTGCATCCTCCTTTTGAAGAAAAAAAAGTAAGCAACTGAGGAAAGGTTATAATGGCACTGTTTACAGCCAGGGCACCTTCTACATCTGCTTTACCCATTAAAATGTGACCAGGGAGAATTTCAGGGGTCATACTACTGCCTTAAATTACTGATTTTCTTTTTTGACTGTGGCTCAGACAGATGGAACCATGTAATGCACAGTGAGCAGTAAAAACCTTCATTGGTTGGCTGTGTTCTTACAAGTGACATCAACAATTGGTTGAGCTTATGCCACATAATGTGTGGAAGCTGCAGAGATGAGAGGGTAGAGTCAGGAACATTGGCTGGCATGGTGGCAAGAGATGAGTATGGGGGCACAAAGACACAGTGATACAAGTAAATCTATCACTGGGATTGGGAGGGAGCACTGAGATGTCAATACTTGGTTGATACTACTGCTCTGATCCCTAAACTTTATCCTTAACTTAATCTCCAATGTAACCCTTAACTTTAACCTCTTCCCTAAAATTTTCCCTGGACACCAGTAGAGCTGTGTAAACCTTAGAATTAGAATGAAAGAAATACAAATCCTTTTGCAGCTAAAACTGCTCTCCTATATTTATTTCAATTGTGTATTTAGCTGTTTGCCTGGAGTTCACCTTTAAAACTCAACATAACTCCTAAATCTGAACTCTAAGCCTGCTCCTTATAAGCTTCTATTCCTGGTAGCTTCCTATTCACACACCCATGTTCTTACTGCTGATATGGGGTTATCTCCTATTTACTCTTATGCCGTGTACACGCAGTCAGAGTTTCCAGCAGAAAAAGTCTGATGGAATAATTTCATCAGAAATTCCAATCGTGTGTGGGCTTCAACTGACTTTTTTTAGAAAATTCTGACGGACCTAGAAATAGAACATGTTTTAAATCTTTCCGACTGAATCAATTCCTATCGGGAAAACCATTCATTTGTATGCTGTTTCAACAGACCAAAAACAAAGCAAAGGCAGCTATTGGCTACTGGCTATTTAACTTCCTTTTTATAGTTCCATCGTATGTGTTGTACGTCACCGCGTTCCAAATGATCGGACTTTGGTGTGAAGTCCGTTTCAGCAGAACTCCGTCAAAAAAACCTTCACAGTCTATTCTGATGGAAAAACGGTCGTGTGTACATGGCATTAGTCTATGAATACAGGCTCAACATGTTGGCACTGACATGTCAGCTTGTAGTCTAAATCAGAAATGATCAACCTAGGTGACAAGGCTGCTCCTCAATAGACACAGTACAGAAATTAAGCATCGTGCTAGGATGGAAATTGTGTTTCTGACTGCCTTTTATTCTTCTCTCCCTCTACTGAGATACTGATATTAGCCTGCATCATTTTCCTTCAGCCAGCCAGGGAAGTGCTAAAGCCAAGCAAGCCCATAGACTTCTATGCAGAGTGCTCAAAAATCCTGGGCGTTGTAGTTTAACATGGCAGCCATATAATGGGGCCAATTGACTTTTTACACTACAGATCCCAATATTCACTATTAAGTAGTAGAAATAGATAGATCATTTTTATTCAACAAGAGGAGGGGAAGAGATTACAGTGCACACATACTAAAATGACATTTAAAACCAGCAAGGCTATTTAAAACACCTGAACATATGCAGAAAATAAACAAAATATATGGGGAGTTGGTCACACTATATGGCCACATAGTGCTCAAGTCCACTACTATGTCAAAGTATCCCATTATCAGTGGGTCCTACACTATTCATAGAATTAAAGATCCTGCTTCTCAACCATGGGAGAAATATACTCCTTTATGTGGGAGAACTAAAGGACTCCTCCTATAACACAGGTGGACACTAATAAGAGGTAATGACGGGGGGATGGGGTGCTCCAACCCAAGGGATCTGGTCAGGACCCTTACAATAGACAAATAAAGAAAGACTTGGGGGGCACACCCTAAGAATGTATAACATTAGATGGCGCAGCTATAAGAACGACAAACAGAGGAAAAGATTACAGCGCACACATACAGCTTAAGCCCACTGCTGCATCAAAGTACCCCATTATCGCTGTAATCGTTTCCTCTGTTTGTCGGTCTTATAGCTGCACCATCTAATGTTATGCATTATTAGGGTGTGCCCCCAAGTCTATCTTTATTTTATTCAACAAGTTCTCCCTCTTGGCACTGAGGGAGTTAGAAAAATAGCACCACTGTCTGGATGTTTGCCTGCCAGTGGGAGACCACACCAGTGGAGATCTGAGAATGAGACTGGGAGTGAGGACACCTGGGGGCTGTGCCAAACCACCCACATCAAAGCACCTACAACGCAGCCACAGGGAGACTGAAAAGTTCACTCACCCCCTGCTTCCCATTGCTGATCATAAAGCCTTTTGGGGAAAGGCAGAGGGGTCCCCATTTACAGGGAAAAGTCACCGCAGCATCCCGGGGATTGGCGAGAGGGCTATTCGCCCATGGCTGATGCTGCTAGCAAGGACTGAGCCACTGAGAGCAGGACACCTAGTTTACCCAATCCATCCCACACCCATATTGCACTCTATACCGCACCAATTCAAAACCTATACTGCATTATACCAAACATTTACCACAACTGAACCACATCTATCTTGCACCCATGCTGAGACTTTATCTTACCTATACTGTATCAATACAGCATGCAAGTTAATTGGGACTGTTGTTAGGTGCACAGAAGCTCCTAAAGGGCCCCAACGATAGCCAGTAAAAGACATGTAACATGTATTTTCAAAGGTAATCCTTTGACATGTAAAAACATCTCAAAGAACTGCCACTCCCTTAATAATTATTCTGCAAGCACCCTGTGTTCCCTGCCCTCTCTGCTATTATCCTACTTTTAGTTTGGACTGTGTATACTCAGTCAGTCTAGGACTAGCATCACAGCCATAAATGCGCTTTGGCAGCATAGTTCCATTGCTCAGTAGTATAAACTTTATGACTACCACTGCTGCACTTGAGGTGGCCTTCCTACTGCTTATGCTGAACTGGAGGTCAAATGTCATCTTATGACCAACCATATTGGGTGACAATATATTAGGTTTACCTTTATTGACTGGTTTGGTGCCTGTTTTCTTTGACATAGCACTACTACTGGGTACTATGTATTAGTGATTTCCTGTGATATTGTATGTTTGTACATGTAGAATCCTCCTTGTTAGGTTAATAGGATGCTAGGTAAATTTTGTTTTTTGTTTTTTTTTGCTCCTCTGTATTCGTTGGATCTGTGGTTGATTTCTTTTGGCTGTTCTGTGTCTCACAGGCTTCAGGTCCAATTGCTTTTTCCTGGCTTCCAGAGAGTTCTGGGAGATAGGATTGGAGCAAGACAAATAGGCGGTATGAATATTTATGGTGCTGCAGCCAATACCTAGGTAGGTGCACCTAGGAGGTGGCTGAGAAGGCTCATAAATAGTCTGAGGCTGAGAACAGTAGGTTCTTGTCCTGGAGGAGAAGTCCCCAGCCTGGAGCGTGTCTGCCACTCTGGGTAGATTGCTGGAGTTTGCTTGATAATCATTGAGGTCCCAGCTGTGGCATAGCTGGAGGGCCTATTTCTAAACTTTTTGCTTTATTAAGTTCTGGTCTGGAGACCTCATGGAAGAGTGCCAGGTGGAAGCTGTGGTTGATTTCTTTTGGCTGTTCGGTATCTCACAGGCTTCAGGTCCAATTGCTTTTTCCTGGCTTCCAGCGAGTTCTGGGAGATAGGAATGGAGCAAGACAAATAGGCGGTATGAATATTTATGGTGCTGCAGCCAATACCTAGGTAAGTGCACCGAGGAGGTGGCTGAGAAGGCTCATAAATAGTCTGAGGCTGAGAACAGTTGGTTCTTGTCCTGGAGGAGAAGTCCCCAGCCTCTGGGCAGATTGCTGGAGTTTGCTTGATAATCACTGAGAGCCTAGCTGTGGCATAGCTGGAGGGCCTATTTCTAAACTTTTTTCTTTATTAACTTCTGGTCTGGAGACCTCATGGAAGAGTGCCAGGTGGAAGCTGAAAGGAGTTCAGCTGCCCTGGGGCATTGTGAGCTTTAAAGTGTCCCAGCTTATTGAGGCTCCAACTAGGAATGATGCTCTGTTGGACCTGGTGATCTCAAACCATGCAGAGCTTATTACTAATGTTCATATAAAATAACATCTGGGTAGCAGTGACCATGATATCATTTGATGTTAGCTGTAAGCAAAAAACAAATACATGAAAGATAAAAACACTAAAATTTTAAGCAAATTTTCCAAGGATGAGGGCTGCTCTGCAGAATTTAGACTGGGAGTGAATTTTGGCATCGATAAACACAGAACAGAAATGGGAATCCTTCAGGTTGTGAACTCACTGCAAAGTATATTCCCATGGGCAATAAATTTAAAAAAGGCTAAAAATAAAACCTATGTGGCTCACGGCCAAAGTTAAAAAAGCTATAAACAATAAGAAAAAGAGCTTTTAAAAAATATAAAAATGAAGGTACACTAATGTCGTTTAAATGTTACAAAGAACATAACAGAATATGTAAAAAGGAAATCAAGGATGCAAAAACTCAAAACAAAAGACAGATTGCAAAAAATAGTATGACAAACCCCCCAAAAAATCTTCAAATATATTAATAGTGAAAAGGTCAGGTCTTAGCTTGTAGGCCCTTTACAAAATAATCTAGAGTGGGTGACTGGGGACAATGAAAAGGCAAATTTATTAAATAGATTCTTCAGCTCTGTGTATAAAAAGGAGCATGGGGGAAAGCATGTCCATAATGGAGATGGTAGTGATACAGCCCCAAATGATCCACAGTGGCTCAAAAGTGATATGGTTCAGAAATATTTAGACAGAATAAAGGTTGCTAAAGCACCTGAACCAGATGGCATCCACCCACAGATCCTAAAATAATTAAGCTCTATAATTTCAAAGCCATTGTTTCTAATTTTTAGGGACCCATTGATGGGAATGGTACAACTGGATTGGCGTAGGGCCAATGTGATGCCTATATTTAAAAAGGGAACAAAGTCTTGACCTGTTAGTTTAACTTCTATAGTCGGGAAGATACTGGAGAGTTTAATAAAAGACCACATAGATGAGTTCTTGCTGGAAAAAAAATATTTTAGGCAACAGACCTCATGGATTCATGAAAGACAGAAGTTGTCAAACTACCGTATATACTCAGAGTATAACAGAGTTTTTTAGCCAATTTTTTAGGCTTAAACCCCCCTCCCCCCGCTTATATGCGAGTGAGCTGTACAGCAGCCATATCTTTGATTACTAAAACAGTGGTCTCCCACTGTGTTATGCAGTCTGTTCGGCCATCCATTGTAAAAAACCTCCGCCTCCTCCTCGTCCGTGATAGAGGAAGACAGAATACAATGCTGGGAAACTGGATCAGCGTTCGGTCCATCATGAACGAGGAGGAGGCGGGGCTTTGTTACAATGGACGGCTGCACAGATTGCATAACACAGTGGGAGACACCTGCTGTTTTAGTAATAAAAGGTATGGCTGCAGATGGGCACAATGAGTCTGAAAATGGGGGCAATGAGGCTGCAGATGGGCACAATGAGTCTGAAAATGGGGACAATGAGGCTGCAAATGGGCACAATGAGGCTGCAATTTGGCACAATGAAGCTGTAAATGGGCACTATGAGGCTGCAATTGGGCACTATGAGGTTGCAATTGGGCACAGTGAGGTTGCAATTGGGCACAATGAGGCTGCAAATGGGCATAATGAGGCTACAGATGGGCACAGTGAGGCTGAAAATGGACACAGTGAGGCTGTAGATGGGTATTGTTGACCCAGTAGCTGCTGCATTTTCCCACCCTAGGCTTATACTCGAGTCAATAAGTTTTCCCAGTTTTTTGTGGTAAAATTAGGTGCCTCGGCTTATATTTGGGTCGGCCTATACTTGAGTATATACAGTAATCTGGTTTATTTTTATGAAGCGATAAGTAAAACCTTGGACAGGGGGGTGGCTGTGAACATGGTATACTTGGATTTTGCAAAACAGTTTGACACAGTTCCCCACACATGGCTAATGTGTAAGTTAAAGTCTACAGGCTTGAAAATAGTTTGTAAATTAATAGAAAACTGGCTAAAAGACAGAATTCAGAGAGTAGTGATTAATGATTTTTATTCTGAATGGTCTAATGTTATCAGTGGTGTACCCCAAGGTTCAGTGTTAGGACCCTTACTTTTTAATACCTTTATAAATGATATAGGGTCTGGGATTAAAAGTACAATTTCAGCCTTTGCAGATGACACCAAACTATGCAGAGGAATTGCATCCTTACCGGATGTCTCCAATTTACAAGCCAACCTCAATGCTCTATCTAATTGGGGGAATATGTGGCAGATGAGGATTAATGTTGATAAATGTATGGTTAAAGTTATGCACTTGGGGGCTAAGAATATGCATGCATCATACATACTAGTGGGAGTACAACTGGGGGAATCCATAGTGGAGAAGCATTGGGGGTTTGGATAGATCATAAGCTCACTAATAACATAAATGCCAAGCTGCAGTTTCCAACGTGAGTAAAGTCCTTTCTTGTATTAAGAGAGGTATGGACTCCAGAGAGGGAGAGATATCATTTTCCCATGTACAAATCATTAGTAAGACCTCATCTGGAATATGCAGTTCAGTTTTGGGCACCAGTTCTCAGAAAGGATATCATGGAACTGGAGAAAGTGCAGAGAAGGGCAACCTAACTGATAAGGTGCATGGAGGAGCTCAGCTATGAGGAAAGATTAGAGGAACTGAATTTATTATCTCTTGAGAAGAGAAGATTAAGGGGGGATATGATCAACATGTACAAATATATAAGGGGTCCATATAGTAAACTTGGTGTTGAGTTATTCACTTTGTCAACACAGAGGACAAGGGGGCAATCTTTACGCCTAGAGGAAAAGAGATTTATTCTCTAAATAAGGAAAGGTTTCTTCACAGTAAGAGCTGTGAAAATGTGGAATAGACTCCCTCCAGTGGTGGTTCTGGCCAGCTCAGTAGATTGCTTTAAGAAAGGCCTTTCTTAAATGCACACAATATAACTGGGTACTAACATTTATAGGTAAAGTTGATCCAGGGAAAATCTGATTGCCTTTTGGGGGTCAGGAAGGAATTTTTTTACCTGCTGTAGCAAATTGGAGCTTTGCTGGGGTTTTTCGCCTTTCTCTGGATCAACTGAGGGTATAGGATTGGTAAATGGGATGTTTGATAATATTTTTTATTTATTTATTTTTATGGTTGAACTAGATGGACTTGTGTCTTTTTGCAACCTGACTAACTATATAACTATGTAACTATGTCCCAGTTCTTTGGTCCAGTTCTTTGAAGGTCTCAATGCTGGCTATTTCTCCTTTGTTCTTGGCATGGAGACTGTTTAGCGATTCTGGAGCATTCCATATCACCGTACATCCTATCCAAGTGTATTCAGCAATAAATACATCCCTTAGAATGTTTTCTTGGGAGTGTGCCTGAACAGGGCTCTGTTGGTGCTGGAAATCTCTGCACTAGAGAAGAAAAGCTCTGGTCGTCATTATCTATGCTGCTGCTACACAAGAGTTAGAGGAGCTGATATATTTGGAAAAGGAGAAGGAAAGGAACACAGGGCCCATCCTAATCAGTGGCTCCTACAGAGGTAGCACTACAAATGCTAGGTGAAAAGAAAGGGGTAAAAAAGCCTGATAAAAGAAAACGAATGCAGCCACCACAGCAAAAATCTCGTAAGCTGTATTATATTAAATGCTTATTTTTGAGTTTAGAAACATTTAAAAGTATCCTACATATATCAAAATAGCACATTTGGTCTGATCACAGAGAGTTCCCTCCATTACATAGTTAGATTGAGAAAACACGTCATCCACTGACTTAAGCTCATAGTAAAGTATATAAATAAATGGATTAATTAAAATTCTGCATGTATTACCCAAGCCATTAAAGAGTTACAAGAGAGTGCCTGAGGCTGTGTGGACACATAGGCATCAGAGCACAGAGGTGTTACGCATGCACAGGAGTCACAGGAGGTGACAAGATGCTCAGTGGTTCACTGGGGTCATAAGGTGCACAGGGAGCACTGGGGTCACTGGATGGCACAAGATGCTCCTGGAACATTAGATGACATAGGATGTTCTGGGGTCACTGGATGACACAGAATTGCAAAGGAGTCACAGGGGTCACAGGGGTCACTGTAAACACAGAAGTCACAAGATCGGGAAGGACAAGGCTGCACACATGAGACACTGAAGGCACCGGAGTGCAAAGGGCTCACTTTAGGCAGAGGAGCAACTAGGGGTCTTAGGGGTCACCAGGGACAAAAAGTAATTGGAAACATGGGGGGTGAGCTTAGGTGAAATGACATCTTCCATGAATATGGAACAAAATGTGACCAAACCCTTTAAGTAGGCAACAATCAGAAATGCCGGAGTGGGAGACTGGATCCCAGTATGCCAGGTGAAATAAAAAAATATTATTGTATTAAGTGAAAAAAAATTAATATATGTATTTTTAAAATAAAGATGGTATAATTACATAAATTTGTCTTTATAATAGCTTTCTTTAATCTTCTGTACAGGGCCATCCTGGAACACACCAGCCTGTCTGACAGAAGCCAGTCAAATGGCCGGCTTCTGTTGAATGGGCGCGCTGGAAAACCAGTGTCTGTTCAGATAGGCACAGATTTGCAAAAGTGAATACTATCACCAGTAATTTGGGGACATTGAGACTTTGTTCACAACACTACTGTGTGGGAAAATTTGCAAAACCATGATGTTCCTGCAATGCCCCAAAATATGTCTTCACTTTACAGATGCGTGACGGTGCCCTTAAAGTGGTTGTAAACTCTCCCTCACAACTTTGTCCCATGTAAATCAGCATACAAAACCCTAATGAACACTGCTTGTAGATATCTCCTTACTTGCTTAGTATTGTTGTAATCCTTTTTGTTCTTTAGAATGACGTCACTGAGCATGCCCAGATCTCCCCTGATTTATAGAACACTGTGTGTACTTGTCTATCTATTATCAGGACTTCCTACAGCACAACACTGAAATCCCAGGAGACTGCAGAATCATTCAGAGCTTCCTCCTACACCCCATGTGACCATGTGACATCACATGTAGCGTAAACCAGGGCATGGAACAGCATTACTACAGTCTTATCAGGTGAAGCTGATAAGACTGACAAAAGCAAGCACTAGATAATCGGCACAAGTAAATACTATGAAATAAAACAAGTCAGCTATGAACAGGGAAGCAGGGTTGCCATATAAATGTTGGATTGAGAAGGAGGCTTGGTTAATAGTACAGGAAGTGCTCAATGTAAGGGTGGAAATACACTCCACTGTGGACTGAAAAAAAAGATGGCGCTGTCTAACCCCTGGAAACAAGTTTTTTAAAGTTTCTTTAAACTGTAAGGAATATGCGATTTGGGCTTGATTACAGTGGCTATAGTTTGATAAATACTTATTATAATGGACTAAATGAAAAGAAGCATCAGAGTGGGAGAGTCTACTTCCTCTTTAATTACTTTTTTCATGTATATGGAGATGATTGCAGATTTTTTTTTTCTTGTTATATGTAGATATGTGCAGAGTAAAATATTTTGTATTAGACCCACGTCTAATTTTTTTTTACATTTGACGCAGGGTTCCCCTTAATATCCATACAAGACCTGAAGGGCCTGGTAATTGAATTTGAGAGACCCCCACACTTTTTATTTATTTACTTTTTTATGAATGACTTTCAATGAGTGTTCTCTGTATTACGGGAGCCGACAATTCATAATAGCTGCGAGTGATTTTAAAGGACTTTTTTACCTGCATAAATGACACTTTGTGCAGGGACAGTTCTAAGCACCAAAAACATGCGCCCCTTCACAGACATACTATAGACACCCCCCAGGTATGAAATTTAAAGGAATATTACACTTTTATTGTTTCACTTTAATCATTATTAAAATCACTGCTCCCAAAAAAACGGCCGTTTTAAAAACTTTTTTTTGCATTGATACATGTCCCCTGGGGCAGGACCCAGGTTCCCAAACACTTTTTAGGACAGTAACTTGCATATTAGCCTTTAAAATTAGCACTTTAGAATCTTTTCTCTCTGTCAAATATTTTCTCGATATAATCTTGGACTAATAGAGGTAAGGTTAGGCACATTCGACCACAGGTTCTATAGACACAGATTGTTATTGTCAGAGTCACGTCGAATCTCCTATTCTATATCGAACTGTTGTAACAACAAAAACGAAAATAAAGCATTCATTTATGTCGGATCTTTCGTTTTTCGGATTCTGTGCTTTCATTATTGTTTGTCAAAACGAAAACGAAAATACCTGAAATTCGGACAAAAACGAATGCACAAGTCTAGTTATATGTACATTCGATTGGAAACCTTGCTGTTTTTCAGAATGGGTTTATTTATTCATTGAAGAGACAAAAATCTTGTAATTTATACATACATTAATAAAAAAATATATGAAAACTGCTAATAATAACAAACTATTTTCTAGTGCAGCAAATATACTGTAACAAGATTGGATGTTATTTTACTGACTTAATTGTCTAATGTTCTAATGTCTTTCAGGCATCTCAAGCTCTTACAATGGTAAACCGATATCTCCTCAGATGCATGGGCTGTTTGCTGGTTTGGATAAAGCAGAAGCAGCTGTGAGCTCCATTCTTCACTCATCTGAACATAAAAACAAGATCAACATACTTAAAGAAAAACTGAAGTTAAAGCTTTGTAACATGGAAATCAGTGCAATCAATCTGGCAGTGCTGACGATCGTGCCTGAATCCATCTGCAAAGAAATTGAAAATGGGAAGATTACTGAGAAAACCATCATAGATTTCTTGAACAAGGACCCCATAACACACTTCAATGCTTTCTTCAAAAAATTTATGGAGAAAATAAATTCTGAAGCCAAAAAGTTTCAACTTTAAAGAAAGCAAAAGCCAAGTTATATTAATATAAACATTGTTTTCAGTGAACGAAAATGTATTGCTTTATTTTCTGAAACACATTGTGAATGATGAGTTGTGAAATACAGAATAAAATATAACTGCTTACCAATAGCAGATAATGACATATCTTTATTTTCTGATGCCGCGTACACACGATCGGAATTCTCATCTGAAAAAGCTCTGGTTTTCCCAACGGAATTCCGATGGAATTCCGCTCAAGCAGTCTTGCCTACACATGGTCATGCCAAATTCTGATCTTTTAGGACGCGGTGATGTACAACACATACGACGGGACTAGAAAAAGGAAGCTCAATAGGCAATAGCCAATAGCTTTTGTCTCACAGTTGATTCTGAGCATGCGTGATTTTTGGCATGTCGGAAATTGCATACACGGGATCGGAATTTCCGATAGAAAGTTTTTCCGTTGGGAAAATTGAGAACATACTATCAATTTTTGGCTGGCGGAAATTCGGACAGCTAAATTCTGATGGAGCATACACACGGTCACATTTTCCAATGTAAAGCTCTCATCGGTCTTTTTCTAGCCGGAATTCCGATCGTGTGTACGAGGCATGAGATGTACTAAGAAGTAGAATCAAAATGGTATCTGAAAGACAAATTTAATTTCTCCAATTTTAACCACTTTCAGACCGGACCATTTTGCTGGTAAATGACCAGAGGTCTTTTTACACTTTGGCACTGTGCTGCTTTAACTGGTAATTGCGCGGTCATGCAATGTTGTACCCAAACAAAATTTGCGTCCTTTTCTTCCCACAAATAGAGCTTTCTTTTAAAGGTATTTGACTGACTCTGCGATTTTTATTTTTTGCGATATAAACGTAAAAAGACCGCAAATTTTGAAAAAAAATGATATTTTCTACTTTTTGTTATTAGAAAAATCCAATAAACTCAATTTTAGTCATACATTTAGGCCAAAATGTATTCAGCCACATGTCTTTGGTAAAAAAAAAGTCAATAACTGTATATTTATTGGTTTGCGCAAAAGTTGTCACATCTACAAACTAAGGTACATTTTCTGGAATTTACGCAGCTTTTAGTTTATGACTGCCTATCTCATTTCTTGAGGTGCTAAAATGGCAGGGCAGTACAAAACCCCCCCAAATGACCCCATTTTGGAAAGTAGACACCCTAAGGAAATTGATAAGAGGCATGTTGAGCCCATTGAATATTTTATTTTTTGCCGCAAGCGATTGAATAATGACAAAAAAATATATATATTTTTTTTTTTACACAAAGTTGTCACTAAATGATAGATTGCTTACACATGCCATGGCTATATGTGGAATTGTACCCCAAAATACATTCTGCTGCTTCTCCTGAGTACGGGGATACCACATGTGGTCGACTTTTTGGAAGCCTAGCCGCGTACGGGGCCCCGAAAGCCAAGCACCGCCTTCAGGATTTCTAAGGGCATACATATGTTATTTTACTCCTCACTACCTATCACAGTTTTGAAGGCCATAAAATGCCAAGATGGCACAAAACCCCCACAAATGACCCCATTTTAGAAAGTAGACACCCCAAGCTATTTGCTGAGAGGCATGTTGAGTCCATGGAATATTTTATATTTTGCCACAAGTTCGGGAAAATTACAAACTTTATAAATTTTTCACAAAGTTGTCACTAAATGATATATTGCTCACACATGCCAGGGGCATATGTGAAATGACACCCCAAAATAAATTCAGCTGCTTCTCCTGAGTATGGGGATACCACATGTGTGGGACTTTTTGGGAGCCTAGTCGCGTACGGGGCCCCGAAAACCAAGAACCGCCTTCAGGATTTCTAAGGGTGTAAATTTTTGATTTCACACCTCACTACCTATCACAGTTTTGAAGGCCATAAAATGCCAAAATAGCACAAAACCCCCCAAAATGACCCAATTTTGGAAAGTAGACACCCCAAGCTATTTGCCGAGAGGCATGGTGAGTATTTTGCAGCTCTCATTTGTTTTTGAAAATGAAGAAAAAAAAAATAATGTATATTTTTTTTCTTTTTTTCAATTTTCAAAACTTTGTGACAAAAATGAAGGTCTGCAAAATACTAACCATACCTCTCGGCAAATAGCTTGGGGTGTCTCCTTTCCAAAATGGGGTCACTTTGGGGGATTTTGTGCTATCTGGGCATTCCATGGCCTCCGAAACTGTGATAGGCAGTGAGGAATGAAATCAAAAATTTACACCCTTAGAAATCCTGAAGGTGGTGCTTGGATTTTGGGGTACCGTACGCGGTTAGGCTCCCAAAAGGTCTCACACTTGTGGTATCCCCGTACTCAGGAGAAGCAACAGAATGTATTTTGGGGTGTAATTTTACATATAACCATGGCATGTTTGAGCAATATATCATTTAATGACAACTTTGTGCAAAAAAAAAAAAATAATAATAATAATGTATTTTTTCCACAACTTTTGTCAAAATATAAAATATTCCATGGACTCGACATGCCTCTCAGCAAATAGCTTGGGGGTGTCTACTTTCTAAAATGGGGTCATTTGGGGAGGTTTTGAACTGTCCTGGCATTTTATGCACAACATTTAGAAGCTTATGTCACACATCACCCACTCTTCTAACCACTTGAAGAAAAAGCCCTTTCTGACACTTTTTGTTTACATGAAAAAATATTTTTTTTTGCAAGAAAATTACTTTGAACCCCCAAACATGAAGTGTTTTTTTAAAGCAAAAGCCCTACCGATTAAAATGGTGGGTGTTTCATTTTTTTTTTTCACACGGTATTTGCGCAGCGATTTTTCAAATGCATTTTTTGGGGAAAAAACACACTTTTTTTTATTTTAATGCACTAAAAATCACTATATTGCCCAAATGTTTGATGAAATAAAAAATATGATCTTAGGCCGAGTACATGGATACCAAACATGACATGCTTTAAAATTGCGCAGAAACGTGCAGCGGCGACAAACTACGTACATTTTTAAAAGCCTTTAAATGCCTTTACAGGTGACCACTTTAGATTTACGGAGGAGGTCTACTGCTAAAATTAGTACCCTCGATCTGACCTTCGTGGTGATACCTCACATGCATGGTGCAATTGCTGTTTACATATGACACCAGACCAACGCTTGCATTCGATGTTGCGCCTTAGCAGGGGGGGACAGGGGTGTTTTTTTTTTTTTTTTTTTATTATTATTTATTTTGCTTTTTTATTTTATTTTTAAACTGTTCCTTTCATTTATATATATTTTTTTATGATTTTTATTGTTATCTCAGGGAATGTAAATATCCCCTATGATTGCAATAGGTAGTGACAGGTACTCTTTTTAAAAAAAATTAGGGTCTATCAGACCCTAGATCTCTCCTCTGTCCTCAAAGCATCTGACCACACCAAGATCGGTGTGATAAAATGCTTTCCCAATTTCCCAATGGCGCTGTTTACATCCCGCAAAATCTAAGTCATGAAATGCTCGTAGCTTCCGGTGTCTTAGGCCATAGAGATGATTGGAGCCATTCTGGTCTCTGATCAGCTCTATGGTCAGCTGGCAGAACCACCGGCTGCATTCTCAGGTTCCCTGTTGGGACAGGAGAGCCTGAGAAAACCATGGAAGATGGTGCGAGGGGGGGGGGACATTCCCTCCCACTGCTTGTAAAAGTAGTCTAGAGGCTAATTAGCCGCTAGGATTGCTTTTACATAAAAGTCAACCGCTGGCTGAAAAGAATGATACCAAGATGATACCTAAACCTGCAGGCATCATTCTGGTAAAAGGACTCAAAGTCCCGCAACATACCAGTATGTTGCTGGAACTGGTTGGGCATATATTGTAATTTTTTTTTTATGCAGCCTGTGGGCTGAACGAAAAAAAAATATTGATCGGTGGGTATGCCCACCATTAGATACCACCCTTCATCCACCCACTTTTAATGGTGGGCATACATGCACCATTTATATATGCCGAAGCATGGGGGCATCCTCCCGCAAAAGGTAGGAGCAGATCGCTCCTCCACCCCTTATGCCCCCATGCTTCGGCATATATGCTCTTTTTTAACTGTGGTGGTGAAATCACCCCCGACAGTGCTGGAGTCGCGGCTTTATGTATCATGGGAGCAAACGCTGTTGCTGTCAAGATAAATAAATCCACGCTGCAACTGAATGGCGTACCTGCTAAGCAAATGATGGTTAACAATAAAACAAAGTAACATTACAGTATAACAGTTATGCCCCGTACACACGAGCGGACTTTTCGACATCCAAACTCTGACGGACTGAGTCCGTCAGACTATCCGATCGTGTGTGGGCTGCAACGGACTTTAGCTTTGCTAAAGTCTGACGGACTTTAGAAATGAAGCATGCTTCAAATTTTCCCGACGGAACTCCGCCGGACCCGGTCCCCTTCGAAAAATTTGCTCGTGTGTGTGCTACTCCGACGGACTAAAACCGACGCTAGGGCAGCTATTGGCTACTGGCTATGAACTTCCTACGTCGAATCCAGTCGTACGTCATCACGTTCGAATCCGTCGGAGTTTAGTGTGATCGTGTGTGGCCAAGTCCGTTCGGCCGAAAAGTCTGTCAGAACTCCGTCGGAACTCCGGCAGAACTCCTTTGGAAGTCTGTCGGACATAAGTCCTCTCGTGTGTACGGGGCATAAGACGTACCATACCTGCAAAGCAAATACAAAAAAAAAAAATAGCAAAAAATAACACATTTAACACAATCTGTGCCTAAAATATATAGATGCCGAAGCATGGGGGCATCCTCCCGCAAAAGGTAGGAGCAGATCGCTCCTCCACCCCGTATGCCCCCATGCTTCGGCATATATGCTCTTTTTTAACTGTGGTGGTGAAATCACCTCCGACAGTGCTGGAGTCGCGGCTTTACGTATCGTGGGAGCAAACGCTGTTGCTGTCAAGATAAATAAATCCGCTCTGCAGCAGAATGGCGTACCTGCTAAGCAAATGATGGTTAACAATAAAACAAAGTAACATTACAGTATAACAGTAGGACTTACCATACCTGCAAAGCAAATACAAAAAAAATAGCAAAAAATAACACATTTAACACAATCTGTGCCTAATATATATATATGCCGAAGCATGGGGGCATCCTCCCGCAAAAAAGTTATGCCGCGCACATACATTCAAACTTTTCCACGGGCAAGCCCTCCGTCAGAATTTTGACTGTATGTAGGCGGCATTAGGAGCAAAATCGCTCCTCCACCCCTTATGCCCCCATGCTTCGGCATATATGCTCTTTTTTAACTGTGGTGGTGAAATCACCTCCGACAGCGCTGGAGTCGTGGCTTTACGTATCGTGGGAGCAAACGCTGTTGCTGTCAAGATAAATAAATCCACGCTACAGCTGAATGGCGTACCTGAAAACAAAAAATGGTTAACAATAAAACATTGCAGAATAGAATACAGTACAAAGGAGCAGAACAATAGAGAGAGAATAGAGAGAGAGAGAACAATAAAACGACAACTATTTTTGTTTTTTTTTATTTTATATATTTTTTTTTTTTTTTTGTTTTTTTTACTATTTTTTTTTTTTTTTAACACTTTTTTATGTAACTTTAACACTTCTGTTGTAACGGTTCCAGCGGTTTGGGTCTCTCAAAATGCGATGGCATCTTGGGAGACCCTGTGAACGTGTGCCTAGCCTGTGCAATGCTGTACCCTACGCTAATACTCAACTAGTGAATGGTAGCGTTCAAAACATTCACCAATGCAAAGACCAGGATTGTCAGGACAGCGGGGACAATAATGACGGGTGTCACGCCTATATCCGCGCTTTCTGCAGACACGACATTTTCTTTGGGGGGCTCGTTGGGTAGGGGTACTCGGGATGACATAAGAATAATGCCTCTCATGCAGCCGGCTTACTGCATCTGGTAGGGGAAGGTGAGGTGGAGCACCGCCTGGATACAGAAGGGCTCTGACGATATCCTCCTGGAATTTAAGGAAGGATCCAGTCCGTCCTGAAGCTTTGTGTAGTACATAAGCATTCAGTATAGCCAATTGGAATAAATAAACAGACACTTTTTTGTACCAACGTCTGGCCTTACGGGCAACTAGATACGGCGCCAACAACTGGTCATTGAGGTCCACCCCTCCCATGTTAAGGTTATATTTGTGGACACAGAGGGGTTTCTCCACAATACCAGTCGCCGTAGGAATTTGGACCGTCGTGTCTGCATGAAGGGAGGTAAGAACGAAAACATTCTTATTATCCCTCCACTTCATAGCGAGCAAATTATTACTGCGCAAGCAGGCTCTCTCCCCCAGCCTAAGATGGGACTCTACAAGCCGCTGGGGAAAGCCCCGGCGATTAGGTCGCACGGTGCCACATGCTCCAATCTGCTGATCAAACAAGTGACTAAACAGTGGCACGCTTGTGTAATAATTGTCCACGTACAAGTGGTACCCCTTTCCGAATAAGGGTGACACCATGTCCCACACTATCTTGCCAGCGCTTCCTATGTAGTCAGGGCAGTTCTCCGGCTCTACGTGACTATCTTTACCCTCATAAACCATGAAACTACGTGTATAGCCTGTGGCCCTGTCACAGAGCTTATACATCTTGACCCCGTATCTGGAACGCTTGTTGGGGACGTATTGTTTGAATGACAAGCGACCAGAAAACTTAATCAGGGACTCATCAACGCAGACAACTTGATCGGGAGTAAACAAGTCTGCAAAACGTTGGTTGAAGTGGTTTATGAGGGGCCGAATTTTGTAGAGCCGATCGTATTCAGGGTCTCCACGAGGACGACAGAGTTCATTGTCGCTGAAGTGCATGAACCGCAAAATCATCTCGTATTGTGCCCTGGACATGGAAGCAGAGAACACGCGCATATGGTGAATTGGGTCAGTGGACCAATATGACCGCAACTCACTCTTTTTGGTTATGCCCATGTTGAGGGAGAGGCCCAGAAAGATTTTAAATTCGGAAACCGTAACTGGTTTCCATTGTTTGGCAAGGGCGGACTGGGGAATAGTGGCGATGTGTTGACCAGCGTACAAATTGGTTTGGTCCACAATAGATCTATAGAGATCCTCGGTGAAAAACAGTGAGTAAAAGTCAAGTGTCGTAAAATCAACTGTTTCCACGTTAATGCCAGGTTGGCCAGTGAATGGGGGAAGTACGGGTTCTGCAGAAGATGTGGGCACCCAAATAGGATTGGCGAATTCTGCAGGAAGGGCACTATGGGTACGACGGGCCTGTCTTTGTCTTCTTCATGGTGGCAGCGGGACACTACTTGTGCTTGCCACCTCGCCAGCTTGAACTGCACTTATGGGACTTGCCACGTCACCACGTGTTACTGCAGTGCTGGATGTAGGTCCAGGGTGTACTAGGCCGCTGGTGCTTGCCAGTTCACCAGAAGGATGAGCGGCTCTAGTACGTCTCTGCTCCATATGAGTGACCTGCGGTTTCTGCACCTGAACAACAGAATACATTCGGGATTGGGCACACCTGTCCTTAACAGGGGCCTCATCTCCGTCGTCAGAGCTATCTGTCATGGAGCCGCTGTCCTCTACAGGATCGTATTCTGAGCCTGAATCTGACAGATGAGTGACGTCCTCTTCACTATCTGTCATGCTCAGAAACGTGTAGGCCTCTTCACTAGTGTACCTTCGCTTTGCCATTTTGGGCTCTAAATTTAGGGGTACACTAGTGAGACTCACAGGTAAAAAAGCACCTAGCCTGTCAGCGACTGTTTCAAAATGCTACAAAAAAAACTGTTAGCGATCGCAGGGATCAAGCCTGACTCTGCGAACGCTGCAGTTATGTGTGTTGTGTTTTGTAAGTGACAGTGATCGATCGATACTGCACTTGGGTGGGCTGGGCTGGGCTTGGCGGAGGGGCTAAACGCAGGTGCTAGCAGGTATCTGGGCTGATCCCGCTAACAATGCGTTTTGGGAAACCTAAAATGCTGGCAACGCTAATATAGATCTGATCAGATACTATATTACTAAGGGAGGTGTATGCTTTGCGCGTGGGTGTTAGCGGTACTGGCACTAACCTGACGCTGGGGCGACGCAGACCTTATCTGACCCTCAAACTTATATCACCCGCCGGGTGATCAGGGGGTTAAACCTTTATTAGGTAATAAATGGCGGGTGCCCTGAAACAAAAAAAAAATAACTAACCAACCAGCGTCACCTGTAACAGTTATATGGTGATCACTGGTGAAAGGGTTAACTGGGGGGCAATCAGGGGGCTATGCGGTAGTATATGGGGGTCCCTGACGCTATAAAAAGTGAAAAGTAAATACTAACCTGCCTAACTAGCGCCACCTGTGACACTAATACAGCGATCAGAAAAACGATCGCTTATTAGTGACACATTGGCGACGGGGGGTGATCACGGGGTTAAACCTTTATTGGGGGGGTTAGGGGGGCACCCTAGAGCTAAAGGGGGCTAACCCTAACTGCCCTAACAGTTATTACAGTCACAAATGACACCAATGCAAAAAAAAAAAAATGCAATTGGTGTCACTGTGACTGGGGGGGGGGGCAGGGGTGATTGGGGGGTGATTGGGGGTGATCGGGGGGGGGAAGTGTGCCTGGCGTGTTCTACTGTAAGTGTAGTGTTGGGTGCAACTCACCGATCCTCTCTCCTCGGTGCCGGAACGAAAAAGACCGACACGAGGAGAGATTACATCACTTCCTCTGCCTGTGTTTACAATACAGGAGAGGAAGTGATGTCACCGAGCATTTTCATTCGTCGGGAGCGATCGCGAGGGGGTGGCCATGAATGAATGGCCGCCCCCTCATCCCGGATCGCTCCCGTACGATTACCGACCGCCGCAGGCACCGGGGGGGGGCCCGATCGGGCCCCCCACCCGCGGGAAGGCAGGGACGTACAGGTACGCCCATATGCCTGCCTGTGCCATTCTGTCGACGTACATCGTCGTGCGGCGGTCGGGAAGTGGTTAAACATAGTCTATTGCTCTGAAAGTGAGTCCATCAGGGGGTTCAAACATTTTTTCAGCTGGGTTAGAATCACCCAAAATTACCAAAAAGCAATACAAAAGTATTTCTTTAAATAAGTATCTGCTTGTAAAATAATTTTAAAAGCAATTACTACAAAAGTGGTCCCTCATACTTTTGCTCAATGCATCCTACATAACAATATAGGGTATACCAAGTAATTAATCTAATAGAACTAACAAACAATAACAATCAAAAATCTTAAGAATTAAAGTAAAAGAAAATGCATGTTTTTAGTTTTGGATACAGTGGAGAGGGAATAGAACATATGTATACATACAGTATCTCTTTTTTTTTATGTGACAACACTGAAGAAATGACACTTTGCTACAATGTAAAGTAGTGAGTGTACAGCTTGTATAACAGTGTAAATTTGCTGTCCCCTCAAAATACCTCAACACACAGCCATTAATGTCTAAACTGCTGGCAACAAAAGTGAGTACACCCCTAAGTGAAAATGTCTAAATTGGGCCCAAAGTATAAATATTTTTTGTGGCCACCATTATTTCCTAGCACTGCCTTATCCCTCTTGGGTTCACTTCTCCTCTTCCACTCCTCCATGACGAAATCACAGAGCTGGTGGATGATAGAGACCTTGGGCTCCTCCGTCTTCCATTTGAGGATGTCCCACAGATACTCAATAGGATTTAGGTCTGGAGACATGCTTGGCCGGTCCATCACCTTTACCCTCAGCTTCTTTAGCAAGGTAGTGGTCGTCTTAGAGGTATGTTTGGGGTTGTTATCATGTTGGAATACTGCCCTGTGGCCCAGTCTCCGAAGGGAGGGGTTCATACTCTGCTTTAGTATGTCACAGTACATGTTGGCATTCATGGTTCCCTCAATGAACTGTAGCTCCCTAGTGCCGGTAGTGCTCATGCAGCATCAGACCATGACACTCCCATCACCATGTTTGACTGTAGGCAAGACACACTTGTCTTTGTACTCCTCACCTGGTTGCCACCACACACACTTGACACCATCTGAACCAAATAAGTTTACCTTGGTCTCAGACCATGGGACTAGATTCCAGTAATCCATGCTCTTAGTCTGCTTGTCCTCAGCAAACTGTTTGTAGGCTTTCTTGTGCATCATCTTTAGAAGAGGCTTCCTTCTGGGATGACAGCCATGCTCACCAATTTGATGCAGTGTGGGGCTTATGGTCTGAGCACTGACAGGCTGACCCCCCCCACCCTTCAACCTCTGCAGCAATGCTAGCAGCACTCATACTTCTATTTCCCAAAGACAGCATGGATATGACGCTTAGCATGTGTACTCAACCTCTTTGGTCAACCATGGCAAGGCCTGTTCTAAGTGGAATCTGTCCCTTTAAACCACTGCATGGTCTTGTCCACCGTGCTGTAGCTCAGTATCAGGGTCTTAGCAATCTTCTTATAGCCTAGGCCATCTTTATGTAGAGCAACAATTATTTTTTTCAGATCCTCAGAGAGTTCTTTGCCATTAGGTGCTTCCATTGACCAGCATGTGAGAGTGAGAGAGATAACACCAAATTTAACACACCTGCTCCCCATTCACACCTGAGGCCTTGTAACACTAATGAGTCAAATGACACCGGGGAGGAAAGATGGCTAATTGAGCCAAATTTGGACATTTTCACTTAGGCGTGTACTCACTTTTGTTGCCAGCGATTTAGACATTAATGGCTGTGTGCTGAGTTATTTTGAGGGGACAGCAAATTTACACTGTTATACAAGCTGTACATTCACTACTTTACATTGTAGCAAAGTGTAATTTCTTCAGTGTTGTCACATGAAATATAATAAAATATTTGCTTTCCTAACACTAAATCGCCTCTCCGCCAATCAGGTTCTCGGATCTGTTACCAGTCATCTGATTGGCTGAAAAAACAGGTCTTGTGATTGGACACCAGGTGTCCAATCATAAAAGAGGACGGGAAGAGAGGGCGGGAGAAGACATCGAGGAGCTGTTTCACTGAGACAGGTAAGTGCAAAAGGGGGGCCTGCGGGGGGCACACTGGCAGCATTTGATGGGGCATAGTGGGAGCAATTGATGAGCACAGTGGCGACAATTGATGGGCACAAGCGGCTGTATATTATGGGCACAAGTGGCTGCATTTGATGGGCACAAGTGGCTGCATATGATAGGCACAAGTGGCTGTGTATGATGGGCACAGTGGCTGCAGTTGATAGGCACAGTGAGGCGCCCCCCCCCCCCAAAAAAAAGATATGAGCACAAGTCACCACTGCAATGGGGACACTAGTTCTAATGACCCTGGTAACAACTTTGAAGAGATTTCCTCCCACTTGCTGGTTTGGCTATGGAAAAACAAGTAAAGAGAAATCTATCCAATCGGGCGCAGATGGAAAAAAAAAACTTAGAGGGGTTAAAACCTTCCCTTACTCTATCCAAAATGAACAGAAAGCTTTGCATTCAGTTCTACTTTAAATATCAGTATGTTTTAATATTGTAATTGTTTGTTTCTATATATGCTTTAGTTACATATGCATACAATTGCATTGATGTTTGTTTATCATAAAAAAAAAAAAAAGTATGGTGCTGACACTAGATAAATAAGCCAGTGATTAGTGCTTAAAAAAAAAAATGTAAATGAATTTGCCGCTGTCCCTTTAAGTATTTTAGCACACTATAAACGTGGTTAAGAAATTAAAAGTAGGTGCTTGCAATAATCAAATTAGAAGATAACAACAAAATGATTGCTCATAAATAAAAATCAATGGTCATGGCATATAAAAAGTCTGTAGCTTTAAGATTGACCAGTTTAAGGGTTCCCCTACACCTGAATTAAAGTGATTCTTGTGGCAATTTTCCTCTCAAGTCCAACTGCTAGTGCCACCAGGTGAGGTGTGAAGTGCTCACTCATCAGAAAAGATTAACCCTTGAATCCAGGAAGGTCCATATACACTTTGTGAAACAGTAAAGATAACTCCACAGCTTTACATACAGTATTTAACCACTTAAATACAGGGCATTTTCACACCCATCCTGCCCAGGACAGTTTTCAGTTTTCAGCGCTGTTACGCTTTGAATCAAAATTGTGCGGTCATACAACACGGTACCTAGAGTTGCCACCTCATCCCTTTAAACCCGAACACATATGAATTACACAGGTTCTGAGGCTAATTTCATGCAGATAAGGCACCAAGTGAGTTTAATTATCACCTTAATCAGCCACAGAAACGGTGTAATTAATATGTGTTCGGTTTTAAAGGGATGAGGTGGCAACCCTAACTGTACCCATATGACATTTAGATTTTTCCCACAAATAGAATTTCTTTTGGTGGTATTGGATCACCTCTGTGGTTTTTATTTTTTGCGCTATAAACAAAAAAGACTGACAACTCTGAAATAAAAACCCCAAATTTTTTTTCTTTTTGATATAATAAATATCCCATTTACAAAAAAATAAAAATAAAAGTTTAGTCCGATATGCATTCTTCTACATATTTTTGGTAAAAGAAAAAAAAATGCAATAAGCATATATTGATTGGTTTGCGCAAAAGTTATAGCACCGACAAAATAGGGGATAGGTGCTTGGCATTGTTATTTTTATTTTTTTTACTAGTAATGGTGGCGATCTGCGATTTTTGTCAGAACTACGATATTGCGGCGGACAGATCGAACAGTTTTGACACTTTGGGACCATTCAAATTTATACAGCGAACATTGCTATAAAAATCCACTGATTACTGTATAAATGTCACTGGCAGGGAAGGGGTTAACACTTGGGGCGATCAAGGGATTAAATGTGTTACCTAGAGAGTGATTCTAACTGTGGGGAGAGGGAACTGACTGGGGGAGGTGACCAATCGGTGTTCCGCTGTACTGGGAACACACGATCGTTCACCTCTCCCCTGACAGGACGTGGATCTGTGCGTTTACACACACAGATCCACGTCCCTGCACTGTGACCGGCAAACGTGGGCGACAGGCGGACATTACGGCCGCCAGGCATGCGCATTGGCTCCCAAGAGACGCGACGGACGCACGCATGCACCCCCTAGCAGCCGGGAAGCCGAGGATGTCATATATTGGCTGCCCAGGATGAGAGAGCCACCTTACAGCCGTCACCTGACTATACGCAGGATGGGAAGAAGTTAAAACTGGCTCACAGTAATGGTTCCCCAGTGCCGCCTCCATCTCTTCATCACAGCTCACAAGAAGCACCAAGTAACAAGAGAAATGCTCATATTGTAGTACTTATTGTCACTATTAAGATAAAATTCTATAAAAATTTTTAATATATTGCACTCACATAGAATGGTGCTGATAAGGGAACCAGAATACACAGCCTTGTGTATAGAGGAGGCCATGCCTCTCCACTCTCACCAGAGGCGGCGTGCGCTCCAAATACTGGAGGTACTCACCCGAACATGATGTGACCAGATGCCAAAAATGGGGACCAATGTCCTGCCTCAACACGGTTCAGCAATCGGCCACCATATTCCTGGAGACTTAACTATCCCATGGCTGTATGTGATTGGTGGACCAGATTAATGCATGTTAAAAGGTACTGTATATTTGGCGATCCCACTGTTTCACAGTAAACTAAAGGCAGACTAATGCGCAAAAACCAAAGTGAACAGCTAGAGCAAATCCACGCAGACCAACAGAAGCTGACAAACATAAAAAAAGTGTTCATACACAAAAAGCAATCAAATAAAAATAAATATGTGGTGCTAACTGCAGTAAGAAAAAGTGTGTAATCAAGCTGAATCAAATAAATAAACAAAAACAAGCAGCAGTGTAACATCACCAGATTGACTAAATCCTTATGAGAAAAGAAACCAATAATAATCAGACGTAACCAGTATAGCTCTAAAAATGCATAGGAGTGGATAGAGTGGATAGCAATCACAAAACAAAACAATTAACCAAAAATCGCATAAAGTAAAAAAAAGTTACAAAGAATCGCATAAAGTGCTAAAATCTTCACATAAAGTGCAAGGAGTGGATAGCAATCACATAAAATGCATAGGAGTGGATAGCAATCACATAACGGAACAATTAACCAAAAAAATTGCATAAAGGGCCAAACTCTTCACATAAAGTGCAAGAAGGATCCAGTAGGAATAGGAAGGTCTAAAGTGCATAAAGGTGCAAACAAAACCATAAATAACATAAAAAATCACATAAAATGCAAAAAAATGCTAAAGTGCAATGAATCGCATAAAATGCAAAATAATAAATGTCAATGTAAAAAAAAATTTAAAAAAAAAAAGGTGCAAAGTCCAATCTGTGCAGTAAAGTGCAAACGTGAATGTACTGAATCTTCACGTTTCACGTACATGTTTCCCCCAGCCTCTTACCTCCAAAGAAGACCCTTAAGGTCAGAATGAGCCTGTAATCTGAAGGCAATGGTAGGTAAGCCAGCAATCGATCGATCTCCTCCGAACTACACAGCACACAATGGATCTCGAGTGGGGAGCTTCAAACTCAGCAGATGAGGTAAAGGCATGTGAAGAAGAAAAGCATCCCCATTGTGCAGTAGTTTAAAACAAATTTAATAGTTAAAAATAATATATAACCTTACATCAAAAGTATAGGTAAAACAGCGCTGGACACGGTACTTCCTGGTCTTGGCCGCGATCGGAAGTAACGACACCTGACTCCTCCCTGGCGCATTGCGTCACTGCTCACGTGACTTCATCAAAGGGTGATGGAGTCAGGTGACAGGTGTCTTTATATAGAGCCCATAATAAAGGCAAGGAAGAAAATCAATAATCAATCTAAGAAAAAATACATAAAAAACATATCTCATACAACTGGAATGTGATCCTAATAGATAAATCTATAGAAATAATAAAAATTAAGCAATGAGTAAATATAAAAATAAATAAATTCAGGTAAAAGAAATATATATAAAATCCACATATAACAGCGCCATCTAGTGGTGACCAATTAGATAAACTCAAGAAGTAGAAAAGTAACCCACAAAGGACATCTAAAGCCCCATACACACTATCAGTTTTTCTGCTGAGTTTTTCCTTCAGGTTTACCAAAACCATGTAGTGCAAGGGCCTGGCTGATTGCATACACATTGAAACTCCTAAGATTTGACCTCATACTACATGGTTTTGGTAAATCTGAAGGAAAAACTCAGCAGAAAAACTGATAGTGTGTATGGGGCTTAATGGTTACTACATAAAATTACAATCCTAGAAACAGAAAAAAATAACAGCTAAATTCCCCATAAGTGCACGTAATGTAAATGGCTAATGATTGGGATAGACTGTTGACTTCTTATTCCTTTGTTGTTTTTTATTGGAGTTTCTATTGCCTTTATTATGTGCTTTTTCTAAGTTAAGCTAAATTATGGCTTAAATGGCTAATTTAGGCCATAGTAAGTTAGTGATAGGAACGTGTTTCTTGCTCTGTTCTGCAGGCAGGGCCACCATCAGGGGGGACAGTCGATAAAACTGTAAGGAGCCCCAGGGCCCGAGGAGCCCACCCGGGCCAGAAGAAGGCAGGACGGGTGAAGGGGAGCCTCGTTGTGCACTATAGAAACGATCTTGCAGCTTCTTCTGCTCTCTGCATCATTGAGCTCAGACATCCAGCTCTTTACGGCCACCTCCGGCTACTATGTGCATGTGCAGCCCTCGTGTGAGCTGCCTGTACTGTGCTCCTCTGTGTCAGCAACATGTCAACTTTGTAAAAATGAGCTGGGACTAGGTAGGAAGATTGGCTGTGAAGGAAAGGGAGAGGGGCTGTTTGGGTACATGAAGGGGCCAGAGACTTGTGTATGTGTGGGGCTGACATATATGCAGGTGTGAGAGGGGCTGGCATATATACAGGTGGGGGGCTGGCATTAATACAAGTGTAATACAAGTGGGGGGCTGATTTTATATATATATATATATATATATATATATATATATATATATATATATATATATATATATATATATATATATATATATATATATATACATATACACATACAAACACACACACACACGTGTGGGGGGGGGGGGGGTTCTGACATATGTACAGGTGGGGGTGTTGACATATATACAGGTGTGAGAGGGGCTGGCATATATACAGGTGGGGGGGCTGGCATTAATACAAGTGTGTGGGGGTGGGGCTGATATATATACCGGTGTGAGGGGGGCTGGCATATATATAGGATTGAGAGGGGCTGAGTGCGTACAGGTGAGGTCGCCGGTGTGTGGATTTGGTGGGATGACCTGTGGGCAAGCCCTGGGGAATGTTAGTGGTGAGGCTCGGGGGGGGGGGGGGGGGGTGGCCAGGCCTAAAGCTATGTAAGGGGCCTAAAAACTTCTGGTGACTGCCCTGTCTGTGGGTATCATTGTGGATGGCTGTCCCCCCTGCTTCCTGATGGACTCCGAATGTCTACAGTTTGCTGGGAGGACTTCCCTCTATGGGGAGGTGCTCCAGCTGAAGTGCTTGTTTTATACCGTGCCTATTATGATAGCTTCAGGGACCTGTAGTTAGGATATACATGTGATATATATATATGTTGTTCTTTGAAGAAAATGTATATTTTTGATACTGCTATTTATTTGTACATAGCCCCTTCTAAGTTGTTTCCCTTTTCCTGTCTTTTTTTATGCCCTGTTTTTCTCCTGGGCTTAGGAGTGTTTTCCCAGTCGATGGGGACACGGCTGCTTTATGGGGGGGGGGGGGGGGGAGTTTATCACCCTGCTAGGTTTAAGGTAGGTTTTTTCCTTTTAGAGTAGGTTAATGGCGTAGGTAAATTTACTCAATGCAGGGCTAAGCCTGAGCTGTGACTCTGGATCAGGGTTCAGTGAGTCAGGGCTAAATATCTCATCCTTGCTGCCTATCTGGTGCCTCCCCCTGTCTTTGGGGACATTGGAGATTGTTCTAGACATAGTGGGTGGAGGTTAGGAAGAGCTGCTTTGAATATTTATGAGGACCTCAACCAATCCCCAGTAAAAGCCTGGCGGGGGTAGGCCACCTCATAAATAGGCATGAGTCATGCCAGCAGGGGAGTTGGGTGGAAGATGCAGATGGAGTGCTGAGGAGGCTGTCCATGGCCCTCAGGGGTGCACCTTAGTCTGGTGAGGGGGAGGGGATGAGGCTTGGGTGCTGGTAGGATCCTACCAAAACACACGGAGGAAGCCCTTCCTGGAGGTACGGGAGCAAGGAGAGAGGACAGCAGGAGTAGTCATCACTACTGGGAGATCTCCTGAGAGTCAGCTGGGTGGGCTGGACAGTGTCTGGAGGACTGTGGTGAAGAAGTTAGCCTGGAAGACTAGTAAAGGGGCAGGTGCAGCCAGATGGGTTGGCAGTGCCTGAAGAGGTGGTGCTGGGATCAGTAGACACAGGAGGAAGAGTACAAGCTGGACACTTGGTTTCCTGCCTGTACTGGGCCATTGCATTTAATCTTGGTGCCTGTGAGATCTTCATAGTGATCCAGCTGGGCTCTGCAAGCAAGTGTGTGCTGGAGAAAGAAGTGGAGCTAGATATGGAGACTGTATAAAGGAAGAGTGTCCCTCAATTTCTGCTTAAGTTGAGTGGGCTTCCTATAACCTGCCATCCCTATCCATGTTTTTACACTCAATAAATAACAAAAACAAAGTCACGGACTGTTCTCTGTCTTAAAAGTGTCTGCGAAAATTCAATGTGCCTGGCTGTGCAGGGTGGGGGATCCCAGTTTCATTGAGGCTCCTTAGGGGGTGCGCTACATTACATAACACTTAATAACTATGAAACATTATATTACTGCTCACACTAAAGGTCAATAAGTTGGATATGCAAATATATTATTTGAGACAAATGTTAATTGCTATATAGATTTATAAACTCTCTCCTAAATGATAATTATTTTACTGAAGATTAACATTTTAGAGCCAAGGAATTAATCCTCAAATTGTGAGGACATACAGTACCTCTCCTCCTCTCTGATGGTCTATAGAGAAAAGAAAGCCAATAAATAGCTGTTTTTCAAGGGTGGAACTAAACCACCGGACAATCATGTTCTATTCTGTTGCTGTTCTTACTCTTCTGGCTCTGACCTGGGCTGAGCAAGGTAAGACTGACTGTATGGTTTAACCGACTGCAAGGAGACTGATTTGTAAGTTGCTTTGTGTTTTATGTGTAGAGAACCATAGAGCAGGTTGTTGCATTATTTAAACCAATACAGGATGTCCATGCATGGACTATAAAAAACAGCAAATGATTAAATCCTCATTTGGAAGGTAAGTATGTGTCCACCTTCTTTTTATTATTGGTTGTATGGTGTTTAACCACTTCAGCCCCGGAAGAATTTACCCCCTTCCTGACCAGAGCACTTTTTGTGATTCGGCACTGCGTCGCTTTAACTGACAATTGCGCGATTGTGCGACGTGGCTCCCATACAAAATTGGCGTCCTTTTTTTCCCACAAATAGAGCTTTCTTTTGTTGGTATTTGATCACCCCTGCGTTTTTTATTTTTTGCGCTATAAATAAAAAAGGGCGTCAATTTTGAAAAAAAAACACATTATTTTTTACATTTTGCTATAATAAATATCCCCCAAAAATCTATAAAAAAAAAAATTTCCTCAGTTTTGGCCGATACATATTCTTCTACATATTTTTGGTAAATAAATATCGCAATCAAATTATTGATTGGTTTGCACAAAAGTTATAGCATTTACAAAATAGGGGATAGTTTTATGGCATTTTTATATAAAAAAAATTTTTTAATGGCGGCGATCAGCATTTATCGTGACTGCAACATTATGGCAAACACATTTTTGACACATTTTTGGGACCATTGTCATTTATACAGTGCTATACAAATGCACTGATGCCTGTGTAAATGACACTGGCAGTGAAGGGGTTAACCACTAGGTGGCAGTGTAGGGGTTAAGTGTGTCCTAGGGGCGTGTTACTAACTGTGGGGGGCCTGGCTGTAATTACACATCACTGATCTCTGCTCCAATCACAGGGAGCAGACATCACTCTCACTGTTACTAGGCAGAACAGGGAGATGCTTGTTTATGTTAGCACCTCCCTGTTCTTCCTCTTCCCCACAGCGATCAAGTCCGCGGGACTTGCGACCGCACTCAAGGAGTTTTCCGCGGGTGCGCGCGCCCCGCCGCCTCCTAAAGGGCAACGTACAGGTACGTGATTCTGCCTGTACGTGCCGTTCTGCTGACGTATATGGGCGTGAGGCGAACGGGAAGCGGTTAATGTTTATCTCCATATATCGGTACTACACTTTGCTGTCAACATTCCCACATAAAAAAGACCTACATGTCAATGTAATAAATGCCACACACTTCTATGTACCACAAACTATTATGGGTCACAATCAGTGTTGCCAACCTACCAGACTGACATTTACTGACACGACACCAAAAATTTCCTGGATTGAGGTCCACCTCAAACCATTCTTCAAGTCATCAGACAAGGCTACCTTTTTCTCTTGTCCTCTGGTCTAGTTCTGATGCTCATATGCCCATTGTAGGCATTTGTTGGCTGTGGACACAGGTTAGAATGGGCACCTTGACTGGTCTGTGGCTATACAGCCCCAAATGCAACAACCTGTGTTCAGTCTGTGTTCTGACACCTTTCTATTGGAACCAACATTCACTTTTTATGAAATTGGATTTATTGGATCAGACTACATGGGCCAGCCTTTGCTCCCCACGTGCAACAAGTGTTGGTCATCCCTGACCCTGTTGCTGGTTCACTGGTTTTCCTTCCTTTGACCACTTTTGGTAGATGCTGACCACTGCACCCCAGGAACATCCCACAAGAGCTGCAGTTTTTCAGTTTCTCTGATACAGTCATTTAGTCATTACAATTTGGCCTATTGCCAAAGTCAGTGAAATCTTTACGTTTGCCCGTTTTTTCTGTTTTCAACACATCATCTTTAGGGACAACATTTTCACTTGTTGCTTAATATATCCCACCCTCTTTCAAAGGCCATTGTAACAAGATAATCAATGTTATTCACTTTACCTGTCAATCGTCATTATGTTATGACTGATTGGTGTACTCATCATGTGGAAGTGACGAAAGGGGAGTATGTCGTGCTTGGGAGGAGGGGAGGTAAGCAAATGTTTTAATTTTTTGTTGAAGGGCAAAGGTTCACTTTATAATTAAAATGCAGTTTATTTTCAGTGGCCATACTTTTTTTTACATAAAGTACTATAGGTAGTTTTTTTTCGGTAGCATTAAATCAAAATGATTCCTATGGGGCTCAATTCAACTGATTGATTCAAGTTAGGCTCTTTTTGGGGTTAATAGCAAGCTATTGTCAAACAAAATGCATGGAAAGCTGAAAACTTTCATTCATGGGGAACCTGTACTAGTGTCAAACTTTTAAAAATAAAAAAATTATAGTAGGGGGAGGGCTCTTATTTGTCTGGATTTTAAGTTCACATTGAAAATACATAAAAACGTTAAATTATAGACGTGAACCATACCTCAATGTAGTATTAAACTTTCAGCATTTTTTAGTTTAACACATTGAGCATAATAAAATAAACATTTCCTATTAAACTATTTGTTAAAATTCTTGGCACCAGCTTAGCCTGGAACATAGGCAAGGAGATAAAGAAGCTACATACTCTCACTTTAAGGCTCCATGCACATTGGACGTTAACCTTATAAAAACACCAGTAGTTTTGAGTCTTTCAAAGTTTAACGTTTATTAGCGTTTTTCCACGTTAGTATTTTGTTTTTTTTTTAAAGAATTTTTTATTTTTTTATTTTTCTTCAATGGATCAAAAAAACTGTAAAAACCGCCGGTGAGCCGCGTTTCTCAACGTTTATCAGCGTTTATAATTTTTAGGCATTTTTTATGGTCAGAAAAACAGCTCCAGAATGCGATTTTAGGGCGTTCAGACAACAGCCCATAAACTCCACTGCTGATAAACATCCAAAAACTTCCATGTGTGCATGAACACATAGGATAACATAGAGGGGAGTTTATGGGCTGTTAAAAAAAAAAAACGCCCAAACTCCCAAATACGGCCATTTATGAGCTTCAGTGTGCATGGAGCTTAAAGCTTTATTGGTGTTATGGAGCAGGGTAACAATGGATATGTGGCTCAAAAAGTTGCCACAGTTTACTGTGGGCACAGAATAAAAAAAGTGAATACCATTACCAGGAATTTAGAAACGTTGAAATGATTGTAAAGTCTCGTGTTTTTATTTTATTAGTTTTTTTTTAAATAACAAACATGAAGCACTTACCTCCTCTATGCAGTGGATTTGCACAAAGCAGCCTGAATCCTCCTCTTCTCGGGTTGCTCTTCACTTCTCCTGGCCCCTTCCTCTTGTTGGGTGCCCCCCACATCAAGCAGCTTGCTATGGGGTCTCCCGAGCCGAGTCACAGCTCCCTGTGCTCATTCAGACACGGAGCTGCTGCCCTGCCCCTTTTCTCTTGACTGGCTAACTGACTTTGATTGACAGCCTTGGGAGCCAATGGCACTGCTGCTGTGTCTCAGCCAATCAGGAGGAGTGTCCTGGATGGCTAAGGCACTCGTGGACATCGTTGGGGAAATATGGGACTCGGGTAAGTAATTAGGGGATGCAGGGGATGCTATTACACACCGAAGGTTTTTTATCCTAATGCATAGAATGCATTAGGATAAAAAACTTTCTGCCTTTACAACTCCTTTGAGGCTTGGTTCACAACAGTACTGTGTGGGAAACATGCAAAATCATGAATGGTCCTGCAACTCCTCAAAGCATGCCCTCCATTTGCAGATGCATGGTAGTGCCCTTAATTCTTAATGTATATGGTGATGATTGCAGCTAGCATATAATAATGAGCCATAAAATTAGAATGCTTTGATTCTTGCCAGGAGTTTTGCTATAATTTTCACTTTCATTTTAGGTTGATTAGAATGTTTTCTTGTTATATGTACTTTAGATTGGAAACTTTGCTGTTTTTGGGTTTATTTATTCATTGAAGAGATAAAAATCATGTCATTTCTACATAAATTAATAAAAGTGTATGAAACTGCTAATAATAACAAAGTACTTTCTTGTGAAGCAAATATACTGTAACAAACTTGGACACAATTTTGCTGACCTAATTTCTAATTGTCTAATTTTCTAATGTCTTCCAGGCAGCTCAAACCCTTGTAATGGAAAATCCATGTCTCCTAAGATGCGGGAGCTGTTTGCTACGTTGGATGAAGCAGAAGCAGCTGTGTGCTCCATTCTTCACTCCCCTGAAGATAAACACAAAATTATAACGTTTAATAAAAAAATGAAGTCCAAGTTGTGTGACATGGAAATCAGTACAATCAATCTGATGCTATTGAGGAAGAAACACATACAAATACCCAAATATATTAAAGAAGGGAAAATTACTGAGGAAAAAATCATAGAGTTCTTGAAAGTAGACCCAATAAAACACTTTGATTTTGTATTTGAAAAGGTGATGGAAGCAGTAAATGATGAAGCTAAAGCGTTTACATGATAAAGAGCATCAAAAGCAAAATCCAAGTTATATTATTATAAATAAAAAATAAAAAAATTAGGAAAAAATTAGGAAATGTATTGCTTCATCTCTGAACCACACTGTGGTGATGAGTTATGAAGCACAGAATAAAATATAACTTGCTTACCAATAGCATCTAATGAGATTTTCTAAGATGTACTAAGAATTAGAATCCAATCGGTACCTAAAGGACAATTTTCTTTTCTCTGATTTTAAACATCTATACTATAGCATCTATTGCTCTGAAAGTGATCCTGTCAAGGGGTTCAAAAATTGTCTCAGCTGGCTTAGAATCACCAAAAAAGGTATGTTTTTTCCTTTTTGATAGAGTGGAGAGTGAATAGAACACCTGGCAGTTTTTTTATCAGTGTCTGACGGAGATTCAGCTTGTTTACGGTTTTCACAAAAAAGTGAAACTTTCAAAAAATATCCCAAATTTATGGTTTCCCCAGAACAGTAATTGAGGGGAATCTTCCAATGGGGAGGTTAGTTCTGATGGCAACCCTGGATTTCTTCACTTTGGAGGGATTTCCTCTCACTTCCTGTTTTAGCTATGGGACAGGAAGTAAAGAGAAATCTCCTCACCAGGGGGAATATAATGCACTCACTGGGCTAAACGAAATCATCATTTTATTGTTGGTATAAAAAAAAAAACATGCAAGTGCAAAGGGTGCCAAAACCATACGGTGACATCATACATCCACCTCACTCTCATAATAAACATATAAAATGTACCCATTTAGTTAGCACATATATATATATATATATATATATATATATATATATATATATATATATAATGACAAATAAATTAGGTACAATAAAAGATGATCTCAAACAGAAGTGTTGAATAGGACTGAGGATTAGTCACAGGGGAAGATTATATGCATGTAGACCCCAGTCCGTGGCACCTATCTGGGAATAGTATGCCTGTCAAGCAAAACAGGGGAAAATCTGGGCAGTCCAAGGTATATGGTGGAGAAGGGAAAAATTCTTGGTTGACATATACTGATAAAACCCCCTTATTAGGAATCGGGGGGTAATGTGGTCCAGAGGAGGGTATATATTCACTGACTATATAAGATTATCTTGACTTTACAGGCAAGTAGCCTTGTCTTGTGTTTCTGACAGCCAGAGTATGTGTGTGAACGTAATAAGCATCTCCCTCGCACACCAGTAAAAGTTCCAGGTTACACATAATAAACACATTCAATCACCACTTTGAAGATTAGTCCTCAATGCCTTAGCTATCAAAAAAGGTGCAAAAGCCATATGTGTCATATAATCGGATTGTCATTAAATGTTCTATGCATAGTATACTTATCCATGACAGATGCCTGAAGGAGTTTAGGTCCAAACTTCAATGGGGTGGATGACTCTTCCTTATTTGTAGATCCCAGACCATAATGGATCACCAAAGCCTAAGAGGAGAGCGGGTGAATGCTAAAATAGCCGGATTGGTTGACACAGGTCGGCTTCTTCAGAGGCAAAGTTAAGGCTTTTATATCTCAGTTTTTGTACAAACAACAAATAGCATTCACATATGTGGTATAGCTGTGATCGTCAGGAGCAGGATAGATTATTTTGGTTTGTCTACATTAGTAAGTTATGGTAATAGCAAAGAATATAGATCTAAATAAAAAAAACGTTTTTTTTTTTTTTTAGTTTTGCTTTTTATTATTTTAGGTCAGATTTATAAAAAAAAAAAAAAAGGAGATACACTATATTACCAAAATTATTGGGACACCTGCCTTTACACGCCCATGAGCACAAGTCCAGAAATCCAGAGAGAGGGGGTTACCACCGCTCCAGGCAGGTCCACTGAAACAAAAAGTTTTTCCTCTAGGAATGAAGAGCCCCAGGTGCTGGCAAATGCGTGTAGCAAATAAAGATGAGTAGAAAACTCTGGACAGCCGCACTCCAAAGAAAATTTCTCGTGCCTTTTATTGAAACATTGGGATCACACTGTACAAGCCACAGCAAAGCAATACAGAAAAGCACTGACGCGTTTCACACTAAGCAAAGTGCTTACTCATAGCTAACAATCACTAGAATGAATGACAACTGTATACTGTTTGTAGTAAACCATGTGGCTGAATAATTATTCAGTTAATCGACCAGCTGAAATGTCAGCCCTATCAGGTAAGACAAATTACATAAGGCGTCAACACATGTCACCAGACAATCAATCTCAAACTAAACTGTGATCGTGTAATGTGTAAGCCAATAGATAGACTAATGTGTAAAAATAAAATGAAATAATTGTGTATATTTGTAGTGGCGAATAATGAATTGATAAATAAATCGACCAAATGAGGATAAAAATAGTGATCGTAAAAGAATGTGAAATGGATCAACCATGTGAAAATAAATGAATAAAAATAGTGAAATCCTATTTGATAAACGTGTGTAAGGTAAAGTGTATACAATAAAGTGAAATAAGTAAACGTGAAATTAATAAAACGTGAATGTATCCATGTTTCTATCCATATACATATATAAATATGAACGTGAGTATAAAAACAAACTGGAAAACAGTTTCATACCAGAAATCTAAATAATGGGGACAGACATAACAAAATCTGTACACAAAAGTCGATTATCTGAATTTATACTCCATATCGAATATGTGTAAAATAAACAAAATTATGATTCAATATATTTGTGATTA
Organism: Lithobates pipiens; assembly: GCF_037356315.1. Taxonomy (NCBI): domain Eukaryota; kingdom Metazoa; phylum Chordata; class Amphibia; order Anura; family Ranidae; genus Lithobates; species Lithobates pipiens. The sequence goes on from NW_027507787.1 coordinate 197,676,935, forward strand.
TATATGATGGGATATTAATAGATAGTGCAAATGATATGTTCTAATTAATGATAAAGTAATGAAAGATATTTAGATAATAACCTGTATGTCTAACTTTATATTCATATGTGTGCGAGTTCACACTAAATACTAATAGGATATTTACAAGTTGATGAATATGCATTGCACAATCTCAAAACAAAAGCGGTTTATGGATGTACAAAGAAAGTTATATGGACATAAATATGTGACTCAGAGGGGAACACCAACCCGGTGATCCCTCAACCGCACACAAAAGTGAACACCTCTCTTGGTCATTATGCAGCCACCTGTAATTAGGCATCGTGCGATGCAATTCCCTAGCTGTCCCGCAGTTTATGTAGTGGATGTGTAGACCCGTGAATGGGCTAACTAATCCATTTATTAATAAGGCGGGAGAAAAGAAAAGGAATGTAAATGGAGCCTATTAGAAATGTAAATTGAGGGGAAACTCTGAGATGGAAGTGTCGCATAACATGTGTCGAGACCTGAAAATAAGTAAATCGATATACATGAATCCCTGCACAAATGAATGTAAAAAAAAAAACATCTGTACATGGTTCTATAATGTGCCTACTGAGCAGTCCTACTCTCTGATACCCAAATGAATGGAACTCATTTGAATTGATCAATTAATTATGATCTATTAGACCTCATATATAGGGTATATTAAGTGTATTTGGGGTTCCCGGTCAGGAGCATTCCGTGAAAAATGTGAGGAACAACTGCCCATAAAACAAAAGAGATTCAAGTGAGTATGATGTTATCAGACTCAGTTTAAACCAATTGAAGAACAACTCTCACTGATTCCTGTTCAGAGACTACAAAGCATCTTAAAGTGAATATCCAGCTTTCATACATTTATGTGAATGGATAAACAGATAAAATAGATGAATATGTAACTACAAGGCAAATAGGTTGACTAAGTCAACCATAGTGCCAATAAACAAAAGGAACATGGGCATTGATAAATGTGTGATAAAACGATGTTCACGTCCATACATGCATCGATTGCACACCGACACTAATTAATCCATTGTAAACAATTACTTGAAGTTGTTGAGACGGTGGTCATGATGGTGTGCAGCCGTTACCTGGAAGCGCACTTATCATGTGTAAAGACACACAAACCCACACCGGCCATTCACATGCTCTAAAGTGATGCCATATTTTTAAATTTCTCATAAAATATTGAGGACAAAAAGCAGGTGTGTGAATGCATATATATATATATATATATATATATATATATATTCCATCCATTAATCAGAGTATAGTATACATGAGAATTTGTTTGGCCAAGCGACCTGTCCACTTAAAGTGGATGTAAACCCGAAATGTTTTATTTTTTTTTGTCTGGCACAATATAGAGTATGGGATTTCAGATCAGCTGTGCCCAGTCTTGCCACAAAGAGTTAATCCAGCTCTGAGCAATCCTCATATCTTTTTTCAGTGAAATAAAATGGACAATCTGTGAAAACGTTTCTTGTTCTTCCCCCTTGCTGTGATTGACAGGTGATTTACATATCTCATGCACTAGCCTAAGACATGCATTATTTTTTAATTCCCACCCCCACTCCTTTCTTCAGCAGCTCTGCAAGTATTGGCTGATCCACAACTCTGCATGATTTGGCATGCTGAAGTCATGTGGGGACTTTTTTGGGTTTTGACTGGATGTTAGTGATCATAGCAGAAGTTCAGTGTAAGAAATACACAGGAGAAAATGCATGTTGATAAGGGGAGTGTAGAGGTGGGCGGGAAGTCTACTGACATCACGACTCCACCCACTGAGCCCTGGAAAATAGACCCACCCACAGAATCTGCAGTTTTTTGGGTCTCATAGCAGACAGAGGGGAGACATTTGACAGATAAGTATACATGCAGGAGGCATGTATATCCTTCTAGATAACCAATATTGCAGTAGTTTAGAAAGGATGAGAGTGGCTTTACATCCACTTTAAGGAACGCAATGCCTGGGCCAACAAATTTAAAAATGGTATAACTAAACAGGAAGACGGGAAGAAAAGGGGAGAGAATGGTCAGGCAATAATGGCAATCATAATAGTGGGACACATCCCACTCAAAGTTCAAGCCTGACGGAATTCTCATGTCTAGAGAGAATATGCAGTATACTTCACGTTTGCAAAGTATCTGGAATCTGCTACCCCCTCTTTTGGGAGCAATAATTCTCTCAATGCCCTGTATGGAGAGGCTGGTAGTATCTTTATAATGTATGAGATTCCAATGTCTCACCACATTAGTTGGCCTATTCTTTTCTATGTCATACAAGTGATCATACAGCCTATCCTTTAATCAGCATATGGTTCGTCCCACATATTGAATATGACAGATCTCACAGGTGATCAAGTACACCAAAAATTGGTTATTACAATGGATGAAAGAAGAAATGTCAAAGGTTTTCCCATTAACACAGGACTGAACACATTTACCCTTTTTAATGTGGCGACAATAGTCGCAATCTATTTTGCCACATTTGAAGTTCCCCCTAAAGTACAACCAACTTGGTCCCGACTGTTCAGTGGAACAGAGGACGCTTTGCTTTCAAGACCACTTTTAGGGTTAAAATCAGCTACCTAAACCAAGGGCCATTTGTCCATAGCAACTGGAACAGTTGCTGCCGAGCCAGTGCTGCACAACATACCCAGTTGCACCCAACCGAGGCTGGGATGGACACTTGTGTTAAAAGTGTGCTACTCAGTGAGAACTGAGCTATGTGCTGTCACCTGTGGCATCCACAGCGGGCAATCACACCCATGGATTACAAAATGTCCAGTGATCTGCATGAAGCTGGAAAAAGTGACTGCATGCTGCATTGTCCTGCTGAGAACAGTAAAGAGTACACCGAAATGTTGTTGCTATCTACTATTGCCCATGGTGATCAGGTAAGCCAGTAGGTATTTACATGAGGGGGTCTATCAGTTGCCCAACCACAGCTGATGTTAAGGACTGTCCAAAGCCTGCTAAAAACAGTGTGAGACATGTTACACACTTCGCTGTTGCTTGCGGCAACCACAATAGATGCTTGCTGACATTTGCTCCCAGTTGCTTGGGCACAGTCGATGCTGAGTGGCAAGTTCTGCAGGTATCATTGTGCATGTATTAACCACCAGCATGCTGTCTGTGCCTGCAAACTTAAATTCAGCCAAGAAGGGGTTACAGCAGAGCATGCGTGAGCAGGCCTGCTTACCAGAGCTGCGGGCGCCAGCCAGTCTGGAAGCTTGGGGGCAGAGCCACATCCCAGAGTAGACCCAAAATGCTCTGCTTGCAGAGAGAGAGAAAAGAGCAAGATAACATAGGGTGCATGTGTGTGTACCCAGTGCTGAGCTCGTTGCCTGACATGCAGGAGGTGACATTGGTGGACACCAGTGTCCAGTTGGAGCATCGAGGGGGATTCAACCTTGGGTTGATCGACTGGACGGAGAGGCTGTGCTTGATCTGTCCTGGCTGCAGGAGGCCTACCGCAGTAATCAGGTGTGGGCACTGCAACGAGCTGCTTACCAAGCAGGGCTGGACTGGGAAAAAAATTTGGCCCTGGACTTTATCCAGACTGGCCCACTGCAGACATACTACAGGAGATGGCCAGAGACTGCAGACATGATACAGAAGATGGTCAGACTGGGGGCATGGTACAGGAGATGGTCAGAGACTGTGAACATGATACAGGAGATGGTCAGAGACTGCAGACATGATACAGGAGATGGTCAGAGACTGCAGACATACTACAGGAGATGGGCAGAGACTGCAGACATGATACAGAAGATGGGCAGACTGGGGGCATGGTACAGGAGATGGTCAGAGACTGCGGACATATTACAGGGGATGGTCAGAGACTGCGGACATGATACAGGAGATGGTCAGAGACTGCAGACATACTACAGGAGATGGTCAGAGACTGCAGACATACTACAGGAGATGGTTAAAGACTGTAGACATGATACAGGAGATGGTCAGAGACTGTAGACATGATATAGGAGATGGTCAGAGACTGCAGATATAGTAAAGGAGATGGTCAGATACTGCAGACATGATACAGGAGATGATCAGACTGGGGACATGGTACAGGAGATGGTCAGAGACTGTGGACATGGTACAGGAGATGGTCAGAGACTGCGGACATGGTACAGGAGATGGTCAGAGACTACGGACATGGTACAGGAGATGATCAGAGACTGCAGACATATACTACAGGAGAGGGTCAGAGACTGCAGACATACTACAGGAGATGATCAGAGACTGCAGACATAGTACAGGAGATGGTCAGAGACTGCAGACATAGTACAGGAGATGGTCAGAGACTGCAGACATGATACAGGAGATGGTCAGACTGGGGACATGGTACAGGAGATGGTCAGAGACTGCAGACATGATACAGAAGATGGTCAGAGACTGCAGACATACTACAGGAGATGGTCAGAGACTGCAGACATACTACAGGAGATGGTTAGAGACTGTAGACATGTCTGAACCCAGTGTAAAAGTGTAATGTGTCACAGGGTTGCTCCACTGTATTTAAAACAGTTCTGCAAGATCAAGTCAGTAATCTTCCTTTGAAAGTACATCCATGTGACAGAAGACAGCAGCACATCCAATTTCCAAAATACAAATTGTCTTACAAACAGTGAACTGATCAGGATTAGTGGAGGACAATAAACAGTTAATGGGTCTTCTAGCCTGAACTAGCAGTACATTCTTCCAAAAAACATCACAGAAACTGTGTAGTACACACAGAGCTCTGGATAAATAACTGAAAAGAAGCTGAAATGGTTAACAGCCAGCCATGTGTCACACTATCAACAGACAGAGAATGTGCCCAGCAGATCTTATCAGTGTGCAGGTAAACCAGCTATAAAAAAAAAAAAAAGTACAGAGCAAGACAAGAGGGAGAAGAGAGGACAGATCAGTAACCTGCACATTGCCCTAAGGCATTGATTTCTGGAAGACACTGCAGCCAGTGTACATGTAACATTGCTCCCTAGTCCCACGCTCTTGTTCCCATTCAGCTAGTGCTCTGTGTGCTGTAGGACTGGTTTTGCTGTAGCTGTGGTCATACCTTCTTGTATCTCATAGGCTTTAGATACAGTGTGTTTCTCCTTCCTCTGCCCCCATTCAGCCCCGCTCCAGCACCTGTGTATTCAAATGTGGCGAGCTGGGGAGGGTTACACTACCTGCTGATTGGCGGGTTGATGTGTGGGAGGAGCGGAGCAGGTCCTCGCTTATACTCTCATAAGCAGAGGAGTGCAGAGACTCGGCTGTCACTGTAAACCAGCCCACTGAGTCATCGGCCCACCGGGATACTCCCGGTAGTCCCGGTGGCCAGTCCATCCCTGCGCCACTCATCTTCAGTGTGGATCTGAGGTCAGGTCTCTGCCAGGAACAGCCGCAGAAAGGCCAGAATTGGCCTTGAACTGACTGCTAAAGGCGGGGTTGTGTCTGAGGCTGGTGACTCCCCTGTGAAAATAAGCGACATCGGGGAAAAAAGCTGGAAGTCTGCCTCGGTTTGTAGTCTGATTAGGAAGCTGTCCCTGAAAAGCTGGCTGCACCCGTACACCCTGTTAACCCCACCTGGAAGGAGCCAGTGTTGGAAGACTGCTCATCTTCAGGTGAGCTAGTAGGGAGCAGCAGTAGTGGGTGCATAGACTGGGGGTCGCCCAGACTACAGGTGGAATTTGGGCTCTAGGATGAAGATGTTGCAGAGTGATCATTCCATAGTAGCTAGTCATGGGTGCCATCAAAAAATTTGTTTCGTTTCGTTCCGTACAGAAAAATAAATCGTATTTCGTAATTCGGATTCGTACGAAATACGAATTTTCGTTAGATTCGTAAACTTTTTGTTAAATAACGAAAGTTTGTTATTATGAATTTATCATTATGAGGGGTTCCCACCATCCCTGTGCTGTGCTGACTTCCTCTGATTGGTGAACAAAACACCAGTCATGTTTCTGTTAATTTGGATCCCAAATTCATTAACGAAATTTCGTATTTTGTATGTAATTTGTAAGCATAGAAATTCCCATAGGGTTCCCAGGTCTGAGTGTACACCCACTGTGCCCATTATGAGGGGTTCCCACCATCCCTGTGCTGTGCTGAATTCCTGGGTTTTTAAACTTTAGTTACGTTAATTTTTTGTTAAAATAACGAAAGTTCATTATGATGAATTTATCATTATGAGGGACTCCCACCATCCCTGTGCTGTGCTGACTTCCTGGGTTTTTAAACTTTCGTTTTGTTAACTTTTTGTTAAAATAACGAAAGTTCATTATGATGAATTTATCATTATGAGGGGTTCCCACCATTCCTGTGCTGTGCTGACTTCCTCTGATTGGTCAACAAAACACCAGTCATGTTTCTGTTAATTTGGATTCGAAATTCCGAAATTCGGTAATGAAATTTCGTATTTCGTATGAAATTCGTAAGCATAGAAATTCCCATAGGGTTCCTACCATCCCTGTGCTGACTTCCTGGGGTTTTAACTTTTAGGTTCATTAACTTTTCGTAATAATTACGAATTTTCGTTATGATGAATTTATCATTATGAGCATGAGTGCTGTGCTGACTTCCTGGGTTTTTAACTTTTAGGTTTGTTAACTTTTCGTTAAATCCGAATTTTTCGTTATGAATTTGGATCCGAAATTTCGTAATTCGTTCTGAATTCGTATGCATAAAAATCATATTTCTGATTCGTACGATTGTACTAATTTTTGGAAATTCATACAAATTTTCGTTTCGTACTAAACTAATCGCACATAGTAGTTTGGAGGAGGAGTGGGAAACTCCCAGGAGAATGTGGAATTGCTGTCCGATGAAACGGGTGTGCCATGCTCAGCTGAAGGGACCAGAGAAGTTGTGCCAGACTGTGTGAAGCAGAAATTCTAGAACAGACCATCAACAACCTAGACCAGAGCTGCTGAGAACAGGCAATGGGTAGTGAAGTTGCCCAAAGCTTGTGTTCTCCCTGGGAAAGGCAAGCCTCAGGAACTGTCAAGGTTTTCAAGATTCCAAAGGAAGGTGCAGCAGGGAACAGCTATAGAGTGGGGTGTGGACTACCCCTATGTCCCCCCAGACATCGTGGACGTCATTGAGGACTCTCAGGTACAGCAGGAGGATGATATAGTGTGGGACTATATACTATATCTTCAAGCCCTTGCAGGGATCACACAAGTAAAAAGCCTGGACCCCGTTCTAGGACATTCAGCGGGAGTGGCGGCTGGGAAGAATCATTTACAGGGATAAGGTGGTGGTTGTTAAGGCTGGACAGCCCAACAAGAGCCACTTTGTCAATGTCAGAGGAGCTGACGTAGGGTTGCCTCCTGTCAGGGATTCACCTGGACAGTTTGGGTTTTTGAATTATGTGTCCGGATTTCAGTCCACCTGTGTTTCGCAATAAGAACGTTTCTTTAAAAGATAAAAAGCTGACTCGATTTGCGAGTATAGTCTCGCAAGACGAGAAGGATTCAAGCCTCTGGGGTGTGCAGTACCACATGTGGCTAGAGGTGCGGGGGGGGGGCGGTGACGCTCGGAGACACTCAGAAACACTCGGAAACACTCATTGTCTGAGTGTTTCCGAGTGTCTCTGGCGACCCTCCACCTCTGGCCACATGCAGTACTGCATATACTTGAAATGACAATGAACATACTTGAAATACAATGAACAATAACATACGCAAGCAAAAAAAGGTTTCCAGTAGTCTTGAAACATATACACATTAACCTGATAATCTTTAGGAAAATTATGCAACCAGGTAATCAGTAGCCTGTTGCACCCACCACTTAACATCGGAACTGTTGGTTTAGTTTAGTTAACTTGTTACAATAGGATTCTGACCATCTGCTACACTACTTTGAAAAAAAAATTGAGGGGCTCCTCCTACCAGAAATGCTTTGAAAAGTTTTTTTGCTTGTTTGTTTCTGCCTGCAGGCTGAATGTACAAATAGATAATAAGTTAATTGGGAATGTGTTTTTTGCTATGTTCTGCAGGCAGGGCCACCATCAGGGGGGACAGTCGATACAACTGTAAGGAGCCCCAGAGCCCGAGGAGCCCACCTGGGCCAGAAGAAGGCAGGATGGGTGAAGGGAAGCCACATTGTGCACTATAGAAACAATCTTGCAGCTTCTTCTGCTCTCTGCATCATTGAGCTCAGACATCGAGCTCTTTACTGCCAAAGACTTGTGTATATTTGGGGCTGACATATATAGAGGTGTGGGGGGGCTGATTATATATATATATATATATATATATATATATATATATATATATATATATATATATATATATATATATATATATATATGTATATATATATATATATACACACATGCGTGTGTGTGTGGGGGGCTCGCATATATACAGGTGTCTGGGGGGCTGAGATATTTACAGGTGTGAGGGGGGCTGGCATATATACAGGTGGGGGGCTGGCATTATTACAAGTGTGTGGGGGTGGGGATGACATATACACAGGTGTGAGGGGGGCTGGCATATATACAGGATTGAGGGGGGCTGAGTGTGTACAGGTGAGGTGACCGTTGTGTGGATTTGGTGGGATGGCCTGTGGGCAAGCCCTGGGGAATGTTAGGGGTGGGGGGGACGGGACAGGCCTAAAGCTGTGTAAGGGACCCAAAAATTTCTTATGACTGCCCTGTCTACGGGTATCATTGTGGATGGCTTTCCCCCCTGCTTCCTGATGGACTCCGAGTTGCTACAGTTTGCATCAAGGGCTTCCCTCTATGGGGAGGTGCTCCAGCTGAAGTGCATGTTTTATACCATGCCTATTATGATAGCTACAGGGACCTGTAGCTAGGATATACATGTGATATATATATATGTTGTTCTTTGAAGAAAAATGTATATTTTTGATACTGCTATGTATTTGTACATAGCCCCTTCCAAGTTGTTTCCCTTTTCCTGTCCTTTTTTTATGCCCTGTTTTTCTCCTGGGCTCAGGAGTGTGTTCCCAAATGATGGGGACACGGCTGCTTTATGGGGGGGGGGGGGAGTTTATCACCCTGCTAGGTTTAAGGTAGGTTTTTCTTCTGAATGAATCTGGATCAGGGTTCAGTGAGTCGGAGCTAAATGTCTCATCCTAGCAGCCTATCTGGTGCCCCCCCCCACCCTGTCTTCTGGGACATTGGAGATTGTTCTAGACATAGTGGGTGGAGGTCAGGAAGAGCTGCTTGGAATATTTATGAGGGTCTCAGCCAATCCCCAGTAAAAGGCTGGCAGGGGGTAGGCCACCTCATAAATAAGTATGAGTCATGCCAGCAGGGGAGTTTGGTGGAAGATGCAGATGAAGTGCTGAGGAAGCTGTCCGTGGCCCTCAGGGGTGCACCCTAGTCTGGGGAGGGGGTGTGGCTTGGGTGCTGGAAGGATCCTACCATAACACATGGAGGAAGCCCTTCCTGGAGGTACGGAAGCAATTAGAGAGGACAGCAGGAGCAGTCATCACTACTGGGAGATCTCCTGAGAGTCAGCTGGGTGGGCTGGATAGTGTCTGGAGGACTGTGGTGGAGAAGTAAGCCTGGAAGACTAGTAAAGGGGCAGCTGCAGCCAGATGGGTTGGCAGTGCCTGAAGAGGTGGTGCTGGGATCAGTAACCAGAGGAGGAAGTGTACAAGCTGGACACTATAATCTTTTTTTTGCTACACAACCAAGGAGCCGTGGTTTCCTGCCTGTAATGGGCCATTGCATTTAATCTTAGTGCCTGTCAGATTTTCATAGTGAACCAGCTGGGCTCTGCAAGCAAGTGTTTGCTGGAGAAAGAAGTGGAGCTGTATATGGAGACTGTATAAAGGAAGAGTGTGCCTCAAGTTCTGCTTAAGTTTCATAGTTTCATAGTTAGTTAGGTTGAATAAAGACACCAGTCCATCCAGTTCAACCTGAGTGAGTGTCTACAATTGTCCCCATCCCTGTACATTGCACACTGATGTTGGTCCCTACCCTCAAGGAGCCCACAATCCAAGGCCCCCATTCATATCCTAGGGCCAATTTTGAACAGAAGCCAATTTACCTACCTGCATGTCTTTGGATTGTGGGAGGAAACCGGAGTACCCGGAGGAAACCCACACAGGCACAGGGAGAACATGCAAACTCCAGGCAGGTAGTGTCGTGGTTGGGATTTGAACCAGTGACCCTTCTTACTGCTAGGTGAGAGTGCTAACCACTACACCACTGTGCCGTCAAGTTGAGTGGGCTTCCTATAACCTGCCATCCCTATCCACGTTTTTACACTCAATAAATAACAAAAACAAAGTCACGGACTGTTCTCTGTCTTAAAAGTGTCTGTGAAAATTCAATGTGCCTGGCTGTGCAGGGTGGGGGATCCCAGTTTCATTGAGGCTCCTTAGGGGGTGCGCTACATTACATAACACTTAATAACTATGAAACATTATATTACTGCTCACACTAAAGGTCAGTAAGTTGGATATGCAAATATATCATTTCAGACAAATGTTATTGCTATATAGATTTATAAACTCTCTCCTAAATGATAATTATTTTACTGAAGATTAACATTTTAGAGCCAAGGAATTAATCCTCTAATTGTGAGGACATACAGTACCTCTCCTCCTCTCTGATGGGCTATAGAGAAAATAAAGCCAATAAATAGCTGTTTTCCAACAGGTGGAACTAAACCACCTGACAATCATGTTCTATTCTGTTGCTGTTCTTACTCTTCTGGTTCTGACCTGGGCTGAGCAAGGTAAGACTGACTGCATGGTTTAACCGACTGCAGGGAGACTGATTTGTAAGTTGCTTTGTGTTGTTGCATTATTTAAACCAGTATAGGATGTCCATGCATGGACTATAAAAAAAACAGCAAATGATTAAATCCTAATTTTGAAGGTAAGTATGTGCCCACCTTCATTTTCTTATTGGTGGTATTGTGTTCAATGCTTATCTCCATGTATGGTTACTACACTTTGATGTCAACGTTCCCACATAAAGAAGACCTACATGTCAATGTAATAAATGCCACACACTGCTATGAACCACAAACTATTATGGGTCACAATCAGTTTTGCCATCCTACCAGACTGACATTTACTGACACGACACCAAAAATTCCTGGCACGGCTACGTTTTTACTGGCATTTCCAAAAGTTACAAAATGACAGTTTTAAGTGCAAATTTTAGTATTTAGGCTACAAACAAGTACAATATGTAATTAGCAATGTGATTTAAGGTAGATATTAGGGAAAAAAACATATTTCTTATTTTATTTTCAATATAGTAAGTAAGTAGCTCAGGGAAGGGACTCAGGAGGGCAAGAAATTAGAATAGGAAGGCACACACACACACATGAAGGGACTCTTGGTCCCTTCAGTCCACTCCAGTCTAAACAGCACTGACAGCCCGCTCCCAACCTGTCCTGCAGACCCACACACAAGGCTCCGGCCACTCTGCTTGGCTCCCTTGCACCATGACATCACACGACACGCTCGGGCACTGCCTCCACCAGAGCTGCTCGAATACAGTGTAGTAGGCACTCGGGTGGTCTCGGTTGGCTCTGGACCGAGCCGAACATCACAGCCATATTTTTTACTAGCAACTTTTTCCTTTTACTGGCAGGGGAAAATTGCCTGTTTTTTACTGGTTGGCAGTAAAAATACTGACGGTTGGAAACACTGGTCACAATGTGATCACTTGAGAGTGCAAAGATTTTGAATTCCCCACTGTGTGCACTAAAAAGTAAGTGTAAGTGGGCAGTCTCTGATATCAGTTATTACCCAGATATATAGTCATAGAGTCAATAGTAATAAATTATAAAACATACCACCAATAAAAACCACTACAATATATATAGACTACATATATACACATACTCAGTATATACTGTACAGTTCTGAAAATCTGCTAAGAGTTCACTTAGCTGCTGCCCTCGCCAGCAGCATATACACCGATCAACCATAACATTATTATCACCCATCATAACTCATAGAGGCATGGACTCTATTAGACCTCTGAAGGTTTGCTGTGGTGTCTGGCACCAAGCTGTCAGTAGCAGATCATTTAAGTCCAATAAGTTTTAAGGTGGGTCCTCCATAGACTGGATTCATTTTTCTAGCACATCCCACAGATGCTCGATTGGATTGAGATCTGGAGAATTTGGAGGCCAAGTCAACACCTCAAACCATTCTTCAATACATCAGACAAGGCTACCTTTCTTGTCCTCTGATCTAGTTCTGGTGCTCATATGCCCATTGTAGGCATTTGTTGACTGTGGACAAAGGTTAGAATGGGCACCTTGACTGGTCTGTGCCTATGCAGCCCCATATGCAACAAACTGTGATTCAGTCTGTGTTCTGACACCTTTCTATTTTTCTGAAATTGGATTTATTGGATCAGACTACATGGGCCAGCCGTCACTCCCCACGTGCATTAGCAAGTGTTGGTCATTCATGACCCTGTTGCTGGTTCACTGGTTTTCCTTCCTTTGACCACTTTTGGTAGATGCTGACCACTGCACCCCAGGAACATCCCACAAGAGCTGCTTGCTATGGGGTCGCCCGAGCCGAGTCACAGCTCCCTGTGCTCATTCAGACACGGAGCTGCTGCCCTGCCCCTTCTCTCTCTTGATTGGCTAACTGATTTGAATGTCAGCCTTGGGAGCCAATGGCACTGCTGCTGTGTCTCAGCCAATCAGGAGGAGCGTCCTGAACGGCTAAGGCACTCGTGGACATCGTTGGGGAAAGATGGGACTCAGGTAAGTAATTAGGGGATGCTATTACACACAGAAGGTTTTTTATCCTAATGCATTAGGAAAAAAAACCTTCTGCCTTTACAACTCCTTTGAGGCTTGGTTCACAACAGTACTGTGTGGGAAACATGCAAAATCATGAATGACCCTGCAACTCCTCAAAGCATGCCCTCCATTTGCAGATGAGTGTTAGTGCCCTTAATTCTTAATGTATATGGTGATGATTGCAGCTAGCATATAATAATGAGTCATAAAATTAGAATGCTTTATCAATAGTCATCTATTATTAACTACATCACTTGGAGTAATGCACCTAGGCAGTTATTACATTTATTTAATTAATTGGGAGGGGGCGGAGGGCAGAACAGAAATTTCGGGGGGGATCAGGGGGACACGTACAGTTCACAGCTAGATCCCAGTTGGGGTGGCTTGCGTGTCTCCATTGTTCCCTCTGGAACAAAATCAGATTTTGATACTCTGCCGACCCCTGCTCAATCTTATTATTCTATAGCAAATAAAGAATTTATTGTCACTAATTTGCTCTGATCAATGGTTTATCACAACCCTTCAGGGCATTAATTAGCATTGTTATGTTATAAATATGTTGTTACATTAACATCGCTGTTATCTTCCTAAATTTTGTTTTTGATAAACCCTACTGAAGGGCTATGTTGGCTCCCGGTTTGGGATATTTATTTCTCCATTGTTTTGTTATTTTGATGAAAAATTTTCAATAAAAATATTGAACAAGAAAAAATTAGAATGCTTTGATTCTTGCCAGGAGTTTTGCTATAATTCACTCTTTCATTTTAGGTTGATTAGAATGTTTTCTTGTTATATGTACTTTAGATTGGAAACTTTGCTGTTTTTGGGTTTATTTATTCGTTGAAGAGATAAAAATCATGTAATTTTTCCATAAATTAATAAAAGTGTATGAAACTGCTAATAACAACAAGCTACTTTCTTGTGAAGCAAATATACTGTAACAAACTTGGACGCTATTTTGCTGACCTAATTTCTAATTGTCTAATTTTCTAATGTCTTCCAGGCAGCTCAAACCCCTGTAATGGAAAATCCATGTCTCCTAAGATGCGGGAGCTGTTTGCTACTTTGGATGAAGCAGAAACAGCTGTGTGCTCCATTCTTCACTCCCCTGAAGATAAACACAAAATTATAACGTTTAATAAAAAAATTAAGTCCAAGTTGTGTGACATGGAAATCAGTACAGTCAGTCTGATGCTATTGAAGAAGATACACGCAGATATCCCCAGAGATATTAAAAATGGGAAGATTACTGAGGAAAAAATCGTAGAGTTCATGAAAATAGACCCAGTAAAAAACTTTGATGAGTTATTCGAACAATTGATGGAGGAGGTAAATGCTGAAGCTAAAAAGATTACATGATAAAGAGCATCAAAAGCAAAATCCAAGTTATATTAATATAAAAAAAAAAATTCAATTGATGAAATGTATTGCTTCATTTCTGAATCACGCTGTGGAGACGAGTTATGAAAACACAGAATAAAATATAGCTTGCTTACCAATAGCATCTAATGAGATGTCTTTATTTTCTAAGATGTACTAAGAATTAGAATCCAATCAGTACCTAAAGGACAATTTTCTTTTCTCCGATTTTAAACATCTATACTATAGCATTTATTACTCTTAGGCTGGGTTCACACTGCTGCGATGCGGGAACGCTGCGAATCCGCTTCGGGGTCCCGCATCGCATGCCTCCCGGCAGCAGTTCACACGGCCCTATGCAAACTGCTGGGAGTGTCAGTGAAAAGTTAATGACACCCCCAGATCAGTTTGCATATCGCAGTGCGATCTGCAAGCTCGGACAGTAATCGGATCGCATGGTGTGAACATCCATGCGATCCGATTCTGTTGCGGACCAAAAAAAGGGTCCTGTGCGAGTTGGGGCTAGATGCGATGCGAATTCAGCCATGCTATCTGTATGGCTGAACTCGCATCGCACAGAGATCGGATGTGATTTGCACTGCAGTGCGGTGCGAATCACATCCGATCTCGTCACCGCAGCAGGGTGAGCCCATCCTGAAAGTGATCCTGTCAAGGGGTTCAAAAATTGTCTCAACTGGGTTAGAATCATCAAAAAGGGTATGTTTTTTGTTTTTTGATAGAGTAGAGTGGCAGTTTGTTAGGGAGATTCAGCTTGCTTACGGTTATCACAAAAAAGTGAAACTTTCAAGAAATATCCCAAATTTACGGATGCCCCAGAACAGTAATTGAGGGTAATCTTCCAATGGGGATGTTAGTTCTGATGACAACCCTGGATTTCTTCACTTCCTGTTTTAGATATGGGACAGGAAGTGAAGAGAATTCTCCCCGCCAGAGGGAGAAAATAAACAAACAATATATTGCAACTCACTGGGCTAAACAAAATCATCATTTTATTATTGGTATAAAAAAAAACACGCAAGTTAAAATGGTACCAAAACCACACTGTGACATCATACACACCTAAAACTATGCATCCACCTCACTCTCATAATAAACATATAAATTGTACCCATGTATTTAGTATACATAGTATATATTTGTATGTATAATGACAAATAATTTAGGTACAATAAATGATGATCCCAAACAGAAGTGTTGAATAGGACTGAGGATTAGTCACAGGAAGATTATATGCATGTAGACCCCAGTCCGTGGCACCCATATGGGAATAGTGTGCCTGTCAAGCAATGCCATGGAAAATCTGGGCAGTCCAAGGTATATGGTGGAGAAGGGACTAATCCTTGGTTGACATATACTGCTAAAACCCCCTTATTAGGAATCGGGGGTTAATGTGGTCCAGAGGAGGGTATATGTTCACTAACTGCATAAGATTTCTTGACTTTACAGGCAAGTAGCCTTGTCTTGTATTGAGACAGCCAGAGTATGTGTGTGAGCGTAATAAGCATCTCCCTCGCACACCAGTAAAAGGTCCAGATTACACATAATAAACACATTCCATCACCACCTTGGAGATTAGTCCTCAATGCCTTAGCTATGAAAAGGTTAAAAAAACCATATGTGTCATATGAGCAGATTGTCATTAAATGTTCCATTGGGTGCATGCATGCATATTATACTTCTCCATGACAGATGCCTGAAGGAGTTTAGGACTTCAATGGGGAGGAGGACTCTTTATGTATGGATCCCAGGCCATAATGGATCACCAAAGCCCGAGAGGAGAGCGGGTGAATGCTAAAATAGCCTGACTGGTTGACACAGGCCAGCTGCTTCAGAGGCAAAGTTAAGTCGGGCTTTTATATCTCAGTTTTTGTACAAACAACAAATAGCATTCACATATGTGATATAGCTGTGATCGTCAGGATCAGGGTAGATAATTTAATTATTTTGGTTTGTCTTCTGTGGTAAGTTATGTTAATAACAAAGAATATAAAGCTAAATAAAAAAAGGTTGTTTTTTATTTTAGTTTTGTTTTTTTACTATTTTAGGCCAGATTTCCTTTGGTAACATAAATAAAAAAAAAAAAAAAAAAAGGGAGATACACTATATTACCAAAATTATTGGGAACCTGCCTTTACACGCACATGAACTTTAATGGCATCCCAGTCTTAATCCGTAGGGTTTAAAATTGCTTTGGCACATCCTTTGCAGCTATAACAGCTTCAACTCCTCTGGGAAGGCTGTCCACAAGGTTTAGGAGTGTGTCTGTCGGAATGTTTGACCATTCTTCCAGAAGCGCATTTGTGAGGTCAGGCACTGATGTAGACGAGAAGGCATGGCTCGTAGTATCTGCTCTAATTCATCCCAAAAGTGTTCTATTGGGTTGAGGTCGGGACTCTGTGCAGGCCAGTCAAGTTCCTCCACCCCAAACTCGCTCATCCATGTCTTTATGGACCTTGCTTTGTGCACTAGTCCAAATCATTTTGTAGAGGGGGGATTATGGTGTGGGGTTGTTTTGCGAGGTTGGGTTTGTCCCCTTAGTTCCAGTGAAGGGAACTCTTAAGGCGTCAGCATACCAAGACCTTTTGGACAATTTCATGTTCCCAATTTTGTGGGAACAGGTTGGGGATGCCCCCTTCCTGTTCCAACATGATTGCACACCAGTCCATACAGCAAGGGCCATAAAGACATGAATGAGAAAGTTTGGGGTGGAGGAACTTGACTGGCCTGCACATTTTCCTAACCTCAACCTGATAGAATGCCTTTGGGATGAATTAGTAGCTCATTGGACATCTTGCTGTGTTTGACATTTTTTCACATGGCAAAATGTGTTTGCTTCTGTGTCTGAAATTCCATTAATAATTAAAGGCACCTAAAATTTTCGTTGTATAAAGATGGACATACACTATACAATCTTATTATACAATCTTTGTACAATCTCCTTTAGATTTACCAAAACTATATAATAGGGGGACACACCATCTATCCAATCACACAGGCCCTTGCACTCTATAAAATTTGTGAAACAATAGCTTCAGTATCCTCTATAGTAACAAAGTGACAACTGCTATATAAAGCGCTTAAAAAGTGCTGACAATCATTAAAAGTGCAATAGTGTTGAAAGAAGAGCTCCTCCTTTTTGTAATCCCAAATAAAGGGATCCTGCCAGGTGGAATGCTTTGTTATTAGCATAAGTTGGACACAAAAGTAGCTAGAGCCAACCAGTGTATGGATCTTATCCATGTTCTACAGAACCAGCTTGACACGGCACTCTCCAGACTCGATGATCTGAAAAACAGGTCAAGGAGGTACAATTTCAGAATTAGAGGCCTGCCAGAGTCCTTCACAGACATGCAATTTTAGATGATCAACTGTATTCCTTCATCTCCTACAACGCACCCAACCAGGGCCAAGCAGAATATTTTCAGGCGATGCTCAAATACTGCTTTTGATCAGGAGCTTGATAAATCTAGGCCTCCTGGCTCTCAGCTTACTCGCCCACCTAAAAGAAGTCTTAAAATTGCCAAAATTGCTCTTTCAGTATGGTTCAGTAGATGTCTGTATAGAGATGAACCCTACTAAATGGGATTATACCCATTTCTCATGCCCACACCAGTCATATGCTAGGATCGACCATATCTTCCTATCCACGTCTCAAATCCCAGCTATAGCAAAATCCTGTATTAGAGACATGGCTTTGTTTGGATCATTCCATTGTCCTGCTCATACTGTACAGAAATTTTAGGTGCCCATACCTCTCCCTTTGGCTTCCCTGCCATTTTTGGCCATCTCTGGTTTGTGGGGCAGTGGCCACCAGAGATCCTCCTGATCCCCCGGTTTGGCCAGTCATCCTCACTTTTTGAACTCTATCTCATCGTGGCAGCAGCTGAGGACATGTCCTTTAGGGGCGCCTGGCGCTGCCCCCTGCTCTCTCTCCTCTCCTCCCCCTATATGCAGTGGATAGATTCCACAGCCAGCCCCTATTCATGTGTCTGGCCCCTTTCAGGGCATCAGACACATGAATTACAGCAGCCAAGTTTCTTTTTTTAAATACCTGATTAGAGCCATAGTCTCTAATAGGCTTCAAAATAGCATGGGTTCGGGTCGCAGAGGATGCATCCGGAGCCCACCCAGGTGTGTTGCAACAGCGAATGAATATTCACTGTTGCAACATTAATCCTCTTCCCGGCCAATCGGGAAGCAGGTATGAAACCCGCATCCCGATTGGCTAAAACGTCAGGTGACCCTATTGAAGGCTTAGCGCCAGGAGGAGCAGAGAGGAGATGCACTGCGCAGAGGACTCCAGGAGAGGACACAGGAGCCTGCCACCCTGGAAGATGGCCACAGCAGCTCCGTCATTGCTCTCTCCACCCGCATCCACAGTAAGGACAGCGGTAGTGGAGGGGGTGTTAATGCCACGCCTCGTCGGGGGGGGGTAGCTGGCAGCTGTGCCAGTGCCGCTCCACCGGCGGCCCGGGGGGTGTTTGCTGCCCCCCAAAACAAAACACCAGCCGTCACTGGGTCTGGGGTCATACTTGGACAGGGCAAATGGTGATCTTTGCCACAGACAATCAGGCCACGCCTGAAATCATAAACAAAGGCAGGTCCAAGTCGCTAGCCATTCATGTCCTTCCTGCGTAGGCTGGTGAAGTTGTCCCTGCAGCATCAATTCAATGTACACTGTACCTACCTCCAGGACAAGTGCAACATCGCAGCAGACGCACTGTCCCGCTTTAACTTCAGGTTATTCTTTCTGCAGGAACCTGGTGCCAACCTGACCACTTCTCCTATCCCCCCTATCACACTGCCTGGAATGCCTATGACAGTTTTACCGCCGAATAGTCAGGCAGCAATAGGAGACATCAAGCATGCTCTGGCCTTTGTATATATATATAAAAATGTGAGGGGTGTACTGACTTTTGTAAGATACTGTGTATATATATATATATACACAGTATCTTACAAAAGTCAGTACACCCCTCACATTTTTGTAAATATTTTATTATATCTTTTCATGTAACAACACTGAAGAAATTACACTACAATTTGCTACAATGTAGTGGGTGTACAGCTTGTATAACAGTGTCAATTTGCTGTCCCCTCAAAATAACTCAACAGCTATTAATGTCTAAACTGCTGGCAACAAAAGTGAGTACACCCCTAAGTGAAAATGTCCAGATTGGGCCCAATGTATCAATATTTTGTGTGGCCACCATTATTTTCCAGCACTGCCTTAACCCTCTTAGGTATGGAGTTCATGAGAGCTTCACAGGTTGCCACTGTTAGAGTCCTTACACTCCCCCACTTTCTGTATGAGTATGCCCCACAGATGCTCAATAGGGTTTAGGTCTGGAGACATGCTTGGCCAGTCCATCACCTTTACCCTCAGCTTCTTTAGCAAGCCAGTGGTTGTCTTGGAGGTGTGTTTGGGGTCGTTGTCATGTTTTAATACTGCACTGTGACCCAGTCTCCAAAGGGAGGGGATCATGCTCTGCTTCAGTATGTCACAGTACATGTTGGCATTCACGATTCCCTCAACGAACTGTAGCTCCCCAGTGGCAGCAGCACTCATGCAGCCCCAGACAATGACACTCCCACCACCATGCTTGACTGTAGGCAAGACACACTTCTCTTTGTACTCCTCACCTGGTTGCCGCCAGACACGATTGACACCATCTGAACCAAATACGTTTTTATCTTGGTCTCATCGAACCACAGGACATGGTTCCAGTAATACATGCCCTTAATCTGCTTGTCTTCAGCAACCTGTATGGGGGCTTTCTTGTGCATCATCTTTAGAAGAGGCTTCTTTCTGGGATGACAGCTATGCAGACCAATTTGATGCAGTGTGCAGTGTATGGTCTGAGCACTGACAGACTGACACCCCGCCCCTTCAACCTCTGCAGCAATGCTGGCAGCACTCATACATCTATTTCCCAAAATCAACCTCTGGATATGATGCTGAGCACATGCACTCACCTTTTTTTGTCAGCCATGGCGAGGCCTGTTCTGAGTGGAACCTGTCCTGTTAAACCACTGTATGGTCTTGGCCACCGTGCTGTAGCTCATTTTCGGGGTCTTGGCAATCTTCTTATAGCCTAGGCCATCTTTATTTAGAGCAACAATTATTTTTTTCAGATCCTCAGAGAGTTCTTTGCCAGGAGGTGCCATGTTGAACTTCCAGCGACCAGAATGAGAGAGTGAGAGCGATAACACCAAGACCTTGCAACACTAACAAGTTGAGGGAATAGCAAATTTACACTGCTGTACAAGCTGTACACTCACTACTTTACATTGTAGCAAAGTGTAATTTCTTCAGTGTTGGCACATGAAAAGATATAATAAAATATTTACAAAAATGTGAGGGGTGTACTCACTTTTGTGAGGTACTATATATACAGTGCCTTGCGAAAGTATTCGCCCCTTTGAACTTTTCAACCTTTTGCCAAACATAAAGATATAAAATTTAAATTTTTTGTGAAGAATCACCAACAAGTGGGACACAATTGTGAAGTGGAACGAAATCTATTGGATTTTTGAAACTTTTTTAACTAATAAAAAAATGAAAAGTGGGGTGTGCAAAATTATTCGGCCCCCTTGCGTTAATACTTTGTAGAGCCACCTTTTGCTGCGATTACAGCTGCAAGTCGCTTGGGGTATGTCTCTATCAGTTTTGCACATCGAGAGACTGAAATTCTTGCCCATTCTTCTTTGCAAAACAGCCCGAGCTCAGTGAGGTTGGATGGAGAGCGTTTGTGAAAAGCAGTTTTCAGCTCTTTCCACAGATTCTCGATTGGATTCAGGTCTGGACTTTGACTTGGCCATTCTAACACCTGGATACGTCTATTAGTGAACCATTCCTTTGTAGATTTTGCTGTATGTTTGGGATCATTGTCTTGTTGGAAGATAAATCTCCGTCCCAGTTTCAGGTCTTTTGCAGACTCCAACAGGTTTTCATCCAGAATGGTCCTGTATTTGGCTGCATCCATCTTCCCCTCAATTTTAACCATCTTCCCTGTCCCTGCTGAAGAAAAGCAGGCCCAAACCATAATGCTGCCACCACCATGTTTGGGGATGGTGTGTTGAGGGTGATGAGCTGTGTTGCTTTTATGCCAAACATATCCTTTTGCATTGTGGGCAAAAAGTTCGATTTTGGTTTTATCTGACCAGAGCACCTTCTTCCACATGTTTGGTGTGTCTCCCAGGTGGCTTGTGGCAAACTTTAGACAAGACTTTTTATGGATATCTTTGAGAAATGGCTTTCTTCTTGCCACTCTTCCCTAAAGGCCAGATTTGTGCAGTGTACGACTGATTGTTGTCCTATGGACAGACTCTCCCACCTCAGCTGTAGTTCTCTGCAGTTCATCCAGAGTGATCATGGGCCTCTTGGCTGCATCTCTGATCAGTCTTCTCCTTGTCTGAGCTGAAAGTTTAGAGGGACGGCCAGGTCTTGGTAGATTTGCAGTGGTCTAATGCTCCTTCCATTTCAAAATGATCACTTGCACAGTGCTCCTTGGGATGTTTAAAGCTTGAGAAATCTTTTTGTATCCAAATCCGGCTTTAAACTTCTCCACAACAGTATTACGGACCTGCCTGGTGTGTTCCTTGGTCTTCATGATGCTCTCTGCGCTTTCAACAGAACCCTGAGACTATCAAAGAGACTTGATTACACTCAGGTGGATTCTATTTATCACCATCAGTCATTTAGGACAACATTGGATCATTCAGAGATCTTCGCTGAACCTCTGGAGTGAGTTTGCTGCACTAAAAGTAAAGGGGCCGAATAATTTTGCACGCACCACTTTTCAGTTTTTTATTTGCTAAAAAAGTTTAAAATATCCAATAGATTTCGTTCCACTTCACAATTGTGTCCCACTTGTTGGTGATTCTTCACAAAAAAATGTAAATTTTATATCTTTATGTTTGAAGCCTGAAATGTGGCAAAAGGTTGAAAAGTTCAAGGGGACTGAATACTTTCGCAAGGCACTGTATAGCTATATATATATATTTAGAAACGCAATTAAAGGGATTTTAAAATTGCATCATCCATCTTCTCTTTTTCACACCAGAAATACAAAGGTCAAGGAAACAAGCAATTTGACACGGCTGATGTGTAATTCTGTATATATTTACATGGATGACTTTTGGAATCTATCAGGTGAACAATATTTTCTATTGGAAATGTAGTGTTTTCCCCTGGGCAGGGCCTGCACTGAGTGGTTTTGCATTATTGTCTGCATAAAAGAACACAGAGGACACAAAGGATACAAGTAGGTTTTAAACAACAGTGTGATATTTCCTGCATCACCTGTGACCGGCCATATCAAATAGCCTAACAAATGATCTGTACCAAAAATAGACGATCTACAATATATTTTGTTTTTAATGTCATCAATATCAGGTTTTCTGTTTCTAAATATATTGTATTTTAAAAGACAAATGAGTAACTAAATATAGATATTATAATGGGCAATGTGTACTGCACTTTCTTTGTGTATAGCTTAGTAACAGTATATAAACTGTTGGGATCTCAATGTAAGTTGTTCTTCCACTGTAGTAGCTGCAGTATTGCAATAAAATTGAACACTTGAAGTTTGATTCCATGATGCTGAAGGTTCTCCTTTTTTCCATATTATTGGCTGTTGTGCTAGCCCATGAAAGCAGCGAGTCCAATGGTAAGAAATTTATATTTTTTGTTTATTGTTCAATGTCATTCATATTATTTCTGCATTATTTTAGTTGAATTTACACAACTATGGGGCTTATCATGTTTTCTGTAGATGTTTTATTTTTCCTTCTTGAAAATTTAAAAATATATATAAACATCCCGCAGAGTGCATAACACAGGTAATGATATGATTTTGGATTGTATTATTTAACTTGAACTGATATATTTTATGTACTTTGACCAGTAGATAGTTCAAAGAGAGCAAAGTGTCTTTATTTTTTGTTCTCTAGAGCAGTGATCTCCAAACTGTGGCCCGGGGGCCAGATGTGGCCCTCTGCATGCTTTTATCTGGCCCTTGGGTTTTATTCACTGACACCAATGAAGGACACAATTCCTCCCAATAACACCAATGATGGTGTACAAATCCTACCAATGACATCAACGATGGGAGCAGTTCCTCCTAATGACACCGACAATGGGGCACAATTTCTACCAATGACATCGACAATGGGTCACATTTCCTCAAAATAAGATTAACAATGGGGATCAATGACACCAATGATGGAGCACAATTTCTCCAAATGACACCAATGATGGGGGATTGTTTACTCCCACTGATACTGAGACATTTTGTACTCCCGATGGTCACAGTTTGGCCCCCTAAAGTCTGAAGGTCAGTAAACTGGTCCTTTGTTTAGAAGGTGTGGAGACCCCTGCTCTAGAGTATAGTAGAGAAAAACCTTATTGATCATGCTGTTACTTCTCATAATTTGTAACGCTTATGACAAGGGGTAAATGTGGTCATAATCAATAGCAAGCAGGTCCCTGATATGTAAAAATGCATCTTACATCTCCTTAGATAATTTTTTTCAACAAAAAATACATTATGAAATGAAAGTTTTTAATATATGTTGTTTATAACAAAAAAATGTAATTACTGCGCTATCTATGTGAAAATATATTCCTGTGAAATATAAAATAAACCCGCTGCAACCTCTTGTGAGACACACACAACAACATAAAATTCAAAAAATTAGGTTGCGCTGATTAAAAATGATCAAAGTGAAAATGTCATATAAGTGAAAAAAAACAAGAATGAACCATCCTGTGGACAAGAGGTGATACAAAAATGGTGTGCTTGAAAAACACTTTTGAGTCCTTTAGAACATGAAAGAGCCAAGAAAGTTTATATGTTGGAACTGGTGCATCAATATGTCCTTCCCCGATGGTACGCAAGCATAACACCACTAAAAGTGCTCAATATGGAATAGGAGAGTGCCTCCACTTCTGTACACACTGCCACTTACCGGAAATAAATGATCTCCTATTATGGGAGATCAAATGTGCATATGCCTTATTCCCCCGCTTCGGGTCTCTATGCAATGTGCCAATGCTCCCAATGTCATCACTATGTAACCAATCTCAAATATAGATTTATTCTGTGGGTTCTGCTTCTGTGCTGGAAACGTGGACACTGGTATATGGATTCCACTTCCTGTAGTTAATCCTGATATTTATTGTGGCACCTTGGAGGGTCTACTTGCTAAAATCTCATTATTAATACAAGTCCTGTAATTTGAGGTAGGCTTCGGGGCAATTGACACAGAGGACATGACTTCCAACCAGAAGACCAACTCCAACAATAGACCTCAATGGGATAGATAATGGACAGAGAGCCACACAGATAGTTGCCCCAATAGAACAGATTTATGAAAAGGAAGAAGAAGTAGGCACATAGTGTAATCCTATTTAAATAAGAAGTCATTTATTCAATAAAAAAGGAGGAAATACACTCACATTTTAGTAGATAAAAAAGCACTTTGAAATAAAACAATGACTTCAGCAGAGCATTCAAATGCGTTTCATCTTAAGAGACATCATTGTATGTTGTTTATAAACTACTTGGTATAAACTAGTTTTGCCTTTATAAATGTATTTAAATGTATAAAGTTAGTTTTGAAGCCAACATCACCAAGTGGCAATTGCAATGCTCTTAATCTCCACTTTTAAAACCCTTCTAAGCCCTTGTACACACGGTCGGAGAATCCGTCGGAATGTGTCCTATCGGACCGTTTTGTCGGATAATCCGACTGTGTGTGGTATGCATCGGACTGTTTTCCGTCGGAATATCCGTCGGACCAAATTTTCCAACTTGGTGGAAATATTTTCCGACAAACTGGTCCGATCGGACTTTGTCCGATTGTGTGTAGAGAATTCCGATCGGACAAAGTGCCACGCATGCTCAGATCAAATTCCTACACCAAAGCTATTGGCTACTAGCCTGAACGTAGTCTCGTTGTAACGAAATAACGTCATCCCGTTCTGAACGATTGGATTTTCCGACAACTTTGTCCGACTGTGTGTATGCAACAGTTTCGGACAAGATCCGTTGGACAAAATCTGACAGAGTCCGTCGGATTTGGTTGTCGGAATCTCCGGCCGTGTGTACAAGGGCTAATAACCCTTCTAATAATGTAGTCCTATCTCTTAGTGAATATTTGATTTTTTTTTACATTTCACTTCTAATTTTTTCTCGTTCAGAATAAAAACCATAATTTACATCAGCCTGAAAACATCACCAACACATAGTGGGGTTGAATTTCAAAAACTGGAGAGTGCAAAATCAGGTACTGCTGTGCATAGCAGCCAATCAGCTTCTAACTTCAGATTGTTCAATTAAGCTTTGACAATAAAAAAAATGGAAGCTGATTTGTTTCTATGAGGAGCGGCACCAGATTTTGCACTCTATAGTTTTAGTAGATCAACGCTACTGGGTGTTAATGGTAATGGAGGCTTTACAACCTGACACTGAGCTGAAAATGTAGGATTAACGAGGAAATACCAATGAATAACATGTAGGGCTGCTATATTAAAATAGGCTAGGAGTGAAGACTCAGATTCAAATGCCCATTCCCAAATGTCTTTTTTAAACAGAAGTAAAATCAGCAAATTGCAAAATCAGATTGTATAATTTTTTTTCTCAAATCTGCTCTCAAAAATGATACAGCTGTAATTTCAATGGTTATTTTAATTATCACAGATATGTTTCATTTCCTGCAGCAATATAGAGTATCCTCCAGGTGACATTAAAGCAGCTAATTTATGAATATATTTTCCCTGCAGAACATTTTCATGAAAAGCACGCTCACTGCCCAACTGTTACCACTAACTCCTCTGTCATTGCCTGTGCAATGCCTTGCTTAAATGGCACTAACTGCACAACTATGAACTGCTCATCAGATGCCAACTGCATCGGAATTCAGAAGTGTTGCCAGACGAACTGTGGAATGGAATGTGTTGATCCGGAGTACCGTAAGTAACAGATAATCAGACACAGTGTTTGTAAACACTGTTTGGATGTAATATAAGAAGATACAACGTGATACTGTTACTTTTGTATTAACTCTTTCAATCCTCTACAGAGTTAAGAGATTAACCCTTTATTTCCCATAGTTTACCCTAATCCATACTAATAAACTCCTCCTTCCCTTCCTACTTAAACAATTATTTTCCTGAATTTTTTTAGTTTTTTTATTTCTATTTTTCTAATCAATACTGTTTAAGCAGTTTTCGTTTTTACCTGTTTTGTAATTTAAAAAAAAATGTAACCTGCAAATAACTTTGCAAGGATTTGTATCAGAATCATAGGAGTGTGCACAGGGTGTGTCAGGTGTGTCAGGGCACACCCTAATCGCACTGTGCTGCAGATTCCCCCTGCTGCTTGGCTGCAGAGAAAGGGACTGGGGAATCTGTGTCCTCAGTATTTTTCTCTGTCTCAAAAGTGAGGCATCAGGAGTCCTCTAATATTTCACCAAAACTCCCCAATGGGGCTCCTAAAAAATTGTAAAAAAAATAAAATAAAATAAATGATTGCAAAAAAATTATTAAAATACAAAAATTGTAAAAAAGTTATATTAAAACAATTATAAAAATAAACGATTGACATCAATCTCTGCCCTACTAACACAGTCCACTGCTCTACTGCCTTATACTGTACAGTGGATATAAAAATGGTTTACACACCCCTGTTAAAATGTCAGGTTTTTGTGATGTAAAAAAATGAGACAAAGATTAATCATTTCAAAACTTCTTCCACCTTTAATGTGACCTATAAACTGTAAAACTCAGTTAAACAACAAACTGAAATATTTTATTTGGAGGGAAGTAAAAAAGGAAAACTAAAATAATATGGTTGCATAAGTGTGCACATCCTTAAACTAATGCTTTGTTGAAGCACTTTTTGATTTTATTACAGCACTCAGTCTTTTTGGGTATGAGTCTATCAGCATGGCACATCTTGACTTGGCAATATTTCCCCTTTGCAAAAACACTCCAAATCTGTCAGATTGCAAGGGCATCTCCTGTCTACAGCCCCCTTCAGATCACCCCACAGATTTTCAATTGGATTCAGGTCTGGGCTCTGGCTGGGCCTTTCCAAAACATTAATCTTCTTCTGGTGAAGCCATTCCTTTGTTTATTTGGATGTATGCTTTGGGTCATTGTCATGCTGAAAGATGAAGTTCCTCTTTATGTTCAGCTTTCTAGCAGAAGCCTGAAGGTTTTGTGCCAATATTGACTGGTATTTGGAACAGGTTATAATTCCCTCTACCCTTACTAAAGTCCTTGTTTTAGGTGAAGAAAAATAGCCCCAAAGCATGATGCTACCACCACCATGCTTCACGTTGGTATGGTGTTCTTTTGGTGATGTGCAGTGTTGTTTTTGCGCCAAATATATCTTTTGGAATTATTGCCAAAAAGTTCAACCTTGGTTTCATCAAACCATAACACATTTTCCCACATGCTTTTGGGAGACTTCAGATATGTTTTTGCTAAATTTTGCGGGGCTTGGATGTTTTCTTCATAAGAAAAGGCTTCCGTCTTGCCACTCTACCCCATAGCCCAGTCTTGTGAAAAATACAGGAGATTGTTGTCACATGTACCACACAGCCAGTACTTGTCAGATATTTCTGCAGCTCCTTTAATGTTGCTGTAGGCCTCTTGGAAGCTTTCCTGACCAGTTTTCTTCTCGTCTTTTCATCAATTTTGGAGGGACGTCCAGTTCTTGATAATGTCACTGTTGTGCCATATTTTCTCCACTTGATGATGACTGATTTCACTGTTTTCCTTGGTATATCTAATACTTTAGAAATTCTTTTGTACCCTTCTCCTGACTGATGCCTTTTAACAATGAGATATCTCTGATGCTTTGGAAGCCCTCTGAGGACCATTGCTTTTGCTGTAGGATTTGACTAAGAAAATGTCAGGAAGACCTACTAGAACAGCTGAACTTTATTTGGGTTTAATCAGAGGCACTTTAAATGATGACAGGTATATACTGACTCCTATTTAACATGAGTTGAAATGTGATTGCTTAATTCTGAACACCGCTACATCCCCAGTTATAAGAGGGTGTGCAAACTTATGCAGCCACATTATTTTGTTTTTTTACTTTTACTTCTCCCCTAAAAGATTTCAGTTTTTTTTCAATGGAGTTGTACAGTTTATAGGTCACATTAAAGATGCAAAAAGTTCAGAAATTATTTATAGTTTTGTCGTCTACAAAAACAATACTTCTTTTTAAACTAAAAGTGAAAGTAGAAAAAAGTGTATATTCTTTTTTTTTGTTTTGTTACCCTTTTGTCATAGATTGCAGAAAAATGCAATACAACCATTTGCCCTAAAAAAAATAAAATAAAAAAAAGTCTATTGTCTATTACTTTGTTATTTTAAGGGCCAATGTTTGTCACTTCAGGGACACACAGAAAACAATTGTTTCCTATGTGTCCCATTCACACTGCAACACATCCTAGGGCTGAGATAAAATGCAGACATGCTGCATTTTATCACAGCACATCGACCCGAATCGCACTGCAATATAGGGCATCCCAACATTGCAGTGAATGAAGTGTATATTTTGTACACTTCAAATAAAGCTAGTAAATAACAAAAAAAAAAAAAATGGAAGCAGTGTGATGCGATGAATCGTGCATCACACTGCCCCCTAGTGCAGCTGAGACGCTCTAGCTGGTCTGTGATTTCAAGGAGGTATAATGTGAATTGTCTCTGAGTAATGACATAGTTATTGCTGAATCAACTGACCCATAGCAGGAATGTACACATTGCTCTAGTCTATAGGGAGTGTATAGGTGTAAGTGTATTGGTGTGATAGCGGAATCAGTACTATTTGTATTTTTTTGTTTATGCCAGAGATAATGTGTGATGACAATGATGGCTGTCCAGGGAGCCTGACCTGCTGTGAGAAAAGTTGTGTGGCAGTGTGTGCGGCTTCCAAGCCTGCCATTCCAGAGAAAACAAAAACGAAGGAACCGGAAATGAGAAAAGAAAGAAATGAAGTAAGTCTGCATTTATTCACATATATTCCGTTGTATACATTTTTCATTGCTTCTTATTTGATAGCTAATTTAAATATTTAGTTTTTTTCTTTTCAGGACATGGACGATTAAAAAAATAAAATAAAATCAGTGATGGATTAAGGAGGATCATTTCAGTTTTTTAGTTCATGAAGTTAATTCCTACTATAAAGTTCTTTTATAATAGATAACAATGTAAGTAATAACTGATGTGAATGTACAATATACACTATATTACCAAAAGTATTGGGACTCCTGCCTTAACACGCACGTGCACTTTAATGGCCTTCCAGTCTTAGTCAGTAGGGTTCAATATTGAGTTGGTCCTCCCTTTCATGCTATAACAGCTTCAACTCTTCTGGGAAGGCTGTCCACAAGGTTTAGGAGTCTGCCTATGGGAATGTTTGACTATTCGTCCAGAAGAGCATTTGTGAGGTCAGGCACTGACGTGGATGAGAAGACCTGGCTCGCAGTCTCTGCTCTGTGCAGGCCAGTCAAGTTCCACTCAAGTTCCTCCACTCCAAACTTGCTCATCCATGTCTTTATGGACTGTGTTTGTGTACTGGTGTGCAGTCATGTTGGAACAGGAAGGGCTATCTCCAAACTGTTCCCACAAAGTTGGGAGCATGCTTTAAGTGTCCCCTTCACTGGAACTAAAGGACCAAGTCCAACCCCTGAAAAACAACCCCACACCATAATCCCCCTCCACCAAATGATTTGGACCAGTGCACAAAGCAAGGTCCATAAAGACATGGATGAGCGAGTTTGGGGTGGAGGAATTTGACTGGCCTGCACAGAGTCCTGACCGCAACCCGATTGAACACCTTTGGGATGAATTAGAGTGGAAACTGCGAGCCAGACTTTCTCATCCACACCAGTGCTTTACCTCACAAATGTGCTTCTGGAAGAATGGTCAAACATTCCCATAGACACCTAAACCTCGTGGACAGCCTTCCCAGAAGAGTTGAAGCTGTTATAGCTGCAAAGGGTGGACCAACTCTATATTGAACCCTGTGGACTAAGACTGGGATGCTATTAAAGTTCATGTGCGTGTAAAGGCAGGTGTCCCAATACTTTTGGTAATATAGTGTATATGTGTAAAGTGCCACGTAAATTGACAGTGCTATATAAGTACCTGTAATAAATAAATAAAATAATAAAGTAGCTGCTATCCATGCTGCCGTATCAAAGAATGTTCAAAGCTGTTTGAAAAAAATTAACAGTACATTATTATTAAAATCAGTTGATTATAGGTGATATTATTATCATGTCAAATGTGTACACCTCCCTCCTGTGTCTTAATGAATAAATAATTCTATTACCTACCAAGAGCAAAAAAACAACGACTGAGTTTCCTTTATATTTCAATCTTTTTATTCAAGTTTTAGAATAAAAAAACTAGCAGTTCCTCCAATGGGAGGAAAAGTATCATCTTAAAGGTGACTTGAATAGATAAAAGTAGCGGTGAGTATAGATATATAAAAAAAACAAAGGCATAGTGCATGCTCACTTGCCATCAGAACCATTAGAATACAATGAACAAGTGTCCAAATGTGGTAGTTGTAAACTTTTCACAAACCCCATGTGTGCAGTAGTTAAGAGAGTTTTGCTCTAGACTAAAGCTGGCCATACACCTATAGATTATCTGCAGATTTTCTATGGTTAGATGGAAAAAGTGGGAGATTCCTCCATCCACCCAGTTTAGTGAACATGGAGAAATCTGTTGCACTTTTTCCATCTAACCATAGAAAATCTGCAGATAATCTATAGGCGTATGGCCAGTTTTATAGCCTAACCAT
The DNA here is from genome assembly GCF_037356315.1 of Lithobates pipiens. Taxonomy (NCBI): domain Eukaryota; kingdom Metazoa; phylum Chordata; class Amphibia; order Anura; family Ranidae; genus Lithobates; species Lithobates pipiens. The sequence goes on from NW_027507787.1 coordinate 197,707,926, forward strand.
CAAAGGAAAGAATGTTTGAGCCCTATGATAAGCTAATGGCTCGTATATATTGTTAAAGTGTCATTAAATGCAAATCATTATAAACTGTCAGTACATGCTATATTGCAGGGATATGCAGTTTGCGGACCTCCAGCTATTGCAGAACTACAAGTCCCATGAGGCATAGCTCTGACAGCCACAAGCATGACACCCAGAGGCAGAGGCATGATGGGACTTGTAGTTTTTCAACAGCTGGAGGTCCGCTAATTGCATATCCCTGCTATATTGCATTGTGTTCATACTCTGCCACTAGAGCATCTGTTTTCTGTAGATTGCAAAATACCTGATTAATTCTTCTGTTCACTGTCCCTCCCTATTTGTCTGCGCCCAAACTGCAGCCTGAGATTGTGTAGGCCAGCCATTGTAACATCTACTGAGCATGCTCCAGTTCAGTTCCCTTATAAGATGTTCATTTTATCCTTTTTCCTATCTGTGCAGCCCATGTGACTATAGAGTTACACATATACAAAGTAGCAAATGACAGTCCCCTCCCTACCACCTCCATGACTTCATATTGCTTAACACTATGGGGGGGGGGTGAGATATAAGATGTTGATTGATGAAAGCTACACCTCCCTCTAATAGTCTCAGAACAAGCACACCATAGACACAGGCTGGAGGGGCGTGACAGCCTGGGATGGTCAGAAACTCCTCCAGATATCATTATAGTGTGAACACAGTGAAAGCTATTGTCAGTCAACAAAAAAATATTAAAAGTCAGCAGCTACAAATACTGCAGCTGCTGACTTTTAATAAATGGACACTCACCTGTCCCAGGGTCCAGCAATGTCAGCAGCAGATGATGAGCAATCGCTCGTCTCTCAGCTGCCCCCGCCGCCATCCTCTGTCAGGGAATCGGGAAGTGAAGCATTGCGGCTTCATTGCCCGCTTTCCCACTGCGCATGCGCGAGTAGCGCTGTGCGTCTCCACTGGTCCCCGCTGTGGCCTGGGAACTGTGTGTTTCCCTGAACACAATGGGGGGGGGAAGAGGGACATCTGCGGCTAGCTGCGGCTAGCTTGTCCCGGAAGTAGGTGCAGATACCTGGATTATACAGGTATCTGCACCCCCCTCCCCCCTGAAAGGTACCAATTCTGGCACCGAAGGGGGGGAGGGTTCCGATGAGCGGACCTTCCACTTTAGGGTGGAGGTCCGCTTTAAACTCCGTCTACACCATGTTATTGCAAAAAGGAAAAAAAAAATGCTTTGAAATATAGATTGATAAAAAGCTTTGGAAATCTTTTTTGCTATTAATTATTTATTTTAATTCGCTATTCTGAAAGCTGATGTCATGTGAATGGCACAGCACCAATCTTCCTTCTTCAGGAGGAGTTACACATAATTCATCTACAACGATACAATTTACAATCACTACAATGCAAATAATGTATACCAAAGCATAATAAATGAGGAAGGGGGTATCCTGGTTTCTTACCCAGAAAGAAGAGGGAAATAGGGACAGCGAGGATAAGGAGTGCCCGGAGGTACTCCCCAACGGGCGGGCACTAAGCAGAAGCTCGTAACCAGGTACTAGAAATTAATATAATAAAGTGGTATACAGAGATAATTAAGGTATTAAGCCTCCACTGCACCAGAGAAAGAAGGGAAAGAGGGACTAGAAAGGGAAAAGATGGGGAGGGAAGGGGAATGGGAGAAGGGGGGAGGGAAGGGAGAGGCGAGGAAAGAAGTAAGGGGGGGAATGGGGAGGTCAAGGGGAAAAAGGGGGGTTAAGGGGGGGCAGGGGGAACGAGGGGGAAAGGGAAAGAGAGGAAAGGGGAGGAAAAAAAGGAGAAGGGGAGATAGAAAGGGGGGGGGGAGAAACTTTCACAAACAGATATTAAACTAACCTGAAACTAATCTTGGTAAAGAAAAACTCTGACCTGGGAGGAATAATGGAGGAAGTTGTTGTAATCAGCCCACCTCACTAAACTTAATGATGAATGGCGGGGGGGGGGGGGGGGGGTAATAGCTTGCTGAGATGATGGTGCAGAGATCAGCACTGAATGGTGGAATAAGCTGTCAAGGCAATAGTGGCCAGAAAAAAAAATCCTAAGGGGGTAAAAATCCATAGAAACAATCAGAAAAAAGAGAAAGCCACTAGAGCCACAGAATCATGGGTCAAAAAAGGCAGACATGCAAACAAATACACAGTGTTAAGGGCTAGTAAACCATCACAGCCACACTGACACACAAGTGTGACAATCAGTCTGGCATGAACAGAATTGAAAACAGGTAAAATTGCATGTATACAGTGCTAGGTCAACCTAGTAGGCTGAGTGTTCCTGCACAGGGAAAAGGGGCCGTCGCAGGAGAGGCCACCCAGTGTGTCCTTAAAGTGACTGTAAAGTCTTGTAAAGTTTTAAAATAAATAAGAAACATGTTATACTTACCTCCTCTGTGCAGTTGGTTTTGCACAGAGCAACCTGGATCCTCCTCTTCTTGGGTCCCTCTTTGCTGTTCCTGGCCTCTCCCTCCTATTGAGTGCCCCCACAGTCAGACACTTCCTATGGGGGCACTGGAGCCGAGTCACAGATCTGTGTGTCCATTCAGGCATGGAGCCCTGACCCAGCCCTGTCCCCTCTCTCCCCTGATTGGCTGACTGACTTTGATTGACAGCCACAGGAGCCAATGGCACCGGTGCTGTGTCTCAGCCAATCAGGAGGAGTGTCCCGGAGGGCTTAGACATTCGTGGACATCGCTAGAGATAGATGTGGCTCAGGTAATGCATATTAAGATAAAAAAAAAACTTCTACCTTTACATCTCCTTTAAGTACCCACAACCTGGTGAGTACAGCACCGGCCAGCGCCAGCATGTGACGTCATCACAAGTTCCCCTACACTGCACATGCATGAGCCATCGCCCATGCATGTGGCCATACAAGAAAGTGGCTGAAGACTTTGGACACCATCAAAGCAGGGAGGGGGTGGATGTGACCAAGCAACAGTAAGACAACCCATCAACCTTAGGGGAACACATGACCGTCATAGGGGAGTACAAACCCCTCCTCTCTGATACCCAATCGCCTGTCAATCACAGTATAAACAACCAAAAAGCATATGAGAAAAACAATATAGAATATAGAACAATCCTGGTGGCATAAACAATAGTTTATATATGGTATTGAAGCTACTCAAACAGGCAATGAGACCATATTCATAGTATACAAACAACCCAAATGATTTTTGGTTAAGGACAGTAGTTACAGCTGATTAAGGAGTGGGGAGGAAAGAAAGCGGAGGGGAGAAGAAGGGGAGTGGGGAGGGATGGAAGGGAAAATAGAGGAAAGGGAGGGAAGGGCGATAGGGGAAAGGGAAGAGAGGCGAAAAGGAGAGGGGGAAAAGTTGGGAAAATGGAGGGGAGAGAAAAAAATGGAAGTGTTGGAAGGATAGGGAGTCGGGACCAATGGAACTACACAGGTAACTGGCGTCAAGGCTAGTCGATGTTACTTCATTAATCCCATTGTGTCATATCACAAGAAAGACTTGTATGTCAGGACCTCATTGAGACCAGGGGGAATATTGGCATTGAGTCATTCAATCCACATGGTTTCCCATTGAAGGATCAAACGATTCTAATCATCGCCACATGGATCCTCTGGGACAACCTCCAGCACCATAAATTTGACAACATCAGCCTGGAATCTATGGTATAGACCGATATAATGACCCACTGATGTAAGTTTGCCATTAGAAGAATAGTAAATATGGTCTCCAATTCATTGCCAGAGTTATCTGATAGTTTTGCCAATATGAAATGCATTGCAAATGCAGGTCATAAGGTAAATGTGGGAGATACAAAATGTTCACCATTTGGGAGCAGAAAGGCCGTCCTGAATCCACAGACAATGAGAGTATTGTCCACATTTAAAGGTATCCCGGGGGCCAGAAGGTCTCCGTCAATCCACTCTGTAGTGACTACTAGTCAGACGGTCTCTCAGTGATGCTGCTTGACAGAACATGTTCAAGTTCAGGGGTGCTTCTAACATGTTTCCTTAAAATATTATGGTCTGTAAGTAACTTCCAATGATCGGCTAGTATTGACCGTACCCGTAGAAAATGTTGTATTGATTATCACTGTGTCATTAGATTTAGGTTTAGGTAAGTCGTAAATTAGGGAGGTTCTTGAGCGAAGTATAGCTTTGTTTTAAGCTTTTCTCTGGTCTGTGAATATCCTCTGACCAAAAGCCCTCGCGGAGAGTATTGGCCTTTAACCAGAAATCTTCCTCCTGCGTGCAGTTCCGGTGTAACTGGGCGTAGGGGATACTGCGTTTATGCAGTTGAGGATGTGCACTAGATGCATGCAACAACGTATTGCCTGCTGAAGGTTTGCAGTATGGGTCTGTCTTGATATGACCCTCAGAATCAATTATGATAGATAAATCCAAAAACTGAATACTGTGTCGATCAAAATTGAATGTAAAGGATTCCCTATCGCTGCCATTTCAAATCACTAATGGTACAAGACAGGGATGCCCCTTATCCCCTCTAATTTTCAACCTTATTATGGAACCCCTGGCTGAAAGCATTAGGACAAATCAGAAAATCCTTGGAATTTCCATTGCTGACCAAGAACATAAAATCAGCCTTTTTGTGGATTACGTCATTCTCATGGTTACAGACCCCTTAATCTCTTTACCAGAAATTCAGAAAACTTTAAATTGGTTTAGTAATGTTTCATATTATAAAATAAACAATAATAAGTCATATATTCTTAATTTGGGTATAGACAAGCATACCAGCGAACATCTAAAAACACAATTTCCTTATTCTTGGGCCAAAAATACAATATAATATTTAGGGTCTAACTCTTCTAAATAATTATTTCAACACAACTATATACCACTCCGCACTAAATTACAGGGAAACCTCGCCAAATTAGCATCATATGAATTCTCCTGGGTGGGTAAATTGGCAGCCTTTAAAATGCTTCACCCTCAAATTTTATATTTCTTTCGGACTCTCCAGATTCCAATACCGTCTTCATACTTCAAATCACTCCAAACTATCCTTTCTAAATTTATTTGGCAGGGTAAAAAATACAAATGTGGTCATGGGAACCTAATAAAACGTCGACAAGCAGGTGGTACAGGTTATGTAGATTTTCAAGATTATTATTTGGCCTCGGTACTCACTCAATCCAAAGAATGGTTTATGTCTTCTCAATCTACAATATGGGGGAAGATGGAATCTGCAAAAATCCCAGGGGGTAATTTATCTTTATGGATACCTTCCATAGCACAAACCACAGCCCAAATTCCTTTGGAAACATTACATAATCTTGGATACAGAAAGGTATAAAATATCTGAGTGACCTAATTGATAATGGGGAAATTAAACATTTCCCCCGCTTCAAAAAGAATTTCACTTGCCAAATTCAGACATATTCCTTTACATTTGAACTAAGAATTACCAAACTTCCTTCATGGTAATACAATGTTCCAACAGAGGCTTGGTCCTTCCTCAAAATTCCCACTCATCCTCAAAAAGGGATTTCACTCTTTTATACTCTTCTTCAACAAAAAAACATATTTGTTAAATCCGCTCCAATGCTTAGATGGGAAGAAGATTTAGGACACACCTATACGGTGGATCAATGGGAAAAAGCTTGTAATACCACGTATAAAGCCACATATTGTTCCACACTTTGGGAACCATCCATTAAAATATCACAACGCTGGTACCTTACTCCTGAAAAAAATTCTAAATTTAGTGAAAACTCAGATAATAAATGTTGGAGATTATGTGGACAGAAAGACGATATGTTTCATATATTGTGGACTGGGAACAAATTTTTTAGTTACTCTCTGTATTCGACAACGAAAACATACCTTTAAATCCTTCTCTAGCTTTACCGTCCCTTGATATTGATTGTAATCCTACTCCTGTTAGAAATGTCTTAACACATGTCCTATTATCAGCTAGAATTAGTATTACAAGGAAATGGAAAAAATCTGATCCTCCTACACTATTGGAAGTAGTAGAATCGACCCAAACACATTTTACCTATGAATTAACATTAGCCCTCCGACAAACTAGTAAAGAACATATCTATAAAATATGGAAACCTTGGTTAAAATGGACTAACTCCCAAGATATTGTCCAGGTTTTCTGTTCCTAACTTATGTTGAATATATCTTTTTTCTTTGAAGTTTCAGAGAGATACATTCCTCTCGGACACAGTATAGCTCCCATAGGGGTGTCCGGGACAATAATTTCCTTTATTACCTCCAATACCTCCAATTCACTTGAATTACCATTATTTGTATCAATGAAAAGATACTTCTTGTATTGTTACTCTTCTGTTATCTTTTAAATAGATATTTCATTAGTTTAAAGGCAAATTCATTTCATATCTCCTTTAATAGTTAATAGCATTTAATAGTTCCTTGTTAGAATAAACTATAATTATGACAGGATGAAAGTGTTCAGGGGCCAGGTGGTTTTATCCTGTTTCATCAGGAATGATCCAACCGTCCTGCTCATGGGCGATACTAGAGTACAAGGCCTCTATATCTATAGCCAACAGTAGGCGCGTCTGGAGGGACTTGGATACCCTCTATATGTTTGAGAAGGTCAGTGGTGTCACGTATATATGTCGGGAGCCTCAGGGCATGATGCATCAGAAATGCATCCATGCACCTGCCAGTATTCTCCATCAGTGAACCCATACCCAATATAATCGGTTTGCCTGGTGGTGTATGCATATTCTTATGTGTCTTGGTGAGAGTAGAAAATGTAGATGTGTGAAGGTTTTTGACATTCAAAAAAGCCAGGATAGCTTTATCAATTAAACCCTCCCAAAAGGCATGGGTATATAAAGCACGACATTCTAGAGTACACTCTTGCACTAATTTCAGGGTTATTGGTCTGTACCATGTATGGTTCTCCAGTACTTTCAGACATATTTGTTGGTACTGTTGACGTGCCATCAAAACAATATTACCCCCCTTATCAGAGGGTTTGGTGACAAGGTCTGGATGCTGTTGTAGATTAGTAAGGGCACAAATCTGGCCATGGGATAGACTGGAAGATAATTTTGGCCAGTCTAGTAGTTTTGAAGCCTTAATAGAGTGGTAAAAAAAGGCCCAAATAGCTGGACATGTCATCAAATCAGGAAACATGCGTGACTTCAATTTGAAAGGTTTAATGTGATCCATTGTTGCTGTTGGGGGGGGAGGAGGAGGAGAAAGATGAAAGATGGTCCAGTGGATTTCCAATGTCAGAGGAAAGAGTATCCTCTGTAGCCCCCTCCTCTTAGAGCAACATTAGGTCCCGTAGTGTTCTAAACTTCTGCATAGTAAAGTGTTTGGTGCGTTCCATTAACTCTTTTTCCAAATTGATTTGTTGTCGTACTTTGTCATAGATAAATCTAAAAGTCAGGTTAGGGGCAAAGAGATACAAAGCTTTAAAAGGGTTCCTTTGAGCGAAAGCCCAGATCCAAGTGTAGTACAAATTCCTTGTCCTGAGAAAGTGTAGTAGGAGTGAGATGCAAAATATTAAGTGGGAGTGTTAGGAGGAAATGGTTTCACAACAAATGTGGCCAGGTTGCTCTGTTTTTTGGGGTCGGAGGTGGTTGGTTCTAAAAAACTGGTGTTGCCAGTGACAGTTTTAGGCATAAGTACAGTGGACTCTATAATCTTAGGAATAACACTTAGGGATGAGCCAAACACTTCCGGTTCGGTTCGCAGCAGAACATGCGAAAAGGCAAAAAATTTGAAGTCCATTCATCTTCTTCTCCTCCTGTGGGTGTCTAAAGGTTTTTTGGTGTATGTCCACCGGGGGGGTTCTCATCGCCAGTCAGTGATCGTTTACATGAAACATTGGACGGGTGTGGGGTGAGTGCCCATTATGGTACCTGTATGGAGGAAGTAGAAGATAAGGATGAGTCAGATTCAATCAAGTCATTATTGATATTGGATTGTCCATGAGGTGTTTGTTCATGGGGAGGACCCCTTCTGGAGACATTTCTATTGGTCCATTTATAAGCATAGCCCTTAGAGAATGCCATTTTATTATAGTAATAATATCTCTATTGAGTAACTCCAGCCGTTCTTTAAGATCCTTCCACTTAGTAATAAACACAGGTTAATCTGTGAGATGTTTGTACTGCTAGTCAAGGTGATTAATTTCACCATCCAGAACACCATATCTAAATGATATAGATTAGTAAGTTGTGTCATGAGTTTAGCCAGGACAAGGTCATCTGGTGCCCAGGGCAAAGTTGGAAAACTTTGCCCCCCCCCCGGTGTAAAGACAGAGTCTGTGTCATTGCAAAACAAGAAAATGCTTAGAACAATACAAATATTAACTTAGGTCTAATTCGATCATTTATTATGCAACAACCCACAGCATTTGCATCAATTTCTGCAACAATCATCCCCAGCAATGTTGTTAGCTTATGTAATAACCCCCAGCATTGATGGGATTGTCTGCGATCCCCATTATGAACTGCCTGGAGTGGTTAACTCTCTGGGGGGAGGTTAATTAACCACTTGAGCTCCATTCATGGGCAATCAATTTTTTGCTATACAGAAATGCGCTACTTTTACTGGTAATTGTACGCTCATGCAACACTGCACCCAAAATAAATTTATATTTTTTTTTCACAAAATTACGTATACCTGTAAAGCTTTCATTTAGGGGTATTTGCACACCACTGTTTTTTTTTTTTTTCGTTTTTATTATATAAATGAAAAAAGACCGAAAATTTTGAAAAAATATTTTTTTTTACTTTCTGCTATATAACATAATACAAAATACAATACAATACAAAATTAAATATATGTCAATGGTTATGGACAGGTTCTAGAGACAGAACATTGCGTCCAAATCCCTGGTGTATAATAGAACAAATAATAAAGAGAGGGAACGATTCTAGCCCTCAATGAATAATGGGATTTTCACGGATGCAAATTTCTGTCATGAGGTAAGCACACCCACAAAGGGATAATCAAAAAATATGATTTATTACAAAATGTACATGATTAAAATAGTAACAGTATTTAGTCATATCAACAATGACAGAAATTGATACTTGGTTACAAAAAGCTTGAACAGATGCTTGTGTACATCAGATAGCCGACACATTTCGCAGACTAGATTGCTGCTTCTTTGGGGCTTGTTCCCCATGCATTTGCATTGTCCAACTTATAGAAAGGTATATCATTAGTATCACATATAACAATTTTAACAATCATTTCCAGTGACAAACAGGTCATGTCAGAGCCACCAAAATGATCTTGTGGACATCGGACCACATATGTAATGTAAGAATTTATATATATATATATATATATATATATATATATATATATATACCCCATGAGTTCAACTTCGGCTCAGTTATGAATCAAAAGGCGTCATATGTTTGTAAAGCTCTAGGTGAGGCAGTATGCCCCATCAGATTAACAATAGACCTCACTAAATAACATGCGCTCAAGGGGATCTTCAAACAGACAGTCCACCCAAGGCCCTATAGGGTCACTATTAATATATGTGATCTAAATGTAAAAGCAAAACAAAAGGAGTAGATATAAAACTGATTCTCAAACAATTATAAAGTGATATCAACAGAGTAGAATACCATCTGACAGGGAGGTGAAGGGCAGGGCTGATCTCAGGCTTGTGCAGGAGCGCACTCAGCACATGTTGCAGCCAGTAGCTCTGTAGTGTGGGTAATGTGTACAAACAGGTAGTATACAGGTCCAGCCTGCTTTTAGCAGCACAATGCCAGAACTTTTCATGTACCACCCTTCCTCCAGTAAATGGTGCTGCCCAGGGCATCATCCCCTTCTGCCCCCCGCCCCCCTTGTACCAGCCTTGTGCCTATGTAAGCAAGGCAGATTCCCATTCTCACAGGAAAGTACATAGAGAAGCAGGAACATGGATCTCTGTGTTCTTCCTGTCAGTCTATTGCCCAAACAGTTAGAAAACACTCTCAGGGACAACACTTAAACCTTTGATCGACCCTAATGTCAACCCCTTTCCTGTCAGTGTCATTTATACAGGCCTGCCATTTGGCTGTGCCAGGTCACACCCTTTTCAATTGTTCTACTAATTGGGTGGAAGACACCCACTTTAGTGACCTGTCACGCCTAATATTTTCTAATAGTATCTTTATATACTTATACACTTTAGTTTTTTTGCCTTAGCTTTTATGTCCAGTAGTTTAACCACTTGAGATCCGCGCTATTGCCAAATGACTGCATTAGCGCGGACCTACATTTCCAGGACTACGTCTATTGACGTCGTCCCGGTTACGAGCGGCCTGCGCGCCCCCTGAGGGGCGCGCGCGGCGCGCTCTGTGATCGGCGAGTCCATGAGACTCGCCTGATCACCGATCCGTGTAAGGGGTCGATCCCGACCCCTTATCACGTGATCAGCTGTCAGCCAATGACAGCTGATCATGTGACAGAACGGAGCCGGTAATCGGCTATTATTCCTCCTCGCGCTGACAGCGCGAGGAGAGAAAAAAAAAGCCGATCACCGGCGGCCGTGATCGGGACATCAGTCCCGATCACGGCCAGCAATACAGCTGACCACCTGCCCCCTGCCAGTGCCCACCTGCCCACCGCAGTGCCATCCTGAATGAAAGTAAGTGCCCCCCATCAGTGCCACCCAGCAGTGCCCATAGTGCCCCCAGCGCCACCCACAGTGCCACCCACAATGCCACCCACAGTGCCATCCAGCAGTGCCACCAACAGTGCCACCCACAGTGCCCACAATCTGCCGCAAAGGTGCTGCACCCCAGTGCCGCCCATCAGTGCCCAGCAGTGCCGCCCATCAGTGCCCAGCAGTGCCACCTATCAGAGCCACCTATCAGTGCCACCTATCAGTGCCCATCAGTCCCATCTATCAGTGGTACCTATCAGTGCCCATCCGTGCCACTTATCCGTGCCACCCATCCATGCCATCTTATCTGTGCCCATCTTTGCCCATCAGTGCCGCCTTATCTGTGCCGATCGGTGCCGCCTTATCTGTGCCTATTAGTGCCGCCTTAACTATGCCTATCAGTGCCCACCAGTGCAGCCTATCAGTGCCCACCAATGCAGCCTATCAGTGCCCACCAATGCAGCCCATCAGTGCCCACCAATGCAGCCCATCAGTGCCCACCAATGCAGCCATCAGTGCCGCCTAATCAGCGCACTTCAATGAAGGAGAAAAATGACCCGTTTGCAAAATTGTATAACAAACTATTAAAACATGATTTTTTATTTTTATTTTTTTGCATCTTTTTTTGTTTGTTTAGCAAAAAATAAAACTCCGAGCTGTAACTAAATACCACCAAAAGAAAGCTCTATTTGTGGGAAAAAAATGATAAAAATTTCATTTGGGTACAGTGTTGTATGACCGCGCAATTGTCATTCAAAGTGCATCAGCGCTGAAAGCTGAAAATTGGTCTGGGACTGAGGGGGGTTTAAGTGCCCAGTAAGCAAGTGGTTAATTGAGTTTGTTTCTGGTGCCTTCTTTCAATATACATCCTTATTTCTAGTTCAAGCCAGCCCAGGGTTGATGGGGAGCAGATTATATATTGCTTCCGGGGTTGCAATGTGCGACAGTTCTTTCCTCCTCCTCATGCGTTGGTGGGGGCGGGGATTGACCTCCTGCACATCAGCCTCATGCACGGACGCCCTACTCGCTTTACATTCTTTTCCATCTCATGCTGCAGATGAGGTGGGCATGGGTCCACTGCTGGCAGCTATGCCGCATGTAGATGGAATTCGCTTCCACATCTTCCTCGTGCTGCATTGGCTTGTTCAGCATGACGTTGTCAGGACTTGAACTGGGAGTATATATATCAGCCTGAGCTAGCCAGTGGTTCACTCTGCATGATCCTACCACTCGGAAGGATACTTAGACATGAGTTTGTCTATGCACCATATATAACAGGTAATTAATGGGGTTAATTCATGACCACCTTCACACTTATTTTGGGCGGGTTGCACCATTTGTAGGAAAGTTTCCAATTTGTTTAGCTACCACCCCATATGTAGTCCCTTCGAGGGAACATTTAGATGACCTTTCACATTCACACACTACCATTCATTTGTTTACTGTTTTCTTATACATTCCCTGTAGGACACCATGTACATTAAGTGCACACATATCATACTTGGACTGTGCTGTGGCCATCCGTCCTTCCTTTGGCTGCTTTCCTTGGAGGGTTTGCCCACCTCAACCCTGGGGGGGGGGGCACACCCTACCTGAGATCCCCACAAGTTCCCATGCAGAGGTTGGGCCCATCCTTGGGGCAGAGTTGTAAGTCACCTGTCATAATTTTTTGGGAAAATAACCTTTCTCCCCCTTTTAGAGAGCAACTATTCATTATTTATATTTCTTTACAGTATACTGTCCTACTGCACTCCTGATGAGTAGGCCATAGGTATAGCACTGTCAGGTACGCTTGAGGAACTGGTCACGGCGGTTTTGTCTGATCCCCCACAGGAGATCGTAATTTAGGTGGCGATATTATCGTTGGGATATTTGATCAATGTGTCAACCCTATGCCACTACTTCTACCATTTAGTGATGTTTTTGGAATTCTACTCTTGGTTAAGAGGGGTCTAATGGCAGTGTGCACATGCGACTTACCCTCCGGCACTAACACTTCTACAGTACTTTTTGCTCGCTTACCAGCAAGCTGACAAATATTTACAGACCGCTATTTTTAAACCTGCTCCTGAAAAAGCGCTATTTGAGCGCAGAACATGTCGAGCTACCTTGCTAGATAAAAATCTGGACCCTCACGCCTGATACCACTCCTGGGATTTGACCCAATTTACTCTGAATACATTTCCTATACAGAACACCAAAATCAATGGCTTTGTATTATTTATTGTAGTACTATATGGTTTATTATAAGCCTTATTGGAGAATGTTAGTTATCAGGCAGTACGGGCCATATTAACCACTTCCCAGCCGGCCAATGCATATATACGGCCAGGTGGGAGCCGTCTACTCCTGATAGGACGTTCAGGAACGTCCTTCAGAAGTAGCGGGATCGCGCACGCGCGTGCCCGCGCAGCGGTGCGATCCCGATGTGCTCGTGTCACCCGGACGTGCTCGTGTCACCCAGACACGGCACATCTCAGATCGGCAGGGGGGCTCTGTGATTGGCCCTCCTGATCACATGACAGCCGTATCCAATCACGGCCGTCATGTGATGTAAACAAACAGCCGGTTGCTAGGCAATTGGCTCTCCTCTCCTCACACGGAAGTCATCGCTGAGGAGAGGAGAGCAGAACGCTGCAGTCGGCTGATGATCAGTGAGTATGAGCTGTTTTTTACAGCTTTTTACTCACTGATCATCAGTCTAGTGTCAACACACAACACACCACACAGTACAAACACAGTCCCCACATATGTCCCCAAAACACACATGTCCCCAAAACATACATGTCCCCAAAACATACATGTCCCCAAATAATAAAAACACATGTCCCTAATAATAAAAACATGTCCCCCACATATGTCCCACTAAAATCACATGTCCCAATGATTATCTGCACACATATGTACGTGATCACCTGCACACATATGTACATGATCATTTGCGTACATATGTCCCTGATCACACAAACCAATTATTATACACTTAACGGAATTTTTTTTACCAAAAACATGTAGCAGAATACATGTTGGCTTAAATTTATGACAAAATTTGATTTTATTGGATTTCTTTTCAAATAGAAAAAAGAAAATATTGTTTTTTTCCAAATTTCCGCTTTTTTTGCGCTTATATCGCAAAAAATAAAAATCTGAGTCGTGAATAAATAACACCAAAATAAAGCTCTACTTGAAATAAAAATCTGAGTCGTGAATAAATAACACCAAAATAAAGCTCTACTTGTGCGAACAAAATGATAACAATTTCATTTGGGTACAGCGTAGCATGACCGCGCAATTGTCATTGAAAGCGCTAGAGCGATGAAAGCTGAAAATTGGGCTGGGAAGGAAGGGGGTGAAAGTGCCCTGTATTGTAGTGGTTAATATTATTATTTTTTATGAAAACGATCTTTGTACTATATACACGTTATTGTCTAATCTTTGTCAATTTGTGGAAATCAAATAAAAAGTTCTTATTATCTTTTAGACCGAGTACTCATGTGCCTTGTAAAGTCCATACAATATCAGTTCCTTTTTTCTGATGAGTGGCTGTAACGCCATGAAATGCGCTGAGTGCTATATGATACCAAGATATATCTGGTTCCATTATGTATATATTTTTTATGTGTCCATTTTATTGTATATGTCTATCATATCAACTCATTACTTGCATTTCATTCTAAGCAGTATAATTTAAGTGTAAGTTATGTGACTACCAATTTATTTGATACAATACCTATTTAAGAGGTTGGTATGAATTTTAGATTATAATAAATAAATAAACTCATTTATATATACATATATGTACTTATTCCATATTTCTTTGATATGGCAGGCCTCATTTAAAGTCCCAATTTCTCTAATTTCCTGTAACCTATAGCAGGGATGGAGGCCTGCCATTTGGCTGTGCCAGGTCAAACCCTTTTCAATTGTCATTTATACAGTAACAGTGCATTTTATTTACCACTGATCACTGTGTATTTGTGTCACCGGTCCCCAAAAAGTGTGACTTGGTGTCACATTTGTCTGCTGCAATGTCGCAGTCCAGCTAAAATTCACTAATCGCTGCCATTACCAGTAAAAACAAAAAAAAATAAAAAAATTAAAATCTATCCTATAGTTTGTAGACGCTATAACTTTTGCACAAACCAATCAATTTATGCTTATTGGGATTTTTTTACCAAAAATATGTAGAATACACATTGGCCTAAATTGATGAAGAAATTGGATTTTTAAATTTTTTTTGGGATATGTATTATAGCAGAATGTATAAAATATTGTTATTTTTTTCACAATTGTCGTGAAAGGAAATAGTAGGTATTTTGGATGGCTACCCTTCTTGTAGTTACACCAACAGGGCCCTCAGATATCTGGAGACACCAAATGAAAGAGAAGCAGGTTGTGCATTTGTAAATTGTCTGCCATTTTTTAGGTACGCTACAGATTAAATATGGTTCAACATACTGAAATGAATATTTTGATGATAGGCAACTCCTATCCTCATATTGATTAGTGGTTCCAAATTAATAACTACTGCAGTAGGGAACAGACACAAAAGATACGCTCAGCATCTTTCCAAATAACCGTTCTCCTTTATTATGACGCATTTGAAGGTTTTTATACACATGATTATAGGTATCACATTAATATTACAATTGTACGTTTATGGTAACAAGGGGCGTTACATAGGCCGGCTAATTCTAATCAGGACTTGAAAGAATGCAAAACATGTACTGAAAACATTGTTAGTGCCGTGTGCACAGTGAGGGCATTGTGCAATACATATAAAATAGAATACAATTATATACAGAACCTACAAATTTCCATTACAGTCTCCTCTCTTTTGATCAATATTTTGATCACTAACCATACCTGCTATCACCTTTAACCTGGAATCTCCACACGCTTAGGTGGAGGTAGTCCTGGCCAAAGAGGCAAAAACTCCATTGTGGAGAAAATAATAGCTGAGCAGCTTTTTTCATTACAAAATGACTTTTCACTGTGAAAAACAAATGATTGATAAGACATATTTACAGAGTACTGGCTGTACACTCCTGTGGCCAGAATGGCCTTCTAGCTTAATTGTTGGTATGCTGACCTATCAGCACATGTAAACACAGACAATTCTACATAAAATGGAAGAGGTACAAAAGACAAATATGACTTCAACATGGCTAAACTACTTTTCAAATATATATATCCCTTACAATTAAAGTAATTAAATCAAAAAGTACCCTAGACTGTGATCGCAAGAGGGAAACAAATCAAACACAGAGATTTCTTTCCTTTAGTCATTTTTGCAGTGTTTGGTGTGGATCCAGGTGACTTTTCTTTCAAGTTTTGCAAAACTGTACATGAAATAGATGCTGTATTAAGTCTCCAAACATTTCCTTATATATAAATGTCTCTTAACAATCCACAAGTCAACTGGCTTTAGTTTTAGATCCTTCCAAACTTTTAGGATCTGGAATTGGGGAGAAAACACATAAATGAGTTTGTCAAAAATCTTAAAAAAATCAGCAACATTCTCTGTGAGATCCGAATGGAGGACTTCAGCTGCTGAGAAAAAATATAAGCAAGCGCGTAACACACTCCCAAACCAAATCCCATAGGGAGAGAGTCCAACATCCACTTAGGGGCTTGATAAAATATAATAAAACATTCAGGCAAAAGTTTACTAGTTTCTTACTCTACTTTGTCCGCTACATTGTAGACAGTAGGGGGTGTAAAAATAAAACCTCAAAACTTCTAATAAGGACTCTCCTATAAAAATGATTTCCTCTGTTACTCTCTGTAGATTCTGCACTCTGTACTTACAAACTACTTCTGATAACACTTTTTTTTACTGTGGCCTTTGCAGTAGCACTTGCCACTGGACATCCATAAAACATGTCCATACAAACAAAATACATACTCGTAAGATCCTGACTTGGGCATCTGGATATATCTTTTTGCTATCTCTGGAAGGGATGTTCAGCTTTTGGTAACACCTTTGGTAACAGGTAAAACAAGAAGTGGTATGTTATAAAAACAACTGTGGAGAACCCTGGCTCTATCCCACGCTCATTTACTAAGGCAGCCATAACTACTTGTGACTGATGACACGGTCCATGTGTCAAGCTGAAGGGAAAAGAGTGTCTGGCAGACATAAATTATCACCTTTTCCAAAGTCTTGTTTCGTAAGAAGTTGCCCTCTGTGGACCACTTGTGCTTCTCGTTCTGGAGTCCTTAAAGTTGAATTATTAATCCCAGCTATACTGGGCCAGAACTAGGGTGGAATCTGTGAGTTGCACAGACCCAGCAAGTGTCCGGGGCTGTAAATGCAGCATCCTTAGAGTCGCCTGGTCTGCTTCCATATGTGAGTCTTACTGTTAGTATGGCTACCTCAGCAAGAACCTGGAAGGCTGAAAACAGCCGATCAAATTAACTTGGCATGCTTGATTGGTTTACCCGCCGAAGTAAAAACAAATTTCTGGCCCTTCAAATGGAACCAAAAGCTCTCTATATCTCGACTATCTATATAAATATATAAAGCTCACAGGCTTTTCTAAAACATGGAGCTCTGCTTCTTGAGCTGGTGAAAAGGGATCCAATGACTCTGAATACAGGGAATCCTTCTGGGTGATAAACGTCATCCTCGGTATAAAACCAGGAATAACACTACAAAAAAGTAAATACTCGGGTCTCCAGGGAGTGTGTCCTGCACTGGGCTCACAGCAGCTGATTCACACGCCATCAATTTAACACATATGCTTTTTCTTTGTCTCCAGCCTCCTCCAATAGAGGCAATAAGGTGGCTGGATTCAAATGTACACATTTTTCATTGTTAAATTTATACATAAACAAACAAAACAAATTCATATTATGAACCTTTCATTAGACAAACATTTAGTTAGATATATATTTGCTGTGCAGAATGTCGGACCATTAAAAATTAAATATTTGACCAAAATAATGTCTATAACTTTGTCTAATAGCAACTTTCCATAAAGCTACAGCTCTGATATATCAGAGTGAACCCTTGATTACTGGGTCCAGCTTGCATAAATATAACAATGGCTTTTTCCTATCATGCTGTTTGTGTAAGAACTCCAGTTTCATGTTTCAAAAAGACAACTTTTTCCTGGCAATATTATTATAAATGATAAGAATACCCTGCAGTCATGCAGAGATGTCCATAAATCCAAAATATTCTTCTACTTATACCTATTGCACTCACAAGGAAAAGGGGCACACTATTTCACAATCCCCACATTCTGCTTTGGATTTCAAAAATAAAAATACATAAAAACAAAAGGACCAACAATATGTAAGACGGACCAGAAAGCACTCGGCCATCAAAAACGATAAACCAACTGGCTGCAGGCAGCAGCTATCCTAACAGGGTGTGTGGACTTGATGTGATGGGTCTGTTATATTTACATGTTATTATTACTCTCACATCATGGACCGCACATTAAGTTATTATCAGACTTTAAGATTTCATTTCTGTAGAAAAACGTCCTTATGTATCCCACCCTTTGCTTTGTTAAACATTATTGCAGCTGTATTTAAATTAACAACCTCATCTTAATCTTTTTTTTCTTTCCACTCAATAAATGTAAAATTACAAAATTGTTATCTTAATCTAAACTAATTCAATTTTTACCAATTTCCCCATTAACCTTGATTTCATTTCCAACCAAAGGTTGTCTAAACCAGTTTCAATATATCTATATTTAGTAATAAAATTGTTAAACTCATATTAGAAATGAATACTCATATGATAATTTCAATATCATACACTAATATATATGCACAGATAAATGTCCTTAAAGGGGGACATATTACTTAATTTTACTCAATTTCTCTCTTTTTTTTTTTAAATGCATAATGCATTAATGTTTCCACTATCACAGGATATTAAATTTGTGTAAGACACGGTTAATTTGTAACCTTCATTTTACCATGTTTGGAAAACAGATTCAAAAATAATTGTGATCACGTTGTTTATCATTAGATTCGTTAACCGGGCACATTTTGTTATAAATGTTTTGTCTAAAAAACTGAAATTGGCATGGTGTCCTTCCTTATCACCAACCTCTCATGCCAGCTACATTCTTCCAGGAGAGCACAAAAGAGGGGGGTCACATCTGCGTACATGACACAAGCGATAGAACTAAAGGTTCCAGCATTCACAAACATACTCAAATATATCTCTAAAATCGCTTACATTATTCCCATTTGTACACAACACATGCCTATCATTCTCTCTCTTTCTTTTAACGCTTTTTAATACTTTCTTACTTAAATTTCTGCTCTCTTTATTTTGTTCTGATATCCTTTGCATCCAATGTATTGTAATTCCATACTTCACATACTGTACCTTCTATGATCAGACGGGCAGCTATAGTGCTCATCCCATCTTCCTTCTCTGACAACATATAAAGGATTCTGTTTTAACTCTCATTATTGTTTCTTGACTTTACTAGTTGTAGTGCCTGACCCCAAATTCATCCCACAACTTAACATAAAAAAGTCCCTTTCTGTCTCGTGTTAATGTCACTCTTGATCCATCCTGCTCACATAGATAGCTGTTTCTCTAGCTGTATACTCTGCATGATTCTTCGTCCCTGTGGACTTTGGTGGTAACCCAGTTACCCTTTGTGGATCCCTGTCCACTTTAACCATCAATCTAGGGGCTCAGTATAGGCGGAACCGCACCTTCGGTTCATATATAGCGCTCCTCTTGCGCTGGGCATTTTTGAGGGTCTCTTACTCATCATTCCCTTACTTAATTTAATGCCCATAATGACTGGCCAGTCTTCTCTACGTGTGCCTATACCCTTTTGCCTCTAAACTACTTTATCTAGCAAATGTACTACATATACCTGTGAACAGCACTATTCTTCCCTTTCTCTATAACACTCCGATGGACAGTAGACAGTGACAACATAACATATAACCACCAATCAATACAGTTCGATTAAGGGAAGTAAAATAGGTACCCTTTGTCCCGAAAATGCCTTACCGATCAAGGAAGTCTGATAACTCAAATGTAAGCAAAAGGCTTACCTCAGCCGGCTGATTATCAGAAATTCCCGGATCGTCTCAAGCTTCTCGTTTCAGATACTCAGGGTCATCTGATAACCCCTGCTGGGCTGGCTCACCACCTGAAATGGATATTTTGATGATAGGCAACTCCTATCCTCATATTGATTAGTGGTTCCAAATTAATAACTACTGCAGTAGGGAACAGACACAAAAGATACGCTCAGCATCTTTCCAAATAACCGCTCTCCTGTATTATGACGCATTTGAAGGTTTTTATACACATGATTACGTAGGTATCACATTAATATTACAATTGTACGTTTATGGTAACAAGGGGCGTTACATAGGCAGGCTAATTCTAATCAGGACTTGAAAGAATGCAAAACATGTACTGAAAACATTGTTAGTGCCGTGTGCACAGTGAGGGCATTGTGCAATACATATAAAATAGAATACAATTATATACAGAACCTACAAATTTCCATTACAATACCAATCAAAAGAGGGAAGATGGGAGTGGTTAGTAAATTATGTATTTGTATAGAATATATGGTTATACAAGTCAGTGACCCCTAAGATACATATATCATGGGTTCACAAAAGTCAACAGACCATCTCGTTATGAGTCATGTCATACATCCTGTCCCATGGCCTACAGAACAGGGAACAGAAAAGGACAAACCAACCCACAATGATTGCTATATATATATATATATATATATATATATATATATATATATATATATATATATATACACACACATATATATATATATATATATATATATATATATATATATATATATATATATATATATATATATATATATATATATAAAATGACAAAGCATATCAAAATGGAGTTACATATTATTACAATCCTCTCTTTTGTCACGAACATGACAATCACTAACCCTGTTGTCCCCAATATCCCCCCAGAATTCACCTGGACTCATTTCCCACAAATTTACCACTGTCCTAAGCATGTAAAAATATAGAAAAAAATATATAATCTCAGCTGCATAGCAATTGCCCATGAAATACAAAGGGGGAAAGGGCGTGACAGTCCATAAAAGCAAGTGGGAGGGGCATGACAGCATTTAGGCCACATAAAAAATAGTCCCAAAGAAAAGCACAAAAGTAAAGTATATTTTTCTTTTATGGCTTCTGAATGTCCATTAAATTCATAAAAAGGAAGAAAAAGGAAATGTCCACATTATCATTCTCATTCTTCTAAATGTTTCCCAAAATGCTTGGTTCAATTCTGTGCTCATTCATATTTTACAGAGATTCTCCACCCCAAAAACCCTGCCTCTTTTTAAGGATAGAACTCGATATCCACAGACAGACTGGAACTGATGAATTGGGCTAGACTTGGGTCTTCAGGCTGCCACATCTGGATCTTGCTCTCGTAAAGGTCACTGGAATTTTGTAGACCTTGGGCATGCATTATTTGGCTAACCCTCAAGGTGTCATTCCCAGGAACGTTTTCAAGCAGGAGTCCACCTTTACTCATCTCAGCACCTTCCATGGCATTTGAACAACAAAGATGAACAATCAAGATTTCCATGTAAAAGCTGTAGTCATCTCTTCATCCGGATAGGGTATAGGGTAGGGTATGAATGGGGTGGGCATTTCATCATGTGCATGGGGCTAGGGGTGAATGCTGGCTGGCTGGGGCAGATACTCTTCATCCAACATGAATAATCACAGAATCTACTTGATCAATTCAAGCCTTAACCATTTGCGGTATTAAAAATAATATCCCTCATTGACTCAAACATAAGTACAGGCTTTTAAGTACATAATGGGGTTTATTTACTAAATCTGGAAAGTGCAAAATCAGGCTCCTTTCTGCATAGAAGCCAATGAGCTTCTAACTCCAGCTTGTTCAATTAAGCTTTGGTAATAAAACCTGGAAGCTCATTGGTTTCTATGCAGAAGTGAGCCTGATTTTGCACTTTCCAGATTTAGTAAATAAACCCCATTGTGTAATTAAAAGCGGGGTATGCCTGTAATGTAAGGATAGGCAATTACAACTAAAACAGTCCGACTAAAGTCAGACTCTAACTGAAATAATCAAAATACCCTATATTTAAATTGAAATATTTGTATCTGATCTCAAAAAACAAACAAAAAACATTTGGTGCCAGCGCATACATGTAATTTATCAGTGACATTTTACATTCCTCTTTTAATGTTCCCAATTAACTATGCATTGGGCATGGGCTTAATATGTGCCCAACACATTTCATATATTGACTGACAATATTTGCAACATTTTAACAATAAACATGTATTTTTAATCTATATAGATAACTTTTCTGAATTAAATCCTTCTTTAACCACTTAAGGACCGCCGCATGCCAATGTACGTCATCAGAATGGCATGTACAGGCACAAACACGTACATGTACATGCTTGCCTTCCAGCAGGTGGGGGGTCCGATCGGTCCGATCGCTTCAGGAGCGAACCGGGATGAGGGGATGGCCGTTGGTTTCTGGCCACCCCCTCTCGAACGCTCCTGGCGAATGAGAAGCTTCCTCCCGCTGTGTATAGTAAACAAGGGCAGGGAGGAAGTGATGTAATTCTCCTTGGGGCGGTCTTTTTGACCGGACTACGAGGAGAACACTGAAAGTAAGTGCACCAAACACTACACTAACATGTAGGCACACATAGGAGCACAAATCCCCCCCCCGATCACCCCCCCCGATCGCCCCCCGATCCCCGGCCGCCCTCCCCCTCCCAGTCACAGTGTCACTGATTGCAGTGATCATTTATTTACTGATCACTGCATTCAGTGTCAGTTGTGACAGTAAAAAGTGTCAGGGCAGGTAGTGTTAGGTCCAGGGTAGCCCCCTACCACCCCCCAATAAAGGTTTAACCCCCTGATTGCCCCTAGAGTTAACCCTTTCACCCCCTTTTGCCAGTGTCACTAAGCAATCGTTTTTCTGATCGCTGCATTAGTGTCGCTGGTGCCGCTAAGTAGCTAGTTATTTTTTTAGGTTCACCGCAAGGTTTTTATAGCGCTAGGTACCCCGATATACTACCCAATAATGGTTTTAACCCCCTGATTGCCCCTAGTTAACCCTTTCACCCCCTTTTGCCAGTGTCACTAAGCGATCATTTTTCTGATCGCTGCATTAGTGTCACTAGTGTCGCTATGTTGTGAATTCATTAAGAAAAAAAAATAATAATAATACATTTAATATTTACTGTCAGAGAGGTGAGATTTGTTTAGGCCTCAAGAACAGATGAACCACGATTTTGCTATCATTGAACTGTTACCCTCTTGGAGAAGGCAAAATACATGTTTACTACATCAACTATTGAAAACTTTTAGAAGCATGCATTGAGACAGAAACTCGCTGGAACAATGGTGTATCTCGTCACAAAACAAGGAGATATTTACCTGGTGTTAATGGATAAACAGAAGCGACAAATAACAGCCATGAAGACAAAAGGTTAAACTATCGTGTTAGAGCTAACACAACTCATTGTGTGAATTCTTAAAAACTGTTTGGACAAACTAAGTCATCTTTAAACATCCATGGGACTGCTCAAAGTCCATCTCTACACATGGTGTTAGAGAGATGTGAGAGGAAGATACAAATCAGACATATTTCAAAAATACTTCAAGTGATTAAAACTGTATGTGATATTTGTGGGTCAACAAGGAGATATTGTGGTTTGGTATCTAGTGATCTGGGGAACTTTGTCATGGAGAGATTATATATGAACGTGTGATCATAAGTAGAAGTGTTTTAGCAACAAATTAGTATTATGAAAAAACATATAATCATGATTATAACTGTATAAGAATTTAACCTATGTTTAGATAAACAAATATTGATTGGATACCCAAATTATACATGTATCCATATAGATAATAATTGTATGTGATATTGTTTGATATATATCTAACCTGGGTCCTTTCTAAATGGACTAAAGATTAACAGATATACATTGATATACATATATATCACCATTTTATGCAAGTGATTATTCAAAATTATGTTAAGCGTATTTTATATTATGCCATCATTCCTGAACACTCGAGATATGTTCGTTAGAACATATATAAACAACGAACGCATATTATAGAAATAAAAATATTAACTTAAAGAGATACAACACCAAACACATGTGAGACACCTGGTGGTTGAAGGTGCTATTACCTTAAAATCACGAGACTACTGGGAAAGGTGATCATTAAGTTTGCCTGCCAATAGGAAAGGGACACATACCCTCTGGGCAGAACTTTTTTGTTTAAGAGGATATTTAAGAAACTAAAAAGATGGAAAAAAAGGGAAAAGAAGGAAAAAGCTCGGAGGAGAGCTGGGGGCATAGAGTCAGGGGGAAGCTTGGGGACCCCCCCTGAGAAGGGACACTGAAAGACTCCCAGACAGACTGACCCTCATGCACCATGCATGAATACACATTTTTACACTCATGAAGATCCCTGCTCCTTGGAACTCGGAGGTCACACAAAGTAATTCCTCTGTAAAAGGATCCATGTTGAAGCCACGGCAGCCATCTTAAAATTCCTGGTAACCAACACTCCACACTAATAGCCATATTGGAAATGGGTAAATATATGTTTATCATCTATTCTATGTTCTCTTAAATATTGAATTTTTTGAATATTCTATTATTGAAAATATTTGTCCCGAATCAATAACCGCCTTTTAGATTTTTCTCTAAATTAAAATTTTCATTATAAATTTCTTTTTGCATAGATGCCAATTTTATTGACAAACAAATGTCTAATTTATTTCACATTGTTAACCACTTACTTACCTGCAGTATAGTAACGGTTGGATGTGTGAAATACAGACATTCTGTTTAATTGTCAATTATCAAAAGGTTATTGATTCTACCGAGAAGTGATAATGGTGATAATTGTGTCCAAGATACTACTACACCCAGTTTGAGGGTGTTTCCATTAATTGTCAAAATGATTAAGTAATGCAATCTGTATTTTAATATTTCATGTAAATATTTGTCTTTTGTCAACCAATAAATGTAACTATTTTGTATGATCACTCGTCTTCGTGAATACGTTTCACATGTATAGACTGTGTCATATAGATTGATTCTGTATCTTAAAAATATCTTCCTTAAAAATTACTTACCGTATATACTCGAGTATAGGCCGACCCGAATATAAGCCGAGGCCCCCAATTTACCCCCAAAAAAACTGGCAAACTTATTGACTCGTGTATAAGCCGAGGGTGAGACATGCCTGTCCATCCCTGTGTGTGTGTCCGTCCATCCCTGTGTGTCCGTCCATCCCTGTGTGTCCGTCCATCCCTGTGTGTCCGTCCATCCATCCCTGTGTGTGTGTGTGTCCATCCATCCATCCATCCCTGTGTGTGTGTGTCTCCATCCATCCATCCATCCATCCCTGTGTGTGTGTGTCTCCATCCATCCATCCATCCATCCATCCCTGTGTGTGTGTGTCTCCATCCATCCATCCATCCATCCATCCCTGTGTGTGTGTGTCTCCATCCATCCATCCATCCATCCATCCCTGTGTGTGTGTGTCTCCATCCATCCATCCATCCATCCATCCCTGTGTGTGTGTGTCTCCATCCATCCATCCATCCATCCCTGTGTGTGTGTGTCTCCATCCGTGTGTGTGTGTGTGTGTGTGTGTGTGTGTGTGTGTGTGTGTGTGTGTGTGTGTGTGTCCAGCCTACCTGTGTCCCGAGCCTTTGTCCCGAGCCTCCGTCCCGTGTCGTGCCTTGCCTTCGTCCCGTCCCGTCCCGTCCCGTCCCGTCCTGTCCCGTGCCGTGCCTTGCCTTGCCTCCGTCCCGTGCCCTCTTCGTCGGCGGCCATTGTAAAATTCAAAAGCCGCGCCTCCTCCTTCGCCTGTGATAGGCGGAACACTGAATTTCCCAGCAGCCTGTGTTCCGCCTATCACGGACGTCGTATCATCCTCGTCCGTAGTACGAGGATGAGAAGATGCCCGTGATAGGCGGAACACAGGCTGCTGGGAAATTCAGTGTTCCGCCTATCACAGGCGAAGGCGGAGCCGGAGGCGCGGCTTTTGAATCATAGAATGGCCGCTGTCTGTCTGCTCGACACGCTGATCGAGCGGGCAGACAGCGATGACTCGAGTATAAGCCGAGGGGGGCACTTTCAGCCTCAAAAAAGAGGCTGAAAATCTCGGCTTATACTCGAGTATATACGGTAATAAATATTGTGCGGGAAAATGTCCTTAAAAAGCACAACAGCTAGGTAGCTAGTTATTTTTTTTAGGTTCACCGCCAGGTTTTTATAGCGCTAGGTACCCCCATATACTACCCAATAATGGTTTTAACCCCCTGATTGCCCCTAGTTAACCCTTTCACCAGCGATCACAGTATAAGTGTCACTGGTGACGCTGGTTAGCCAGTTAGTTATTTAGGTTCCCCGTCAGGTTTTTATATAGCGCCAGGGACCCCCATATACTACCTAATAAAAATTTGAACCCCCTGATTGCCCCTAGTTAACCCTTTCACCAGTGATCACCGTATAAGTGTTACGGGTGACTCTGGTTAGTTTGCTTTTTATAGCATCAGGGCACCCACCATTTATTACCCAATAAAGGTTTAACCCCCTGATCACCCGGCGGGTGATATCAATTAGGTTTTAGGGTCAGGGTCTGCGTCGCCCCAGGCAGCGCTAGGTTAGTGCCAGTACCGCTAACACCCACGCGCAAAGCATAAACCTCCCATAGTGGTATAGAATCTGAACAGATCAATATCTGATCTGATCAGATCTATACTAGCGTCCCCAGCAGTTTAGGGTTCCAAAAAAATGCATTGTTAGCAGGATCAGCCCAGATACCTGCTAGAACCTGCGTTTTTCCCCTCCGCTCAGCCCACCCAAGTGCAGTATCGATCAATCACTGTCACTTACAAAACAAGGGTAGTGTTTTATATTTAAATCTGGAAGGCAGTGCTTGGTTTTCGGGGTCTCGTATGTGGCTAGGCTCTCAAAAAGTCCCCCACATGTGGTATCCCCGTACTCGGGAGAAGCAGCAGAATTTATTTTGGGGTGTAATTTCACTTATGCCCATAGCATGTGTGAGCAATATATCATTTAGTGACAACTTTGTGCAAAAAAAAAAAAAAAATTTAATATTTCTGTAACTTGTTGCAAAATATAAAATATTTCATGGACTCAACATGCCTCTCAGTAAATAGCTTGGGGTGTCTACTTTCCAAAATGGGGTCATTTGGGGGGGGGGGGGTTTGCTATTTTGGCATTTTATGGCCTTCGAAACTGTGATAGGTAGTGAGGAGTGAAATCAAAAATTTGCACCCTTAGAAACCCTGAAGGCAGTGATTGGTTTTCAGGGTGCTGTACACGGCTAGACTCCCAAAAAGTCCCACATATGTGGTATCCCAGTACTCAGGAGAAGCAGCAGAATATATTTTGGGGTGCAATTCCACATATAACTATGGTATGTGTGAGCAATATATCATTTAGTGACAACTTTTTTTAAACTTTTTTTTTTTGTGTCATTATTCAATCACTTGGGACAAAAAAAAATATTCAATGGGCTCAACATGCCCCTCAGCAATTTCCTTGGGGTGTCTACTTTCCAAAATGGGGTCATTTGGGGGGGTTTGTACTGCCCTGCCATTTTAGCACCTCAAGAAATGAGATAGGCAGTCATAAATTAAAAGCTGTGTAAATTCCAGAAAATGTACTCTAGTTTGTAGATGCTATAACTTTTACGCAAACCAATAAATATACGCTTATTGACATTTTTTTTACTAAAGACTTGTGGCTGAATAAATTTTGCCCTAAATGTATGACTAAAATTGAGTTTATTCGATTTTTCTTATAACAAAAAGTAGAAAATATATTTTTTTCTCAAAATTTTCGGTCTTTTTCCATTTATATCGCAAAAAATAAAAATCGCAGAGCCAATCAAATACCATCAAAAGAAAGCTCTATTTGTGAGAAGAAAACGACGCAAATTTTGTTTGGGTACAACATTGCATGACCGCGCAATTACCAGTTAAAGCAATGCAGTGCGAAATTGTAAAAAGACCTCTGGTCCTTAGGCTGAAAATTGGTCCGGGGCTGAAGTGGTTAACATTCACTCAACACTTCAGCAAGTTTCTCAGACTTGTTGAATATGAAATGCATATATATCAGTATGCTTTGCGCAAAAGCGGTAGCGAAGGAATGGTCGGCGGTTTGATCACCCTTTTTCACTTGAAGCAACATAGCAGATCTAAGCAAGCGGGTATGTACCTCTGTGTATTGTGCTAAACAATACTTTGGATCGGAGGAATCACTCAAATAGTAACTTGTCCTTGACCAAATCCGCGATTCAATCCTCTTAAAGCACCACACACAGAGGAGTACCCTACACTGTCCCTCTCACCTGCCCACTTTAGCAACGCTCTCCGTCTTGGCCTGATCATAGGACATATATCAACTACCTAACAATCCATTTGCATTCAGAAGAAAAAACAACTTATATTCTCAATTGGAATTCCAAGACAAGGCAAAAATTCACACGCACATAAAATTAAGCATTTCTCTCTGAGCAGGTGGAAGAGAATTCCCTATACTAACAACAACTTTCCCTTACCTAATAACCAGTCATTCACCAGTAGTTCACAAGCTTAAAAAAATGCTATCAGTAATACCACTTGTGTGCCCTGTAAAAATATACACTCCAAAGCTCTGCTATACAATATTTCTTACATTTAAGCTATGTTCGCGTTAACCTCTTAACTCTTACCTTTCTGTTCCAACCTTTAATATTGAATTATCAGAAAAAAGATGGCAATGTTATATGAGTTAAACACCTGTGTTAACATGGTCTACATTTGGCTACTCATTTAAAATAAGTAAGAATATTATGCTGAATGGCAATTTCCCCCGTTTCTTAGTTTTAATACTAATATATATATATATATGCACACATAGGCCTACACATATCATAAAACTTCTCAATATCTACTATTGGATTAAAACTGGCTGAAAAAATGTAACTTCCTAATTTTAAACAGAAAACAATAATTTTTTTCCTTAACTGCTTAAAACCTTGGATCTTGACTGTCCTTGAAGATTATCCCTTAAATATACTTCATAATCCATAAATACATAAAAATAAATATTCCTGCGTTGCTACGGCAAACATGAACACACGCCAGGCTTGGTATGCATCGCCATTGATGTGGTCCAACATTCAACATCACCTTTAAATCTCAAACAGTGCCGAATGTCACTTCCCGTTTTTAAAACTATTTTATTTCTGCGTGTCATTTATCTCTAAACTGCATTGAATCGACTTGTACAATGTAAACCTTCATAAGATATATCAGTAGCTACCTTTGATAATGGACCATAACTGGGGATCTTAACTTACACAGTGTTCAAAAGCTTCTAGATGTGAGCTCCACCAGGCCCTAGGAGTGGTAAGTTCTATTAACGTTTCCACTGCAATCCCTAGACCTTAATACTCTGAGTTTTTTTTTTTTGCTGCTCTCTTTTTTTCCTAATTTAATTTAACTTTCATTCATAAATAACTCCTCTCTTCCTCTTCACCTTCAAAACTTAACTTGCTTTACCCTCTACAACAGTGGTCATCAACCCTGTCCTTAGGGCCTACTAACAGGCCAGGTTTTATGTATTAAATTGGGGAGATGCAGACTAAAATACTGCAATCACTGAGCAGCAAATTATATCACCTGTGATGTATTTCCATTATCTTGCAAACCTGGCCTGTTAGTGGGTCCTAAGGACAGGGTTGATGACCACTGCTCTAAAATAGGATGTTTTCATTAAAAACACCTTTAAACTCATTTACTTTATCCTCATCACAAAGTAGGGTGTTCTCAGAACATTCTTTTTTTTTACACAACCCCCAGCACACCTAAGGCCCCTTTCACACGGGACGGATCAGTAATGATCCGCCCCGTGATGATTCGCTTGCTCAGCGGGGATCGCTCCGTTGTCCCCGCTGAGCCGGTGGCGGACAGGGCGGTCTTTGCACACTGTGCAGGGACCGCCCTGTCAGCTCTCCGCTCTCCTCTATGGGGGATCAGATGAGCACGGACTGTGCAGACGGATACAAAAATAGGATTTTCCTCCGTCTGCAGAATCGGACAGTAGCGGAGGCGGACAATATCGAGTGTCTGCGGATGTTCATCCGCAGACACCCGCTATCCCATAGGGATGCATGTATGTCCGTATTTCATCCGCAAACGGATGGATGAAATACGGACATATGGTCCGCATGTGTGAAAGGTGCCTTACACATTATTTTGCAACCTTCAAAATACTATTCTTTTTTCTTTCAAAGAGTCATCAAAACATGTATTTAACATGTACTTCAAACAATTACAATTCTATAAACAAATATTAGTAAAGACCTACTGTAGTGTTACTGCACTGACTGGTCCTTTGATATTCATTGTCTTTATATGCTGTATGTCTGTATTGTTCCCTTAAGATATTTGTTGACACTCAGCAAAAATATAAATATCCATTCTAAATTTACATCACATAGCCAAAACCCCTTTTCCCATATGCACCACAGCAACAAGATTTCTTAATTTCTTTAGTCTTTTTAACACATTAAGTAATCACAAAAACACATTTGAAAATGTCCCCATACCTTCTTTCATTCTTCAAAGAAAACCTAGCAGAATATATGAACATACATACACCCATAATGCAAAATACTGTAGACCAATTTGACTGTCCTACCTTACAGTCAGTGTATCCACACAAAAAATTATCTTATTACTTCTATGCAACAGAAAGAGAAGCAAAGATTTAGTGGGCACTGTTGGTTACCTAAATAGCCTTCCCAAAAGGATACCGAACTGCAGTTTCTAATATATGGAGTCTTAAATAAAGACTCGGTCTCCCACAGACTCTACAATGTTACACTCCCATGAGTGTGTCTATTAAGGCGTGGTCCGTCCTTCCTTTCTCTTTAAATTTAAAAGACTAAGACTTTATCAGAGCCAGGGTAGGGTAAGGAAGAATTTGTCAAAATAGACAAAGTCCTACCCACCATGGATGATTGTCTTATCCCAGACAAGCCCCCATTTGAAAGGAAATAGTAGGTATTGTGGATGGCCACCCTTCTTGTAGGTACACCACCAGGGCCCTCAGATATCTGGAGACACCGAATGAAATGAGACGCAGTTGTGCATTCGTAAAATGTCTGCCTTTATTAGGTGCATTACAGCTTATACATGGTTCAACATACCAATCATAAGAGGGAAGAGGGGAGTTGTTAGTAAATTATGTATTTGTATAAAATATATGGTTATATAAGTCAGCGACCCCTAAGATACATATATCATGGGTTCCCAAGAGTCATGTCATACATCCTGTCCCATGGCCTACAGAACAGGGAACAGAAAAGGACAAACCAACCCACAATGATATATATAGAGTACCGTGCTTGTGCAAGCATTTTTCTAAGCATTCTTTCATAGTTACAGATTTAAGCTAAAATGACAAAGCATATCAAAATGGATTTGGTTTGGACATATTATTACAGTCAGTCTTTTTTTGTTTATAGTACAAAAAATATCAAATATCACCAGAAGAACGCTCTATATGTGGGGGAAAAAAGGACATCAATTTTATTTGAGTAAAACATTGCATGACCACCCAATTGTCAGTTAGAGAAACACAGTGCAAAAAATGGCCTGGTCATTAAGGGGGTAAAATCTTCTGGGGTGAAGTGGTTAATGCTGCATTTTGTAAGTGTATTCTCCCATGATTTTTTAAAATCTGGAAGTGGATCCTTGATGATTGGAAAGATCTGTATCCTCAAACCAAGTGGACAATTTCTTATTGCAGAGAGCATCATGAAGACCAAGTAACACACCAGGCAGGTCCGTAATACTGTTGTGGAGAAGTTTAAAGCCGGATTTGGATACAAAAAGATTTCCCAAGCTTTAAACATCCCAAGGAGCACTGTGCAAGCGATCATTTTGAAATGGAAGGAGTATCAGACCACTGCAAATCTACCAAGACCTGGCCGTCCCTCTAAACTTTCAGCTCAGACAAGGAGAAGACTGATCAGAGATGCAGCCAAGAGGCCCATGATCACTCTGGATGAACTGCAGAGAACTACAGCTAAGGTGGGAGAGTCTGTCCATAGGACAACAATCAGTCGTACACTGCACAAATCTGGCCTTTACGGAAGAGTGGCAAGAAGAAAGCCATTTCTCAAAGATATCCATAAAAAGTCTTGTCTAAAGTTTGCCACAAGCCACCTGGGAGACACACCAAACATGTGGAAGAAGGTGCTCTGGTCAGATGAAACCAAAATCGAACTTTTTGCCCACAATGCAAAACGATATGTTTGGCGTAAAAGCAACACAGCTCATCACCCTCAACACACCATCCCCACTATCAAACATGGTGGTGGCAGCATCATGGTTTGGGCCTGCTTTTATTCAGCAGGGACAGGGAAGATGGTTAAAATTGAGGGGAAGATGGATGCAGCCAAATACAGGACCATTCTGGATGAAAACCAGTTGGAGTCTGCAAAAGACCTGAAACCGGGACAGAGATTTATCTTCCAACAAGACAATGATCCCAAACATACAGCAAAATCTACAAAGGAATGGTTCACAAATAAACGTATCCAGGTGTTAGAATGGCCAAGTCAAAGTCCAGACCTGAATCCAATTGAGAATCTGTGGAAAGAGCTGAAAACTGCTGTTCACAAACGCTCTCCATCCAACCTCACTGAGCTCGAGCTGTTTTGCAAGGAAGAATGGGCAAGAATTTCAGTCTCTCGATGTGCAAAACTGATAGAGACATACCCCAAGCGACTTGCAGCTGTAATCGCAGCAAAAGGTGGCTCTACAAAGTATTAACGCAAGGGGGCCGAATAATTTTGCATGCCCCACTTTTCATTTTTTTTATTAGTTAAAAAAGTTTCAAAAATCCAATAGATTTCGTTCCACTTCACAATTGTGTCCCACTTGTTGGTGATTCTTCACAAAAAATAAAAATGTTATATCTTTACGTTTGAAGCCTGAAATGTGGCAAAAGGTTGAAAAGTTCAAGGGGGCCGAATACTTTCGCAAGGCACTGTATATATATATATATATATATATATATATATATATATATATATATATATGTATATATAAAATGAAAATATAAATTTAGAAACACAATTAAAGGGATTTTAAAATTGCATTATCCATGTTCTCTATCACACACATAGAAATACAAAGGTAATTAAAACAAGCAATTTGACACTGGTGATGTGTAATTCTATTTACATGGATGATTTTTTGAGTCTATCAGGTGAACAATATTTTCCTATGGGAAATTTTGTGTGGTTTTGCATTATTGTCTGCAAAAAAGTTCACAGAGAACACAAAGGATAAAAGTAGGTTTCAAACAATAGTGTGGGATTTCCTGCATCACCCATGACCAGCCATATCAAATAGCCTAACACAATGATCTGTACCAAAAATAGACAATCTACAATATATTTGGATTTTAATGTCATCAATATCAGGTTTTCTCTTTGTAAATATATTGTGTTTTAAAAGACAAATGAGTAACTAAATATAGATATTATAATGGACAGTGTGTACTGCACTTTCTTTGTGTATAGCTTAGTAACAGTATATAAACTGTTGGGATCTCAATGTAAGTTGTTCTTCCCCTGTAGTAGCTGCAGTATTGCACTAAAATTGAACACTTGAAGTTTGATTCCATGATGCTGAAGGTTCTCCTTTTCTCCATATTATTGGCTGTTGTGCTAGCCCATGAAAGCAGCGAGTCCAATGGTAAGAAATGTACTGTATATTTTTTGATTATTGTTCATTGTCATACATATTATTTTTGCAATATTTGAGTTTAATTAACAAAACTGTGTTCTGTAGATGTTTAATTTTTCCTTCCTGAACTTCTTGAAAATTAACAGAAAAAATAATAATTTTATTTGACAACTAATTACAGTATATGATTTTGTAATGTATGATTCCACTTTTGTATTGATATATTGTATGTACTTTAACTGGTAGGCTGTTCAAACAGAGCAGAGTGACTTTTTTGTTTGTTCTGTAGAGAGTATAGTGGAGAAAAACTTTATTGATCATGCCGTTACTTCTCACAATTTGTAATGCTTATGCCAAGAGGTAAATGTGGTCATAATCAATAACAAGCAAGTCCTTGATATGTGAGAATCCATCTTACATCTCTTTAAATCATTTTTTCCAACAAATACATTATGGAATGAAAGTTTTTAATACACAGTATCTCATAAAAGTGAGTACATCCCTCACATTTTTGTAAATATTTTATTATATCTTTTCATGTGACAACACTGAAGCAATTACACTTTGCTACAATGTAAAGTAGTTAGTGTACAGCTTGTGTAACAGTGTAAATTTGCTGTCCCCTAAAAATAACTCAACACACAGCCATTAATGTCTAAACTGCTGGCAACAAAAGTGAGTACACCCCTAAGTGAAAATGTCCAAATTGGGCTGAATGTGTCAATATTTTGTGTGGCCACCATTATTTTCCAGCACTGCCATAAAGCGGTGTTCCAGCCGCAAAAAAAAAAAAAATTTTTAATTGTCAGCAGCTACAAACACTGTAGCTGCTGACTTTTAATAAGGACACTTACCTGTCCAGGGAGGGCCGCAATGTCTCCCCCCCCCCTTCTCCCGAGGCCGATCCGTCAATCCGATCGGGAGCAGGCACCACCATTCTAACTAAGGGAAATCGGCAGTGGAGCCTTGCAGCTTCACTGCCCTTTTCCTATTGCGCATGCACAAGTCGCGTGGCACTTTGTGAATGGTCAGCTTGTCTTTTGGGACTCACATAGGTCCCAAAAGACAGCAGGGCTCTAGCCGCACAAAAGGATATGACATCCTCCGCCACGGCCTGGATGGATCGGGAGTACACTATGTACTTCATAAAAAGGTAGGAAGGAAAAAAAAATGTAATATCCAAAAACGAGGGGTGGTCTTTTCATTTAAGACCACTTCTCAAAAGTGAGTGGAACTCCGTTTTAACCCTCTTTGGCATGCATTTCACCAAAGCCTCACATGTTGCCACTGGAGTCTTATTTCACTCCTCCATGATGACATCAAGGAGCTGGTTGATGTTAGAGACCTTGTGCTCCTCCACCTTCCATTTGAGGATGCCCCACAGATGCTCAATAGGGCTTTGGTCTAGAGACATGCTTAGCCAGTCAATCACCTTTAGCTCCAGCTTCTTTAGCAAGGCAGTTGTCCTTGTGGAGGTAGGTTTGGGGTCATTATCATGTTGGGATACTGCCCTGCAGCTCAGTCTCTGAAGGGAGAGAATCGTGCTCTGCTTCAGTATGTCACAGTACATGTTGGCATTCATGGTTCCCTCAATAAACTGTAGCTCCCCAGTGCCAGCAGCACTCATGCAGCCCCAGACCATGACACTCCCACCACCATGCTTGACTGTAGGCAAGACACACTTTTCTTTGTACTCCTCACCTGGTTGCTGCCACACATGCTTGACATCATCTGAACCAAATATACGTTTATTTTGGTCTCATCAGACCACAGGACATGGTTCCAGTAATCCAATCCATGTCCTTACCAAGTTTTTACCATGTTTTTGCTGCAATTTTGTACAGGTTAGCAATGTAAAAGGCAGAAAAATGCCTGTAATCTGCCCCAAAGAAGCTCATGTTATTTTCTGAGTTTAAGGCGTTTTTCAGGCCTTCTGCTTCAGGTGACAAAAGGCTCAGATGTGAACAGGTGCCATTGAAATGAATGGAATTTTGATTGTTGGGTGTTTTTCAGGCATTTTATGAGCTGAAAAAGCTCAGGTGTGAATGTTCTTAATCTCCACTTTTAAAATCCTTCTAATAGTACAGTCTACCTCTTATGCCCTGTACACACGGTCAGACTTTCCGACAGAAAATGTGTGATCGGACTGTGTTGTCGGAAATTCCGATCATGTGTGGGCTCCATCTGACTTTTTCCATCGGAATTTCCGACACACAAAGATTGAGATCTGGATCTAAAATTTTCCGACAACAAAAACCGATCGTTTAAATTCCGATCGTGTGTGGACAATTCCAACGCACAAAGTGCCACGCATGCTCAGAATAAATTATGAGACGAAAGCTATTGGCCACTGGCCTCTTTATAGTCCCGGCGTACGTGTTATACGTCACCTCGTTCTGAACGATTGGATTTTCCGACAACTTTGTGTGACAGTGTGTATGTGAGACA
This sequence comes from Lithobates pipiens, assembly GCF_037356315.1. Lineage (NCBI taxonomy): Eukaryota > Metazoa > Chordata > Amphibia > Anura > Ranidae > Lithobates > Lithobates pipiens. The sequence continues at coordinate 197,743,836 of NW_027507787.1, forward strand.
AGTTTGGGCCAAAATCCGTCGGAAAAAAGCAGACGGATTTTGTCGTTGGAATGTCCGACCGTGTGTACAGGGCATTAGTGAATATTAGATTTTTTACATTTTACTTGTATTTTATCCCTTTCAGAATAAAAGACATAATTTACATCTGACTGATCCTCCTCCCATAGCACAGTGCTTATACCACACACAAAAAAAAATCAATTTCGTCATCGCGTTAAATCGATGAACTACCTCTACGTTTTCACACAGAAACCACTCATGTACTAATAGCTGCAAGAACAATGATTGCCAGACACTGGAAAGCATCTCAGGCCCCCAATAAATTGTAGATCATTTGCCATGTTCATCTGAACTACTGCTATGAAAAATCTATTTCCATTAGGACAGGCAAAAGCCAACTCTTTGATAAACTGTGGAAGCCATGAACAGATTGGTGTCCACATTGACTAGGCTTTTACCATACTCTTATCTTAGTGTGTGCACTTTGAACACAATGGTACCCCTATTTGTTGTTTGTTGTTTAACCACTTCGCATCCAGGCCAATTCTGACATTTCTCTCCTACATGTAAAATTCATAAATTTTTTGCTAGAAAATTACATAGAACCCCCAAACATTATATATGTTTTTTTTTGCAAAGACCCTAGAGAATACAATGGTGGTTGTTGCAACTTTTTGTCTCGCACAGTATTGGCACAGCAATGTTTCTAATGCGTTTTTTTAGAAAAAAAAACAGTTTCATGCTTAAAAAAAAAAAAAACAGTAAAGTTAGCCCAATTTTTATGCATAATGTAATAGATGAAGATACACTGAGTTAATAGCCAGCATGTCACGCTTCAAAATTGCACGCGCTCGTGGAATAGCACCAAACTTTGGTATTTAAAATCCCCATAGGGGACGCTTTAAATTTTTTTACTGGTTACATGTTTTGCGTTACAGAGGAGGTCTAGGGCTAGAATTATTGCTCTCGCTCTAACGTTTGCGGCGATACCTCACATGTGTGGTTTGCACACCGTTTTATTATTTGGGTGGGACTTACGTATGCGTTCACTTCTGTGTACGAGCTCACGGGGACAGGGGCACTTTAATTTATTTTTTTTATTGTTAATTTTACTTTTATTTTTTTAGTTTGACACTTAAAAGAAAAAAAAATTGATTACTTGTATTCCTATTACAAGGAATGTAACTATCGCTTGTAATAGGAATATGGCACGATCTGACCTATTTACAGTGAGATATGGGGTCAATAAGACCCCATATCTCACCTCTAGGCTGGGAAGCCTAAAATATATTTAAAAAAAAACGATCCTGGCTTCCCAGCCAAGGTGGCGCTGTTATTTTGAATGCAGAGGCCAGGCGTGATGTCATAACATCGCGCCCGGCCTCCGAACGATCATAGAGACTCCAGGGACCATCTGGTGCGCCGGAAATCTCAATGGTATCATCCGGGGGCCGGCGGATCCTGTGACCGACTCACCGATGGAAGCGGTGAGTCGGTAGAAGCACCAGAGGGCGGCCGGAGGGGGGGATGTCCCCTCCCGCCTCCCGTAAGAACGATCAAGCAGTGGAACAGCCGCTATGACCATTCTTATGGAGCAGGGAATCGCTGGCTGAAAATGCCGATATCTGAATGATGTCCGTGGCCTCAGGCATCACTCAGATATAACCACCGAAAGTCGAGGCTGTCCCTGGATGTCCACCCGGCGCGAAGTGGTTAATGTTTAAAACTATAACTTGTATAGATGCCCTGATATGTTGTTATGTTTGAATATCTTACATCTTTGAAATCTTCTACATTTATTTATCAATAAAAATGGTTGATACAAAAAAAAAAAATTTAAATAACCAAGATGAAAATTGTTAGCCCTGGCCTGGCTAGGGGATTTATATCAGTAATCTATCCAGATATATGTGTAGGAAGTATTGAGAGCCCAAAATCCCTTAAAAGCAGGGGGAAGTGGGAGGAGGATCTAGGGACAATATCAGACATGCAATGGAAGAAGATATTAGAGAGAGAACACCTAGTGTCGGTCTCACCCACACAGAAGGTCTCATTTCTGATGTTGGTACACAGGACATACTACACACCAAAGAGGATGTTCGAGTTCGGGTGGAGAGCAGATGCTGGATGCCCTAGATGTCAGGGCACAGGGGACTTGTTGCATATGATATGGAGGTGCCCTAAGTTGTTCCGATATTGGTCAGAGATCCTTGAAACCATAAATACTGTATGCAATACTAAGCTGGAGATGGATCCCCGACTTTGTATCTTGGGGCTGGGGGAGGGAATAGATGGAATAGCCGGTGTAACTAAAGTAGTGATGAGGTGTCTCTTCCAAGCAAGAAAATTAATAGCACAATAATGGCAAGCAGAGAAGCCCCCATCGGTAAGAGACTGGGTTAGGATAGTGACAGAAACAATATGGAGGGAGAAAACAGTATATACAAGGAGAAGAAACATTAAGGAATTAAAAAAAAAATGTGGAAACCCTCATTGGAGAAGATGGGATATCCTACGTAAAGCATAAAAAGAAGTGGTATGGAAGGCTCTGTAGAAATAAATAAACGAGGGAAAGAGAAAGTAAGACCTAAAATATATGTAAGGGGGGGAGGGAAAGAATAAAAGGGTGATGTAAGTAAAATGGGGGATAAAAGAGATAAAAACTGCAAAATGTCCTTTTAACTATTTAATGCTGATATTTTTATACATATGTAATACTTTTTGTAAATACAACAAAAAACAAATAAAGATTATATAAACATAAAAAAATTTTTTTTGAAATTCGAAAAATAAAAATAACCAAGATGTCAGGAAAAAACAAGCAGCACATACTGGGGTTGATTTCCTAAAACTGAAGAGTGCAAAATCTGGTGCAGCTGTGCATGGAAACCAATCAGCTTCTAACTTCAGATTGTTCAATTAAGCAATCAATTAAGCAAAAAAAAAAAAAAAGCTGGAAGCTGATTGGTTTCTATGCAGAGCTGCACCAGATTTTGCACTCAAAATTAGTAAATCAACCCCACAGAGTGTTACTTGTAATGGAGGCTTTACAGCCTGACACTAAGCTGATGATGTACTAGGACTTACAAGGAAATACCAATGAATAACATGTAGGGCTGTTATAGTAAGACAGGCTAGGAGTGAAAAATCAGATTCAAATGCCCATTCCCAAATGTCCTTTTTTTAAACAGAAGTAAAATCAGCAACTTGCAAAATCAGATTGTATTTTTTTTTTCCTCAAATGTGCTTTCAAAAATGATACAGCTGTAATTTAAATGGTTATTTTAATTATCACAGATATGTTTCCCTTCCTGCAGCAATATAGAGTATCCTCCAGGTGACATAAAAGCAGCTAATCTACGAATATATTTTCCCTGTAGAGCATTTTTATGAAAAGCACGCTCACTGCCCAACTGTTACCACTAACTCCTCTGTCATTGCCTGTGCAATGCCTTGCTTAAATGGCACTAACTGCACAACTATGAACTGCTCATCAGATGCCAACTGCACCGGAATTCAGAAGTGTTGCCAGACACACTGTGGAATGGAATGTGTTGATCCGGAGTACCGTAAGTAACAGTAACATAAAAAAAAAAACTCCACCCAAACTTGATATGGGTTAGGTTCAATTGTAGAAGAAGTCTATGGGGCTAAACTACCAACTGGCTTCTTATATATCCTGCAGAATTGTTGTAACATTTGGGGTATTGCCAGAAGGACTGTGACATTACCCTCACCTAGGAGCTGTGGACAAAAGTCATAATTTTCCGCAGGGCTACAGGTTCTCTTTAACTAGTTGCGGACACTGGGAGTACCACACTAACCCAAAAGAATGCAAACAAAGAATAGAAGGCATGTGTAATATGCACTGTCCTTCTTCTCCTTCCTTCTTGCACTTTCTAGCAATTCCTGGCTGTCAAAATATGTTCCACAAGTTGGTATGCAGCTGTAGTTGTCGAAGCTGCTACTGCCAAAAACAGATAATCTGACACAGTGTTTGTAAACACTGTTTGGATGTAAGATAAGAAGATACAAAATAACACTCTGTTTCAGCCTAGGCTCACTTTGGTATGATTTGGTATGCGATTTGACATGTCAAATCGCATGCCAAATCGGCGGCTATTGCCAGCAATGGCACCATCCGTATCGGTGCAGCGCCGACTTTGCGGTACAGCACCGATTCTCAAAAGTAGTTTGTGTTGACTTTGGGGGGTGATTAGTATAGACATCTGTGCAGGAACCCGCACAGATGTCTGTCAAATCACCGCTGAAGTCCGACTGCTTTGTCGGGTTGAAATCGTGCAAATTCAGCTGAACACTCAACCTTCTGCATATATGCATAAACGTCTCCTTCCATTCCTACTTAAACTATTATTTCCTTTTCTTTTTTTTTGTATTTCTATTTTTCTAATCAATATTGTTTAAGCAGTTTTCATTTTTATTTTTAGCTGTTTTTTAATAATAAAAAAAAAAAACAATCTGCCGGATGTGCTAATCACGCTTTGCTGCACAGATTCACCCTGTTGCTTGGCTGAGAAAGGGACTGGGGAATCAGTGTCCCCTTGTCTCAAAAGTAAGACATCAGGAGTCCCCTGATATTTCATCAAACCCCCCAACGGGGCTCCTAAAAAAAAATGTGTAAAAAATAAAAATAAATTAAATTATTGAAAAAAATAATAATAAAATTGTAAAAAAAAAAAAAAAGTAATAATAAAAAATAATTTAAAAAATGATTTATTATAATAATAATAATAAAATAAAAATAAACTACTGTCATCAATATATTCCCTACTGACACTACAATATATATATATATATATATATATATATATATATATACACACACTTGTGTGTGAGCTTTGGGGTGCACACCCTAATGCAATATGCTGAGCACACCTATGATCAGAATCATGTGTTTAGAAAGAAAATGTATAGTTTTGTCTGCAAAAACAATACTTCTTTTTAAACTAGCATAATTAGACCTTATGCACACTGGCTGTTTTTGGTGTCAGACATTGTTTTCTACAGTCAATAGTCTCCCCATCGTATTATCCTATGTGTCCATGCACACATAGGCTGTTATCAACTGTTTTTGGCAGGGCCGTTTTTTGGGCTGTAAAAAACAAAACTAGTGCGGTCTGAGAAGAGCTTTTATCTGTAAAAACGCTGATAAACGCAGATAAACGTTCAAAAACACAGCTGCGCTGCAGCATGCTGTGCTAGCATGCTGACGTTGCATTTTATCACAGCACACCGGCCTGAATCGCACTGCAATATAGGACAGCCCCAGTGCATTGGGCCACCCAACATTGCAGTGAATGAAGTGTACATTTTATACACTTCAATTAAAGCTGGTAGTAAACAAAATAAATAAATAAATGGCAGCAGTGCTATGTAATGAATCGTACGTCACACTGCCCCCTAGTGCAGCAGCGACGCTCCGGCTGGTCTCTGATTTGAAGGAGGTATAATGTGAATTGTCTTTGAGCAGGGGCAGACTGACAACTCATGGGGCCCCCGGGCAATAGGAGATTATGATGCCCCCAGGCAATAGATTATGGGGCCACACAGTATACACACACATACAGTGTACAAACACAGACACACAATATACACACACAGAATACACATACACACACTGAAAAGGTACTGGAGAGGCAGGGCAGCTATAATCTTGGGATTTTTTAAAAAAATACATATTTTTACATACTGTCCCTGGTTTTATTGAGGCTGGCAACACTGATGGGGCCCCTTGGTGGCATGGGGCCCTCGGGCACTGCCCGAGTGCCCAAATGGTCAGTCCGCCCCTGTCTGAATAATGACATAGTTATTGCTGAATCAACTGACCCATAGCATGAATGTACACATTGCTCTAGTCCAGGCATATGCAATTAGCGGACCTCCAGCTGTTGCAGAACTACAATTCCCATGAGGAATAGCAAGGCTCTTAGAGCCACAAGCAGGACACCCAGAGGCATGATGGGACTTGTAGTTTAGCAACAGCTGGAGGTCCACTAATTGCATATCCCTGCTCTAGTCTATAGGGAGTGTATAGGTGTGATAGCTGACTCAGTACTATTTGTATTTTTTTGTTTATGCCAGAGATAATGTGTGATGACAATGATGACTGTCCAGGGAGCCTGACCTGCTGTTTGAAAAGGTGTGTGGCAGTGTGTGCGGCTTCCAAGCCTGCCATTCCAAAAAAGAAGAAAACAAAGGAACCGGAAAGGAGAAAAGGAAGAAATGCAGTAAGTCTGCATCTATTCACATATATTCCCTGTTGTACACATTTTTCATTGCTTCTTATTTGACAGCTAATTTAATATTTTTTTTTTTTTTTCTTTTCAGTACATGGACGAGTAAAAAAGAAATCAATGTTGGATTAAGGAGGATAATTTCAGTTAATGAAGTGAATTCCTACTATAAAGTTCTATAATATATAACAATGTTTGTGTGCTGTGTTTTATTTTATATTCCCATATAATAAGAACTGAATGAACAATACATATGTGTAAAGTGCTGCGTAAATTGATAGTGCTATATAAGTACCTATAATAAATAAAGTAGCTGCTATCAATGCTGCTGTATCAAAGAATGCTCAAAGTTGTTTGAAAAAGATTGACGGTACATTATTACTAAAATCAGTTGATTATTGGTGACATTATTAATCCTGTCAAATGTATACCCTTCCCTCCTGTGTTAGCAAATAAATAATTTAATCACCTACCAAGAGAAAGAAAAACGACTGCATGTCCTTTATATTTCAATCTTTTTATTCAAGTTTTAGAATAAAAAACTAGCAGTTTTCCCAATGGGAGGAAATGTATTATCTTAAAGTGGTAGTAAACTGCTGGGGAAAAAAAACCCTGCAAGACAATGGCATAATGTGCTAGTATACACCGCATCCTGCATGGTGTTCACAGGCGCAACCCCAGATCAGTAGTAAACGGCTATCTGTCACCAGCGCCATATTCCGAGACATATCTTTCATTCTGTTACACTCTCCTTTCGGTTAATTTCAGCCTGGCAGCCATCTACCCGGCTTTCTACGTCTTCATACGCCCCAGTGAACTCAGTCACTGTCCCAGTTGTAAACTGTTACATAGTCGCCACCTCACACGCCATCAGACTTACTTCATTTTGCACCTCAGGGTGTCCAAAACACAACAGTCTGGTCCGGGGTTGATATCAAACTTTCCGCATTCTCAATGCCCGGTGCCCCGCATCCATTCTAGAACAGTTATTAGCTCATCCGTCCGATCCCTCGCAGGACAGCCCATTACTACTGTTCCCGATTAGCCCCCTAAGCAGCAACCAGTTCATTAGTCACGTCAGGATCCTTTTGAGCTACTTAGGCCTTAACCCCGGCTGTTTTCCTGGACAATCTTTAGCGTAGGAGCAACCTCATGAAAGGCGGTCCCAGATCACGTGATCAAAAAGGTGGGCAGGTGGAAATCCACCTGCTTCGCTCGATACATCCCCAATCCACAAGTGGAGATGTCACGAGCCTTCAGCAACCTTGCCCTGTAGTGTCTTATTGTACATAAAATAATAATTACCTCCCTAACCAAGTCTTTTGCGCCCTTCTCTTGGCATATCGCCCAGCAGACCAGGGCCCACCGCCCAGTTCACCAAGGCTTACCTTACAGCAGGCCAGGGCACGTTTCAGGTCTGTTTTATGTTGTTAGTCTTGTGACGTGTTTATGTGTTCTTTCATATCTCTTAGGGCGGAGGGCTCCAACCATAACTATATATATATATTTCACACAAACGCTAACTAATTAAGTAACAATATCAAATAACTAACTATATTATGGATAGTCTATGATTTAATTTATAAAAGATCTATTCAAGCATTCCTGCTCAAATCTATGACACATTACTCTATGTGTATTCTTATCTGTGAAACCACTGACCTACTGACCTTATGTCATAAACTCTGGACATGGAGAACAACTGGTACAAAAATGATGTTCACACACCTAACTATTTCAAGATCTGTCTTATGCTGAGCTAAGTGAGCTGAAAAGCGGACACAAACGGCATAAATACAGATCTTGGTTATAAAGCCAAATTAATACAATTATTCTACATATACAAAGTGGTAAATGACAGTACACTCCCTACCGCCTCCATGCCTTTGTATTGCTTAACACTATGGGGGGGGGGTGAGATATAAGATGTTGATTGATGAAAGCTTCACCTCCCTGTTAGTCCCAGAACAAACACACCATAGACACAGGCTGGAGGGGCTTGACACAGCCTGTGATTTTTCAGAACCACTCTAGATTAGGCATGGGCCAAATGACCCCCTGTTACATTTGCACCAGAACTTTCGAACATCGGGAAAGTTTGGAACTGATTGACTAACCCAATTGAAGTCTATAGGACCCAAACGGGAGAAAATAAAAAAGTGCTCATTTTGAAGGCTTATATGCAAGTAATTGGGCACACAATAATTATGGGGTCTGGGTACTGCCCAGGGAGGACAATGTATCAATGAAAAAAAAGTTTGTAAAAAAAAAGTAATTTTTAAATGAGCGGTGTTTTATTGATGCTTAAAGTGAAAGCATAAAAATGAAAAATTCCTTTCAATATAGTGACTGGGGGTCCCCTTAGTCCACCTGTAAAGTGGCACATCTGTACTATGTATTGAAGCTGCTGAAGCAATAATTGCATTTATAAAGACATAAATATACATTTTCCCTGCAAGCTTTCTTTATTTTGTATGTGATGGCTTGGGGAGCCAGTCTGTATGATGAGGCCACAATGTAAAGCACAGGAAACAAGATTAAAGATGTTTTGAATAAATTCTGGTGTCTCTACTACAGACTTTCTATTTCTGTAACAGGGTGCGGAAAAATTGTTCTTTGGGTGTTGGTGGAGCCTTCACACCATAACCCGATTGAGGTACTCTTGATGAAAGCAAGAATTGGCCTTGCTGTCAAAAATTGTAATAATATACACCCGTCAAACAGGTGCGGAAAAATAGTTCTTTGGGTGTCTATTGTGCCTTCACACCGTAACCCTATCTTGAGGGACATCAGTCAGGCAAGTCTTCAACAGGAACACAGCAGAAAGTTTCCAGATATGTTTGACCAAAGGCGAAGGCACCAAAGAAATGAACCAGGCAGTTTAAATAGCCAGAAGGGGCTGGCTGACGAGCAGGAAATCATCACCAGATGAGCTAATGTGGAACGATTGGTGCTGGCAACCCTGAGACCTAAGAAGGGAGGGCTGAGCCCAGCCCTGACAGCAGCTTCCAGTGTGGCAATGATGCTTCATGGCTTCTGAATTCAGAGCTGAGTTTCCACTCTCATGTAGGCTGTAAATGCTTGCACTACAGTGGAATAAAAACATGTTGCAGGGGCATGGCTATCAGCATTGTCTTTGTCACTACTGATTCACAAGCCTGTAGTTTATCAGTCAGCTACTGACTACCCAGTCCTGTCCACTGCTACCTCTATAGGCTGCAGCTCCTGAGAGGGGGAGCAAGTGATAAACAAATGAAGGAGGATTTGCCTCAGTCTGGAAAGGTAAAGGGAATTGTGTTCTATTTTATGAGGCTTGTGCACCACGTAGTAATTGGATTTGGTACTTGTTTATACTGTAATACAAGGACCTTTAGGTGTAATTTAAATTGTGACAGATATTAATAATACAAAATATATTTCACTCTGATCTTCCCGGGTACAGTTAGCCATCACTGGTTGAGTTTATACCACAGTTACATATATTAGCACATTCACATATAACCACAGCTACATTATTTTTTATATATGTATGGATTTATGGTATAATTATAAGAAGTCACAAGCTGTAGAGCTGCAATGCAAACTGTTGCTGGATGAGCTAGTGCCGTGACCCCAGTTTCTCTTAGATTGTTAACGTATACAGTGCCTTGAAAAAGTATTTATAACCCTTGAAATTTTCCACATTTTCACATGTTACAACCAAAAACATAAATGTATTTTATTGGGATTTTATGTGGTAGACCAACACAAAGTGGCACATAATTGTGAAGTTGAAGGAAAATGATAAATGGTTTTCAAAATTTTTAACCAATAAATGTCGGAAAAGCATGCAATGCATTTGTATTCAGCCCCCTTTACTCTGGTACCCCTAACTAAAATCTAGTGGAACCAATTGCCTTCAAAAGTCACCTATTAGTAAATAGAGTTCACCTGTGTGTAATTTAATCTCAGTATAAATAAAGCTGTTCTGTGAACACCTCAGAGGTTTGTTAGAGAACCTTAGTGAACAAACAGAATCATGAAGGACAACAAACACACCAGACAGGTCTGGAAAAAAGTTGTGGAGAAATTTAAAGCAGGGTTAGGTTGTAAAAAAATATCCCAAGCTTTGAACATCTTATGGAGCACTGTCCATCATACGAAAATGGAAAGAGTATGGCACAGCTGCGAGGCTTCCAAGACATGGCAGTCCACCTAAACTGACAGGCCGGGCAAGGAGACCATTAATCAGAAAAGTAGCCAAGAGTTCCATGGTAACTCTGGAGGAGCTGCAGCGATTCACAGTTCAGGTGGGAGAATCTGTCCACAGGACAACTATTAGTTCTGCACGCCACAAACAGGGCCGTCTTTAAGGTGGGGCAAAAGGGTCAGCTGTCCTGGGCCCTGTCATTGTTGTGGGGCCCAAAGCAGCTGCCTCATACTTGCCAACTATCCCAGTTTACATTCCCTTGTCCCTTGAAGTTTTAGTCCTGTGCTGCTACTAATGCTGCCCAGCTCTGCCCTATTGTTGTGTACAGATGACTCACCTGCAGACCCTGTGTTTACATGTAAATAAGCGGCATTCATATGTAAATAGCAGTGACATGCATATGTAAATAGCTGAGGCCAACTGCATTGATATGTAAATAAAGGCAGCATTCATAGGTATATCATGCCCCCCTGCAGTGAGGAGAAGATGTGCTGTAACCTATAGCAACCAGTGAGCAGTATTACTGTACAGCAATCTCTAGCAGCCAATTAACAAGCAGAAATGTGCTGTAACCTCTAGCAACTAATCAGTGAGCCTTAAGGAGTGCTGTAACCTCTAGCAACTGGTCAGTAAGCAGCAATGATATGCTGTAACCTCTGGCAACCAATCGCAATTGCTGCCTGATCTGATACAGTAAACTGATTTTAAGTCGAGCTGCTTTTTATTGTATGTCTCAGAGAAGGTGGAGAGCAAAATTGCATGGAGGGAGGGGGGCCCTAAGAAAATTTTTGCCCAGGATCCACTCAATATTAAAGACGGCCCTGGCCACAAAGCTGGCCCTTATGGAAGAGTGGCAAGAAGAAACCATTGTTGAAAGAAAGTCATAAAAAGTCCTGTTGCAGTTTTCAAGAAGCCATGTGGGAAATGCAGTAAACATGTTGAAGAAGGTGCTCTGGTCAGATGAGACCAAAATTGAACTTTGTGGCCTAAAAGCAAACCGCTGTGTGGCGGAAAACTAACACTGCACATCACCATAAACACACCATTCCTAACGTGAAACATAGTGGTGGCAGCATCATGTTGTGGGGATGCTTTTCTTCAACAGGGACAGGGAAGCTGGTCAGAGTTGATGGGAAGATGGATGGAGCCAAACACAGGGCACTCTTAGAATAAAACCTGTTAGAGTCTGCAGAAGACTTTAAACTGGGGCAGAGGTTCACCTTCCAGCAGGACACCGACCCTAAACATACAGCCAGAGCTACAATGGAATGGTTTAGATCAAAGCATATTCAAGTGTTAGAATGGCCCAGTCAAAGTCCAGACCTAAATCAAATTGAGAATCTGTGGCAAGACTTAAAATATTGCTGTTCACAGACACTCTCCATCCAACCTGACAGAGCTTTAGCTGATTTGCCAAGGAAAATGGGCAAAAGTGTCACTCTCTAGAAGTGCAAAGCTGGTAGAGACATCCCCGAAAAGACTTCCAGCTGTAATTGGAGCGAAAGGTGGTTCTACAAAGTATTGACTCAGGGGGGCTGAATACAAATGCACATATTTATTTGTAAAACATTTTGAAAAACATTTATCATTTTCCTTCCACTTTACAATTATGTGCCACTATGCGTTGTTCTATCACATAGAATCCCAATAAAATTAATTTACGTCTTTGGTTGTAACATGACAAAATGTGGAAAATTTCGAGGGGGAAGGAATACTTTTTTTCAAGGCACTATATGTGTTGTCTCTTAACATCATCAGATGGTTCCCCATGCACCACAACAATTTGGGTTTGCTGAAACTATTAAGTATTGTCAGTACCAAGGTCATGGATCAATGGCAATGACCACTGCTACAGTAGCCTAATACAAAGCAAATAACATTATTAGGAGACCTGTGTTATATAAAAAATAGTAGGACTAGATATTGCCACCTTTTGAACATGTAGTTCAACCATGAGTTTTCTCAAACTGGGAATAAGTTTCAAAATATTGATTGACTGCTGTGATGACCCAATAGTTTACTAGGCAAGCCAAATAATAAAGTTCAGTGACCCATTTTGATCACAGCCACATTTCTATCTGGCTTGAAGGGATCCTGTTTTTGCATATAAGCATTGGTCTGAACATCATATTACTCAGGGTAGCCACCTACTGAAAAATGGGTGCATCTTGGGAAACAGTTGTGTGAATCTTGGGTTAAAACACTGATAAATAGAGCCCCTAATGAGCGTTCGTGTTAGGATGTACAATTAATGACAACAATTAAGTGTTTTTGATATGTATTTATTCTACCATCTAATGATCATCATTTTTAGCAACAAGGACCCAAAGTACGTTTCGATCATTGCTTCTTCTTTTGCTAGAATTAAAAAACAGAAAATAAAGTTTAAATAGATAACTTACAGTAATAACTATGATAAAAACTGCCCAGCTGTTGACAGTATTACTGAATTGCAAGTTTACTAGACAATAATTAATAAAAAAAAAAAAAGTAGTTTTAGATTTTATTTTTATATTTATGTTAACCACTTGCTTACTGGGCACTTAAACCCCCCTCAGTCCCAGACCAATTTTCAGCTTTCAGCGCTGATGCACTTTGAGTGACAATTACGCGGTCATACAACACTGTACCCAAATGAAATTTTTATCATTTTTTTCCCACAAATAGAGCTTTCTTTTGGTGGTATTTAGTTACAGCTCGGAGTTTTATTTTTTGCTAAACAAACAAAAAAAGATGCAAAAAAAAAAAATCATGTTTTAATAGTTTGTTATAAAATTTTGCAAACGGGTCATTTTTCTCCTTCATTGAAGTGCGCTGATTAGGCGGCACTGATAGGCTGCATTGGTGGGCACTGATGGGCTGCATTGGTGGGCACTGATGGGCTGCATTGGTGGGCACTGATAGGCTGCACCGGTGGGCACTGATAGGCATAGTTAAGGCGGCACTAATAGGCACAGATAAGGCGGCACCGATGGGCACAGATAAGGCGGCACTGATGGGCAAAGATGGGCACAGATAAGATGGCACGGATGGGTGGCACGGATAAGTGGCACGGATGGGTGGCACGGATGGGCACTGATAGGTACCACAGATAGATGGGACTGATGGGCACTGATAGGTGGCACTGATAGGTGGCTCTGATAGGTGGCACTGCTGGGCACTGATGGGCGGCACTGCTGGGCACAGATGGGCGGCACTGCTGGGCACTGATGGGCGGCACTGGGGTGCAGCACCTTTGAGGCAGATTGGGTGGCACTGTGGGTGGCACTGTGGGTGGCACTGTGGGGTGGCACTGTGGGTGGCACTGTGGGTGGCACTGTGGGTGGCACTGTGGGCACTATGGGCACTGACGGGGGGCACTTACTTTTGCTTTTATTTTATTTCAGGATGGCACTGCGGGAGGCAGGTGGGCACAGGCAGGTGGCAGGTGGTCCCTTGTATTGATGGCCGTGATCGGGACTGATGTCCCGATCACGGCCGCCGGCGATCGGCTTTTTTTTTCTCTCCTCGCGCTGTCAGCGCGAAGAGGAATAATAGCTGATTACCGGCTCCGTTCTATCACATGATCAGCTGTCATTGGCTGACAGCTGATCACGTGATAAGGGGTCGGGATCGACCCCTTACACGGATCGGTGATCAGGCGAGTCTCACGGACTCGCCGATCACAGAGCGCGCCGCGCGCAGGCCGCTCGTAACCGGGACCACGTCAATAGACGTAGTCCCGGAAATGTAGGTCCGCGCTAATGCCGTCATTTGGCAATAGCGCGGATCTGTAGTGGTTAAACATAAACTTGTCATGTATTTAACAATTGGTTTTGTCATCGCTGGCCTTTTTCTGCTAGTTGCACGGTTGTTTTACCAATCCTACAGCTATTTAAAAAGTTACAGACCTAGGACAAGCAAGCAGAGAGTGAAGTCCTATATTTTGATTTTGCCACTACTCTGTGAGAGATTATCCGAATCACAAGCCTTCCAATTTAATCAGAATAAATAATTGAGGCAGGCAACTACTTAAAGCGGTATAAAACCCAAAGCGAAAAATTTAATATATTGCAGCTTGCCAATCATTAGATGTGGTGGCTGCATCCGTTTTCTTTCATTTGGCTTTTTCCCCTCTGTTTTCACCTGATGATCTTGCCAGTAACACGCCACCTGTATCAGTGAACCAACACTCTGGATGAATGAGAACAGGAGGCACAGCAGACAACAGCATTGCCAATCTGGGGGGAGGGTAGTGTTAAATGTATTAACAGATTTAAATACACAAACACATTGAAGCCTAACTCCAGCTCACACTTTTAAACCATTTACAGCAAGCTGTTTTTTTTTCCTTTTGGGATAAAGGTTTTACATGAATAAATAAAAGCTGATCATTAATGTAAGCTGATACATTCTGCTGGAGAGCCTATGATTTTGAAAAACAAACTTGTTGGCTGGATCACCAGATGAAAATAAAAGAAAGAAAGTATAAAAAAAAAATGAATGCAGCCATCACACATAAGATTTGGTAAGCTGCAATAAATAAATGTTTGCTTTTGGGTTTAATACTACTTTAAACAAAAGGTCACAATGGAATAGTCTAAATTGCTCTCTATATTCTACTCTGATGTAGGGTAAACATTCCAACTGAAACAAGGGTCTACCCTATAATTGGGCTTACATAGAAAACAGTTAAACTGTTCAAAAGACCTTTCAGTCTTCTAAAGTTCATCCTTTCCCTTTCCATCTATGTTCTGTTTTTGGAAACTGAAAAACAGAATTGCATTTGGATTGTTATTGTCTTCCTTGCCCCCCACCTACCCACCTATATATCTGAGAAGCTATAATGTTTTCAGTTCAAATTAATTTTTTTTACGTTTAAAAAATAATGTTTACTATTTTGTTTTAGAAATTAAAGAGGAGTTCCACCCAAAAATGGAACTTCTGCTTGAAGAGAGGTGACCCCCTCACAGGCCACATTTGGCATGTCATTTTTTTTTGGGGGGGAGCAGATATCCTCTTTTTAGAGGGTCCCAGCTCCCACTTCCTCCCGGTGCACCGAAAGGGAGATCACCTCTCCCCCCCTCCCTCTTGGCAATCATCCGGGTCACAGATCCCAGATGATTGCCCGGCCAGTCACGCGGTGCGGCTCGCGAATGTGCAGTGGGTGACCAGCTGTAAATCCACAGCCAATGCCCACAGTTACAATGCCAGTGCCGCAGAGAGGAGGGGGAGATGAGGGGGGCTTTGTTCCCCCGCATCGCTGGATCCCTGGACAGGTAAGTGTTCGAGTAGTAAAAGTCAGTAGCTGCAGTATTTGCAGCTGCTGACTTTTATTTTATTTTGTTTTTAAGCAGAACTCCGCTTTAACAATGAATACATGATGTAGGAATCCCAGAGCGTGGGTTATTCAGAGAGATAGCCCAACTGTCATGAGACTTTTTCTGTGATTAGATTAGCAAACAGAACCATATACAAGTAGGGATCAGTCACTCCAGTAATTCATTCACTGCTTTAGATATTGATCTCCGTAGACAAGCTTTGTTTACAAGAATACATGTAAAGAAGTGTCTAAAGCTACTGTAAACTTTTAATGTTTATTTGCAATATTTCATAAATTCATGACTAAGGCTCGGTTCACACAGGGGGCGACACGAGGCGACACGACTTGCCGTTCCACGACCTGACAAGTCGCCCCCGTTCTGTACTACGGAACCGTTCTAAGAGGAGCGACTCAAGTCGCTCCGACTTAGAAAAAAGGTTCCTGTACTACTTTTGGGCGACCTCGGGCGACTTGCATTGATTTCTATACAGAAGTCATTTGCAAGTCGCCGCTGAGGTCGCGGCAAGTCGCGGCACGGCAAGTCGTGTCGCCCCCTGTGTGAACCGAGCCTAAAAGAAGTAAGAAAAAACTTACCGTATTTATTTATGTAGTTCTTTTCATATTAAATAAAAATACATAAAATCAGTTCACATACTATACAATTATACAAGTTACAGCTAGAAAACAAAAAAATAACCAATAAGAGTACCTAAATGTTTAGCATAACCTTTTTACTTAATCATGATTATTCAAATTGGCTTACATTTTGTGTTGGATCCTTGTTCTTAGACTGATAGACACAGTCACTGTCACATACACCTTCACAGCACTTCAGTGACCAAGGACAGTCAAAGTTATCTTGGCATGGATTTCCTATTAATTTAAAATAAACAATAAAAATGTACAATTCTGTGGTCTCTCTGTATAATTATTATTATTATTATACACGATTTATATAGCGCCAACAGTTTACGCAGCGCTTTATAATGTATAGGGGGGAAAACAGAATTACAGTACAGTTTAACACAAAAGGTACGGGAGGTCCCTGCTCATAGAGCTTACATTCTAAAGGGAGGGGATGATATAATTTGTAAAGAATAATGAGACAATGTGTGATTCCACCCTATTTATTTGGTAAAATAATTTTTTTTTTTCCTTTACAGAATCCAAAATCTTATTTTGAACTTTCGATGCCAAGGCTTAACAATGGCTGATATTTACAGCTGACTATATGCTCTGATCATTTCCCCAGTCTTAGTATAGTTTATAGTGAATGTAAAATATGGGGTCTACTGTATTCATAATTTTTTCACCCAAGGTTTACACTTTTTTAAAATTCATTTGGAAAAATATGTGAATCCTAGGTGAAAGGTGAGTAAATCTTTTTTGAAAAATATAAAGAGGCATCATAAAGTACGGTATATGTATACCCAAACTTTTTTTTTGTCATGGATAAAGTGGGGAAGTTATAGAACTTCTGTTTTTTATAGTTGTCTATTTCCCTGTTGCCGATGTTCCCTCACTTCCTGTCTTAAAAAGATTTTCCCCAGAACAGAAATGGATGGTAAAACTAATCTAATGGAGCCCCAGATAGCAGTAAACCTTAAAGCCATTTTGCCCTGTACACCATTCTACTGTATACAAAATAGACATGGGCGCCGTCAATAAATTTGTTTTGTTCCGTTCTGTTACGGTTCGTATTAGAATTAATTCGTACTTTGTATTTCGTGTCCAAAATTCAAATTCAATTAGAACGAAATATGAATTGTGGTTAGATTCGTTAACTTGTACGAACGTTCTTTACGATGAATTTAAAGGCAGAAATATACCTCAATATGACAGTCAATGCTGATGGAAGTTTGGTTTTTATCTGAAATACGAAATTCCGTTGAAGAATTTCCTATCCGAAATACGAATTTTCGTTAGATGAGGGGCTCCCACCATCCCTGTGCTGTGCTGACTTCCTCCTGGGGATGTACCCCTGCTGTGCTCAGTATGTCAGCACAGCACAGCACAGGAATTTGGGTACAGCCCCAGGAGAAAGTCAGCATAGCACAGGGAAGGTGGGAGCCCCTCATAATAAGCATAATGAGTCGTCGACGCGGCGACGACTGATCCGAAAATTCGTAAACAAAAGTTCATATTTCGTACAAAATTCGGATCCTCCCGAATGTACGAATTTAGGGAAATTCATACGAATTTGAGAATCGTAGGAAACTAATCGCACATGTCTAATACAAAACAAAACAAAAAGTTATGGCTATTGTTAAGCCGCTGGTGTTATTAATGCAATACTGGGATACGACCATAAACAGCACCATGTTAAACTGATAGTAATGGCTTTCTGGCAGACTTCACTGACCATGCCCTTGAAAATAATTGACAAGATCAAAATTCTAAAGCATTAGGGCACTTTTTAAACCTAAAATTCTGTAAATATGACAATACTGGAAAAGCAATCTACTGCAGAGACACCAGGAGTCTTAAGCTGCCTACAGACATTAGATAAGCAATAAGGCTCCGTTCACATCTAGGCGTTACTATTTTACAGGTCTTTTTCAGGCGTTTTTTCAGGTCTTTTTGAAAATTTTGTGTACAGGCGTTTTGAAGTTCAAAAGGTTATCAATGTAAAATAATTAAAATGCCTATAATCTGCCAAAAAAGAAGCTCATGTACTTTTTTCAGCGATGGGCATTTTGCTTTAGGCGACAGACTGCTCAGATGTGAATAGGGGCCATTAAAATAAATGGGATTTGTCTTGTTGGGCGTTTTTAGAGCTGAGGCTTGGAGCAGAAAAACGCCCAAAAACGCCTAGGTGTGAACGGAGCCTAATGCCGCGTACACACGATCGGATTTTCCGATGGGAAATGTTGGATGTCAGGCTGTTGGCGGAAAATTCGACCGTGTGTTTGCTCCATTGGACAATTGTTGTTGTACTTTCTGCCAATAAATGTTGGCATGCCACCAAATGTGTGTTGTCCGACTTTCCGATCGTGTGTACACAAGTCCATGGGACTAAAGCCCAAAGTACAAACACGCATTCTCGGAATCAAGGACGAGCCGGAAGCACTGGGCCTTATGAAACTAGCGTTCATAATGGAGATATCACGTACGTCTTGTATGTCACTACAATTGTTGGCCAACATTTGTGTGACCGTGTGCATGCAAGACAAATTGGAGCCAACATCCTTCCAAAAAATCCCATGGTTTTGTTGTCGGAAAGCCTGATCGTGTGTACGTGGCTTTAGGCTCAGTGATGCTCATGTTGTCCCATTGTGACATCAATAAATAAGGCAAAAAAATAATTCTATGTAATACATTTTTTTTTAAAAAGCACACTCATAGTAAGTATAAATTTCAGCTTGAGACAGGCTTTTTTAGAACAAAAAAAGTAAAGAAAGCTTCTCCTGCTGGCTTGATATATAGAACAAAATAATAGTGATATGCAATATACCCGCAATGTAATTATGTTATTAAAACAAATAGAAAAAATAAGTAATTGCATTTGTGTTAGCTCTGACCGTAAGAAAGAAAGAAAGAAAGAAAGAAAGAAAGAAAGAAAGAAAGAAAGAAAGAAAGAAAGAAAGAGCAAGAAAAAAAAAATGTACAAACCCAATGTAAATTCTCTTTTATATTATAAGATTAAAAGCATTTGGAAATTTCTCAAAAAAACACCAGAAGGGCCAGTGTAAGAGACAGAAAAAAGATAAATAAATAGTAACAAATCTATTATGCTGTTATTTTTAAGTTCCATGAGTCCTGTTCATACAAATAAAGATTTGGCACGCATCACACACTTTAACTCACTGAAAACTGGTGGGACACAGGCAGTTCCACAAATGGTTCTACAGCACTTGAAGCTTCCTTCGCACTCTGGGTCAGAATCACAAGTGTTGGTTGTACAGTTGTCCTTATCAACACAAGTCTCACTGCACTGAGTGTAGTCTTCACTGCCTTCAGAAACTTTTGGACAGTCACCTGGTTTTCTTAATCCTCCAGCACCTAAAGACAAACATTACTTTTAAAGTGGTTTAAGTTTATTAGGAGAATCCAGAATGAATTCCATATGGAGAGAGCCTATCCAAAAAACGAAATCCTTAAAGTGAACCTGTGCCCAGAACATACACACTGAAGTATTTACATATTCTGAACAAGCAGTGAAGGTACTTTAAAACAATCCCTCATTTATAGCCACAGTCACTCTTTGAAGAAATTGATGACAAATCAAAAACAAATAATATTACACTATGCTCAAAAATGTCTATATGCAAAAAAGCT
Organism: Lithobates pipiens; assembly: GCF_037356315.1. NCBI lineage: Eukaryota > Metazoa > Chordata > Amphibia > Anura > Ranidae > Lithobates > Lithobates pipiens. The sequence goes on from NW_027507787.1 coordinate 197,763,859, forward strand.
GCTGCCTTTAAACGTATTAATGACAAATCGGAACAAAGAAAAAGGAAGTGCATAAAACAATATAAATCTATAACCTAACAATATATACAGTATCTTACAAAAGTGAGTACACCCCTCACATTTTTGTAAATATTTTATTATATCTTTTCATGTGACAAAACTTTGCTACAATGTAGAATAGGACCCTATTGAGCATCTGTGGGGCATCCTCAAACGGAAGGTGGGGAAGTGCAAGGTCTCTAATATCCATCAGCTCCATGATGTGGTCATGGAGCAGTGGAAGAGGACTCCAGTGTCAACCTGTGAAGCTCGTGAGCTCCATGCCCAAGATGGTTAAGGCAGTGCTGGAAAAAAGGGTGGCCACACAAAATATTGACACTTCAGGCCCAATTTGGACATTAGGGGTGTACTCACTTTTGTTGCCAGTGGTTTAGACATTAATGGCTGTGTGTTGAGTTATTTTGAGGGGTCAGCAAATTTACACTGTTATAAAATCTGTACACTCACTACTTTACATTGTAGCAAAGTGTAATTTCTTCAGTGTTTCCACATGAAAAGATACAATAAAATATTTACAAAAATGTGAGGGGTATACTTACTTTTGTGAAATACTGTATCCCTAACAGTGCCTTCATATGCAAAGAAAAAACATAAAATAATGTAGCAGAGTCCCAAGGCCCCTAGATGCCTAATGGTGACCTCCAGAGTTAGGGACATCCTTCAATGTAGAGTGGGTTACAAGACATGGTGGGTGTACTGCAAGATGAAATGGTGGGCACAAGACACTTTGTCAATGCAAAGAGATTTAATATCTCTTGAACAAAACTGAGAGAGAGGGTTAGGGCCAAGACATGCAAAGATAACTGTCAGACTCCGAGACTTCTATAGGCAGACAGCTATACAGGTAAAGGCCTCAAGCCGGGCACAACTTCTGTATAGGTAGGACCACTGTCTCCTATGGCAATAATCTTGTAGCAGTTACTAACAGTAGTTGTTGTATTCAACTATTGGCAACACAAACACTTCTCCTTACTCCACAGTCACTCACTGTGGATCTTTACTCAATGAACTCCTAGTCTTTCACTAGATTTCAGATGCAATAGCCACTGGATCCCATGAGCTCCTCCACTTTTAGCACTCATTATCTTCCTCAAGCATCACCCGCGCTTCCCCGCTGGGTCTCTGGCTTGGCACTCACAGATACTCTTCAAGCGTCAGCCCTGCTGACCCGCTAGGTTCCTGGCTTGGCATTCACTGATGCTTCACAAGCATCACATCTGTTGTCCCGCTGGGTCCCTAGCTTGGCACCCGCTGAAGTTTTCCCACTTCTTCACCATCCCCAGCTGATGAGAAGACTGCTCTGGTACTAGCTTCATCTTACTCCCAGTGGTCTCCGTTAACAAAGTTGATGGTCCCTTAGTGGTGAGAGCTTCCCTTCTACCTCTGACCATAGTTGGTTCCCTGTCAAGATGAACTGCTACTTCTGTTTGGATTACAAGCCAGCAGTCCCAACCCTACGCTGCTCTCCCACTTCTGGAAAGGTCCTCAGGCAGCCTAGCAGCCAAATGTCCCCAGGACAGGCCTTAAAGGGATTGTAAAGTTAAAAAAAACATGTTATACTTACCTCCACTGTGCAGCTCGTTTTGCACAGAGTGGCCCCGAACCTGCCCTTTGGGGTCCCTCTGTGGCTGTCTCTGCTTCCTCCCGCAGGTACTTCTCACGTTCATGCGAGCTCCCTCGCATGGTGAGAAGCACCTGCGGGCGCGCTCCCATGATACAGCCGGCGGCTATAGCCGCGGGCAGTATCACACGGCCCCGCCCCCGGCGCTCCGCGTCAGTGGATGTGATTGACAGCAGTGCAAGGCAATGGCATCCATCCATCCACTCCAGCCAATCAGCGGCCAGGCTGAGCGGTGAAGAGGACGGCGGGGGCAAGCGTGGGATTTTCAAGGGGTCAGGTAAGTAAAAGGAGGGGGGGGGCTGGGGGTGCAGGCAGTGTCAGATGTTTTTTCACCTTAATGTATAGAATGTATTAAGGTGAAAAAATTAAGGTGAAAAAACATTTACCTTTACAACCCCTTTAAGTTTCTGGCCCAGCAGCCCGGGGCAGTACGACACACATCCATCCAAACAGCAGACCAGGTGGTACAAAACTCCGATCACCTGACTCCACCCAGATAAATAGGTTCTCCCAGCAGGCCAAGGGACCCTGCCTGAAAAAGGGTTAAAGTGTCCGCAAAGCGGCACTGCCAAAGCGCTTTTCAGGTGCTTTGGTGGTGCTGCCCATTGATTTCAATGGGATGGGGGGGGGGGGCTTTTAAGAGCAGTGTATACACCGCTCCTAAGGCGTCTCAAAGACACTGCTTGCAGGACTTTTTTAATGTCCCACAAGCGCATTGTTCCAGTGTGAAAGCCCTCAAGCTTTCACACTGGTGAGAGAGAGGCGCTATACAGGCACTTTGCAGGCGCTATTTTTAGCATAATAGTGCCTGTAACGTGCCTCAGTGGGAAAGTGGCCTATGTCAGCTAGTGCCTGCAGGGGAGTGTCTAAACACCACAAACTACAAGCTTTCCTGCAGCAATGTCCATCATCCCTTGCAGAGTGTTCAGGTGCTTTGGCGAATACTGGACAGTTCACTGGATCTTGCACCTTAGCCCGTCTTAGAGCTCATACCTTTGATATATGTACAGACACCCAGAATTTCCAGCAACATGTATCTCCTAAGTATCCAATGTCACTGCATAAAATAAAAAGCATAAATGTAGCACAGAGTAAACTAAAAATCTACCAATGATCTAATCATGCAAACCTAACAGATATGCATGTAACATAAATACAAATACATACAAAAGTGCAATACAGTTCCATATGAAGATATATGCACACACTGTGAACTCAAGTAGTGCAATGAAATATAGTGTAAAATACAAAAATGTATGGTTGACACACTGTGAAGTCAAAACAGTGTGACATCCAAAGTGCAAAAAAATTGTGTCCAAAATCAAATCTTATCAGTGCAAAGTCCAAGCAAAACCTGAAATAAATCAGCAGATGTCCATGAAAGCTGTACAATATACCCAAATTTCACACTTGATATTCCCTTCATCTTGTGTCATCCAGAATGCTCATCTTAGGTAAAGACCCTTTAAGTCAGGGGTGCCCAACTGCTGGCCGTGGCCACATGTGGCCAGTGGAGCCCTCTGTTTTGGTCCAAGACACCCTGCTCTGGGATGGCAAACCCAGATTGCGGGTTCCCGTCTCACCATCCCAGAGCATCAGTGTTCTGAATGAAGCCAGCGGTAGAGGAAACACACCTGTGGAAGGAGCAGAGCCGCATAAGCCGATCCTTCCTGTATAGCACTGGCGTTTGTTGCAGGTGGAGTGATACCAATTGTACTCTGCCTGGAACAGCAACGGCTGGCAATACCTGTAGTAAGGGAGATTCCTTAATGAAAGATTATTATTATTAAGTAAAGGTCAGTTTATAATCTAAAATAACAGTGTGTGTATATGAGCATATCTCTTCTGTAGTGGTTACTGGGCTTCTTTCAAACTGATCTGCAGGTGCACCGCATTGCACCTGCTGGTTATTTGCACTGAGCCATAGACTTCTGTTAAAACCTGTGGGTTTAGTGTGCTTTTTGAAAGTGCACCACACCTGCAGGATATAATAGAAGTCTATGACAAGTGCTATCTGCACTTTGTCCTAGACTTCTATTATGTCCTGCAGGTGTGGTGGACTTTCAAAAAGCACACCAAACCCGCAGGTAATAACAGAAGTCTATGACTCAGTGCAGATAACCAGCAGGTGCATTGTGGACCTAATCAATGTCACTACATGTCTCCTTAAAATCAAGTATCACTCCGTATCTCCTGAAAGTTTTGCTTGTCTCCATGTTCCCACAGCCTCATGTTTCCCTAGAGCAGGGGTCTCAAACTGGCGGCCCTCCAGCTGTTGTGAAACTACAAGTCCCAGGAGGTCATTGCAAGGCTGATAGTTACAAGTATGACTCCCACAGACAGAGGCATGATGGGACTTGTAGTTTTGCAAAAGCTGGAGGGCCGCCAGTTTGAGACCCCTGCTCTAGAGGCTCTACAGTTTCCAGTGTCACTGTCACCCCTGGGTAACTAGTATAACCCTGTGTATTACACCTGGGGCCTTGATCACCTGGGTCTCCACACAGCTTGGTGTTCTGTCTTCTCCTAAAATGTACCAATCCCAGTGGATATGGACCACAGGCCTCGAACCCCTATGGAGTTTGCAGGGATTGTTTGTTTTAAATATATTTTACTGCATGTTATAGATATTTAAATTGTTTTATTTCCTTAGCCTGGGAACAGGTGCACTTTAATATCATTATTACTTATTTATTCATCATTACTCTTTTAAAAGCATGAAATACAGTATAGAAGAATGCATTTAAGATAATACTGGGCCATTTTTCTCGTTCAAAAGTTTTTATTTTATGTTAAAATAAATTACATGTACAGAATATAAGACAAATTATGTGATACCAGAAATAAAAAGTAGACATATTGAAGTATGGATGATACAAAGCAAAGAAGAATTTCAAGATATTCTCGTGGGAATGACAATAAATGGCCTTATATATTTTAGAATTGGAAAACATTCTTATGGCTGAGTTTTAAACATTTTAATCCCAAGAAAATATAAATATGTCTAAAAGAAAATATATGATTTTAAAGTTTTGACCATAACGTCTAAAGTATGTTTATAGTAAGTATTATATAGTAAGGGAAGAACATAAAAGGTATATAGGAGGGGAAGGGGAGGGAATAATTCTCCGGAGGAGGTTTTATATATCAGCTAATGTTGCAATTCTATAAAAAATCTTAATCTGCTGGCCCATTTTTATGAGCTTCTGCTATGATCAGAAATTCATTAAAAATGTTAAAGCATTTGTATTCATTAACTTCTAGTGACTATTCAGATTTTGGATTTTACCTTGAAAAAGCAACTAAAAAGATTCAATACAATTTGTGGATTACGTCACTTTTCACATCACCGTTGCCTTCTTCACTGCTCTGTTGAATAAGCCAGTAAACTAACTAAAGCTACATAAATAACAAATATATATATTTAGGTATAAATTATATGCTAAACACCAATTTCAGTACTACAACTAACAATGTTAACATCTGAATAGTACCTTCCTAAAAGCATTTCAAAGTGCAAGGAACAACATACAGTAGGTTTCAGTACAATGATCTGGTCCATGTAGCTGTAGATATCTTTTCCTAGCCACACCCCAGTGCACACATCCCCAGCCTTAATTTCCAGATAATTTCATATAATTATTATCAGTGCTTATGCTTCAAGGACTTACCCTAAGAACACTTTACGTTAAGCATGCATTTTTCATCAGCTTGGTGTAAAGGGCTCCTGTCAGAGTGTAGAAGAACCCCCTTCTACGTCCCTAATTGAGTTGACACCTTTAAGAAGGACTTTAGGACGGAGGCAGATACATTGGGGGGGGGTGGATTTACTAAAATGGGTGCACTCAGAATCTGGTGGTGCTGTGCATGGTAGCCAATCAGCTTCTATCTACAAATAATATGGGATTTCACATGTCATGCAACCTGAGGTTTCACAAGTTGGATCCCAAGTTGTATCAACCAAGCCTAAAACATGGAAGCTGATAGGTTTCTCTTCGGAGCTGCACCATATTTTGCACCATGCAGTTTTAGTAAATAACCCCCATTAGGTCGATGTGTCAATGGACTTCTCTGAGGCTGATAATTAACTCTGGTTCAGCACAGCAACCTAAAGTATGAAGATCCCTCTATAAGGGCTATCGAACAAAGTGTAAAGCACATCATGAAATTTACAGTTCCTAGAACCAAGAACCTTGTATGCCTGGGACAGGCCCATTCCTGGCATTCTACTTTAAAAGTTCAGAATACCCCCCAGCATGCAGAAGTACCCTCCATTGCACAGAGCATTGCTCAGTGTGTAGGCTGACCTTCTCATCTTTTTAAGGACATTTCCTATTGCATAGAATGATCTATTTAGTGTAGAGGACCAATTAAGTAATTGGCACCCTAAACCAGTGTACAGAGGAATCCCATTCCTTTCTCAGTGTGCAGGACCACCTGAGATTCCAGAGCTAATGATATATTTCATGCCCTTTTAGAAATACCATTCAGGAAGAATCTGGTAAGGAGTCATTAATTTACAGCATTGAAAAATAGCCTGCAACAAGCCTCAGAGCAAACATAAAAAACAATGCCAACAACCCAAATAGCAAGAAATTGTGCTACAAGTTTGAAAATGACTTGCTAAGCTATCGCTAGACTTGCCATTCTTTACAAGTTTTTTGCACAATTGCAGCAAGTCCGCATTGCATGACTTCAGATCAATTTTCTTTGCAAACATTCTGCAGGTCTTCTGTAGGTTCCGGTTCAGTTATGTTGTGCTACAGTCATCCCACCACAGGGGTCACTGTGGCTGAATTTTTATGCTGTAGACTTGCAGAGCTCTTGCTGTAGACTCACCACTGCAACTTTGCTCTTGCTAGGGACTTGCCAAGCAAATCGGCTAAAAATTTGAAAAGTGTCAACTAAAACTCAAAGTGCTGGGGGCGTGGCTTGGCCGCTGACCGGAATGGCCGCATAAGTGCTGAGCTCCTCTCATCCACTCAGCTACACACAGCATCCAGCGCCATCCGCCACCGCGATTCCTTCCACGGAGCTCCAGGGATCACCCCGCACCTCCGGGGACATGACCCGAGGCAGATCCGCCGTCCACGGGGCGAAGAAGCTCACAGACTTCTACATGAAGCCGGCCGGCGCGCAGGCCCAAGATGGCGCCGTTCGGGACGAAGGCCTCACTCCTCAGCAGAAACCAGCGGCCTCGGCAGCACCTGCGCCCACGGAGGATCATCTCTCTGACATGGAGGACTCTGGAGAGCGGCAGCGTTCGCCCTCCATGTCACCGGCTGACAGAGGTAAGAGAGCAGCAATCTCCCCAGCACACTCTCCCTCTAAGCCTCCATTAATGAAGAAGCAATATGGCGCTGGCACTTGTAGTCCCACAGCAGCACTGACTGACACTAGCTCCTCACTGGCCGCTTACAGCACATCAGATAGCCCTGCATCTGAACATACATTGAAAGCCATGCTTCTTTCCCTACAAGCTGACATGCAGAAGGAGCTCAGATCCTCCATTAACCATCTGATGGACAGAATGGAAGACATGGAAGAGCGCATAGAGCATATAGAGCACCATCTCTCTGCTGCTACTAGCTCTCACAACACTGTAGTTGACATTCAGGACGAACATACTTCTGCGATTCACCAACTGCGTCTTAAAGTCGCAGACCTCGAAGACCGCTCAAGGCGGAATAATATCAAGATCAGGGGAGTCCCAGAGACTGTGTCACCCCCCGATATTGTCCCCTACCTGCACCAGCTGTTTCACAAGCTTATACCGGCTCTTACACCGCAGGAACTCCTTATTGACAGAGCACACAGAATCCATAAGCCGCAGCACCTCCCAGACACAGTACCCAGAGATATCCTGGCTAGGATACACTTCTTTAACACTAAGGAGCAGATTATGAGGGCCGCAAGAACCATACGCAACCTCCCCGATCCCTTCGCTAAGATTCAGCTTTACAATGATATCTCAGCCGCCACCTCACAGGCACGCAAGGCCTTCTCTCAAATCACTGCGATACTTATAGAACATAAAATCGCATACAAATGGGGTTTCCCCACCAAGCTTCTTGTAAACTACCAGCAACAACAAGTCGCATTTTTGACCCCCAAGGACAGTTTCAAACAACTACACAACTGGGGCATTACCCCTCATGCTCCCCCGGCTCCGCCTCTGAACACTAGACCTGCAAAGATCCCCTATAGATGGGATACGAAACCTAAATCCTGAACCTCCAAACATAGGGGGCCGCCCCCCTGGGCAACCCCCCCTTTTGGCAAGGCGCTTGACTTCTCAGGTTAAAGTGGATGACTGTTTCTCTCTCCTCTTTTGAACCCCCACACGCCGAACTGCCACTGTGTGCTAAGCACACGGCATTATTCTCTTCCCATATCTACCTGCGTACCTTATCCAAAGCCACCTTCTGTTCCTTCAGGAACCAATTGGATCCTTGGCTCACGTCTCTATATCTCCCGGTCATAGATATAGGCACATTACTACTGTTTGTTTGATTTATTGCAACTTCGTTTTTGTATTTTTTTTTTCCTTTTTTAAAGTTACTGTTTGGTTACTTATACACCTTGACTTACAATCAACGGTTGTTGTGTTCACTCTCTGCTCGCAGAGTTAATATTTGTACTTAGTTCTGTTGTAAAGGTCCGTCAATTCCAGTACCATTTTGACAACTGACCCTATCTGCTAATGTCCCTTACAATCACGTCCCTTAATGTTAAGGGACTGAATAGTCCTTTCAAGCGCTCCCTCTTATGGAGGGAAGCTGCGACTTCTCATGCTGATATCTTATGTGTACAGGAGACCCATCTCTCTTCCCGGAACCCACCACAATGTTCCAATAAACGCTACCCACATATCTTTCATTCCCGCACAGATAAAAAAGTTAGAGGTGTTCTGATTGCAGTGCGCTCTACGGTCGCACTTACAGTTTCCAATATAGAGCAAGACCCCGAAGGGAGGTTCTTGATCCTTTCCGCTTCCTTTAATAACAAACCCATGGTGATTGTGAACATCTATGCTCCCAACACTCACCTAAAGCCCTTTCTTAAGTCCATTCTTGCCAAAATACAACACTACCCGAAAGATCAAATCATTTTATGTGGAGACTTCAATGCGGTACCAGATCGCGCATTGGACTCCTCATCCCCCCAAAGGAGAAGGTCCTCTACCCTCTCCTCCTTTTTACATCTGGAAGAATTTTATGACCCCTGGAGGTGTCAACATGGTACTGAAAGAGACTATACGTTTTATTCAACTGCTCAGAGGTCATATTCCAGGATTGACCTGTTCCTGACATCCAAAGTGCTACTGCAAGCAGTTGCATCCACTAAAATTGGTGTAATATCGTGGTCTGATCATGCCCCCGTCTCTATGGTTCTCAATCTCTCCCCTCCTTCCTCCCCATTCACAATTTGGCGACTAAATCCCAACTTGATCAGCACCAAGGACATTAGGGAACAGGTCAAGACTGCCATAAAAGATTATTTCGATGTAAACCAGCACTCTGTCCCCAAGCCCACCACGTGCTGGAACGCACACAAAGCAGTTCTACGGGGAATTTTGCTACGACTAGGGGCTCAGGAGAAGAAAAAGCGCACAGCGACCCTTAACACTTATCTAGATAAGATAAAATCTCTAGAGAAGGTTAATATGAAATCCCCCTCTGCCTCCACGCACGCAGAACTCAGCAAACTGAGATCTGAATTGAGTACTTATCTTCAAAATAAACATGAATTCTATCTCCGAAAACTTAAACTAACTTGGTACTCTCAGGGTAACAAATCAGGGAAAGCTCTAGCCCAACAATACAAACACAGGACTGCCCAATCCACAATCTCCCACCTAATAGACTCTAAAGGCAACAGACTGACTAATCCTAGAGACATAGCCAACTGCTTTTGCGCATTTTATCAACAATTGTATAACTTAAAAGACTCCACGACGGACACGCAGCCCACGACAGAGAATATCCAGACATTTCTCTCCAACGTTACCCTCCCTTCCCTCTCCCCTTCTCAAGCTGCTGACCTAGCCTTACCTTTCTCACAGCTGGAAATTAAAAACGCAATTAAAAGTCTCCCCCTACATAAAGCCCCGGGTCCAGACGGTTTTGGAAACGAATATTATAAGACGTTTGTAGATGAACTGACCCCGCATTTATGCAACTCCTTTAATCACATGCTGGCCACAGGGGAGATCCCCTCGGAATCCCTAGAAGCAACCATCTCCACCATACATAAACCAGGGAAGGCCTCGTATGACCCGGCTAACTACCGCCCTATCTCACTACTTAACACCGATCTAAAAATGTATGCCAAGCTTCTTGCCACCAGACTTTCACAACACATGACTTCCCTCATACACCCGGACCAGGTGGGCTTTATTCCCCGCCGCCAAGCTTCAGATGGCACCCGCAGGTTTGTAGACCTTATCCACTGGGCAGAGCACAGTCGAACGCCTTCTCTGCTGATATCACTGGATGCAGAGAAGGCGTTCGACAGAGTCAATTGGGGTTATCTTGAGGCAGTTCTCCGGAAATTTGGCATAGAGGGCGAGTTCTTAAAAGCTATTCTAGGTCTATATACCTCACCTTCTGCGAGGGTCCGCACTTCCGGCATTCTCTCAAATCCCTTTAGAATCACTAATGGTACACGCCAGGGCTGCCCACTCTCACCTTTGATTTTCGCGTTAGTCATGGAGCCTCTGGCGCAGTCCATCCGTGCGCACCCCCATATACATGGTATTAATGTGAAAGATACCTGTCATAAGATAGGTCTCTATGCAGACGATGTCATCATTGCTGTCTCTGATCCAGTGAAATCCCTTCCTACCCTGACTGAGGTCCTCCATAAATTTAGTGAAGCTTCCCTTTACAAATTAAACCACTCAAAATCAGCCATGCTTGGCATAGAGATATCGCCAGCGCTCAAAGCAGAAATTACTAAAATAGCACCCTTCTCCTGGGCCCCCGGCTCATCCCTGCAATATCTAGGCATTCAACTGGTCTCTCCCTCCTCTGGTTTGTTACGAAGTAATCTTGTCTCTTTATTCACGAAACTGAACAATTTATCCTCAAATATGACCTCCTTGAAAGCTTCATGGGCTGGTAGGATAGCCCTAACCAAAATGTTTCTCCTTCCACATGTTCTTTATTTCTTTCGGACCCTCCCGCTTCCGATTCTCTCAGCAGACCTAGCTAAACTACAGCGTACCTTAGACTCGTTCATTTGGGCAGGACGTAAACCCCGCTTGAAATCTTCTGTTCTAAGCACTCCCTCTACCTCAGGAGGGATGGGCTCGCCGGACGTTAAAAAGTACTACAAAGCTATCATTCTAGACCAGGGGAGACAACTTTGGTCGCAAGACCCCAACACGAGATGGCACCAAATCGAAGCAGCAACTCTCCCAGCTGACCCACAACTGACCCTAGCTGCAATCTGGTTGTCTCTTCCGATCACACGATCCATCCTTCCCACAGTAAGGGCCTGCCTATCTCAATGGAGTGCAATACGCAAAGATCATCTGGGCATACACAGAGCTGCATTGAACAATCTCCCCTTACTAGCGCTACAACTTCTCTCTCCGGACCTATCAATTAAGCACTGGCATGCAGCCGGAATCACCACCATTGGAGCCCTGTTTCTTGGTCCGGATCTAAAAAGCTTTCAACAACTGATTTCGGAATTTAGTCTCTCACATAAGGACTTTTATATCTACTTAAGGCTTCAACATATCATCTCTCAAAGCTTGACGACTCCAGACCCCACCTCCAAGGAGCTTCTCCATTTCTATAACCGCCCTCTTACTGTTTTAAAGGGCATATCCTTCATCTACAAACTCCTCTCCAGACCCACCTCATCCTCAAAATCTTCGAGCATACTCTACTGGGAATCCCTGCTACATTGCTCTTTCCCCATGGAAGATTGGCATCGAGTACTTCGCACCCCACTAGTCATCTCCAAAAACATTACACATTGGGAAGCGGTCATGAAACTGTTTCATAGGTGGTACTATACACCGCAAAAGTTAGCGACCATCTTCCCCACCCACTCCCCACAGTGCTGGAGAAATTGCAACTCCACTGGGGACTTATTTCACATCTGGTGGAGCTGCCCGGCTATTGGATCCTTTTGGCTACAAGTTTCCTCTCTGGTTCAGACCTTAACCAACTCTCCCCAACAGCTGACCTCGCGAATGGCTCTCTTTGGTCTGGATTCCCAATATTGGCCCTCCTCCTGTCTACCCGTGGTACACCACGTCTTAATCTCAGCGCGCCTGCTCATAGCTCGTGCGTGGAAAAACCCCCTCCCTCCAACCCTAACTGAGCTTATTAACACACTTAATGTTCATTGTCGCATGGAATTTCTTTTCTCCAGAGTACACATGACAGAATCTAGATTCAACAAACAATGGTCTTCCTGGTTATCACACCCAAAATGTATTAAGCTTGTCTAACTAGTAATCCATCATCTCCAGACCAAGTAGAGCCGGCAGCGAAAGTCACTGGTTTAGTGTACTATTTCTCGGATAAAACCAGTTCCCCCACAAACGGGGTTTTTAGGCAGCAAGAGACAGTAATAGAAGCCAATAGAAGTAGTATAAAAGGTATTTTAATATTATTTGGTAAAAACAAACATGAGCTTCACCTGAACATTTGTATAACAGACAAAATCATGTGTATAAGGTACATATAATGTCACATGGAAGTATATTAACAGACACAGCTATATGTTACACTGTATGGGTTAGTAGCAGTGAAAACATGAATCTAGCTATATGTTACACTGTATAGGTTAATAACAGTGAAAGCATGAATCTGACGCGTTTCAACCCCAAAAGGGGTCTTCTTCAGAGATGATAGTCTGTTAAAAGAAAGACAAGGTTACACTGAATAAATATATCCGGTGTTATGCATGTTGGGGATACCCAATATTGATTTAATATGGTTTACCCAATGATGTACTTCCAGGTAGGTAGGGTGGATTATAGTACTTCGGATGGAATTCCCCCAGAGGGCAATGTCCCAATTTCCTTTGCGCAACTGGAGTGGTACCTGGTCCATATGTGTCGCCGGACCGTTTTCTTCTTCTGTTTGAGTGCCTACACTTTCACTGTTTCCACCAGTCCACTGTTCATCACTCCTTTTTCTTTTTCTTTTTCCCCATCCCCCTCCTTCCTTGTTGTTATGGCTTACACAGCAGCACTCATCAACACATTCACTCATTTTTGCCTTTCCCTTCCCCCTCTCCCCTTTTTCCTAGGCACTTTAGATACTTCCAGGCATGGTCCCCTTTTTTCTCCTTCCTTTCTTTTTTAGAAAGCACCCTACATGGATATTTGGATAATTGGGGGTGCACATATATACATATATATAATTCTTGGTATACATAATGAGGTTATGATAGTATTAACCTCATACCACGTATGCACCCCATGTTTCCAATATTAAATAATCCTTGTTTTTAATTTTTTGCCTGTTGTTGGGATTTTGCTGCAGGTGTTACCCACCGTATCATCGCGGTACCCTTACTCGCACCTACCCCCCGGATTCTTCTTTTTTCTGGGGGGCAAGGCATTTGTGTGACCTCCCGCGAGTCACGTCAGTGGGCTTGTGACGCTGTCTCCTCTTCCTCCTGACGGTCCGGCGACACATATGGACCAGGTACCACTCCAGTTGCGCAAAGGAAATTGGGACATTGCCCTCTGGGGGAATTCCATCCGAAGTACTATAATCCACCCTACCTACCTGGAAGTACATCATTGGGTAAACCATATTAAATCAATATTGGGTATCCCCAACATGCATAACACCGGATATATTTATTCAGTGTAACCTTGTCTTTCTTTTAACAGACTATCATCTCTGAAGAAGACCCCTTTTGGGGTTGAAACGCGTCAGATTCATGCTTTCACTGTTATTAACCTATACAGTGTAACATATAGCTAGATTCATGTTTTCACTGCTACTAACCCATACAGTGTAACATATAGCTGTGTCTGTTAATATACTTCCATGTGACATTATATGTACCTTATACACATGATTTTGTCTGTTATACAAATGTTCAGGTGAAGCTCATGTTTGTTTTTACCAAATAATATTAAAATACCTTTTATACTACTTCTATTGGCTTCTATTACTGTCTCTTGCTGCCTAAAAACCCCGTTTGTGGGGGAACTGGTTTTATCTGTATCTACTTGGGGTGAGCAGCACCCTCCTAGCTCTTTGTAGCACTGTGTTTTTCTTTGATTGTCAGTGTACTATTTCTCATACAGTATTTGTAAGTTAGCTCTGATTATCCTGCAGCTCAGGTTTTTCGATTCAAGCATTTCCTTCAATTTCCTCCTCTATCTTACCTATTTCTCTTCCCTTCTCTTCCTCCTGATTCTTTTTACAACCGCATTGGGACTAATTTGCACTCTCACTCTACCTTACCTTACACTGTTTTATCTGGCGTGACGTCCCCACTCGACACAGCCCACTGAGGTGTCGAGAGGGGACGGGATGCCCCCGGACCTACCGGATCTAGCGATTAGGAATGTATAGTACACAGCAACTGGGCCCCAGGCCCATAGGCCTTTTCCTTTTTCCTTCTCTTTCCTCTGTTAGTAACGCATGTTTCTTAACTTATCCGGGCACTTCCTGTTTGTCTTATTTTTCTTTGGCCCGTCAACTCTCTGTATCTCATATACAATGGTTGTTATCAATATCTGTTATTGTATTATTCTACAATAAAATCTTTTGAAAATAAAACTCAAAGTGCTATGCAGATGTACAACTTGCCAGTGAAAATGTGCAGCAGACTTACAATTTAACACTGCCACAAATTTGTGGCAAGTTATCCTTGCTATCTGGGATCTTATTTTTAAATATATAGAAATGTATACATTCAAGATTACTAAAGAGTGTACTTTAGATTTCCTTGTCTGTAATATGGTAAGTGTTTCTGTACTAATTTGATAGATAAGAAAACATAATGTCAGCTTACTCGAATACACTGCAAACCTATTCTATTTCCACTGATGGTCAATTCCATGGGATACTCCTCTGTCCCTCCCAATGATATTCTACTGGTGTTTATAACCTCTGTATCTCAGCACTTCAAAAGTTATTTTCTCAGAAAAAGGTATTTCTGTAATTAATTCCTTCAGTACTACTGTTTGTATCCTGATCCAGTTGTAGGTACTGGATAAGGGATCTCATGTATGGAAAGCTGCATTAAATGTACTCACCCAGGGCTTTTTTTCTCAGTGAAAAGGTGTAGGTACTTCCCCCTTTTAAGTTACTCTTGTCTCCGCCCCCTACCCACCTCTGAGCACTGTCCCTTGGTTCCACCCCCTTACTTACTGCCCAATGCTGCCCCTTTTAGAGACTACAGTACCAAATATATATGTGTGGTGTTAAGGTATGTATATAGAATTTGTTAATGATAACAAGAAAGGCAGTAAAATAGATCCCCTGCAGCCAGCAACAATAGACCCCCACAACAATATACCCCCAAGCAACAGTAGATCAACCCCAGCAACAAAAGACCCTACCAGCAACAATAGATCTCCCAGCAGCCGGCATCAATAGACCCTCTAGCACACCACAGCGCCCCTTGCCATTACATACATTCAGTGCTGGAGGTGTCGGAACTACGTTCCCGCTGAAAAAAAGCTCTGTACTTACCTATTTGTGAACCACCCAGATCTTGTGAGAGAGCAACAGCAAAAGCTCCCCACATTACCAGCAAGAGAACTTTCAGGAATCGATCCATAACAAAAAAGTGTTTGACAAATGAGGTGAGGAACAAGTGGCTCAGGTCTCCTTGTTATGTGTTTAAATGAGTGTCCCTAAGCTATTAGGTAAATATATATATATTTGTGAAAAGGGTGTATCTTTTTGTCATCTCATTACATGAATGCGTAACTGGATGAGAGCTTTTCACTGACATCTTCAGGCTAAATAGTTCCAAATAATAGATCTCCTTCCTGTTATTTGCTACTGAGTGTCACTATTGGAAAGCCTAACAAAGAAATACATCATATCTTACTGAGTAGATACTTCATAAAAAAGCATCTTCACCACAAAAGAACAAGATCCAGTTACGTGCTTTAGAATGTGTTCAAATATTCTATCACACAGATCAGAAGGATAAGGGTGTACTATAGAAATGTTACTGCATAAAACAGCAACAGAAATCTAGGCAAAACATAGTGATATTCACTTTCAGCAGACAGGTAAAATGTTCTCAGGTAAACTTGGAATTTTAGTCCAATGAGAATGCAACATGATTTTTTTTTTTTTTTACTGCTTTACTTCCTTTTCTTATTCTGTTTAAAATTAATTTTCAATATTTTGTTATTGATTTATTATTTATCTATTATAATTCTACTTCCCCAGTTTGGCAAACCCATGCCAAAATTTTTAGTTATATTGCACTGAAGTCAGTGGGCTCCATTCACAAAGCGTTATGTTTCCCCTTAAAAAATGCTGTAAAATAGCACTCAAAAGTTTTTTGCCATTAACAAAAAAAACTCTACTAAAATACTGCATTATTTTATGAAGTCCTGCCTTATTTTAATAGTGAAAACATGGGGTAATTGAAGGCCTGGCACTAGCCGGCGTATTTATTAAAATTAATAAATAGTCGCTGTTAAGGAGTAGGTGGCCTCCGATTCCTAAACAAACGATGAGTCATAAGCTGTCAGCTTTTCTCTGTAAATGCTGCAAAACGGTCTAGTGAACTGACAGTTTCAGGATCGCATGCGATATTTAAGCAAAACGTGTCCTGACACCTAAATATCTCATGCAAGTTCATTCTGTGAATGGAGCCCATTAGGAGCCAAATTGTGATGAACAGTTCTTACCCTTCAGGGGGCTGCAGAGTAGGGATGAGCTCAGGCGTGTTCGCATGGTCCACGTGCAGAGCCCGCCAGGAAGTCGGCGCAGCGCTGCGCTAATCACAGGCAGTGAGACATTGCCCGATCTCTGCAGCCGTGCATCGGGGCAATGTCTCACTGCCTGTGATTAGCGCAGCGCAGTGCCAATTTCCTGGCGGGCTCTGCACGTAGACCATGCAAACACGCCTGAGCTCATCCTTACTGCTGAGTAAGCTGCTGCTCAAAAAAAAACATGTAGGAGACCAATGCAAAAAAAAACAGTGGGGGAGGGTTATTTTTTTAAACAGATTCAAGTGCAACATAGGAAATATACCCAATGTTTCAATTACGGGTTTGAGGGCTGTTGTATAGGATGTTAGGGAACGAGTATAGTTTTCATGGACAGAATACTTTCACAGTATATTTTTGGCTATGGGATTTTTTTCTTCTTCTACTATTAGCTTTTCAGACAGATGGCAGTCTGGCATCAGTTAAAAAAGTCTTTGTCAAGCAGTTTCAGCAATGGTGTGTTTAACCGCTTCAGCCCCGGAAGATTTTACCCCCTTCCCAACCAGAGCACTTTTTGTGATTCGGCATTGCGCCGCTTTAACTGAGAATTGTGCGGGCGTGCGACGTTGCACCCAAACAAAATTGACGTCCTTTTTTTCACATAAATAGAGTTTTCTTTTGGTTGTATTTAATCATCTCTGTGGTTTTAATTTTTTGTGCTATAAACAAAAGAAAGAGCAAGAATTTTGAAAAAATAAATAAATTATCTTTTACTTTTTTCTATAATAAATATCCCCCAAAAATATATAAAAAATCATTTTTTTCCTCAGTTTAGGCCGATATGTATTCTTCTACATATTTTTGTTAGAAAACATTGCAATAAGTGTATATTGATTGGTTTGCGCAAAAGTTATAGCACCTACAAAATAGGGGATAGTTTTATGGCATTTTTATTATTTTATTTTTTATTAGTAATGGCGGTGAGCTGCGATTTTTATCGGGACTACGACATTACGGTGGACACATCAGACACTTTTGACACTATTTTGTGACCATTGTCATTTATACGGCGATCACTGCTATAAAAATGCACTGATTACTGTGTAAAAGACACTGGCAGGGAAGGGGTTAACCACTAGGGGGCGATGAAGGGGTTAAGTGTGTCCTAGGAAGTGATTCTAACTGTGGGGGGGAAGGGTTTCAAGTCACATGACAGAGATCACTGCTCCCGATGACAGGGAGCAGTGATCTCTGTCATGATGCAGATGAGGCTTCTTTCAGGCACTTTACAGGCGCTTTTTTTTAATGGTAAAGCGCCTGAAAAATGCCCCAGTGTGAAAGAGGTGTAAAGAGTTCCTGTCGTCACTGCCTATTATTGTCTAAGGGATGTTTACATTCCTTGTGACAGGAATAAAAGTGAGCAGAATTTTTTTTTAACCACTTGCCGACCGCTGTCGGCATATATATTCGCCGGCAGAATGGCACAGCTGGGCAAAGTAACGTACCCGCGAGGTCCGTGACAGTGCCTGCGGGACCAGCAGGTTCAATTGCCATGGGGATACTCACGATCGTGTCATGGAGCTCAAGAACGGGGAGATGCTGATGTAAACAGCATCTTCCCGTTCTGCCTAATGACAGGACACTGATTGTCTGCTCCCTGTCATGGGGAGCAGCGATCAGAGTCGCGTCACACACAGCCCCTCCCCCAGACAGTTAGAAACACTCCCCTAGGACACACTTAACCCCTCCCCGCCCCCTAGTGGTTAACCCCTTCACTGCCAGTGACATTTTTACAGTAATCAATGCAGTAATGAATTTTATAACATTGATTGCTGTATTAATGCTAATGGTCCCAAAAATGTGTCAAAATTGTCCGATGTGTCCGCCATAATGTTGCAGTCATGATAAAAATCGCTGATCGCCACCATTACTAGTAAAAAAAATTATTAATAAAAATGCCATAAAACTATCCCCTATTTTGTAAACCCTATAACTTTTGAGCAAACCAATCAATAAATGCTTATTTTATTTTTTTTACCAAAAATATGTAGAAGAATACACATCGGCCTAAACTGAGGAAAAAAATTTTTTTTTATATATTTTTGGGGGATATTTATTATAGCAAAAAGAAAAAAAATTATGCTTTTTTTCAAAATTGTCACTATGCTTTTGTTTATGGCGCAAAAAATAAAAACCACAGGGGTGATCAAACACCACCAAAAGAACACTCTAGTTGCGGGAAAAAAAAGGAAATCAATTTTGTTTGGGAGCCACGTCGCAATTGGCAGTTAAAGAGACGCAGTGCCGAATCGCAAAAAGTGCTCTGGTCAGGAAGGGGGTAAATACTTCCGGGGCTGAAGTGGTTAAAGGGACAGTGTAAAAAAAATAAAAAAATAAAAACATTTAAAGCGCCCCATCCCTTCGTGTTCGCGCACAGAAGCAAACGCATCCGTAAGTCACATTGTAAACAGTGTTCAAACCACACATGTGAGGTATCACCGCTGTTGGTAGAGTGGGAGCAATAATTCTAGCACAAGACCTCCTCTATAACTCTAAACTGGTCACCTGTAGAATTTTTTAAAGCGCCGCCTATGGAGATTTTTAAGTACCGTAGTTT
Organism: Lithobates pipiens; assembly: GCF_037356315.1. Classification (NCBI taxonomy): domain Eukaryota; kingdom Metazoa; phylum Chordata; class Amphibia; order Anura; family Ranidae; genus Lithobates; species Lithobates pipiens. The sequence goes on from NW_027507787.1 coordinate 197,783,044, forward strand.
GTCGCCATTCCACGAGTGTGCACAATTTTAAAGCAGTGTAACATTATCTTTCACATTATACAATACTGGGCTAACTGTACTGTTTTGTTTTTCTTTAATTCATGAATGTGTATTTCTATCCCAAAAATTGCATTTGAATGACCGCTGTGCAAATGCAGTGTGATATTGCAATGATTTTTTTCTCTAGTGTCTCTGCTAAAAAAAGGTTTAGGTATGAAGGGGTAAAAGAAAAGCCGTGTAGTAAAAAAGCAGCTTTGTTACAGTCAGATCAGTAGTAAAATTAAAAGGCAATGCACAAATTAAAATTAAAGAAAAAAATCTTATAATAAACAATAAAAAGAAAGAAACAAAGGGGGTGAGTAAGGATGAGCTCCGGCGCAATCGCATACTCCACGTGCAGAGCCCGCCAGGAAGTCGGCGCGGCGCAGCACTGCGCTAATCACAGGCAGTGAGACATCGCCCTGATGTGGGGCTGCAGAGATCGGGCAATGTCTCACTGCCTGTGATGAGTGCAGCGCTGCGTCAACTTCCTGGCGGGCTCTGCACGTGGAGTATGCGAACATGGGGTCCAGGACATCTTTTGGTAGGCAAGGAAAATCTCGGTCCATTTCAGAAGATCTTACATGGCCATGGCTCGCCTTGCTGACATTCAGCGGGGACACAATCTGCCGGTAAGACGTCTTATTTGCGATTGCCCGACGCGATGGAACTCAACCTTCTATATGCTTGATAGGCTGCTCCAGCAGAAACATGCAGTTAACGTCTACCTGTATGAACTCTGTGGCAGAACAGGTTCTGGGGAGCTGTTTTTTTTTTCACCGCGCCAGTGGCTGCTCATGCGCGACGCATGCAGACTTCTGCGCCCATTTGAGGAGATCACCAAACTGGTCAGTCGCAGCCATGGCGCCATCAGTGACATGGTACCTTATGCCTTCTTTATGGAGTGTGCATTGCGTCGTGTCATTGATCAAGCTGTGGAGGAGCAGGAGCGGGAAGATGAGGAAGTCGCAATGCTGGATGAATTCCCAGGGGGGGCTACTCTATCTGAGACAAGTGAACAACAGGAGTCTGAAGAGGAGTCAGAGGAGGATGGTGCTGGGGCGGATGAGGAGGAGCAAGAAGAGCATGCTTTAAACCTTTCTGGGATCCCTGTTGTTGTGCATGGATGGGGAGAGGAGAATGAAGAGGACGACATTATCCTGGATGATGAGCAGGAGCCAGGCCACCACACCGCTTCCAGTTTAGTGCAAATGGGGGCCTTCATGCTCCAGTGTTTTAATAGGGACCCCTGTATAAAAAGCATAAGGGTCAAGGACCAGTACTGGGTGGCAACGTACTTAGACCCCCGGTACAAACACAAAATGGCGGAAATGTTACCGCCGTCACAGAGGGCTGGCAGAATGGAGCACTTCCAGGCCTTGCTTCAAGAAATGCTGCATTCTGCTTTTGCGTGCGCTGGCAGAGGAGCAATTCCCACTCCCAGAGAAGTTGCGGGTACCAATCCAACAGCGCCTGCAAGAAGAGGCCGGTTTGAAGATGTGTTGGTGACTTCGGATATGAGGTCATTCTTTCAGCCGACCCATCGACAGGTGTCATCCAGATCCAGCATCAGGGAACGCCTTGACCGTCAGGTGTCCGACTACATCGGGTTAATAGCCGATGTGGACGCTCTGAGGAGTGAGGAACCCCTGGACTACTGGGTGGGCAGGCTTGACCTCTGGCCAGAGCTTGCCCAATTTGCAATCGAACTGTTGGCTTGCCCCTCGTCCAGTGTCCTGTCCGAAAGGACGTTCAGCGCAGCAGGGGGGATCGTGATCGATAAGCGTACTCGCCTAGCTCACGACAGTGTTAACTACCTCACATTTCTAAAAATGAATGAGGCATGGATCTCGGAGGAATTCAACACATGTGACCAGTAGACCATGTATATGTCTAGAAACAATTTTTTTAATCGAGCACACAGACCTTCTTTCTTCATTTGGCTCACTTCCTTGTCCAAAAAAAGCACACCGTACTATATGCCTGTACCCTCCTGTTTGAAGAGGTTGAGCGGTGTCATATTTCTACTGGGGCTGCTACCATCCCTGTGCTGTGCTGACATCCTCCTGGGGCTGCTTATTATGAGGGGCTCCCACCATCCCTGTGCTGTGCTGACTTCCTCCTGGAGCTGTACCTCTGCTGTGCATATTATGAGGGGCTCCCACCATCCCTGTGCTATGCTCATTATGAGGGGCTCCCACCATCCCTGTGCTGTGCTGACTTCCTCCTGGGGCTGCTTATTATGAGGGGCTCCCACCATCCCTGTGCTATGCTGACATCCTCCTGGGGCTGCTTATTATGAGGGGCTCCCACCATCCCTGTGCTGTGCTGACTTCCTCCTGGGGCTGTACCTCTGCTGTGCATATTATGAGGGGCTCCCACCATCCCTGTGCTATGCTCATTATGAGGGGCTCCCACCATCCCTGTGATATGCTTATTATGAGGGGCTCCCACCATCCCTGTGCTATGCTGACATCCTTCTGGGGCTGCTTATTATGAGGGGCTCCCACCATCCCTGTGCTGTGCTGACTTCCTCCTGGGGCTGTACCTCTGCTATGCATATTATGAGGGGCTCCCACCATCCCTGTGCTATGCTCATTATGAGAGGCTCCCACCATCCCTGTGCTATGCTGACTTCCTCCTGGGGCTGCTTACGGTGCAGGTGTCAGTGCTGTATATCACGGTGCTGGTGTCAGATCACTCTATCACGGTGCAGGTGTCATTGCTGTATGTCACGCTGCTGATGTCAGTGCTGTATATCACGGTGCTGGTGTCAGTGCTGTATATCATGGTGCTGGTGTCAGTGCTTTATGTCACGCTGCTGATGTCAGTGCTCTCTATCACGGTGCTGGTGTCAGATCACTCTATCATGGTGCATGTGTCATTGCTGTATGTCACGCTGCTGATGTCAGTACTCTCTATCACGGTGCTGGTGTCATATGACTCTATCACGGTGCAGGTGTCATTGCTGTATGTCACGCTGCTGGTGATCATCTCCTGCACCCTCTTCTTTGCCTATCCTGACCTTCCCTCTCCTCCATTGCCTTCATACGCTCCACAGTCCTGAATTGTCACAACAATTTCACATATAAAAAAAGAATGCTTGTAGTTGTCGATCCCAGATTCACCTCATACATGTGTTATGTCATTGGCCATGTGGTGGGACTATATTTGCACAGCTAGTAATTATTTTGTGGCTGCAAATTTGACCTGTAGGTTTGCAAAGTTCGCCTCCCATTGAAGTCAATGGGGCCCGCCGCGAACGTTACGGTTCGTGAACTATCGGCCGCGTTCGCGGTCCGCGTTCGCGAAACGTCCCGTCGGAAGTTCGTCCATCACTATTGCTGACACAGATGTTAGCCCTAATAAGGAATTTCGGGTTAAGTGAAGATCTGTGAACTAAGGATGAGTTCCGGCGTGTTCACACACCCCACGTGCAGAGTCCTGCACTAACTGATCTCTGCAGCCAAGGAATGTTTCACTGCCTGTGATTAGCGCAGCGCGGTGCCAACTTCCTGGTAGGCTCTGCACGTGGGGTGGGCGAGCACGCCGGAGCTCATCCTTACTGTGAACATTGGGGGGGGGGCACACAAGAGAATTCACAGAATTAAAACACAGCTTGACTCTAATCTCTCTCAATGTACAGTCACACATCTCCCTACTGCAGCTCATACACATGAACATTATGGCTGCTGTCTGTGCCCACCCTTTTATAATGATAGTCTGAGTTAAGCTGGCCATACATTATGCAATTTTCTTGTTCAATTTCCTTTCGATTTACCTTCAACTATGTAGTATAAGGGCCTGCCTGATTGTGTACAAATTAAAAGTGTTTAGGTTTGACCTCATATTATATGGTTTTGGCAAATCTAAAGGAAAATTGTACAAGACAATTGTGTAATGTATGGCCAGCCTTATCCAGCTTCCTCCCTCCCTTATTATTGTCTGCTGGACAAGGTTAAAGAGGGCACAAGGCATTATGGGTGAGAGCCATAATTTGCCCAACTGTTGAACTATATATTTCTTTGTCCATGCCCAATGACTAATTTCTTTTTTCCAGGGCCTCAATTTATAAAAGGATCATAAAAATACCATAGATTCCGCTTTTAACTTCATAAATATTGTACTAGCACTGGCAGCTGATGCGTATCACACCTTGATAATCATTGGTACTAAAATAAAGATGGTGCAAAGTGTAGTAATTACTAGAAGCCCATGATATTTCTAGGTAACTAGGTTAGTGAACACGATTGTTAATCGGTTGCTGTTCACCTTGCACAAATCATTTGCATTTTCCACAACCAAAATAAGCCCAGTAAAGTACATTCCACCAAAACTAGCACTAAAAGACGTTTCTATGCATTGCTATCAAGGGTTAAAGCCCCACCTTTAAAGTCAGCTGCTCCAACCTAAGTGATCAGGTTATTTAGTAAGGGTTGGTTGGCTGATTGAGTGAGTTGCCAGGCTGTGTAGTGTCAGTAGTTGTGGGCAAAGATGTGGAAAAGCCTTTTAGTTTTCACTTTACTGATCGTGTCTTCAGTTGCAAATGCTGGTGAGTGATGGTATATATTTTTGTACAACCTCTCCTTTGATCTATTTAAAAATTTGCTAAACCATTTACCTCCTTTTCTTCCTTTCCACACCCTTCTAGAGTTCAACTATGTACCTATCGTGAATGTTGTGCTAGGTTTTCCCTTCCATCAAGCTGAGATAAATTTATTTTATTTTTCCTAACTTTTTACTGTGTTTTGCAGTCCTTGGCATGTCCCAATATTTTTCACCATCTAACTTCCAATAAAAATGTAGCCATGATGAGGGGAGAACTTCTCAGTTTGTAATATTGGGTATGGTGGCTGTGGCTATTGGGGCAGAGAAAGATGTTGCGATGTGAATGTGAGACTCCTTTCACACTGTAGGTGTTTTTCAGGTGCTAAAGCGCCCAAAAAACTCAGATGCAATCCTAGTGTGAAAGCCTGAGTGCTTTCACACTGGGGGGCTATGCTGGCAGGGTGTCACAAAGTCCTGCAAGCAGCTTCTTTGCAGCGCTGTAGGAGTGGTGAATACACTGCTCCTAAAGCGCCCCTGTCCATTGAAAGCCATGGGCCACGCTGCTAGCAAAGCTGTGTGGTGGGGGTGTTTATTTTATTTTTTGCTGCTAGTGGGGGTTAAAACTGCCCTGCTAGTGGCCGAATAGCACTGCTAAAATGACTGTAAAGCATCGCAGAAATTGTGTGTGTGTGTGTGTGTGTGTGGCGGAATAGAATAGTGCCAATCCTTACCCTTCCTAGGGAGCCTGTATAACATAGCTGCGCAAAAAAAAAACCTCTGAAAAGAACCTTTTGCACCTCCTGTAGCTGTGTTATATTAAGGCTCATATGGTGCTTTTTATTTTTTCCTCTTTCTCCCCCCCCCCCCCCCAAACTCCCTTTCTGTTATCCTATGTGTCCATGCAAACATGGACCTTTATCAGTAAGGATGAGCTCCGGCGTGTTTGCACACCCCACGTGCTGAGCCCGCCAGGAAGTCGGCACTACGCTAATCACAGGCGGTGGGACATTTCCTATTGCATGGCTGCAGAGATCGGGGAATTGTCTCACTGCCTGTGATTAGCGCAGCACGGTGCCTACTTCCTGATGGCTCTGCACGTGTGGTGTGAGAGCACGCCAGAGCTTATCCTTTATCAGCAGTGTAGTTTATGGGCTGTTTTCTGATTGCCCTAAAATCGTATTCAGGAGTCGTTTTTTCTGACCACAAATGCTGATAAATGCTCAAACGTCTATGGGGGGGGAAAGACAAAAAAAGTCAAAAGGCTCACTGCAAAGCTACTAGTGTTTTTATAACGGTTTTAATGTCCAGTGTGCATGGAGCCTTAATGGCAAAACTACATATGGGGTGCGTGGGGGTTTTTTTTTTTTTTTTTTCCCATTACAATACACAGTAGCATGTTACTTTGCAGTGTGATGCTGGCATGCTGAGGTGCATTTTGTTTCCTTGAGAATAAATGGCTCTGTAGCACAGAAACGCCATATGGATCCCTTGCACCACACATTGCATCTTTTATTTACTGCTATATGCAGAACACTATATAGGAAGCTCTTTTCTTCTAAACCTAGTATTCAAATAATGGGTGCTTAATCCATGATTTGCATGCTGTATTGGGTAGATTTATTGCATGGTGTTCATATATATTTTTCCTTTGTTCCTCCTTTTAATCCAGATACACACGAAGACCTTCTTGAAGCTATCAAAGATGTAGAAAATGCTGCTACAAAGTTGATGGATTATGAGACCCAAAAAATATTTTTTGCAGTACAAAAAAGAATTTCAGCTATGTTGAGAAGTACTGAACTGAGCCCTGAACAGCTCTCTTCAGCTATCAGACTTGTTAATTTGATATCAAAAAGAATGGCGGAAGGACACCTCAAACTGCATCATATAAAACGTTTCATAGACTTTGCACTGTCCAGCAGGCTGAAAAAACTTCTATCCACATGGGACGCTGGACTCTTGAAGCTGCATTAGGTAATTTGTGCATGGTTTATTGCTGAGTGTATAAAGTTTGATGCACATATTTGACTATAGGAAACACTGCAGTCCTCACTTGTTTATACTCTGTTCTGTCTGCCCTTATTGTAGGTACTGTACTTGGCTGAAAGTCATGCTTCTCCCATGTAACTCTGTTTTTAGAACACTTTTTTTTTTTTTTTTTTTGCCTGTAGATGTGTTTAGGTGCCGAATTACCTTGCACATTGTGTGAATAAGCCATCAAAGTTTCTACATGCAACCAGTATTTCTGTCTTTACCAAAGTTCTGTCTGGATTCTTGGTTCTCATGCATTGTACTGTCCTTGGTGCTGCTACCATTACAGCAACATTCTGGTATATGCAATGTACAGTTCTGCCACCCTAGGCCAAATGTCTTGTCACCATTGCTTCAAATATTTGCAGTTGGCAAGGCTTGGTCTTGCAGCAACTAAAGGCAATACACGATCTGACAGATTGTACTGGTCAGAGGTGCCATTTTGGGAAATTAAGATTGTTATAGAAAACCTACAGTCTACATTGGCTATGCATACTCATTTGCTAAAAGCATTTTAACATGGTGGTATTAGTGTAAAACCAACTTGTCTGTGACCTATAGCTTATTGTTGGGTTTCTCTAACTTTCCCAGAAAAAAATAATGGACTCTTGTGTCCCTATAGAAAACCACTACTGCAATGTTCCAATTTTTAGCTAAATGTTTTCACAAGTGTTTAAATGTGACTGAGGCTTATAATGGTTCCACAACATTTTTAACCTACTGGTGCTTGTGTATAGGAAGAAATCGGTCCTATCGCACCAGATTCTCCACCTCTGAGCTGTGTAACGGCCCTTGAGATCTTCAGATCCCACTTTCATAAACTGGACGTTTGACAGAACGGTTGTATGCTGTGATGAGAAGCCGAGAACATTTTCTCAGCTACATAAACAAGTGCGCACACACTAGCGCTCAGCTGTGATCCTCATGGGTTTTACTTTCATAAACAGACACTATATATTGAAGCAATAAATGGATATCTGGCCTTATTAGCCCTACAATGATGTGTCAAACTGGTCAATTAACTTTATTGGGGGGAGGGTGGCATTGTAGCAGCAGACAGACCAGGCTAGGGGACCCCCCATCACTCCAGCCTGCACCTTTCACCATACCTGGCCCCCAGCTCACTTAACCCTTCAGGGAGAGATCAGGTTGGGGGGGGGGATTTGATGTCCTTGCACAGAGTTCTGCAGCCCAACCTTTTAGGACAGATAGATGAGGGGGTGGCGCCACTGATGAAACCTCACCAAAAATTGGTATATAATGTGTTGTGTATACCGCTGTGACTGTTTTGTTGAAGGGGTTTCCATTTTCTGAAGAGAAGTTTTCATGCCCTGATTTGACTGAAGGCCCATTTACATAATTATAAATTTATAAATTATGTTAAAGTGGTTGTTAACCCTTACAAACCACTTTGACCTACAGGTAAGCCTAGATTAAGGCTTGCCTGTAGGTCCAAGCAATATCTCCTAAACCTATATGGTTTAGGAGATATTTGCCCGAAAACGGGCACCGCTGTCTATGGCGCACTGAGCGTGGCATTCTCAGCGACGGAGCTGCCGCGCGTGTCGGCTCCCGTGCGCATGCTCGGGAGTGACGTCATCGCCGAATGACGGCGGCGGAGCTGCGAGACCCCACCAACAAGATGGATGCGGCGGACTACAGGGGACAGCGGTGACTTCGCTGGCTCCTGTGTCAGGCAAGTGACACATAATGGGCTACTATGCGATGCATGGTAGTCCATTATGCTTTGCCTTTGCAGGGAATGAAAGGGGAAGTAAACTCATCAGGGTTTACTTCCTCTTTAAGCAGTCTATTTAAACCAAAATGGTATGCATCCTGATTTGTTATCCCTTTTCAGAGAAAAGCACTGTAGATGTACAATATGTTTTGGTGCATTACCTTGCATTTAAAGTAACATGCCTTATGTTCTGTGAAAGTCCTTTTTGAGGGGGGGGAAATTGGGAGCTGTAATAGCTTTGCTTGTTTCTCTGGCTAAAGTGGGGTGACCAGATGTTTCTGGGGACAGACCCTGAACTGAGGACACTGTCCCCGGATTGCAGGGGTGGTGCCAGGTGCACCTTGGGCCCCACACACACGTGTGTGTGTGTGTGTGTGTGTGTGTGTGTGTGTGTCAGCTTTCACTTAATTGCTGGGTGCCTGCTGTCACAAGTCCCGCTTCCTGGTTTTGACAGACGGCACACTTGTAGATGTCACATGTCCTGGCATTGGACCATAGGTAGGAGCCAGTCCAGGAGGTGGGACTTGTGTGACTGGCAATTCAAATTAAAGCTGACACACCAACCCCGGATCAATGGTGATTCAGTCAGCTCGTCTCTCCTCTCCTGAACGCTGCATTATGTAGCGCACTTCTTTTTTTTTTTTTTTTTTTTTTTTTTTTTTCTCTCTCGTATGTGTTAGGTGGGAAGGGAGACTAAAGATTGAGTTCTCCTTTAAGACTAAGTGTAACAAGTCTTGGGTTCCCTCACCTTTCATCTAATGTATTAAAGTACTTGCCCATTCTAATTCGCAACAATCTGGTCACATGATCCCACAGCTCAGTAAGCAGCTGCTGCAGGGGAGGGAGCACCAACAAGGTGTAAACTTTGTAAACCTTTTGTATCTTTCAGATAATGTGAAAAGGGCTATGAACTTGTTTAAAGCACCACTGTTCTAATGTCTAATCTTTGTATTTCAGGTAACAATTTGACTGTAATGGCTGGAATTATGAGCATTGATCATCTGGACTACATTCATCGCTGCCAGCTGAACAATTGGGAGATGGATTTTTTTTTTTTTTTTTTTTTTTTTTTTTATTTGGATGACCTGGCTGCTTTCTGTAAAAGTCATGATGTGGTGTAAAGGGCAGATCATCTCAAACAGGCTAGAAGATCTATAAATGGTTACGGAACCTTTTCTAGCGTAACTTGCAATTTTGAATGTTATGCTGTTCTCTATTACTTGACTAGTTTTAAGACCTTGTGTTTTTTTTTTTTTTTTTGTTTTTTTTAAATAAATTTTTATATTTTAAATATCTTGTGTATCAAAAGCTGCCTGAATTTTGTGTGTCCGTTTCCCCCCCCCCCTTATCAATGTTGGCACTAGACATTTTTAGATGTAAGTCATGTGGTGATCTGATGGTCTCGAAAAATGTCACAATGTAGAATTCAGTATACGGGCTGGTCAAACTATTAAAAAAAAAAAAAACATTTTTTATACCATTTCTTACATCGGGGACACAGAGCCATAGTAACTCAATCAGGCGCTGGACACTGGCACGCCCCTTAAGACTTGAACTTCCCCCATATAAACCCTCCCTCTACTGGCAGTCCCGCCCCCCCCATGTTGAGCATGTGTAAAGATGTGTTGTACTGAGCTCCACGGGCAGTAATTCTTTGATAGCCAGCCGTTCTGATGTCTCCGTAATGGACTAAATGAATGGTACCCGGGCCGCCTCATCTGGAGACGTGAGGTTTTGCTTGCGAATGCTTTAAGAGCTGGGATCCAGTACTTTTTGGTAGTAAGGCCAATAAAAGTTTTTACTGGCAGGGTCTTCTCGCAGGTCCAGGATTGTGGGATAACCTGCGTGTTCCTGAAGGTTTCCTTTTTAAGGTTTCGGAGCCTACCGTGAGCAATCCTAGTCTATTAGATCTACTTTTAATGGATCATTCAGTCTCAGGTCTAAAACCAGAGTCTGATGTCGGCTGTCGCTATCTGAAATCTCCTCTAGGTTAGATTCTCCTTAAAACCATCAAGGAGGTTACTAGGGGGGGGCTGGTTATAAATGCCATACAGAAGGTATTACCCCAGTCGTGAATCGGTTCTATTGTAGGACTAATTCAACTTGTCAGGATAAAGGAAAATTCCTTCATTCAGCTGCAGGAGGTTTTTTAGGGAAGATGGTGGCCTCCTTCAGGGCTGTCCCTTACGCTAAGTTTTATTTAAAGACTGCTTCAAGACACCATCCTGTTACTCTGGAATAAAGAGTATTCGGGCCTTGTTTCCAATACGCTTGGCCCCAGAATATTTTCCCCGACATCTTCCTAGCAATATGTCAGAGGGTGCTCTGGACATGGGCCTATTTGCATCCAGATACCTTTTAATAAGGTTGACAACTTTATGTCAAACAAGGGGTCTGCTAGCAGATGGAACAGACGCATTAGTCTTCCCAGGGGATCAGTTTTCACTGATCTATGCATGTCCTCCAGTTCTGCTACATCCGCACCTTCTCCGCAGGATTAAGCGAGAACAAAAGGAGGCGCTTCTGGCAGGTCCCAGAAGATCTTAATTTATCAACCATAAAGATGGCAGTGGGAGTAATTTGGCCTCTGCCATTATAGCCAGACCTTCTTGCGCAAGGTCTGGTATTTCATCCTACCTTACGGACAAAGTTTTTAACAGGTTTGACTGAGTCCCACTTTATAAAAGATCGTGGGTGATCTCCTTTGGTAGTGTCTACTTTGACTAAGGCCAGGAAGCCTGCTTCCACAGTCACTTGCTTTTGTATCTGGAAGGCATAGGTTTCTTGGTATGGATCCCAGGGCTTGGTGCCCCAGGAAGTATGTCAATAGGCAGGATTCCTGCCTATGGGATCTGAAATTGAGCTGGCCTTGACTTTTTTCAAGAGGCAGAATCGGGCCATGTCGATTTGTCTTTTCCTGTGGCCTCTTGCTTCCCACTCTTGGGGCATAGCTTATTCAGGGGCTAACGCGGTTTATCCCCCCCCCATCAGGGAACCTCCTAAATCCTTAGGATTTAAGATTGGTCTTATCGGCTTTGTTAAATCAGCCGTTTGACAATTTTTTAATTAAAATATTTTTTATTTATTTTTTTTGCCATTTCTTCTGCTAGAAGAGTATCTGAACTAACGGCTCTGTCTTGTAAGAGCCATATTTCATCATGCATAAGGATGAGGTTTTATGTCCATCTGGAATTCTTACCAAAAGTGGTAAAGGTTTTCATTTAAACCAAGATATTCTTTATTCTTTCTCCCCAGAAGCCTTAATCTGGGGAAGAGAAAGCACTATAATCTCTTGATGTAGTAAGAGCGATCAGAATCTATTTAAAGGCTCAGGTTCGCAAAACACAGGTTTTGTTTGTACTGCCAGAGGGTCCAAGATATGGACAGGCAGCGTCAAGATCCACGATTTTCCAAATGGATTTGTCAAGTGATTGCTCAAGCTTAAAGAAAATTCTTCCTTCTCAGTTTGAGCACACTCATCCAGGGTGAATGGTTCCTCTTGGGTGGTGCATAATCAGGCCTCTATGGCTCAGATCTGTAAGACCGCAACTTGGTTTTTGGTTCAGACATTCATCTGATTTTTATCAAATCGATATTAAAGGTCATGAGGATATTGCCTTTGGGCACAGCATATACTGCAGGCTTCAGTATGAGTCCTCTGGCCTCCTGTTTCCTTAATTCTGTCTCTTCTTCTCTCAGTTATTACTATGGCTCTGTCCCCTGATGTATACCAAAGAAGATTTTTTACAGGTAAGCTGTTATAAAAATCCTATATTTAAAAGATTATTGGGGGGGGGGGGCAGGGTGCAGCAGAAAGGCCCCTCACGGGTACTATTACCACCCCCCCCCCCCCCCCCCCCAAAATGTGGCTCGTGATCAGCCACAGTGACAATCCACTTGCCCAACAGCAAACTTAAAGCAGGAACTCCAACGGTGTAGCCCTGAATGTAATGTAGTCTGTGTTCTCCCAAATGTGGCAAGGGGAAGTCTCTAGAATCTATAAGTCGGGTACTTGGTACCTGGATCATCTATAGAGCCTCTTCACTTTTCAGACTACTCCCAGGCTGGAAGTCCCTGAGCTTAATTGGCGCTGGAACCCAAAAGGGGTTTGGGGTGTTGAGTTTTTTTTTGTGTGCTGTAGTTAGATTCCTGGGGTGCCTCAGGCTTGCTCCCCAGGAAAAAGGGGCAGTGTTTAGCCCCCTGCTGGTCACTCGCACTCCTGAACAAGGATTAGCTGAAAGAGCACCGATCTGCAGGCCAGGGTCAAACTCTCCCACCCACAACATCACACAAATCAGTGGGATGCAGGGGAAAGTAGCTGAGCCTACACCAGCAGAACCTAGAGCATACTACTGCTCACCCAGACCACAAATCAGTGTTGCCTAACGTTTGCTGTACACATGAGAAATCCTCAAAAGTGCCTCAATCTTTCACACTTTCTTTTGAGAATGTATATTTACTTTCAAAGATTCCATGTCTGGCTGCAATGATTTCATCACAAATATTTACTTTACTATGGAAAGAACTGTCCGCATATGGGTAGGTGGGTAACATGCAAGGAGTTTACTGATCTGTGTCTGCAAATATGTCACTCCTATGTAACTTAAAGGAGCTGAGCATTTTTAGTGTGCTTAAAGTGGTGTTGCCAGCAAAAAATAAAATGTTAAATTCTTTAAAAAAAAAATAAAGAAAATAATTGGAATTTTTTTTTTCTCGCCTAAATACCTGTTGCTAGGGGGCCCCTCGTAGTCTGCCTAGCCCGGGCTTCTAACATCACTTCCCCTCGTGCTGCACAGTCACCTGGGACCTGTCACATGTCCCAGGTGACTGCGCTGCATATCGTAGCGCCGCTCGCGCATGCCGGGTGCCCACAATACGAATGACAGCGCCGCAAGCAGAGCTGGGAACTGGGGGGGGGGGGGCTTCGTTCCCCCGCATCGCTGGACCCTGGGACAGGTTAGTGTGCAATTATTAAAGCGGGGTTCCACCCTAAAGTGGAACTTCCGCTGATCGGAACCCTCCCCCCCTCCGGTGTCACAATTGGCACCTTTCAGGGGGGAGTGGGGTGGAGATACCTGTCAAAGACAGGTATTTACACCCACTTCCGGGCATAGACTCCCGTCTGAGGCTGTCATTTCCTGTTTTGCCGCCCTGTCTGCTGGGACACACACGGGTCCCAGAGACAGCGCGGACAATTCCTATTGCGCTGCGTGACTCGCGCATGCGCAGTAGGGAACTGGGAAGTGAAGCCGATTCGCTTCACTTCCTGATTCCCTCACCTAGAATGGTGACGGCAGCAGCTGAGCAATCGATCGGCCTCGGCTGCCGGCATCGCTAGACCCCGGGACAGGTGAGTGTCCATTTATTAAAAGTCAGCAGCTGTAGTATTTATAGCTGCTTGCTTTTAATATTTTTTTTTTTTGTAGGTGGAATCCCTCTTTAAGTCAGCAGCTGCAGTATTTGTAGCTGCTGACTTTTTTTTTTTAGGGGGTACCCCACTTTAAACTACCCGATATATACGTGGCAACCATTTTTGGTTCACAATTTGTGCTCCAGATCAACAGAATATTTTGCAGAAGGGGTTTGGCTTTTGCCTAAAATGCATAAGGTAGGAATGAGGGTGAGATTCTCCAACTTTTGACATACATGGTCCTGACAAATTTTTGTCTAAATTAAACATGCCCAATATTAAAAAAATAAAAGTAAAAGTCACTTTTTATTCTGGAAGAGCACCACTCTGCCTGGGCTTTGCCTCTAGAGCATGGGTCTTGAAACTATGGCCCACCAGTTGTTCAGGAACTACAATTCCCATCATGCCTAGTCATGTCTGTGAATGTCAGAGTTTTACAATGCCTCATGGGATGTGTAGTTTCGCAACAGCTGGAGGGCCGTAGTTTGAGGATCCCTGCTCTGGAGGTTCTGCCACTGGCCACCTTTTTACACTGGATTATTTAAAGTTTCAGTTCATAATGAGAAATTATCCTGTGGCAAGACAGATTAGTGTGAGGGAATAGGGACAGCCCTGGCAAACAGCTGGTTAGCTTTTCTGCTGGTCCAAGCAGGCCTATTATAGCTTAATGTAAAGTGTGTTTCACTGCTACAACTGGAATCAATGTAGTGTGTGTGTTTTAAAAAATAAAATAAAAAAAAATATATATAAATATATATATATATATATCTATCTTGATCTATCACACCCCATCTCTCCCACCCGATAGGTGGGGAAGTCTCAAGGCCAGAAAACTAACCATGCTGAGATGTGCTATGTATAAAATAGTTGCCCTCAGGGGTGGCTGATGAAGTTTTATGATTTGGGGAGGGGGGGTGTCAGACCCTGCCCCTCCTTTTTGACCACTCCCACTTCCCATAAGCCACACCACTTATAGAATCCACCCATTCTGTCCCCTGTATTCCACTTGCTTCTATCCATAGTCAGTGTCTAGACTCTAGAGTATATAGCTCAGCCTCATCATTGTATACTACATCTGTCATCGCTATCCTCATCATTGTATAATACACCCATCATCAGATGATGGGTCTATTATACAATGATGAGGATAGCGATGATGATCCTCATCCACTGTTTTTCTTAGCAATTTGCAAGTGAAGTTTCAGTTTAAATCCTAAGTCAGCTTTTTATGCCTAGTGTAAGTAAATCATGGAGACAGTGAGCAGACTCCAGAGGATAGAATTTCACTTTAAATGAGATTTATTTCAAGGATAGCGGAAAGCAGTAGTGTAGCATGTCCTTCCAGCAGATAATAAATCGTTACACTCACAGCTCCTCCACGGATGTCAGAGCGATCATAATGCAGAGAGCTTTACTCACTCCGACTCTTTTACTTCCAGCTTGCTGTTCCATCGCATGAAATACTGTCTGTGCCCTCCCTCCCACATCAGATGTATTTACGATCCAATCCATAGATCGTAATAGTGTAACACGAGCGTGTAGCTGCTGTGTATTCCTCTCCCCCTGCCTGCTCCAGCTTACACTAGATAGTCTACCTGTATTAGGTCTGGCTTTACCATGCTGATCGCACTCCTTCTCAGTCCAATCTGGGCAGGGAGACCGGAAGTAACGCCATTGCTCCGAGGGAAAGCACCACCACCTTTAAAAACAAGACGAGCATAATAACAGTACGGGAGGAAGTATTCAGGCGCACTCCGTTGTGCCGCAAGGCAGTTCAAAACCAGGCAAGTGAAGCGTCTTGTCTGCAATCACGTGATTGCATAGACATCACGCTTCCCATAGTGCTCTGTGTCCAGTGTCCGAACACGGTACACTTAATGGACCTTTTTTTTAATGCCAATATTTAGGGTGTAACATGTCCCTGATCTGCATATTACACCCCTGATACCCCCCCCCCCCACCCCGTGATGCCAGACATGGGTAGGACTCTTAGGCAAGTACAGTTTGTCTCCACTGCAGGGGCAATGCAGAGGAAGTCACGAGAACATTTTTCCTCTATGGAAGGGATAATGAACTTTGGAACTACATTTCCCACAATGCTCATGCACTCTGCAGTGTAGTTGAGTATCATGGGGATTGTATTTCTAAAACATCTGGGGTGCCAAGGTTCGCCATCACTCACATGATCATTGGCTGCTGCTTGCCCATGCGACTCTGGTGACCATTTTGGGTGTGGCAGTCTATTTAAGACACTGGGTTTGGTGTGGATTTGCTTGTGGGTAGTGTAGGGACAGATCATATGTATGTCAGGGATGGTATTAGCAGCAAGGAAAGGTTCCAGACAAAGAGGGAGAGCACATGGCTTGCAATCTCTTTGGACATCTTATTTGGGCACAAGCTGGTCAGGTCCCATTCTGAAGCTGTCATTTCAGTAGATCCCTTTTACACTACGTGCTCTTGCCATCCATTCATGAGTGTTCCTGGTTGGGCCTTCTCCCACCAGGTTTGCTGTAAACTGTTTTGTCTTTACTTCAATATACGTTCTACTGTTTGCACCTGGACCGTGTGTATGTTATTGGTGCTGCATCCACCGACACACTTCCTGCACCTTTTGTCACGTTTTGAAAACCGCTCAGCTGTGTGGGTCCAGCACATCCACTGAGGTATAGGATCTTTAGCTGTGGGATCAGCAAAGAACATTCTCCCAGCTGATTCGAGAGCTCTAACTTGGAAGCAAGAATTGTCAGATCTTTGCAGCGAGACCACTGCTTCCACACGGTAAGCAAGGGTCCTTCTCTTGCTCAGGGAGTGGCTGCTTAAAAGTAAAGTGTTTCTATCAGTAGCTTATGGTTGCCAACATCCCTTCAATGCATATGAAATGGAACAACCCTCATGGATGGGACTTTAGCAGAAACACAAACCAATGCAGTAAATGACTATTTTCTTTACCAAATAGTACAATTTAAAAAATACCAAACTTTATAACAAGAAAAAAACAAAGCAAAAAAATTGCACAAAAAATGTGTAGAGACTACTCATATAGATTTCCTATATTATAGCATGATGGATGCAAAGTGTTCCTACAAACTATGAATCACCTATTGGATACTGCCAAAATCGTGGACACCCAAAGTGTTTTGAGAGTGGTTTTCCTTATTCTTCAAGAGGATAAAAACACATGGGGAACTATATTCTATAATAAAAACATAGCATTAGCTACATTGTAAGTTGGTACATACTGAGGATGTGTAGCTTGTTGTCTCTACACTGAAGTAATTGTTACCTGTTGCAGTATTGTTTAGTATTCTACCAGAATAGCCATAATTAAGAACCCTATAAAATTGTGAAACATCCTCAAGTCACCACCAGGGGACAGTGGAGCCCAGCCAACAGTCTGTAAGCCACTGGAGTCGCTAGAAAGCCGCACAGTGACCAGCAACTCTGAAAGCAACAAAAGACAGGATCAATCTGCAGCAAGTAGTTTTTGATATTGTGAACTGTATATATATATATATATATATATATATATATATATATATATATATATATAAATGCCTTTCTATCCAGCAGGTGGCACTGCAGTGTTATGATGTGTATTATATGGTAATGTAATTAGAGGAAGTGTTTGCTTTCCTCTTTGTGCACTTGTTTGTTGTTCTCTTCCTGTTTCTGTCTACAATACATGATGTAAAGCCATTGTAAAGATATCCTCTATGAAAGTAAAAGTGTTCTGCTGCATACAAAAAGCTTCCAGCACATGTTTCAATACTCTGCATAATAGGTTATTGTCCTAGGCACCCAGGTACTGGAGAGGATACTCAGTGAGTACAGAGAAACGACTAAAAGATGGCAAGCAGGGATGAGCCGAACACCCCCTGGTTTGGTTCGCACCAGAACATGTGAAAAGTCAAAAAATTTGTACGAACAAGCGATCACCATTAAAGTCTATGGGAAACAAACATGAAAAATCAAAAGTGCTAATTTTAAAGGCTTATATGCAAGTTATTGCCATAAAAAGTGTATGGTGGACCTGGGGACATGAATCGATGCAAAAAAAAGGCATTGAAAAACGTCAGTTTTTTCAGGAGCAGTGATTTTAATAATGCTTAAAGTGAAATAATAAAAATGTAAATATTTCTTTAAATATCGTGCCTGGGGGGTCTCCTTAGAATGCCTTTAACCACCTCAATACAGTGCAGTTACACCCCCTTCCTGACCAGACCAATTTTTAGCCTTCAGCGCTCTCACAGTTTGAATGACAATTACTCAGTCATGCAACACTGTACCCATATGAAACTTGCGTCGTTTTTTTCCACACAAATAGAGCTTTCTTTTAGTGGTATTTAATCACTAGTGAGTTTTTTATTTTTTGTGCTATAAATAAAATAAAACGTAAATTTTGTGAAAAAAATGCCTTTTTCTTTGTTTTTGTCATACATTTTTGCTAATTAGTAATTTTTCTTCATACATTTTGGCCAAAATTTATACTGCTACCTATCTTTGGTAAAAATAACCCACATTAGTATATATTATTTGGTCTTTGTGAAAGTTATAGAGTCTACAAACTTTGGTGCCAATCGCTGAAAATTGATCACATCTGATCAGGCCTTCAGTACATCAGGTGAGTCTCATTTCTTGAGACACTAACAAGTCAGGAAAGTACAAATACCCCCCAAATGACCCCTTTTTAGAAAGTAGATATTCCAAGGTATTAAGTAAGTAGCATGGTGAGTTTATTTAAGTTGTCATTTTTTCCCACAATTCTTTGCAAAATGAAGATTTTTTTTTATTATTATTTTTTTTACAAAATTGTCATATTATCAGGTTATTTCTCACACACAACATATGCATACAACAAATTACACCCCAAAATACATTCTGCTACTCTTCCCGAGTACGGCGATACCACATGTGTGAGACTTTTACACAGCCTGGCCACATAAAGAGCACCAACATTGATGTAGTACCTTCAGACGTTCTACGAGCAATAGTGACGCATCTCATTTCTCAACCACCTATTACACTTTTGAAGGCCCTGGAGTACCAGGACAATGGAATTGCCCATAAAATTACCCAATTTTGGAAAGCAAACACCCCAACGTATAATCTGTGAGGCATAATGAGTCTTTTGAATGGTTAATTTTTTTTCAGAAGTTTTTGGAATGTGTGGAAAAAAATTAAAGCGCATTTTTTTTTACACAAAATTGTCAATTTATGAGATATTTCTAACACATAGCATGTATATAGCAAAAATTACAACCCAAAATACATTCTGCTACTCCGCCTGAGTATGGCGATACCACATGTGTAGGACTTTTACACAGCCTGGCCACATAGAGAGGCCGAACATTGAAGTAGTACGTTCAGGCGTTCTAGGAGCATAAATGATACATCTCATTTCATTCCTACCCATCACACTTTTGAAGGTCCTGGAGCACCAGGACAGTGAAATTACACACAAAATGACCCCATTTTGGAAAGCAAACATCCCAATGTATATTCTATGAGACATGGGCTGCAAATAGGTACTCAGGTAATCTGATGGGCTGGAGATAGGTACTCTGGTACTCTGATGGCCTGGTGACAGGTACTCGGGTAATCTGGCCTGGTGACAGGTACTCGGGTACTCTGATGGCCTGGTGACAGGTACTTGGGTACTCTGATGGCCTGGTGACAGGTACTCGGGTACTCTGATGGTCTGGTGACAGGTACTCGGGTACTCTGATGGCCTCGTGACAGGTACTCGGGGTACTCTGATGGCCTGGTGACAGGTACTCGGGTACTCTGATGGCCTGGTGACAGGTACACTGATGGCTTGGTGACTGGTATTTGGGTACTCTGAAGGACAGTGACAGGTACTCATATGGACTGTGACAGGTACTCGGGTACTGAGATGAACTGTGACAGGTACTCAGATGAACTGTGACAGGTACTCGGGTACTCAGATGAACTGTGACAGGTACTCGGGTACTCAGATGGACTGGGACAGGTACTCGGGTACTCAGATGGGCTGTGACAGGTACTCGGGTACTCTGATGGGCTGTGACAGCTACTCAGGTACTTAGATGGGCTGTGACAGGTACTTGGGTACACTGTTGAACCGTGACAGATACTTGGGTACCATGATGGACTGTGACAGGTACTCGGGTACCCTGATGGACTGTGACAGGTACTCGGTTACCCTGATGTGCCGTGACAGGTACTCGGGTACCCTGATGTGCCGTGACAGGTACTCGGGTACCCTGATGTGCCGTGACAGGTACTTGGGTACTCTGATGGGCCGTGATAGGTACTCGGGTACTCTGATGGGCCGTGACAGGTACTCGGGTACTCTGATGTGCTGTGACAGGTACTCGGGTACTCTGATGGGCTGGGACAGGTACTCGGGTACTCAGATGGACTGGGACAGGTACTCGGGTACTCTGATTGGCTGTGACAGGTACTCAAATACTCTGATGGACTGTGACAGGTACTCTGATGGACTGTGATTGACAGGTACTATGAGGGGTGGTGCCAGGTCCTCTTTATTGGGGGGGGGGCAATCAGTGTGATTGGTGTACACTAGGTGGTAACGAGATGTTACCGCAATCTCCTCCTCACACACGATCGGTGTGTGACGAGGAGAACAACCCGGTAACATCTCGTTACCGCGGTTTGTTTACATTTTAGTGATCGGCTGTGAAAGGATCACAGCCGATCACGTGGGTAAACAGCCGGCCAATGGCTGTTTACCAGCGTCGGAGACGAGCAGTGTTCCCGGGGAACACGCCGCCACCGACGTGCACGCGCAGCGCGCTCGCAATCGCGCTCATGCGCCATGCACGCGCAGCACGCTTGCGATCGCGCACAGCCGGGGTGTTACCATCTGTGATCGGCCGTGACTTCATCACGGCCGATCACGTGGTAAACAGCCATAACCAATGGCTGTTCACCCCCTTCAGTGGTGAGCAGTGTCTCCGTGACATGCCGCCACCGAAGAAACAGGGATGCGCAAGCACGATCGCGCGCGTTCCCTGTTTAAACGGGAGGCCGTCATATGACGGCCTCCCGCCACAATAGGTGCGCCGTCTGGCCGTCATTTGACGGCCGGCGGTCAGCATCTATTTAAAGTAGCGCACATTTCCCATGTTTAGAACAATACCACAACAAAATGACATTTCTAAAGGAAAAAATCTCATTTAAAACTGCCTGCGGCTGTTATAATTGTCGGATCCCGGCAATATAGATAAAAAGCATTGAAAAAAAACAGCATGGGGACCTGGGTCCTGCCACAGGGGACACGTATCGATGCAAAAAAAAAAGTTTTAACAACTGCAGTTTTTTCAGGAGCAGTGATTTTAATTATGCTTAAAGTGAAACAATAAAGATGAAATATTGCTTTAAATATCGTGCCTGGGGGTCTGCTTAGTATGCCTTTAAAGTAGCGCATCTTTCCCATGTTTAGAACAATACCACAACAAAATTACATTTCTAAGGCTGCTTTCACACTGCGCCGTCGGCAGTAAAGCGCCGCCATTTTGGGCTTTCACACTGAGACTGTAGTGGAACCATTTTTCAGGCAATTTACAGGTGCTATTTTTAGCCCAAAAGTGCCTGAAAAACACCTCAGTGTGAAAGGAGTTTAAAGGAAAAAAAGTAATTTAAAACTGCTCGCAGCTATAATGAATTGTCGAATCCCGGCAATATAGATAAAAATCATTCAAAAAAATGGCATGGGTCCCCCCATTCCATTACCAGGCCCTTTGGGTCTGGTAGGAATATTAAGGGGGACCCCCGCACCATTTTTATTTTTTTAATGGTGTAGGGATCCCCCCAAAATCCATACCAGGCCCTTCAGGTCTGGTATGGATTTTAAGGGGAACCCTGCACCAAAATGTTTTAAAAAATGGTGTAGGGGTCCCCCCAAAATCCATACCAGACCCTTATCTGGACATGCAACCTGGCAGGCCACAGGAAAGGGGGGACCCTCCCCACATATCCTTACCATGGGGAGGGTGCTTTGGGGAACCCCCAAAGCACCTTGCCCCCATGTTGATGGGGACAAGGGCCTCATCCCCACAACCCTTGTCCCATGGTTGTGGGGGTCTGTGGGCTGGGTTTTCTTTTAAATAAAGGACAATGTACAATCAGGTACAATGTACCCGATACCTATTCACATAGGGATCTGGGGGTGCCCTTATTAAAGGGGCTTCCAAATTCCGATAAGCCCCCCGCCCGCAGACCCCCACAACTACCGGACAATGGTTGTGGGGATGAGGCCCTTGACCCCATCTACATGGGGAAAAGGTGCTTTGGGGGGACCCCAAAGCACCCTCCCCATGTTGAGAGCATGTGGCCTGGTACGGTTCAGGAGGGGGTGCTCTCTTGTCCCCCCTTTCCTGGGCTTGCCAGGTTGTGTGCTTGGATAAGGCTCTGGTATGGATTTTGGGGTGACCCCATACGCCATTTTTTTGTGCAGGGTTCCCCTTAAAATCCATACCAGATGTGAAGGGCCTGGTATGGATTTTGGGGGGACCCCCACGCATTTTTTTTTACATTTTGGGTCGGGGTTCCCCTTAATATTCATACCAGACCCTAAGGGCCTGGGACTGGGGGGGAAACATGCTGTTTTGTTCAATGATTTTTACCAACCCCCCAGCCCATTACTAGGCCCTTGGGTCTGGTATGGATATTAAGGGGAACCTTTAAAAAAATGGTGTGGGGGGGGCCCAGGCAATATGTACTCTGAACAGAAGTATATATACCATATGGCCTGCCCTATATACACTGCAGAAAATTGGACCTTAGGTGTTGGTGGTACCAGAACACTGTAAGCCATCACAGTTCCTCTTGGTGGGTGCAGGAATGGGCCCTGCTGTGAAACATTAGATCAAAAATTGTAATTGCATGCCCCTGTTAAACAGGGGCAGAAAAATTGGGCCTTGGGTGGTGGTGGTGCCACAACACTGTAACCTCTCACAGTAATGCCCTGTACACATGGTTGGACATTCCGACGACAAAATCTGGATTTTGGCCCAAACTTGTCTTGCATACACATGATCGCACAAAGTTGTCGGAAAATCCGATCGTTCAGAATGAGGTGACCTAAAATACATACAACGGGACTATAAAGAGGCCAGTAGCCAATAGCTTTCATCTCGTAATTTATTCTGAGCATGCGTGGCACTTTGTGCATCGGAATTGTTTACACGATCGGAATTTAACGGATCGGATTTTGTTGTTGGAAAATTTTAGATCCAGATCTCACTTTGTGTGTTGGAAATTCGGATGGAAAAAGTCAGATGGAGTCCACACATCATTGCAATTTCCCACAACACAGTCCTATCACACATTTTCTGTCTAAAAGTCCGACCGTGTGTACATGGCAATACTCTTTCTGGACGCAGGAACAGGCCCTGCTGTGAAATATTCGATCAAAAATTGTAATTACATGTCTCAGTTAAACAGGAGCAGAAAAATCGGGGCCTTTGGTGGTGGTGACACAACACTGTAACCCCTCACAGATACTCTTGTTGGGTGCAGGAATGAGCCCTGCTGTGAAATATTAGATCAAAAATTGTAATTACGCGCCCCTGTTAAACAGGGACAGAATTGGGCCTTAGGCAGTGGTGGTGCTCTAAACCAAAAATATTGTTGAAAGCTAGCATCATCAAGATTAAGGAGGACTAGGATAGTGACTCAGCATAGGCAGTTTTCAAGGGATCCCACACCCATAGAAAAATTGATCAGTTACATCAGCATCAGGTGCTTGGTAGCTGCTGATCCAAGACTGATTCATTTTTATGAATGTGAGCCTATCCACACAGTCTGTGGACAGGCGCACTCCTTTACAACCCCTCCAGCAGCACTGAATATGCATTTAGAAAGAACACTGGATGTAGGACAGGCCAGTAGCGTATTGAGCAAGTTCCGGCCAGTGGTCCATCCTCAAGACCCAGTAACCCAGTGGATGGTTGGAAAGGTCTCCAAGTCTAATCTAGCCCCTAGATATTCCTGCACCATGTAATGCAGATGCTGGCGATGGCTGCTTGAACCAATAAGGCCTTGGCGCTGAGGACTGAAAAATTGTCTAAAGGCATCGGTCAGCCTGGACACCTTCTCCACTGCTCTTTCTCTGACTGAACGATGCCTCGGCAACACGGTTTCCAGCACCAGGAAATTGTAACCTCCCAGGTTCTGGAAATGCATTGCACAAACCTTTCTTCAAGGCCTCCTGAAGGTGTTTCATCCTCTGCAAATGCAGGATGAGTTCTGCAACCTTACCCTTGTAACGTGGATCAAGAAGGGTTGCTAGCCAGTAATGATCCCTCTCCTTGATACCAGGAATCATGGAGGCCTAGTCGCAGGCTTGGCAGAATCAGGGAGGCCATGCAGCGTAAGTTTGCAGAGGCATTTGATTCTGAGTCCTCTGGGTCATTAAGGATCACATGATCCGTAACAACCTCCTCCCAACCACTTACAACTCCTTGGGTTTCTGAGGACTGAAAACCATCCCTTGAAGACTGCTGCTGAGTGTTATCCTCCACGTTCACACTGACACAATCCTCCTCCACTACTTCTTCCTGTGTGTTTGCCAGGCCAGCAGGAATACTATCTGGATAAAGGAGGTCTTGAGAGGTAAGGAAGTCCTCCTCTTCCTCCTGCTGTTCTGCCTTAAGTGCCATGTCCATTATTCCATGAAGCATGTGCTCCAACTGGAAGACAAGAGGGACAGTATCACTGATATATGCATTGTCACTGCTCATCATCCTCATGGCCTCCTCAAATGGTGATAGGACAGTGCATGCATCCTTGATCAGTAGCCACTGGTGTGGCGAAAAGAAGCCAAGCTCCCCCTGACCCTGTCCTGGTGCCCTACTCACACAGGTACTCATTGGTGGTCCTCTGCTGCGCGTGCAGCTGCTGCAGCATTGCCAATGTTGAGTTCCAGTTGGTGGGCATGTCACAAATGAGGCAGTTGGTGGACAGGTTGCATTCCCTTTAAATGTCAGCCAGCTGAGCACTGGCATTGTATGACTGGCGGAAATAACCACAGACTTTTCTGGCCTGCCTCAGGAGATCCTGTAAGCCTGGGTACCTGCTCAAGAACCGCTGCACAACCAAATTCAAGGCATGTGCCAAACATGGATCATGGGTCAAGTGTCCCTGTCAGAGGGCGGAGAGGAGGTTGGTGCCATTGTCACACACAACCATTCCTGGCTGAAGCTGGCATGGCGTCAACCACCTCTGAGCCTGCCCCTGTAGAGCTGACAGAATTTCTGCCCCAGTGTGGCTCCTAAGCAGACCAACTCAAGCACCGCATGGCATCTTTTTGTCTGAGTGCTTGCGTAGCCCCTTGAACACTTACGGAGCACCACTGGTTCAGAGGAAAAATCTGCAGAAGAGGCCATGGAGGAAGAAAAAGAGGAGGGGGAGGAGGAGAGAGCTGTAGCAGAATCACCACTAGCAATTTGGAGGCGTGGTGGCGGAACAAGCTCCAACAATACTGAACCCTGTCCTGCATCCTTCCAAGCTGCCAGCAGAGTTACCCAGTGTACCGTGAAGGAAAGGTAACGTCCCTGCCCATGCCTGCTAGACCACAAGTCAGCAGTAATATGCATCTTACTGCTGACCGCCCTGTCCAACAAGGCCATGCTGGTAGAAAACCGGAATGGCCTTCCATGAAAATAAATTACATTTTGGAACTTGCCACTGAGGTACAGCACATTCCACAAATTCACAAAAAGAGGCAGATTCTACCAGCTGAAAAGGCAGCAGTTGCAGTGCTAGCAATTTGGCCAAGCTAGCATTCAGATTTTGAGTATGTGGATGGCTGGGACCGAATTTCTTTTTATGGTTCAGCAACTGGGGTAGGGAAATTTGCCTGCTAAAATCAGATGGTGGTGTACTGATAGCAGTTTGGCTTCAATTACTTGTCACACATACTGCTATACCTTCATTCCTCTCAGTGCAGGTTTTTGAGAGAACTGGAGGTATAGTGGGGTTGGAGATCCCAGATGAGGAGCAAGGAGAAGTCCCCCTTTTTCTTTGATGTGGGTCTTTCAAGTGCTGTTGCCAACGGACTGCATGGGAGGTCGTCATATGTCTGGTCAAGCGTGTGGTGCCCAAGCGGCTGCTGTTCTGTCCATGCTTGATCCGCTTCAGACATAGGTTGCAAACAGCAACGGTGCGATCTGCTGCACACATGTCAAAAAAGGCCCACATCAAGGAACTTTTCAAAATCAGTGGGGAGTCAGCAGCACCCTGCACCTGCGGAGTTCTGCGGTTGTGATACAGTAAGATGGCTGCCCTTAAGCTGCCCCCTAGAAGACATCCTGCCTCGTTGGAGTTGTGCTGCCTCCTCCTCCTCTTTTATATCAGGCACCCAATGAGAGTCAGTGACCTCATCATCCCCTCCCTCCTCGTCACTAGCGCAAGCTTATGCTGCAGCTGGGGGAACTTGACTGCCAGTTTCTTGTCCTTCTTGGGCACCCCCTCTCTCTAGGCCCACGTTACTCTCTTCCTCAACCTGCGTATCCTTCAGCAGCATGTACCCAACACTGTGGTCGAATAGTTTGGGGGACTCCAAAATGCATGATGGTGGTGCTACGAAGGTAGTAACTGTGGACAAGATGATGGTGAATAAGCCGCTTTGGCAGCTGCATTGGAAGGCATTGGAAGGCAAACTACTCTGAGCCTGGGTGACAGAGGATGGTGAGGATGAGGACGGCTTTGTCATCCACTCCACCAACTTTTTTGCATGTACTGGCTCAATAACACAGCCAGCAGCAGAAAAAAAGGACAAGCGTGCCCCATAGCCACCTGCAGAGGATGCACCATGTCCACCACCAGCATTGTTGACTGTAGACACAGAGGCTGCTTGCCCGCTTTTAGTGGCCTGTGAGTGTCTGCCTCTCCTTGGTGGCCTTCTGGACATGATGTATATTTTGTTTTGCAACACTACACTACTGTATTATGTACTGTGTACACCATCAGAAGTGTAGTAGCAACTGCACTACGGTTGCACTATATTGTGTACACCACCAGAAAAGTAGTAGCAACTGCACTACAACTGCACTGTTTTGTGTACTGTGTACACCCCCAGAAAAGTAGTAGCAGCTGCACTACTGTGGGACTGTATTGTGTACACCACTAGAAAAGTAGCAGCAACTGCACTATGGCAGCACTGTATTGTGTACTGTGTACACCACCAGAAAAGTAGTAGCAACTGTATTACAGCTGCACTGTATTGTGTACTGTGTACATCACCAGAAGTGTAGTAGAAACAGTACACTACGGAATTTACTGTAGATATAGGCTACACTGGATGTAGAGTATATATATATATATATATATATATATATATATATGAGACTGTGTGTATATATATATATATATATATATATATATATATATATATATATATATATATATATATATATATATATATGTATATATTTATTAATACACCACCTGAAGTATATCAGAAATAGTATACAACAGAATGAACTATAGATATAGGCTACACTGGATGCAGAGTATATATATATATATATATATATATATATATATATATATATATATATACTAGACTGACTGTATATATATATCAAATACACTGCCACTAACAGAATAACCTGCCTGCTTAATCTAAATCAAGCTATCTCTCTGTCCACATCAACAACACTACACGTGGCCGCCATGTAGGCAACCTTATATAGTGTGGGGCGTGGACTTAGTCCCCCTGAGCCATGACTGGCCAAAGGCACCTTGCCTTTGGCCAATTATGGCTCTCTTAGCAGAGGTCACTAGGATTGGCCAAAGCATGCAGGTCAGGTGCATGCTTTGGCCAATCATCATACAGCAATGCACTGTGATCTCGCAGTTTATTATGGGGCATTCCGTAGCACTCAAATTTTCCGCGAACCCCCCCATAATGTTCGTTCTTCGGCAAATGGGCAAACACCCCATGTTCGAGTCAAACTTATGTTTGACACGAACATCGAGCTCATCCCTAGCCAAGGCCCTAAAACTGGTTTGCAGCACGGTGGCCAAGACCATACCGTGGTTTAACAGGACAGGTTTCATTTAGAACATGCCTCGCCATGGTCGACCAAAGAAGTTGAGTGCACATGCCCAGTGTCATATCCAGAGGGTGGTTTTGGCAAATAAATGTATGAGTGCTGCCAGCATTGCTGCAGCGGTTGAAAGGGTGGGGTGGAAGGAAGCCTTTTCTAAAGATGATGCACAAGAAAGCCTGCAAACAGTTTGCTAAAGACAAGCAGACTAAGGACATGGATTACTGGAACCATGTCCTGTGGTCTGATGAGACCAAGATAAACTTATTTCATATGGTTCAGATGGTGTCAAGCATGTGTAGTGGCAACCAGGTGAGGAGTACAAAGACAAGTGTATCTTGCCTACAGTCAAGCATAGTGATGGGAGTGCCATGGTCTGGGGCTGCATGATTGCTGCCAGCACTGGGAAGCTACAGTTCATTGAGGGAACCATGAATGCCAACATGTACTGTGAAATACTGAAGCAAAGCATGATCCCCTCCCTTCGGAGACTGGGCCGCAGGGTGTTATTCCAACATGATAACGACCCCAAACACACCTCCAAGACGACCACTGCCTCACTAAAGAAGCTGAGGGTAAAGGTGATGGACTCAGACCTAAACCCTATTGAGCATCTGTGGGGCATCCTCAAACAGAAGGTGGAGGAGTGCAAGACCTCTGTGATGTCGTCATGGAGGAGTGAAAGAGGTCTCCAGTGGCAATCTGTGAAGCTCTTGTTAACTCCGAGCCCAAGAGGGTTAAGGCAGTGGTGAAAAATAATGGTGGCCACACAAAATATTGACAATTTGGGCCCAATTTGGACATTTTCACTTAGGGGTGTACTCACTTTTGTTGCTGGCAGTTTAGACATTAATGTCTGAGTGTTGAGTTATTTTGAGGGGGCAGCAAATTTATTGTTATACAAACTGTACACTCACTACTTTACATTGTAGCAAAGGGTCATTTCTTCAGTGTTGACACTTAAAAAGATATAATATATTTACAAAAATGTGAGGGGTGTACTCACTTTTGTGAGATACTGTACCTCCCATCCATTCCGGATTTTGCGGGATGTCAAGTAAATCCTGGTGTCCTGCAGGTCAGGGCTGGAGTCTGCTCAGTAGTGTATACTCAATAAGTGCAATGTGTGCTCTTACACACTGCACCCAGCGAGGATTATTGTCAGCTGTCCTGTCTCTACCTTCTTCTCAATCCTCTCACTGCTGCACTCATTGGTTGCTAGGATCAATGGCATCCCAGCAACCAATGTTGGGCTTTGAAGCTCTGCCCTCTCTCGTCTGCATCGCTGCTCCGCCTCCCAGCTCTGCCCCTCGAGTGTCATTTCTACAGTGTTGTCACTGAAATATTTACAAAAATGTGGGGGTGTACTCATTTTTGTCAGATACTGTGTGTATATATATATATATATATATATATATATATATATATATATATATATATATATATATATGTATGTGCATTATTCCTTTCTATCCAGCAGGTGGCACTGCAGTGTTCTATGGTAATGTAATAAGAGGGAGTGTTTGCTTTACTCTCTGTGCACTTGTTTGTTCTCTTCCTGCTTCAGTCTACATGTGGTAAAGCATTGATAAAGATATCCTCCATGAAAGTAAAGGAGTTCTGCTGCATACAACAAGTTTCCAGCACATGTTTCAATACTCTGCATACTCTTACTCATGTGGTTTAAAACGAGATGAAAGACTCTCCCTCCAAATAGTCATAAACATATATTTATAGAGTACTTGAAAAAAGAGGTGTTGTGCAGACTGATCATATGGTAATTGTATAAATGCTACCAAAAACCATGCGCCCAGTCCCTAATCTACATGTAGGGCACTGGCGCAAGTATTCCAATGTTTTTTTTTTTTTAGAAGTGCGTGATTATTGTCAGGGGCTCTAATAGGCTTCAAAAAAAGGTGGGCTCACGGGGCGCAGAGCACTGCGCCCCCTGAACCCACCCAGTTGTGTGACAATAGCGAATTGATATGAGACCTGTCACCTGATTGGCCAAAAGGAAAATCGATCCTATTGGCCGCTGGGGAGGTGGAGGGAGAAGACTCAGCGGAAGCCTCAGGAGGAGGAGATGCCACCCGAAGGAAGTGCTGCCCACGACCTAGGTGGGGTAAGTGCGGGGCTGGTGACTGACCGACCAGTGCCTGTGAGTGGTGGCGGGTGACTTGAGGATATGTTTCATGATTTTATATGGTTCTTAATTGTGGCTACTCTGATATAACGCTAAACTATACTGCAACAGGTAACAACTACTTCTGTGTATAGACAACACGAGATACACATCCTCACTATGTACCTACTTACAATGTATCTAATGCTATGTTTTTTTATTATAGAATATAGTTCCCTATGTGGTTTTTGTATACCCCTAAAGAATAAGGAAACCCGCTCTAAAAAATGCTTTGGGTGTCCACTATTTTGGCAGTATCCAATTGGTGATCCATAGTGTGTGGGAACACTTTGCATTCATTATGTTGTAATATAAGAAATAAATATGAGCAGCCTCTACAATGTTTTTACTTAGTTTTTCCTTGTTCTAAAGTTTTGTATATTTTTATTATACTATTTGATATAAAAAGAGTGGTTTATTGCATCGACTTGTGTTGCCGCTAAAGCCCCATCCAGGAGGGTTGTTCTATTTTATTAAAAGAAAAAAAAAATTGTAAGACATTGCACACCATTTTGTTTTGAAGTACCTGGAATATATTGGGATTTCAACAGGAAGTTCAGTTGGGCTCCAACCCTTCATTGAGGGCAACAAATGTTACTGCACCTTACATATATTAGTGCATTCTGGTGCCATTTATTCTTAATGGCACTCCAATGCAGCCAAATCAGCTCTGATGCCAGTGTTGCAGGGCACCACAATGTACTGTAATACACCACTATGTGCTGCATCTTAGAAAATGGTGCATGTCTCCCCTGTGTTGGTAGCCTGTTCAAAATGAATAATGACACAATACAGTACTTACAGTATGTACATTAATTTAATAAGAGTCAGAGGCAGCTAAAATAGTAACAATTTGAAAAGTGTTAACTATGTTTTTTTTTTAATATGTATTTTGATGATGTGTATATAATATATATATATATATATATATAATTATCCACTTGGTCAAAACTAAGGGGTTTTCAGCATAATGTTACACACTATAGAAATGGTTCTCAACTTCAGTTCTCAAGTACCCCCAATGGGCCATGTTTTGGGAACTTCCCTTAGATAAAATGGCTCTTATGATTACCATGTCATTGATATTGACTTAAAGCAGCTTTCCAAAGTAAAGGAAAACCCAAAAACATGGCCATTTGGTAATTGAGGACTGAGATTGAGAACTACTGCCAGGGCTGTCTTTAACGCGAGGAAAAGAGGGCATCTGGCTAGGACCCTGTCATTATTTTAGGGCCAAAGCAGCTGCCCAGTAAACCCACGCTACATGTGAACCAGGCCTAAAGCGGTAAAAAAGTAATTTTTAAAAATAAAAACACTGGTCCCCCTACAGGTTTAAGTCTTAATGCGCTAGTATGCACTGCATACTAGCAAAATATGACAGACTTACCTATAAACTGAGCTCATTTGGCCCTCAGCACATCCCTCTTCTCACCTCGTCTTCTTTCTGGGTTCTCAATCTTTGAGCACTTGAATGGACAGGCTGCGGTGACATCACTCCTGTGCATAGCAAGGGAGTCTCATCTCTGCAGCACACAGAGCGGGCTCTAAATGTGATGTGAGCTGCACATGCGTGGCTCAAATCACATTATCACTGACTGGCGACATGACAGAAGACACCACTAGGGTCCAGTGGCAGCTGCTGCTCAAAATTTTTGGGGGGGTGACATTTTTGAAAAAAAAACATAAATTGCAGCCACGATGCCATCAAACACTGCCACTGTGCCCAACAAAGGCTGCCACTGTGCCCACCAAATGCTGCCAGTGTGCCCATTAAATGCTGCCATTGTGCCCGTGAATGCCGCTAGTGTGACCCCCGTCCGCTCGCCGTCTGCCTGGCACTTACCCTGTCTTGGTGGGGCTGGGCGACGGCGGCAAGCGGGGTCCTTCATGCCCTCCTCATCTCCCGTCCTCTCCTCCTGATAGGCATCCAATAGCGGCGCATGTTGTTTCAGCTAATCAGGTGACAGGTTACAGACCCGAGCACCTGATTGGCGGAAAGGTAGTTGAGTGTTAGTAAAGGAAGATTCATTTGTTTTTCTAACACAGCTGGGTGAACTGCGAGCGCCAAGCATGCACTCGCTGTTCACCTTTTTGCCTTTTTACCTTTTTACCTATGGCTCTAATCAGGTGCTTTGAAAAAACACCCTGCCACGGTAATTCAGGCGCTGGCGCCTGAATATGGGGCTGACAGCGGCAGCCATAGATAGATCCATGAAATGCATGAATCTATCTATTGATGAAATAGGGGGTGGCTGGAGAGAGGGGGGCAGGGCCCGTGCGCCCTTATGGACGCACTGTGACTGCTAGGGTCTCTTCTGTTATAATCACTTCAGTGCTGGACACTTTTACCCCCTTCCTGCCCAGGCCAATTTGCAGCGCTGTCACACTTTGAATGACAATTTTTATAATTTTGGTCAAACAAACAGAGCTTTCTTTTAGTGGTATTAAATCACCACTTTTTTTGTTTGTTTTTTTAATGCTAAATAAACAAAAAAGACTGAAAATTTTGAAATAAATGTGCTTTTATTCATTTCTGTTATAACATTTTGCAAATAAATAATCTTCCTTTATAGATTTATGCCAAAATGTATTCTGACACATTTTGTTGGAAACAAATAACCCAAATCAGTGTATATTATTTATTTTGTAGGAAAGTTATAGAGTACACAAACTATGAGATATACACTCACCAGCCAGTTTATTAGGTACATCTTGCTAGTAGCAGGTTGGACCCTCTTTTGCCTTCATTCTTCGTGGCATAGATACAACAAGGCATTTTCCTCCACACAACTGCTGCTCACTGGATATTTTCTCTTTTCCCCACCATTCTCTGTAAAGCCGAGAGATGGTTGAGTGTGAAAATCCCAGAAATACTCGGACCTGCTCGTCTGGCACCAACAACCATGCCACGTTCAAGGTAAGTTCAGTTCCCTTTCTTCCCCATTCTGATGCTAAGTTTTACCTTCAGCAAGTTGTCTTCGCCACGTCTAGATGTATAAATGCATTGAGTTGCTGCCATGTGATTGGCTGATTAGCAATTTGTGTTACCAAGCAATTGAACAGGTGTACCTAATAAAGTGGCCAGTGTGTGTGTATTCTTAGCTCAAAAAAAAGTTAATTCTCTTGCTCTCAGCTTTTTCCAAATTTCCCTTTTTTTCTGCTGTGATCAGACTCTCTGTTAGAGGGTGGATAAGTTCCCGCTTTGTGGTCCTAGTGTAGGTAGGAATGTAGCCACCCACTCTTGCTCACTCCTGAGATGGACTATTGGACGTGTAGTGTGCATAGAGCAGTGGCTGCAACTAACATGATAGGGAATAGGAGAGATTTTTTAGGATGTTGGGGTGGGCAGCAAAATTCTCTGGGGGCCCATAAAAATTTTGCCCAGGGTCCAATCCATATTAAAGACGGCCCTGACTACTACACTAAAGGATTCAAAGTTTTGTTGTGGCAGTCCTGAGATATACTGAGCTCTAAGTATGGGTTGGTAACCTCGCGTTCCTCTATTGCGGTTACAATACATAGTTTGATCACCTCCTTGCTTCCAGCTTGTGATTGGACAATAAAGAAGGTGAAAAGGAACACTAACACAATCCTTACTTTGCTGTCTTCTTTTGTCAGGATATGCATGCAGCAGGGCCTGATTGGCTCAGACACCTGCCCCCTCCCTCTTCCAGTCTGTGTACCACTGTACAGAGGATTACAACAGACAAATACAGATACAAATTCAGGCAAAACGACGCTTGTTGCATTTAA
Organism: Lithobates pipiens; assembly: GCF_037356315.1. NCBI lineage: Eukaryota > Metazoa > Chordata > Amphibia > Anura > Ranidae > Lithobates > Lithobates pipiens. The sequence goes on from NW_027507787.1 coordinate 197,816,802, forward strand.
CAATGCATTTAATGATTTTTAATGAAGACATAATGGGGGTTATTTACTAATGGCAAATCCACGTTGCACTACAAGAAGTGCAAACTACAAGTGCAAAGTGCACTTGAAAGTGCAGTCACTGTAGATCCGAGGGGGACATGCAAGGAAAATAAAAAACAGCATTTTATCTTGCATGCGATTGGATGATAAAATCAGCAGAGCTTCCCCTTATTTCAGATCTACCCCTCAGAGCGACTGCACTTTCAAGTGCACTTTCAGTGCAAAGTGGATTTGCCTTTTGTAAAAAAAAACTCAATACATACTTCATATGCCTAGAGGTCAGATCTAATATGAAGGCTCCTCCTTATTCTGACATAAAACAAAGTTTGTAAGGGTGATATATTTATAAGGATGAACCTTAAAGTGTTGAACCCAGGACCCCGTATTCATTTTATCTGGTCTCCCACAGTACACAGAAGATGGAAATGCAATTATTTAAGTAAATATAAACTGCTAAATACCTTTTCTCATCAGCAGTATATAGCAGTCTTATGACTTATATCAATGTCCAGCCGACCACTGGTTAAAGCTTGTAGGAGGAGTTTTCATTATTCTATGACTGACCTATGAGGCTGCATGACCCCTTATCCTCTCTCTGAACAGTGCTGATTGGCCCTGTGCTGATCACATGCACTCTCCCCAAAAAAATAAAAATGCTCTAGCAATACACACCAAACTGAGCATGTGCAGAGTGCCCCCAAGGCTCTGTTCTATCAGCAGATAGATTGGGGACAATGGAATAAGGGGAGGATCAAACAGCCTTACACAATACAGATGATTAACCCCTTAGGTTCAACAGTGAGCACAACCAGCTTGCTTAATGCATATACAGACTGATTTTAGTGTTGTGGGTTTAGTAACACTTTAAATTTGCCTGATAAGTGTGAACAATAGGATGTGGGTCCAGTTTTTTTTTTATTTGGTTAACAAAAACATCAGTAAAGTTTATTGTAAAATGAATCAGATACACACACAAATCTATACGCTTATATAATAAATGATTATCAGTAAATAAAAGCAGCCAGACAAGAACCCAATATATTGCTGAAGCTTTATTGGGCATGCTAATTTGGACGATTTTAGAGAACATAGGATGCTGAAGCATTATTGTGTTTAATGACTATATGAAGCTAAGAGGACAAAAAAAGAATTGTTAAAAGAAAATTGGGTGGAATCAGTTAAAGCCAGGCAATCAGTTTTAATGTATTTTATACACTAAGCCCACAATTTTTATTGTATTTAAAGCCAGTTCTTCCCATTTTAAATAGAGTATTGAAAGGTTAACCTCTCCCTCCAGCATCAGTTTTTGCTGCCATCTGTGTGCTACTGGGGTGATTTCTCTTCACTTCCTGTCTTCTAAACACAACAGGAATTGATCAGAAATCTCACAAAAGTGTGGGAATTTACCTCTTAGATGTTACAGACGTATCCCCATTGGAAGATTCCCCCTCTATTCTTGTTCTGGTGAAAACTTAAAATTTTGGGGTTTCCCTTTCAGTCCTGATAACAATTGTCATTAGGACAACAAGAGGGAGTAAATCTCCCTAATGGGACACAGACTGTAGAAAAAACAAAAAAAACTGATATGGGCTCTAACTTCATACCACTCTATCATAACTATCCAAATCTAAAAATGTTTCGGCTTGAGGTACACTTAAAATATTGTGTTTATTGGATCACAATGAATAGCACATTATTTTTTGGCTACCCTCCCACGTTTCCGGGTGCCTGCTCCCACTGCCTGCCCTTGGGGTCCTTGCTTGGCACCTTTGTATGCGAGCTCAGGAAAATTGGTTGCTATTTGTCTTGGGCGCCTTGAGCCTGGAACATTCCCTTGTCTTGGTGAATTTCGCCCTACACGATCAACATCTCTTACACTAAAAACTAGTGCTCTGTGCTTATTAGAGGGTTTGACACTCACAAATGGTTGCAAGCCAAGATTAGCTTCTTGATTTGTAAAACTTTTTACTACTTCTGCTATCGCTTCCTCTGCTTCAGATTCCCCTTGATTAGCAGCTGCAGCATTTTCTTCACTAGATGAAGACCCCTCTTGAGTGGCTGCAGGTGCATTGCTGTCCTCACTGGAACTGGATTCTCCTTGGTTAGCAGCTGGTGCAGCATTTTCTTCGCTAGATGAAGAAGCCTCTTGATTGGCTACGGGTGCATTGCTGACCTCACTGGAACTGGATTCTCCTAGGTTAGCAGCTGGTGCAGCATTTTCTTCGCTAGATGAAGACCCCTCTTGATTGGCTGCTGATGCACTATTCTCCTCACTTGAGCTGGATTCCAATTGATTAGCAGCTGGATCAGCATTTTCCTCACTAGATGAAGGAATGTTGGCTGCAGCAGGCTCGCCACCTTGCCCATTAGATGAAGATTCACTGGAGGATGCTTTATCTTTCTCAAGCACTGGTACTTTATTTTCAGTAAATAAAGGCTTCTCTTGCTCATCTTGAAATGGTGTGCTATTTACAACTGAGTTGCCGCGCCTTGCTTTTTGTTGGATACCATATGGTCCTGGAAAATTTCCTGTTAGTTTAATCAGACATAACACCAGTTAATGAATGTCTGTGTATTGCTGATATATGTCAGCATCAGTAATCATAAGTCATAGCACTGTTTCATCATTATACAAGATAAATAGAGAGTGAAACTTCCTAGATCTAACTGTATATTACTAAGAAAAACTGTTCAATAATAATCACAGCCTGCTGGTTGTAATAATAGCAGACTGTGTTGTTTAAAGATGTAACAGACTAAATAACAAATTCCAACATACTATAAATATATTGGAGCTGTGGATGTCTTTACTGACATTGTATTCTGCTTCTCTTCCTTTCTGTTACTGCTGGTCGCATCATCACCGACAGATGGCGTTGGACGAGCGGTTCGGCCCGAGCATGGGGAACAACCGAATTTGCAGACACAGTGCATTCTGCGCCCTGATTGGGCAAAGATTTGCCCAATCAGGTCATTACTAAAAGCTGGTTTTTAAGGAGTGGGGCAGGGAAGCCAGCCGCGACATTCTTACCAACCGATGAGTCATTAGCTGTCTTCCCCATTGGCGGCTGGTTAAAAAAAATACATTTGCTGGTAAAAATAGAAAAAAAAACTCAAAGCATGCAGCCTCGCAGGTCAGGAAAGGGAGGATGAGCAAGTCCCCCCCCTTCTGAACCACACCAGGCCACATGCCCTCAACATGGGGGGGGTGCTTTGGGACGGGGAGGCAAGGGTCTCTTCTCCACAACCCTGGGCTGTGTTTGTTGGGGTCTGCGGGCAGGAGGCTTATCGAAATCTGGGCCCCCAGAGCCCGCCCCGCCATATGAACGAGTATGGGGTACTCCTACCCATTCACCAAAAAAGTGTCAAAATAAATGAAAACAGTAAACGTGTTTTTGACAGTTCCTTTTTTTTAAATTTAAAAAACTGTGTTTCCCCCATGTAGATCCATCGTCAATCACGACACAGCCGGAACCGAAAACAAAAAAAAAGGCGCCCTGCCTGCCATGAAGGCAAACCGCCGAATATCCAACTTGCCGCTTGACAGTTATTATATAGGTAAGGGCCACCTGATGGCACCGCCCCTCTTGTGATATCACTGACCGTTGCACGCAGGGTCGGTGATGTCACCAGGGGGCTGTGCCACCTGATGACATCACCAGGTGGTCCCACCCTTTCCATATATAAGAAATGTCAAACGGCAAGCCAGCCATTTGGCAGTTTGCCTTTATGGCAGGTGGAGCAAATTTTTATTTTTTTGTTTCTTTTTTTGGTCGGCAGTGTGGCAGCATCGTGATTGGGAATGGATCTACATCAGGGGACACTGTTTTTTTTTCTATTTTTAATAGAGTGATTTTCAAAGACACTTTTTTGGTGAATGTGTAGGGGGACAAGGGGCTTTTTTGGGTAGGGGGGAACCCAGCCTCCATGTTGAGGGTATGTGGACTCGAATGGTTCAGGAGGGGGGACGCTCGCTTGTCCCCCTCTTTTCCTGACCCGCCAGGCTGCATGCTCGGATTAGGGTGTGATATGGATTTTGGTGGAGATCCCACGCCTTTTTATTTTTTGGGTGGGATTTCCCTTTAAATCCATACCATCTTTATTTTTTATTAAATAGCCAGCAATTGCAATTGTGAGTCAATTTAAATGTGATTTGACTTTTTTGGGGGTTTTTTTTTGTTAGAAATGTCAGTTTTGCCACAGTATGTTCTATACATGCTACAGATGCGCCACTTTACAGGCAGACTAAGGGTCCCTCCAGGTCCTATATTTAAGGGAATTTTTCATTAAACATGTCCCCCAGGGCAGTACATAGACCCCCATGTCCATTTTATGGCCAATTGATTGAACATAAGCCTTCAAAATGGGCACTTTTGATTTCTCATGCTCAGCTTCCATAGAATTCATTTTTGGTTCAGGGCAGAACTTTTTCCCTGTTCGGGAGTTCTGCTGCAAACCAAACAGGGGGTTGTTCTGCCAATCTCTACCGACAGAGCTTTCCTGTTCTTGGGTATTTTCTTTGCCTTGCAGGGTCTTATAAAGCCACCTGCTTGTGCATGCTACTGTGAGCAGACTATCACCTTACATCAGAATGCTGCCTGCCCCGACATGCACAGGCATCCTGAGCATACAACATACATAAGATATGTTTCTGTTTTTTCCTTCAAAGGAAGTAATTGACAGTGGCTCCTAAGGCATTGGCAGAGTCCTCACATCATGAAAATGTAATCAATGATCATGGTACATGTAGCCCCCATGAATGTGACTTTGAGTGCATGTTCCCTGACCACAAATTCAGGAAAGCAGCACAGGGGATGAAGCACTAAAAATAGGGAATAATATAAGTGTTTATGACCTTTGCTGAACAAAATGGATTGCTGTTCTTTGCTACATTAATGAATAATGATGTGTTTGTGATATAAAGGCAAGGAATTAGTACTACTTTAACCACTTTCCTACTGGCAATAGTATAGATACGTCCTGGTAGGGAAGCAGTTATACCTGGTTAATGGTTGAGACTACAACCATGATCCCAGCATAATTTTTTCAAGTCGGTGTAAAAGTAACCCCACCGGAACTGTTACCTGGCTTCCTGTGCGATGCCATCAGGTTATCACAGAGCTGAACAAGGATCACAGCTTTAGGTCCCATCTCTATGATCCTGGGAGGCCAAAAATGACTTCATGACAACACTTTCAATTCTAGCAGATGTAAACACTGACATATTTTTTTTTTTTTTTTTTTTTGCAGGAAAGCCTGAGATTAATTTTTCCAGCATAGAAGAGAGATGTGGGGTAGATCCCAGATCACTACATAAAGAGGACCTGTCGTGCCTTATTTCTATCACAAGGAATTTTTCAATTCTTTGTGGTAGGAACCAAAAAATATTAAGGAACAATGTAAATAGGAAAAAAAAGAAAAATTTAAAGCGACCCTCAAGCACATGCACAGTTGCAAACGCATATGTAGGCTGAGCCCGCTTATATGTAAACGGTGTGTGCACCACACATGTGAGGTATCGACGTGCACATTATAGCAAGAGCACTATTTCCAGCACTAGACCCCCTCTGGAATTTTAAATGGGTAACCTGTAAAAAAATAAAAACATCTCCTATAGAGACTTTTAAGTACTGTAGTTTGGCACCATTCTATGAGCATACGCAATTTTAAAGCATTACATGTTAGGTATCTATTTACTCGGCGTAACATCATTTTATTAAAATTTTATAAATAATTCGGTAATATATTGTGTCTTGTGTATTCAAATTAATTAAATGTAATTTTTGCTAAAAAAATTGCATTTGAAAAATCGTTGCCTAAATAACATGTGACACTGTGTGCAACACCCACCATTTTATTCTCATGGGCCTCTGCTTAAAAGATGTGTATAATGTTTGAGGGTTCTGAATAATTTTCTAGCAAAAAATTTATGATTTTTTAATTCAGGAGAGAAGTGTCAGAATAGGCTTGGGATGCAAGTGGTTAATATCAATGTTTGTTTCTTACCATTTTTTACAAGTCTGACATTACCCAACACAAACTGTTTTTGTTTCTTAGCTGACTCTACATCAGCCTCTCTTCGGGGTCTTTCAGGGTTCGGTGAGTCAACTAATAGACTTGTTCTACCAATTCTACCAAATTCATTCCAGGAAAAAGAAGGAGATTTGCTGCCCTTACTGGAACCGGGGTAAACGAATGCTGACCAAAATACAAGAACAAATCATGTGTTTAGCAGAAAGGGTATAAAATACTGCCATCAAAATGTTTAGTAAATGCAAAAAGAAGAACATGACCAATTCCTAAATATATTAAATATAGTAATGAATTAATATAATAGCAAAAGTATGCCCGCTTGTTAAACAGAATGAAACATCAAATTTGTAAATAAATAAGTCCTACTGTTATTATATAATACAGCATACACAGTTTGTAAGTCTGGGGAATATAAGGTATAGTTTAGTATACATACTGTAGAAGTTATATGGTATGCCGCTACATTGGTGGCAGTCAGTGGAGAATTTGTCCTCCAAACATGGTGTGTATTATGGCATCCAAAGAGTTAAATTTTAGTATCATCTGACCAGACTATATTCTCCCAGTATTACACAGGCTTGTCTAAATGTTGTACAGCAAACTTTAAACAAGCTTCAACGTGCTTTTTCTTCAGCAATGGAGTCTTGCGTGGTGAGTGTACATACAGGCCATGGCGGTTGAGTGCATTACTTATTGTTTTCTTTGAAACAATTGTACCTGCTAATTCCAGATCTTTCTGATGCTCTCCACGTGTGGCTCTTGGCTCTTGGACAGCTCTTTTGCTAATTCTTTTTACTCTTGTGTCCAAAATCTTGCGAGGAGCACCTGGTCGTGGCCGATTTATGGTGAAATTATGTTCTTTCCACTTACGGATTATGGCCCCAACAGTGCTCACTGGAACATTCAGAAGCTTAGAAATCCTTCTGTAACCAATGCCTTCAGTATGTTTTGCAACAATAAGGTTGCGAAGGTCTTGAGAGAGCTCTTTGCTTTTACCCATCATGTGATGTTTCTTGTGCGACACCTTGGTAATGAGACACCTTTATATAGGCCATCAGTTGAGACTGAATCAGCTGATATTGTTAAGGGGCAGGATTGCTTTCTAATTACTGATAGATTTCAGCTGGTGTCTTGGCTTTCCATGCCTTTTTGCGCCTCTCTTCTTCATGCGTTCAATACTTTTTCTTTGTGTCCTTCCATTTTATTACAAATAATTTAATTTCTGAACTTATTTATTTTGGTTTCTTTGTATGTATGGATTGCATGGGTTGTTACCAACATGGTGAAAATTTGATGACAATAGCACATTTAGAAATGTACTTAACTAAAATAATGGTGACATGTTCAATACTTATTTTTCCCGCTGTATTTTTTTTACTATCTATTCCTAATAAAAACCAAGGTAATAAAAATATATCTATCCATATTTGCTACCAAATTTAAGCCTCAACTGTCCCAAACAATTATGTATAATACGTTAGGTTAGACCAGTGATTCTCAACCATGGTTCTGTGGAACCCTAGGGTTCCTCCAGGGGTTTCTTAAGCCCCATACACACTATCAGTTTTTCCTTCAGATTTACCAAAACCATATAATATGAGGTCAAACCTTAGGAGCTTCAATTTGTATGCAATCAGGCAGGCCCTTCTACTACATGGTTTTGGTAAATCTGAAGGAAAAACTCAGCAGAAAAACTGATAGTGTGTATGGGGGTTAAGGGTTCCTTCAGCATTGGGCAATTTCTGCCTCTCAGATAAGTTCCCACTCACGCCATTGATCTTTCTAGCTATATGGAAGGCGGTTATTCTTCCCAATAACCACAAGTGTAAGGACCATTCTTTCCACTGACCATCACATTAATGTATCATGAGTTGTAGATTTCTAATTTTTAGAAGGGGTTCCCCAAGACCAGAGAACTACAGGTCCTTCTCAAAAAATTAGCATATTGTGATAAAGTTCATTATTTTCTGTAATGTACTGATAAACATTACACTTTCATATATTTTAGATTCATTACACACAACTGAAGTAGTTCAAGCCTTTTCTTGTTTTAATATTGATGATTTTGGCATACAGCTCCTGAAAACCCAAAAATCCTATCTCAAAAAATTAGCATATTTCATCCGACCAATAAAAGAAAAGTGTTTTTAATACAAAAAAAGTCAACCTTCAAATAATTATGTTCAGTTATGCACTCAATACTTGGTCGGGAATCCTTTTGCAGAAATGACTGCTTCAATGCGGCGTGGCATGGAGGCAACCAGCCTGTGGCACTGCTGAGGTGTTATGGAGGCCCAGGATGCTTCGATAGCGGCCTTAAGCTCACCCAGAGTGTGGGTCTTGCGTCTCTCAACTTTCTCTTCCCAATATCCCACAGATTCTCTATGGGGTTCAGGTCAGGAGAGTTGGCAGGCCAATTGAGCACAGTAATACCATGGTCAGTAAACCATTTACCAGTGGTTTTGGCACTGTGAGCAGGTGCCATGTCGTGCTGAAAAATGAAATCTTCATCTCCATAAAGCTTTTCAGCAGATGGAAGCATGAAGTGCTCCAAAATCTCCTGATAGCTAGCTGCATTGACCCTGCCCTTGATAAAACACAGAGGACCAACACCAGCAGCTGACATGGCACCCCAGACCATCACTGACTGTGGGTACTTGACACTGGACCTCAGGCATTTTGGCATTTCCCTCTCCCCAGTCTTCCTCCAGACTCTGGCACCTTGATTTCCGAATGACATGCAAAATTTGCTTTCATCCGAAAAAAGTACTTTGGGCCACTGAGCAACAGTCCAGTGCTGCTTCTCTGTAGCCCAGGTCAGGCGCTTCTGCCGCTGTTTCTGGTTCAAAAGTGGCTTGACCTGGGGAATGCGGCACCTGTAGCCCATTTCCTGCACACGCCTGTTCACGGTGGCTCTGGATGTTTCTACTCTAGGCTCAGTCCACTGCTTCCGCAGGTCCTCCAAGGTCTGGAATCGGTCCTTCTCCACAATCTTCTTCAGGGTCCGGTCACCTCTTCTCATTGTGCAGCGTTTTCTGCCACACTTTTTCCTTCCCACAGACTTCCCACTGAGGTGCCTTGATACAGCACTCTGGGAACAGCCTATTCGTTCAGAAATTTCTTTCTGTGTCTTACCCTCTTGCTTGAGGGTGTCAATGATGGCCTTCTGGACAGCAGTCAGGTCGGCAGTCTTACCCATGATTGCGGTTTTGAGTAATGAACCAGGCTGGGAGTTTTTAAAAGCCTCAGGAATCTTTTGCAGGTGTTTAGAGTTAATTAGTTGATTCAGATGATTAGGTTAATAGCTTGTTTAGAGAACCTTTTCATGATATGCTAATTTTTTGAGATAGGAATTTTGGGTTTTCATGAGCTGTATGCCAAAATCATCAATATTAAAACAAGAAAAGGCTTGAACTACTTCAGTTGTGTGTAATGAATCTAAAATATATGAAAGTCTAATGTTTATCAGTACATTACAGAAAATAATGAACTTTATCACAATATGCAAATTTTTTGAGAAGGACCTGTATTTCAAGGGTTCCTCTGTGTTGAAAAGGTTGAGAAAGGTTGGGTTAGACTATAAAATTTAAAAGCTATAATGCACATAACCCAAACATTACGGAAACAAAAAAATCTGAAACTCAAGGAAATTTAGGGAGCAAAATGCTTAGGGACTCAAGTGGTTAAGCAATATTTTAGATACATTTAATAAAAAGCTTCCCCAAGCTGAATGCACACCTTATTACAGGGGGTAGACTGTAACCAAATTGCTCTGTTATCTAGCTCTAGATTTGGTTTCTAACATTGCTCAGAGACCCTTCACCAGTTTCTATAACTACATTATTTTTCCTTTGTTCAACGTTTATATAAAGGTGGTAGATTGATTTATATGGATTACCTACAAAAGTGATTTTCAGCTTCCAGGGAAACCGTGAAGCCTGAAAGATTCCAGGTATAACACATGCATATTTACATTGGTCCAAGCTGGACCAATGTATCTATGCATAAATATCCATACCTAACCTTCAGCTTTTATAATAAAATATAAACAAATCATACTTCTGCAAAATCAATCAGAAAGTGAAGAACTAGATTTAAATACGGTAAAACGCATTGCAAGTTTGAGACTCATTTCATTAAAATGTATGCTGTATAACCAAATTTCTTTGCCTTTGACTCGTGTCACAGCGATTATGACAAAGGTTCCTGCACTACTTTTTTTTTTCATAGACTTCTGTTGTATAAAGTCGCAAGCTGCAATGAAACCGGCAGTGCAAATCGCACTGATGTGCGGTTTTGAAATCGTGCTGAAGTAGCACGATTTCAAAGCCACAGCGGTGTGAAAGGGGGCTGAGTGTGAATGTGTCTGTTACTTCCTACTTCTCTGCACACAAAAGGCCATCTAATGTATTTACCCGAGTATTTGCCTAAATTTACAGTAAAATAGAAATATTTATCTTTTTACTATATTTCAGTTAACTCTTTAAAGCTTTTAAACATGCATACACATTTCAAATTAATTTAAATAATACAGGACTGTCGATTTACAAAGCATAAAAATATAGTCATCTGTCCAGCTAATAGCAAATCAGAAACAAACATTAAGAACACAATATTATTAAGAAATTTGTTCTTGATAAGATGTTAGTTGGTAGTGATCTATACACGTAATGTTTCAGTGCCAGTTTATTTATTGCATCTAAATGAAATCAGTTACCTTTGTATCTATGCATCATATAGAAAAAAACTCTATCCTGCACATGATCCTCACATAATGCATTTCCAACAATTTTACATTTTGCCTGCTGTACATTGATCATATGATATAAATGTAACTACCAAAACCCACTCACCATTGACGTATTTGGCCAGGCCAATGGCCACCAAGGAAAGAATTATTAGATTTTTCATTCCCACCAATTCAGCATATAGCCCACTGCTGTCTAGCAAATGAAAGTTGGAAAAAATCAATCAGCATTTAAATGGGGTAATATATAGCCCCTCCCACACATACTATACTCTTGAAACTAGAGGAGGATCTGGTCTGTATTTCTATAAAGGTTTCCAGGATTTGGTCTCTAACAATGAGTCAGTTTAATTGTTCAAACACTCTAAGGTTTACACAATTTTTCATTGTAGGCAAGATATGATTGTCAAACGATGGAAACTCCACCCGGGATGCTGTAACTCAAAATGTAGACTGGTCAACTACAGGTATATGGTTGTAACAGGCAAGTAAAAAAGGAAGTGCACATGCTGAAAACTTTTTTAGATTATTTCTGTTATCTTTATAACCAGACTTGATATAAAAGGTTTTGAACCTAATTAACTTCATAGGCTACATGGACAACATTATTTTTGTATTAATGAAATTCAGTTGTTAACATAATATATACATTTTACTGTATAGGATAAGGTATTGATTATTTTGATATCTTGTTCTTTTAACAGAATATTGCAACTATGTCTACCAAGTCAGAACCAATAAAAACAGGCCCGACCCTCTGCCTTGACCAAATTTAAAATGATTGTAAAGTCGTGTTTTGTTTTATTTAAATAACAAATATGTTATACTTATCTGCCCTGTTGCAGTGGATTTCTTGGGTCCCTCTTTGTTGCTATGGAGGCACTCGAGCCGAGCTGCAGATTTGTGTGTCAATTAAGACATGGAGCTGTGGTTCCCCCCCCCCCCCTCCTGGTTGGCTAAGTGACTTTGATTGACAGCCAATGGTGCCTCTGCCGTGTCTCAGCCAATCAGAAGGGAGAGTCCCAGACAGCCAAGGGACTCGTGCACATCACTGGACAGAAAGGGGGTTCAGGTACCTATATATATATACATATTATATTTGCTTCTTTTCCGGCACATCTGGGTGGCCTCAATCTTGGATTACTAGGCCATCATGATGATATCCTCAGGTCACACATGGTCCTTCACTAGTATTCCTCCCCCCAGATTGATTTTTACCCTGCTACCACGGTCAGAAAAAAAGAAGCAGGTGTTACTATCCTACGTGGATTCACTGAGAACACAGGAAGCGGTGGTGCATGTCCCAAAGGAAGAAGAGTTCCAGTGGGTGTACTCCCCTCTCTTCTTAGTTCAGAAAAAAAACAGTTCATGGCGTCCAGTTATAGATCTAACTTACCTCAACAAATTCATAAAGTAGGAAAATTTAAAAATGGAGATCCTGCCTACCATCCAACAAGCCGTGTAGTCAGGCGATTGGCTGATCTCAGTCGACCCAAAAGATGCTTACTTCCATGTGCCTGTGGCAGAGGAATTCCACAAATACCTCTGGTTCCAAGTCAGGAAAGAATATCTGCAGTTAACCTGCCTCCCTATCAGGCTGACAACCTCATCCCAAGTCTTTTCAAAGGTCCTACTTGCCGTGGTGGCCCTCATCAGTGCAAGAGGGATACACATCTACCATTACCTCAATGACCTCCTGTTGCTGTCCCAGGACTAGGGGCAATTGTTGATCCACAAGGAGCAGGTTATCTCCACACTGATCAACTTTGGGGGGCTCCTAAACCTGGAGAAAAGCCATCTAGTAACAGTCCAGCACCTGATATACTTGGGGGCCCAGTTCGATACAGTGGAAAGCACCATCTCTCTTCCTGTGGAGAAAATCAGTTATCTGAGAGAGAATTTTCTGGGCTCTGAACCCCTCATTCCTGAGGGCCTCACAGTGCCTTAGAACTATCGGCACAATGGTCTCTATGACCCCCATGGTCAAGTGGTCTCTGTAGAGGTTAGGCCCCTTTCAGACAGGGTTCCTTCGGCAATGGAATTCGGGGGACATCAATCAGTCCATTCGCATAACATCAGTGATGAGGAACAGCCTCTTCTGGTGGCTTCAGCGCAGAAATCTGCTTACTTGCCACTCAATTGCCCCGTTTCATAGGTCACGGTCATGACTGATGCCAGCGGTGCCGGATGGGGAGCCCTCTGCAGGTCAGAACTTGCACAAGGCAAGTGTGATGTTCATCTTCACAATCTGGGCTTAAACGTCCTGGAACTTCGGGCTGTCTGGTGTGCCCTTCAAACCTTCTCATCTCCTGAAAGGGAAGTCAGTGGTACTAAGGATGGAAAAAATCACAGCGGTCTCCTATATGAGGGGGCAAGGGGGCACTAAAAGCTCCACCCTACTCCAAGAAGTCAAACCCATCATGTCTTGGGCACAGAAAAACCTGGCCAATATTTCAACAGTCTTTATCCCTGGAGCCCAGAAAGTCCAGGCCGACTTCCTGTCCCACACACAGCTGGACAACAACTAGTGGTCTCTTCATATGCAGACGTTCGAGTGGATCTTGTCCCTGGAAGTTGATCCTGACGTGGATCTATTTTCATCCCCCTGCAACTTCAAGGTCAAGAAATACTGTACTTGAGTCTGTTGCAGCCAGGCCTTTGGAATAGATGCCTTGACAGATCAGTGGAGTTTCAACAGGGCATGCGCCTTTCCCTCGCTCTTGATCATCCTCAAGTTCTTACGGAGACGTCAAGCGGAAGTGGTCAAGGTGGCAGTGATTGTGCCTTACTGACCGTACAGGCCTTGGTTTCCCCTCCTGACCCAGCTCAGCTTCTGGGACCCGGTGCCTCTTCCTCTCAGGCTGGACCTTATTTCTCAGGGGGCAGTCCTGCACTCTTGTCTGGCATTACTGAGACTGAGGGTCTGGTTCTTGAGAGGGAGAGGCTGGAATCTCTTGGGTGCCCTTCAAGAGTGATTTCTACCCTCATGGGCTCAAGAAAGGCAAGCACGAACAAAATATACAAGAGACTATGGGCTAAGTTTGTGAATTTTCATCCTCTATGGGCAGATGATTTAGGGATCCAGAGATCCAGGATCTCCTCAGCTTTCTTCAATTCGGCCTAGATCTGTCTCTATCCATCAACTCTCTTAGAGTCCAAGTCTCAGCCTTATCGCCTTCACCAGAAAATCATGGGCTGTTCACCCACTAATCCGGCAGTTCTTTCATGGGGCATCAAGATTCAGGCCCCAAAGAAGACCAAGATTCCCCAAATGGGATCTTCCCCTTGTTCATGACTCATTGTCTAGACTCATTATCATGGGATCTACCCCGCTTTCTATCAAAGACCTGTCTGCAAAAGTCGCCTTCTTGGTCGCTATCACCTCAGCCAAGAGGGTTTCTGAAGTCGGTTCCTTGGGTTATGAAGAACCATTCCTGACTTTTTTCCCAGACCGGGTGGTCCTCATCCCTATGCTCGGCTCAAATTCCGAAAGTCTCTTCCAAGTCTCTTCCATGAGAATCAAGAACTCGTCCTGCCTACATTCAGATCTCCAGGGTCTACCAAGGTTCATCCTCTGGATATTAGCTAAATACTGAAGGAATGCCTGCAAGCTACTTCCTCCTTTAGACACCACGAATACCTGTGCATTCTGTACTCCAGCAGTAAAAGAGGGAAGCGAGCTTCAACCAGAACGATTGTGGCCTGGACTGTCCAGTCCATTCAGCAGGCTTATAGAGCTAAGTGCTTGGCTCCTACAGAAGCGGTGACGGCACATTCCACCAGGGGTATGGCGGCATCGTGGGCAGCAGCCCGGCACGTGGCTCCAGATGTCATCTGCAAAGCGGCCTCTTGGGCCTCCATTAATACATTTATGTCACATTACTGTATAGAGCCTGCTTCTCTATCTTCTGTGAACTTTGGTTTAAGAATCCTGTCAGTTTGTTGAGGCAAATTAAATCTTTTTTGTTCAGCATACCCACCCCGTGTGCTCTGGCTAGTTATTTCCCACGCATGGAGTCTGTCAGGAAAACAGAAAATGTATTATCAAATACTTACCGTAATTTTCCTTTCCTGATTGTCTCCCATGGAGTCTGAGTTCCCACCCATCAGTCAAAGAGTTGGCCAGTTACAGAACGCAGTCCCTAGTGGTGAGTTCAAATTTATGGGTATGGGGTGTTATAGCATTGGAGAGGAGGTGGGGTAACCCACACATAGGCTGCCATGGAGTCCATCAGGAAAGGAAAATTACGGTAAATATTTGATAATACATTTTCCTTTTTTTTTTTTAATCCCTTCATGATTAACCACTTGCCGCCCGCCCTATTACAAATAGACGGCGGCAAAGTGGTTTCATAATCCTAACCGGACGTCATATGACGTGATCAGGATTATGAGCCGCGATCGTTGTTGCGGGGTGTCAGTCTAACACCCGGCAACTACGATCTCGGTAAAGAGTCTCCGACGGAGACTCTTTACCACGTGATCAGCCGTGTCCAATCACGGCTGATCACAGTGTAAATGGGAAGAGCCGGTGATCGGCTTTTCCTCACTCGCGTCTGTCAGACGCGAGTAGAGGAGAGCCGATCGGCTGCTCCTCTGACAGGGGGGGTCTGTGCTGATCGATTATCAGCACAGCCCCCCCGAGGATGCCCACACTGGACCACCAGGGACGCCACCAGACCACCAGGGATGCCCAGCAGAGGTAATCCTCCCTAGACCACCAGGGATGCCAGTCAGGCACAATGGATGCCAATCAGTGCCCATAATGGATGGCAATCAGTGCCCACAATGGGCATCACTGATTGGCATGCATTATTGTTTGGCACTGATTGGCATCCATTAGTACAGTATAACACCTGTGTTGCTAATGAGTGCCCACCTGTGCCGCTAATGAGTGCCCACCTGTGCCGCTAATGAGTGCCCACCTGTGCCGCCTATCAGTGCCCACCTGTGCCGCCTATCAGTGCCCACCCATGCCCATCTGTGCTGCCTACCAATGCCCATCTGTGCCGCCTACCCATGCCCATCTGTGCCACCTACCCATGCCCATCTGTGCCGCCCATCCATGCCAATACGTGCCAGCTATCAGTGCCAATTTGTGCCACCTATCAGTGTCCATCCGTGTCGCCCATCCGTGTCGCCCATCCGTGTCGCCTATCAGTGTCGCCTATCAGTGTCGCCTATCAGTGTCCATCAATGCCACCTCATCAGTGCCACTTCATTGGTGCCCATCAGTGCCGCCTTATCAGTGCCCATCAGTGTAGACCCATCAGTGCCCATCCGTGAAGGAGAAAACGTACTTATTTACAAAGTTTTGAAACTGAAACAAAAAAAAAACATTTTTTTTTTCAAAATTTTCGGTATTTTTTTATTTGTAGCACAAAAAATAAAAACCGCAGAGGTGATCAAATACCACCAAAAGAAAGCTCTATTTGTGGGAAAAAAATGATAAAAATTTCATTTGGGTACAGTGTAGCATGACCGCACAATTGTCATTCAAAGTGCGACAGCGCTGAAAGCTCAAAATTGGTCTGGGCAGGAAGGTGTTTAAGTGCCCTGTATTGAAGTGGTTAAGAGTAAAACAAATCTTAATGCCTGAACAACTCATAATGCCTTTGCAATTTTGGCATATGTTAGTAAAACTGTACATATCATCACAACTACTTAGGTTATCCAAGAGATTTATATCTTCTTTTTTTTATGTCAAATTGGGCTTTCATTTGGTGGTAAATGGTAGGGGATAGCCCCTGATGTTTCTATTCTATTATTATTATTATTATTATTATCCTCAAAGGAAACTTGGCACAAAATAGTAAAAAAATGATCATTTTAAATTTTTTTAGATGTATATATTTTGCTATTGCCATAATCTACCACCAAAGTACAATCCAAAATCCATTCTCCCACTCCTAATGATGCAAGTGGTACCATATATGTGTATGTTATTTGTTGTTTGTACCTGTAGTAGGGCCTGGAAAAAAAAGTGCACATTTTGCTTTTTTATCTTACCTAAAATACACTGGCACCGATACTAAATTAAACAATTTGATTTAAATATTTGAATCCTACCTAAAATACATTCAACCTGACCTTTAATCCCAAACTTTGACCCTGACTATTTTATTTATTTATTTTTTTTACACACACACTTTTTTCTTTGTGTACATTTTCTCTTCTAGCAAGGAAAAAATGATACAACGTACTATATAATGTATTTGTATGTACTGTATGTATACAATGCATCATTTTCTCCATTCAAGAGGAGAAAAAAACACAGGGGTGTGCTGTACAGTGACTGATCACTGTGATAGCCAGTGAGAAGCTATCACAGAGATCAGCTGATCAGGAATTGGATTGTTGGTACAAGAACCAAAGCTCTTGGTGAGAGTTCAGTTTGTAAACCTCAGACATGAAATATGAAACAAGACATGAAACAAAACATATGGTGTGTCCCTTCCCTCCAACTGAGCTCTGCAGAGTGTAGCTTCTGCTCTCCATCCCCTTTTCCCCTTTTTTTTGATGACTCAGACAAACTGTATAAATTCTGCATTTGAATGGATGTAGAAAACCGCAGATAAACAGGTACAACTTATGCAGGAGGATTTGTTTAATCTATGTGCATCACCTGAGGTCAGTAAATTCACAGGGTATATGTAAGGGTTTACAATCACTTTAAAGCAGAGGTCCACCCACCACTACATAAAAAATAAAAGCCAGCAGCTACACATACTGCAGCTTCTGGCTTTTAATAATTGGACACTTACCTGTCCTGGAGTCTAGCGATGCTGGCACCACAGCTGATGTTTCAATCAGCTGTCGGGTGCTGCCACCACCATTATGGGTAAGAGAACCCAGCAGTGTAGCCTTGCGGCTTCACGTCAGGAACCCTACTGCACATGCACGAGGCTCCGCTCCTCTCGCCTACTGGCCCGGCGACAGGGGGAGGAGGAGGAAGCCGAGCGGTCAGCCAAGCGCTGACATCAACATCTGTAGCTGTGACTCCCGGAAGTGGGAACAGGATACTTGTCTTGTATCCTGTCCCCCCCCCCCCAAAAGGTGCCAATTGTGGCACCGGAGGGGAGGGGGAACAAATGAGCGCAAGTTCCACTTTTGAGTGGAACTATGCTTTAAGTTAATGTAAAACCCCTGCAAATTTTTTATTGGTGTCTGTTTTTCTGTTGCAAATTTTTCCTCACTTTCTGTCTGGTAAACCTTGTCCACAAAGCATGCAGTGAGGGAAAATCTCTCTAAGCCCTTGTACACACGGTCGGAGATTCCGACAACCAAATCCGTTGGAGTAATTCTGATGGATTAATTCCGGAAGAGGTCCGGAAGTGATGTTGCATACACACGGTCAGACTAAGTTGTCGGAAAATCCGATTGTACATAACGGGATGACGTTATTTCGTTCTGATGGGACTACGTTCAGGCTAGTAGCCAATAGCTTTGGTCTAGGAATTTGATCTGAGCATGCGTGGCACTTTGTCCGTCGGAGTAGGCTACACATGATCGGAGTATGTCCGATCGGAGCATTTTGTCTGAAAATTTTACCGGCAAGTTGGAAAAGTTGGTCCGTCGGATATTCCGACAGAAACAGTCCAATGGACACCAAACACAGTCGGGATATCCGACAAAACGGTCCGATAGGACACATTCCGTCGGAATCTCCGACCATGTGTACAAGGGCTAAGAGAGTCCTGAGCAGAAGTAAAACCCGACAAGTGTATTTTATTAAATTAACATTGGGATAAGAAACTGTACTGCAATTGTAATAAAAAATGACTTTTTTTTTAGCTATATAACAACTTTCTTATAGGGTAGACAAATTGCAAGTGTTTACTGTAGTGTTTATTGACAGAACCACTTTTTCTTTCTTTTTTTTTTTAAGTTCCACATAGCCAGTTTACTTTGAATGACATTTACATTGAAAGACTTCATGACAGATGTATGGAAAGAGAACATATGAGGTCACAAAGCAAACACCATGTAATAATTTCCCTTATATGCATCAGACTAATTTTCCACGTATGCACTAAGCATTGGTTTTTCAATATTTCTTCACCTTTATGAGACTCAAAGATGGGCTTCAGTTAACATAATAACTGATAAATGTACAATACTGTGTAACATTGGGGTGTTTAGCTCAATTGGTAGATGCATTTTTTAGTTCACATCAGGCAGGCGTTTATGGTTAAGGGCCTGGTAGCCCACGTTTATTATAAGAAAACAAAATATTAGTCCATCCAGAAATCCCACGCAGGGGTCCAAGCTTACATTAAATACACAAAAAATCCAAATGAAAATGCTAGCCCACCTGGCTACTCTTCAGCAGTAGTGCTGCTATAGGTACTTGCTCCGTCCACCAAACTGCTTGGACGCACACAGTCTTAGGCTCCTTGGACGCACACAGCTTCAAGCCCTTCAACACACAGCTTTGGACTCCTTGGACGCACACAGCTTCAACCCTTCAATGCACACAGCTTTGGGCTCTTTGGACGCACACAGCTTCAACCCTTCAACGCACACAGCTTTGGGCTCTTTGGACATGCACACAGCTTCAAGCTACTCCACTCCACCATCCCTCACACTCTACTCCCAACAGCCCCTTCGTTATATGGCTGTGTGCAGCTGGGCACACACCCTGCTCGTTATCACCAAGACCTGGACACAGGGTTGGAGATCCCCCTTTCCTCCAATTTCACAGGGACAGAGCCTCGCTCTGTCACAACTGTTACTTTAAAGCTTCACATTGGTTCATCTGTAGGGCTAATTCACACCAGCCATTGTGGTCCAGTGGAATCACTGGATTCGCAGGCTTTTTTTTTTTTAATAAATAGCAGACATGTCATACTCGCCTACTCTGTTCAGTGGTTTTGCACAGAGCAGCCCAGATCCTCCTCTTCGTGGGTCCCTTGCCGGGTATTATGGCTATGGTGAATAGGAAATGCAAGAACGGTAACTCAAGAAAAACAAAAAGCGCTGTCCTACTTTCATTGCCTCAAAATACACTGTGTTATGAAAATGGAACAACACCATTCCTTAAGAATGATCAAATCTGCAAAATGTGCATATACACATATATATGTGTGTGTGTGTGTGTGTGTGTGTGTGTGTGTGTGTGTGTGTGTGTGTGTGTGTGTGTGTGTGTGTGTGTGTGTGTGTGTGTGTGTGTGTAGCACTGACCCCCGAAGAAGCGGCTGGTTTTGCTGGGCTTACCGTTTTACCTTATCCACCTCGTTCTGGCCTCTCCAAACCTGAGACGGCACCGGACCACCTTGAAATCCTCCTTCCAGTTACTTTGCCTCGGACTAGCCAGTCCCAAGACTCTGAAATGGATGGATCCGCACCCCAGGCCATGAGGACCTCTGGGGGCTGGTCAGGAGGACCAGGACCACGGAGTCTGAACACACTTCTGGATCAGAACCCAGAACTACGTGATCTCAGCATCTTAAGTACCCTCTCCCAAAATACACAGCGAGACAACGCACCCGCTGATTGGCTCCGAGAGAGATTGGTACCCAATGCGTCCAACCAGACTACATTCCAATGAATGTCAAGCATGATATCTACACCTATGACCAAGCAGAACATAGTACAGCCCAGCCAAACTGATGCCAAGACCACAATTTACTGAATTTAACCCTAAGACCCAACTATGGTCTTAGGAAAAAAGTAAATTTACAAAACATATCGCGTGCTCTTCAGGAGCCCGGTGCTACACACTCCCGCAGGTTACTTAGACGATGTCCTCATCGTCTAGCTAAAAAAAACTCTTAACACTACAAAAAATTTGGGTACCTGAGCTTTTTTGGGGTTTTGGAAAAGGAAAAAGAGGAAAATATCAAACACATTTAAAATTTGTCACATAAAACAGGTTACGTTAACACACTATACATATACTATCCAATTCCTGTCTATCTACACCACCCACTCTCCAACGGCTTGACAGACGATCTTGGCGAATCCTGAAAAGAAAACAAACAACAGCGATACAAAATATATTACACATCTTAGAAGGCAGAACTCTATCCCACTCTCAATAGAGCTCTATCCTCTAAATCTAAAACTTCTTTTTTTTTTCTTAAAATGACTTATTGTTTTTTTGTTTAAAACAATAAAACCAACTATGTTTTGTTTTTGCGCCGACCCATGTGACCTAGTCCATACTCTGTTGTCACCCGTTTGTTCAATAGTCTCTGAGACCTTGCGAGTCTTGGGATCAGTCCCTCACATCCCTCACATCCCCCGCAAAGCATGCCGAGGGCCTTGATGTTCCCGGTGGTGTAAAGGATAAACCGCCCCTGTGTCAGCAGGTGGATCCCCGTGTCGGTACTGGGCATCTGCACACTCGTGGGACCCCTCACAGATGGCATCCTGGGTCTTGGAACAGATGATGTGCCCGGAACACGGAACATCTTTTCTTCCAAAACTTTTTCTCTCCACACAGTAAAACACAACTGGCTTCACTCTCCTCCTCTTTTCCTCGTGCAGAAAAATGAAAGAGGCGCAGACTCCTCCCACCGGTTCCTCAGGTTGCACAACTTCGCTGGCTTTTTCCAGGGCTCCTCCCACGCTTACGCACCAACAGTGAATGTCTTTTTGCCTTTCTCAAAATGGCGCAGTCCAAAAAAACTTCCACCCTCTATTCTATAAACTCACAGGTACAGTTCTTTCCGCTGCGAGTAACAGTAACTAACGGTAAATCCCAAGGTTGATGGCTCAATAAACTACAGAGACCGACATTTGAATCTCTTTGGGAATTTTTATTTGCATAAAACTTTGAGCAGAAGACAGTCTCTCAGTTGGGAATAGAGGGTAAGGGTAAAAAAGCTCAGGTACTCTTAGAACTGCTGACACTTGAAATGTCTCTCTTTAGATGATCCAGGGAATAGCCATTCGCAACTGGATATTTCAACTACTGCATAAATCCCTGTTTGTGGATTTAGCAGCCGACAGATGATTTAAGTTTAGCAAAGTCTCTGCCACAGACTTGGTTGTAGAACTTTAAATGAGAAAAGTCTCTGCCACAGACTTGATTGTAGAACTTTAAATTAGCACAGAAACTTAGGTGTAACTGAAGGAAGAAATTAGGAACTTTCTTACAGCACCAGTATCATGCAGCCGGTCCGGCGATACCGTAAGAATGCGGATTTACTTGGTGTCCTTTCAGCTTAGCTTCCAGGCTCTTACCGAGCAGCCAGCCTCGTGCGTGGCCCTCTTCTGAAGAGTCCTCTCCTGGTTGTGTTTTGAGTTGCTGGGACTCTCCAAACCCGAGATGGCACTGGACCACCTTGAAATCCTCCTTCCAGTTACTGTGCCTCGGGCTAGCTGTAAATGCTGTAAAACAGCCAGTTCTGCACGTGAAAAGTTTTGATGGTTCAGTAAATGCTTAACGTTGAACTATAGACAGATATAAAAGACATAAATTCATGTAGTTTTAGTAATCATTAATGCATCAATAAAGGTATTTTAAATGCAATTATTTCTAAATCCATTGTAAGTACCATCATTTGACCTTGGAGAAGGAATGTAGTTTCTATGAGTAGCAAATCACTAGTTTAAGACACAAAGCAACCAATCATTAGGCGTGGTACTTGGTTAAGGGGGCAGGTCATCCAGTAGTGGGGGGTCAATGACTGGCTCCCTCCCTAGTGGTTGCTTTCTAGTAGAAACTGTAGCCGAAACCACATTACGGAGATTAATAGCCTGGTCAAAAGGTACGGGATGGAGGAGTTAATGAGTGCATGCATGAGGTCTGCACTATGCAGAAGGCAGGAGTGAGGTAACAGAGGTACTCTTTGCCCCCCCCCCCACAGACTTAAGTAGTACCCCCTTTGAAACAGAGACATTGATGTGGGGAAGTAGAGGGGCTGTGGGGTAGCTGCAACCTCAGTCGTGCTCAGTTGGCATGACTGCACATTGACCTGTCCCTGTTCCCCACATTTCTTTCCATGGTGTAGGTGGGAAGATTAGGATGCACAGTATCATTTATTTATATTTGTAAAAGGGAAACTATGGTGTGAAGGGAGGAGGGGAATTATGTTGTGATTGGGGGGGGGGGGGATGCAATTATGATGGGGAGATATTCTGTTGTGATGAAGGACTTTCTTGTGATGGGGTTGGGGGATTCTGTTGTGATGGGGAGACTCTGATATGATGGGGAACTCCAAAGGGAAGGGGGGACTATGATGATGGGGAGCAACTTTAATCAGCTTGTTATGGGGGCAGAGGGGAGCCAGGAGGGTCAAGGCCTGCTCTGTGAAAAATGATTGCACAGAGCAGGTAAGTATAAAACATAAGTTTTTTAAAACATAACAACCTGCATGTTCATTCTGGATTAGAAACTCTTAAAATACTGAAGTCTGAGATAGTTGGGCCAATAAACGATTTTTTTTGTTTTTCACAGCATTTTTTTGGCTCACATGTGATGGGCACTTCACATGTGCCAAATACACCAGCCACACACATCAGCCATAACTTTAAGACCACTTTATGAGCGGCTGGATATCAGTATACTATCAAGGTGCCTATGTGAACATTGCCATAAAGTTTTGAGTTTTAGGATGTGGAATACGTCAGCTGAATTAAATGCAAAGTAATGACATTTGATAAATGGGCACACATTACTAACTGAAATTAACCTTGAGATTCTAAGAAGTGACTGTTGTGGTGTGAAGGGGACATCCTGATACTAGATGGCAACGTTGTCACTTTGTTTTTAAGAAAAGTTGAAGTTGGTTAAATTTATTGGTATTGTATTGTAATTTGAGATTTGCTAATGTAGCAGGCATGTTGTAATACAATTTCTCCTTTTGGCCACAAGATGGAGTCAGAGAGCTGCTGACTGGTCCTTGCAGAAAACTGAGAGAGAGAGAGAGAACACTGGAAAAAAGGGGAGTTTGAGGAAGTGCCGAGGGGACAGAAGAGAGGGAAGTACTGAGGTCAAAGAGAAAGTGCTGACATGAGACAGAGGAGAGGAGATTGCTTAAAAGAGAGGGAGATATCAAGCCTCAAAAAGTCTTTTGCTGGGAAACAGTAACACTTAACAGTGAGGAGAGGAGGAGTGTGAGGGGAAGGAACTGAGGTGCCAGTGTGAGGAGAGAGACAAACGCTGACACCAGGGACTGTGTGCCCCAACAGAGGAGGAGGGAGGAGGAGTGTGTGAAGGGAAGGAACTGAGGTGCCAGAGCGAGGAGAGAGACACACGCTGACACCAGGGACTGTGTGCCCCAACAGAGGAGGAGGGATATCCTGAAGCCCAGAAAAAAGAGTCTGTGAGGAGAATAAGGAGAGCGATCTGAAGAGAGAGTGGGGGAGAGAGAGAGAGTGTTTTGAGGTGACAGGTGTGAGGAAAACTGCTGAGACTGAGGAGACCTAGAGAGAGAGAGACTCTGGCAGCATCAGAGGGGGAAGAAGCCAAGCTTTTCCAGAGACTGCCAGGAGAGTGTTGCCTAGAGATGGAAGAGTGAGGACACCCGAGGGGAGCCAGGAGCAGTGACAGCTACGCAGTCCACTACTATTTAGTCCAGGGACCCTACTCAACAGCCCAGCAACACTCAGCTTAGCAAAGATGACCATCGCCTTTTGGGGATCGAGATACCCATCCAGGTATCGGGTCAGCTGCTGCCTGTTCACCTTGCTAGTTTTACTACTGGTCATCTCGATCGGCCATCAGTAAGAGATCCAGTGCCTTACAACATTGCTAGGACCGTCAGGAGCCCAAACAAGCACCTGGGATTATTGTTGTGTCATCGCATAGAGGACTGGTGAGCGGGTGTAAACCCAACATCCTACTGACACTGCATGCAGACACCAATTTCCCTTTTTAGTGTCACAGGATGCTTGTTTGGAGCTGCCATCTCTAGTAGTTTGCCCTTTTATATTGCTACCTGGTGAAACATTCTAGAAGATTACTGCTCCATGCAAGCTTGTTTAAACCTACTCTTAAAACAGGGGCCCCACCGTTTGCTAGCAGAAGACATTAGTATTCTTCACCTCAGGACCTGCAACATTACAGAACTATGCTTACTGTACTTGTGTAACCCTTTTCTTTTTGTTGTGTGTTTGCCTCTCAAAGGTGTTTGCGGCCCTGAAGGAGCTGAGAAGTTGACAAGTCTTCTCTCCTCCCTCTCAGCGCCTGTGTTAATGGCATATAGATTACTGCCCTTTCTATACCCGCAGTTGCTAAATATTGAAGTTTGTCTTTTCTAACGTATTAGTTATTTGTAGCAAGGTTTAACAGTGTTGTAAGTTTCCATAGGCTTTAAACTGTGTTAATATATTAAACGTATTATCACTACTAGGTGTGTGTCTATTTTTGTTGCTAATCCGCAGCCAGGAAAAGGGTATTTACCACATGTGTCCTTAAACATGTTTGCAGTAATTTTATTTAACCAGGTGGGTCAGAGGGGCTGAGGTTGTTCTTGGAGTTGAGGTGCAGAACAGAGAACCCAAAATGTAACCAGCGACTCCTTCGGGGGTGGCTCTAGACTAATAAAGAAATATGTTTTTTTTTAACCATCATTGATCAGTCATTATTAATTAGCCTTTGTGCGGTCTCTCCCACAAATATTTATCGTTTACCATAGCCATTAGAGGCGTACTACCCCCAATCCCCCCCCCCCCCATAGGGGAATGAGCATATTTGTTGCTTACTACTTGTTTAATTTAACTTGTGATAACTTTATGACCACCCATTTAATATTCAGTAGGTCCCCCTTTTGTCACCAAAACATCCCTGACCCATCGGCACCTACATAGCCTTTACTAGACCTCTGAAGATATGCTGCGGTATCTGGCACCGCACCATGAGTAGCAGTTCCTTTAACACCTTCCCACCCAGCCTATAGTACAATGATAGCTGGGCGGGAGCACTGTTCTTCTGGGAATGTGTTATATGACATCCTCCCAGAACTCACCTCACGCACTGCCGCAGGGCACTGCAGTGGCGCACCTCAGCTGCGCAATCTGACACTGGCTGTGTAAGACCCTGCTGCCCTACCATGTGATCGCTGTATCCAATAGCAGCAGATCACATGACAACTGTAATCAATGGATGACTTCCTTTCATGCCATCCATTGTATACAATTGTGTTGCTAGCTGTGATTGGTCTTAGTGATTACATGGTACAGACAGAGCCAATCACAGCCCATCTGTACTATGTGATTAGCTTTGGCCAATCATAGTTTATCACAACAAAAGACACTGAATGAACCAGTTTCATTCAGTAAAAATACTTTCTTATGCTAATGAAATTCATTGGTATAAGCAATCAAAATGTGGGGAAAAAAATCCTGATCACTTCTCCAGAGTAGTACAGTCTTACTATGGTAACACTGTATTGCTCTGGTTACAGTGTGTTAGAAAAAAAATCGTAAAACAAGAAAAAAATGTAATTAAAAAGAAAAAAAATATATTACATTTTTTTTTTTACATACTGTCACCAGTCAGTGTCCCTGATCACATCCATCCAAGTTATATTATATGTACTGCACTGATGACAGCATGTAAAAAAAAAAAATTAGAATTTTTTTATTTTATTTTTATTTTTTCATTTTCCCCCAAAAATCTACAACTTCAAAAAACTCTGTCTCTTACTAAATACTTTGGACTGTCTACTTTCCAAAAAGGGGTAATTTGGAGGTATTTATACTGTCTTGGCATTTTTAGGCCTCAATAAATATAAATCGGGACTGATGAGTTTTCAGATATACTGTATATACCATAGTTCGTGGACTCTATAACTTTCCTACAGTCTAAATAATATACACTGATTTAGGTTATTTTCACCAAAGAAATGTAGCAGAATACATTTGTGACCTAAATTTATCAAGAAAGATTATTTATTTTGCAAAATCTTGTAACATAAACAAAGAAAATTTAAAAATAACTTTTAAAAAAAATGATGGCTTTTTTCATTTATTTAGCAAAAAATAAAAAAACCCAGTGGTAATTAAATACCACCAAAAGAAAGCTTTATTTGTGTGAAAAAAAATGCTAACAATTTTGTATGGGTACAGTGTTGCATGACCACAAAATTTTCATTCAAAGTGTGACAGCACTAGCAAAAAAAATTCACCTCTACAAGGGAATTTCCCACTAGCTTGTGAATCAGGTGAAGCTCTGTTGACGCTCTTCATTCAACAACACTGTTTTTCTTTCCGTTGCATAGAAAAACAGCCCCATTATGTTATATTTGCAGACTACATGTTAACAAGTAGTAGGGTCACATGTTTGGTGAGCATATAGTAAGTCTGGGTTCCACCTTAATCATCTTACAGTATAGCCATAACCATAATAGTATTCAGACGTGTTCCTTTCATTATAAAATTGCACTTCTGACAGTTGTACTTGAAGCACCCTTTAGCTTAGTGTTTTTTTCTGTAGTTTAGGTAAATTGTTTGGCTTGGATGGCAGCCAAGCCTGTGTGTTTGAATCTGAGTCAGGGTGAGTGACCCAGGGAGGCTGGCTCATCAGGCAGCATCTCTGATACCTCCCCTACTTACTGGGACTTTGTAGAAACTTCCAGAAGAATGGGAAGGAGGTTAGGAGGAGCTGTCTGGAGTATTGATGAGGGCCCCAACCAATCCTCAGCCAAATGGGCTAGCAGGAGTCCGGGGGTGACTTCAGGCCTGGGCTTGGGTTCAGGAGAGATCCTCTCATGAAACGGGGAGTGGTCCTGTTCAGTGGCACGGGAGCAGGAGAAGCCAGCAAGCACATCCATGAGGTCTCCAGGGAAAAGACAACTGGGTGGCTGTTTAAGGTGCTGATTTGGGATATGACAGTAATCAGGACACTGCTATGGCGAATGGTGGTGATCAGGAAGCTGCTATGGTGTAATGTGGTAATCAGGACATTGGTATGAGATATGGTGGTAATCAGGATGCTGATATGGGTTATGGTGGTGATCAGCAGGGTGGTATGGGGTATGGCGGTGATCAGGATGCTGGTATGAGATATGATGGTGGTCGGAACGCTGGTATGGTATATGGCGATGATCAGGATGCTTGTATGGGGTATGACTGTGATCAGACTGCTGGTACGGGGTATGGCAGTGATCAGGGTGCTGGCATGTGGTATGATGGTGATCAGGATGCTGGTATGGGGTATGACAGTGGTCAGTGTACTGGTGTGGGATATGGCAGTGATCAGGACACTGGTATGGCAAATTGTGGTGATCAGAACGCTGGTATGGCGTATTGCGGTGATCAGGATGCTGGTATGTTGTGATGGTGATCAGAGGGCTGGTATGTTGTGGTGGTGATCAGGGCACTAGTATGGTGTATGGCGGTGATCAGCACGCTGATATGGCATATGTCAGTGGTGCTGGTATGGTGTGGTGCTGGTATTATTGTGGTAAACAGGGTGCTGTTATGAGGTATGGTGGTGATCAGGGTGCTGGTATGGCGAATGGCAGTGATCATGGTGCTCGTATGGGTTATGACAGTGATCATGATGCTGGCATATGACGGTGATCTGGGCACTGGTAGTGTGGTGATCACTGGCATGGTGTGGTGAATAGGACGATGGTATGGTGTATGGCGTGAACACTGGGGACAATGGGACAGGTGACAGGGACTGGCTACACAATTTATTGTTGTTATACTGGGGACACTGGGGCCAATGATCAGGGACACTGGGGCAAGCTGGCACTGCAGCCTGACGGGGTGCTGTACACTCACAGGCTGCTGCATTGGTTCTCTCTGCTCTCACAGCTGATCTGTGTGAGAGCAGAGAGAACTGATGTTTACTGTACATTCAGTTCCCATTGTGTACTATGTGATTGCTGTGATTGGACACATCAATCACATGGTACAAGATCACATGATCACCCAGACACAGTGATAATGTGATCCACTATGTCCTGGAAACACTTGGATCACCAGGCTCCCAGGTGTTCACTCTGTGAGCCACGCAGGAGCAGCTGATGCAATGTGAGGTACAGGTACGTTAACCCGCATCGGCACTGCTTCCTGTCCCCCTTTCTATAGGCAATGGGTGGACAGGAAGAGGTTAAACACGTTTGTTATGGCACGGGTGGATTTGGAAGTGGATGGAGTCACCATGGATCAGTGGGCATCCCATTATTATTATGATTATACAGGATTTATATAGCGCCAACAGTTTGCACAAAGCTTTACAATATAAAGGGAGACAATACAGCAACAATACAATTCAATACACTAGGGTTTAGGAGGCCCCCTGCTCCTGTGAGCTTACAATCTAATAGGGAAAGGCTGGTGGAACAAAAGGTAATAACTATGAGGGATGAATTGATGGGAGAAATAGAAGACTTGGTCATTAGCTGAAGGCAGGACAGGCTTCCTTAAAGAGATGAGTTTTCAGATATTGCATAAAAGTGGAGAGAGTAGGAGATAGTGGATATGTAAATGGAACAGTGATCACAAATTTTTCTCTAGTTGTGATTTTTTTTTCTATCATCCTGTAAAAAAAAATTTTTTTTTAAATATATAATTAAATAAATAAATATATTAGTTAGCTTTGTGGTAATATGAACTCTGACATTATAAAAGTTAATTATACCTATCCATCAATAATCCAAAGTTGACAGGACAGGATATTATTAATCTTAGAAAAAGTTCATGAAAATAGATTGTGCTGATTTGTAAAGGGCAGGTAAACATTAAACTTAAACAGACGTACATTAGAAAACATATTGTTTTTTGTTTGCCAAGCTTTGATATGAATAGCAGCAGGCATTAACTCTTAAAGCTATGTCAGAACTGAGGCCATAAAGCTCCAAAGTTTGGAAGATTTCCAATTTTTGGAATTTGTATAGTGATTGATTATTGTGACCTCCTAACTCTTAGCTGGAGAGGACCAATCATTGGTACGAAACATATGATGTATTTTGGGTTATGGAAGTATTATTTGGCTTATCAGGGGAACAAGGGTAAATCCTTAAAGTTCAGGATGGGCCAAGGGTCTCATATGCCCTGTACACACGGTCGGACATTCCGAACACAAAATCTTTTCCGACGGATTTTGTCCAAAACTTGTGTTGCATACACACGGTCAGACAAAGTTGTCGGAAAATCCGATAGTTCGGAACGAGGGACTACGTAGAGGCTAGTAGCCAATAGCCTTGGTCTCGTAATTTAATCTGAATTGGAATTACTTGACTGAGTCCAGGATAACTGCTACATATATATTAGTAACAGTAAAAGGTATACATCTTTTGGATATAGTTAAATCCATGTAGCTGTTAATCCTGTTTGATTTGATTATAATCAAACCAATTAAACATTGTAAATATTTTTTACGTGGCCTCTTGGAGTATTGTATCTTTTAGATGCAATGAGGTTTTGCTCCACCCAACTGATGGTGTCTTCTTTTCTGAAGTCAATTTTATATTAGGATCAACATGAAGCATCTATTTATTTTTTTAGAAGGAATCTGCAGAGCATTGCACCCGCACTCAGCAGATCGCGAGTGCAATGCCAGGCTCCTACAAACACTACCTACAGCTTCTGCCTGTGCCTCTGTACAGCTTTCTGTTTGGAGAAAGAGCCCTCGCAGTGGCAGACAGGGCTTGTAGTTAATTTACTCACAGATTTCTGTGAATGAATGATGCGGCTATGTGGGCAGAGCCATGCTGTTTTTAATATGTGATAGATAGTGGGTTATAGTGAGAATATCCCCCAACTGCTGTCATGAGGGGCATGGTGGGGGGGATTGCTGGCAGGTGCTTAGCCTTGTAGGTAAAAATACCCGTGGACCCGATTGCCGCCGGTGTCCAGCAAGCGGGTCACAGAGCTGAAGAACAAGGAGAGGTAAGTGTAAACAAACCTCTCCTTGTGCTTCCTACTGAGGCTGTCACTGATCATCTGTTCCCGGTTATAGGGAAAGACGATCGCAGATGTCAGACGCCAAGCCACGTCCCCCTACATTTAAAAAAACACACACACACTTATTCCCCTACACTGCCCCTAGTGGTTAACCATTTTTACAGTGATCAGTGCATTTTTAATTGCACTGATTGCTGTATTAATGCCAATGGTCCCAAAAATGTGTCAAAATTGTCCGACATGTCCGCCATAATGTCGCAGTCACAATAAAAATCGCTGATCGCTGCCATTACTAAAAAAAAAATTATTAATAAAAATGCCATAAAACTATCCCCTATTTTGTAGACCCTATAACTTTTGCGCAAACCAATCAATATAAGCTTATTGCGAATTTTTTTACCAAAAATATGTAGAAGAATAGGTATCAACCTAAACTGAGGAAAAAAAAATGTTTTTGTATATATTTTTGGGAGATATTTATTATAGCAAAATGTAAAAAATGATGCGTTTTTTTCAAAATTGTTGCTTTTTTTTGTTTATAGCGCAAACCAAAAAAAAAAAACTTCAGGGGTGATCAAATACCACCAAAAGAAAGCTCTATTTGTGGGAAAAAAAGGACGTCAATTTTGTTTCCGAGCCACGTCGCACGACCGCGCAATTGTCAGTTAAATTGACACAGTGCCAAAACGCAAAAAGGGGCTTGGTCCTTTAGCTGTAAAATGGTCTGGGGATTAAGTGGTTAATGGGGACAGAAACAGCAATAAAAAAAACGGATAGGTTATATTCCCTCTCTACCCTATCCAAAGTTTTACCTTTAGTTATACTTTAAAGCCTAACTCCTGGTTTAATGTGACTTTACATAATGTGTTTGGTCCAAGCTGGACCAATCAATCTATTTCCATCACTAATACATGTGTCCACAGGGAATGTTGTATAAAATGTATGTAGCATCAGCTACATATAGTATACAGCGCAGTATTCAGACAGCGGTACCCGGACTTCCTGTCTCATTACGAAAAAAAATCTGGTCAGGCTGAACACCGCTCAGCCATTAACAGGAAGCCTAAAGCCCCGTACACACGAGAGGACTTATGTCCGACAGACTTCCGAAGGAGTTCTGCCGGAGTTCTGCCGGAGTTCCGACAGAGTTCTGACGGACTTTTCGGCTGAGCGGACTTGGCCACACACAATCACACTAAACTCCGACGGATTCGAACGTGATGATGTACGACTGGACTCGAATAAGGAAGTTCATAGCCAGTAGCCAATAGCTGCCCTAGCGTCGGTTTTAGTCCGTCGGAATAGCATACACACGAGCGAATTTTTCGAAGGGACCGGGTCCGGCGGAGTTTGAAGCATGTTCCATATTCTAAAGTCCGTCAGACTTTGGTGAATCAAAAGTCCGTTGCAGGCCACACACGATCGAATAGTCTGACGGAATCAGTCCGTCGGACTTTGGATGTTGAAAAGTCCGCTCGTGTGTACGGGGCTTTATGTTTAATGAATGAGTACAAGGCTTCCTATGATTGACTGAGGTGGAGAGGTGGGCAGATGACGTCACGATCTCTGCCTCAGTCAATCAGAGTAAGCCTTGCTTTCATTCATAAAATACAATGCTTCCTGTGAATGACTGAGTAGCGATCAGCCCGATACAGTTTTGTTCCAGGAACAGCATACAATGTCCTTATCCCACTGCCAGAGCACAGCACTGCGTCATAGGGTTCATTTACTAAAACAGGAGCGTGCAAAATCTAGTGCAGCTGTGTATGGTAGCCAATCAGCTTCTAACTTCAGCTTGTTCAATTAAGCTCTGACAAAAAAAAAAATGGAAGTTGATTGGTTTCTATAAAGAGCTGCACCAGATTTTGCACTGTTTGAAGCTGATTCTAAATATAATTGTAGCGGGGTCTCTTTAAGGACTATAAAACTACTGTTCCCAGAACCCCGCTGGTTCCCAGGATGTTTGGAGTTATGCCCCATGGACTCATGGAGGAGGGCATATAAGGAGAGGGAGAGGCCTAGTTCGTTTTTTTTGGACACCCCCCCCCCTCTCCTAGCAAGAGAAGGTCTGTGCTGAACTGCTGGAGGCACAAGGCCTGAAGCCTGGGCCTTGTGCTCTTTT
Organism: Lithobates pipiens; assembly: GCF_037356315.1. Classification (NCBI taxonomy): domain Eukaryota; kingdom Metazoa; phylum Chordata; class Amphibia; order Anura; family Ranidae; genus Lithobates; species Lithobates pipiens. The sequence continues at coordinate 197,849,552 of NW_027507787.1, forward strand.
CCAAAGAGCCCTCTGCCAGCCTAGCTGCACCTGAGAGACATTTTCTCATCCTTGCTGCAGTACACCAGAAGGATTGAAGACTCGGAGGTCGGTGGATTCCTGTTCCTAGACGAATCGGTGGAGGAAACGGACTTGGACTTGTCCGGGTGGTGAGAGCTGTTTAAAGACAGATACTTTATCTTTATTATTCGTTTGGATTACAAAGTTGTTCTTCAAGTGCACCACCGAAAGATTGCTAGCGAATATTGTTTCACTGGACTTCCATCTAGATCAGTCAGGCCTGACTGCATAGGTAGATAGTGCTGGGTGTTAGTTTACCCATGCGGTGAAGTAGCTGAAAAAGGGCAGCGCTAGAGTTGCATAGCAATACTTTATTGTGCTGATTACTCTGTTTATCTTTATTACTGGTTACTGAGGGACCTGCTTATGTGTTGCAAACCCAATGTTCGATTCATGTTATTCCTTTTATAAAAACAACAAGTAAAGTCAGTATATATACTTTCAAAGATTGTCTATGAGCTTGAGTTATCCACCCACGCACACACACATATTTAGAGTATAAGCGATTTAATGTGTATTGCTAGATACTAACTGTGCCAGAGTGGGTAGAGCAGATTGCCGGGGGGGTTGGCGGAGCTGTGCTCAGGGCCCAAACCAAACTTGCGGCCCTCTTAAGTGAGGGTATCGCTATATAATTGATACAATGCTCCTAGAATCTGTTACTGAAGGAAATAGCTTGGCCCAAACAAACCCTTTAAAGTTATAATAAACCTGGAGATAGGCTTTAAAGGATACATTTATCTTTGCAAAAATAGATAAATAAACGCAAATCCTTTTGCAGGTAAAAAAAATGCATTTATTATTTCTGTTATTAGGATCCTGTACAGCATTGCACCCGCAATCTCAGGCTCCTGCAGACTGTCAGTGTAGCTGTCTGCCCATACCTCATACGGGCAGGCAGCTACTGCATGACAGGAAGCATCAATAAAGTACCTAGAGCGCTCATCAGCGCCTTGGTAGTTCATTGAGAACTACAAGCCGCAATGGCTGACGGTAGTTGTAGTTCTTCCATTCACGGAACTCTGTGAATGAGTGACACGGTTGGATAAGTGGAGCCGCATTTTCTTTTAAATAGTGACAGTAAGTGCAGGGGATGGAGGATGGAGGGGGCAGGGCTGCTGCAACAGTAACATGTTGTTACAGGTGTAACATATAAGGAAAGGTGAACTTATCATTTAAGACATGAGGCAAACTCATTGGAAACTTGAGTGATTGCCCCCCCTTGTGGCCAATCTAGAGATGCTATTTAATAAAATGCACACATCAGAAATTACTTTGGGGAAAATATTGTAATAAACCAAAATACATGCTCAATTCAATTATGTGTAGCACCTTGATGTTTAAGCAGGGCTGCTATTAATTTTAGTTGCCTTGGTCAATTGTTAAGAGATCAATTGATTTACCCCTAATTCTAGATTTGCTGCACCTTTCTCTTTTGTCACTAGGTGGCATTGTAGCTGGTGACATTAGATAAGACAAGGACAGAGCAAAGGCAGATTAGGAATGAATGGGGTGTCTCAGCCAATGGTCAGGGATTTTATTGGATCCCTTGACCTGCTAGGAGAGCATATATTATTTGGGTGGAGTCAGGTGATCAGGTTTCTGTGCCACCTGGACGGCTGTCTGGATGGACGTGTGATATGTTGCCCCGGCTACTAGGCCGTAAGCCTTAGGCTTATCTCGGACTGCTAGGCTCTCTGAGTGTCTATTCAGAAGCAGGAGAGCAGCATAGGGTTGGGACCATGGGCTTGTAGTCAAACCAGAAGTAACGGTTCCACTGGCCGGGGAACCAGTTGTGGTCAGAGGTAAAGGGGAAGCTGTCGCCACCAAGGGACCATCCACCTTGTTACTGGAGACCACTGTGAGTAAGCTGAGGCCAGTATCAGAGTAGACTTCTCACCAGCTGGGGACAGTGAAGAAGTGGGAAAACTTCAGCAAGTGCCCAGTCAGGGACCCAGCGGGACAGCAGAGGTGATGATTGGGGAGCATGAGTGAGTGCCAAGCCAGGGACCTAGCGTGTCAGTGGGGGTGACACTTGAAGAGTATCTGTGAGTGCCAAGCCAGGGACCCAGCCGGGAAGCGGAGGTGACGCTTGAGGAAGTAACTGACTGCTAACAGTGGAAGAGCTCAGGGGATCCAGTGACAATTGGATGTGAAGTCTAATGCGAGAGACTGGGAGCTCATTGAGTGAAGACCCACAGTGAGTGATTGTGGGATAAGCTGAGAACTGTTCGTTTTGCAAATAGTTGGATACAATTAAAGTTAGTAACTTCTACAAGACTGTTGCCATAGAGGACAGCGTCCTACCTATACAGAGATTGTGTCCAAATGGAGGCCTTTACCTGTTGTTGCCTATAGAAGTCTCGGAGTCTACCAATTAACATTGCATTTACCTAAGGATGTCCTGGCCCCAACCTCTCTCCCCCAGTTCTGTTTAAGGGACAATAAATCTCTTTGCATTCAAAAAGTGTCTGGCGCCCACCATTTCATCTTGAATTACACCCACCATGCCTTGTAACCCACTTTACACAGAAGGATGTCAGCTGTCCCTGACTCTGGAGGTCACCATTAGGCCTAAAGGGGCCCGGGACTTTTCTACATATGACATGCTTTGTAGTTTAATAACAGAATAAGGAGAAGGTGTGCACATGCACCAGGTATAATTATAATACATGGATGTGAAAATTAAAGTGGTTGTAAACGCTTACAAACCACTTTGACCTACAGGTAAGCCTAAATTAAGGCTTACCTGTAGGTCCAAGAAATATCTCCTAAACCTGTCTACGGCGCATGCGCCGTAGACAGCGTCACGCAGACGCACTATCGCCATTAGCAGCATGCCGCTGCTAACGCCGATATGCTGTTAGTGGCGGCTCCCGTGAGCATGCGCGGGAGTGACGTCATCGCTACTCTGGCGCTGTGATTGGCCAGAGCAGCGATACCAGGAAGAAGATGGACGCTCCGTACTACAGGGGACAGCAGTGACATCGCTGGCTCCTGTGTCAGGTAAGTGACACATAATGGGCTACTATGCAATACATAGTAGTCCCTTATGCATTACCTTTGCAGGGAGACAAAGAAGAAGAATAAAGACATTGACCGACAGCTAGAAAAGCTGTATTGAACACTAAAATTTTCATAATCCTCTTTAGAGAGGTGTTTTTTTACAGGTCCACAAAGCTTATCACATTGCACATAAGGATAACAATTAACTTAAAAGGTTACAAACAATGTCTTCATTTGAAAACCTGTGAAGTGGAATAATTGTATGGAATAGGACTAATGATCAGATCCTTGATTCAGCAATCTTTATTCTGTATAAATAGAGCCCAGGCAAAATCTAAAGACTGCAGTCCACAACTTTTCTCTGGACTGGCGGCTTATGTACAGTCCACCATGAAGACTGGAAATCTTGCTACACTGATGTTCATAGCTGCTGCCAGTTTACTTGTGGAAGGTATGAAGATTGCTATTTTTTTTAATTAAAACCAGAGCATTATATAGACGCTTATATAGCTGATTATAGTATAGAATACATAACTGAAAAATAGGGATTTTGCCAATTCATTTTAGACATCATTCTGAATGCCTCTGCACTTGCAAACTAAGGGAAATATTATGGTATTATCAAAAAGTACATATTTTGTGTCATTATTGAATATTTTGATAGGGCTGTCATTTTTGTACATGCCTGATGTTCCATGGTTTGATCTGTCAGTTTATAGAGTCTCATTCTATTGACCAACTTTAAAGTGATTCACTTAGCAACGTTGCTATATGCTGATCATACAGCCATTCTTGGGTTTTAATTGAATTGAGCAGAGTGATGAATATGCATTGGAGAGAGGATCAGCAAGCTGTTTATTATTGCGCAGTGCTACTAAGCAAGAGGCACAGCCTGCATATGTAAGTAATGAGCAATCCCAATGCGAGTATCTAGGGTCAGCTCACCCCTGATATTCTGAGTCACTGCTCTCCACTCTAAGCAGACCGAGAACTGAGCAATCTGAGCATTTAATTGCTCAGTTCTCGGGCTTAGAAACTATGTGGGACAGCTTCAGCATCACAGCGATGCTGCAGCATGGAGGTGAGTAAACTCCTCCTTTAAGGTAAACATATAGTTCACTTTAACCTCCCTGGCGGTATGATTATTTCAGATTTTAGGTGCTGAACGTGGTACAATTATTTTGCATGAAAATTTGGCGTTTTATATTGTAGTCCTGTAATTCTTAGGAATAACTTAGGAATAAATCTGTCCAAACCAGAGTCTAGCAGACATCCCGGGTATAATAAAGTTTGAAAAATGAAATCATAAATTATAATATAATAAATAACTATAAATAATTATACCAAATAATAATATAACAATAATAAAAATGATTCAATAATGTAATCAAATCAAAAACACTGAAATTTGCTCAGTTGCAGAATTGTCACTGTCATTACTTTTCAGTATTTGATGACGGATCTCCCCACAAATCGCTATCCCTCAATTCTGCGAGTGATTCTAATTTATTATCGCTGTTTTCTAGCTGGTCTAAAATCTTTTTTTATGTAAAGGGACAGTTTTGGTTGCTATGGACAATCTCCAGTTTCCAGGCATAAAGAACAGTTTTTATAATATAAAACTGCATGCAGGACACTGGGCAGACCACTAGGGACAAAGGGGATGTGAAATGATTACATACAGCAATGTAATCTGTAAGATTACATTATACTGTATGTATACTGTGTGTTTCACTTTTTGAATTTGGCACCGTTCTCCGTCCCCGTGCGTCGCAATGCTCGCAGGGAACAGAGACCGGCTCTGTGATAGATCAAGCGGAGCACGGCTCGCTCGTACAGCGGGGGGGACATCCAGGGGACAAAGTCAGTAACCTCTTCCTGCATTCAGCTATGCGGTCCCGAGTCTGACTCGGGGTTACCGCTTTTAGTATAAAATCTCCAACCTGAGCCAGACTTGGGAATACCGCCAGGGGGGTTAAAAGAAAGGAAATTTTCCCCAGAGATGAGGGAATTGGGTTGCACGTGTATGTGTACACAAAAATGCATTTTTTGGGGGATTTTCCTTATGTACATGATTGGGTTTTGCAAAGTGAAATTTCACCACTTTCACTAAGCTCTAGGACAGATCCCTTTGCACAGTGCAACTTCCCTTGCAAAGTGAACAGTGCCTGTTTTCACTGTTTGCCTGTAGTAAATCACCCTAGTGTTGGTGGCTAGTGGGAAAGTGAAGGGCAATCTTTTCAATAAGGGCACAGACAAATAAAACAAATAATAAAATCACTTTTACATAAAGTTGGGAAAGGTTAAGGTTTAAAAAAAACATAAAAAATAAAATAAAAGATTTTTTTTTGGGTGACATAACAATACATATATTTTTTTTGTTTGTTTCATATTCTAGTAAGTGCTGATGATGGTGACCAGATGTGCCCCCATGAATACTTCAAAAAGCATCCTGAAACCTTTCAAAAGACAATGAAGTTGATAAAAGAAAAGGGAACTTCCTTTGATTTCAGTAAACTTCAAAGCTGCTCAGAAAATCAAAACTGTCCAGAAAATAGGTTATGCTGCAAGTCTCCTTGTGGAATGAAATGTATGAGGGCAGTTACTGGTGAGTGCCAGAGTCCTGGGGTATATCCAAAGTGGATTTCCCATTATAAAAGCTAAATTACACTATTTATTTTACAATGTATACCGTTTCTTCTTATGACTCTAATTTGCATGCTTTTTTATACACTTTTTTTGCCTTTTTACAAGCATTTTCTAGAAAGTGAGAGTACCTACTACATTTACATTTCTGTAAACAACTCTTATATAATAAATAAATAAATATATATAATAACTCAATTTCTTCGGCAAACATTCGAATTTGCAGGGTGCTCGGCAGGATGTTTGCCCACCGAGAACCCTAAAATGCACAATGTTCAGTGAATTCTAAGCGCTCATTGGGAAAAGCTTTGTCCAATCAGGGCACAGTGAATAGCTGTTAAGGAACAGGGCTGGGAAGCTGGCCGTTGCATCCTTAACAACGGATGAGTAATCAGCTGTCAATGAGCTTCCCCGCTGACAGCTGAATGAAAAAAAAACATTGCCGGTAATAAAAAAAGTTTAAAAAAATGGTGTGGGCCCCCCCCCCCAAATCTGTACCGGGCCCCTATCCAAGCATGCAGCCTGGCAGGCCAGAAAAGGGGGGGGGATAAGTGAGTGCCCCATCCCTATCCTTAACCATACCAGGCTACATGCCCCCAACATGAGGGGGGTGCTGTGAGGAGGGGTGGCTCATGTTGATGGGGATGAGGGCCTTTTCCCACAACCCTGGGCTGTGGTTGTGTAGGTCTGTGGGCAGAGGGCTTATCGGAATCTGGAAGCTGCCTTGAACAATGGGGCCCCCAAATCCCACCCCATCCGTATGTGAATGAGTAGGGGTACATTTTACCCCTACTCATTCGCCAAAAAAGTGTCAAAGATAAATAAAAACAGTACACAGATTTTTGTCCTTTATGAAAAAAATAAAAAATCAATGTCCCTCGATATAGACCCATCGTCAATCATGATGCCGACACTACTGCTGGACCCGAAAAAACAAAAATGCTTTGCAAGCAATGAAGGCTTACCACCTACTGCAGGCTTTGCCTTTTGACAGTTCTTAGCCACCTGGCAACATCACCTGGTGGCACCACCCCCTTGTGATGTCACTGACCGTTGCATGCTGGGGGTTTTTATTTGTATTGCAAGGTTTCGGCAATAGCTTGCAGCTATGAAGTACATTTAAATGCATGTTTTTTTCTTTAGAAATGTCAGTTTTGCTGCAGCAGCTTCCATACACTGTACAAATTTGGCACTTTACAGGCAGACCCCCTAGGCACTATATATTTAAAGGAATTTTAAAGGAAAAAAATGTTTTATTACTTTTATTCCTATTACAAGGAATGTAAACATCCCTTGTAATAGGAATATGGCATGATCGGACCTATTTACAGTAGATATGGGGTCAATAAGACCCCACATGTCACCTCTAGGCTCAAAAAAAAATGACCACGGCTTCCCAGCCGAGGCGACACCGTTATTTTGAATGCAGAGGCCGGGCGTGACGTCATAACATCGCGCCCGGCCTCCGAACAATCATAGAGACTCCGGGGGACTAGAATCGCTATGATCATTATCCAGGGGCCGGCGGATCCTGTGTCCGACTCACCCATGGAAGCGGTGAGTCGGTAAAAGCATTGGAGGGTGGCGGGGGGGACGTCCCCTCCCACCGCCCATAAGAACGATCAAGCAGTGATCGTTCTTATGGTGCAGGGAATCGCCGGCTGAAAATGCCGATATCGGAAGGATGTCTGTAGCCTCAGGCATCATTCAGATATAACACCACAAAGCCAACGAAGTCATATGACGTACCTTGGGCGCCAAGTGGTTAAGCAGCATGTAAAGTTGGTGAAGGTAAAGAAAGCTGAGCTCTAGGCAGATATAAAAAAAAGCCACCTTAAAAATCCATTATCCGTTCATACAACATTTAGTCATTTTTATTTTTACTTGCACTCAATACACAAAGCTGTCTTGATATGCACAGGAACATTGAAAAAAGGAAACAATATCAGATAATTAGTATTCTATAGTCTAACAATGTGAGGAGGAGAGAGCAGAGTGATGATCTCATTAGTGTACTGCCACTTCACTGCCAAGTCACAGACAATGGCAGGCTGTTGGCCATGATGACTAGAATAAATGCACCATCATAGGGTGGGTGGATGACTAGAAGGTACTAAAAATGCCACATCTCAAATTAAAAACTACAAGTGACTACAAACATGGAGTTTAGCTGCACCAATATTGGTAAAACTAAATTTATTTATTCAATATCTGTAAAAAAAAGGGGCATATATATAAAAAGTGTATAATGAAATTCACCCTATACCATCACAAACAAGACCCTGTGCACGGAAAGCATGGATGAGGACCACGGCAGGGTAACTTGATGTGTTAAGACTATGGATGAATGGACTCGCTCTACATGTTTCGCAAATTATCGCTTCTTCAGGAGCTTAAAGTGTTAGTTACTTCAACACTTCATATTCCTGATATGTGCCAGCTGTACCATGTACTTGTATGGGAAAGGATCCTGTTCTCATTGTATTACTTCATTCATGTGAAATCCCTGATGAAAAACTGACCAAACTATGCAGGAGAGCACAGCGTGGTCTGTTTCTCAAGCTAGTGTACTCTCCAATGATCAGACTTGTCCTAACATGCCCCCACTGCACAGCCATTTAATGTGAAGCTCAGTGTGCTGCTGTGTCTCCTCCTCCATTTCTTATGCAACTGAGAACAGAGCTCTGTGATCACTTCTAAAAAAGGGAAAAATGGTATTTATAATCATTTAGAATCACTTTAAGATACAAATATTCTAAACAAAATGAAAAAACACATAATTATACCTATATATATATATATATATATATATATATATATATATATATATATATATATATATATACACATACATACATACAGACAAAACAGTACATTGCAATATAGTAAACGTGTAGATATGCATGCGCACATCAAGGTAGGATGGAAGGACGCCAAAGAACACAGCGTAAACCCCCATAGCGACTGTGGGGACCAGACCAATGGTGGAGAGGACAAGTCCCAGGGACAGAACAAGCTGGGTATGGAAAGTATAGCTGTAATGAGATAATCTTAGATAATCTTTTTTAGCGAACTGTTAAGCCCCGTACACACGATCAGAAAATCGTACTAAAAATACAGATTTCAAAGCGATCGTACAATAATCTGACCCTTAGTACAGAGCTTTCGAGAGCCGATCAGGACAGTTCATCCGATATTATTTGATTGGACATGCACAATTTTTTTTTTTCGTACAATGCCAGATCATACGATTTTCATTTAATCAGTATAGTTGTCGTTCAAAAATGCAATATAAATACACCACAACACATGACATCACATCTGAATTTTTATTCTGTCATATGAGAATTTTTTGTGACTTAAGTACACTCTCCAGGTATGATCTAAGATTAGCATGCAAAAAAAAAAAAATAATAATTTGTCCGAAAATCTTATCGTGTGTACCATGCATTAAGGGGAGATTTTTCCCAATGAACACAAATGTATGGAGCACTATTTCCAGTGACTATCAAGCTAATGTACTGTGAGTTTTAGACATAGTCATTATTAGTAGAGGTTTATTGAGCCCAGAAAGCTTTTTCAAGGGTTAAAAAAAGTTTAAAAAGTTAAAAAAGTTTGAAAAAGGCTGCTTTAGGCTGTCCACAGACAGTTTGAATCTTGGCTCATTCGGCAGTAACTGACCAAGGTTCGAACTGTGTATGGGCAGGCTAAATGTACCAAGTTGATCCATCAACTTGGGTACAACCAGCCTTCCGGAATTACTTGCGGTGATCACTAGCACCCCCCTGCCGGGAGAATACAATGTCTCGGCGGGAGGTATTCCCCTGTCAGCACTGTTTGTTTTGAGGGGGATCACGAGCATCATCTATGGCCCACCTTAGAGTGTTACTTGGGCAATAACTTGGGCAGTGTCCAGCATCAGCCAGAGGAATGTCTACAAATGGTAGGCCTGTACAGGTAAATAACATGCATAAAATAGATATAATCAATGGGAAGGTGAAATATGCATTTTGGTTGGAATTAAACTTTAGCAACATATTTTACAAAATAGATGTGGTGGAACTATGAAGGGTAATTTTGTAACCATAAAGTATGTGTCTTGTGTTTTGTCTTCAGAGGAAAATGCAGAGGAGGTACTGGATCTAATACAAAAAGATGTGGAAGTACAAGAATCCTTGGAACCATATGGTAAGAATACACTGCATGTATGAATACTGTGTGTGTGTGTGTGTGTGTGTGTGTGTGTGTGTGTGTGTGTGTGTGTGTGTGTGTGTGTGTGTGTGTGTGTGTGTGTGTGTGTATATATATATATATATATATATGAACAAATTCAATTAATGCAGAGGAAAAGTTGTAAAGGGATCCATATGTGTGGATCTGCATTTTGGCCGACCATAGAAAAATAATTTCTATGGGCAATAACACCATCAATTTTTTGGGAAGTTCACTTTTTTCACAGGGCCATAGAGTTTCTTTGCTGCACGATGTACATAATAAGCACAGTTATATGATGAAAGTAGTCGATAGAAGAGTGAACCGCTAATGATCTACAATCAACTTCCCATGAATGGGCTTGTTGGAAAAATGTACTACAATCAGCAGAGGCAGCCAATCAGCTGCAGCGTTGATCAGTGTATTCTGACCCATTGTCAGAATTCAATAGCACAGCAGGGTAAATTCCCCCAAATCCACCTTGAATGTGAGGATGTGGGAATCAATGGGAAACCAAAAAAACAAAGCCATTTATGGCCAGCTTTTGTCATATAAGGAAAAGATCGGACTATAGGATTGGAAGGGGGAAGTGAGAATTACAGAGATAAGAATGGTCATAAAAACAGTATAATACTGGTCTAAAAACCACTATTCGGTCCATTATCTCTTGGGCCAAACAAAATCATCTTTTGTAGACTAAAGATTTTCCTTTCCTAAATATTTTTAAAATCTCCTTTTAAAAACAAAAATATTCATGTCTTCCATAGAATGGTTTAATTGTGAGAAATAATGTCCCACGGGTGAGTCTATGTTGATTGATTCTCTTTTGCAATTCACCAATGTAACATTCCTGGTTGCACTTGTCACATTGAATTGTTCTCCACATTTCTGGAGGCACAGTTGTATGATCATGTAATATTGAAGGTTTGTTTTCTGTGTGTGACACTTCATAAAGAATTGATGTGACAATTGTTGCAAGGTTTTATTCCCTTGATTTCATGCCTGTAATCAGAATAAAGTTTCTTGCTGATCAGTTTATGGCTGGGATTGGGTGGTTGCACGAAGGCTTGTATTGGGGTTTGTTGGACTTTCATGGTCTCATCTTCTGTTATGATGGACTGCAGCAATTTGATTATCTTTCTTATGCCTTTTAGTTCTGGTACACTTTCTTGTCTTCTAGTTCTGGTACACATTTTTTTTCTCTTTGTATTGTAGGAAATATTCTCTTTGGGTTTTAAAGGCAGCATTTATGCTTTTACTGATTGTTTGCTGTAAGATTTCTTATGGTAGCATTCTTATAATACTCTGAACTGTTTACTTTTGTATTCTGGGTCAGATCACATGTAGTGGTGTCTAATAGCCCGGCTGTGTATGATGGCTCATTTGGTGCGTTGGGGTGGAAGCCGGAACCATGCAGATTGCATTAGGCTGGATTCACACCTATGCAGTTTTAGTGCTTTTTGCATTTTGCAGATTTACACTACAGTCCATCTACCATGGTTTCCTATGGAATGCGTTCTGTAGTGCAAATCTGCACAAAAAATGCATAGATGTGAATCCAGCCTTAGTCCAGTGTTTCTTAACTCCAGTCCTCAATGCACACCAACAGGTCCTGTTTTCAGGCTTCTCATTATTTTGCAGAGGTGATTTATTTGATAAGTTTCACTGCCTTAGTAATTAACACAGCCGATTCATCTGAAGGAAATACTGAAAACATGACCCGTTAGGCCCCTTTCACACGGACGATCCGTTCAGGTCCGCCTGTCAGTTTTTCAGGCGGACCTGAACGGATGCTCCATAGAGGTCTATGGAGCGTCGGATGTCAGCGGTGACAAGTCCGTTGACATCCGACCCGCTCCGATCCAAAAAAGTGTGACGGAGGAAAAAGCTATTTTTCCATCCGTCATCGGATCGGGTGATGATGGACACTGCGGTCCGTCGTCACCCGATCTCCCATAGGAGAGCAAGCGGATATCCACGGGGGGATCAGCACTGATCCACGGGGGGATCAGCACCCGTGTGAAAGGATCCTTAGTGCGCCTTGAGGACTGGAATTGAGAAACATTGCATTAGTCGATGGGTTTTCTGTATATTTTGGGCTGCAGTTTGTCATCCCTGATGGAAACTGTGTTGATTGATGGGTGAAATGTATTTAGTAATCTCCCTCTCTGCTGTCCATATGCTGAAAATATTGCCCTTCGGTAAGGAATGTGTCTACAATCTTCTTAACGTAGAATACCAGGCTAAACCTAACTAGTCTAGCCTAGTCTAACTCACCCAACAATACCTATGCTGACTAATTTGTGAAAGAAAGATATAGTGTATTCATTTATTTTCAGCCTGCAGCAGTCCAGGCATGAGATTTGGCTCCTCTGTGTCAGCCAGCATAGGCTGCAGCAGAGATGAGGGAGTGCTGACAATTGATAGGAAATGAAAGCCCATGGGTAGCTTGGAAGGAAGATAACATTGTTTGTGTTTTCAGTTCAGTGTGTTCTAAATGCAGGAAGTGCATATTCCTTTCCTTACTGTATAACTTCCAGACTTGTATCTACTAACAGATGTTACAAAAAATTCCAACCCAGTCAGTCATGTATGCTTTTCTTCATCTAGCATTTATAATATTTGATTAGGTAAGTTTTCATTTAATCTGTAATGTATTCATTAACGTTACATTATGCCAACTAGGTTATTGAACATTTGTAAAAGCAAATCGTTTAAGAGGTGTAAAAAATACAAGAATATGGTCATATTACTTTTTAATGGTTTTGTTTCACCAGTGGAGACTGAAGATGACAAGAAATTTGGGATGTGTCCCGAAAATTATCTCAGAACACACCCAGAGTTTAAAGAAAAAATGAACAATGAACTCTTCAAAAAACACAAGCACCACCAACATGATGGCCAGTGTGATGGCAAAGATTGTTCTGAAAAGCACAAAGATAAATATCAAAAGCATTTTAACAGATTTACTGCCAAGGCTGACTGTAGCGTGGATGGAGACTGTTCTGATCAAATGAGGTGCTGCAGGACCATATGTGGGAAGAAGTGCATGAAACCAGTGTTCAGTAAGTATTTAGTAGAAATTGATGGCTAAAACAAATGTGGCTAAAAATGGCTTTTCTAAAAGGGGCGTATTCAAAAATCGCAGTTCTGGATTTGGGAGTAGGTCACACAGTAACACAAAACCAGCTTATGTGACTGGGGATTCCACTCCCACGTGAAGTGTAAATGACTGTTACCAGTACAGGCCAAAAATGCATACCATTAAGCTTGGTATGCTGCAGTAGAGGTCAGCTTATTTGATGGTGCTTCTGTAATTGATGTATTTGATGTACTGTAGAGCAGGTGGCTTTACCAATCATTATTGCCTGTCCCCAACCCTATCCCCTCAACATACAGGACTGGCTTGAGAAAATAAGCCCATGTGGTTTGTCATTAGGGGCGGACTGACAAGTCATGGGGACCCTGGGCAATAGGAGATTATGGGGCCCTCAGGCAATCAGAGATTATGGTGCCACACAGTATACAATCACACAGTATACACAGACATGTTTCTATTGGCTAAGAAGGTACTGGAGAGGTGGGGCAGCTATAATCTTTGAATTTTTAGACCAAAAGGATGTTGGTCAGGGCCATTTTTAAGGCAGGGCAAAAGGGGCAGCTGCCCTGGGCCCTGTCTTTGTTGTGGGGCCCAAAGCAGCTGCCTCATACTTGCCAACTATCCCAGTTTAAATTCCCTTGCCCCTTGACGTTTTAGTCCCATACTGTGTCATGATATCTCAGTGTGAAGTGCTGCTACTAATGCTGCCCAGCTCTGCTCTATTGTTTTGTACAAATGACTCACCTGCAGACTCTGTGTTTACATGTGAATAACCGACAATCATATGTAAATAGCGGCATCCGGCGGCATAGATATGTAAATAAAGGCGGCATTCATATGAATATCATGCCCCCTACAGTAAGGAGATGATGTGCTATAATCTCTAGCAACCAATTAGTGAGCAGTATTACTGTACAGTAATCTCTAGCAAACAATCAACAAGCAGAAAGTGTGCTGTAACCTCTAGCAACTAATCAGTGAGCCGTAATGTGTGCTGTAACCTCTAGGAACCAGTCAGTAAGCGGTAATGATACACTGTAACCTCTGGCAACCAATTGCAACCGCTGCCTGATCTGACACAGGAAACCTATTTCTAAGTCTAGCTGCTATTTATTGTATGTCTTAGAGCAGGTGGAGAGCAAAATTGTATTTTGGGGGGGCCCAAGAAAACATTTGCCCAGGGTCCAATCAATATTAAAGATGGCCCTGATGTTGGTAAGGGGCATTTCATAGACAGATGTAAAAAAAAAAAAAGTTGGCAAATGGTCAGTCCGCCCCTGTTTGTCATCATGTTGTCACAGAAGATTTGTGGTAACTGCTGAAATAAAAAATACCAGGGTGCAAAGCATTAAAGTAGAACTATAGGCAAAACTTTTTTTTTTTTTTTAATTTTGGATAGTCAGATTTTTTTTTTTCCCGTTGCAGAGATTTCCCTTTACTTCCTGTCCCATAGCCAAACAGGATGTGAGAGGAAATCCCTGCAAATTAGGGGAATTCCTTTGGGACCCCCAGGCCACCAGAACTAGTGTCTCAATTGGAAGATTTCCCCTCTTATACTTTTCTGGGGCCAACCCAAAATTTTAGATTTTCTTTTACTTTCACTTTCAGTGACAATGGTAAACGAGACAAATAGGGTGAATCTCCTTGACAGGTGTTCTAATTCCTCTCCACTCTATTCAAAACGTAGTTTCTGCCTTTAATTATACTTTAATATCACATGTAATGCAGCATCACCCCATATGTGTTCCACTGGCACAGTACCTACTAAAACTACTTCAATCTGTCCCATCTTCTCTGCTATGCCCTACATTAGTACAACATTTGCTGTCTTTGTACATAGAAAAAATGTCATCTTACGATACTCTTCATAGGTTATTTTACAGCACTGCCCTCATAACCACAGATATCTATCAACACACAATTTAAAGTGGTTCTAAAGGAAAAAGGAAACAATTGCATTAAAGCAGAGTTCTGCACCCCCCACCCCAACACCACCAGAAATAAAACAAAAGTCATCAGCTACAGATACTTACTCTCGGGAAGTGGGGACAGGTACCTGTCAAAAGCAGATACCCACTCCCTCCCTCCCTGAAAGGGGGCAAATGTAGCACCAGAGGGGGAGAGGAGTCAAATAAGCAGAACTTTTACTTTTGGGTGGAACTCCGCTTTAAGGTAAAAAACCTTTTAAAGGTGGCTTCTCAGCCCCTCCAAATACTCACCTAAACCAGATCTTGGTCCAGCACAGTGCACGTCTGCAGCAGCTCTTCTCCCCTCTCCTCCTCCTCACAGACTTGGCTGAGAGCAGTGGGAGCCATTGGCTCCTACTGCTGTCAATCAAAACCTATGAGCAGAAAGCTGTGCGTGAAGCTGAGCCAGGCTGTGTGTCTGAATAGACTCAAACAGCCCAGCTTGGGATCAAACCATGCACGAGTGCCCACCATGGAAAGCAGCTTCCTATGGGGCACTCACAGTGGGGGAGGAGCCAGAAGCACCGGTGGGAACCCAAGAAGGGGGTCATCTGGGCTGCTTAGTGCACAGAGCAGGTAAGTATGACAGTTCAAGCTTTACAATCACTTTAATTAACCTCATGTAATAATAAATAAGGAATTTCCTAGACCTTTATGGACACCTTGCATTTAGGGATGTATTTATAAAAACATTTACCCAGTGAAAGTGCATGTGCATTCATTCTGTGTATATACTGTATATATGTATATGGGATTTCTTTGTATTTTACTGTATCAGCCCTGGTTCTATGTAAAATATCTGCTGTTTTCTTCAATATAGGGTCAATTTATAAAACATGTAATGCATATCATACACATTTGTACAGGCTGCATGAATTTTGGCCGTAATTTATATAATGGATGTATTTCTATAATTGTCAGCTTCATCTAGTGGTCAAAATCAATATGGTTTTCCTAAATACCTAATTTTGGCCACCAGATAGAGCTGACTATCATAAAAATGAATCTATTTCAGAAATGTCCACCAAAATTCAAGCAACCTACATGAATAAGTGTGACGTTCATCCAACAAATGTTTTATAAATAGACCTGTATGTGTGGAAATTTTCCTTCAACTTGGCTTTAATGCTATGTTAAAGGAGACTAAACACACAATGCAAATATTAAATAGTAACTCCACTTTTGCCGTGAAACAAGCATTCACCTCTGAGTGAACAATGTGCAAGGCTTTTAACAAATTGTGTTGCAGATTCCTACCTGTTTTGGCTCTGAAGAAGTTGTTTTAGGTATATGTACAGTGTAAATGTGAGCGACTTTTTTTTATTTTTGACCAGTGGATGCATTTGCATGGATCTAATTAAGAAAGTGGCAGGGCCTGCATTCCTTTAGAAGTGATTAATCCTTTGGGAGTATCTCACCAAAACGTATTTTTTAATGCAAAATCTGATTTGTATCCTAGTGCAGACTTGTTTGAAAAAAAGTGAGCCAATCACACATTTATGGGGGCATTCCATACCCCGGCTGTGTATGGAGTGCCTCCAGGTTGCCATATTGCATTGAATTTTACAGTAAATTACAGGAAAGGTTATTTTTAATAACATTCAATATGGCCTCTGTAGCAATTGTATATGCGATAATATATATATTTTTTTCTTACAATTTTTTTTCCCATAAAGTGGAGTTGCCATTTACCTAAAAGCTAGATTTTGTTTGACATTTGGCAGATCAATGGTTGCACCACATAGCTGTGGGCAAATACTGCTGGTATTACTATACTATTACTAATAATATTATCTCTATATCATAGTCCCTGTTTGACAAAGTCCTAAATATTACAAATCCTCCTAGAATGGTAAAAGGGCAGTTCCCTATAAATCTTAACCAACTGCTGCCAATCAGCTACTGGGTGAATGAAGACTGCTGCATGCATCTGCTACCACTTTTTTCTAAACCCATAATCCAGAGTTCCATCAAAAGTTGTAAAAATAAACACAAAATATCTTCTTTCATAATAGCTTGTTACAGTGTTCCTGTTGTAAAAGTGCATTTTATTTGTATTCTGAGCAGATATAGTAAGAAATGGACTTGTTTCTTTGAATTTTTCAGCTGAAGAAGATTATAAGAAGTCAATGTTTGGAGATAATTACGAGAACAAGCAGAAACGAGAACTATTAACACAAGAAGAAGGACCTGACAGTTCTCCTGGAGAGGAACTGGATCATGATCGCAGCCAATGTAAACATGGCAAATGCCGTAGGAAAAGTCAGGGCCATAATAGGGACAACCAAGAAGAATCTGAGGAAGGAGATGAACATGGTAGGGGCCATGGGAAAGGAAGCGAACATGGCAGGGGCCGTGGGAAAGGAAGCGAACATGGCAAAGGACCCAAGCATGGCAAGGGCTGCAACAAAGGAAAAGAGCATGGCAAGGGCAAAGGGAAAGGGTTACAAGAGGGTAGAGGATCTAAGCATGGCAAGTGCAATGAAAAAGGATGTAAGCATGGCAAGGGTCATGGTAAAGGACTAGAGAATGATGACGACGACTCAGAAAGCCATGAAAATAAAGGCCAGGTTGACGAGGGCGCTGAAAACATAAGAGAAAAACGGCTTGCTAAATTTAGACCAGATGAACAAGACAATGGAGACAATGGAGATGACCATGGACCACCAAATGCAGAGGGAAAAGGAAAAGGTAAAGGCAAAAAAAAGGGCAAAGGGAAAAAGAATAAACATGGGAAAGGCAAAGGAAAAGGCAAAGGAAAAGGCAGAGGAAATAAAGAAGATGAAGAGTAATATTAATCTGATGAATAATATTTGTCCTAAAGACATATAGCACAGGCTACAATTTAGTTATATGTAGAAAAAAAAATGCAAGCATTAAAATTTTTTAAGCATCAAAGTTTGTCCTTTTATTGCTTATTATATAACCACCAACAATAACATGTTCAGCATTGATAAATTGTATATATGCCATATCTGTTTCTTATAGATTAGTTTGCATTATAAGTGAAACTAAACTCCAGACTTTCTACGCAACACAACCAAAGAGCAGCAGCAGTGTGAATTAGAAGGATGGCTAAACAGAGTTATGGTAATTTAGGCAGGTAAAAAGAGTTCTTGTTGGTTTACTTTTAGCTGCAACTTGCACAATGAAGATCACAGTCCATGTTATAACTCCTGACTGCTAATTTTTAATGAGAAGAGGCTCACTGGTGGAACTGTATATGCATAATAGCAAGTGTGTTGTTCAAAATACAAAGGCGCAGGGTGTTTAACAGGCTTGCATAGGTCCAATTAGGGAATACTTTTTCTTCAAGACGCTGCATCCAATATCAAGCAGAAACTAATAGACATTGCCTTTGCATGTTTATTGCTTGAAGTTCTCTTTTGAACAATTTACCCATATTAAAAAGAAAGTTCCACATAGACATACTGTAAAATACCTGCTATTCAAAACATTTTGTAGTTTAGAGTTACTAAAATTACCTTTCCATTACACTCAACAGCCACTATAATAAACAATTATTTTGAGAAAAAAGAGGTACTAAACCCAAAGCACAAATCTAATATAATGGAGCTTTTACCAATCCTTATATTTGGTGGCTGCATTCATTTTCTTTGCAAAGAAAAAAGTCCGATCGGATTATGTTGTCGGAAAATCTGATCATGTGAGGGCTCTATCGGGCTTTTCTGTCTTAATTTCTGATGCAAAAAGTTTGAGGGCTGGATCTAAAATTTTCCCACAACAAAATCCGATCAGACTTTTTCCGCTCGTGTGTAGAGAATTCCGACGCACAAAGTGCCATGCATGCTCAGAAAAAATTTGGAGACGAAAGCTATTGGCTACCGGCCTCTACGTAGTCCCGTTGTACGTTTTGTACGTCACCTCGTTCCCGAATGATCGGATTTTCCAACAACTTTGTCCGACCATGTGTATGCAACACAAGTTTCAGCTAAATTCCGTCGGAAAAAATCTGACGGATTTTGTGGTCGGAATGTCCGACCGTGTGTATGGGGCATAATGCCCTGTACACATGGTCGGACATTTTCGACGACAAAATCCGTCTGATTTTTTCAGACGGATTTTGGCCCAAACTTGTCTTGCATACACACAGTCGCACAAAGTTGACGGAAAATCTGATCGTTCAGAACGAGGTGACGTAAACCACGTACAACAGGACTAAAAGAGGGCAGTAGCCAATAGCTTTTGTCTCGTAATATATTCTGATTATTTGGTGGCTGCATTCATTTCCTTTGTAATGCTCCATACACACGGTCAGAATTTCCGATCGGATTATGTTGTCGGAAAATCTGATCGTGTGAAGGCTCTATCGGACTTTATCCGTTGGAATTTCTGATGTAAAAAGTTTTTAGGGTCGGATCTAAAATTTTCCGACAACAAAATCTGATCGGACTTTTTCTTTTTCCACTCATGTGTAGAGAATTCTGACACACAAAGTGCCATGCATGCTCAGAAAAAATTTGGAGATGAAAGCTATTGGCTACCGGCCTCTGCGTAGTCCCGTTGTACATTTTGTACGTCACCTCGTTCCGAATGATCGGATTTTCCAACAACTTTGTCCGACCATGTGTATGCAAAACACAAGTTTCAGCCAAAATCCGTCTGAAAAATTCGGACGGATTTTGTGGTCGGAATGTGCGTATGGGGCATAATGCAGATTTTTTTCAGACGGATTTTGGCCCAAACTTGTCTTGCATACACACAGTCGCACAAAGTTGACGGAAAATCTTATTGTTCAGAACGAGGTGACGTAAACCACGTACGACAGGACTAAAAGAGGGCAGTAGCCAATAGCTTTCGTCTCATAATATATTCCATACCAGGTGAAAAGAAAAAAAGAAAACTAATACAATCACTATATTTACAGTATTCATACACCTTCAATTTCTCAACATTTTGCCATGTTATGTTAATCTTATTGGGATTTTATATGATAGACCAACACAAAGTGGCACATAATTGTGAAGTGGAAGGAAAATGATAAATGATTTTCATTTTTTTTTTTTTTTTACAAATAAATATGTGAAAAGTGTGGCTGACATTTGTATTCAGCCCCCCTAAGTCAATACCTTGTAGAACCACCTTTTGCTGTAATTATAACTGCAAGTCTTTTTGGGTATGTCTCTACCAACTTTGCAAATGTAGAAAGTGAAAATTTTGCCCATTCTTCTTTACAAAATAGCTCAAGCTCTGTCAGATTAGATGAGTCTATGAACATCAATTTTAAAGTCTTGCTACAGACTCTCAATTGGATTAAGGTCTGGACTTTGACTGGGCCATTCTAACACATGAATATGCTTTTATCTAAACTATTGCATTGTAGCCCTGGAAGGTGGAAGGTGAATCTTTGCCCCATTCTCAAGTCTTTTGCAGACTCTAACAGGTTTTCTTCTAAGATTGCCCTGTATTTGGACCAGCCATCTTCCCATCAACTCTGACCAGCTTCCCTGTCCCTGCTGAAGAAAGGCATCCCCACAACATGAGGCTGGCACCACCATGTTTCACGGTGGGGATGGTGTGTTCAGGGTGATGTGCAGTGATAGTTTTCTGCCACACATAGCACTTTGCTTTTAGGCCACACCTTTTTCCATATGTTTGCTGTGTCCTCCACATGGCTTCACGCAAAATGCAAATGGGATTTCTTATGGCTTTCTTTCACCAATGGCTTTCTTCTTGTCATTCTTCCATTAAGGCCAGATTTGTGTAGTGCACGGCTCATAGTTGTCCGGTGGACAGATCCTCCCATCTGAGCTGTGGATGCAGCTCTTCCATAGTTATCATGGGCCTTTAGGCTGCTTCTCTGATTTTCTCCTTGCCTGGCCTGTGAGTTTAGGTGGACGGCCACGTCTTGGTAGGTTTTCAGTTGTGCCATACTCTTTCCATTTTTCAGATGGATTGAACAGTGCTCAGTGGGATGTTTAAAGCTTGGAATATTTTTTTAACCCTGCTTTAAACTTTCACAACTTTGGTGTGTTCCTTGGCCTTCATGATGCTGTTTGTTCACTGAGATTCTCTAACAAACCTCTGATGGCTTCACAGAACAGCTGTATTTATACTTGTATTAAATTACACACAGGTGGACTCTATTTACTAATTAGGTGACTTCTGAAGGCAATTGGTTCCACTAGATTTTAGTTAGGGGTATCAGAGTGTAGAGGACTGAATACAAATGCACCCCACACTTCAGATATTTATTTATAAAAAATTCGGAAAACCATTTATCATTTTCCTTCCACTTCACAATTATGTGCCACTTTGTTTGGTCTATCACACAAAATTTAAATAAAATACATTTATGTTTTTGGTTGTAACATGACAAAATGTAGAAAATTTCAAGGGGTATGAATACATTTTCAAGGCACTGTGAGGGTCAGTAAGCTACAATGAATATATTTTTAATTTTTGGTTTAATACTTCTTTAAATGTAGCAGTAGGACAACCAGGTGGCATTCCCTATGGTCCTAGAAATCTCAAGCAATGGCAGTGAGATGGGCTCACTGGTTTTCCCAGAAGTCTGAATTGAGATACAAGTCACATTTAAAGCATCTCTGCAATAAGTTTGATTTTAGTAGAGATACTCTTTTGGTTTTGGCTTCTTCAAAAGATGTGCAAACTCTGCAGCTTTTCTCAACACTGACTTTCTTCAGGTGGTAATAATGAAGGCCGGTCCTTACTTTTAGAAAGGACATGATGAAATAAACAGCATTTTCAGAACACTAAACACTCTCACCCAGATAGCAAGGATAACTTGCTACAAATTAGTGGCTGTGTTGAATTGTAAATCGGTTGTAAATTTTCACTGGCGAGTTGTACGCTTGCAGAGCACTTGAAGGACGAAGTTCTAGTTGACACTTTTCCAGTTTGTATCAAATTTGCATGGCAAGTCTCTAGCAAGAGCAAAGTTGCAATGGTGAGTCTACAGCAAGGGCTCTGCAAGTCTACAGCATATAAATTCATCCACAGTGACCCCTGTGGTGGGAGGGCTATAGCACAACACAACTAAACCAGAACTTGCAGCAGACTTTCAGAATGTTTGCAAAGAAAGTTGATCTGGAATCAGGCAATGCAGACTTGCTGCAATTGTGCAACAAACTTGTGGCATTAGCAGGGCTGGTGCAAAGATTTTTGACACACTAGGAGAAACCTCCTTTTGATGCCCCCCTTGGTTCCACCCGTTTGCCCTGCCCATGTATTCCCCACCTTTTTAATGAAGCGCCCATCAAATGCAGCCTCACCAGTGGCCATCAATGCAGCCTCACTAGCGCCCATCAAATGCAGTCTCACCAGCGCCCATCAAATTCAGCCTCACCAGCGCCCATCAATGCAGTCTCACCAGCGCCCATCAATGCAGTCTCACCAGCGCCCATCAAATGCAGCCTCACCAGCGTCCATCAAATGCAGCCTCACCAGCGTCCATCAAATGCAGCCTCACCAGCGTCCATCAAATGCAGCCTCACCAGCATCCATCAAATGCAGCCTCACCAGCGCCCATCAATGCAGCCTCACCAGTGTCCATCAAATGAAGCCTCACCAGCACCCATCAAATGCAGCCTACCAGTGCCCATCAATGAATGTTTGCTTGCTTCCATTCATTCAGGAGTCGGGACACGGACACAGACACAGTCCTCCGCCAGTGTTTTGCCTCTGACACTATGTGTGAATGGAGCGGCTGCCTGCTGAGACATAGTTGCTTGCTGCAGAGAGAAGAGAGTAGGAACACCAGTGACCAGGCGCCCTAGGCAGCTGCCTAGTTTGCCTATTGGTAGCACCGGCCCTGGGCTTAAGCTTAGCAAGTCATTGTCAAACTTGCAGCACAATTGCTTGCTATCTGGGCAGTAATCAGCAGCCAGTAACAGACCTTGCCAGAAACACCCCCTCTCCTTCTCTAATATAAAAAGTCTGTATTGTTGTTTTACTGAATAAACTGTTGCAGCTCTGCATTGAAACCAATCAGCTTCCAGTTTTTTTTTTTTTGTCAAAGCTTAATTGAATTGAACAAGCTGAAGTTGGAAGCTGATTTGCTACAATACACAGCTGCACCAGATTTTGCACTCTCCAGTTTTAGTAAATCAACCCCTGTGTGAGGACATTTTTGCTGAGGGGTGTGGCTATTATTCAGCTCTGAAAGCACAGAGCACTGCATTATGCGGCTGAAGTCCTTATTGTTACTGAAAGAAAAAATATATTTTAAGACATTTCCAAACAAATATCAGTCACAAATCATAACAAGCAAAGGTACAGGACTACAAAGAATTAAAAAGTTGTAAGACACTTCAGTTAAGCTTTAAGCAATGATGCAGCAGAAGCACAGTTGTCATGAACCTTATGTAGTAACTCTAACAACCTATTACTGTCCCCCCCCCCCCCCCCCCATCAAATCATTCTCTGCAGCTATTACCTTTTGTACCACCACCCCCTCCCTTTAGAATGTAAGCTCTACGTGCAGGGCCCTCCTGTATCTTTTGTATTGTACTGTAATTGTGTTGTCCCCCCTATACATTGTAAAGCGCTGCGTAAACTGTTGGCGCTATAAAAATCGTGAATAATAATAATAATAATAATTACTGGGTACCGGATGTAACCTTAAGGCTGCTTTCACACTCGGGCTTTGTGGAGGTCTTCAGCCACTAGCGGGAAACTTTTAACCCCCGCTGGCGCCCGAACAAAGGGTTAAAATGACACGCAAAACGCCACTGCAGCCGTGGGTGCTTTGCCGGCGCTTTAGCGGCGATGCCCATTCATTTCAATGGGCAAGGGTGCTTTAGGAACAGTGTATACACCGATCCTTCACCGCTCCAAAGATGCTGCTTGCAGGAGTTTTTTTTAATGTCCTGCCAGTGCATCACCTCAGTGTGGAATCACTCAGGCTTTCCCACTGAGAATGCAGGGAAGCAGTTTTTCAAGCGCTTTACAGGCGCGCTATATCCAGTGTGAAAGTGGTCTAAGAAGAAAAATACAACAAAGCACTGATTTAATTATTGCTGTTTTTAATACTGTCAATTATCAAGGTTACATCTTTTTTAAAACTGTTCTCCTTGTCAGAGCACTTTTCCCATGAAAGTAAGGGAAACAGAAAATGAAAAAAATTACTTTATGTTAAATAGCGAGTCATGTTCTTTTCACATATCCATTTGTTGGGGTTATAGCAGCTTTCAGCTGACATGTCTCTTCCAAAGGTGGCACACTTGTGTTCATTGGATGTAATGGATCTAGATAAAAGTGAGTAAAATACAGGATAGGCATGAACCACATTCAACAGTTAACAATGAAAAAAAGCAACCCTTTCACAAAAACTCCTAAAAAAATATGTTACCAGTGAAAGAATTTAACCACTTCAATACAGGGCACTTTCGCCCCCTTCCTTCCCAGCCCAATTTTCAGCTTTCATCGCTCTTGCACTTTCAATGACAATTGCGCGATCATGTTACACTGTACCCAAATGAAATTTGTATCCGTTTTTGGTAAAAAAAATTCCATTAAGTGTATAATAATTGGTTTGTGTGATCACGGACATATGTACGCAAATGATCATGTACATATGTGTGCAGGTGATCACGTACATATGTGTGCAGATAATCATTGGAACATGTGATTTTAGTGGGACATATGTGGGGGACATGTGTTTTTTTATTTGGGGACATGTCTTTTTATTTTTTGGGGACATGTGTGTTTTGGGGACATGTGTGGTGACGTGTATTGTGGTGACATGTGTGTTTACACTGTATGTTTATACTAGACTAGTGATCAGTGAGTAAAGAGCTGTAAAAACAGATCATACTCACTGATCACCAGCCGGCTACAGCAATCTGCTCTCCTCTCCTCAGCGACGACTCCCGTGTGAGGAGAGGAGAGCCGATTGCCTAGCAACTGGCTGTTTGTTTACATCACATGACGGCCGTGATTGAACACGGCCGTCATGTGATCAGGAGGGCCAATCACAGAGCCCTCCTGCCGATCCGAGATGTGCCGTGTCTGGGTGACAAGAAGCGCATCGGGATCGCGCCGCTGCATGGGCCCGCGCGCGATCGCCCTCCTTCTGAAGGACGTTCCTGAACGTCCATTCAGAAGTAGGTGGCTCCCACCTGGCCGTATATGTACATTGGCCGGGTAGCAAGTGGTTAATAAATACTATTTTCCAGCCCCCACACCCTGAAGGTCATTCCATTCAAGAGGGTCTGTCCACCAAAGTCTTCTTCTGAAAGGGACACACTCTGGAGTTTTAGCCCTTGTACACACGGTCGGAGATTCCGACGGAATGTGTCCGATCGGAGCGTTTTGTCTGATATTCCGACTGTGTGTGGTCTGCATCGGACTGTTTCCGTTGGAATATCCGTCGGACCAAATTTTCCAACTTGCCGGAAATATTTTTCGACAAAATGCTCCGATCGGACATACTCCGATCATGTGTAGAGAATTCCGATCAGACAAAGTGCCACGCATGCTCAGATCAAATTCCTACATCAAAGCTATTGGCTAGTAGCCTGAACATAGTCCCGTTGTAACGAAATAACAGCATCACGTTCTAAACGATCGGATTTTCCGACAACTTCATCCGACCATGTGTATGCAACAGTTTCGGACAAAATCTGTCAGACAAAATCCGACGGATTTGGTTGTCGGAATCTCCGACCGTGTGTACAAGGGCTTACTGTCCTAATCCCCAGCAGCACTTATTGGTTCCTCCAGCTGATCTCCATGCCACTATTGTGCTCTGTAATGATATGAAGGTCAAAGGGAGGAACCAGTGAGCACTGCAGATTGACACTCGTACAGAAGTGTTGGTTTAAAAAGAAGACTTTGAGTGACGATTCCTCCAGAATAGAGCCTCTTTTGATGGCACAAGCAGTGGGAAGGGTAAGTATTGACTATCCTTTTCAATATGGATTTTGTGGTGCCTTTATCAGGACAGGGTTGCTTTAAATGTCTAAATATTTGTTGCCATTACTGTCAACTCTTGCATTTATCCATAGTTACATTTCCATGCAAGTAAGTGCAATGTATCTGGATATTTTCACCGAGTGCTCTGTATCTCTAGTATTTTAATGTATATGTATTTTAAAGGTAAAATCTTTTTTTCTTGGAAAGAGCAGGGTATAGTAAGTATAAAGTCCGATTCCCTTTACTTCCTGTCCTGGAAACACAACAGAAAGGGCATGGAAATCGGCCCAAATTGGTTAAAAAATCTCCAATATTTTCTGGCTATTAAATTCCTTACTAAGAATAAGAATATCTTACTAAAATTGGCAAATGCAGGAGATATAACACAAGTCTGCCATGTCTGTGTGAATACTATTAATCATGATAGAAAACATCAACAACCAATAGATCATTCCATAATTTAAAAAAGGGTATTAAAACCTACAGGTGTACCAGCTGTCTAAGTCGCTGCTATTCACTTTGAGGACAGTCTGATCTCTCATCTTCCATGAAATCCTGTATTACCTGCCCTATTTATGAATTTTCCCGATCATCCTATGAACTTACGGTTCCTTGTGGTATTTTCCTCCAGTCTCCCAAATCCACTCTGATGTGTGTTTTCTAAGACCAACCCAAAAGTGTCCATTCTTCAAGGTAACTTGTTTAGAAACAAATATCTATAAAGAAACACATTAATGACATATATAACTCTATAACTTGTCAATAGGTGAAAATACATGACATACTCGAGGGATTTATCACACATAAAGAACTTGCAATATAGAAGTAGAGTTGATTCAGAAACACAGTCTGAACACTAGGGGGCCCTTTCACACTGCTATGTAGCAAAATTGTGGTAAAAACGCACATGCGTTTTTACCACATTTTTTCTGTGTTTCAAATGCCTTTCCTGTGCATTTCTAGTGCATTTTTGGGTTGTCTGCACCTGTGAAAAATGGACATGTGACTCAAAAATGCACCAAAAATGCAAATCACTGTGCTTTTTTACAGCAATTTTACCGTGATTTCCCTCCCATTTCCATTCATTTCAATGGGAACTTCCATTTTTGGTGTGGTTTTCAACACCGCACCAAAGATGCAGCATGCAGGACTTTTCAAAACGTACCGCACCCACAGCGCAGTGGTATGAAAAGTCAAATTTTCTTGCGTTTTTCTTGCACAGTAAATACGCAGGAAAAACGTGTCAGTGTGAAAGGGGAGTAATAGGTACATGTCTAAACAATGATTATTAAGCATTTGTAAAACTAAAATAAATACCACTTCATGCCTCTGCAGTACAGTGGTATTGGGTATTTCAATCTTACTGAGGTTTGTCAACAATAGGACACAAAATGCACACATCAGGATTTTTAACTCATGTAAACTACTAAAACCTAAAATTATTTTTATTCATACCAGGAGAAGCCAAATACAAAAAAAATCCACTATTTCATTGAATTAAAAAGCTATATTAAAATTTAAAACAATAGTGCAAAAGTGATCAAAAAAAAAGTCCAGAAAAGCCAAAAAGCATACATTTCAGTGATCCATGATGGAAATAAGAGTTTCCAAGAAAGCCCGCGTATAGAGATCCTCCTCAGTTGTAGGACTGCTGCCAATCAGGCAGTATGGTGACATGAATCAAGTAGAATGTAGCTATTCTTGTCTGTTTTCCTAAAATATGTAGAGGTTATTATTGCCCTTCCATAATGGAGATTTTTAAATCTAAAAAGTGAAATTAATTTTGTTACGCTTGCGTCTATATATTAAAGGTTCTTGCTGTAAAACCAAGGAAACTTAGACCTCTGTGGTATATCAATGTACTTTTACTAAGCAAAAATGCTTTACATACAAAACTATTACAATATTAGGAATGTAATAAAAAGCTGACAGATATACCTATAACAAGACAAATGCTACCTACTTCCTAGCAAAACGATGGTCTGTATACAATAAGAATACACACAAAGGTTGCATAGCTCTGCTTATAGAAATTTCACAATCTCCTTGGCAATGAGGACTCTTTGAGAATTGCAGGAGAAAAAAGCATCCAGGTTCTGTCAGAGACCTTCCTTGATGTTACCTTATTACAAAGTCCTAATAGAGTCCTCCTCTCAGGTTTGTGTTATTGCCATTTAGTTGGAAAGTTTAAAGAAGCCAATCCCATTTGGTCATATCATTTTCTGCCCAAGTACACTGATGTCAAAAACAGTAAAAAACATGTCATATACTCCATGTATATTATATACTTGAAAACACTAGGGATCGGCTTAACAGACCCCTGTTTAGTTTGCACCAGAACTTTCGAACACTGCTAAGGTTCGGACCTGAATAACAAACCCCTTTAAAGTCAATGGGGCCCAAATGTCAAAAATCAAAAGTGCCCATTTTGAAAGCTTATATGCAGATAATTGAGCATACAATGGATATAGCGGTCCAGGTCCTGCCCTGGGGGACATGTATCAATAAAAAAAAAGTTTGTGAAAAACGTAATTTTTCAATGAGCAGTGATTTGTTTTGTTTTTTAAGTGAAAGCATAAAGATAAAAAAATCCTTCCAATATAGTGCCTGGAGGTCCCCTTAGTCTACCTGTAAAGTGGCAGCTCTGTGCATGTCTAGAATCTGCTGCAGCAATAATTGCATTTATAAAGCCCAAAAAAAAATATTTTCTCTGTAAATTGCCTGTATTTTGCTCAGCAACAGCTGGGGAGCCAGTGTGTATGACGTGGCCACAATATAGTGCACTGGGAACAAGATTACAGATTTTTTGGATACATTCTGGTGTCACTTTGACTTTGGATAGAAGTAATGGGTGAGTAAAAATGGGTCTTTGGGTGTCGGTGGCACCTTCCCACTGTAACCCTATAGGTACTCTTGATGAAAGCAATTGGCCTTGCTGTAAAAAATTGCAATGATAAGCACCTGTCAAACAGGTGCAGAAAAATTACCTTTTGAGTGTCGGGGGCGCCTTCCCACCATAACCCTATAGAGGTGCTCTTGATGAAGGCAAAAAAATAAAAAAATAAATTGCAATGATATGCACCTGTCAAACAGGTACTGAAAAATTGGTCTTTGGGTGTTAATTGTGCCCATGAAATCTATACTAAAAACATTCTTCCAGATTAAATGATTGAACACCCTCAAAGCTAGGCAGCTATCATAAACTAGATGTGGCCAGAACTTTGTGACTGCAACAGAGTGAACCAGAAATAAATAGGTGAATAGAGTGAACAAACCAAAAAAACAAACAGTGATGATAAACAAACAAACCAGCATATGTAGAAAGAGGGAGTACCAGAATCATAGTCAAGCCAGGCCAGGGTCATAAACAGGAGGTCGGCAGATGGGGGGACAAGGAGAAAGGGATCAGGTTGCAGGACAAGGTTTCAGGGATGCAGGAATAGACAAGATCAGGTACAACAGGTTCAGGAGGCAGGATGCAGGAATCAAGGTTCAGGATCAGGCTAACAGGTAACAGATAAACAGGCTGCAGGTCAGGGCACAAGGAAAATACCAGGGCAAGGTATGTGTGCACTTGCCGGGTATTTATACTATGGCTGCTATCAGTCATATGACTCCTGATTGCAGAAGGTAATACCTTCTCCACATGGCCAGGATCCCTCCGCTGGTGGACGCCAGTACTGCGGCCCAAAGATGACATAATTCCAGCAGGGAAAAGCACTTTTGACAGCTCAAAACTGCCAGGAGACACCTGCTGGTGGATCTCAGTACTGCACGCCAAATGATCTATATCACCAGCGGTGGGAACCTTTCCTGACAGCAGCCTCGAAGTCCGGCAGAGATTCCACATATCAAAAAGACTTAATCAGTGACATCGGCATCAGGGGTTTCATAGCTGGTAATCCAGCACTAATTCGTTGTTATAAAAAGTAAAACAGTCCATAGAGTCTGTGGACAGATGTGTTCTATGATCAGTAACGAATCCTTCTGCAGCACTGAATGCCCGTTCTAAAAGCACGCTGGATGCAGAGCAGCCCATCAACTTAATAGCATACTTGGCAAGTTCTGGCCAGTGGTCTATTCTCATGACCCAGTAAGTCAGTGGATAGTCAGCTGGAAAGCTCTTCATCTCTGTTTTGGCCCCAAGGTAATCGTCCACCATGTGATGCAGATGCTGCTGATGGGATGTGGAAGCTGAGAGCCCTGGGCGGGGAGGACTAAAAAAAAATCTGAAATGCCTCATTTAGGTGGACGCCTTCTCCAACGCTCCTCTCTTGACCAACAGAAGACTCAAAACAATGTTTTCCATGACACTGTAACCTACTGGAGTCAGGAACAACATTCAATAAAATCCTCTTTAACATGTCCTCAAGAGATTTTATCTTCTGTACTCTCTGTGGAGACAGGATGAGTTCTGAGATCTTCTCCTTATAACGGTGGTCAAGGAGGGTAATAATTCTTCTCCTTTATGCCACGTATTCTTGGGTCCTTTCGCAGGCTTTGAAGCATGATGTTGCCCATTCGTCTCAAATTTGCTGAAGCTTGAGAAGCAGACTCCTCAGGGTCATTCAGGATGACAGCATCTTGAACTTCCTCCTCCCAGCCACGTACTACTCCCAAAGGTCCTGGAGTTGGAATGCCATCGCTTACAGATTGACACATGTCTTCCTTTTCTTCGAAGCCTATGAAAGTGCCAGAATCCTCCTCATCCTCCTCCCCTCTCTCCTCCTGTGTGTTCTGTGACATAGGAATGATGATGTCTGGATAAAGTGGGCCTTGAGAGGAAAGGAAGTCCTCCTCTTCCTTCTACAGTGCATGCATCCTTAATGATCAGCCACTGGCGTGGGGAAAAAAAGCAGAGGCTGCCTGAGCCTGTCATCGTGCCGTACTTGCACTGGTACTCGTTGTCAGCCCTCTGCTGCATGTATAGCCACTGCAGCATTGCCAAAGTCGAGTTCCACCTGATGGGCATGTCACAAATCAAGCGGTTTACAGGCAGGTGGAATTCCCGCTGAATTTCAGCCAGCCAAACACTGGCTGTGTATGACCACCTGAAATGGCTACAGACTCTTCTGACCAACTTTAGCACATCTTGCAACCCTGGGTACATACTTAGGAAATGCTGGCCACTAAATTGAGTACATGTGCCAGGCATGACACACGTGTCAACTTTCCCTGTCTAAGGGCGGACAGGAGGTTTGAGCCATTATCGCACCCCACCATTCCTGGCTCCAGCTGGCGTGGTGTGAACTACCTCTTGGCCTGTCCCTGCAGAGCTGCAAGTATCTCTTTTCCAGTGTAGTTCCTGTCCCCTAAACACACCAGCTGAAGCACTGCATGGCACCTTTTAGCCTGACTCATGGAATAACCCTGTGAACGCTTAGTGGGTACCTGAGCATGGAGGTGGCAGAGGAGGAGGAAGGGGTAAAGCTCACAGGTCTGGCATCATCACCACCAGCTGCATGGAGACGTAGGGGCACAAAAAGCTGCAACTCCAAGCCCTGTCCTGCATCCTTTCGAGTTGCAAGCAGCATTACCCAGTGTGCTGCAAACAAAATATATTGTCCCTGCCCATGCTTGCTGGTCCATGTGTTAGCAGTAAGGTGGATTTTATGGCTGACTGCCTTGCCCAATGATGCCAGAACATTCCCTTCCACGCAATGGTAGAGAGATGGAACAGCCTCACATGAAATGTAGTAGTGACTGGGAAGCTGCCATTGTGGTAGAGCACATTGTGCAAATTCACTGAAGGGGGCAGAATCCACCAGGCTGAAAGGCAGAAGTGGAGATCCAACAGCTTTGACAAGCTTGCATTTAGACGCTGGGCATATGGGTGACAGGGACTGTATTTTTTTTCCGCTGCAGCAGATGGGGCAGAGAAATTTTCCGGCTACAGTCTACAGCTGGTGGTGTGCTGCTGGCAGATGTGCTGCTAGGACCTGGGAAACCCTGTGCTATACCATCATCCCTGTCAGTGAAGGCTGCTGAAAGGTAATGACTCAGTATTGCCAGGGCATACTGAAGTGGGTAAGGAGGAGGATGAGGGACAGATATGTGCCCCTTTTGTGTGGCTTTTAAGTGCCTTTGCCAGCGGGCTGAGTGGTTAGTTGCCTTGTTAAGCATATGATACCCAAATAGTTGGGGTTTTTGCCACGTTTGATGTGCCTGAGACACAGTTTGCAGATAGCAACAGTGCGACCTGCTGCAGATATGCTGAAAAAAGCCCAGATAGCTGAGATTTGGGGAGTGGGCCAGGAGATAACAGCTGCAGAATGTGATGCAATAGGGTGGCTGCTCTCTACTTTTTCTTGATGTCAGCCTCCTTGGGGTTGTGCCACCTCACCTTCAGTTTCCTCCTCCGCTCTATCTGACCACCACGTCCAATTTTGCCTGTGGACACATTTGTTGCTGGCCCCCTTACAGTGCCAAGGGAATGTCTGCTCTACTTATTGTCCTCCCAGACATTATTGGGGGGGGGGGGGGGGGGGGGTGCTTATAAGCAAATGTAAAGAAGAAGTGGAAATCTGTACATAAATGTAAAGTGATGTTTGGTGCACTTTCATTTGAGTACTCACACTACACAGACACACTCCATGGATACACTATAATATACTGCAATATAATGTGCCAAACGTACAGTAATGCACAAAACTATATGGCGTTAAATTGTCAGTAACGCACACAGAAGTGATTGGCGTTAAACTGTCAGTAACACAATCAAATAGACGATGTTCAATTGTCACTACACTGACGCTATCTGAATTGTCTCTACTCTAGCTTTACACTAATGTAAAGATTACTGGCACGGTCTCACTACACTACACTAAACCTATCTGAGCTGTCCCTACTCTAGCTGCACATACTATGCAAAGCTGAAGGATGGTCCTCCTCACTACAATCACACTATCCCTAGACTGACACTAAACTAAGCTAATATTCTACACTGACAATTGAAGCAACATAGCACAGTATAGCACACTAACTAAGTTCAAGTCTTATGCCTAAAGGAGATGTATTTAAAGTTGTGTTTGGGTTTTGGGTAGAGAACGAATGAGCTAGACTGGATGTAAAACATTAATGATAAAACTATTAATATGAATTGCTCTTAGATCAATGCACATGCTTCTGTTGCCTTTTAGAGTTTCATGTCCACTCAGGGTGTGCAGAAAGAGGAGACAGACTGAGAAAATTCACATAATTGGGTTTTCAATTGTGGTCACAGTGGGAGGTTTATTTTAAACAATAGCGTCTGCATACCCTATAGCAGTGGTGTACTAAAAATAAGGAGCTTTAGGTGCAGCCTCTGACATCACTAAATCACCAAATTCGGTGAATTATATAGCCACAAAAAGCTTTATTACATTCCATTCAATGCAGGCTGTCATCTTAGAACATAAAGAAACACTTATGGATGGGGCGAATGTCCCGCTACAAGACATCTTATCTAGATTTCCCTATCTTTTTCAGACTCTGTTCTTTTGTGTCCATTGTGCTTTGTTTCATTCGCTTATGTCTTCCTTACCTACCTATTTTTAGCCAAGATACTCAGATCCTCTGAGACATGATATCCTAGTGGTGTGAAAGCTAGAAGTTGGAATGGGTCTTACACATTTGGAGATGTATTATGAGGCATCAGTATTGAGTCATATTACTGATTGTTTTTTTTTTTTATGCCCATACCAAATTCTGGGTGACAATTGAGTGCTCAATGACTCTCCTGCCATTAACTTCTCTACCCTGAATGTAATGCCCAAAAAGCTGTTATAGACTGCACATATGCAACAGGAGATTGTCAAAGACTATGGTCATGCCACAAGAGATGTTCAGATACAATATGCATGCAACACAAGATGGTCAGAGACAGCAGACATGCTACAGGGGATTGTTAAAGATTGATGGCATGCTTTAGGGAACAGATATAAGCTAGAAAACAGTAATATGAGACTGCAAAAGATTATATCTATCACCACCAGTTTACAAATCATGCATTTGCACTCCCTACAATTCCCCTAAATATTACTTGTGCCATATTTCATATTTCTCTCAGATCCATTATAAAAGATGATGGCTTAAACAAGAGAAGAGGAAACTAAAAGAGAATTAGACATTAGATCATAAAAGGATAGAATCAGAAATATCAAATATCTCCTTTCGTGGGAGCACCATCCACCTAGAAGCACAAAACCATATCTATGAGAAATAAGGACTTTAAATGTTCTACCAAGAAAATAAAAAAATCTTGTATTATACATACCCAAATAAAAGGAAATATCATGCATAAAATATCACGATTTAATTGATATTTTATAATACATATGGAAATAAAAAGAGAAAATTGATGGACAGCACTGAAAAATGTAACACAGTGTAAAGGAAATAAACCAAACCATTTAACTACTAGAAGCCAGTTTTCTTTCACTGTCCTGAGTAGTGGTTGGCTAGGGGGTGAGTAATGGGGCTATACCTCCTAATCTGGGGCCCATAGCCCCGAGTCCAGGGTTGGCTCTACCGTGAGAGTGTAGTGGGCTGCCTGACACGGCGCTGTCCTGCATAGCCACGGAACTCTCATTGAGTCTGAGCCAGAGATCAGTGTGAGAACGAGTACTCCTCCCTTGCCCCACTCATATCATAGAG
Organism: Lithobates pipiens; assembly: GCF_037356315.1. Classification (NCBI taxonomy): domain Eukaryota; kingdom Metazoa; phylum Chordata; class Amphibia; order Anura; family Ranidae; genus Lithobates; species Lithobates pipiens. Next base: position 197,884,076 of record NW_027507787.1, read on the forward strand.
TCGGAAGGAACTTTCTCACATGAGCTCCTGAGCTGGGGAGGCGGCATGTGAGTGCAGACCGTGGAGGAGGTGGGTGGGAAACTCTGTACTACCCTAGTCTGTCTTCTATATACCATAGCCTGTCTTCTGTATACCCTAACTTCTCTATATACCCTAGCCTGTTTTCTGCATATCTTAGCTTCTCTATATACCCTAGCCTGTCTTCTGTATACCCTAGCCTGTCTTCTATATTCCCTAGCCTCTATATACCATAGCCTCTCTGTATACCCTAGCCTGTATTCTGTATACCCTAGCCTGTCTTCTATATACCCTAGCCCAGTGACGGTGAACCTTGGCACCCCAGATGTTTTGGAACTATATTTTCTATGATGCTCAACTACATTGCACAGTGCATGAGCATCATGGGAAATGTAGTTCCAAAACATCTGGGGTGCCAAGGTTCGCTATCACTGCCCTAACCTGTCTTCTGGATACACTAGCCTCTATGGATACACTGGCCTCTCTGGATACACTAACCTGTCTTCTATATACCCTAGCCACTCTGTATACCCTATCCTTTCTTCTATATACCCTAGCCTCTCTGTATACCCTAGCCTGTCTTCTGTATACCCTAGCCTGTCTTTTGTATACCCTAGCCTGTCTTCTGTATACCCTAGCCTGTCTTTTGTATACCCTAGCCTGTCTTCTATATACCCCAGCCTGTCTTCTATATAGCCTAGCCTGTCTTCTGTATAGCCCAGCCTGTCTTCTGTATACCCTAGCCTCTCTATATACCCTAGCCTCTCTATTTACCCTAGCCTGTCTTCTGTATACCCAAGCCTGTCTTCTGTATACCCTAGCCTCTCTGTATACACTAGCCTGGCTTCTGTATACCCTAGCCTCTCTATATACCCTAGCCTGTCTTCTGTATACCCTAGCCTGTCTTCTGTATATCCTAGCCTCTCTGTATACACTAGCCTGGCTTCTGTATACCCTAGCTTCTCTGTATACCCTAGCCTCTCTATATACCAGAGCCTCCTCCTGGGACCCTTATGTAAGGGGGGCTCCCTGGGACCCTGATGTAAGGGGGAGGCTCTCTGGGGACCCTGATGTAAGGGAAAGGCTCTCTGGGGACCCTAATGTAAGGGGGAGGCTCTCTGGGGACCCTGATGTAAGGGGGTGCTCTCTGAGGACCCTGATGTAAGGGGGCTTATACCCTAGCCTGTCTTCTGTATACCCTAGCTTCTGTGTACCATAGCCTCTCTGTGTATCCTAGCCTCTCTTCTGTATACCCTAGTCCGTCCTCTATATACCCTAGCCTCTATATACCATAGCCTCTCTATATACCATAGCCTGTCTTCTGTATACCCTAGCCTGGCTTCTGTATACCCTAGCCTGGCTTCTGTATACCCTAGCCTCTCTATATACCATAGCCTCTCTATATACCCTAGCCTGTCTTCTGTATACACTAGCCTCTCTAGAACACTATCCTGTCTTCTGTATACCCTAGCTTTTATATACCCTAGCCTTTCTTTATACTCTAGGCTGTCTTCCATATATACCCTAGCCTCTCTGTATATCCTAGCCTGTCTTTCGTATACCCTAGCCTGTCTTCTATATACCCTAGCCTCTCTGTATACACTAGCCTGTCTTCTATATACCCCAGCCTGTCTTCTCTATACCCTAACCTGTCTTCCATATATCCTAGCCTCTGTATAACCTAGCCTGTCTTCTTTATTCCCTAGCCTCTCTGTATACCCTAGCCTGTCTTCTGTATACCCTAGCCTCTCTGTATGTTACAATCCGCATCTGGTGGCAGGTGACATGACAAGTGACAAGTTACATCTTGTAGCAGGTAACGTGACAAGCTCTCCAGTGACCCTGATGTAAGGGGGGCTGTCTGGGGACTCTGATGTAAGGGGGGCTTATGCCCTAGCCTGTCTTCTGTATATCCTAACCTGACTTCTGTATACCCTAGCCTGTCTTCTGTATACCCTAGCCTGTCTTCTGTATACCCTAGCCTCTCTGTATACCCTAGCCTGACTTCTGTATACCCTAGCCTCTCTGTATACCCTAGCCTGTCTTCTGTATACCCTAGCCTGTCTTCTATATACCCTAGCCTGTCTTCTATATACCCTAGCCTTTATATACCATAGCCTCTCTATATACCCTAGCCTGTCTTCTATATACCCCAGCCTGTCTTCTACATACCCTAGCCTCTCTGTATACACTAGCCTGTCTTCTGTATACCCTAGCCTCTCTACATACCCTTGCTTCTCTGTATACCTTAGCCCTAGCCTGTCTTCTGTATATCCTAACCTGACTTCTGTATACCCTAGCCTGTCTTCTGTATACCCTAGCCTCTCTGTATACCCTAGCCTGACTTCTGTATACCCTAGCCTCTCTGTATACCCTAGCATGTCTTCTGTATACCCTAGCCTGTCTTCTATATACCCTAGCCTGTCTTCTATATACCCTAGCCTTTATATACCATAGCCTCTCTATATACCCTAGCCTGTCTTCTATATACCCCAGCCTGTCTTCTACATACCCTAGCCAGTCTTCTATATACCCTAGCCTCTCTGTATACACTAGCCTGTCTTCTGTATACCCTAGCCTCTCTACATACCCTTGCTTCTCTGTATACCTTAGCCTCTCTTCTGTATACCCTAGCCTGTCCTCTGTATACCCTAGCCTCTCTGTATACCCCAGACTCTCTGTATGTGACTATCCGCATCTGGTAGCAGGGGACGTGACAAGCGACAAGCTGAATCTTGTGGCAGATAATGTGACAAGCTCTCCAGTTACCCTGATGTAAGGGGGGGCTCTCTGGGGACCCTGATGTAGGGGGAGGCTCTCTGGAGACCCTGATGTAGGGGGAGGCTCTCTGGAGACCCTGATGTACGGGGAGGCTCTCTGGGGACCCTGATGTAATAAGGGGGGCTTATTCCCTAGCCTGTCTTCTGTATACCCTACCCTGTTTTCTGTATACCCTAGCCTCTCTGTATACACTAGCCCAGCTTCTGTATACCCTAGCCTCTGTGTATACCCTGGACTGTCTTCTGTATACCCTAGCATCTCTATATACCATAACCTCTTTTTATACCCTAGCCTGTCTTCTATATACCCTAGCCTCTCTGGATACACTAGCCTTTCTGGATACACTAGTCTGTCTTCTGTATACCCTAACTTCTGTATACCCTAGACTGCCTTCTGTATACCCTAGCCTCTCTGTATACCCTAGCCTGTCTTCTATATATCCTAGCCTGTCTTCTATATACCCTTGCATCTCTATATGCCCTAGCCTGTCTTCTGTATATCCTAGCCTGTTCTCTTTATACCCTAGCCTATATACAGTAGCCTCTCTGTATGTGACAATCCGCATCTGGTGGCAGGTGACGTGACAAGTGACAAGCTACATCTTGTGGCAGGTAACATGACAAGCTCTCCAGTGACCCTAATGTAAGGGGGGCTCTCTGGGGACCCTGATGTGAGGAGGAGGCTCTCTGGGGACCCTGATGTAAGGGAGAGGCTCTCTGGGGACCCTGATGTAAGGGAGAGGCTCTCTGGGGACCTGGATGTGACAGGGAGGCTCCCTGGGGACCCTGATGATATATATATATATATATATATATATATATATATATATATAGAGAGAGAGAGAGAGAGAGAGATACATATATATACATATATAGATATATAGATATCTATATATAGATATCTATGTATATATATATAATTGAAGAAACAAGACGGGACTTGTACTCCGATACAAATCTTTTTTCACTGGTTCTTTAGAAAAATTTACAAATATGCAAGCCACTGTACAGTTGCAAGCATCACTGCTCTTCCTCATTATGGTGGATCAACAAGCTACAGTCTCTTCATCCCAATGGAATGAATAGAGGCTATGATCTGTATTTATTTCTATAATCACGGATTGGGATCATAAATTATATTTTTCTTCCCCAGATTCAATAGAAACGAAACATGACTTGAAACGGGAAATTTATTGAAGATGATAACCTGGAAACAATGTTTTGATGTAGCAATATTGATAATTATTAACATTCAATTGCTGCAGTGATATATTCTTAGAGAGGGGAGTGAGGTGCTATGTTTTAACATTATAAGAGGAACAGTTAGGTTTACATGTGGTTGGTTCTTTATCTGAGTCTTGCTGTTTTACATGCTTTATATTGCTTTATATTTACTTTTCTTGCTTTATATTTACATTTGTGTCATCGTGTCTATTTTGAGTTCATGCTTGGTTTGTTTACTGTGTTGTATTATGGGGTTAATTTAATTCTGGACTCAATTGATTAGTTAATTGGGTTGTACACCTGTGGGGCACACCTTGCATTTGGGATAAAGGTACGATTTTTGTAATAGTATGTTAGACACAGCCAGATAAGCCTGATGAAGAGAAATGATGCTTGCAACTGTACAGTGGCTTGCATATTTGTACATTTTTATAAAGAACCAGTCAAAAAGAATTGCAATGGAGTATGAGTCCCGTCTTGTTTCTTCAATTTAATATCTGTGGAGGATTGGGAGTCCACCTTGACAGTGCTTTGACTACAGACAGTAAGAAAGGAAAGTAACCCACCCATTATCTGATATATATGTGTGTGTGTGTGTGTGTGTGTGTGTGTGTGCCCCCAACCAAGCGTATGACTTTCTTTACTTCGCTACTATGGGCTCTAGCTCAGATCTTTTGTAGACCTAGCAACGCCCCTGGTTCTTAGTGAGCACCAAAAATAGGCTACTGCCTGCAGAGTCCCCAATGACTGCACAATAACTGCCAAAGGGCCACTTGAGGCCCCCAAGCCATTAAGGATCTAAAGGGATGCTATTAAAACACAAATGTGCTCCTGACTGTGAATTATCTGTCATATCAAACCTCTTCTGCAGAGTCTTCCATGCATAGGATGTCCGCGTTTCTGATTTGACAGTTCTCTCTGCTTGAAGACCAGTCTTTTCTGTCTTCCGAAAAGAAATAACATTTACCACTAAATGGCACCCAGTTTAAAGGGCATAGCTCGCACACTTTGCCTGTCATTGAGGAAAGGAGAAACAAGTCATTTAATTTATTTAGTATAAAAGTATATGTTTAGGATCTATTCACACTTGTCTGTTTTCATGGAAAAAAGCATATGGATTTTACTGCATGATTTTAGGTAGAATTCCCTATCTTTCTTATATGGCCGGGTCATATTTATGCACTGCAGTTTAACCGTTTCCGGACCACCCACCACACGCTTACGGCGGGAGACCTGTACGTTGGATCCTCTTCGGGGTCTGGGGCACAGGTGCAGACCCCCGGCGACCCGCTCCCACTGTGATTGGACACAGCGGGAGCCAATCAGTGGGTATGGCGGCCGCTGAGACCTGCCGAATGTTCACTGGTGAGGCAGAACAATGGTCTGCCTATGTAAACAAGGCAGACCGGCATTCTGTCACAGAAGAAGAGAAAGATCTTGTATTCCTCCTAAACAGGAACACAGATCTCTCTTCCTCCAGTTAAACCATCTCCCACACAGTTATAAATCACTCCCTAGCAGCAGACTTAACCCTTTGATCGCCCCTGATTTTAACCCCTTCCCTGCCAGTGCCATTAACACAGTGCATTTTTTATCACTGATCACTGTATTAGTGTCACTTGTCCCCAAGTGGCATTTTACCATTGTTTGTGTGGCGCTTTGCGGCCGCTAGTGGGGCACTTTTAACCCCCCTCTAAACTGACAAAAAAGGGTCAAAAGCTGCAGTGACGCTTTGCCGGCAAAGATGCCCAAAGATACTGCTTGCAGGACTTTTTTGAGCGTCTTGCCAGCGCACCGCTCCAGTGTGAAAGCCCTCGGGCTTTCACATTGGAGTGAACGGAGAGGCACTTTACAGGCGCTTTTTTTAACGCTATAATGCCTGTAAAGCGCCTCAGTGTGAAAGGGGTCTTAGTGTCCAATTTGTCTGCCATAATGCCACAGTCCTGATAAAAATCGCTGATCGATGCCATACTAGTAAGAATAAAAATAAAAATACCATTAAAATATCCCATAGTTTGTAGACACGATAACTTTTGTGCAAATGATTCCATAAACGCTTCTTGGGATTGTTTTTACCAAAAACATATTTTATAGCAGAAAGTAAAAAATATTGTTTTCTTTTAAATTGTCGCTATTTTCTTCATTATAGTGCAAAAAATAAAAACTTCAGAGGTGATCAAATACCACCAAAAGAAAGCTCTATTTGTGGGGGGAAAAATGACACACATTTTGAATAGGTTCAGCGTTGCATGAACTCGCAATTGTCAGTAAATAGCAACGCTGTGCTGTATTGCAAAAAATGGCCTGGTCATGAAGGGGGTGAAACCTTTTGGGGCTGAAGTGGTTAATACGTTTTTAAAGTGATCCTGTCACTTTTCTTTCACAAGGGGTTCTTTGAGTACAATTGATGGTGTGGTGATAGGGTCACTTTACAGGGAAAGGTTCATTCACACCTAGACGCATTGCCTTTCCAATGATCCTTGCTGCAGTGACCAGTTATAGGTGGGGGCAGTAACCACTTGTTTGTACCATAAATTATATTGGCCAGGCGATGTGCTGATACCTTTGCTGCCATAGTGCTATGGGCTGGGTGTTCAGTGTGCCCCAGCGCCTTTAAGGAGGGGTGGGCTCCCTCCAGGTTATCTGCCCTACACCTGTCCATTTAAATGCATGTGCATCCTTTGTTAGAGACTCACAAGAATTAGGAGTTTAGGTACACAGAAAATGGGGTGCCTTGCCAGGGCCTGTGGCTTAATTTGAGCTTGAAAATTTCTTATGGCTGGCGGTAAAGTGGCGCTATATTTAGCGCCGCTTTACCGTTGTTTTATCTGCGCTATTCGACCACTAGCAGGGTATTGTTTTCTATGGGAAGGGGCGCTTTAGGAGTGGTAAATACTCCACTCCTCGGGGCTTTCACACTGGAGAGACAGCAGCGGCTGTTTCAGGGCGCTTTGCAGGAGCTACTCTTAGCGCTGTAGCGCCTGCAAAGTGCCCCAGTGTGAAAGGGGCCTTAGGGATTTTCAATCTCAACGTCAAACAATTTTACTTCTGGATTGAGTGAGGAAGAGTCACATTTTGTCAGGCTTTTAGTTCTGCTTGTGACCACTCCTTTCCTGTCCCTTTGAGGAAATTAGTTAGTTGTCACTGCAGCAGGAAGACACAAACAGTAATAAAAACTGTCAGAGGTTTTTAACCCTTTCTCGTATTAGGAATTTGTTTTTGTTTTTGTACAGTATCTCACAAAAGTGAGTACATCCCTCAAATTTTTGTAAATATTTTATTATATCTTTTCATGTGACAGCACTGAAGACATGATACTTTGCTACAATGTAAAGTAGTGAGTGTACAGCTTGTATAACAGTGTAAATTTTCAGTGCCTTCAAAATAACTCACACGGCCATTAATATCTAAACCGCTGGCAAGAAAAGTGAGTACACCCCTAAGTGAAAATGTCCAGATTGGGCCCAAAGTGTCCATATTTTGTGTGGCCACCATTATTTTCCAGCACTGCCTTAACCTTCTTGGGCATGGAGTTCCCCAAAGCTTCACAGGTTGCCACTGGAGTCCTCTTCCACTCCTCCATGACGACATCACAGAGCTGGTGGATGTTAGAGACCTTGGGCTCCTCCACCTTCCATTTGAGAATGCCCCACAGATGCTTAATAGGGTTTAGGTCTGGAGACATGGTTGGCCAGTCCATCACCTTTACCCTCAGCATCTTTAGCAAGGTAGTGGTCGTCTTGGAGGTGTGTTTGGGGTCGTTATCATTTTGGAATACTACCCTGAGGCCCACACTCTGAAGGGAGGGGATCATGCTCTGCTTTAATATGTCACAGTATATTTTGGCATTCATGGTTCACTCAATGAACTGTCGCTCCCCAGTGCTGGCAGAATTCATGCAGCCCCAGACCATTACACTCCCACCACCATGCTTGATTGTAGGCAAGACACACTTGTCTTTGTATTCCTCACCTGGTTGCTGCCACACACGCTTGACACCATCTGAACCAAATAAGTTTATCTCGGTCTCATCAGACCACAGGACATGGTTCTAGTAATCCATGTGCTTGGTTTGCTTGCCTTCAGCAGTGTTCTGGGAGGACAGCTTTGCAGACCAATTTGATGCAGTGTGTGGCATATGGTCTGAGCACTGACAGGCTAGCCCCCCCACCTCTTCAACCTCTGCAGCAATGCTGGCAGCATTCATACGTCTAATTCCCAAAGACAACCTCTGGATATGACGCTGAGCATGTGCACTCAACTTCTTTGGTTGACCATGGCTAGGCCTGTTGGAACCTGTCCTGTTCAACTGGTGTATGGTCTTGGCCACCGTGCTGCAGCTCACAAACCCTTTAAAGCAGAGTTCCCCCCATTTAAAAGTCAGCAGCTACAAAAAGTATAGCTGCTGACTTTTAATAAACAAACACTCACCTGTCCCATGGTCCAGCGATTCTGGCAACCCCATGCCTCGCTTCACTACCCCTCCTCTCTGCAGTGCTGGCATTGCAAGTGTGAGTGTCCGGGCTGTGGCTTCACAGCCAGGCATGCACTGCGCATGGGCGAGCATTATGGGCAATCTTCTGGGACCTGTGATGTGTCCCAGAAGATTGCAGGGAGGGAGGGGGAGAGCTGAAATTCCTTCCGGCGCCGCAGAGCCAGAGAGGAAGTGGGAGCTGGGTACCTGTGAAAACTAGGTACCCGATCCCCCCCCTCCACAAAAAAAATGACATGCCAAATGTGGCATGTCAGGGGGTCACAAATACTTAAAGCAGAAGTTCCATTTTGGGTGGAACTCTGCTTTAAGAGCTAAGCCATACCTCCCAAATTTCTGAAATGGTAAAGAGGGATGCCTTTTTTGCACACAATACATAGGCAACTGACACTGCTACAGCTATTGGCTTTCCAAAATAACAAATGTACTATATAGAGGTTGGATAAAAATTTCAGTGATGCACAACACTTTGGTAGTAAAATAGGACATTCAGTATAGAGAGGTACATATTAGATGAAAATGAGGGGCAACGGAGGCTGCACAAGAGACTCAGGGAATTGGTCTCAAAAGAGGGGCACCCCCTCGAAAAAGGGGCCGATGGGATCTATGGCTAAACTACTAGAGTGATCTAAAGATAGCCCAATAAGTGTATACATAAATGTAATTGGTTAAGTAAAGTCATAATCTGCTGCTAAGCTCATTACATTTTAGGTAAAGCCAGGTCATTACTTTACCTGTGGCAGCACACAGGTCTGAGATCATGTCAAAAGCATCATAGTAGTGTTTCGGGATAGATGAAGAAGTTCTGTTGGTGCTGTTTGCAAAGGATGGTCCTGAAGAGTTCTGAAGAATATCGCAGGGCACCTTCCAAACTAACAGTAATATATATAAACACACATATAGTTTAACTCATTAAAAATTGTTGTATAACATAACTTCTACTGCAAACCTGCTGCTATTATTCAACATTATTACCCTTCCCTTTTTTTATTATATATTATTATTATATAAGAACAACTTATACTCCTGTAAATGTATTATTTAGCATATATACACTAACTGTATTCATCAATACGCACGTCCAACATCTTTCCCTTCCAATTCTTACTTCTTCTTCTTTACACTCCCAGCAGACCCTATTCTCTAGTACCGCATGTTGGAACTTGGAGCCATTTTATAATTATTTAGGACAGATATTTTAAGTTTCTTCTCCCTCCTTTAAAACCTTCCCCCCCCCCCATTGTTTGGGGCAATCGTTATTCGTTATACCATATTGGTATCTATATATTTTTTCTGCATCCGCCCCTGAGGAAGTGGAGTGAATCCACTAACGCGTCAAGCTTTTTGGATGCAGTCATATTTCATATCTACGTTTTATATTTTCCATTTTAGAGTCCACTATGTTGTTTCTTCCATATTAACAATTATATGAAGCAGTGTACAAATTGGCTCACAATACCACATATTGTAATATGTTATGATGATATCTGTGTATATGTATACAGTACATGAAATGCAAGATGCTATCAGTGTGTATGTGTGTGTGTGTGTGTGTGTGTGTATATATATATATATATATATATATATATACATATATATATATATATATATATATATATATATATATATAAGATATTTATAAATTTATAAATTCCTAAATATCTATGTGAGTCTCAATTGCAATATGCTATGCTATTTGTTTTTGTACTAAAATAAATATGTCATCATGTTTTGACCATTTATCAAGTCATGTTTCATGCGCCTCATATAAAGTCCCAATTCTCTCTTTTTAATTTAAATATAGGGATGGAGGTGCATGTCTAATTCGTCATGCATCTCATTTAAAGTCACAATTCCTCTTCTTTACTTAAAATACAATAAAAAGATAATATAGAAGACAAATCATAAGGTTAGAATATGTACAGAGAATAGATACTGCCTCCCAAATGCTACATAGGTTAAAGAATATAATACATTACCTAATATATATATCACAGCAATTTCAATCGACTTCAAAATAACAAGCAGTGACAACAAGGCTATAGGTTGGCAACATAAGTGGTGTGGATCTAAACAGTAAGGAAATAAAATAATAGATGTTTAATAAAGCTGATTGTAGAAGAGGCCTCACCAAGAAATCTTAGCAGACATAGCAATTTAAAGCCTGTTTTCTAGAGGGGTGAATTGGAAATAAAGCATGGGGGCATGGGTTTGAATCTTGTAACTGGTTCCCACTTGAATCTAGCATTCATAGGACTTTTGAAGATTGAAAATTATTCCATTTGTCCTGTTTTACATTTTGTTCATGTGATCAGTTACTGGAATATTACTGGGAACCCTGTGTAAACAGTGACCACGGAAAAGTCCCTTCCCTTATCAAGTGCCCAGCACAAGGTGATATACGATTTTCTGTGTTGGAATACATTGACACACATTGATGTTCTTTAATTCTACAGATCTCTGGTTTATAAATGCTAAAATATTAAGGCATGAGCTTGGGAGCACATTTACAACAATCTGGGTCAAATGCAAACATATCAGTAAAATCAGTATCACTGACCACCATTTTTGACCTCAATTATAAATGTTTCCATTAAGAGGTTGCTTGTACACAAATAAGCCTTTTAAGCTAAAATCCATTTTCCATTGCAACAATCAGCCCATGAGAAACTAGCACAAAGGATCATTTTTAGCAATCAATAGAGAATCATTCAAAAAATCACTAACTTGCCATTTGATAACAGCACGTGGTTAAAGCCCACCAAAAACTGATATTGAGAGAGTTAAAAGGAGATCTATGGTTACAGCATACACTTTCATTTTATAACATCAGCATTGTAAAAACAATACAAGCAATAGTTAGTTTTGATAATGCAGTATAAGATCATTTGAAAAATCTTTCAGAGTTGTGAGTGCTGCCTGTCTGCTGCCTATCTCTTTCAACACATTGATGCATTCCCTGCATGCTTTGCTACTTCTTCTCTGCTGTTTATTTTTTATTTCTAAAGACTACATACCCCATGTACCATTGTACCACATCCCATGTACCATTCGGCCAAAGTTGTGATTCCTGTACTGGCTCCACCTCCTAAAAACTCCTTCTCTCAGCACCTCTGTAGTTCAGAAGATGGGCTCCATGAAATGAATGACACAGCATTGCCCAATCACAGGGCACAGTGACTACATGTCACAGAATTAAAGTAAGGGTCCTTTCACACAGGGCAGATCAGTGCTGATCCGCCCCGTGGATATCCGCTTGCTCAGCGGGGATCGCCGGAGAGCTCTCCGCTGAGCAGGAAGATGACAGGTCCATCTCTGCACACTGCGCAGGGACGGACCTGTCACACCGCCGCTCTCCCCTATGGGAGATCGGGTGACGACGGACCGCAGTGTCCGTCGTCACCCGATCCGATGACGGATGGAAAAATAGCGGGTTGGAGCGGGTTGGATGTCAGCGGACTTGTCACCGCTGACATCTGACGCTCCATAGACCTCTATGGAGCATCCGTTCAATATCTCTCAGTTTAACTTCAATATCTCTCAGATTAATATGAGTACGCTAGAAAAAAAATTGAAATACAATGTAAAAATTAATATATGATTTAAAAACTTGACTATAGATAGTTAAATTATCTTTATATCTCTTGAGCGAAATATGTACTTGAGTTTCTGGATCTTTACACACACTGTGGCCATTATGAGTGGTTCCTTTCCCTGTTGGCTTTATAATGTGTTTTATTTTATGTAGAATGTAACAAGAGACGCTAGAACACTCAACGGTGGGCAGAAATACCCAAACTCGCAGATGGACCTAAATAAAGTCAGATGTTTTAGCAGCTATATCTTACTGTTAGAGTTTTCAAGATACAGTGGTACCTTGGATTACAAGCATAATTCATTCCAGAAGAATGCTTGTAATCCAAAGTACTCGTATATGTGAGTTTTCCCATAGGAGTCACTGGAAACGCAAATAATTTGTTCCACAGTGACTGCTATTGTATGCAGTACTGCATGTGGCCAGAGGTAGAGGGGCGCTGGAGAAACTCAGAAACACTTGAAGACCGATCTGAGCCGCTCGGATGCACTCGGAGAGGCTCAGAGACTCTGAGTGTCACCAGCGCCCCCGCACCTCTGGCCAAATGCAGTACACCCCAGAGGCTTGAATCCTGCTCATCTTTCAAAACAACGCTCATAAACCGAGTCAGGTTTTAAAAAAAATAATAGCTCGTATTGCGAAATGCTTGTAAACCGTGTTACTCACAATCCACGGTACACAGTATGAAGCCACAGTCCATCGCGGGAGGAAGTTCGCGACCTAGGTGGGGCAAATGCAGGGGGGCGATCGACTGACCAGGGGGGTACAGGATACCTGACCGACCGCTGAGGGGGGTACAGATGGATTGCCGCCCCACCTCAAAAACATACCACCAGCCACCACTGCCTATAGGTATTGTAAATATCTCCTAAGCATCCACCGTTTAGGAGATATTTACTGTGTATGCAGCTGATGCCATCATTGGCGCATGTGCTCTGAAGAAACAGCCACCCGTCTCATTTATTTAGAGCCCTGTGCCATGGCCGGTGGCTCCCGTGCACATGGGAGTGACATCACACGGCTCCGGCCAGTCACACAGCCAGAGTCCATGGACCCAAGAGGAAAATTGGGAAGATGGATTCGGCCTCCAGTGGTGACAACGCATCGGTGGGGGGCTTTGTTTGCAGGTACGTTTCACATAATGTGCTAGTATGCAATGCCTGGGGAGCCAAAGTCCTACCCCACCCTTGGTCAAGATTTGGGGCTTCTAGGACCTATGGTTTTGGAGATATGGGGCTCCTTGTGCAGTCTGTCAAAAGCTACATACAGAGCGGCCAGTGTAAATACAAGCTGGCGCACTCTGTTTGCAGCAGACTGAGAGGATGAGCTCACAGTGCCTCTCACTTCTTGTCAGAAGCACTGAGCTCAATGGACAGCTTGAAGCCTTGGACCAATGGTAAAGTACCATTGGCCCCAGCTGTCCAATAAAAATGCTGCAGTGGAGGCTGTCCTCTCACTGCCGGGTCATAGAAGGGGGCATTTGTCTAAAAGACACATGCTCCCTTCCATCGCAGCCCTCTTAATGAGAAGGAAAAAAACATGGGTCTATGGATACAAGATTTCTATGTACACAAAATAACACTGCGCAATTCCAAATATATAGAAAAAGCTGCCAAAACGCTAAAACAAGGATTTTTTAGCCAGAAAAGTGTTAAATATAAATTGTAAGAGCTAAATATATTATAACAAGATAATTAAATCCAAAGTGGTACAAAGAGAAAAGAATACATAAATGAAAAAAGAAGTGTACATATATAAATGTTGTAGGGGGTATAAGAAACCCTATACGGTGTTTCATGTATCCATGAATAATTTGTAGAATATATACATAGATAATAATTATTAAGTAAGGTCCATATCCTAAAACAATAGTGCAAAATTAAAAGTACCCAAAAAGGTATGGTGAAAAAAGGAATCCAAATTGGATGTATCCACAAAATTCACCGCTGTGTGAGTCCCACCACCATAAGAAGCGCAGGCTTACCAGATAAAATTGACCCAATTAGACGTATATCTAAGGGGTCACAAATCGCTTAAGATTCCAAATTCAGGGGCACTGGTTCAGCGTTCTATGGTTGTATGGATCCCAAAAGATGGCTCTTTCTCTCATATTAGACTGTATGTGGTAACAGCATTTGAAGAGACAGCTCCAACATCAACCCAAACATGCAATGGAAGGATAAAGCCAGGATAGCGTAATAACGTTTTTAATTTTTTTTTATAAAAATAAAATAGTAAATTCACATTTCAGTAGTCAATAGGAAACATGTCAGATAAAATAGGCAGTGGTAGAGTCTTCCGACGCGTTCCGTTCTATAGGACATCATCTGGGGTGTACTACTACCACTGCTGTACCGCCTTATATAGGTTACATACCATATTACAGTGAGAATCAATTGGAATCAACCCCTCTGTGTCACATGTGTTCACTTCCGGTTTAGGGGAAAATGGTGGCCGGGCGTGCGTTCCACGCCTCTATTTCATGCAATATTAATGCGTTCCACCTGAAACTCTTCTGTAACCGGACCTTATATCGTAAATCAAAATTAAAAATGGTGTACCTCAAGCCGATGCAAAGGCCTGAAAAGGCGTGACAACGGGGCCTCGCATCCGGAACCCACCGAACGGCGAGAATGTAGACCCAGCTAACAAACCAAGCCTCGAAGTGAACCCGAATGACGATAGTGTAGCCGGAAGTAGACAGACGTCACTTCCGGCATGGCCGAAACTGGAAGTAAACAAACGACACCTCCGGTGCGGCGAAAACGAGGCCTGGATGTCAAACATCGTCAGATCTGTGACAAAAACGAGGCTAGAATGTCCCATCTATATTCATCGCCTTACCATATAATTGGAGAGGATTGGTATATATGGGGATGGACAAACGTCGCTTCCAATGATGTGAACCTAAATATACCATCTCCAAAATAGTAATTGCCCTGTACTCACTAAACTGTGAAACAGAAAATAAATGGTAATTAATCATTTATCCCTTGATATGCCACAAATAGATTTAGACAGACCAAAAAGGAAAATGCCAATAAAAATTCTAAAAGAAAGGTTTCAAATATATATAGCCATAAAAATGATTAATTGGTGCAAGGATGAATGTGGAGAATGACGCGTATCCAATTTATCTTGATGGAATCTATAAATTGTCCACAAAAAAGGTATGACACACTGAAGTGACACAGAAGGATGAATCCCACAAAAAAAAATATGCCCACTATTCACAAAAATATATTTCAAGAATCATCAATAAAAGCATTAATATCCCACTCCACGTTCATACCAAACGGGGAGTGGGATTGGAGCTCATAGATCCAGTAAGTCTCTAACCTCGAGACACCTCTTGTCAAGGCCCCCCCCTCTCCATGATGGAATATATCTATCAATCACAATGAACTGTGAACCTTCTGGATCACTATTGTGGAACTCCCTGTAATGCCTTGGGACCGTGTGTTTAGACTCTTTGCTCTTAATCAGAGAGATATGCTCACTTACTCTAATAGAGAAGGTTCTTGTAGTGTGGCCAACATATTGTTTCCCACATGGACAGATGATTAAGTAAACTATATATCTGGTCTTACATGTACAAAAAGACTTTATGGAATATCTCTTGTTAGTCACTGTTGATGTAAACTCTAAAGTCTTTTGTTTCCCTAGTGTATTATGTTGACATACAATGCATCTCTTACAGGGAAAATACCCGACAAGGTTATGAAAAAAAGTAGGATGAACAGGTGGGTTAATAATGTTTGGTGCTATTTTACTTTGCAACGATGGAGCACCCCTAAAAAGAACTCTAGCCCTTTCGGGGAGTTTAGGGCCCAAAATGGGATCATTTTTAAGAATGTCCCAATGTTTATTAAAAATAGTTTTTATTTGTCTATGTTGAATATTAAATGTAGTAAACAAAGACCATTTAAACTCATCGCCTGTAGCACGGGGAGTCTTTACCTGTAATAGGGTTTCCCTATTAATTTGGGCAACTTCTTGTAATTGTTCTTCTAAAACTGATGCTTGATAGCCTTTATCTATGAACTGTTGTTTTAGAATATTGGCCTGAGTGTTAAAGATATTTATATCAGTACAATTACAATGAAGTCTGATGAATTGACTACGTGGAACCGAGGTGAGCCAAGTTTTATGATGACAGCTATCCATAGAGATATAGCTATTTTGATTTGTGGATTCAAAGTGTGTCTTAAAACTAAATCCTCCAGGTATAATTCCTATTTCTAGATCCAAAAAATGAATTTTTTCAGCACTCATCTGGTAGGTCATTACAGGGAGTTCCACAATAGTGATCCAGAAGGTTCACAGTTCATTGTGATTGACAGATATATTCCATCATGGAGAGGGGGGGCCTTGACAAGTGGTGTCTCAAGGATAGAGACTTACTGGATCTATGAGCTCCATTCCCACTCCCCGTTCGGTATGAACGTGGAGTGGGATATTAATGCTTTTATTGATGATTCGTGAAATATATTTTTGTGAATAGTGGGCATATTTTTTTTTTGTGGGATTCATCCTTCTGTGTCACTTCAGTGTGTCATACCTTTTTTGTGGACAATTTATAGATTCCATCAAGATAAATTGGGTACGCGTCATTTTTCACATTCATCCTTGCACCAATTAATCATTTTTTGGCTATATATATTTGAAAGGGAATGGAAAGGGAAAGAGAGGTAAAACCTTTCTTTTAGAATTTTTATTGGCATTTTCCTTTTTGGTCTGTCTAAATCTATTTGTGGCATATCAAGGGATAAATTATTAATTACCATTTATTTTCTGTTTCACAGTTTAGTGAGTACAGGGTAATTACTATTTTAGAGATGGTATATTTAGGTTCACATCATTGGAAGCTACGTTTGTCCATCCCCATATATACCAATCCTCTCCAATTATATGGTAAGGCGATGAATATAGATGGGACATTCTAGCCTCTTTTTCTTCACAGATCTGACGATGTTTGACATCCAGGCCTCGTTTTCGCCGCACCGGAGGTGACGTTTGTTTACTTCCGGTTTCGGTCGTACCGGAAGTGACGTCTGTCTACTTCCGGCTACACTATCGTCATTCGGGTTCACTTCGAGGCTTGGTTTGTTAGCTGGGTCTACATCCTCGCCGTTCGGTAGGTTCCGGATGCGAGGCCCCGTTGTCACATTTCAGGCCTTTGCATCGGCTTGAGGTACACCATTTTTAGTTTTGATTTACGATATAAGGTCCGGTTACAAAAGAGATTCAGGTGGAAAGCATTAATATTGCATGAAATAGAGGCGTGGCCCATTTTTCCCTAAACCAGAAGTGAACACCTGTGACACAGAGGGGTTGATTCCAATTGATTCTCACTGTAATATGGTATATAACCTATATAAGGCGGTACAGCAGTGGTAGTAGTACACCCCAGATGATGTCTCATAGGACGAAACGCGTCTGTAGGACTTTTATCTGACATGTTTCCTATTGACTACTGAAATGTGAGTTTACTATTTTATTTTTATAAAAAAAATTGAAAAACGTTATTACGCTATCCTGGCTTTATCCTTCCATTGCATGTTTGGGTTGATGTTGGAGCTGTCTCTTCAAATGCTGTTACCACATACAGTCTAATATGAGAGAAAGAGCCATCTTTTGGGATCCATACAACCATAGAACGCTGAACCAGTGCCCCTGAATTTGGAATCTTAAGCGATTTGTGACCCCTTAGATATACGTCTAATTGGGTCATTTTTATCTGGTAAGCCTGCGCTTCTTATGGTGGTGGGACTCACACAGCGATGGATACAAGATTTACCCATAATCCTATGTTTTTCTCACACAGTAAGGAGGGAGTATGAGAATCTTCTGCTGCTGAAAAGCTACTGTTTTAATCAAGCTAAATAGTATATTATTAGTTTATATGTTATAACATAATCATTTATTATTTATCTATTTACTGTGAAATTACTGGTTTGAAGTAATAACTTCAGTAATTTGTCCGTTATGCCAACCTATTTTTTTGTATATTATGAAAGATGATTTTATGCCAAGTAAATAGATACCTAACATGTCACACTTTAAAATTCCGCACACTTATGAATTGGCGCCAAGCTTCTGCACTTAAAAAAAATCTCCATATGCGATGCTTTAATTTATTTACATGTTTAGAGTTGAAGAGGAGGTCTGGTGCTAGAACTATTGCTCTCACTCTAACATTCGTGGTGTATGTAACCTGTGTGTATCTGGCCCTGATATTAGCCAGTGCCTCACTAGCCACTGACCTCCTGCCATGTACAGCTTAGGCCTCATGCACACTGGGCATTTGCCCAGCTCTTTTGAATGCCTTTCCAACCAGCAGGAGAAAAGCACTGGAAAAAACACTCCTAAAGATGTGTTTTTTTTAACACCTTTAGAGACATCAAGTGTTTGGGTGTTCATTCATTCCATGGGCCAGAATATTGATTTATTCTGGCCACTGAAATGAATGAACACTCAAGCACTAAACGCACCCAGTGTTTAGGTGCGTTAAGACACAGTTAGGCACGTTAGACTTTTTTTGCCAAAACATTCCTCTCCTGAATACAAAAGTGATGTTTTTTTTTCTGCCTCTAAACGCTCTGGCCTCTAAATGCTTGCAAATGCCTATGTGTGCATGGGCACACAGAAAAACATTGAGGGTGATTAGAAACAGAAAATAAAAATGTCAAATGCCCTTAAAAGCTGTGTTTTGGACACCCAGTGTGAATGAGCCACACAAACATGTTATTTAAAGTGGAAGTAAACTCCTAACTTTTTTTGCCAAGCAAGCTGCCATCTTGGCCTCTGTTTAATCTTCAACTGCCATGATGCTGCACATGCGATCAGGTTTTTTTTAGACAAATTAACCTTTTGCTCACCACCAACCCTAATTAATAACCTCCTTATACAGGACTCCCACCCAACACAAAACTATTTCCTCACTGTTCACTGTACACCATCCTCCTTAACCAGACCCACCCTTCCCTACCTCATTATACAGATCAATGGTTAAAGCAATTTGGGATTCCCTGTTCCCCTGCTGATTGGGAAAAGCCTTTATTTTAACACACCGACTACTCCTGGTAACCAAGGCTCAGGAAACAAATTTTAAAATCCTTACCCACTGGTAACATGGTCCTACATTTATTTAAATTATACAGAACTCTCAGGAATTCCTAGACAAACCATTTTCTTCTTAAGTCTACACTCCCCCAGAGTGGCCATGGCTGTGGCGTTGTAAGGATCCTTTTACCCCTCTCCACCCTCTTTTTCTGTGCTTCTCTCTCCCTCATCCTACATTATCTCCCTACTAAAATCACCTTCCCCTGCCCAGCATACACCCCCCCCCCCCCTTCCACACCATTTCATACCTTCTCTCCGCCATGAACCAACCCATACTTAGGGACTGTAGGTGAGATAAGTTCTAGAACATGGCCAAAAAATCCTTAAACTAATGATATCTCTTAAAATAATCTTGATAACCCTCCCATTTGATTTTGAAGAATATTTTTTTCTGGTATTTATGATGTACCCAGTGAAAAAACAGACTCTCTGATACTATGACATATGCAAATTGATCTTGTTGGGACCCAATAACGTATGCCATACATTCTTGACTGCAGCATTTGTTCTGTCTTTGAGGTAATATTTCTATCCCCTTACCTCTCTACTTTCTTCATTCTGTATCCCCATCTTCTTATATGAAAAATCTTCAATAAACTCAGATTAAACTAATATCAAACTAACCTTGTGTGAGGTCAGCCAACCTATGCCCTTTGATTTTCCCTCTGCAGCTATTCCCAACAGTGTGGTAGATCCAGATAACAAATGTGCTAAATATGACAACTATGGCAAAGGGCAAAATAAGGGGTGCTTTGGTGCACACCACTATTTCACATATGTATGCAGTAATGTATTGCACACAAAGGGCAGGCTGGGTACCTGCAACTGTGGTGAAGCAAGGGAAACAAATAAAGGCACATTAGCCATCCACTAAAAAGACTGCTATGCGCCCCTTGGCAATTGAATTTGGGGGAGGAAACCATACCTTTTTTTACTTTTTGAGTGGAGTCCCTCTTAAAACCCATATCAGACCTGAAGTGTCTGGATTAAATATAAAGGGGTAACCAACACACTTTTTTTCCCTAACGACTATGAGTCTGAGGTGTCACATTTAGCAGAGGTAG
The DNA here is from genome assembly GCF_037356315.1 of Lithobates pipiens. Taxonomy (NCBI): domain Eukaryota; kingdom Metazoa; phylum Chordata; class Amphibia; order Anura; family Ranidae; genus Lithobates; species Lithobates pipiens. The sequence goes on from NW_027507787.1 coordinate 197,904,374, forward strand.
TAATACCATGGCTAAATGTTATCACTTCCTGCAGCTGCCAAGAGGTTAGAATAAGATGAACATCTGAACAAGCAAACCAGCAGCTCTTCCCTACCTGGTATAAATAAAAACACAATTATTCACGCAGTAGGTCTTGTCTTAAGTTTTTATTTTATTTTTTATTTATTTTTTTAATTGTTATTGCTTCCATCTTTATATTTTATTTTTTATTGAGTAGAATTTGAGGCATAAATCTCACTTCTCACTTTCACTACACATTGTGGCTGTGCATTACACATAACATTCAGAAAAAAGAAGTACGGTTGTAAATAAACTTGCTATTCTTTGAGAACTTTATAGCCACAGTATGTTAAGGCAGGCTGGATCACTCGTTGTTAATTACATTTACAGTAGCTTGATAAATCCTCAGCGGCACAGGTTCACATTTCCTGTGATCTCCTCCACTTGGGCAATATATAAGCAATTAAAAACTCTACATAATGTGATACCATTAAATCCATTCAATCTATTATGTAAAGAAGCAAACTGGACTCACATTTGGAGGTGCTCAGAACTGCACAAATTATAACATAAAAAATGTCGGCATGCTCTGCTGTTGTGAACACAGGGATATTATCCATGATTATGAGTTTTCTATATTTCTATATTATCCATGAGCACAGGTGAGGGGCACAGCAATGTTTCTGGAATGATTTTACACAAAAGAGCTTCTGAAGATAAATGGGCACAAAGAAGATATATTACAATACACTTTTTGAAGAGTTTTCACTAGTTACAGCTCATGTTTTATTTGGACTTTATTTTTGTACATTTCTTAATTTTTTTCTTAATGTTATGGTCATGGGTATGTTATTTGCGAGAGTGTGGGGAGGATCTAGTAAATGTGCTTAAAGCAAAGCTCAAACACACGTGTGTGTGTAATATATATATATATATATATATATATATATATATATATATATATATATATATATATATATATATATACACTATATATATATATATATATATATATATATATAGATATATATATATGCACTATATTACCAAAAGTATCGGGATGCCTGCCTTTACACACACATGAACTTTAATGGCATCCCAGTCTTAGTCCGTAGGGTTCAATATTGAGTTGGCCCACCCTTTGCAGCTATAACAGCTTCAACTCCTCTGGGAAGGCTGTCCACAAGGTTTAAAAGTGTGTCTATGGGAATGTTTGACGCATTTGTGAGGTCAGATGTTGGACGAGAAAGCCTGGCTCGCAGTCTCCACTCTAATGTGAAGGCCAGCCAAGTTCCTCCACCCCAAACTCGCTCATCCATGTCTTTAACCACTACAATACAGGGCACTTTCACCCCCTTCCTTCCCAGCCCAATTTACAGCTTTCATCGCTCTAGCGCTTTCAGTGACAATTGCGCGGCCATGCTACACTGTACCCAAATTAAATTTTTATCATTTTGTTCGCACAAATAGAGATTTATTTTGGTGGTATTTATTCACGACTCCGGTTTTTATTTTTTGCGATATAAGCGCAAAAAAGCGGAAATTTGGAAAAAAAACAATATTTTCTTTTTTCTATTTTAAAAGAAATCCAATAAAATCAAATTTTGTCATAAATTTAAGCCAAAATGTATTCTGCTACATGTTTTTGGTAAAAAAAATTCCGTTAAGTGTATAATAATTGGTTTGTGTGATCACGGACATATGTACGCAAATGATCATGTACATATGTGTGCAGGTGATCACGTACATATAAGTGCACATAATCATTGGGACAAGTGATTTTAGTGGGACATATGTGGGGGACATGTTTTTATTATTAGGGACATGTGTTTTTATTTTTTGGGGACATGTGTGTTATGGGGACATATGTGGGGACTGTGTTTACACTGTGTGGTGTGTTGTGTGTTTACACTAGACTGAAGATCAGTGAGTAAAAAGCTGTAAAAAACAGCTCATACTCACTGATCATCAGCCGGCTGCAGCAATCTGCTCTCCTCTCCTCAGCGATGACTTCTGTGTGAGGAGAGGAGGAGCCGATTGCCTAGCAACCGGCTGTTTGTTTACATCACATGACGGCCGTGATTGGACACGGCCGTCATGTGATCAGGAGGGCCAATCACAGAGCCCTCCTGCCGATCTGAGATGCGCCGTGTCCCGGTGACACGGGCGCATCGGGATCGCGCCGCTGCGCGGGCACGTGCGCGCGCGATCCCGCTCCTCCTGATGGACGTTCCTGAACGTCCTATCAGGAGTAGACGGCTCCCACCCGGCCGTATATGTGCATTGGCCGGGTGGGAAGTGGTTAAGGACCTTGCTTTGTGCACTGGTCCAAATCATTTGGTGAAGGGGGGATTATGGTGTGGGGCTGTTTTTCAATGGTTGGGCTTGGCCCTTTAGTTTCAGTGAAGGGAACTCTTAAGGCATCAGCATACCAAGACATCATCTGTTCCAACAGTGCACAAAGCAAGGTCCATCAAGACATGGACTTAGCAGGGGTGGTGGAAAACTAACTTCAATTGCAAAAATTCACATTATAATAGTAACTAAAACATAGAATTACATGAAACATTCTAAAAAATTTAAATTCCAAAGTGCTATAATGGTGTAAACCTCCCAACTAAGCATTTAGTGGCACTGATTGGCAGCACTGATGGGCACTAATTGGCAGCACTGATGGGCACCAATAGGCAGCACTGATGGGCAGCACTGATAGGTGGCACTGATGAGCATTGATAGGCAGCCCTGATAGGCAGTACCGATGGACACTGATTGTCACTGATTGATGGCACCGATAGGCAGCACTGATGGCACTGATAGGTGGCATTGATTGGCAGCACAGATGGGCACTGACAGGTGACACTGAAATGTAGGATTGGCTGGCAATGATTGGCACTGATAGGTGGCACTGATTGGCAGCACTGATTGGCACTGACAGGTGGCACAGATTGGCACTGATAGAGGAAAGGGATTTCACATTGAGCAGTCAGCCACTCTTGTAAGAGCCACTCAGTGCCTGAAACTGTCATGTAAGGTAACTGCTTGCAAAGACCAGCTGACTAAACTTGGCACTGATTTTGGGGGTGGGCCAGACCATTCAATCCTGCCCACTATCAAACACCAGCCAATGATTGGGCTGCTTAAGAAAGGGGGTGAAGCCACATTCACGGAGGGGCCTGCCCAGTCCCTATGCCATTGGCTGGTGTTTGAAAGCTGTTCTGTCCCACCCACCCCCGACATCACCACCAAGTTTTGACAGCTGTTCTCTGCAAGCAGTTACATTACATGACAGTTTCAGGCACTGAGCTGCTCTTACAAGCCTCGCTGACTGCTCACTGTGAAACTGTTCCACAGGCAGAGCGCTATACACTCTCTTGCAGCATTTCACAGCAGATCTCGGGAGACAGCTGGCATGCAGCTACACTAACATGCAGGGGGGGTGATTAGGGTGTGCCCAGGCACACCCGGCACACCCCATGTGCACGCCTACAGGTGATGATAGGGAACTCCCCCCCCCCCCTCTTGCTGCCCTCTGGTGCTTCTCCGGGCTCTCCCATGCCATTGTGGACCCAGAGAAAGAATCTGCTGCTGCCAAATTAAGAGCAACTTTATGACGTCACGTCTGGGCCGCGGATGTCAACAAAGTGACAATCTCGGCTGGAAAGCATCAGATCTGTCTTTTTTAAATTTTTATTTAAAAAATAATAATTTAGTAAAATAAACAATATTTTTTTTTAAAGTGCACAGAAGTGAACACATATGTCCCACCCGCATATGTAAACGCCGTTCAAACCACACATGTGAGGTATTGCCTCATGTGTTAGAAAGAAAGCAACAATTCTAGCACTAGACCTTCTCTGTAACTCTAAACATGTAACCTGTAAAAAAGTTTAAAGTGTAGCCTTTGGAGGTTTTTAATTACCAGAGTTTGGCACCATTCCATGAGTGTGCACAATTTTAAAGTGTGACATGTTGGGTATCCATTTACTTAGCGTAACATCATCTTTCACATTATACAAAACAATTGGACTAACTTTACTGTTTTGTTATTTTTGAATTCATAAAACAGTTTTTTTCCCAAGAAAGTGCAATTTGAAACATTGCTGCGCAAATACAGCGAGACATAAAAACAACTGCCATTTTATTCTCTAGGGTGTCTTCTAAAAAAAAACACGTATAATGTTTGGGGTTCTGAGTAATTTTCTAGCAAAACAATGATGATTTTTACATGTAGGAGAGAGAGTGCCAGAATAGGGTCGGTATGGAAGTGGTTAAAGAGGCGTTTTGCCTGGGGAAAAAGAAATTAAAAGTCAGCATCTACAAATACTGTAGCAGCTGACTTTTAATAAATGGACAATTACCTGTCCAGGGAGGCAGCTATGTTGGCACCCCAGTCGATTTTTGGATAGACTGTCGGGTGCTGCCGCTGCCATATCCACTAAGAGAAACCGGCAGTGAAGCCTTTCAGCTTCACAGCCAGTTCCCTACTGTGCATTTGCCAAGTGCACTGCCCTTTCTAACTGGCCTGGTGGGCGGAGGAAGGAGGAGCTGAACTTCCGAGGGACGTCGCTGTGGTGCCGTCTCCCGGAAGTGGGGACAGGGACCTGTTGAAAACAGTTTCCCCTTTTCCCCCCTGAAAGGTGCCAAATGTGACACCGGGGGGGGAACAAATAAGCAGAGGTTCCACTTTTGGGTGGAACTCCGCTTTAAAGTTTTCTTTGATGTCTTTTCACAGTGGTTTTTCACTCCTACAATGCATTTATTAGTAATCTGACTGTTCTACAGTGGGGGGGGGGGGGGGGGGGGGGCATACGCAAGGGAGGCATATCTCTAGCTGACATAAAACTGCACTATGTTGCAACTAACTTTACAGAAATTATAGACTGGTGCAGACACATGAACAATCGACTGTGAATCAACATAAAACAAACTTTCATGACTCAACTTACAAGCCGACCTATAAGCACTATATAATTGGGCAATTATGTATCAAATGATGTTAAAGGCACATAAAGAGTCCCAAGGCACACAAAATTGAAGCCAAGATATATTGTATATCCTTCCGTGTAAAGTCTAAAGCCCTGCAGCAATAGATCTAATCAAAGACTTTATACTCTTAAAAAAAAAAACTTTTACCTTTATGTTTCTTCAATCTTCTCATTCTTACAAAATGTTGACTTAGATGAATACAAGGTATCTGTTACCTACGTGAAGCTCTGGTCGCCTCGTGTAAAATGGACAGGATGTGTATTTGGGTAACCAGTGAGCAAAAGTAAAAAGAACCACCTTATTCATTAACCTATGATATGAAACTGAAGTCTTCCTCCACTCTTCTATGCATCTTAGTTTCAGCTTGATGGAAACTAACACAAACACAAAAACAACATTCACCTAGATGCTGCATCACATGGCTAAATGGAAAATAAAACCAGCACAACAGTTACATTTGTACTTTTTCATATGAGTCTGGTGTAGTTAAAGGAAAACTGTATAAAGATAGCTAAGTAGCCCAGCTCGTCGACATTTTCTTCTAAAAATACTAGATGCTTGGCTGTTATGACCATCCAAACATCTAACACTGACTCAGAACAAGTATGGAGATCACATTTTTCACCTTCACTTAACAAAACCCTGCAGAATACTTACAGTTTAGTGACTCAAAGTTGTGGGCAGGGCTTAAAGCGGTTGTATAGTCAAAATTGTCACTTTACATTTACAGTGCCTTGCGAAAGTATTTGGCCCCCTTGAACTTTTCAACCTTTTGCCACATTTCAGGCTTCAAACATAAAGATATAAAATTTTAATTTTTTGTGAAGAATCACCAACAAGAGGGACACAATTGTGAAGTGGAACGAAATCTATTGGATAATTTAAACTTTTTTAGCAAATAAAAAACTGAAAAGTGGTGCGTGCAAAATTATTCAGCCCCTTTACTTTCAGTGCAGCAAACTCACTCCAGAAGTTCAGCGAGGATCTCTGAATGATCCAATGTTGTCCTAAATGACTGATGGTGATAAATAGAATCCCCCTGTGTGTAATCAAGTCTCTGTATAAATGCACCTGCTCTGTGATAGTCTCAGGGTTCTGTTGAAAGCGCAGAGAGCATCATGAAGACCAAGGAACACACCAGGGAGGTCCGTAATACTGTTGTAGAGAAGTTTAAAGCTGGATTTGGATACAAAAAGATTTCCCAAGCTTTAAACATCCCAAGGAGCACTGTGTTTCATTTTGAAATGGAAGGAATATCAGACCATTGCAAATCTACCAAGACCTGGCCGTACCTCTAAACTTTCATCTCAGATAAGGAGAAGACTAATCAGAGATGCAGCCAAGAGGCCCATGATTACTCTGGATGAACTGCAGAGAACTACAGCTGAGGTGGGAGAGTCTGTCCATAGGACAACAATCAGTCGTACACTGCACAAATCTGGCCTTTATGGAAGAGTGGCAAGAAGAAAGCCATTTCTCAAAGATATCCATAAAAAGTCTCGTCTAAAGTTTGCCACAAGCCACCTGGGAGACACAACAAACATGTGGAAGAAGGTGCTCTGGTCAGATGAAACCAAAATCGAACTTTTTGCCCACAATGCAAAACGATATGTTTGGCGTAAAAGCAACACAGCTCATCACCCTCAACACACCATCCCCACTGTCAAACATGGTGGTGGCAGCATCATGGTTTGGGCCTGCTTTTCTTCAGCAGGGACAGGGAAGATGGTTAAAATTGGGGGGAAGATGGATGCAGCCAAATACAGGACCATTCTGGATGAAAACCTGTTGGAGTCTGCAAAAGACCTGAAACTGGGACGGAGATTTATCTTCCAACAAGACAATGATCCCAAACATACAGCAAAATCTACAAAGGAATGGTTCACAAATAAACGTATCCAGGTGTTAGAATGGCCAAGTCAAAGTCCAGACCTGAATCCAATCGAGAATCTGTGGAAAGAGCTGAAAACTGCTGTTCACAAACGCTCTCCATCCAACCTCACTGAGCTCGAGCTGTTTTGCAAGGAAGAATGGGCAAGAATTTCAGTCTGATAGAGACATACCCCAAGCGACTTGCAGCTGTAATTGCAGCAAAAGGTGGCTCTACAAAGTATTAACACAAGGGGGCCGAATAATTTTGCACGCCCCACTTTTCATTTTTTTATTAGTTAAAAAAGTTTCAAAAATCCAATAGATTTCGTTCCACTTCACAATTGTGTCCCACTTGTTGGTGATTCTTCACAAAAAATAAAAATGTTATATCTTTATGTTTGAAGCCTGAAATGTGGCAAAAGGTTGAAAAGTTCAAGGGCGCCGAATACTTTCGCAAGGCACTGTATTTGTCCATATCAATATTTTAAAGTGATTGCTAGTAGCCGCTCCTTTCATTCCGGCAAGCAGAGCCTTTGCCGAAAAATTATTTGTTTATGTTGGGGCTGCGTCATTTCCTCATGTAGACGTCAGCCCCACGACATCCCGCGATGCCTCGTCAAGATCCTAAGAGCATCATGGTTAACATGTGACTTGCAAGTCACAGAAAGATGGTGCGAGATACAAAGAAGGCGTACACATGATCGGAATTCTCCTCGGAAAAAGCTCTGATGGTTTTCCCAACGGAATTCGGCTCAAGCTGTCTTGCCTACACACGGTCACATGAAATTCCGATCATTATAACGCGGTGACGTACAACACATACAACGTGACTAGAAAAAGGAAGTTCAATAGCCAGTAGAAAATAGCTTCTGTCTCGTAGTTGAATCTGAGCATGCTTGATTTTTGGCATGTCGGAATTGCATACACACGATCGGAATTACCGATAGAAAGTTTTTCCATCGGGAAAATTGAGAACATACTATCAACTTTTGGCTGGCGGAAATTCGGACAGCTAAATTCCGATGGAGCATACACACGGTCGCATTTTCCGATGAAAAGCTCTCATCGGTCTTTTTCTGGCCGGAATTCCGATCGTGTGTACGCGGCATTACAAAGAGGCTTGAATATTTTGATCCTTGTGCGCACGTGCGGGATTATGGAGACAAGGATGAACTGTGGGTGGAAATAGAAATAGATTCAAACACAGAAGACCACGGTTGAGGTGGTGTGAGCTTATATGCTGAAAAACGTTTTAAAAGATCAAGATTATGTACAGTAAGAAAAATAATTTAGATACATATATATTGATCAATCGATTAATAAATACCTTGTCTTTTTGAATATGGTAATTATAATATTAGTATCAGAGGGTTTACTACCGCTTTAAGGCGATCTAGCGGGGAGACTGTGGAACTGCATTCACTAATGCCTAACTTAGGCTGGGAGCTGAGGTCGTGAGAAAATCAACATTAAGGTGTACTTCAAACTTGGAAGTGGGCAGCACATGAATGAATGAATGAATGAATGAATGAAATAATTGTATAGCGCACGATGCGAACTGAATCGCCTCTAGGCGCTGTGGCGAGCTTTGATCATCTGCTAAAAGAGGAAGGTCTTGAGTTTTTTCCTAAAAGCCAGGTGATTTTCTTCCAGGCGGATGTTGATTGGTAGAGCATTCCATAGCCGAGGCCCTTGGACAGCACAGTTAACTACTTGCAATTCCTGACTGAACTTCTATACACTGTTGATACTTCAGACATTCTTTTGTTAGAGAACATCTCTCCCTCCCAGTGTGAAGCATTTCTTAGACAGGACCATGGAGCATGTACTGGTCTCCACCAACTCAGCAATCCCATCACCTTACCCCCAGTGACTGGTGCCTCCATTGCTATTAAATACAAGAAATGCCCTTTCTCCATAACTCCAGGTTCTCCTCCCGAGGCCTCAATACTTTGCTTCTTTCTCTCCCATGACTTCAGGCTGGGTTCCTAGGCACTGTACCATGGACCCAGTCCCAGTATGTGGGGACCCAGACACTAGTGAAGGGGCCAAGCACTTCACCACGGTAGTAACCATCACCTTGGTCATGTCATCTGTCTCCTGGCTGCTTAGAAAATGAAACCAGTATTGTAGTCCTTAGCAACAGCACTCTAGCTTCCTCTGGACAGCATTCTGCTTGTTAGACCTCTGTACTGTATCTTCTCTAGTTTTAGTTCCCTAGTATTAAGCCATGTTCTTTTAATATGTCATGCATGCACCCCTTAAAGGACATCAGACCAGACAATGCAGATGAACAGATAAAGATCTTTTACTAAAGTAGTTGCAAATAACAAATACCGGTTCTCATAGACATCTCCCATGCAGTTTCCTATATAAGCTCTCCGGTGCTCCATAAAGTGACTATACTTTAGTCCATAAAAGCAATCCTTTCAAGGCAAGAGTTCATTTAGGCAGTAAATCCACAAGAGATAGTCCCTTGGAATCCATGATCTGGCAGTTATCCATAAAGGCAGTAAAGTCCATAACTGGCAGATATACGTCCACATGGGTCTACAGGCTCCAGACCCCCTGGGAACCCCGACTGGGCTCCAATCTCCCCCATCTACCTCCCAAGGGTGTGATCCACTCGGGCGTAGTGACAGTTACATTTCGGTAGTCTTTCCCCAGTCCACCCTCAGGGCACTTAGTGAGCCCTATTTATATGGTATGAGCTGCAGGGGGAAAGCACTAACCCTTCCTTCTCAGACACCACCAGCTCAGCAGGTCGACCTGAGGACACAGTGAAACATTAAGGCATTGTAGAAATTTGACCTAATTAGCTTGAGGGCATGAACACAGCAAGAAAAAAAAACACTAATGCCGCGTACACACAATCGGACTATCCGTCTGTGTGCTAGTCCGCCGGACTTTTGAAATGAACGGACTTGCTCACACACGGAGTGAAGTCCGTTCATTTTGACCGTGACTCCAGATAGACTGGTCTAGAGAAGGAATTCAATGTCGCCGCTTCCATCGGCAAGATTGACACCTGGCAGCCCAGCCGGTCAGGAAAGGGGGTGGGGACGAGCGAGTGCCCCTCCCTCCTGAAACGTACCAGGCCGCGTGCCCTCAACATGCGACCCCCACCCCAAAGCACCTTGTCCCCATGTTGATGAAGACAAGGGCCTCTTCACGACAACCCTGGTTGTTGGGGTCTGCGGGCGGGGGGCTTATCGGAATCCGGGAGCCCCCTTTAATAAGGGGGCCCCCAGATCCTGGCCCCCCACCCTATGTGAATGAGTATGGGGTACATGGTACCCCTACCCATTCACATGAGGGAAAAAGTGCTAATAAAAAAACACAATACGGGTTTTTAAAGTAGTTTATTAGGCAGCTCCAGGGGTCTTCTTCCGACTTCGGGGGTCTTCTCACCGGGCTCCTCCGCTATCTTCTGCCTTTTTACCACTATTTTACTAGTGGAGGAGCCCGGCTTTTTCCTTTGTCGCCGCCGTCCTGGGGTCTTCTTCCGACTTCGGGGGTCTTCATCCGACTTCGGGGGTCTTGTCTTGCTCTTCGCTTCTTCTGCTGGGCCTCCGCTATCTTCTTCCAGCTCTTTTGCTAGCATTGGTCCGGTCTTGTCACTGTCGCCGCCTTCTTCTTCCTTCTTCTTCTCCTCTTCTGCTGTTGACAGGACGCTCTCTCTGGCCATAATGCCAGAGACACGTTGAGTGGTGACTTATATATGCATAAGGGGTGGGGTCACTGAGTGATGTCACATGGTGGCTCCGCCCCTTATGATGTCACAGTCCCCGGGGATGCTTTACTCCGTGTGTGGGCAAGTCCATTAATTAGTCCGGTGGACTAGCACATAGATGGGCGGATTGTCTGCCAGACAATTTTGAGTCAAGACTTCTTTCTAAGTCCGCCAGACTTTTGGGACAAAAAAGTCTGCCGGAGCCAACACACGGGCGAATTGTCTGGCAGACTCTGGTCCACCGGATAGTCCGATCGTGTGTACGTGGCATAAGATGTCACCTTAGACACATGTACCGCAAAAGGTCCATACCACAACCAAGCATTAATACACAGTAAGCATGTGACTAATCTCCATCGGATCCCCTGTGGATTTTTCTGGTTCCTGTGGCCGGATATCCTCATGGTGGTTTGTGATTGAACTATTCCTTTTCACCCAGCAGATGCCAAGGAGAGAACAACAGAGTACACCCACCTACTTCTGGGATCTCATTGATAGTTCTGCTCATTGGTCGTCTTGAGCCTTTCATGCCTGTTTAATTACCTGTTCCGGTAAGCATATATTGGCTACACCATTTGTTTGAAAGAGTGTTTCATGTGATGATATACACGATCCAAGACATCTTCACTACGATATCACTTCACTTTATGATGGACATTTTTGTTATGTGTGTTTGTTCTTTTTTGGAGATTTCTCACCTCCAGTCCCCTTAACCCTTTTAGGATTGACTTTACATATATTTTTAAGGAATTTAGTTCACCTTAATTCACTTATTTTAGCGTAAATTTTTTACTCTTATCACTTTAGATATTTGATCCAGGCTGATGTAGAGGGGCATTTGTGCACTTTGAAGGTGTGCATATAATGAATATGTGAACACATAAGAGGGACACAAGTTGATATTTATAATGTTGATATTATTTATGTATTCATTCATCATTTTGTATTGAATGCGCATGATTTTGTTTTTTACAATTTGTTTTATGTTAAAATATATGTCAAACTTACCTGCTGTATGCCATGGTATTGAACAGAGTGGTCCCTTTACTTCTCATCTGGAGTTGCCATATAGCGCTCTCCACTCATCCTTCCTGTGGGTGCCCCCATAGTAAGCCGTGTGCTGAGGGTCACCCATGTAGGCATGCTCCCAATCCAAGCTGTTTGTCCATAGACACTCAAATCGCTGGTAAGCTCCAACCCCTCTCACTCTTTGACTTACAGCAGCAGGAGCCTATGGCTGCTGTCTGTGTCACCTGTGAAACCAGGAAGAGGGGAGAGCAGTGCTGCAGCTGGGACAGCCCTGGCTCATAAAATGAGACAGGTAAGTGTTTAGGGATGGGGAGGAACAAATAGTGAGACGTTGTACCTTAATGCATTGCAGAGAATGCATTAAAGTGGCTGTAAACTCTTACATATACCCAGTGAAGTGACTGGACTCAGGTGATACACAGAGATAAAACTATTCCTCCTATATCAATTGTACCTGTTTATCTACAGCCTTATTTCCCCTACATCCAAAGTGCAGAATTTACACGGGATCTCTCTGCTCTAAAAAGTAGGGGGTGGAGTGCTGAAGTTACATCAGTGAGGAGAGCTCTGAGAACTGATTGGAGGGAAAAGACACCCCCCCCCCCCCCCCTTCACACAGCACACAGGAACAGAGCAGAGGCTGTCAATCTGCTGAAGCTCCCTTTCCCTGTCACCATATTTTTCAAAGGAGGCAGCAGACAGAAATTACACTTAGTGCTCTGGATTGAGACAAGCACACACTATGGAGGAATATGCTTTGTTCATATTTCATGTCTAAGGTTTACAACCACTTTATGGTAAAGCACTTTCTGACTTTCAAACAATTTAAATGCTTACCTTGTAAAACAACCCATTCAGTTTAAAATAGATATGAAAGGCAAAACATGAAAATAGAAAATGAAAGGCAAATAAAATAGAAATGAAAGGCAAAACATTTTTGTATAGATATAAAAAAAAAAAGAATTCTAAATACCTTTTTCCTTTTTTATATGTAATCACATTCCCTCTGCATAAGAGATGGGGGGGGGGGGGTGGCAGAAGAAGCAGCAGCACACTGAGCTTCCAAGTGAATGGCTATGCAGCAGGGGCATGTCAGGACAAGTCTAATAATTGGAGGAGAGTACACTGAGTTCCCAGAATAGCTAGTGAACTGACCACTGTGTGCTCTTCTACTTATTGTGGTCAGTTTTTAATAGGAAAGCAAGAGAGCTAGGATAAACATCAGGGATTTCACATAAAGGAAGCAATATCAAGAGAATAGGATACTTTCTCATACAAGTACATGGTACAACAGGTACATATCAGGAATATAAAGTGTTGGTGTAACAAGCGCTTTAAGTTCCAGCTTCTGATGTCACCAAACAGTGGCTCAGGATGAGAGGAACTTTGAACATAGAGCCTGCAGTGCAGAGCAGAATATACAATAGACAACAGCAGGAGATTCGTCCATCCCTACAATTTAAAGGGTAACTCCAATTTTATTATGTAAAAAGTAGCAAATAAAAAAAATAATGTAGAGTATACAATTGTGACACAAGTCAAATTGTAATTGAATAACATTTTCTGTAAAATGCAATATGGCTACCTGGAGGTGTTTTGTACACAGAATGTGTACAGAACAGCCTCCAGAAACATAATTTGCTGCTTGTGTGATTGGCTCAATGACTTTTCCAGAAGTCTTCACTAAGGTACAAGTCAGATTTCAGGCATCCCCTGTAACAAAAATGTAATTTTTGGTGACATACTCCCAATAGGAAATCACGTCTAAAGGGATACAGGCCCAGCAGCTTTCTTCATTAGTGCCCTGCAGGTTCAGCTGCTGATTGATAATTATGAAACCACTCCTATTAGATACACTTTCCCACATGGACACAGACAAACACACAGTGGTTTCTTCAGAATAACAAAAGGTAGGAATCTGCAACAAAGTTTGTTAAAATCCTTGCAATGTACATAGATCACCCAGAGGGGAGTGTTTTTTTTATCAACAAAAGTGGAGTCAGGCCGCGTACACACGGGCGGACTGTTGGCTCAACTTTGTCCGCTGAACAGTGTTTCAGCGGACAGTCCGCTCGTGTGTGGGGCTTCAGCGGACAGTTTCAGCGGACAGTTTGACGAACAAAGTTTTTCGGAAATTCCGAAAAACTGTCCGCTGAAACTTGGTTTGAGCGAACAGTCCGCCCGTGTGTAGGCCACTTTCGAAATGAGCAAACTGTTCCCGCTCGGAGGGAAGTCTGCTCATTTCGAGCGCGTGTGCAGGTAGGCGGGGCCCGCCGCCTGGAATGAACTTAAAGGGGAATCCCAACGCCGAAAAAAATCGGCGTGGGGGTCCCCCCAAAGTCCACAACAGACCCTTGTCCGAACACGCTACCCGGCCGGCCAGGAAAGGGGGGCGAGCGAGCGCGCCCCCCCTCCTGAGCCGTACCAGGCCGCGTGCCCTCAACATGGGGGGTGCCTTGGGGAAGGGGGGGCCGCGCGGCCCCCCTACCCCAAAGCACCTTGTCCCCATGTTGATGAGGACAAGGGCCTCTTCCCGACAACCCTGGCCGTTGGTTGTCGGGGTCTGCGGGCGGGGGGCTTATCGGAATCCGGGAGCCCCCCTTTAATAAGGGGGCCCCCGGATACCGGCCCCCCACCCTATGTGAATGAGTATGGGGTACAATGTACCCCTACCCATTCACCTGTAAAATAAAAGTACCCAAAAAAAAACCACAACACACGAGATAAAATATTTTATTGCACAGCTCCGGGGGTCTTCCGTCTTCGGGGGTCTTCTCGCCGGACTCCTCCGCTATCTTCTTCTAGCTCTTTTGCTAGCGGAGGAGTCCGGCTTTCTTCCTCCCCGCCGCCGGCCTCTTCTCCCGACTTCGGGGGTCTTGTCCCCCTCTTCGGTTCTTCTGCCGGGCCACCGCGCCTTCTTATAGCTCTTTTGCAGGCGGTGGCCCGGTCTTCTGTCGCCGCTGTCGCCGCCGCCTTCCTTTCTTCTTCTTGTTCTTCTTGTTCTTCTCCAGGAGATGTTGACACGTCGCTCTCTCCGGCCGGAATGCCAGAGCCGGGCTGTGCGGCCACTTATATAGTGACAATGGGGCGGTGTCACATGGTATATGTCACATGGGTTGGTCACATGGTGACCCCGCCCCCTTACGATGTCATAGTCCCCATGTGACATCAACCCATGTGACCAACCCATGTGACATATACCATGTGACACCGCCCCATTGTCACTATATAAGTGGCCGCACAGCGCGGCTCTGGCATTCCGGCCGGAGAGAGCGACGTGTCAACATCTCCTGGAGAAGAACAAGAAGAACAAGAAGAAGAAGAAGAACGGAAGGCGGCGGCGACAGCGGCGACAGCGGCGACAGAAGACCGGGCCACCGCCTGCAAAAGAGCTATAAGAAGGTGCGGTGGCCCGGCAGAAGAACCGAAGAGGGGGACAAGACCCCCGAAGTCGGGAGAAGAGGCCGGCGGCGGGGAGGAAGAAAGCCGGACTCCTCCGCTAGCAAAAGAGCTAGAAGAAGATAGCGGAGGAGTCCGGCGAGAAGACCCCCGAAGACGGAAGACCCCCGGAGCTGTGCAATAAAATATTTTATCTCGTGTGTTGTGTTTTTTTTTGGGTACTTTTATTTTACAGGTGAATGGGTAGGGGTACATTGTACCCCATACTCATTCACATAGGGTGGGGGGCCGGTATCCGGGGGCCCCCTTATTAAAGGGGGGCTCCCGGATTCCGATAAGCCCCCCGCCCGCAGACCCCGACAACCAACGGCCAGGGTTGTCGGGAAGAGGCCCTTGTCCTCATCAACATGGGGACAAGGTGCTTTGGGGTGGGGGGGCCGCGCGGCCCCCCCTTCCCCAAGGCACCCCCCATGTTGAGGGCACGCGGCCTGGTACGGCTCAGGAGGGGGGGCGCGCTCGCTCGCCCCCCTTTCCTGGCTGGCCGGGTAGCGTGCTCGGACAAGGGTCTGTTGTGGACTTTGGGGGGACCCCCACGCCGATTTTTTTTGGCGTTGGGGTTCCCCTTTAAGTCCATTCCAGGCGGCGGAGCCCGCGACGTCTCCGTCGCGGGCCCCGCCTACCTGCACACGCGCTCGAAATGAGCCGACTGTTGCCTCGTGTGTGGGCGAGTCCGCTCATTTCAAAAGTTGCGCGGACTTAGTACGACGAACAAAGTTTGCCGTATTTGTCCGCTGAAAAAGTGCCGTGTGTGGGCGTGTTCGTTCATTCAAAAGTTTGAGCGGACTGTTTGACGAACTTAGTTTCGGCAGACAGTCCCCGCGTGTGTACACCGCCTTACTCTTTAAGGTAGATGGGGGAATATATGGATTACCTTCATTCTTTGTGTATAGTGAGTTCAAGTACATTTTTATTTTATTAACATTTATCTGCGCTGTTCCAAGTGTCTGTCCAGTGAAGTTCTTACTCATGTTCAAAGACTTTGTTCACCTTTAACCACTTCAATACCAGGCACTTAAACACCTTCCTGCCCAGACCAATTTTGAGCTTTCAGCACTGTCGCACTTCGAATGACAATTGCACGGTCATGCTACACTGTACCCAAATGAAATTTTTATCATTTTTTTCCCACAAATAGAGCTTTCTTTTGGTGGTATTTGATCACCTCTACGGTTTTTATTTTTTGCGCTACAAATAAAAAAATACCGAAAATTTTGAAAGAAAATATGTTTTTTTTGTTTCAGTTTCAAAACTTTGTAAATAAGTACGTTTTCTCCTTCACTGATGGGCACTGATGGGGCTACACTGATGGGCACTGATAAGACGGCACTGATGGGCACCAATGATGTGGCACCAATGAAGTGGCACTGATGAGATGGCATTGATGGACACTGATATGTGGCACTGATAGGTGGCACTGATGTGCACTGATAGGCGGCACTGATGGGTGGCACTAATGGGCGACACGGATGGGCACTGATAGGTGGCACAAATTGGCACTGATAGCTGGCACGGATTGGCATGGATGGGCGGCACAGATGGGCATGGATAGGTGGCACAGATGGGCATGGATAGGCAGCACAGATGGGCATGGGTGGGCACTGATAGGCGGCACAGATGGGCACTGATAGACGGCACAGGTGGGCACTGATAGGCGGCACAGGTGGGCACTCATAGGCGGCATTGTATTATGTTATACTGTACTAATGGATGCCAATCAGTGCCAAACAATAATGCATGCCAATCAGTGATGCTCATTGTGGGCACTGATTGGCATCCATTATGGGCACTGAATGGCATCTATTGTGGCACTGACTGGCATCCCTGGTGGTCTAGGGAGGATTACCTTTTGCTGGGCATCCCTGGTGGTCTGGTGGCGTCCCTGGTGGTCCAGTGTATGCATCCTCGGGGGGGCTGTGCTGATAATCGATCAGCACAGACCCCCCTGTCAGTGGAGCAGCCGATCGGCTCTCCTGTTCTCGCGTCTGACAGACACGAGTGAGGAAAAGCCGATCACCGGCTCTTCCTATTTACACTGTGATCAGCCGTGATTGGACACGACTGATCACATGGTAAAGAGTCTCCGTTGGAGACTCTTTACCGAGATCGTAGTTGCCGGGTGTCAGACTGACACCCCGCAAGAACGATCGCCGCGATGGGCGCCCCCGGGGGCGCGCAGCGGCTCATAATCCTGATCACGTCATATGACGTCCCATCAGGATTATGCAACCACTTTGCCACCGTCACCGGGCGGCAAGTGGTTAAAAAACAGGTTACATGTTCCACCCTAAATAAGGGGGTTACATGTTCCTAATGGTAAACTTATCCTTTAAATTGGCTATATGAATAGAAATCCCTAAATGTTAGAGATTCCTATTAATACAACCAACTGGACAGACTTTTTTAACCACTTGCTTACTGGGCACTTAAACCCCCCTCAGTCCCAGACCAATTTTCAGCTTTCAGCGCTGATGCACTTTGAATGACAATTGCGCGGTCATACAACACTGTACCCAAATGAAATTTTTATCATTTTTTTCCCACAAATAGAGCTTTCTTTTGGTGGTATTTAGTTACAGCTCGGAGTTTTATTTTTTGCTAAACAAACAAAAAAAGATGCAAAAAAAAAAAAAAAAAAATCATGTTTTAATAGTTTGTTATAAAATTTTGCAAACGGGTCATTTTTCTCCTTCATTGAAGTGCGCTGATTAGGCGGCACTGATAGGCTGCATTGGTGGGCACTGATGGGCTGCATTGGTGGGCACTGATGGGCTGCATTGGTGGGCACTGATAGGCTGCACTGGTGGGCACTGATAGGCATAGTTAAGGCGGCACTAATAGGCACAGATAAGGCGGCACCGATGGGCACAGATAAGGCGGCACTGATGGGCAAAGATGGGCACAGATAAGATGGCACGGATGGGTGGCACGGATAAGTGGCACGGATGGGTGGCACGGATGGGCACTGATAGGTACCACAGATAGATGGGACTGATGGGCACTGATAGGTGGCACTGATAGGTGGCTCTGATAGGTGGCACTGCTGGGCACTGATGGGCGGCACTGCTGGGCACTGATGGGCGGCACTGCTGGGCACTGATGGGCGGCACTGGGGTGCAGCACCTTTGAGGCAGATTTTGGGTGGCACTGTGGGTGGCACTGCTGGGTGGCACTGTGGGCACTGCTGGGTGGCACTGTGGGCACTGCTGGGTGGCACTGTGGGCACTATGGGCACTGCTGGGTGGCACTGACAGGGGGCACTTACTTTATTTCAGGATGGCACTGCGGGTGGCAGGTGGGCACTGGCAGGGGGCAGGTGTCCGTTTAAATTGCTGGCCGTGATCGGGACTGATGTCCCGAACACGGCCGCCGGCGATCGGCTTTTTTTTTTTCTCCTCGCGCTGTCAGCGCGAGGAGGAATACTAGCCGATTACCGGCTCCGTTTTATCACATGATCAGCTGTCATTGGCTGACAGCTGATCACGTGATAAGGGGTCGGGATCGACCCCTTACACGGATCGGTGATCAGGCGAGTCTCACGGACTCGCCGATCACAGAGCGCGCCGCGCGCGCCCCTCAGGGGGCGCGCAGGCCGCTCGTAACCGGGACTACGTCAATAGACGTAGTCCCGAAAATGTGGGTCCGCGCTATTGCCGTCATTTTGCAATAGCGCGGTACCCAAGTGGTTAAGAAAACAGCACAAATAACAAATTAATAAAACTAACATTCACTTAAAGCGTACGTCCCGCAAATTTTTTTTTTTTTAAGTCAGCAGCTACAAATACTGCAGCTGCTGACTTTTAAAATAAGGACACTCACCTGTCCCAGGGTCCAGCGATTTTGGCACCCGAGGCTGAACCGTCCCTCGGTCCTCGGATGCTGCCGCCGCCATCTTCGGTAAGGGAATCAGGAAATGCACCCTTGTGGCTTCACTTCCCAGTTCCCTGCTGCGCATGCGCAAGTCGCACTGCAGAATCCGAATGGTCCCTGCTGTCTCTGAGACCCGTGTGTGTCCCAGCAGACAGCACGGCAGGACAGGAAGAGGCGCAGACTCCCGCAGGAGTGTATGCCTGGAAGTGGATGCAAATACCAGTCTTAAACAGGTATCTGCCTCCCCCTCCCCCTGAAATGTGCCAAATGTGACACCGGAGGGGGGAAGGGTTCTGAAAAGCAGTGGTTCCATTTTTGTTTGAATCTCCGCTCTAATTAGCATATGAGGCCCATGTGTTAAGCAAAAATATTATTATATGTTATTATATCTACAACCTGAGCTGTAGATCAGGACTTTTTTTAAGGGTTCTGCAAGACTGAGAAAAGCTGTTCTATATAAATGTTTTATACTCTCTTCTAAGAATAGGGGGGTTTTCTGTTCTATATAAATGTTTTATACTCTATTCTAAGAAAAGGGGGGTTTTCTGCAATTTTATTTCCTGCTAGTTCCTTTCGGTCAGAAACCTGGCAGAAATGTAACCATAGACCACACAGTAAATAAAGCCTTTAAAATATGACATCGTTGAATAACATTAAGACATGAGCTTTGTATTTTGCACTAATTCATTTTAATCATATTCAATAAAGTTGCTTTTTTAAGTCCATGGTGTTCCTTTATAAAGTTTCTTGGTGATCTCTAATCCCCATTTTTTTCATGTTTATGCACGACCTTAAGGAACCACACCTGTTAATTGAGGTGGGGGCCTCAGCATAGGGATACAGTTCAAAATCAGAACTGTATCCCTATGCAGAGGCCCCCACCTCAATTAACAGATGTGGTTCCTTAAGGTTGTGCATAAACATGAAAAAAATGGGGTGTTTTTTTATACATGTTTATGGGCTTTGTATTTTGCCTTTTAAGGGAAGCCTGTACTAAAAAAATACATAGTCTTCTTCAGTTACTGATCTCTCCTGAAACAATGTGGAAGATAAGCTGTTTTGATTTCAGTGGCTGAGCAGTTGTTGCAAGTCAGTGACTCAGACTCTAAAAATTATTAAACATCTGAAACAATACCTAATTCAAAGTCACTACAAACATGTATATATAAAAAGAAAGTCCTTTTATAGAAAATCTAAATGTGATCCCCCTTAGTGCAAACATGAAGAGATGGAAAAATCCTTCAGTCCATAGAATGTTGATCATAAACACCCTGGTGCTGACACCGCCACACAAAGAAGGATGTAAGCTTACGGACTCCAATTACTGTCATACAGCTGAAAGATCCTCTGGCCGTAAAAGATGGACACTCAATGTTGAAAGTCGCTCCACTCTTGCTTCCCAAACTGAGTTGGACACAGAGCCAGTGCTCACAGAAAAGGTCACACTCCCCTCAAGGAACCCTTGAGCACTGGCTCTGTGTCCAACTCAGTTTGGGAAGCAAGTGTGGAGCGACTTTCATCATTGAGTGTCCATCTTTTGACCCTTGGAGTGCACGCTTGCTTGGGTAATTTTTTTGGGAAGGATTTTTCCATCTCTTCATGTTTGCACTAAGGGGGATCACATTTTGATTTTCTATAAAAGGACTTTCTTTTTATATATACATGTTTGTAGTGACTTTGAATTAGGTATTGTTTCAGATGTTTAATAATTTTCAGAGTCTGAATCGGCAAAATATTTAAGCCACTTTTGTCACACTTTTTTACGGAATACTATATTTAGCGCAACACTTTTTGTGCACATATTATTTGAACAAAATTATCCAGTTTAGTGTGTTAGCTGCTTTCTCTTTTTGGATAGCGCAGTGTTTTTTAGTTTTTTTTGTCTTGGAAGTGACTTAAGGATGGACTTAGGCATGTTTGCAATCACACTTGCAGAGCCCCACCAGGAAGTGAGCACTGCACATCGCTTATCACAGGCAGTGAAACATTTTCTCGATCCGCAGCTGCAGAGATTGTGAAATATCTCACTGCCTGTAATGAGCGCTGTGCAATTCCGACTTCTACACGTGCTGTTGTGAACACGCCTGAGCCCATCCTTACTTAACAACACTAAGGCCAGAGACAGCCAAAAAAAAAAATAGGTGCAGGGCTTCATGATAGGGGAAACAGTTCATAACTGCCAACAAGGGGTTAATTACAGGAAGTGAAGTGGGGAAGGCTATTAAGATTAGCTGGGAGTTTCAGGAAGGTGGGGGCTGCTGTGAGGGGAAATGTGCAGAGCAGACACAGCAGAGTTGTATTGGAACTGAAGAAGAAGTCTGTGTCCTCTGCCTGTATTCCACTGCCATGAGTGACTTGGATAGTCTGATCAGCCAGCTACGCTCTGCGGCCGCCTCCAGAGGCACGGACTGGCTTTCTCAGTAGGTCTTCTCCATGCTCGTTGGGAGACCTTGGCTGCAGGGGACAGGACATCCCAGCAGGCTTGACAGTCACGGCCGCCAGAGCGTTTTAGTCCTCCTGTGTCCCCCAGGGCTTTGCGCCAAAGCGGGAGCACACTCTTGAACCCTCCAGACTCCCCATCCCAGCGCTCACCTGTTGTGGTCTGTGCAGGCCCTGGGAGGAATCCCCATCATCGGCGGAGCTCTTCCGGCCGGGGCCCCTCTCCTGTAGTTTATAGTATTATTTTTATATTAACCAATATATATTTTATGTTAATCATATTAATTTGCACATTTTTATTGATAATATAATTATTATTAATATTATTATTATATAGTAGTGCTCTTATCAATATTATTATTCTATAGTAAAGCAATAGTTATTAATCTTTTTTTTTTTACAAATAACGTGTTTGTTTATTTGAGAAGACTCCACAGTTACAAATTATGCACGTTGGTATTACATTCAGATAGGCAATATAGCTGTATAATTGGATATCATATACAGAAGACGTAAACTTTTCCTTAGTGCACTACATATATACAGTAAAGAGGTTCATATACAGAGGTAGTCCAGCTGGCGGATATGCTATAAAGGGAGATTGCACATTGAGTTATATGTCAGTTTTCATGGGGGTTCTTGGTCGTATCATTATATGTGGCTGCATTGTCTAACCAAGAGTCCCAAATTTTCCCATACTTGGCCGGGCAGCCCCTATGAGCATAAATTTATTTTTATAGGGTAAAATATTGTTAATGGCGGATATCCATTCCTGAAGTGTTGGAGGTAATGCCCTCAACCATTTTCTTGCTATCAATAATCTGGCTGTGAATAGTGATTCTTGCAGGAGAGTAATGTGGAATTTGTCTGGTCCTGGGTCTGGGAACACTCCCAGTAAGCATTGTTTGGGGCATAACATCAGGGGGGACCCCATCTCATCGTGTATGAACTTTATTATGTGGGACCAGTAATCCTGTATTACTGGGCATGACCAAATAAGATGAAAGAAGGTACTGGAAGGACTGTCACATCTAGGGCAGAGTGGATTGTGGTCTGGTCTGTATTTGGCCAGGCGATGGGGGGTCATGTAAACTCTATGGATGATATAGATTTGTGTTAGACAGTCAGAAAGTTTAGTAGAGACTTTTTTACAGGTGTCTAGCGCGTCCTCCCACTCCTTGTCTTCCATCTCCCCCACATCCCTCGTCCACCTATCTTTTAGAGCGTAGGCAAGTGTTACTGCTGTAGGTCGGATAAGGTCATTGTAGAACATTGAGGTAAGTTTTGAGGAGTCCTGTCCCATTAATATACTCAGAGTGTCTATACATTCTAGATTTGGAGGGTTATCATGAAATTGAGTCTGTAGGGCATGGCGGAGCTGGAGGTATTGAAAAAGCATGGAGTTGGGGAAGTTAAATTCATATTTGAGTTGTTGAAATGATTTCAGAGTGTCGCCCCAGTAAACGTCTGAAAGATATGTCACACCTTGGGAAAGCCAAAGGTTATGATCAGGTATAGATAATAATTCCTTCAGGCCTGGGTTGTCCCAAAGTGGTGTGTGTGAATGCGTGGGTGGTGTTTTCAATCTGCGTCTCACTACTTCCCATATTTTGCAATGGTTGTAAAGTAATCCTCTACGACTTCCTAGCACCCAAGGGCCTGCTAGGTCTCTAAATATTATTTAAAAGGGGTGGGTGTATGCGCAGGCATAGGGGGAGCACACTAGGTCCAGGTAGCGATCTTTATCCTGTTTGTCTAAGTAATAGAGGTGAGATAATTGCGCTGCTAAATAGTAGAAGTTAAAATCGTGCCGTGCCTCCCAAGTCAATGGGATTTTTCAGCACTTGCCATGACATATTTATTTGTGTCGGTTTGTTCCCCACACAAAGGAGTTAAGGATAGCTTCAATGGTTTTAAAAATTCTAAGGGGTAGGTAAATCGGGGCATGCCATAATACGTATAAAAATTGGGGGAGTATGACCATTTTTATCGGGTTTATATGGCCCATTACACCTAGGGGTAATTTAGCCCATGTTTGTGTTTTGGTTTTTAGTGTCGCAATCAGGGGTTCTATGTTGAGTTTAACAAAATCTTCAGGGGAACGGGTAATGACTATGCCTAGGTATTTCATAGAGCTAACCCGGATGAGGGGAAAGGAGGCTTGATTTGCTGTGGGGTGATAGGGGACATCCCTGACATGTCCCCCTAGAGAGGAGAAAGGCGTCAGAGATCCTCCCATTGACCAACACTCTGGCACTAGGGTTCTGGTAGAGGAGTCAGATCCATCTGATAAAGTTGGGCCCAAATCCAAATCGTGCCAGGCATTCCCAGAGGTAATCCCACTCATGAGTCGAACGCCTTTGCGACAGTTATTAATCTTTATTAATGTATACTATGTTATTCCATAAATATAGAAAGTCTTCATTTTTAAATGTTGAACTTTAGATGACCTCTCTGCTTCATGCTGATAGTTTTACTGGGTGAAAGTTCATTAGTATAGTTAATTTGTAGTTTTTAAGTAAGCGCTAATTCGAAAAGAAAAACTTGACAGCAGTTGAATTAATAAATAATAAGAACATCTTATACAGGTGGTTTCGAAATAATTATGTGGAATATGGGAAAGTTAAGTACAGTACATTAATTAAGTTTGACAGGGTCAAACAAACGTTTGCTTGTGCCCTCATTAAAACTGTTAAAATACATACATACAGGATTATATAATGAGACATAAAACAAAAGGTGGGGTTATTGAAAGTTCATTCTCCCAAAGTCGTAAATCTGTTATCCTTGAAGTTAGTTAAGTCTTATCAGGATGAAGAGGGTTTGATTTAACACAGCTGGGTGCCATTTTGTCTCTACACAGGTGTTTTTAATTAGACAAAACCAGTTATAAATCATTTTGATAAATCTGTAGGGATTCTGGGAATAATTAAGTTTGTCTGTTTGTATGACAGGTGTCAGATTTATGGTTAATTACATTGACGTAGATCTTAGCAACCAATCATGTTGTACCTAATATGCTTGCATTGTAAAAAACTGTATAAATTAGACCTGCATCTTGTAATACTTTGAACATAAGGCTGTATGTTCCCAGCTGTAATAAACCTGCATCACTGAAGTCCTGCCTGGTTTGATACATTATTATTCTACTTCAGGACTTACTAGGGGAAAGACTGCCACATGTAGCAGGTCTCTCTGGAAGATAGCGGTAAAATCTTCCCTACCTTGCCTTGGGAGATCTCCAGAGAGTTTTTCGGGTAGACTGGTGAAGAGAAGCATCCGGGTTGGCTGGTGGAGAAGCAGCCAGGTGGGCTAGCATTTCTTGCAGTGGTAGAGCTGGTACCAGTGTCTACAGGGGGGTTAGAGTTATTCCAAGATGCAGTTCACACTACATTGTGCTACTTCAAGTCCAAGGGACTGAGAGTTCCTAGCCTGTAAGGGGCTGTTGCCGATCTAACAGAAACGGTTAGCTACTAAAGAGGGATCAGTCAGAGCTGTACAGATCAATAAGGAGGAATCAATTGGAGTTGTACCAGAGTAAGGAGAAGGATTAATCGGAGCTGTAAATAGGGAGGAAGTTGTCCCTGGCTTTGTTACTGTCAAGTTGGGCATCCCATAATTCCCATCCCCATCCCAGTTATTAGCCCTTAATTAAAACACAAAACAAGGCTTAATGATTGTTCACTGTATCTGGATGAAAGCAGAAGTTTTGTGCCTGGTTGCGCAGCAGTGGGGAACCCTGTCATCTGCAACCACAACAGGGGTAGTGCAACAATATTGTTTATTTTATACAATTTTGCAGATAAATAATATTTTTTCAGAGATTTAGATCAAAATGTATTCTGTTACATTTCTATTGTAAAAATGACCCAAATCAGTGTACTGTCAAGGCTGGGCTCAGCCCTTCCTTCTCAAAGCTGACCACTCAGCTGTCAGGTAAATTGCCAGCTCCTATCTCTCCACAATGATTTACCTGTAGATGATATCCTGCTCATCAGTCCTGCCTACTTAAGCCGTCCAGCCCAGGTGATCTCTGCCTTCACCTTGGTCACATCTCTAGAGACGTTCTCCTGTATTCCTGTTAAAGACTTGCTTGGTAGACATTCCTTCTGGCTCCAGATCCTACTTGCTGTTCCACTACGCTCATTTCTGTGTCACTGACGTTTTGGCTTGTCTGACTATCCGTTCCGGTTCCTGAACTCTGGCTATGTTTTGACTACGTTTACTCTGTTTTACCTTTTTATTATTATCATTATTATTATTATTATTATTATTATTAATAAACAAGTGTGATTTAATTGTACTTTTGTCTCAGTCTGTTTCATGGTTTCTGACATGTACGATTTACTGAGAATAATGCACTGCGCCAGGTCATAACTTAATTGGTTAATTTCATCTCATTGGATGTGTCTTGTTAGGCAATTAGTAGGTGTTCTCAGTTAATTAACCCTTTGATGCTAATCTCATTCCTATTAATTCTAATATATCTTTGAAATGTGTTTTCTTTCTATTTTTGCCCAAATCTTTCAATATATTACAAAGAACAGAGAAGTGTTTTTAAACCCAATAAATTAATATTTCCAGATCTTTAAAGGTGATCATACACTGCAATCAGTTAGATCTTTAAAAAATTTGATTTATTGCAAGAGCCTGTTTGATTTCCTAAAATTTGAATTAATTGATCAAGTGTGTCTTCCTATTACCTATTTTATATATTTGGTCTCTTGGGACCACGCTGCCTGCCTGTGCGGAACTGTGTTGAGGGTTCTCGGACACATTGGCAGACAAAACCGAACCGTTTGCGAGGTGACTTGACGGAGTCTGAGAGCTGGTGATCTGATTGACGAGGTTCGGAGACGCTTGTCGGAGTAGCAGAGGACCGGATCCAGTCGGTGGAGCGACACAGAGCATCTGGCCCAGCCTGAGCGGGAGCAAGCTGCAGTTATCGGACCAAGGCCCACAGTTTAATACTATTTCACACAGTTAGACTTACAGGCCTTGCTGGAACCTGTTGTTCCATGGAAGCGAAACTGAGCAACTGACATTTAGTAGGCTTGAGGCCCGGTTCACTTTAGCGCCCAAGTGTGATTACAAGTTCTTGGAGTTATACCTGGAGTATTCTGAGTTAACTTTCTC
Source organism: Lithobates pipiens (assembly GCF_037356315.1). Classification (NCBI taxonomy): domain Eukaryota; kingdom Metazoa; phylum Chordata; class Amphibia; order Anura; family Ranidae; genus Lithobates; species Lithobates pipiens. The sequence goes on from NW_027507787.1 coordinate 197,930,895, forward strand.
CACTTACCCCTTTGGATTACAATTACCTGAGGAACCATTTAAGCTAGCGAAGAAAGAAGATAAATGAGGAAATACTTTAAGTGAGGCCTCACATAGACTTTAAGTAAGGGGAGCTCCCAGGTCTAGATAATAACATACTTGCAATTTGTTTATTGTAGCTGAATGTGGATTCATGCTGTACTGACGTTCTACGTTGGGACAACAGTGCAATACCTGTAATCACTTATTTGTTAGTCAGTAAAAAGTATTAATAGTTAAGAGTACAAGTGTGTGGTCTACTGTCTTTCCCCACCAGGTGGAGCCAGAGGATCCTGAGGGATCGATACAGGTACTTTATAGTGTTTGTATTGTACTGTATTATTATTGCATTACAGCTGTGCCAAGGGGACAGAGTTACACAGAACGGGGGGTTTCTCAGAAGAGTGCAGGCCCAACTCAAATTAGCAGCTACTTCGGGGGCCAGTGCTACATTCACTACCTGTCACATAGCCAACTGGGGGGGGGTTATTTACTAAAGGCAAATCCACTTTAAACTACAAGTGCATTTGGAAGTGCAGTTGCTGGAGATCCGAGGGGGACATGTAAGGAAAAAAATAAAAATAAGCATCTTTGCTTCTACATGATTGGATGATAAAATCACTAGTGCTTTCCTTCAGATCTTCAACAAATACACTTGTATTGCAGAGTGGATTTGCCTTTAATAAACCCCCAAATACCTAATAATTTGGGGTGTACACAACAAAGTGCTAGAATGCAATTTTCCTAATGGGGACACTAGTTAGATTAACTTATGTGTCCCCAAGGAAAGATATTGGTAGGGTTTTACCCTCACTTCCTGTTTGGCTGTGACAGGAAGTGAAGCCAATTTTCAGAAAAAGGACACAAAGTCCAACCTAAAAAAGACAAGCAGGGGTTCTAACACTCACTTGGTTTCCCTCAAATGCCCACAACTAGAATAAGATTGTCTTGAGCTAGATTTTAGCTCAGTGCTCTAAATCAGTGCTTCTCAACCCTGTCCTCAAGTACCCCCAACAGGCCATGTTTGCAGGTTTTCCTTCATCTTGCACGGGTGCTTTAAATCACAGTCAATGGCTTGGTATTTTGGACAGCAATTTTAGCTAAGAAATTCCCCAAACTTGTCCTGTTGGGGGTACTTGAGGACTGAAGCTGAGAACCACTGCACTAAAAATGGAAAATTGAATACTTACCTCTCCATAATTTTCCTTTCCTGGTGCCTATCAAAGATGTACAGCTTTAGAGAAAAGTTACAAATCTACATTGCATCTGCAAGAATTTAACACAAAACAAAACAAAACATAGCCTGCCCCCCCCCCCATACATACAAGGTCATTTGGATCTGTTAAGGCTTAAAATGAGAACCTCCATGTGAAAAATCCCACCCCAAACGAAAAAAATATTGTGCCCCACCCAAACACTAATGCCCCGTACACACGAGCGGACTTTTCGACATCCAAACTCCGACGGACTGAGTCCGGCGGACTATCCGCTCGTGTGTGGGCTGCAACGGACTTTAGCTTCGCAAAAGTCTGACGGACTTTAGAAATGAAGCATGCTTCAAATTTTCCCGACGGAACTCCGCCGGACCCAGGTCCGATGTAGAAGTCCGCTCGTCTGTATGCTGTTCCGACAGTCCTAAAACGACGCATGCTCTGAAGCAAGTACGAGACGGAAGTGCTCGGTCTTGTAAAACTCCAGTTCGTATTGGAAGTAGCACATTCGTCATGCTGCAAATTCTGTGCTCGTTTAAATGTATAGCGCATCTTCTTTATAATGCTAGAAGAACGAAGCCTTTTGATTTATAATGCTAGAAGAACGAAGTTGCTTTGCTGCTCATATTCACTCACAGAGTTCTCACCAAACACATTTCTGTTTTATTTCTCCTCATCTCATGAATGATCTTGTTTTTATTTTAAAGCCCCATCTGAATTTTTTTTTTTTTTTTTTTATTTTTACTAATTTTTTTTACTCCATATTTTTGGTACAATTCTTTACCATGTTTTTCTTGTGATCTCCATATTTAATTATTCTGTCAATTAAAACCCCCCCAAAAAAAAAAAGTTGTTAACTTGACCGAATAATTAAATATGGAGATCACAAGAATAAAAATGTTCATGATTTCACCCAAAAATATTGATCAAAAAATTACTCAAAAAAAAAATAAAAAAAAATGAAAAAATGTTGGTGACTAATTTTTGGCCTACATATTTTTGGTACAATTCTTGACCATTTATTTTTTATTGTGATCTCCATATTTAATTGTTCCGTCAAGTTAAAACCAAAAACTTTATTTTTTTTTTTTTTTTTTTCATTACCACAATAACCTTTTTATTTTTATTCTGGTGACAAGTTACCACAATAACATTTTTATTTTGTTTATAACCTCAAGGAGGTTAGTGTCCCTTGTTAATTTCACATTGTCTTTTATAGAAAGGTATTTGACCAAAAAACACATAGGCAATTATATTTTCAAACAAAAATATCCATTTATTCTGGTTCTACAAACAAAAAAATGAAGGCAACACTGGAGAAAATTGTGACATTTCTGTAGCCTTTTGGCCCCAGGGCAAACGTGAAACTATGTGGACAAGAAAATTCAAATTTTACAAAATCAAATATGGTCCCAGAATCCCAGACATCAAGAGCAGCATCAGATGGTATATATGTCCCCAGGCTGTGGTTGGTCGGACCAGAGTGAAGCCAGGTCATCACCTTCTTCTCTTCGCTCCACCCTTCACTGCACCCTTCCCTGCAGACTTCCCTGTAGCCTTCCTGGGAGGCTGTGTCTCCGGTGGTGGACTCGTGGCAGGAGGAGGAGGAGGAGGAGGAACAGGAGGAACTTGCTCCACAATAGTACTGTTGGCCGATAAATCTCCACTGAGCCCCTTCTGTAAGGACAGGAAAATCAGCCTTTCGCAGTGGAGACGTTGGCCCATCTCTAGTTGCTGGAGCCGGCTGGCAATGTAGCAGCCGTAGGCCTCTTCTGCGTCAGGGGGGCTGTTTAAAACATTAGTCGCCTCTCTAATGAGTCGCAGGGATTCCTCCTGTGCCTGTGTATTTTTTTTGGCCCTTTTGGATGGAAGACGGAGGGGAGGCACTTGAGAAGTCGTCATCCTTCTACTAGGCCCGGCCACCTCCTGCCTGACAGAGGGCATGGACTCCTCCTGGCTGAGAGTGGGCATAGCCTCCTCCTGCCTGCCACTTTCCTCACCTTCCTCCTGGCTGAGCTCCTCCTGTGTATAAAAAAGGGACATTGTTTTAGTTTTTTGTTCATCAATCCTAAACATTTTTCAGCTCCTGACTTCAAAATTCGGTTAATACATATAAAAGAGTATCATTATGACACCACTATTTCTTGTTTCTGCTGGTGACAAACATTTGTGGCCACTACTGTAAATTGATATGTCCAAATTTTAACTATTTTTTAACATCAATAATAGCGTACAAATTCGAATAACATCTAGTTAACATCATTAATATTCTGAATCTCACTATTTTTGATAAAAAAATACCTGGCTCCAGCTGGGTGCATCCGCTTCCTCCAGGATGGAAGGCTCATCAGCCTCTGCTGAGGTGGAGGGAATGCTGCAGGGAAGGGTGGAGGGAAGGGTGGAGGGAAGAGTAGAAAGCGACTCCCTGGGTTTATATCGGTCGTCCAGGAACCGTAGCTTTTCAAAGTACCACAGCCTGGGAACATACACATCACCTGGTGCTGCTCCTGATGTTTTGGATTGTTGTATTTTCCTCTTTTCCTTTCGGAACATATTTTGCAATATTTGAATTTTCTTATCCACAAAGTCCACGTCTGCCTCTGGGATCCAAGGCTGCACAAATGTCACAAATCTCTCCAGTGTTGCCCTCCTTACTTGTTTATTAAAATAATCCTTGTTCTTGGTATGCCACAGATTAGACATTTCTTTATACTTGTCTATAAAGAGACTTAAAAATTCTGGATCCCTGAATTTTTTATTCATTTTTCTGCAAGACAATACACAAGCCAAAAAACATAATGTTAGCTCAGACTCTCCTAATCTTAGCCCAAGATAGACTCCAGGATCTGCCACTTATTTGGGGAAATGGTTTAAACTTACCTTCGTTTTTCTTGCTCCCAACTTCTGTTCCTATTTTCGCAAACGAACATACGACATGTGATTTTTGTCGTTATATACAGTGCGTCCGCGTAGAACTACGCCTGCGTTGCCCGCCCCTGACGTTCTTTTAGTCAAGTTCATGGTTTCCCGCCCCTTTCTGCGCACTTAACGTCCGTACGACATGTGCATTTTGTCGTAAGACCCAGTGCGTCCGCGTAGAACTACGCCTGCGTTGCCCGCCCCTGACGTTCTTTTAGTCAAGTTCATGGTTTCCCGCCCTTTCTGCGCACTTATTAACGTACGTACGACGTGTGATTTTGGCGTAAGACCCAGTGCGTCCGCGTAGAACTACGCCTGCGTTGCCCGCCCCTGACGTTCTTTTAGTCAAGTTCATGGTTTCCCGCCCTTTCTGCGCACTTATTAACGTACGTACGACGTGTGATTTTGGCGTAAGACCCAGTGCGTCCGCGTAGAACTACGCCTGCGTTGCCCGCCCCTGACGTTCTTTTAGTCAAGTTCATGGTTTCCCGCCCTTTCTGCGCACTTATTAACGTACGTACGACGTGTGATTTTGGCGTAAGACCCAGTGCGTCCGCGTAGAACTACGCCTGCGTTGCCCGCCCCTGACGTTCTTTTAGTCAAGTTCATGGTTTCCCGCCCTTTCTGCGCACTTATTAACGTACGTACGACGTGTGATTTTGGCGTAAGACCCAGTGCGTCCGCGTAGAACTACGCCTGCGTTGCCCGCCCATGACGTTCTTTTACAAGAATATTTCCCGCCCCCTTTTCTCAACGGTGCGCAGTAGGAGAAACATGGCGGAAACACAACAGGTGCTTCATATGAACGACTCCAGTAGTCAGGAATCCCCGGAGCCACAAACGTCCCGATCCGGAAAGAGGAGATTTAAGGCCTCAAATATGGCATTTCAAGAAATGGTGGAGATGGTGGGAATCTTGCGAAGTAGGGATTATGATGGCAAGCATGGACCATACACCCATCCGAACTTGCGCAAGGCCAGAATCATGGCCAAAGTAGTAAAGACCCTGCATAAACGTTTTGGGGTACGACGGTCAAAAGACCAATTGAGGAAACGGTGGTCCGACCTGAAATTGAGGGAGCCGGATCAATACAGAAGGATCAAGAAAGTTCTGAAAAAAAGTAAGTACTTGTCGTGTGTTCCTATTTTATGATTATTGCATACAGATCCATATGCTTTACCTTTGTACAATGTAAAAAATTGCTGCTTTCATGTTGGTTACAGTAAAGAATCGTATCGTTTGAACAAACCCTCGTAAATTGTTCGTGGCAAACCTCGTTTATGATACAGGGTTTGAACAGCATTTTTTGGGTGTGTAATTTTTAGGACACAACAAATGATTAGGACATTGTGGTTTAGATGTGTTTCAAAATACAATGACTAGAAAAGAACATTCAGTGTAATTGAAGGAGAGGACACTTGGCAGCTGGGTAAAAACACATCTGCACTCATGAGCAAAGGTGTGGGACACCAGAGAACATTTATTAGGGTAAACCACACGCCACACGGGGTTCCCTGGTATACTTGGGGGGGGTTGGGCATGTGTGAACCTTGGCACAAAAACCTACTTATTAGCTTTTTTGGCAAAGTGAATTGATTTCTCATGTCTTCACATTTTGCATCTCTTCATAAACAGACAATTGTACAACACTTCTAATCAAGGTTTCATCTTCCTAGTTCTGGCCTTAAATATCTGTGTGCTAAAGTATACCTTTTGGTTTGTTAATTTCTCATAGGGGAGAAAAGCCTCACAAAGCAAGATCCCAGGGACCGCCATCCTTGCCAGGAGGAATGTGAGGTTAGCCCCATCCCCCCCGTGGATGTGCATGTGGAGGAAGGAGAGGTGGAAGAAGGAGAGGAGATGGGCACCCCACCAGGTGAGTGTCTGACACCACAGCTTCAGGTAATCGATGTATACCTGCATATTTCCAAACACATGTTTTTACATCTATTTTAGGTGATGTTGTGGTTGTGGAAAGCGACACATTTCCAAGCACCAGTGCCCCCCCCGAGGATGTCGAGGAAGGAGAGGTTGAGGAAGGAGAGGTGGAGGAAGTAGGGGAGCTGGGCACCCCACCAGGTGAGTGTCTGACACCCCAGCTTGTTGAAATCCATGTATGACTGCCTAATTTTTGACCCAATTTTTCACATCTATTGTAGGTGATGTTCTGTTTGTGGAAAGGGCCCCATTTTCCAGTGACAGCACACAAAGGCTGATTGGCCAGATAATGGGCTGGAATGGGGAACTAGATGACATGCGAACTAGCCTGGATCTCATGAAGACTCAGATTGACAATATGCAGCTGGAAATGAAGAACATGATCGATATTTTGGGGAGAATATAATCCGTTTCTCCAGAATATCGATCATGTTCTTCATTTCCCTTGTTTTAAAGCAAAGATTGTTTTACTTCACCAATTTTTACGATTGTGGCTGATTGTTGTTTTATACATTTTTCATATTTTTACTAGAAAAATAAAAACCACCAAAAAAATAAAAAAAATATTTAAAAAATTGAAAAAAAAGGAAACCAAAAAATGTTTGGCAAATAAAGTTAAATAAACCCCCCAAAAATTTTACATCACTAAATATTCAATGGCACATGTGAATGTGGCCAAATTAAAATTTTGAAGAATCAAGAATGTGTGGCGTATTCTTTCAATGCTTAATACCAGTTTGGGAAAAGGGATTTTGTGTATACAGTGACAATGGGCCTTATTGAATTTAATGAAAATACACTTGGCACTACAAGTACACTAGGATAACATAGGAGACAGCACAAACCAAAAGCAAGCAAGAAAACACATTTCAGATTTGAGGTTATTTTATTATTTTCCTCTTTTTTAAAATTAAATATTGGGGGGCATTGCAATGGCCCCCCTACCATTAAAATAAGTGACATATCTCTCACGCACTTCCCGTGCACTTTGGGGGGCCAAGCCAGTACGGCCAGTATCCAGGCCTGTCATAGATTCTGGCCCAACTCCAGCCTCCGGCATTATTCCTGAGAAATATGTCGTTGAATTTTTGTGCAAAAAGTTGTGCAAAATGCAGCACGTAAGGATGACATGGTTCAGTTTGTATTCCGCTAGGTTGATATCCGTCAGAAATACACGGAACCGGCTGGCCATTATGCCAAAAGCATTTTCCACCACTCTTCTTGCTCTGGCCAGCCGGTAGTTGTAAACCCTCCTCTCCGGGGTGAGGGCTCTTTGGGGGAATGGCCGCATTATGTGGTTGTGCAGAGCAAAAGCCTCATCCGCAATGAATACAAAGGGTAGTTCCTCCACATTCTCCGAATCAGGTGGCAAGCCCAGGCCACCTGTCTGTAGACGGCGGTAGAACTCCGTCTCGGCGAAGACTCCTCCATCCGACATGCGGCCATTCTTCCCCACGTCCACATAGAGAAATTCATACTGTGCCGACACCACCGCCATTAACACAATACTGTGAAACCCCTTGTAATTAAAAAAGTATGACCCCGAATGGGGTGGTGGCACAATGTGGACGTGCTTCCCATCTATGGCACCACCGCAGTTAGGAAAGTCCCACCGGGTGGCAAAATGGGATGCCACAGTCTGCCATTCCTGTGGCGATGAAGGAAACTGGGGAGGCAAAAAGCAGAAAACAAACAAAATAAGTACTTTGGCACATTAAACATTGTACATTACAACACAAACTTTAGTTCACGCTTCTGCCTAGTCACATGACACCGATCGTCTGCTCCCTGTCATTGGGAGCAGTGATCAGGGTCATGTCACTGCTAGCCCATCCCCCAGACAGTTAAGAAAAACACTCACCCAGAACACACTTTAAACCATTCCTTGGCCCCCTTGTGCTTAATAAAACACCTTCACTGCATGTGACATTTTGACAGTAATCAAGACAATTTTTGACAGCATTGATCACTGTATTAATGACAATGGTCACAAAAATGTATGGAAATTGGCCAATGTGTCCGCCATAATGTGGCAGTCACCAGAAAAAAAAAAAAAAAACAAAAAAAAAAAAACGTTATCAACGCCATTACTATTTTCAAAAATGGCAACATTTTAAAAATGCCAGCAAAATAGACCATATTTACTAAACGATAGAACTTGAAAAAAAAAAAAAAAAGAAAAACTTAAATTGAGTTTCATTTTAACACATTTTTGTGTACTAAAAGACTACGTATCAGCATCAAATGAGGTCCCCAAAAATCATGGTGAGATATTTTTGTGACTATCTTTCTTTAGAGCGAAAAGAGAGAAAAAAAAGCATATTTAGAAAAATGCATTTTGTGTTTGTTGGTGGTTAATCACCAAAACTAAAAAAGCAGAGGTGATCAAAGACAACCAAATACAAAATCGCTTTGTGCTAATAAAATGAAGATAATTTACTAGGAGGAGCCATGTTACAAGGACGCACAATTGTCAATTCAAACAACGCACTGCCAAATCACCCAAAAAAGTGATGAAGGTCAGGAAGGGGGGGAAAATCATTCCAGGGTTGAAGTGTGTTAAAAATACAAGATATAATTCAACATTAATTTAAGGACACACAGACTCGTTGGAATTATATTAAGTGTGTGTGGGGGGGATCCAGTTAAAGGACACACAGACCATTTGGGATACTATTAAATTAAGGGGGGGGGGGGGGGGGATTCAGTTAAGGGGACACAGACCATTTGGAATAAGCTTTAAAATGTTTGGTTTTAGGATAAAGCAATAGAATGGAGCTGACAAAAGACATTTTAAGTGACTAGACTAGGTGGATATGGGCCTACCATAGCATGTTGGTGAGGTTTAATGAAGGCAAATATGCATGAAAAAGAAAAAAGGAGCATTAAAAGATTGCAGCATGCATGAGGACAAAGGGGACATTCACAGCATATTGCAATCATGGTAATTAGAGATTGAGGAAAGAAATACAAGGCATTAGCAAACATTAAAGACAATAAAATGTGATGTTAACTGCGAAATCTTACCTTAATATAGTCCTCCTGCAGGACCTGTATAATGGCAGAACAGGTCTCTGGGATAATGATCCCCAGAGCCTGGGGGGAGATGCCTGTCGAGAACTTCAAGTCCTGAAGGCTTCTCCCTGTCGCCAAGTAGCGCAACGTGGCGACGAGCCTCTGCTCCGGAGTGATGGCTTGCCGCATGCAGGTATCCTGCCTGCTGATATAAGGGGTCAGCAAAGCCAGCAGACGGTGAAAAACGGGGTCCGTCATCCGGAGATAATTCCTGAAATCATCAGGATTATTCTCCCGGATCTCACGAAGCAAAGGCATGTGCGAGAACTGGTCACGCTGGAGCAACCAATTCTTCGTCCATGAACTCCTCAACACCCCGTCCAAGGACTGCTCTTGGGTTGCAGAATGAACTACAACACCAAGCGCAAGCAAAGCACGAACTCGACGACGAGTACGTACACGCAACATGGCTTCAAAACGGTCGGATTGTCAGAGCGAACTTAACAGACGTCACTGAAGAACAGCAAGGCCTGTGAAGAGCGACCTGAAAGTCAGCGAGCGCAGTTAGATCGCACTGCAAAATACAGACACGAACTGACTACACGCACTAAAAAACAGATACAAACCTCACAAGCACAAACTGAAAAGCAGTGAAAAACGTTCTGAAAAATACGAGTCTGAAAACCGCGAATCGTCTCTCACCAAACTTCTACTAACACGAGATAAACACGAAATTAGCAGAAGGAGCCCAAAGGGTGGCGCACTTGCTATTGAACTTCCGTTTTATAGTCTCGTCGGACCTGGTGTACGTCACAGCGGACCAGACGGGCGGACTTTAGTGTGATCGTGTGTAGGCAAGTCCGTTGCGTCGGAACTCTGTCGGAACTCCGGCGGAACTCCGGCGGAACTCCGTTGGGAACTCCTTCGGAATTAAGTCCTCTCGTGTGTACGGGGCATAACAAACCCCTAGCCAAACACACAGCAAGCCAGCCCATGAAAGGAGGGTGGATGCTTGGGGTAGGAGGGGCTCAGGCATCCCAAAAGTCAACCACCTTGTTCCCATATTCAGGGGGACAAGGGCTTCTTCCACACAACCCTAGGCTGGGGTTGTGATGGCTGCAGACAGGGGGCTTTACGGAATGTGGAAAGCCCATGTAAACTAGTGGGTACAAGGTGCCTTGTGGTTCATATTGGGCTGAGCCTAACATGCCCCAAAGGCAGACAGCTATATTGAGTGCATGTGGCCCTGTATGGTTCAGGAGGGGGTTGGGCAATCGCTTTTCTTGCCCCTTTCCTAGCTGGTCCTGTTGTATGCTCTAAAAAAGGATGTGGTTTGGATTGGTGAAGGCAGCTCACAGCCTTTTGAGAATGGAGTGTGGAGTTCCCCTTTAAAAGCAAAAGTTAGCAACGTGTTGGCAACGTAACATGCTAACATGACCTGTGTGCAAATCTCTTTAACCGCTTCACCCCAGACCATTTGGCTGGCCAAAGACCAGAGCTCTTTTTGCGATTTGGCACTGTGTCGCTTTAACTGACAATTGCACAATCGTGCAACATGGCTCCCAAACAAAATGTATGTCTTTTTTTTTCTCACAAATAGAGCTTTCTTTTGGTGGTATTTGATCACCTCTGCGGTTTTTATTTTTGCAGTATAAACAAAAAATAGCGACAATTTTGAAAAAAACATTATTTTTTACTTTTTGTTATAATAAATATCCCCCAAAAAATATATAAAACAAATGTCTTTATCCTCAGTTTAGGCCGATACATATTTTTCTACATATTTTTGTTAAAAAAAAATCACAATCTTGATTAGTATATTGATTAGTTTTCGCAAAAGTTATAGCATCTACAAAATAGGGATAGTTTTATGGCTTTTTTATTAATAATTTTTTTTTTACTAGTAATGGCGGCGATCAGCGTTTTTTTTTTTATCATGGCTGCGACATTATGGCGGACACGTCGGACAATTTTGACAAATTTTTGGGACAACTGGCATTAATACAGGGATCAGTGCAATTAAAAATACATTGATTACTGTAAAAATGTCACTGGTAGTGAAGGGGTTAACACTAGGGGGAAGTGAAAGGGGTTAATGTGTGTCCTAGTGTGTGTTCCAACTGAAGGGGGATAGGGACTGTGCAGGGAAACTAACAGATTGCTGTTCATACTCTGCATGAACAGACGATCTGTCAGTTCTCCGCTCAGAGAACCAAAACTGTGTGTTTACACACGCAGCTGCCAGTTCTCCGTGTGCCCCGAACACGAGACCGCCGGGCACTCGCATCAGCTCGGGGAGCAATCGGGGGGCGGCGTAGCCACAGGGCGAAGTGACGTTACATAACGTTGTTTCGCCCAGCCGTGCAATTCTGACGCAGTACAACTGTGGCGGCTGGTCGGCATGTGGTTTAAAAAAAGACATAAAGGAGAACCAGCGTAAAAGTAAAAAAAATAAAGTCAAGTTTAGAGGTGCGCCCCGTGAACCCACACAATTGCATTTACGTTGTTTGACATTTACTAAGATTTTGGCCGTGCCGTGAAGAAACGCATTTGAACGAGCGCAAGAGCCATTTGTGCATGCGCAATACTTTCATGGATCTCACGAAGTTCTAAACGAACTTGCAGGCACAGCAGGCTTGTTCTGAAAAAGTTACTTTCTCATTCTATTTTGAGCATATTTGTTACTTGGGCAGTTGTTACTAAACTTCCTCACATCACCCCATAATATTAGCACCTCCATCTTCTATTACAATTAAATTGAAGATGCTATGCTCCATGTCCATAGTGGCACACAGATTGCATTCTCCTGTGCACCGAGAACGCTATAGTAAATGGGGAATTTGCGCTCTGTTCCCCGTGCACCGTTTCGTAAATAAGAAAATATGCATTGTGCTTCTATAAAGCCTTACCAGTGGGGGTGGAGGATTAGATATATATATTTTTTTTCTACCTACTTATTTTTTCTTTATCCCTCCCTTTTTTATCAGAGCCTGGTTCACCAATCCCCCATGTCCGCCGTAGGGGGAATATAGGGTTCCATCCACCTGTTATTTTTCTAATTTTGTCTTTCATTGAATATTGGGTGAGTTGATTTCCATATTCCCTTTAGGTGATGATGTACCCTTATTTAAACGATGTTTTCAATTTCTCCTATATATCAATTTATTGTTTGTTAACGATTTGTACACTATTTGTTACAATCTGTTTAGATATCCTCCTGAAGAAGCGGTTGGCCCGCAAAACTAGTAGAGGAGACCCCTGTACGCCACCAGAACCAAATCCTCTTTTTTGAGTATTCGTACATGCTAAATATTCTGGGGTGTATTATATTTTATTATTGATGTCTTATGCATTGTTTTTCTTTCCCTTTTGTTTCTCTTTTTTTGTATTTCATTAAATATTGATAATTTTTTTTTAACTTTTACCTCTTTTTTTCCTTGTTTTGTTATAAAAAGTACCGGTATAGTCCAACCTCTGTTTATTGGTTTGGGTTAGCTATAGGAGGCTAGCGTGGACGGCTGCCCCATAGCCCCACACCAAATCCTCTTGTAAGTTTACTGAGGAGAAACAGGAAGTGAGAAATTCAGACAAAGAAAAAAAACATTTAGAAGGGAAATCGAAGGAAAAGGTAAGTGAACCAACAATGCACTAGCTTAAAGGAACCTATTTAGAAAATAAAAAACAAAGCTTTACAACCCCTTTAAATTCTGCCCCTCACCTACATGAACGTGCCTCAGTACAATCTGACTGAAAAATGTCTTCAGTCAGCTATTGTGTGCAGGCGTAAAATCAGCTGTTGTGGTACTAAGTACAGCGCATGCGCAGTTTGTCCCGGGAACTAGGTGGGTGTGGCGATGGGCGGATCTTCCCTCCGCTCTGCTCTCCTGTGTTGTGCGCGCTGGGCTGTAGCAGCGTGTGGAGGAGAGGAGACAGAGAGAGAAAGCTCCCGGCCGCTGCCACTCGCCTAGGATCAGCCATGCCTGCGGGCCATTTTTATCAGGAGGTCGTAAATGGGTCCGCGGGCTATAAATGGCTCATGGCCAGGTACTGTGAGACCCCTGCTTTAGAGCCCAGTACTCATATAACTACAAAACTTCCTATTAGCAGAGTGAGAGCTAATCTCCTGGGAGACAGGAGATGATAGACAGCAGAAGATCTTTGGACTTGTAGTCCCACTGCCAATACATACTGTGTGGCAGAGTGCTGACTGAACTACACATACCAGAGGGCTGTTGGAGCAAAGAGGATTCTGGGAGAGGATATATATACAACTGTGAGTGGTATTCTCGCTCCCTCCGTTTCCTGCCAAGGGAATTGGAGACCACTGTCACAGCACAGACCCAGTGGACCTCTGCAGCCTAGCCAGTTGTCGTGAGACCTAAGCCAGTGGATCTCGATTGATGTGGTGCAGATCACCAAATTGAGACCGCATCCATCTATCTTCACTCCAGAACTTTGTAATCCACCATAATCTCCTATTGCTGAATTATGTTTGAACCTAGAGTATCAGAGGGGTCATGAAGCTTGCAAGGTCAGGGCAACAACTGGGGACAAGCATCATCAAGCGGCTGCTAAGGAGCGCTACATAATATATTTTTTAATATACTGTCACCAGAGCAGTGCAGGGAGGATCACTGTAATATGCAATTAGTAAAACACAGTGTAAAGGTTTCATTCATGAAACCTTGTGTACCACTGTGATGCTGTGATTGGTCACAGCTATAACATGGCACAGGGTTACTGTGATTGGCCCTGGTACCATGTGAACATCGGGTCTCCAATCCCGCCGCTGCACACTCTAGGGACCGCATGCAAGCAGGCAAAACAGGAGGATGTACAGAAACCCTCATTAGCGCTGCTCCTGTCTGGCCTGTTAAAGTCTTAGTAAACCAACAACAGTAAAATCAGTCTGTATATGCAGTAAATCATACTTGTTATACTCACTGTGGAACTTAAGGGGTTAATCCTCTGCATTGTGCAAAAAGGCTGTTTGATCCTGTCTTCTGCGATCGTCCCCTTTTTCCACAGTCCACAAACCATTTCCTGATAGAACAAAGCCTTGGGGGCAAGTGCACATGCTCAGTTTGGTGTGTATTGCTAGAGGGGTTTTTTTTTCTTGGGAGAGTGCATGTGATCAGCCCAGGGCCAATCAGCACTATACAGACAGTGGGTCAGGGGTCCTGTAGCATCATAGGACAATCAGGGGAAGCTTTAACCAGACACTGATAGAAGTCACTAGACTGCTCTATGATGAGAAAAGGTATTAAACTGTTTATATTTGCTAAAATTGCATTTCCATGTTCTGTGTACTGTGGGAGACCAAATATAGTGAATGCAGGGTCCTGGGTTTAGTAACACTTTAAGGTACTATGGCCGGGACAGTGGGCCATATTCTGACGAATACATTTTTAAAGGAAATGGTATGTTCCTGTTTAGCTAGACCACATCTTATGTGAGCTATCACACTTCATTTCTAAATGCAACCACAACAGCTGAAAAGTTAACCTAAATAATGCCCTGCAAGTTAAACAGTGTAATTATTGTAAAATATGTTAGCCTCAAAATCTGGCAATTCAGCATACACCTCCATCCTGAACCATACGGGCTACATTCCCCCTATCCTGACCCTCCAGGCTGCTTGCTCTGATAAGGGTCTGATATAGATTTTGGGGGGTGACACCATGCCAATTTTGTTTTTAAATTTTGGTGTGGAGTTACCCTTAAAATCTATGCCAGACCCTGCGCTGCTCTGCTGATGGGGAGGAAGTCGAGTGTCGGCAAAAGAGGCTTTGCGTGCTGCTTGGGGTACCAGTGCAGGGTGGTTGCCTAACGCTGATATATATTCTACACTGCCTGCACTGTATATTTAGTGTACACGGAATGCAGAGTGTGTGTGTGTATGTGTGTGTATATATATATATATATATATATATATATATATATATATATATATATATATATATATATATATGTTAGTTAGTGGCGTGCAGGCAGTTTAATTAATATGAAATAATATTATGAATTATTATTAATCATATATATATATATATATATATATATATATATAGTATCTCACAAAAGTGAGTACACCCCTAAGTGGAAATGTCCAAATTGGGCCCAAAGTGTCAATATTTTGTGTGGCCACCATTATTTTCTAGCACTGTCTTAACCCTTTTGGGCATGGAGTTCAGAGCTTCACAAGGTGCCACTGGAGTCCTCTTCCACTTTTCCATGATGACATCACTAGACATGTGTAAAAGGAAAAAAATAGTTTTGTTTCGTTTTAATTCGTTACTTAATTCATTTAGTTTAGTTAGATTCGTTAAATTTGTTTTCGGATTTCGTTTAGTTTTCAACCAAATTCAAAAAATCGGTCCCATTTGAAAACATTTCAACTGAATTCGAAAATATTTCTACCGGATTGAAATGATTTCAACATGATTCGAAATAATTTCAACCGCATTCAAAACTATTTCAACCGGATTCGAAAATATTTTGCAACCTCACGTTGGGGCCATGCATCTCGGGGTCACTTGGTGCTAGAAAATTTTGAATGTTGTAGTGCTAGTTCTACTGTGTTTGCATACCAAATTTGGGGTTTCTAGCTACAAATGGCCCCGGGATATGTGGCCCCAAAGTCGGGTAGCAAAAGGTCATTCTCTGCTGCAGAAAAGTACTTGACATATTGTCCATATGTCGGGGTCACTTGGTGCTAGGAACCCCACAACTTGTGGCAGGTGACATGGCAAGTGGACAATCCACAACTTGGTCACATGGCAGGTCACGTGGCACTCGTGGCCGGTCACATGGCACTCGTGGCAGGTGTCGTGGCACTTGTGGCAGGTGTCATGGCAAGTGGACAATACACAACTTGTGGCAGGTGACGTGGCAAGTGGACAATACACAACTTGTGGCAAGTGACGTGGCAAGTGGACAAACAGGATATGTACTTGCCTTGCAATCGACATTCGTGTATAGTTGAAAAAAGTGTCCTCAAAACCACGCAAGTTCTCATACATAGCCCAGAACTGCCCCCTATTAGGTCTATTGACAATGATTGGATGGATCCAGTAGCAACGTCTTCTTCTCATCCTCATCCTTCGCTTTCTTTCTTCCTCTTTTTCTTCCATCAATACTGCCAACCCAGCTGTTATGACAGCTGACATTAAGTAACGCAAAGAGAGCATTTTGGACACAGAACAACAGGGAACAAGGAAGAAAACAGGAACAAGAATGATGTCACAAGAGCAGATAAGCTCTAATTGGCCACTTGTACAGTTCCCTGTCCTGGAGGCGACTTCAAGTCGTGTTGTAAGTCGCCCCAAGTCATGTTGAAGTCGTCCCAAGTCACACTGTGATCCATACTCAAGTCATGTCCAAGTTGCCTCACTAGGTCGCACCGGAAGTCATGTTGCCCCTGTGTAAATGGAGTCTTAGGGTTATTGTTAGGGGTAAGGGTGTTAGGGTTAGGGATAGGGGTTAGGGTTATGGTTAGGGGTTAGGGTTGTGATTGGGGTTAGGGTCATGGTTGGGGTTAGACTTAGGGTTAGGGTTGGGTTAGGGTTTCCCCTTGAAGAATAAGGCTTGGACTTAGTGATTGGAATAGAATAAAATAATATTTTATACTATTCTGTTCAGTTGTTTTTCTAGTCTATTCTTTTCTATTCAAATCTTTTCTATTCTAATTCATTCTATAGGAAATTCGAATTTCGGAAGATGACTATATATATATATATATATATATATATATATATATATATCTTCCGAAATTCGAATTTCATATAGAATTCGAATAGAAAAGATTCGAATAGAATAGAAAATATTGGAAAGAATTGAATAGAAAAACAATAGAACAGAATTGAATAAAATATAATATATATATTATATTTTTTCTATTCTGTTCTATTGTTTTTCTAGTTTATTTTCTATTCCATTCTTTTTCTTTATATTCTATTCTAATCTTTTCTAATTGGAATATATATATATATATATATATATATATATATATATATATATTTATTTTCTTCTGATTTGACCTATTTTTTTTTATGATATTGTTTTCTATTCGTTTCGAATATTTTCTATTCAAATTCGATTTAATTCTATATGAAATTCAAATTTCGGAAAATGGTTATAGATATATTTATATATTTTGAGTTATTTTCAAATCTATTCTCAAATTCAAATTTATCCTATTCGAAATTATAAATTCAGAAGGTCATATTCTTCTATTGTATTTTATTACATTCTATTAAATTCTATTCTGTTCTTTACTATTCTTTTATTTTCATTCTATTGTGTTATTATTTTATAAAATAGATTACTGTATTCTTTTTTAGAAATCCATTTATATCTCTTTGATTTTTATTCAAATTTGTTTTCGATTTAGATTTGAATTGTTTTCAAATTCGATTCAACTAGTTTTTTTTCAAATTCGATTAGAATTTCGTCTGTGGTTTTTCGTTTCGAAATGTTATTTCGGATTCGGTTGAATTTGTTAGCATTGTAATTCGGATGCATCCGAATGTTTGAATAATGAAAATTCGTCCGAATTTTGATTGAGAACGAAACAAAATGCACATGTATAGACATCACAGAGCTGGTGGATGTTAGAGACCTTGTGCTCCTCCACCTTCCGTTTGAGGATGCCCAACAAGAGGCTCAAAAGGGGTTAGCTTGGCCAGTCCATCACCTTTACCCTCAGCTTCTTTAACACTGCAGTGGTCATCTTGGAGGTGTTCTTGGGGTCGGTACCATGTTGGAATACTGCCCTGCTGCCCAGACTCGGAAGGGAGGGGATGTCACAGTATGTCACAGTACATGTTGGCATTCATGGTTCCCTCAATGATTGGTAGCTTCCCAATGCCAGCAACACTCATGTAGCCCCAGACCATGACACTCCCACCACCATGCTTGACTGTAGGCAAGACACACTTGTCTTTGTACTCCTCACCTGGTTGCCACCACACAAGCTTGACACCATCTGAACCATATAAGTTTATCTTGGTATCATCAGACCACAGAACAGTAATCCATGTCCTTAGTCTGTTTGTCTTCAGCAAAGTGTTTGTGGGCTTTCTTGTGCACCATCTTTAGAAGAAGCTTCCTTTTGGGATGACAAACATGTAGACCAATTTGATGCAGCGTGCAGCGTATGGTCTGAGCACTGACAGGCTGACCCCCCACCCCTTCAACCTCTGCAGGAATGCTGGCATCACTCATACGTCTATTTTACAAACACAACCTTTGGATATGACGCTGAGCATGTGCTCTCAACTCCTTTGGTCCACCATAGCAAGGCCTGTTCTGAGTGGAACCGGTCCTGTTAAACTGCTGTATGATGTTGGCCACCGTGCTGAAGCTCAGTTTCAGGGTCTTAGCAATCTTCTTATAGCCTAGGTCATCTTTATGTAGAGCAACAATTTTTTTTTCAGATCCTCAGAGAGTTTTTTGCCATGCGGTGCCATGTTGAACTTCCAGTGACCAGTATGAGAGAGTGAGAGCGATAACACCAAATTTAACACACCTGCTCTCCATTCACACCTAAGACCTTGTAACACTAACAAGTCACATGACACCTGGGAGGGAAAATGGTAATTGGGCCCAGTTTCAACATTTTCACTTAGGGGTATACTCACTTTTGTTGCCAGCGGTTTAGACATTAATGGCTGTGTGTTGATTATTTTTAGGGGACAGCAAATTTACACTTTTATACAAGCTCTACACTCACTACTTTACATTGTAGCAAAGTGTCATTTCTTCAGTGTTGTCACATGAAAAGTGGTTCAGTTATTGTACAGCGGTGCTTCCCAAGTTGATTAGCTGAATCAGCACCCTACCTCAACTGACTTTGGATAAGGTGTGGGTGGGCTTTCAACTATTATCCTGGATAGTCAATGTCCTTGCGGGGCTCCACCATGACCATGGCCCTTGTATCTTCTTGTGAGCCCCCACAGACAGAGACCAGTTGTTTAATTGGATGTGGCAACGCTGGGTGACCTCTGCAGTCATCTTTAGTGAGGACAATGCTAAAAAATAGCGCTGTCCCACTGCAGTTTGCACTTATTTGCATAGTAAATAGAGTAGGAACAGTGTATTTAGTGCTAGGAAGAGGTTCCTGTCAAGAAGGGACAGAGCAGGGATACCACAACTGGCTTTGCTATCTGGGGACACTAGAGCTGGGACAAAGATCTTTCTATCAGTCTACTAAGTGTACCTGCTTCGCTGCTCAGCCACCCCCTTTGCTCAGATGCTGCTCTGGTAACTTAAACATTATTAAAGTGACACCAGGTGCCTGAATTGTGTTTAAGTACCTCCAACATTGCTGAGAACTGTTGTACCTGAGTCGCCAGTGTTATCAAGACTCTGATGCCATATTGTTTTGGGACTATTAAGTAAGCACTTTGCCGCTGCCCTCCATATGTTATTTGTTATTTCTATGTAACCAAATAATATTGGTGTCAATTTACTTTGTGTCCTGAAAAGGACTTCTTTCATCATAAGAAGAGCAGTGTAGAGACAATCTGACCTTTGCAGATTCCAGCAAAAAAGTCAGTGGCGGCTGGTGCTCAAAGTGTTTGGGGGGGGGGGGGGGCACAAACAAACTGAAAAATTCGGAAAAATGCTGAAAAAAAACCATCATTTGCAGCCACTGTGCCCATAAAATTCAGCCACCTTGCCCATCATATGCAGTGCCTGTGCCCATCATACAGCCTCTGTGCCCATTATATGCAGCCTCTGTGCCCCCAACTGTGCCCATTATATGTAGACTCTGTGCCCATTATTTGCAGCCTCTGTGCCCATTATATGCAGCCTGTCCCCAACATTTGCAGTCTCTGTGACCCCCCCCGCTCACCTTCTGACCGGCAAACACTTACCCCATCCTGGTGGTGGGTCAGGCAGCGGGTGACGGCAGTGAGCTCCTGTATCCTCCAAGAGTCTCTGTTCTCCCTGTGTTTGTCTTCATTCCGTTAGGCGTCCAATCAGGGCAACTGTGCCTTCAGCCAAACAGGTGATGGGTATTAGATCCACGCCTCCCGATTGGCGGTTCAGTGTTAGAAAAGCAAATACTAATTTGCTTTGCTAACCTGCCTGGGTGGACTGCGAGTGCAATGCTCTGAACTTGCAGTCCACCATTTCTGAAGCCTATTAGAGCCTATGGCTCTAATCAGGTACTTAAAAAACACCCCCCCCGCGCTGGAATTCAGGCGCCTGGTGTCCGAGGCCGGATGCCTGAATAGGGGGTGACTACAGCGGCCATGGATAGAATCATGCTATGCATGAATCTATTCATTCTACACAGAAGGGGGTGGCGTGACAGAGAGGGTGGCGCCCGTGCGCCCTCCACTGACTCACAGACACTGACAGGGACTAAAAGGAAATAATTTTTTATGTACAAATCGCCAACTATGAATTTGCTACGAAAAAAACACAAGCAAATACAAAGTTAGCTCAACTTTCTCAATCGGCATGGTTAATATGTTTGTGCTTTCGTAATACAATATGAAATAC
This sequence comes from Lithobates pipiens, assembly GCF_037356315.1. Classification (NCBI taxonomy): domain Eukaryota; kingdom Metazoa; phylum Chordata; class Amphibia; order Anura; family Ranidae; genus Lithobates; species Lithobates pipiens. The sequence goes on from NW_027507787.1 coordinate 197,951,507, forward strand.
CAAATTAGTAGGTTTATAAATAATTTGTTATGAAATCCAAGAAATCTAAACAACACCACAATCTCTGTGATATTTTTCTAAGGGCCGGTTCACACAGCGAGGCGCGGTGAGGCGTCTCCGACTTGCCTCGCCGCGACCTGCGGGGACCTCAGCGGCGACTTGCAGAGGACTTCTGTATAGAAGTCAATGCAAGTCGCCCCCGAAGTCGCCCAGAAGTAGTACAGGAACCTTTTTTCTGAGTCGGAGCGACTCGAGTCGCTCCTCTCAGAACGGTTCCATTGTACAGAACGGGGGCGACTTGCGGGAGCGAGGCGAGGCGAGCCGTGTCGCCTCGCCTCGCATCGCCTCGCTGTGTGAACCGGCCCTTACATTTTATGTTGGGATTTAATTTTCTAATCTTTGTAAAGTTAAGTATATTCTAAGCTCTAGTAATTCAAGGCCAGGCTTTTTATTTGCTTTTTTTTTTTAACGAGTAAACATACAAACTGTAGCTCTATAGAAGGAACGACAAGTTGAGCAAAAACTTATAAGAATTATTACTGGGACTTCAAAAGATTCCACAGGAAACAGACTGCACGAGTAGGCCTTGGCTAATTTTGTTGCCCTGGAATATTATAGGCCTTCATCCTCCACTGTGTATAACCTGAAGCTGCACATCTGCAAGTGTTGTCATGCCTCATCTATACAGACAATACAGTTACAATACAATTCAATATAAGAGGCATAATGTTTTTTATCATTAAATTTGTCTTGGGCTTCTCAGGAGCGTGTGGCGCTTCTGCTCCACGGCTGCTCATTTCATTCCAGCACCCTGATTTTGGCTGTGATGCATTTTCCATGTTTGCTTGTTCAGCTGCAAGTTGAATGATGTAGCCAGTCTCTGGGTGGAGACCAAAGCTGATTTAAGCCAGCCAAGCCTGCAGTGACATGCTTGTTATATTGTGTTTAACATGTGCTTCAAGCTCCCTGTTTGTCTGCCCTGTTCCTGCGCCTGCTAGTTTGGATTCCTTAGTTGACGACCTCGGATTGGAACTCTGAATATTCTCTAAACTCTGCCTACCTTTTTGACTATGGATTGACCTTGACTATTCTGAACCTTGCCTGCTTTGTATCTGGGCTGTCATTGAACCATACTGCCTGTCTGTCAACCGCAAGTACCTCTTTGCTGTGCTCAGTTCGTGCCTGCCCTGGCGTGGTAGCCAGGCACTATAATACTTTGTAAGACCAGGGGACAACTGAGTACTGGTAGGCCTGCTTGACTTATGTGAAAGGGGACTACTAAAGGTGAAGAACAGAAACCAGCTAGAGTGCCTGACCACCTGCACTAGGGGTAAGCATCAAAGGGCTCCACCTAGTGGTCAAATGGTGCAATGCTTTAATAATTATTGGATTTTTTTTTTATTAGTGTTTGAACCTGTATGGTTTCCATCCACCCATCATCCCTCACACAAAGTAGTCACACAAATCCTGGGAAGCTTAGGCTCTTTTTCAGGAGCACATGTGACGAAGAAAGAGTTGCAAAACCAATTTATCAGGACTTTAAAGGTTACTGATCACCCTGAAAGCTAGAGCCTGGTAATCTTCTTTTCAAAATGTAGTCAGTGGCTTAGATTTATCATGCAAAGAAGAAATAGACCCTTTAATCAAATAACTAGGCAATGAGTCTGCCAAACATGCCAAACAAATAAGAACAATCAACATTAACTACCCAGAGGCTGGCCTTAAAATGACCTGGGAAAGAATTGACGAGTGTTATGGCTCCACAGACATAATAGAAAATGCACTATTCAAAAGACTTGATAGCTTTCCCAAGATACCTAACAGAGCCTGACAAGCCTGACATACCTAACAAGATACCTATCAGAAACTTAGGAAACTCAGTGACTTACTGATTATTTCTTAACATGGCCAGAGGTGTTAGTGACAGGTTTTGCTCCAAAATCTGTCTAGTCAGAGACTACCCAGCAAGCCAAAAGAGCAAAGCCATTAAGCTTTATGCAATTCTCGATGAGCAAAGTAACAAGTCTTAGCTCCTTTAATCTCTTCAGCACTAAGGGCCCCAGCACTTCCTATTCCTTAAAGACTTGTGCAGGAATTGTGGAAATGGAGGGGAGGACTGGCTACCAAGTCGAGTCAGACAAACATGCCTGTCCATACAAACTCTTATCAAATGTAACCAGATTCCTGATCACGGATCTGAAATGTGTACTCCATATGCAGCTAGTCATCATCCACACTTGAAACACATTGCATATCTAATAGAAGAGCTTGATCCTCAGGCTCAGATGATCCTACTTCTTGGGAGGGATTTGTGCGGGTCAACAAAGTGAGAGCTCAGATTAATGGTCCCCACAATGCTCTTTATGCTCATAATTTAGATCTAGAGTGGGTCATCATTTCTGCCTAGAAAACATGCATAAACCAGTCTCCATTAACAGCATGCTCACCAGCACACTATAGAATTGACATCCCTCTCTTTTCCTGCTATGGTAAAAGTAAAATTATCTCCTCATAAAGGAATTGCTAGACAAAGCTTTGATAGGCCCATCTAGTGACATCCTTTCCTGTGACAGTGATATGGATCATTTAGGGTGCACAGAGAGCCAAAGAGGATTATCAGGTGGCTTATTAATGGAGCAGGGAATAGTCAACGATAGCACTAACATCTAGGTCGTACCTCTTCCTTTCAGACCATAGAGGCAATGCCTAACCAACAATAAAGAATACTGTAAGTATTGATATGCTTCTCTTGCCTTAGATGTAATTTTCAAAGAAAGCCAGAGCTGAGAGACCACTTTTTTCTCTCATGGAAAAAATATTTTAGAATGGTCATGCAAAAATAGCTCCCAGTCTTAAACTCTTACGAGGAGTGCTGGTATCTCCCAATGTTTGGAGTATATTACCCTGGGAATCCAGGTCATATTACAGTAGTGTTTAAATCTTGTACCAAATTCGAAGGTCTCTCACTAAACAATGTACTCTACACAGGCCAAGACCACTATAACAAACTCATGCAAATGGTCTTACGTTTTTTCAGAGAATCTGTTGTTTCCATACCTGACAACCAACAGAGGTTCCATTGCTATCCTTGCTGGAGAGGAAGATAGTAATGTCTTGAGGTTTCTTTGGTTCAGAGTTAACGATCCCTCCAAAGACATTATAGAAAACAGCATGAAAGTACACATTTTTGCCAATAGCCCTTCTCCTGCAGTTGCCATCTGTAGACTAGGCATTCCACTTAAAAGGGAGAAACAGAGTTTGGTTCGGCTGCTAAGCAAATCATAGACTGTTTAACTGTTTAAAATATTTGCCTCCCAATGATGCTCGCCTGCTAAAATAGCTTCACAAGATCGCTTAACACAGCTGAGAGTTAATGGAAGAATTCCCTTCCCAAGATTATTTCAATGATCTAAAAAACTTAGGGGTTGATTTACTAAAACTGGAGAGTGCAAAATCTGGTGCAGCTGGGCATAGAAACCAATCAGCTTCCATTTTTTTTTGTGGCAAAGCTTAATTTAACCACTTGCCGACCGCCGCACGACGATATACGTCGGCAGAATGGCACGGGCAGGCATATTGGCGTATATATAAGTCCATGCCTGCCCGCGGGTGGGGGGCCCGATCGGGCCCCCCCCCGGTGCCTGCGGCGGTCGGCATTCGTTCGGGAGAGATCAGGGATGAGGGGACGGCCATTCATTCATGGCCACCCCCTCGCGATCGCTCTCGACGAATGGAAATCCCCCGTGACATCACTTCCTCTCCTGTAATGTAAACACAGGAGAGGAAGTGATGTATTCTCTCCTCCGTGTCGGTATTTTCCGTTCCGACACGGAGGAGAGCGGATCGGTGAGTTGCACCAACACTCTACACACACAGTAGAACATGCCAGGCACACTCACACCCCCCCTTTACCCCCCGATCACCCCCCCAATTACCCCTGCCCCCCAGTCACAGTGACACCAATGTCATTTTTTTTTTTTTTTTTTTTTTTTTTTGCATTGGTGTCATTTGTGACTGTAATAACTGTTAGGGCAGTTAGAGTTAGCCCCCTTTAGTTCTAATGTACCCCCCTAACCCCCCCAATAAAGGTTTAACCCCGTGATCACCCCCCGTCGCCAGTGTCACTAAGGCTGGGTTCACATTGCAGCGGTTTATGAGAACGAATGTGATTCGCACCGCACTGCAGTGCAAATCACATCCGATCTCTGTGCGATTCGAGTTCAGCCATTCGCCGCACCCGCCGCACCCGCCACACCCGCCGCACCCGCCGCAAATTCGCACGGGACCCTTTTTTTGGCCCGCAGCAGAATCGGATCGCATGGGTGTTCACACCATGCGATCCGAGTTTGCAGATCGCACTGCGATATGCGAACTGATCTGGGGGTGTCAGTAACATTTCACTGACACTCCCAGCAGTTCGCATAGGGCAGTGTGAACTGCCGCCGGGAGGCATGCGATGCGGGAACCCGCCGCGGATTCGCGGCGTTTCCGCATCGCTCCAGTGTGAACCCAGCCTAATAAGCGATCATTTTTCTGATCGCCGTATTAGTGTCACAGGTGACGCTAGTTAGGCAGGTAGGTATTTAGGTTCGCCGCAGCTTTTTATAGCGCCAGGGACCCCCATATACTACCGCATAAAGCCCCCTGATTGCCCCCTAGTTAACCCTTTCACCAGTGATCACCATATAACTGTTACAGGTGACGCTGGTTGGTTAGTTATTTTTTTATAGTTTCAGGGCACCCGCCATTTATTACCTAATAAAGGTTTAACCCCCTGATCACCCGGCGGGTGTCATTTGTGACTAATAACTGTTAGGGCAGTTAGGGTTAGCCCCCTTTAGTTCTAAGGTACCCCCCTAACCCCCCCAATAAAGGTTTAACCCCGTGATCACCCCCCGTCGCCAGTGTCACTAAGGCTGGGTTCAGATTGCAGCGGTTTGAGAACGGATGTGATTCGCACCGCACTGCAGTGCAAATCACATCCGATCTCTGTGCGATTCGAGTTCAGCCATTCGCCGCACCCGCCACACCCGCCGCACCCGCCGCAAATTCGCACGGGACCCTTTTTTTGGCCCGCAGCAGAATCGGATCGCATGGGTGTTCACACCATGCGATCCGAGTTTTCAGATCGCACTGCGATATGCGAACTGATCTGGGGGTGTCAGTAACATTTCACTGACACTCCCAGCAGTTCGCATAGGGCAGTGTGAACTGCAGCCGGGAGGCATGCGATGCGGGAACCCGCCGCGCATTCGTGGCGTTCCCGCATCGCTCCAGTGTGAACCCAGCCTAATAAGCGATCGTTTTTCTGATCGCTGTATTAGTGTCACAGGTGACGCTAGTTAGGCAAGTAGGTATTTAGGTTCGCCGCAGCTTTTTATAGCGCCAGGGACCCCCATATACTACCGCATAAAGCCCCCTGATTGCCCCCTAGTTAACCCTTTCACCAGTGATCACCATATAACTGTTACAGGTGACGCTGGTTGGTTAGTTATTTTTTTATAGTTTCAGGGCACCCGCCATTTATTACCTAGTCTCACTAGTGTACCCCTAAATTTAGGGGTGTCTACTTTCCAAAATGGGGTCATTTGGGGGGGGTTTGTGCCATCTTGGCATTTTATGGCCTTCAAAACTGTAACGCCCTTAGAAAGCCTGAAGGCGGTGCTTGGTTTTCGGGGCCCCGTACGCGGCTAGGCTCCCAAAAAGTCCCACATATGTGGTATCCCCGTACTCAGGAGAAGCAGCAGAATTTATTTTGGGGTGTCATTTCACATATGCCCATGGCATGCGTGAGCAATATATCATTTAGTGACAACTTTGTGAAAAAAAAAAAAAAAAAAAAAAAGTTTGTAATTTTCCCGCAACTTGTGGCAAAATATAAAATATTCCATGGACTCAACATGCCTCTCAGCAAATAGCTTGGGGTGTCTACTTTCTAAAATGGGGTCATTTGTGGGGGTTTTGTGCCATCTTGGCATTTTATGGCCTTCAAAACTGTAATAGGTAGTGAGGAGTGAAGTCAAATATTTACGCCCTTAGAAAGCCTGAAGGCGGTGCTTGGTTTTCGGGGCCCCGTACGCGGCTAGGCTCCCAAAAAGTCCCACATATGTGGTATCCCCGTACTCAGGAGAAGCAGCAGAATTTATTTTGGGGTGTCATTTCACATATGCCCATGGCATGTGTGAGCAATATATCATTTAGTGACAACTTTGTGAAAAAAAAAAAAAAAAAAAAAAAGTTTGTAATTTTCCCGCAACTTGTGGCAAAATATAAAATATTCCATGAACTCAACATGCCTCTCAGCAAATAGCTTGGGGTGTCTACTTTCTAAAATGGGGTCATTTGTGGGGGTTTTGTGCCATCTTGGCATTTTATGGCCTTCAAAACTGTAATAGGTAGTGAGAAGTGAACTCAAAAATTTACGCCCTTAGAAAGCCTGAAGGCGGTGCTTGGTTTTCGGGGCCCCGTACGCGGCTAGGCTCCCAAAAAGTCCCACATATGTGGTATCCCCGTACTCAGGAGAAGCAGCAGAATTTATTTTGGGGTGTCATTTCACATACGCCCATAGCATGTGTGAGCAATATATCATTTAGTGACAACTTTGTGTAAAAAAAAAAAAAAATTTTTTTTTTGTCATTATTCAATCGCTTGAGGCAAAAAAATAAAATATTCAATGGGCTCAACATGCCTCTTATCAATTTCCTTAGGGGGTCTACTTTCCAAAATGGGGTCATTTGGGGGGGTTTTGTACTGCCCTGCCATTTTAGCACCTCAAGAAATGAGATAGGCAGTCGTAAACTAAAAGCTGCGTAAATTCCAGAAAACGTACCTTAGTTTGTAGATGTGACAACTTTTGCGCAAACCAATAAATATACAATTATTGACTTTTTTTTTACCAAAGACATGTGGCTGAATACATTTTGGCCTAAATGTATGACTAAAATTGAGTTTATTGGATTTTTCTAATAACAAAAAGTAGAAAATATCATTTTTTTTCAAAATTTGCGGTCTTTTTACGTTTATATCGCAAAAAATAAAAATCGCAGAGGCAATCAAATACCATCAAAAGAAAGCTCTATTTGTGGGAAGAAAAGGACGCAAATTTTGTTTGGGTACAACATTGCATGACCGCGCAATTACCAGTTAAAGCAGCGCAGTGCCAAAGTGTAAAAAGACCTCTGGTCATTTACCAGCAAAATGGTCCGGTCTTAAAGTGGTTAACAAGCTGAAGTTAGAAGTTGATTGGCTACCATGCACAACTGCATCACTCTCCAGTTTTAGTAAATCAACCCAAATATAAATTTTTCTCCATTCATGAGAAGAAAAAATAAAGGACCAGGCTGTACAGTGACTGTGATTGGTTAACGAGACATAAAGCTGTCAGTGACACGTTTGTCATTGTGCTGGGAGCATGCTGTACAGCGGGCTCTCAGCACAAACACAGAAGCACATATATGCAGCTCCACGAATGAAGAGCCACTTTCTTTAGGCTGCATATATGCGTACGCTCAACAGAGAGCTAAAGGCATCTCACAAGCTTGTGATTTAAACGGTTTGTGTTTTTCTATATGTCCCTAAAAGGACCCTCTCCTCACTGTATGATATTTAAAAAAATGATGTTTCCCATGGCAGTGCCCATCCATTTTGTGACAAAAGATTGCTTATAAGTAGCGATAGATAGTTTTTAAGGGGAACCCGCTAAAATTGTTTTAAAAAATGGTGAGGAGTCCCCCCAAAATCCATACCAGACCCTTTTTTTTTAACAAGGGGGCCCCCATATCCTGCCCCATGTAAATGAGTAGGGGTATTACTCATTCACCAAAAAAACTGTGTCTGATTGATGTATATCCATTGTCAATCACAACACCAGCCGCACTGACAAGAGGCCCTTGTCCCAATCAACATGGAGACAAGGTGCTTTTGGGTGGGGGGGCAGAGCTAGTCGTCCCGGCCTGCCAATATGCATGCTTAAGGGTTTGGTATGGGTTTTGGGTGGACCCCACGCAATTTTTTTTTTAAACATTTTGTCATTGGGGTTCCTCTCAAAGTCCATACTAGGTGTAAGGGTCTGGTATGGATTTTGGGGGGGACCCCATGCCTTTTTATTTTTTATTTTGACGTGGGGTTCCCCTTAAAATCCATACTGGACCCAAAGGGCCTGGTATGGATTAGTGGGGACCCCCACACCTTTTTTTTTTGTAACATTTTACTCTTGCCGGCAAACTCAGCAATGTTTTTTTATTCATTCAGCTGTCAGCGGGGAAGCCCACTGACAGCTGATGACTCATCCATGGTTAAGGATGTGGCGGCCAGCTTTCCAGTCCACTCCTTAAGGCCCCTTTCACACTGGGGCGGTGCGGACGTCGGCGGTAAAGCGCCGATATTTTTAGCGGCGCTTTACCGTCGTTTTAGCGGCGGTCTGCGGGCGCTAGCGGGGTGGTTTTAACCCCCGCTTGCGGCCGAAAAAGGGTCAAAACCGCCCGCATAGCGCCGCTACAGCGTCGCTATGCCGGCGGTATTGCCGCGCTGTCCCATTGATTTCAATGGGTAGGAGCGGTTTAGGAGCGGTGAATACACCGCTCCTTCACCGTTCCAAAGATGCAGCTAGCAGGACTTTTTTCACTGTCCTGCCAGCGCACCGCTCCAGTGTGACAGCCCTCCGGCTTTCACACTGGAGTGAAAGGGGCCGGTTTTTTTCAGGCGCTACACAGGTGCTATTTTTAGCGCTGTAACGCCTGAATACCGCCCCAGTGTGAAAGCAGCCTAACAACCTATTTACTGACACTGTGCACTCGATGGGCAAACATCACTGAATACCCAAACAGGCGATGTGCGGGGCCGAACTCATGCTCGGCCCAATCCCCTCGCCCATCCATACTTATTTAACAGCAGGATCTGCCCAATAAACTTTAATGAGATTTTTTTTGCTAAATTTAAGTTTCGAAATTTCATACGAGGTTCAACAAATTCCTACAGATGGAACCAGGGCAGATTGGTAATCCTTTGTGAGCCTGACTATCCCTGTGTGTACTGTGTACTCGGTGCTTTATACTTTATACAGTTGATTAAAACGTGACCAGTTGCCTGCAAGAAATGTTTTAATTGGAATAGAATACAGCCCAGGCTACGCTTGAGTACAATAGGGCACAAGTCATTATGTATTTTTGAAGTACATAGATGAAGATGAATTGAGCTATGCCTGAGTACACAGGCCAACGTGTAATCAGCAGGCTTCTGTAAATATGACTGGTTCGCTAAGATTTCTAAGAAAAGAAAAGCAGACAAAGATAGAAAGGTCTATGCCTGCACACTAAACACTGTAACCTCTACAAGTTATATAATACCTGACTGGTTCTTTTTAAAAATTATTGTAGGACTAAACCTGTAATTTCCCATAAAGAAGAGAATCATTTGCACTAAATTAGACTAGATTAGAAATTGTACTGGTTAATTGCTTCACAATCACACGCCATTACAGAATATGTGTGACTTCAGATTTGTATCATTGGTAAATGTAACAGTCATATAAAAATGTGTATGGTGTTGCCATCTAGTGGAGCACCTTGTAGTAGCACTGTAGCATTTTACAGTTTCAGTAATACGCTTGTTTATAGTCACCTATTGGGAATGTTTAGCTGTTTAAAAGAGCATATTTTATCAGATTTTTTTTTATAGAAGAATTTGCCCATTCAGTTGATATTTCTCTGACTGTGGTAGCCTGATAGGTGCATTATTTTGGACTTCATCCAAGTGGACTCCTGTACCTTTACCAAAAAACTGCCTATGGGGACCAGGGTTGTCTGTAAATAAAAACAAACTGATCCGCTTTGACAAAAAGTTTAATAATGCCCTTTTTATATATAATTATATTTTGCTGGAAATTTTCTAAGACGTTACTAAGGACGTTTCCAAGAAAAGCCAAGCTGTTACTGTGCACCTTCATTGGTACAGGATTGAGTTCTTTCTCTAATTCAATCCCCCTCACATGCACTTTCTCTTCGCTGACACAGTAGCTCTGAGCTCAGCATTTGAGAGCTCACTCCTGTGATGGTGAAGGTGAGCAGTAACAGCTAGGTGTCTCTTAGCAACTTTCTAAAACTTTTCCAGTCTGGCTTCATGAAGCACCTAAACAGCCTTTCTATAGCAAGGGCATTATTCATCCTTGGTCATTGCTGCACAGTTTGTTTTTATGTACAAATGCATTAGTAGTTTTTGGCAAATGTGAACTAACCCTCAAAGTAGAACTAAAGGTAAAACTTTTATTCTATTTTAGATAGAGTAAGGGAGGGTTAGAACCCCTTTCAGTTTTTGTTACCATCTGGGTCCCATTGTGAATATTTTCCTTCACTTACTCTCCATGCAGTTCCATGCTTCAGAGGGGGAGAGGGTCACTGGGTGGCCCCGCCCTCCATTATATAAGCTCTGTCAGAAGAAGAGAAGCACCACACAGCGGGAGCCTCCCATTGCGCGGAGCGTCCCAAGAACGAAGAACAGACGGGGCGGAGGAAGATGCCGGAAGAGAAAACCGGAACAAGAAGAAGCGGATCGGAGGAAGAAGAAGATGGAGGAAGAAACCGAAAGATGAAGAAAGGAAGAAAGAAGAAGACCAGAAGAAAGAAGATGAAAGAAAACTTTAATAAAGGACTTGTCAAAGACTGTCTCTTGTCATTTTAACACTTTTTTGGTGAAATGGTAGGGGTACTTTTGTACCCCCTTACCATTTCACACAGGGGGAAGGCCGGGATCTGGGGGTCCCCTTGTTAAAGGGGGCTTCCAGATTCTGATAAGCCCCCCGCCCACAGACCCCCACAACCACCGGCCAGGGTTGTGGGGATGAGGCCCTTGTCCTCATCAACACGGGGACAAGGTGCTTTGGGGGGGACCACAAACCATCCTCCCAATGTTGAGGGCATTTTTTTTGCTAACTTTTTGAAAAAAAAAATTCTTAATGCTAACATGTCTTGTGTGCAAATAGCCTTTAAAAAAACCATAGAAGTGAACCAGCGCAAAAAAAAAGTTGAGAGGTGCACCTGTTCAACTTATGCAAATTAACCTACGCTTGACATTTACTAAGATTTTGCCCACACAGTGAACCAGAGCACTTGAACGGGCGCAAATGCCGCTTGCGCATGCACAGTGCATAAATTGAACTAGCGCAGTTCCGAGTGTATTTGCAGGCGCAGCAGGCTTGCTCAGAGAAAGTTAATTTTCCATTCTATTTTGAGCATATTTGTTACTTGGACAGTCATATCTATACTTCCTCACATCACCCCCATAATTTGGCATTTGCAGTTTCTTTTAATTCTGAGTTGAAGATGCAGTGCGCCAGGTCTATAGCGGCGCACAGATTGCTGTGTGCCAGCATGCGCATAGTAAATGGGTAATTACACTGTGTTACAGGAGCAAATGCTTTGTGAATACGAAAACAGCCATTGCGTGTGGCGCAAATGCTTTGTAAATTAGCCACTGTATATTAAGTGTGAATACAACAACACCTCATACGTGCAAAGTGATGGCCTATATACAGTGGTGTGAAAAAGTGTTTGCCCCCTTCCTCATTTCCTGTTCCTTTGCATGTTTGTCACACTTAAGTGTTTCGGAACATCAAACCAATTTAAACAATAGTCAAGGACAACACAAGTAAACACAAAATGCAATTTGTAAATGAAGGTGTTTATTATTAAAGGTGAAAAAAAACAAATCCATCATGGCCCTGTGTGAAAAAGTGATTGCCCCCCTTGTTAAAACATACTATAACTGTGGTTGTCCACACCTGAGTTCAATTTCTCTAGCCACACCCAGGCCTGATTATTGCCACACCTGTTCACAATCAAGGCATCACTTAAATAGGAGCTGCTTGACACAGTAAGGTCCACCAGAAGATCCTTAAAAGCTACACATCATGCCGAGACCCAAAGAAATTCAGGAACAATTGAGAAAGAAAGTAATTGAGATCTATCAGTCTGGAAAGGGTTATAAAGCCATTTCCAAAGCTTTGGGAATCCAGCGAACCACAGTGAGAGCCATTATCCACAAATGGCGAAGACATGGAACAGTGGTGAACCTTCCCAGGAGTGGCCGGCCGCCCAAAATTACCCCAAGAGCGCAGCGACGACTCATCCAAGAGGTCACAAAAGACCCCACAACAACGTCCAAGGAACTGCAGGCCTCACTTGCCTCAGTTAAGGTCAGCGTTCATGCCTCCACCATCAGGAAAAGACTGGGCAAAAATGGCCTGCATGGCAGAGTTCCAAGGAGAAAACCACTGCTGAGCAAAAAGAACATCAAAGCTCGTCTCAATTTCTCCACAACACATCTTGATGATCCCCAAGACTTTTGGGACAACATTCTGTGGACCGATGAGACAAAAGTGGAACTCTTTGGAAGGTGTGTGTCCAAGTATATCTGGCGTAGAAGGAACACTGCATTTCATAAAAAGAACATTATACCAACAGTAAAATATGGTGGTGGTAGTGTGATGGTCTGGGGCTGTTTTGCTGCTTCAGGACCTGGAAGACTTGCCGTGATAAAAGGAACTATGAATTCTGCTGTCTACCAAGAGATCCTGAAGGAGAATGTCCGACCATCTGTTTGTGTACTCAAGCTGAAATGAACTTGGGTTCTGCAGCAGGACAATGATCCTAAACACACCAGCAAGTCCACCACCGAATGGCTGAAGAAAAACAAAATGAAGACTTTGGAGTGGCCTAGCCAAAGTCCTGACCTGAATCCTATTGAGATGTTGTGGTATGACCTTAAAAAGGCCGTTCATGCTCGAAAACCCTCTAATGTAACTGAATTAGGACAATTCTGCAAAGATGAGTGGGCCAAAATTCCTCCAGGACGCTGTAAAAGCCTCATTGCACGTTATCGCAAACGCTTGGTTGCAGTTGTTGCTGCTAAGGGTGGCCCAACCAGTTATTAGGTTTAGGGGGCAATCACTTTTTCACACAGGGCCATGATGGTTTGGATTTTTTTTCACCTTTAATAATAAACACCTTCATTTACAAATTGCATTTTGTGTTTACTTGTGTTGTCCTTGACTATTGTTTAAATTGGTTTGATGTTCCGAAACACTTAAGTGTGACAAACATGCAAAGGAACAGGAAATGAGGAAGGGGGCAAACACTTTTTCACACCACTGTACATAAACCAAAACATAAATGATCAATGTGATAAATATAAGTGAATAATGGGTAGTGAACCACAGTAGTCCAAAATAAATATCCACATGTAGCGTCCAATCACTGAATTGGAGAGCATGTACTCAAGTGAAAAGCATATGGTCTGGATGGCCAAGGAATACACTGACAAACAGAAGGAATATTCAGATAGAAGAATGGGTACTCTTACCAATCCAGGTGGACGCACATACCATACGCCAGTGCGTCTATATGGCTTGAAATGGAGGACTTCCGATGTTGTAAAAGATGACGGCCTGGATGGTCACACAATGACTGAAATTCCAAATCCTCTCAAGGCATGGATGACAACTCCAAGATGGTGGTATCAAAACCGTCAGTAAACAAACACAGGTTCAAAGCCAATCAAATCCAATGATGCGGCACCAGGGGGCGGGCCAAGTTCTGCATTCTGTGTGAATGGACACAGATGCAGGGCTCGGGAGCGCGCTCGCATGGATGTCCACCAAGGAGAGTTCTTTTCCAACACGGACACTCGATGTGGGGAGGAGCCACCAGCACCGTCATGGGACCCCAGAAGAGGATGTTCAGGGCCACACTGTGCAAAATAAACTGCACAGTGGAGGTAAGTATGATATGTTTGTGAATTTAAAAAAAAATAGGGTCTACAACCCTTTAAGCCATCCAGGACTTGTGTTAGCTCTTTTAAATTTATTACCCAATGGAATGCATTGGCTAAGGCCCTTATTTAAAATGCTCTAAAGCAAACCCATCTCTCCTCCATGTTCTTTGTTCCTAAGATTTTATCCCAATTCATGCCTTCTAGCAAGGTTCGTAGTTTAGGGAAGTTGGCTCTTTTGAAATTCAGTGTCTTTGTATTATGTTTCCTAATTGTGTGATTTATACTGAAGCTAATTGACCTATGATCACTGTTTCCTAAATTGCCCCATGTTTCCACATCCGTGATCAGGTCTGTATTGTTGGTAATCAGTAGATCCAGTAACGCTTTATTTTTAGTAGGTGTGTCTACCATCTGAACCACAAAATTGTCCTGCAAGACATTTAGGAACTGGCAAGCCTTAGATGAATGCGTGGTTCCCTCTGCCCAGTCTTTGGATAATTAAAATCTCCATTATAATAACACTTCCCATCCTTGCTGCAAATCTAATTTGTGATAGGAGATCCGTCTCCCCCTCCTCCATCAGATTAGGGGGCCTATAGTATACTCCCAGTATTATTTTCCCCTTAGCTTCATCCCTTTGGAGCTCTACCCATAAGGACTCCACCTCCTCCCTAGCTCCCTTAGTGATGTCATCTCTCACATTCACTTGTATATTATTCTTGATATATAAGCATACCCCTCCCCCTTTTTTAACCTCTATACCCCTGCGATATAGGGTATACACTTGAATGGTTGCCAGCCAATCATGAGAGCTGTTTAACCAGGTCTCTGAAATTCCCACAAAGTCCTAATCCTCCTCGTACAACGTATCTATAGTTCACCCATCTTATCCTCCAGGCTCCTGGCATTGGTGAACATGCCACATAGTTTAGACCAGTCGCATACTATCTTTTTATTGGGTGTTCCGAGATTGCAACTAGGATTTGTTACTATACTTACCTTGGGTTTATGTGCTTTAGTCAACCTACCACTAAAACCCCCAATATAATAAATTGTAGTGTGCTGTGAAAATAAAAAATAAAACATTGTGTCCGGAAGGCCACTAAAAAAGGGCAAGCAGCCTCTGTGTCTACAGTCAACAGTGGTGGTCATGGACATGGTGCATCTTCTGCAGGTGGCTATGGGGCACGCTTGTCCTTTTTTTCTGCTGCTGGCCGTGTTATTGAGCCACAACATGCCTGCGCTGCGGACTCCCTGCTGACTTTTAAAAGTTCCTCAGTGTGGGCCTATTTTTGATGCGTGTGCAGCAGATCGGACCGTTGCTGTTGGCAACCTATGTCTGAAACGGATCAAGCATGGCCAGAACAGCAGCCGATTGGGCACCGTATGCTTGGCCAGACATATGACAACCTGCCACGCGGTCCATAGGCAACAGCACAGTTGCTGAAACATGAAAAGAAATTCGGTCCCAGCCATCCACATGCTCAGCATCTAAATGCTAGCTTGGCCAAATTGCTAGCACTGCAACTGCTGCCTTTTCAGCTGGTAGACTATGCCCCCTTTCGTGAATATGTGAAATGCGCAGTACCACAGTGGCAGGTTCCAAAACAGCATTTCTTTTCACGTAAGGCCATTCCTGGCTCTCTACTGTCATGTGGAAGGCAATGTTTTGGCCTCGTTGGACAGGGCAGTCAGCAATAAGGTTCATACTACTGATGACTCATGGTCCAACAGGCATGGTAAGGAATGTTACATTTCCTTCATGGTGCACTGGGTAACTCTGCTGGAAGCTGGAAAGGATGCAGGACAGGGTTGAGTGTTGTTGGGGCTTGTTCTGCCACCACACCTCCAAAATGAACGTGGTAATTCTGCCCCAGCTCACTGCTCCACCCCCTCCTCTTCATCTTCCTTTATGGCCTCTTTTGCAGAATTGTCCTCTGAACCAGCAGTGCTCCGTAAGCGTTCAAGGGGCTACGCAAGCAGGCAGGCTAAAAGATGTCAAGCTGTGCTTGAGTTGGTCTGCCTAGGGGACAGGAGCCACACTGGGGCACACATTCTGTCTCAGAGGTGGTTGATGCCACCCCAGCTTAAGCCAGGAATGGTTGTATGCGACAATGGCACCAACCTTCTCTCCTCCCTCCGACAGGGGTACTTGACCCACATTCCATGTTTGGCACACGTCCTGAATTTGGTGGTACAAATTTGGTGGTACAGCGTTTCATCACCAGGTACCCAGGCTTACAAGATCTCCTGAGGCAGGCCAGAAAAGTCTGTGGTAATTTTCTGCCATTCCTGCACCCAACAAGAGTAACTAAATCCGACGGATTTAGTCCGGAACTGGTGTTGCATACACATGGTCGGACAAAATTGTCGGAATTTCCGGTCGACAAGAACGTGGTGACGTAAATCGCGTACAACGGGACTAGAAAAGGGAAGTTCAGCACCACGTGCGGCACCCTTTGGGCTCCTTCTGCTGATCTCGTGTTTATCGCGTGTTAGTAGAAGTTTGGTTAGAGACTATTCGCGCTTTTCAGATTTGTGCTTCAGATCATTACTGCTCTTCAGTTTGCACTTGTCGGTGCGCATCTGCTTATCAGTGCGTTTAGTCAGTTATCATTTGTTGGTCATTGCGGACTATATCTTGGTATAGTACACTTTGATTTAAAGTGCTTATTGTCCGCTCGTTTCTGGTTTTGTCACGTACCTGGTGGACGAGCCTGGAGTGCAGGGAGCGGCCCCTCGTAGCCCCTGGCTCAAGAACCCCTGGAGATGGAGACAGAGATTCGAAAGTTCAGGGGGCACAAGTGCCTGGCAGGTGTTGGTAGGTCCGGACGACAACAGCAACACGGATGGCAGTCGGCAGGAGACAGCAGGAGCAGACTGATGGACTGGCAAGGTGGTGGTTGTCAGTGGAGACAGCAGACACTGGCAGGTCAAGACAGGAACAGCAGGCACAAGCAGATCCGGATGGATCAGTAGGCAGCAGAGTAGTCAGGTACAGGCAGGGTCGGCAGCAGGCGGGCAACACAGTACAAGGGCAGAGGCAGAGACGTGGTCAGGCAGGCAGGTAGTCGGTGGCAGGCAGCAGTCAAACGTGGTCAAGAACAAGCCGGGTCACAGGAATCAAACTAGCAGGTAACAGGTAAACAGGATCTCAGAACACGCTGTAGACTGGACAGCGAGGGGAGAGTGGAAACCGAGTCCTTAAGAAGCCTTTAGGGCGCCAAACCGGTCGCACGACGGGTCTGCGTGCCCCCGTAGGAGGTCGTGCGCCCGTTCGTGACCCCGCGCTCGTTTGCCACGTCGCGCACCCGCGTGCGCCCGGTCGTACCGGAACGTAACCGTGTGCGTCCGTTCGCGTTGGCCCGCGCTAAAGGGGAACGACGGGTTCTCAACATGGGACCTCTGTGAGTAGATCTCCTAGGAACGATCGGGATGCCAGGACGGTCGTGACATTGCCCCCCCCCAAGGGGCAGCCTCCGGATGCCCAGTTGTGCCATCCTACCCGGGTGGGATCTCTTGAAAGCAGAAATTAGTCTCTTCGCGTGGATATTGGATTCTGGTTCCCAAGAGTTCTCTTCGGGCCCGTACCCCTTCCATTTAACCAGGAATTGGACCTGGTTCCGCCTCTTCCTGCAATCAAGTATGGATTCCACCTCGAATTCGATTTCCCCATCGACCATCACAGGCTCTGGAGGATTAGTAACTCGATCAGAAAAAGAATCTGGAACTGCAGGCTTAAGTAGCGATGCGTGGAAAACAGGGTGAATCCGAAAAGATTCCGGAAGCTTTAGCTCGAATGCCACACTATTCAGCTTTCTTATGATTGGGAAGGGGCCCACAAATTTCGGTCCCAATTTCTTGGATGGGCAGGATAGTTTGAGGTTCAGGGTGGACAGCCAGGCCAGATCCCCGACCTTGAGGTCCAGTTCCCCCCTTCTCTTCTTATCGAATACCTCTTTATTGTATTCTTGCGACTTGGTCAAGGTTTCTTGCAAAAGTTTGTTATTTGTCTCGAAGAAGTTGAGATTCTCCTGCACCGCTGGAACTGGGCACTCGGGGAGGTCGCCAGACAGAAACAGTGGGTGAAAGCCAAAATTCGCAAAAAATGGAGATTGCTTGGTGGCAGAGTGCACTGAATTATTGTAGGCGAATTCGGCCAAAGGAAGAAGCGGAGCCCAGTCGTCTTGGGAGAACGACGAGAAGCAGCGTAGATACTGCTCCAACGTCTGGTTCGTCCTCTCGGTCTGGCCGTTGGTCTGGGGGTGATATGCGGAAGACAAGCGGAGGTCAATTTTCAGCGCACCGCAGAGTGCTCTCCAGAATCTTGAAGTGAATTGCACCCCCCTGTCGGAGGTGATATTAGCGGGGACGCCATGGAGCCTCACGATCTCTCTGATGAAGGTCCTGGCTGTCTCTGTGGCTGAAGGGGTGCCCCTCATGGGTAGGAAGTGGGCCATTTTGGTAAGCCTGTCCACCACGACAAAAATCGTAGAGTATTCTTCTGAGGGGGGTAACTCGACGATGAAATCCATGGAGATCATCCTCCATGGTCTGTCAGGAACGGGCAGTGGCTTCAGTAAACCCCAGGCTCTTGACTTACTGTTCTTGTTTCGGATGCAGACGGTACAGGCCTCAACGTATCTCCTGCAGTCATCCTTCATTCGAGGCCAGCAGAACGAGCGTCGGAGTAGCTCCAAGGTCTTGTATACCCCGAAATGGCCGGCCAATAGGTGGTCGTGACAAGCGGCCAGAACCGAAGTCCGCGCTTCCTGGGGGATGAAGATCCTGCCTTCGTACCAAAGAAGGTCGTTGCTAGAAGTCAATGGGAAGCCAGGTGGAGGAGTAGTGCCCATGGAGGCCTGCTTCACTTGAGATATTAGATCCCCTTGGAGCAGGAGGAAGCTTCCCGCGGAGAGAATGGTATCTGAAGACGGGGGGTTCTCTGGTTGGCTGAACATGCGCGACAAGGCGTCGGGCTTGACGTTCTTGGATCCTGAACGATAGGTAATATGTAGCGAGAACCTGGAGAAGAAGAGCGCCCATCTGGCCTGACGCGGTTTCAACCTTTTTGCTGATTTGAGGTATTCTAGGTTCTTATGGTCTGTATAAACCAGGATCGGGTGGGTGGCGCCCTCAAGGAGGTAGCGCCATTCCTCGAGTGCTGCCTTTATCGCCAACAGCTCACGATCACCGACATCGTAATTCTTCTCTGCGTCGGACAATTTACGGGAGAAAAAGGCGACCGGGTGTAGCAAAGACTTAGGCCATTGTCTCTGGGAGAGCACCGCCCCTACCGCTATTTCAGAAGCGTCCACTTCCAGGATGTATGGTAGCGCGGAGTCAGGATGCTTTAGGACTGATGCCGAAACAAACTGGTCCTTCAGAGTCTTGAAAGCCTCCTGCGCTTCGGGGGTCCAACGGAACTTCTGACCCTGTTTGGTCAAACCGGTGATAGGGGAGATGATCGAGGAGAATCCTCTGATAAACTTACGATAAAAATTAGCGAACCCCACGAACCGCTGAACTCCCTTCTTATCGGATGGGGCAGGCCAGTCTTGAATAGCAGAGACCTTCTGGGGATCCATCTCCACCCCTTTTATGGAAATAACCAGACCCAGGAACTGGATGCTCTGTCTTTCGAAGATACATTTTTCAGGCTTGGCGTACAGGCCATGAAGTCGGAGACGAGCCAGGACATTCTTGACGTGTTCTCGGTGGTCGGCTAGAGTGGAGGAAAAGATTAGAATGTCATCAAGGTAAATTATTACGAATAAATCAAGGTAGTCTCTAAAAATGTCATTGACAAAGTGTTGGAATGTGGCTGGGGCATTACACAATCCAAACGGCATTACACGGTATTCGAAGTGCCCGAAGCGGGTACGGAAGGCAGTTTTCCACTCGTCACCCCTCCGGATGCGGACAAGATTATAGGCACCCCGGAGGTCCAGCTTGGAGAAGACTTTAGCAGAACCAAGTCTCTGAAAAAGTTCAGGTACCAGTGGCAGGGGGTAGCGATTCTTTATAGTAATTTTATTCAATGCCCGGTAGTCCACACACGGGCGAAGGGAATGATCCTTCTTCTCGACAAAGAAGATTCCTGCGCCTGCCGGGGAGGTGGAAGGTCGGATGAATCCCTTCTCTAGGTTGTCGTCTAAGTAGGACCTCAGGGTACCCAGCTCGGACTCAGATAGGGGGAAGATTCTTCCGAAGGGAATCTCTGCCCCGGGTAGTAATTCAATCGGGCAATCGTATGGCCTGTGGGGTGGTAGAGTTTCAGCCCCTTTTTTACTAAATACATCCAGGAAATCGTGGTAGTCCTTGGGTACAGCTTGTCGGGTCTCAGGGTCTGTTTCCAAACAGAGGAGGGCAGAAGAGTCTCTATCATCAACAGGGCAGCAATGTTGATGGCAATAGTCCGAAGTAAACTCAATCTTTCCAGTGGCCCAATTGATGTTTGGATTGTGCGCTCTCAACCAAGGCATGCCTAGGATGATGGGAAATAGTGGTGACTTAATAACATCTAGGCATAGGAATTCCTGGTGGGTCCCGGCAATGATAGCAGATAAAGGGGTGGTCTTCTGGGTCACTGGTCCGGATTCAAGGGTAGAACCATCGGCCAAAAATACTGAAAGTCCCTTCTCTCTGGGCCGAAGGGGGATCTTGTTCTTTAGAGCGAAGGTCGTATCCACAAAGCCACTACACGCCCCAGAATCAATAACTGCGTGAGTCCGGACAGTCCTTTCTGGAAGCTGTAAAAGAATAGGGACAGCCAGGTGAGTAGTGTTGTTAGGTAGCACAGGCAAAGGAACAGATGGAATGAAAAGGCACTTACGCATCTTTGCTGGGCAAGTGCGAACAAAATGTCCTGAACCTCCGCAGTAAAGGCAGAGGTTCCCAACTCGACGTCGTTGCCGCTCTTCTGGTGTCAGAGAGGGACGGAGTAGGCCCAGCTGCATGGGTTCCGGCTGATCTGGTGTAGCTGTGGCAGGGGCAGGTGGAGCCGCATGACTTGAGCTGGGTACACGTGGCAACATCCAGATGGGGCGTGTGGCTGTGGAAGAGCGCTCCTGGCGACGCTCCCTTAGACGTCTGTCGATCTGGACCGAAATGTCTATGAGGGCCTCCAGGGTCTCTGGGGTGCCTATGCGTGCCAATTCATCCTTCAGCGGTTCAGATAGGCCCAAACGGAACTGGTACCGGAGGGCTGCATCGTTCCATTCTGTGTCGGAACTCCAGCGTCGGAATTCCGACACGTAATCTTCCACAGGCCTGCGACCTTGTTGTAGGGCGTGTAGGGCAGCCTCTGCAGTCGCAGCAAGTTGAGGATCTTCGTAAAGTCTTGACATTGCCAGGAGAAAGGTGTCTAGAGTATCTAAAGATGGATCCTTTTGCTCCAAAAGGCGGTGTGCCCAGGCCTGTGGTTCGTCCGTCAATAGGGAGATGACGAACCCCACCTTGGTCGCCTCGAGAGAGAAGGTTCTTGGTTGCAAAGCGAAAAAGAGCTCGCAAGAGTTGCGGAAGGCTCTAAATTTGTTCCGGTTGCCCGAAAACCGTTCCGGGGTAGGGACCCTGGGCTCGGGTGGCATCATCACCACTGATGGTGGGGCGTGGTGCCCAGAAGCAGCCGGCGGGGTCGCGGACAGGGCTTGAACCTGTTCCTCCAGTCGGCCATAACCTTCCTGCAGACTCTTCACCGCCTGGGTCAGGCCGGCAAGATGGCGGCAGAGCTCGTCCATAGGGGAGGCTCCCTGCGTAGGCTCGGACATGGCTGTCCAGTACTGTCACGTACCTGGTGGATGAGCCTGGAGTGCAGGGAGCGGCCCCTCGTAGCCCCTGGCTCAAGAACCCCTGGAGATGGAGACAGAGATTCGAAAGTTCAGGGGGCACAAGTGCCTGGCAGGTGTTGGTAGGTCCGGACGACAACAGCAACACGGATGGCAGTCGGCAGGAGACAGCAGGAGCAGACTGATGGACTGGCAAGGTGGTGGTTGTCAGTGGAGACAGCAGACACTGGCAGGTCAAGACAGGAACAGCAGGCACAAGCAGATCCGGATGGATCAGTAGGCAGCAGAGTAGTCAGGTACAGGCAGGGTCGGCAGCAGGCGGGCAACACAGTACAAGGGCAGAGGCAGAGACGTGGTCAGGCAGGCAGGTAGTCGGTGGCAGGCAGCAGTCAAACGTGGTCAAGAACAAGCCGGGTCACAGGAATCAAACTAGCAGGTAACAGGTAAACAGGATCTCAGAACACGCTGTAGACTGGACAGCGAGGGGAGAGTGGAAACCGAGTCCTTAAGAAGCCTTTAGGGCGCCAAACCGGTCGCACGACGGGTCTGCGTGCCCCCGTAGGAGGTCGTGCGCCCGTTCGTGACCCCGCGCTCGTTTGCCACGTCGCGCACCCGCGTGCGCCCGGTCGTACCGGAACGTAACCGTGTGCGTCCGTTCGCGTTGGCCCGCGCCAACATGGTCCAACATGGGACCTCTGTGAGTAGATCTCCTAGGAACGATCGGGATGCCAGGACGGTCGTGACATTGCCCCCCCCCAAGGGGCAGCCTCCGGATGCCCAGTTGTGCCATCCTACCCGGGTGGGATCTCTTGAAAGCAGAAATTAGTCTCTTCGCGTGGATATTGGATTCTGGTTCCCAAGAGTTCTCTTCGGGCCCGTACCCCTTCCATTTAACCAGGAATTGGACCTGGTTCCGCCTCTTCCTGCAATCAAGTATGGATTCCACCTCGAATTCGATTTCCCCATCGACCATCACAGGCTCTGGAGGATTAGTAACTCGATCAGAAAAAGAATCTGGAACTGCAGGCTTAAGTAGCGATGCGTGGAAAACAGGGTGAATCCGAAAAGATTCCGGAAGCTTTAGCTCGAATGCCACACTATTCAGCTTTCTTACGATTGGGAAGGGGCCCACAAATTTCGGTCCCAATTTCTTGGATGGGCAGGATAGTTTGAGGTTCAGGGTGGACAGCCAGGCCAGATCCCCGACCTTGAGGTCCAGTTCCCCCCTTCTCTTCTTATCGAATACCTCTTTATTGTATTCTTGCGACTTGGTCAAGGTTTCTTGCAAAAGTTTGTTATTTGTCTCGAAGAAGTTGAGATTCTCCTGCACCGCTGGAACTGGGCACTCGGGGAGGTCGCCAGACAGAAACAGTGGGTGAAAGCCAAAATTCGCAAAAAATGGAGATTGCTTGGTGGCAGAGTGCATTGAATTATTGTAGGCGAATTCGGCCAAAGGAAGAAGCAGGGCCCAGTCGTCTTGGGAGAACGACGAGAAGCAGCGTAGATACTGCTCCAACGTCTGGTTCGTCCTCTCGGTCTGGCCGTTGGTCTGGGGGTGATCAGTGGAGACAGCAGACACTGGCAGGTCAAGACAGGAACAGCAGGCACAAGCAGATCCGGATGGATCAGTAGGCAGCAGAGTAGTCAGGTACAGGCAGGGTCGGCAGCAGGCGGGCAACACAGTACAAGGGCAGAGGCAGAGACGTGGTCAGGCAGGCAGGTAGTCGGTGGCAGGCAGCAGTCAAACGTGGTCAAGAACAAGCCGGGTCACAGGAATCAAACTAGCAGGTAACAGGTAAACAGGATCTCAGAACACGCTGTAGACTGGACAGCGAGGGGAGAGTGGAAACCGAGTCCTTAAGAAGCCTTTAGGGCGCCAAACCGGTCGCACGACGGGTCTGCGTGCCCCCGTAGGAGGTCGTGCGCCCGTTCGTGACCCCGCGCTCGTTTGCCACGTCGCGCACCCGCGTGCGCCCGGTCGTACCGGAACGTAACCGTGTGCGTCCGTTCGCGTTGGCCCGCGCTAAAGGGGAACGACGGGTTCTCAACATGGGACCTCTGTGAGTAGATCTCCTAGGAACGATCGGGATGCCAGGACGGTCGTGACAGGTTTTCAGTTCGTTCTTTCAGGCATTGCTGTTTAACAGTGCTTTCTGTTGTCCCTTCTGACCAGCCGACCGTTTTTAAGCAATGTTTCATGTACGTACTCGTCGTAGAGTTCGCGCTGTGCAGGGGCTTGGTGTTGGGCTTTTAGCTTTTACACAAGCCCAGTCCATGAACAGGGTGAGGAGGAGTTCATGGAGCAAGAATTGATTGCTCCAGCGTGACCAATTCTCGCACATGCCTTTGCTTCGTGAGATCTGGGAGAATAATCCTGATGATTTCAGGAATTATCTCTGGGTGACGGACCCCGTTTTTCACCGTCTGCTGGCTTTGCTGTCCCCTTATATCAGCAGGCAGGATACCTGCATGCGGCAAGCCATCACTCCAGAGCAGAGGCTCATCTCCACGTTGCGGTACTTGGCGACAGGGAGAAGTCTTCAGGACCTCAAGTTCTCGACAGGCATCTCCCCCCAGGCTCTGGGAATCATTATTTCAGAGACCTGTTGTGCCAATATACAGGTCCTACAGAAGGACTATATTAAGGTAAGTTTTCTCCTTTAACATCACATTCTATGTATTTAATGTTTGCTAATGTATTGTATTTCTTTCCTCATTCCCTAATTACCATGATTGCAATATGCTGTAATTGATATGCTGTGTCCCTTTGTCCTCATGCATGCTGGAAGCTTTTAAAGTTCCTTTTTTGTCCTTCATGCATATTTGCCTTCACTAACGTCCCTAGCATGCTCTTCTGGGCCCATAAATCTATAGCCTAATCACTTAGCAATGTATTGCATTCCCCTAAACACCCCCTAAAATGTGTACAAATGTTATGTGTGTGCTTAAATTCATGCAGAGTGACAGAGGTTTTTTGGTGGTCCATACTCATTAGAAACCCCCCTCCCCCCAACTGCTAGGTCAGCTGATAGCAATCCTCTATCTGCTTACTTTGCCAAACCCAATACACACTAAACCTACCTTTTTTGTGGTCAGATTTATGGATGAATTCACCAAAGCATCTAGTGCAAGTGCTTGCCTACATACTTTCAAATGCTACTGTTTAAAGTTTTTTTTCTCCTATTATTATCTTGACAGGTAATAGCAGAATGTAAAAATGTGCTTCCATTTGTTCCTTTTTTTGTATTATGACACTTCTTACCTGTCCAGTGGGCTTCCAATAGAGTAAGTAAGGAGGGGCTGGCCAAAGTATCACACATTATTTATGCATTCAGCTCTCAATTAAGTGGAGAGGGTTAACTGTCCAAAACATCCCCCCCCCTAATTTTTTGCAATGGGCCATCAGATGGGGCCTCCCACTTTGCCACCCGTTGGGACTTTCCCAATTGAGGAGGTGCAATTGATGGGAAACACACCTTCATCGTCTCACCCCCCCCAACTCAGGGTCCTACTATTATAATTATAAGGGGTATAATAGTATCATGATGTCAGCGTTGGTGTCAGTGACATATGACTTCCTGTATGTAGACGTGTTGAAAAATGGCCAGATGTCGGATGGTGGAGTGTTCGCGCAGACAGAGTTCTACTGGTGTCTCCAGAGTGGCTGTCTGGGCTTGCCATCTCCAGAGGAGAATGTGGAAGGACTCCCCTTCGTTTTCATCACGGATGAGGTTTTTGCTCTGGTAAACCATCTGATGTGGCCTTTTCCGATGAGGACCCTCACCCCGGACCAGAGGATCTTTAATTTCCAGCTGGCCAGAGCCAGAAGAGTAGTGGAGAACACTTTTGGGATAATGGCCCGCCGGTTCCGCCTATTTTTGACTCCAATCCACATGGCGGAATATAAACTCAATCATATTGTGCTTTCATGCTGCATTCTGCACAATTTTTTGAAGAAACACTCATTAGACTATGTGTCCTCAGTTGGGCCTGATGCAGACTTGCCTGAAAATGCCAACCTGACGGCCCCAATAAGCTGGCTGTCCTGGCTTTCCCCCCCCCCCCAAAGCGCCCACAAGGTCAGAACAAGATATGTGGAGTACTTTGTGGGTAGGGGGGGCATTGATATGCCATTTAATACATTTTTCTTTCAAACTCCAATAAACTTTGTTTTCATTTACTGCTTGGCTTTGTTTTAGGTGTCTCCTAGGTTTTTTTTGTGTTTTTTGGGCCTTTTTCTACAACAGTGCAAACCCAATTTCTGTGCGAGATGAGGTGACAGTCTCTCCTTCAGATAATCGTATTATGTTGTGGGGCTGCTACACACACACCTTGTTTTTGTTGTTTTGTAGTGCATTACTGACAAAAATATTGCTCATTTTCAGCACCATGGCAGACATATGTGGGGTCATGAAAATGGCGTGATTGGGAAAATTTAAAAAGCATTGTGGGTGTTATTTACTAAAGGAAAATCCACTATGCACTACAAGTGCACTGCAAAAGTTCACCTGAAACTGCACTTGGAATGCAAAGTGGATTTGCCTTTAGTAAATAACACCCGTTGTCACAGAAAACAACAACTTTACTACAAATACTGCTTTTGCGCATTGAAAAAGGAAGCCACACATTGTTGATAATTTAACTTTTTACTCAAAGCACATTCACATGTGCATTTCGAAAAGGTTTTTACAACAAACCAACATATTTGGTGTATATAAAACATTATTTTTGGTAACATTTATCTAACTTTACTAACTAACAGGCATGTATCAAAGCATAACATACAGAACACAGGAACTTACAAAGTTCAACTTTGAAAAGTGAAGACAATATCAGACATGAGTATGTACAAACTGTGTTGATATTGCCTTCATCACATGGGGTGTTACCCCTGTAAAAGCCAAATTTGGAAGATGCACACAAATTGTGAATCAAAAAGTGTCCATTTTCCTCCTGATCCCATGCCTAATGTCAACATGTGCAACAGGTGTATCAATGTACGTGTTTTGGGGGTACAACCCCTTCATCTCAGCCACTTTAGTAGCAAGGAAGGGGTTGCACCCACAAATGTGTACATTGATCCCCCGTGATGGGAGATAGCACATGTTGACACACTGTGTACATCTTCCAAATTTGGCTTTTCTAAAAATATAAAAGTGTTTTGGAAAAATTAAAATGGATGCTAGCTAGTTTTGGGTGTTTCAGATTCTCCCTCAAACATCAATGATGTTCTTCATTTTTTGCTGAACATCATTGATGTTTTTCTGGATATTATCTAAATCGCAATTGCACCCCATTATCTCCCCAATGAGGATCTGGGTACTTTCACTGGTTAAATGCAATTCTTCTTCCACAACATCCACATCACCTAAAAATAAACCAAAAATACACAGTGTATTATAAATATGCAGCCATACATTGATTAGCTTACCAGAAGCTGTGGTCTCAGACACTCACCTGTTGTGGTGCCAATTTCGCCAATCTCTACAATCTCTCCTTCCTCCTCCTCCTCTGCTTCTGGTGTTGGTATTTCCCCTTCTTTGGGAGGTGTGGGGTCCCTGGTGTCCTCAGACCTCCCGTGTCTTCTCTCCACTATGAGAATGTAAAAAAGGAATACTTAGCACACAGATATTTGAGGGCAGAAATAGGAATATGAAACATTGCTTGGAAGTGTCATTCAATTGTGTTTTTTGGCACTCAAAGGTGAAAACATTATTTTTGACACTTTCTAAAGCTGGAATACTTACCTGTTGTGTGAACAAATGTAGTCAAGGGCAACTTGACAAAACATCGTTTTTAGAGTGGGCTAACGAACGTTGTTTATTAGCAATGGTTGAACCCATTAACATGAAAGTGGCCATTTTAAACTGTATAACATTAAATCAAAGCACATGGAGCAGTATGCAAGCAATGATAATGATATGAACACATGATAACTACTTACTTTTTTGAAGAACTCACTTGATCCTTCTGTACTGATCGTGCTCCCTCAGTTTCAGGTCTGACCAGCGTTTTCTTAGCTGATCCTTGGATCGTCGTACCCCAAAATTCTTCTGAAGACTCTTCACAACTTTAGTCATGATCTCGGCCTTTCTGACATTTGGGTTGGGTAAGGTCCATACTTCCCATCATAGTGGTTCCTCTTCAATATGTCCACCATCTCCAACATCTCTCCAAAAGACATATTTGAGACCTTAAATCTTCTCCTCCGGGATCGGGACGTTTCAGGCTACGGGCTTTCCTTGTCCTCCTCCTCATTAGTAGAATTATTAGCATGCCCCTGCTGTGTCTCCGCCATGTGCTCTCCTCACTGCGCCGAAAGAGAAGGGGCGGGGAATAGACTAGAAAGAATGTCAGGGGTGGGCGGAGTTTCACGCATGCGCACTGTATATAAAACGCAACACGTGTGTGTCGTAGGTACGATCTATAAGCAGAGGGAGGATCTGACGCTCCAATCGTTCAACCGAAGGTACAATTTTAACTTGGTACATCACTAGCCTATACCGCTTCTAGATTGAGGCCTATATTGGGACAATATTAGGAGAGTTTAGCCTGACATTATCAGGGTTTGTCTTGTGTTGCGTCTTGCAGAGAAGATGGATCCCTTCAAGGAACCACATTTTATGGAGCTAATCGTTAATATTCTCAGGGAGCTGCCCTGCCTGTGGCAGATGAACAATCCCCTTTCTAAGGACTGAAGAAAGAGGAAGGCAGCGCTGGAGAAACTCCTTGGTTTGGTGAAGATCAGGCTCCCCACGGCAGACATGACCTATGTGATGGCCAAAATCGGTGCCCTGAGGAGTTCATATCTGAAAGAGCGCAAGAAGTTCCAGGATTCCCTGAGATCAGGAGATCCAGATGACATTTATGTCCCCAGGATGTTGTACTACGAGAGGCTGCATTTTCTGGCAGACCAGAGGGAACCCAGGCCAGCACTCTACAGTCTTCCTTCAAGACTTCCTTCACCCCCAGCTGAGGCTTCCAATGTCCAACCTGGGCCTTCAATATATTTAACTAGATGTTATTATTGATCAGTAAGTTGTGATTTAACAAAGTGGTTTACATATCAATAGACAGTAGGGACCAAAAATGATTGGGACAAGAATGAAAAATGCTAGGCTCAGAATGATAGTCTGTTCTATTTGGTAACATTCAATTTGCAACAGTCATGAGCACAAAATTGTGTGATTTATGACCAAAAAACGAAAATTATGTCCCATTTTCATACACAGGAAGACCTCAGCCGGGAGGAGGTGGTGGCAAGTGGCAGCCGGGAGGTCGACCATCGCCCTCCTCCTCCTCTGCCTCCTGCCACAACTACAAGAGCAGAGCCACAGCTTGGAAGGAAGTCTGGAGGGAAGTGCCTAAGGAAGACCAGAGAGTGATGGCCTGGGTTCAGTCTGGTCTGACAGAAGATGCAATCTCTTGTATGACCACAGCCTGGGGACATAGATGTCATCTGCTCTTCCCGATTTCTTGAACTTCTGGACCAGACTGTTCTCCCTTTAGATATTTACTCCTCAGGCCACCAATTTTGCATTTAAAAAATAATTGATGTCTGCCCTAGGGGCCAAAGGCTTCGCCAAATTGACCGGTTTCTCTAGCATTGCCTTCCTGTTTATTTGTTTATGACACCTAAATACATTTTTTTTTTGGTTCAAGAAATACTTGCCTATGTGTTTTACTTCAAAAAGGACAGTTTATTTGTGAGTAGGCAGGTACATTTCAAAAATACAAAGTCAAATTAATAACAAGGGGCACCAACACCAAACAACCTCCTAGAGATTAAAAAAGAAAACAATAAAATAAAAAGATAATAATGGTGTTGTGGTAAGTTGACACACAAAACACACCAAAAAAATAACGAAGATGAGCAAAATGTCATAAAAGGAGATCTTGATTAAAAAACCAACCACAAAATTTACAGAAAAAAAAATCAAAAATGATTGGGGAGATGTGACGAATTAAAATATTGTATTCATGAAGTCAGGAAAAAGAATAAAGAAATGAGTTTTGGAGAAGTGTGTGTGAAGCAGAAAAACAACTTCATTCTTGTAGCATTATAAAGAAAAAGAGAATGTGCTGCATTAAACAATTTTTAACATTGCAGCATGACGAATGTGCTATATCGATTACGAATGGTAGTTTTACCTGACTGAGCGCTTCCGTCTCAGAATTTATTCTGAGCATGTATGGCACTTTGTCCGTCGGACTAGGCTACACACGATCGGAATTGACGCGCATCGGATCATGTTGACGGAAAATTTTATATCCAGCTCTCAAACATTGTTGGTCGGACATTCCGACGGAAAAAGTCAGATGGAGCCCACACAGGGTCGAATTATCCAACAACACGGTCCGATCGGACATTTTCCGTCAGAATTTCCGACTGCGTGTACCAGGGCTAACTGTGAGGGGTTACAGCATTGTGGCACCACCCACACCCAATGCCCAATTTTTCTGCCCCTGTTTAACAAGGGCTTGTAAGTACAATTTTTGAAATAATATTTAACAGCATTTTCTTGTGCCCAACAAGAGTAACTGTGAGGGGTTACAGTGTTGTGGCACCACCAACACCCAAGGAACATTTTTTATGCCCCTGTTTAACAGGGGCATGTAATTAAATTTTTAAAAATAATATTTAACAGTAGGGCCCATTCCTGCAACCAAAAAGAGTAATGCCCTGTACATACGGTCGGAAATTAAGACAGAAAAGGTTTGATTGGATTATGTTGTTGGAAAATACGATCATGTGTGGGCTCTATCGGACTTTTTCCGTCGCAGCTGAGAGCTGGATCTAAAATTTTCCGACAGCAAAATCCGATCTGACTTTTTCCGATCGTTTGTCCAGAATTCCGACGGAAAAAGTGCCACGCATGCTCAGATTAAATTAAGAGACCAAAGCTATTGTCTACTAGCCTCTACGTAGTCCCGTCGTACGCAGCGAACGTCACCTTATTCCAATCGATCGGATTTTCCAACAACTTTGTCCGACCGAGTGTATGCAACACAAGTTTCGGACAAAATTAGTCTGAAAAAATTTGACGGATTTTGTGGTCGGAATGTCTGACCGTGTGTACAGGGCATAACTGTTACAGTGTTGTGGCACCACCAGCACCCAAGACCCAATTTTATTGCCCCTGTTTAACAGGGGCATGTATTACAATTTTTGAAATATTATTTAACAGCAGGGCCTGTTTTTGTGCCTAACAAGAGTAACTGTGAGGGGTTACAGTGTTGTGGCACCACCAACACCCAAGGCCCAATTTTACTGCCCCTGTTTGCAGTTCAGAGTATATAGTGCAGGCAGTGTAGTGTATATAGTATAGTGCAGGGGTCTCAAACTGGTGGCCCTCCAGATGTTGTGAAACTACAAGTCCCATCATGCCATTGCCTTTGGGAGTCTTGCTCTTAACTGTCAGCCTTACAATGCCTCATGGGACTTGTAGTTTTTTTAACAGCTGGCGGGCCACCAGTTTGAGACCTCTGGTATAGTGTATTCAAATAGTTAAGGGGAACCCTATGATAGAATTAAGAAAAAACAGCACCCCCCCAGTCCATACCAGGGCCTTTGGGTCTGGTATAGATTTTAAGGGGAGCCCCACACCAATTTATTTATTTTTTAAATGGTGTGGGGTCAACCCCCAAAATACATACCAGAACCTTATGCGAGCATGCAAACTTGCAGGAAAAGGGGAAGGGCGAAAGAGCGCCCCCCTCCTGAACCTTACCAGGCAACATGCCCTCAACATGGGGAGGCCCCCAGATCCCGCCCCCCTATGTTAATGGGTATGGGGTACATTGTACCCCTACCCATTTACCAAAAATTAAAAAACACAATATACAGTTTTTGACAAGTCCTTTATTAAAAAAGAAAAAAGTTTCCATCCATCTTCATAGCACCAATGGACCCGAAAATAGAATAAAAACCTCTGCCTCAATGGGAGGCGTCCCGCCGACTTCTGTCTCTTGGCTGTGACAGCTGTTATATAGGCAAGGGCGGGGCCACCCAGTGACGTAACCCAACGACCCTACCCCTTGTGATGTCATGTGCCATCAGAGGGGGTGCTGTTATCCGGTTACATCAGTGGGTGGCCCCTCCCTTGCCACCATAAGAGCTGTCGCAGCAAAAAGACAGCAGTCGGCGGGACACCTTCCATAGAGGCGGGGTGTATTTTAGTTTTTTGTTTTTCTTCTATTTTTCGGGTTTTTTGGCACCTTAATGCAGATGGATGGACATCGCGTGACACTTTTTCTTTTCTTTTAAATAAAGGAATTGTCAAAAACTGTCTCCTGTAGTTTTTTACTTTTTTACACTTTTTTGGGTGAATAGGTAGGGGTATAATGTACCCGATACCCATTCACATAGGGGGGCGGGATCTGGGGCCCCCCTTGTTAAAGGGAGCTTCCAGATTCCGATAAGCCCCCCGCCCACAGACCCCCACAACCACCGGGCAAGGGTTGTGGTGATTAGGCCCTTGACCCCAAAGCACCCTCCCCATGTTGAGGGCATGTGGCCTCATATGATTCTTTCACCCCCCCCACTTTTCCTGCGGCCCCAGGTTGCTTGCTCGGATAAGGGTCTGGTATGGATTTTAGGGGGCCCCTCACGTCATATTATTTTTTTACATTTTGGTGTGGAGTTCCCCTTAATATCCATACCAGACCTGAAGGGCCTGGTATGGACTGGGGGGAACCCATGCTGTTTTAATGATTTTTTTATGTATATTGTTGGGATCCAGCAATACATTATAGCCGCAAGCAATTTCAAATGAAATTTTTTCCTTTAGAAATTTCATTTTGCTGCGGTATTGTTATAAACATGGGAAAGATGCGCTACTTTACATGCAGACTAAGGAGACCTCAGGCACGATATTTAATGGAATATTTAATTTTTATTGTTTCACTTTAAGCATTATTAAATTCAGTGCTCCTGAAAAAGCAGTTGTTTTTAAAAGTACTAATACATGTCCCCTGGGGAAGTACCCAGGTCCCCATACACTTTTTATGGCAATAACTTGCATATAAGCCTTTCACTAGCCCTCCAGGCTAACTCCTCCCCATAGTCCTCCAGACTGACACTCATCAGCCCAGTTGGCTGACTCTAAGGAGATCTCCCGGCAGTGCTGATCTGCTCCCGCTGTCCTCTCTCCTTTGTTCCTGTGCCTCCAGGAAGGGCTTCCTTCATATGTTGTGGCAGGATCCTTTCAATGCATGTGGCTAATAGCCTACTTTAACAAACCTGTATTACTACTAGCACACACTAGAGGATGCTACACTAATATTTAATTTACACTTATAGGGTGATACCATTATTGTTGTATATTTTTTTACAGCACTTTTGAGTTATGTATATTTATAGTACACCATGTGAGTGTATTGGAGACATTTAGGCACGGATAGTGTCACCATTACTTGTTTACATTGAACATATTATTTACAGGACCAGTAGCGCTACATTTTTTCTTTATCTTTTTTTCATTGTGTACTATTGTGTTAATCTCTATAATTGGTCACAGTAATTACATGGTACAGACAGTGCCAATTACAGTGCTTCTGCACCATGTGATAGCTGTTGGCAATCATAGCTTCACACTAGTACACTAGATGAATAGATACCATTCACAAAAAAGAATTGCTTATAACAGTTATTATCGCTTACAATCAATCGGAGTTTGTAAAAAAAATCCTGATTATCTCCCAAGATTAGTGCAGTGGGCTCCATTCGCAGAACCAGATTGCATGCAGTATCAGCAGCAGTGTGTTTGGGGTCATTGTGTGGTACAGGTTTTGCTCAAGAATATCCCTGTATTTAGCATCATCCATCTTTCCCTCAACACTGACCAGTTTCCCAGACTCAACTGCTGAAAAACATCCGCACAGCATGACCTAACCCTGACTTGTACTTCTCAACAACATTGTCCATTACTTGTTTGGAGAGTACCTTGGTCTTCATGGCAGTGTTTGGTTAGTGATGCCTCTCGCTTAGGTGTTGCAGCCTCTGGGGCCTTTCAAAAAGGTGTGTATATGTAAGGACAGATCATGTGACACTTAGATTGCACACAGGTGGATATCATTTCACTAATTATGTGACTTCTGAAGGTAATTGTTTGCACCAGAGCTTTTTATGGGCTTCAAAACAAAGGGGGTGAATACATACACACATGCCAAATATCAGTTTTTAATTTCTGAAAAATAGTTTTATGTATATATTTTTCTAATTTTACTTCACCAACTTAGACTATTGTGTTCTGATCCATCACATATAATTCAGATTTTAAAAAAAATTAACTAAAGGCTGTAATATAACAAACTAGGTAAAAAGCCAAGGGGGGGGGGGGGCGGGGGCGTTGCCTGGCACCGGAGCGAGATGGCAGCTTAGGAGACGAGCTCCGTCCTCCGTTCCTCCTATAAGCCCTTAAATAAGCAGGGAGTTGTCTGAAAAAGCACCGCGGATGGCTGGGAGAAGTCGCTCTACCTCCTGGTCGCAACAGGATCCGGCCCCGCCGCTCAGCAGAAATATACCGGCGATGTTCCGATCGCAGCCGGCCGAATCACAGGCCGCACCACAAACCGCAATGCAGGCCGCATCCCAGGCCGCGCCGCGAGCCGCGGCTCAGAGTGGACACCTCCCGGCGGACATGGAGCACACAGACGGCCACCAGCCAGGTAGGGGAGCTCCACACACCTCACCCCTCTTATGCCTGGCTGACTTCCAACAAGTGGCGGCTGATATTAAATGCTCACTGAGCGCAGCAGTCTCGGACATGAAGTCAGAGATTAGAGCAGTAGCTGGCAGGCTGGACCAAGTTGAGACATCCACAGCAACACATGGGGTGGCCATTCACCAACTGCAGCAGGCATCCACTACACAGGCGCAGCACCTTGTTGACATGCATAGACATATGGAGGACCTTGACAACAGGGGCCGCAGGCGCAACCTCCGCATCAGAGGGATCCCAGAAACAGTGGAAAGCCCCCATCTACAAGCTGCAGTATGGGCGATATTTAACACGCTTTTGGGCAGACCGCCGGACGCCCCGGTGGAGATGGAGAGGTGTCACAGAGCGCTTAGACCAAGAGGCAGAGACACTGACCCACCTAGAGATGCTGTATGTTGCTTGGTTAACTTTGCACAGAAGGAAGAAATTCTGCGACTTGCACGTACCCACGCTAACCTAGAACATGAAGGAGCGCATATCCAGATATACCAAGATTTGTCCACCATTACCCTACAACACAGAAGAGACCTTCGGCCGCTTCTCCAAGTTCTCAGAGAACATCGCATCCCCTACCGCTGGAAATTTCCATTCTGCCTGCAAGCTACAGTTGGAAATCGCACAGCA
Source organism: Lithobates pipiens (assembly GCF_037356315.1). Classification (NCBI taxonomy): domain Eukaryota; kingdom Metazoa; phylum Chordata; class Amphibia; order Anura; family Ranidae; genus Lithobates; species Lithobates pipiens. The sequence goes on from NW_027507787.1 coordinate 197,986,404, forward strand.
ATGTTGAGGACACCAGGGGACCTCCGACAATTTTGCGATATTCTTAACATACCGTATGTGGAAGTACCAGACTGGTATGGCGCTTTTATGCAACCGGAGCCCTGGATTTCCTTGCGGCTGGAAGTCACACCTCGGACCCAAAGAAGCAGACAATGGCGAAGAAGATCCTCGTCAATTACCCCACCACGAAGACGTGGAGACATGGAGACAGAAGAGAGCCCACGTGCCTCACCATCTTCAGTACGCCGCAGAACTGACCGGCTATAACACCATACCTGGCTTGGTAAGCTGCTTCCCTGCCTGATATGACTGGGCCCTTGTTCTCCATTGCCACGATTCCACCCCCTCGCCCCCTGGTACCCCTGGGCTCCGAGACTATACCTAACCTTGTCACTCCATCTGATGGACACCTAGCTTGTGATCACGATTTTACACTACTTAAGGTTTTTGGATGCATCCCGGGGTTATACTATATGGTCAAGCCTTCACTCCGCTTTGGGTGGGGGAGGGGGGAAGACGCTTAGCCGGTCTACCTGATGCTACCGGGGTTAGTCAGCTTCAAAGAAGGAGACTTCTCTGTGCGGCTGCTGCATCGCTACGGATATGGAGTGTGCGTTCACTTCACAGGCTCCCAGGCTTTTTCATCGTCCCTTTGCCTTAGGAGCGGTCATCCTTCATTTGGTCCGATGCAGAGCCATATCTGGAGTATGGGAGGAATGCTATCCCCCCCTAAGGAACTGACCCGGCTACGGTTTGTGCCTTACTCATCCATAGCCCGGTTTACTTAACTTGGAACCCCCCCCCCCTCCACCCCCCCGATGTGCTGGACTTGGAATTCATACAGTAGTTATTCCCGGTTATATAGCCGTTCACCCCCTCTCCCCCCCTTTTTTTATATATATGCATATGTATTTCTTTATTTTGCTTGTTTTGTTTTTTTATTATGCTGCTTTGCCCCCCACTATCTTTGTCTCTTGTGATCACCGGGGACTTAACCATCACAATAGGAGCAATGGTTAAGGGGGTAGGCGCCCCTCAAATAAATAGCCGAGGCACCGGGGAACTGGGGTCCATGTCGACTAGGTGAGGGGTAGATATAGTGGTAATTTGACAGGTCAAGAGGAAAGTTAGCTGTAGAATTTTCTCTTGTGTTATAGCTATCAGCATCAGTGGTGCCTTAATATCCTGAATGGGGTGGGGGTCAAGGCAAACGCTGGATTACATCAGGGAGTGGTATCCCATCCCTTTCTTAGAGCAGGTCCTAGGCCCCTAGGTGGGGGGGACTACAGCTTAAACCCTCGTTAACAAATTGACTTTAAGTTGAGGATTAGGGTGCCGATGAAGCTAGGTTTGAAGCTGGAAATCATCACGGAGGAGCTGTGAAACTCTGGATACAGGTTAAATAAGTTACTGGTTTATATGTTCGGGTTTACTGCTTTTATTTGTATTGTTTTCGACACTGTTTCTTCTTATGCCTTATGTTTATACCTCTCATGAACACCCGATTATGGATGGTCTAGTTTTGCGCGTTTCGGTCTCCTGGAGCTCCCCCCCACGGATGGGGCTTCAGGACACCGGAACGCTGGGATACCGGCCACAGAGAGATCCTCTTCATGGTGTGTAGTGGGCAGTCGGGAGTCTTGTGCTCGTGACTTCCCCTAGGCGACTCTGTTATTATTCTGTGGGGGCTCGCTGTTGGGACCCACTCCCCTAATCGGAGATGGGTTGTGATGGCGGGCTCCACACGCTCTTGGTGGGCCGTTGCAGAGGACTCCCCTTAGTAAGCTCGCCATGATATATGGAGGAATTGGGGGACGGACGATTATACTGGTTTTGGTGTTAGACTCCTTCCCCAAGCCAGAGTAGGCTGGTTCCCCCTCTGGAAAGACCCGGTTGGGACTTGTAACAACACTGTCCCGCAGGGATACCCTGCCTAGATAGCCTAGCAGGCTGAGGCTGTCTCCGGTTATCCCCTCTCTAGACTGAGTAGGTGTACTTTTGGTGCGAGAAGTGTTCCCGTCTTTCATCCTATTGGAATACGGTGTCACCCAGGGTTTCGGATTGGGGTCTGCGGACCCTTGCCTGAATCTCTGCTTAAGCTCGCATTTTCTTCCCTACCCACCTGTCCCCCCTCCCCCTTCTTCCCTCTTCCTACCCTTACCCCCCTCTCACCCACCCTTATCCTCCCCCCCTTCTGCCCCAGGCCCTCTCCGTCTGCCATTAGTTGGAACGCCTTCTATCTTGTAGTGTGGTATTAGAATACCCTTTGAGATGCAGTCCTCAGCTCCCCTGTCCCTCAAGGTCTACTCTTTAAATACAAAAGGTCTTAATGTTCCAGAAAAGCGTAGTAGTTTATTATCCGAGGTCCAGAGGCAGAAAGCCCACATTGTATTTATTCAGGAATCCCACTTCAAAACAGGGTCCATTCCCCGGCTTTCTAATCATCGTTTTCCAACGGTATACCATGCAACTTGTGCTGAATCAAAGACCAAAGGGGTAGCTATTTTAATGGCAAAGACGTTTGTATTTACTGTCACTGATAAATTGGTAGACTCGGAGGGCAGATTCCTTTCTTGAAAGGTACCTGGAAAGGTAAACTGCTGACCTTGGCAAACATCTACTGTCCGAACTCGAAACAATTACGCTTCCTAAAGGAAACCCTACTGAAATTGACCTCGTTCATGTCAGGCCTTGTGATTCTGGGGGGAGACTTTAACATGGCGCTAAACCCACTTTTAGACACTTCCACAGGCACCTCGTCTATACCATTTTCAACTTTGCGACAGGCGAAGTTACAACTAGCTTCCCTTGCGCTCCATGACACTTGGCATACCCTAAATCCAACGGGGAAAGACTTTACATTCTATTCGGCCCCTCATAACCGCTACTCGCGATTAGATTATCTTTTCGTGGCCCAGAGAGATTTGAGTTACCTACACAAAGCAACGATAGAGCCCATGAATTGGGGACTGAATTCATCCCTTCTTACAGATGTAGGGGACGTGGCAACAATTAAACAAGCCATAAGCGACTTTTTCCGACATAATGATACACCAGACGTTTCCCCTATGGTACAATGGGAAGCACACAAATGCGTGGTACGCGGGCACTTATTGGCTCTCGCTGCAAAGAAAAAACGGGATCAACAAGCCCGAATTTTGGAGCTGACAGCTAAAATCCCACAGTTGGAAGCGCAACATAAACGTTCGAGGGCGGCTATAGTTGCGACTGTACTGGATGCAACTCGGATGCTCCTACGAGAGGAACTGTATAAAAGAGCGCGGAAACAGCAATTGAGATCACAGAAGTTCTTTTATGAAAATAGCAACAAACCAGGTAGGCTCCTTGCACGATGCATATAGAAACTTATTCTTTCCCATACCGTTCATCATATTGTAGACAAGAAAGGGAAGGCTCACACGAAAAACGAAGAGATAGCACGTCAGTTTCACGAGTATTACAAGGGTCTCTATAACATACAGCAGACGGAGGTTACTCTAGGCCCGAGGGGGGAGAGGGCGAGCCTGATTGAAGATTTTCTTCAACAGCACGGCCCAACAACCCTATCATATGAGGACCAGAAAGCTCTGGAAGCCCCTTTTTCCTCAGAGGAATGGGTGGCAGCCCTAAAATCCACGAAACCGGGTAAGAGTCCGGGACCAGGTGGCTACTCCTCGCAATATTATAAATGCTTCCCAGACCTTCTTGGACCGCACTTTGTGAAGGCCTTTAATGCCCTGACAAACACTCTACACCCCCCGCATAGCCTGTTGGCTGCACACATTGCGGTGATTCCGAAAGACGGCAAAGACCTTACCAACGTAGCTAATTACCGACCGATCTCGCTTTTAAATGTAGATTTTAAAATTTTCTCCAAAATGTTAGCAAATAGGCTTTCCTATCACGTGCCGGCGTGGGTGGGATTGGACCAGGTGGGCTTTGTCCCTGGCAGAGAGGCCAGGGACAACACCATTAAGGCTCTAAACCTACACCACTGGTTGACTTCCACACGCAGTGCAGGTTTTTTCCTTTCTATGGATGCGGAGAAGGCCTTTGACCGGGTGGCCTGGGATTATATGGACGCGGTCCTGGCGAGATTGGGCTTGGGCTCACGTATGCGAGCATATATTATGTCCCTGTACACGAATCCAAGTGCCAGGGTCCGCGTCAACGGCCACCTGTCAGAGGCCTTCCCCATCCAGAATGGCACCAGACAGGGCTGCCCCCTATCCCCCATACTTTACATACTTACACTCGAACCCTTTTTGAGATGCATTCGCGCACACCCTGACATAAAAGGCATTGAGGTCAATAACCGGGAATTTAAAGTGGCAGCGTTTGCAGATGACGTCCTTCTCTTCCTCTCTTCTCCCTTAATGACCCTACCGAACCTGATGAAAATACTGACACAATTTCGACTTATTTCGAATTTAAAAATCAACTTTTCAAAATCGTTTGCTCTAAATGTCACCCTTCCGCCTGACGTAGTTACACATTGCCAGAGGAATTTCCCCTTTGCTTGGAAAACTGACGCTATTACTTATTTGGGTATTCAACTGCCAAGTAAGTTGGAAGACCTCTACATCCTAAACTTCCTGACTGAACTGAGAAAGTTGAGCCTGGACTTAAATAAATGCAATGTGCCCGGCATCTCCTGGTTTGGGCGTGCAGCGATCTTAAAGATGACGGTGCTTCCGCGTATCTTATATAAAATGCAGACAATACCAATCGGCTTGCCACCTTCCTTTTTTACGACATATAAAAAACTCTGTAGAACCTTTCTGTGGGGAACTAGAGGGACTAGAATCAAGTGGGCTAAATTGGTACTACCCAAGTCCGAGGGCGGCATCGGGCTACCGGACTTGCAGAGGTATCACTGGGCTACGCAGTTAGCCTGAATTGTGGACTGGAGAGTTCACATCAAATGTAAGGGCTGGGTGCACCTGGAGAACCTAATGGTGGACTCTGACCTTAAAATGGTTCCATGGTTAGCTAAAAAACATAGACCGATAGGTGTATGTACTCACCCTCTAGTTAATGCAACCCTAGAGGTGTTTGATCGGGTGTGCAAATTACATGCAGTCTCAGATATAAACTGCGCCCTCACCCCACTCAGAGGAAACCCCGCCTTTGCCCCAGGGATGGATGGGGGATTTCTCTCTCGGGAATGGCCACACGAAGAGATGCAAACCAGGCATTTCTTCTCGAGAGGTAGACTCCTTAGCCAGAGAGAATTGGCAGCTCTCTCGCCCACTAAGTCTTTTCCCCTATGGCCTTATCTACAACTCAAACATTACTTAACCAGCTCAGGAGCCAAGGGAAATTTCACGAAAAACCCGACGACGTTCGAAACGATGTGTATGGAGCTCTCCCCCCAGAGACACGTTATTTCAGTGCTTTATGCTTCCATGTTCCATGATGCACAGAGCATCCTAAGAAATGAGCATGACTTTTGGGAGAAGCAATTAAATACCGAAATCTCACACACAAACTGGGAACGAATCCACTTATATATCCATAAAGGCTCGCTAAATGTCCACACTCAAGAGAATGGATACAAAATTAAGACACGGTGGTACAAAACGCCAGAGATTCTCCACAAATTCATACCCTCGGTTACTGACCGATGTTGGAGATGTGGCCAGGGTCAAGGCACTTTCTTACACATATGGTGGAGCTGCCCTCAGATTCAATCATATTGGCAAAAAGTTCATGAAGTAACGTCTTCAGTATCTCTGCTCCCCTTGGAATTTACTCCAGCCCAATATCTCCTTCATCACTCAAAAATAACTAAAAAGAAATATTTCAAATCAAGTGCAATGCATATGATTAATGCGGCCAGGCTTTGTCTGCCTGTTCATTGGAGGTCCACGTCGGTCCCAACATTGACTGAATGGACTTCGCGCATTGACCATATTGCAGGGATAGAGGAGCTGATATTTTCTTCTCAGGATAAAATCACCAGATACACGGCAATTTGGGAAAACTGGCACAAATTCCGTAAATCACAGGAATTCCAACAGCTACTGGCTCGTAACGGGCGACGATAGCAGATGCTAATACCTAATGGCCTCACTATTTACTCATTGAACTGTCTCTAACAAGGTGACGTGAGCTTAGTACATGGTAGACGGAGAGGGTGGGGGGCCGCGCCCCTTCAACCCTCCCCCAAACCTTCCTGATCTTTCCCTTTCACCTTCCCTGTCCCCCCTTCCCAATTTAAATTTCCGAACTCCCAATCATCTATCATTTACGTTGGGCAATGACCACAGGAGGGGTGCGGATTGTGGAACCTAATGTGAGATGGGCCTGCGGTCGGCATCCCCCCAAACGAGAAATGTACAACTGAAGATGGGGTTTTTCTAGGAGCCCACACGATTGTCTTTACCTCACCATGCTTGCCCTATATACTATAGATTTTCCTTGTAGGAATAAGGGGCATACACATAAAGCCTAAAGTAGTTCTTTTGAAATTACTTGTACATGTTGCTTGTACTCAGACCGAAGATGATGTACCATATTCTTTTCTGTAATGATAACAATATATGCCTGTCTGTTGCGTTATTGTAAGGTATTATACATGTTTTGTTTACTATTATCTTTAATAAAAGAAAATTTTTTATGAAAAAAAAAAAAAGCCAAGGGGGTGAATACTTTTGCAAAGCACTGTATAAAGGCTGTCACTGATTATTATTTTTACTGAAAGCGCTAGATCCTTGGCTATCATGCTGAGCAAATATCTTCAAACTTTGGTGTTGCTGGCCGAACACAAATAAATAAACCAGTAATTCTTACTTTACTTAGCTTTTAATTGCTGTGTACCTGTTCTAGGTTAGTGACTCAAAGTACTGATGGCAGAAATAGCCAGGTAACTAGCATTTACAGACAGGACTCTACAGTGGTAGCCTTCATGTTTCTCTTAGCACAAATTGCCGTTAACTGTTGAGAATTTAGCTTACATAAACATCATTCCTTAAACGCATAAGTCAACAGGTGCAATACGATTTATTTTTTTCCATTTAAGATAACACGCAGCATTTTATATGAACATTGTTATAAATTTGTGAAGCTTTTTTTTCCCATGATACCATGAGATCCAGGTTTGATGAAACTCATTGGTGACCTTCGGCATAATTGGGAGCGAGGTGCACATTTTTTTGATCTCTAACACAAGCTCTGTAATTAACAGTTGGCAACCGTTGCATACATTATTCTATAATCTACTGCTGCTAATAGAAATGTTGACCAAATTTTGTAACAAAGAATTGTAGCATTATAAATATCATAGATGCATTTGGAGTTCTCTGTTTACTACAGTAACACATTTACTTAAAAGCAAATTAAGCCACTTTTTATCTTGAATGTCTTCTGCTTCAATTTTTATATATCCTTAATGTTCTCCTGTGCATCATTATGATCCTCATTATCATCACCAGGTTTTAGGTTGGAATCTTCTTCATTGAGTAATTGTTCAGAATTTTCATTAAAGAACCCATCTTTATCACCTACATAAAGAAAACAAAGGATTGAATATAATATAGTCCACGTAAACGTCTACTAAGCATGTTAGCAGTGTGAAATGATTGGAAGAAAACACCAATTATTCATTAAGTAACTGTAGATGTACAGTGGATAGACTAGCATATTTAAAAATATTTTGAGGTCAAGGTAAGCTTCAGAATGCTAAGGCTCATTGAGGGCATCGGGGGAAGAGCCAAAATGTCTGCGGCAGTAGGGATTGTGACTGTATGCCCTACCTAGAAATGGCTTTGTCCAGCAGCCTTAGGGTTGAAATGATTTGATCCATAGAAAATCATGGTGTTGTGAACCACGTAGAGCACTGCAGTGTAAAGTGGGCTTAGCTTATGCAAAGGGGGAATGTCTTAATGTGGAGGTTCACACTAAAATGTAACCGCTTTTCGGAACCCTCCCTCCGGTGTCACATTTGGCACCTTTCAGAGGGGAGGGGGGTGCAGATACCTGTCTAAGCCCCTGTACACACGGTCGGACATTCTGCCAACCAAATCTGTCAGATTTTGTCAGTCGGATTTTGTCCGTCGGATCTTGTCCGAAACTGTTGCATACACACGGTCATTCAGAACTTGATGACGTAATTTCGTTACGATGGGACTATGTTCAGGCTAGTAGCCAATAGCTTTGATGTAGGAATTTGATCTGAGCATGCGTGGCACTTGGTCCGATCAAAATTCTCTACACATGATCGGAGTATGTCCGATCGAACCAGTTGGTCGGAAAATATTTCCAACAAGTTGGAAAATTGGATCCGACGGATATTCCGACGGAATCAGTCCGATGCATACCACACACAGTTGGATTATCTGACAACACAGTCCGATAAGACACATTCCGACGGATTCTCCGACCGTGTGTACAAGGGCTAAGACAGGTATTTGCACCCACTTCTGGGCATAGATTCCCGTGGGAGTCTACTCCTCTTCCCATCCCCCCATGCTGTCTGCTGGGACACACATGAGTCCCAAAGACAGCAGGGACTATTCAGATTGTGCAGCGCGACTCGCGCATGCACAGTAGGGAATCGGGAAGTGAAGCTGCAAGGCTTCATTTCCTGATTCCCTTACCGAAGATGGCAGCGACAGCATCCGAGGGACGGTTCGGCCTCGGGTGCCGACATTGCTGGACCCTGGGACAGGTGAGTGTCCTTATTTTAAAAGTCAGCAGCTGCAGTATTTGTAGCTGCTGACTTTCCAAAAAAATTTTTTGCGAGACTCCCTCTTTAATTGATGCTTTAAACCACTCAGTATTGCCACAGATAGCAGGATGCAGAGAGGATAACTGTTCTTTATGTGCAAGCAGCACTCTCACTGCAAAGTTCACACTCTCTGCTTATTGCACTACTCTAGCTGTGAATCAACAGATCACTGCAGAGACTTCACTGCTTACACTCAAAACACATTGGTCCTCTCTGCAGCAAATATTTATATAACAGAAAGACTTTTACAGCCAATGTTTTAATGCCCCCTGTACTTAGATTATACAATATATATCCTACTTTAGTTGGGATTTAATAACTAAGAATTAATAAGGATCCCTGCACTGTACATACACAGCCTGAGCACAGGCAGCAAGTGGAGGGGTTTGGTGAGTGGGAAGCTTTGGGGGGGCACAACTGAAATCTGGGGGGAGTGCAGCTCTCCCCAGCACCCCCCTAGATTGGGCCATGGTACAGCAGCAGTAATCCCCCGCCATAGAATTACTTTACCTGGCAGGAGCTGTTGGGAGCAAGGAAGCAGGAGCCGGAGTTGAGGGGCAGAGCTGGGAGGCTGAGCAGCAATGCAGACGAGAGAGGGCAGAGCTTCAAAGCCCAACATTGGTATCTGGGATGCCAGTGATCCTAGCAACCAATGAGTGCAGTGGTGAGAGGACTGAGAAGAAAGTAGAGGCAAGGCAGCTGACAATAATCCTCACTGGGTGCGGTGTTTCAGAGCACACATTGCACTTATTGAGTATACACTACTGAGCAGACTCCAGCCCTGACCTGCCGGACACCAGGATTTACTTGACATCCCGCAAAATCCGGAATGGATGGGAGGTACAGTATCTCACAAAAGTGAGTACACCCCTCAAGTTTTTGTAAATATATTATATCTTTTTAAGTGTCAACACTGAAGAAATGACACTTTGCTACAATGTAAAGTAGTGAGTGTACAGTTTGAATAACAATAAATTTGCTGTCCCATCCTAATAACTCATCTCTCAGCCATTAATGTCTAAACCACTGGCAACAAAAGTGAGTACACCCCTAAGTGAAAATGTCCAAATTGGGTCCAATTAGCCATTTTCCCTCCCCAGAGTCATGTGACTCATTAGTGTTACAAAGTCTCAGGTGCGAATGTGTGTTAAATTTGGTTTTGATGTTCTCACTCTTTCATACTGGACACTGGAAGTTCAACATGGCACCTCATGGCAAATAACTCTCCGAGGCTCTGAAAAAAAGAATTGTTTCTCTACATAAAGATGGCCTAGGCTATAAGAAGATTGCCAAGACCCTGAAACGGGGCTCCAGCATGGTGGCCAAGACCATACAGAGGTTTAACAGGATAGGTTCCACTCAGAACAGGCCTCACCATGGTCAACCAAAGAAGTTGAGTACACATGCTCAGCTTCATATCCAGAGGTTGTCTTTGGGAAATTGACATATGAGTGCTGCCAGCATTGCTGCAGAGGTTGAAGCCTGTCAATGCTCAGACCATACGCCATACACTGCATCAATTTGGCCTGCATGGCTGTCATCCCAGAAGGAAGCCTCTTCTGATGCAAAAGAAAGCTGCAAACAATTTGCTGAAGACAAGAAGACAAAGTATATGGATTACTGGAACCATGTCCTGTGGTCTGATGAGACCAAGATGAACTTATTTGGTTCAGATGGTGTCAAGCATGTGTGATGGCAACCAGGTGAGGAGTACAAAGACAAGTGTGTATTGCCTACAGTCAAGCATGGTGGTGGGAGTGTCATGGTCAGGGGCTGCATGAATACTGCCGGCATTGAGGAGCTACAGTTCATTGAGAGAACCATGAATTCCAACATGTATTGTGACATACTGAAGCAGAGCATGATCCCCTCCCTTAAAAGACTGGGCCGCAGGGCAGTATTCCAACATGATAATGACCCCAAGCACACCTCCAAGACAACGACTGCCTTGCCCAAGAAGCTGAGGGTAAAGGTGATGGACTGGTCAAGCATGTCTCTAGACCTAAACCCTATTGAGCATCTGTGGGGCATCCTTAAATGGAAGGTGGAGGAGCGCAGAGTCTCTAACATCCACCAGCTCCATGATGTCATCATGGAGCAATGGAAAAGGACTCCAGTGGCAACCTGTGAAGCTCTGTTGAACTCCATACCCAAGAGGTTTAAGGCACCGCTGGAAAATAATGGTGGTCACACAAAATATCGACACTTTGGGCCCAATTTGGACATTTTTACCTAGGGGTGTACTCACTTTTTTTGCCAGCGGTTTAGACATTAATGGCTTTGTGTTGAGTTATTTTGAGGGGACAGCAAATTTACACTGTTATACATTGTAGTAAGGTGTCGTTTCTTCAGTGTTGTCACATGAAAAGATACATATTTACAAAAAATGTGAGGCGTGTACTCGCTTTTGTGAGATACTGTATATCTATACATCAGTACAGTCATGGCTTACCTCACAACGTTAGCACATGTGTTTCTGTGCGTACAGAATAAAGCATTGTAATTTATATGAATTTTTATTATACGGGTTTGGTGACATAAGTCAAACAATAAATCTTATACAAATCATCATTCCACATGCCATTATTAATATCTCTATCTACTAAAAATACCTAAAAGATACAGATATGCAAAGTAATTCTGAGAGTATTGGCAACCAATACACATACTTTAGAAACCATAAAACCTACTACCCATGCATTTTTTATGCAGAAAAAAACACACTGAACTAAATGTGGTGTGAACTGGCCTTCAGTCTCAGTTCACACCTATGAGTTTTTTTAATGCTTTTTGCAGAAACTGACTACAGTCCGTCTACCATGGTTTTCTATGGGACACATTCACATCTACAACCAAAAATATAAATTACTACGCTATCTGTGTAAAAATAAATGAGATCTGTTCCTGTGAAATCTAAAATATACCCGCTGCAACTTCTTGTGAGACACACGCAACATACAATTCAAAAAATAAGTCGTGCTGGTTGAAAATAATCAAAGCGAAAATAACATATGTTTGAAACACAACAAAAGAATGAACAATCCTGTGAACGAAAGGTGATACAAAATGGTGCATTTGATCAAAAGAACACCATGGAGTCCTTGATTGAAAAAGAAGCCGAGAGAGCTCATATAATGCAACTGATATATCAATATATTCCTCCATGGTGGTATACAGGCATAACACCACTAGAAAAGTGCCCACTAGAAAATAGGATAGTACCTCCACCTCTCTGCACACTTACCAGAAGTGAATGATCTCCTATTATGGGAGATCAAATGTGCTTATGGCTTACTCCCCCGCTTCGGGTCTTTACACAATGCGCCACTGCTCCCAGCGTTATCACCATACAAACAACCTCAAGTGCAGATGTATTCTGTAGGTCCTCATAAAAATACAATGAAGGCTAACATAGTGTAAATCCTAATTTATTGGGTAAAATAAGGGCAAGATTCCACTTACATTTCTGAAGTTAAAAAAAAGCTTACTTAAGAATCAAGCTGGCCGTCTCTCTATAGCAGCCCGTTGCTTCCGGGATCTGCATACACATCTTGACGTCAGCACATCGCTCCTCCCTACGTACACTTCATCACAAACCAGGACATCGTCCTGTACCCCTATCCTATTTTCTATTGGGCACTTTTCTAGTGGTGTTATGACATTCACATCTATGTTTTTTTCAGCCGTTGAATTTTTGGAAAGGGTCAGGGACTTTTTTTTTAAGTAAAGTAGTGCATCTTTGGTTCACCCAACAATTGTCCAAAAAAAGCTCCATAAACGCAAAATTTAAAATCTGCAGAAATGAATCAAAAGCAAACTGCATAGGCGTGAACCAAGCCTTAAATTAAGGGGTTTGAATTCAAAAGCCTCTGTTCAACCCTGGCAATGTTTACATAAGTTAGCAGCCTTTACTCTTACCATTGTTATAAAACTGTACCCATAGAGCCTCAATCTGTATTATTACACTGTAGTAATACAGCCCTCCACAAATGGCACAACATTTAATTAGCGCCAAAATGTCCGTAGGGGCAAGAACCAGAAGGGGCTTTCTATTTATCCATATATATTGCCTTGATAGCTATTAAGCAGTTATCTATACTGTATTATGTTAATTTATTTAGAATAAAAATATGTGGGCATGTCATAAAGTGGCATCTCATATATTTCACAGCAAACAAACCTGAGAATTACACTTTTGATAGAAAAGATGATGGCACAATAATTAATAGTTGATACTTACATATTAAAAATGACATGTAGATGATGCGGTTTCCAAACTTGAAATATTGATGTGAATAGCACTTGTTGTCTGTACAATTCTTCAAAAATATTGCAATGTGTCCTAACAGCATTTCGTTATCTCGGGTAATATTGACATCAAAAACAGAGTTATCATATTCAAATATGACGCCATCAGGTAATTCTTCTAACCACTTTTCTAGTGAATCATCATCTGGTTTTTCACTAACTGCTTTTATGCTGTCTGGAAGAAGAAAAGGTAAAGGTTTATTTACTCTAAAACACATGAGCATATAAATAAAAGTACTGGGACCCAGGAAGGTAAATATTACTAATATTTTATCAAAGACAAACAAAAATGGCTATATGACATACTGTGCCTATTCTTCACTAATTAGGCTTAAGCAAAGCCTAGAGAGATACATTATTTTTGGTATTTTCTTTATCTACATTTTCACTTCACTCTTACCTTGCCTGGATAATTCCATTTTCCTTGTAGTAACTGAAGTTCCCCATTCAAGTATTTTCTGTCATACTGTATTAGTTTCATTGTTTCAGAGGTTTTGAGAGAAGTAGTGATGTTGTGGGTTAGTATATTTAACAAGTTTTCATCCCATTGAATTCAACGCTGTATGTGATACATTAATCACATTGTTTATAGACTAAAATTCAGATTGGGGTAGTATACGATTTAGAAGATGGACAAACTTGGTTAACTACTGTGTGCATGACCTACTTTTGGATACCAACCCAAAACACTGATCTAAGGATAAAATATGATCATTTATTACAGGTTACTGCACTCTGTGTCCTATCATTGGTCTATATGCCTGTTAAAATAAATGTACCAATAACATACATTTTTAGTTAGCTTGAATTTAAACATGAATGGAAGTCTTACCAGCCACTGTCATATGTATGAATGCCAGGCCGCAAAGGAAAAACACTATACCCGCCTTCATGTTGCTTGCAGACCTTCGAGACACAGACATTTAATGATATAATGCTGCTCTAATTTGGGGCAAGGCATTTATATATGATCATCTCTGATATGTTGACTGCTAACCTTTACAAATCTGCTTTGTTTTCCATGAAGCATTGTTTAACTACCAGGGAAATATAGATTACTGTAAATCTTCCAATGAAATGAAAAAGAAGAAACTAATCTGAAGATAAGAAACAAGATTAGTAACCCACACCATTATTCACATACAAAGGCATCTACTATGAAGCATTGAATGACTGATGTTTATTGAGGCAATGATAGTGATTATAAACATCTGAACTTTACAAAACAAAGAATATACCGTACCTGCATAATGACACATACAGTGCAAGAAGAATAATGTTACATAGAATTTAACATTTTTGGAACAGGAACTGTTTAATACACTAATATGTGCTGGAGTCCCTGGATTCTATAAAACTGGGATAATGGGGAATGTGTCAGGGCTGGGCTCAGCCCTTCCTTCTCAAAGCTGGCCGCTCAGCTTTTGGCTAATTGCCAGATCTTTTCTCTCCACAGTGATTCACCTGTTGATGATATCCTGCTCTTCAGTCCTGCCTACTTAAGCCGTCCAGCCCAGATGATCTCTGCCTTCACCTTGGTCACATCTCTAGAGACGCTCTCCTGTGTTCCTGTTAAAGACTTACTTGGCTGACATTCCTTCTGGCTCCAGATTTTGCTTGCTGTTCTACTACGCTCATCTCTGGCTCCCTGGCTTGTCTGACTATCCATTCCGGTTCCTGGAACTCTGGCTATGTTTTGACTATGTTTACTCTGATTACCTTTTTATTATTATTATTATTATTATTATTATTAATAATAAACAAGTGTGATTTAACTGTACTTCTGTCTGTATTGTGATGAAACCATCACTACCAATGTGACAGCAGCTGAGGTCATATTCCTCCTGTTGTTTACATTAACACAGCTTGAGTAGGATGCTTTGCTGTATAAAAAAGAGACAATAAACAACAATAGCAAGGCCTCATTAAACATGTGCAAATTGTTTCAGTCTGAATCTAAATTTGAACAAACTTTGGGTTATTTCCGAGATGAGGATGTATTCAAATCTCTGAATGAAATAGTAACGAATTTCCTTGAAATTCGTTTTAATTTAATTTAGTTTTCTAACGGATTACAATTTTTTGCAACAATTCGAATTTGGATCAGTCAAAAAATGAATGAACAATTTTGAACTCTATGTGAAGAATAGCTAGTTGTTAAGGAGCGGGCCAGGAAGCCAGCTGCTGCATCCTTGACAACCAATGACTCATCAGATGTCAGCGGGCTTCCCTCCTGAGAGCTGAAACGTAAATAAAAGAATGCCGGCAATAACAAATTCAGACCCTTTGGTATGGATTTAAAGGGTCCCCATGCTAAAATTTTAAAAACAATGGTGTAGGTTCCCCCTAAAAACTATACCAGACCCTAATCTGAGCATGCAGCCTGGCAGGCCAGGTAAGGGGGGGGGATTTTTTAACTGATCCAAATTTGAAAATGTGGAATTTGTTAGAAAATGAATAAACAAAACAAAATGTAAAAAATTTAACTAAACTAATTCCGAAACGAATCAACAAATCGAAATTAGTAACATAACGAATCTATATGAAATACATTTTTCCATTCTACACATGTCTAGGCCTCACCTTGAATGTACAGTTCAGTGTTGTGCACCAGTTCACAAAAAATATTATATTGTGGCCTTGGAGTGAGTGCAGAGATTGGCAAATAAATTAATAGTGAGCATTGAAAAACAGAAAGATTAGTTGATGCAGTAACGTGTGTTAATGTGATGAGGAAATACAACAAACTCTGTAGACACAGCCACACAGGACCAGAACTCTCACATAGAACCAAAGGATGTCTGTGCACACTGTAGACACTGGACAGCATCTGACATAGCATATTCAGCAACGTTCGGTTGAAGTGCTCACAGATCTTCTTGCCCTGGGAGTGATACAGGTTGTACCTAACTTACAGATCCCACTTAGATGACACAGCCCTGGGGGAAGACCTGCAACTCGAAGTTGTGACCTTGGTCCGATAGGATGAGCTGAGGGCACTCAAATAGTTACATAGACAGTCTGGTTGAAAAAACACACAAATCAATCTAGTTCAACCAAAAAAAGGGAAAATAAATAAATAAAT
Source organism: Lithobates pipiens (assembly GCF_037356315.1). Classification (NCBI taxonomy): domain Eukaryota; kingdom Metazoa; phylum Chordata; class Amphibia; order Anura; family Ranidae; genus Lithobates; species Lithobates pipiens. The sequence goes on from NW_027507787.1 coordinate 198,002,528, forward strand.
ATATAGAAAATCCTATATACACAATTCTATACCCACAGTTGATCCAAAGGAAGGCAAAAAACCCCAGCAAAGCATGATCTAATTTGCTCCAGTAGGGGAAAAATTCCTTCTTGATCCCCCAAGATGCAATCAGATATTCCCTGGATCAACTTTATCTATAAATATTAGTATTTAGCTATGTTATGCACATTTTGGAAAGAATCCAGGCATTTTTTAAAGCAATCTACTTGAGCTGGACAGAACCATTTCTTGAGGGAGCCTATTCAACATTTTCACAGCTCTTACTGTGAAAAAAATCTTTCCGTATTTGAAGATGAAATCTCTTTTCCTACAGACATAGAGTGTTCCCTTGTCCTCTGTTATGACCTTAAAGTGAATAACTCAACACCAAGTTCACTAGTGATGGACGAACTTCCGACGGGACGTTTCGCGAAAGCGAAATGCGAACGGACCCAAACGTTCGCGAAACCGAACGTTCGCCGCGGGCCCCATTGACTTCAATGGGAGGCGAACTTTGCAAACCTTCATGTCGAATTTGCGGCCACGTGGTAATTATTAGGGGGTAAAACGTAGTCCCACCATCTGGACAATGACATAATACATGTATGAGGTGAATTTGGGATCGATAACTACAAGCATTTTTATTTTATTTGGGAAATTGTTCTAACAATTCAGGACTATGGAGCTAATGAAGGCAATGGAGGAGAGGGAAGGTCAGGGACCAGGGTAGGCAAAGAAGAGGGTGCAGGAGATGATCACCAGCAGCGTGACATACCGGAATGACACATGCACCGTGATAGAGGCATCTGACAGCAGCACCGTAATACAGAGCACTGACAGCAGCACCGTGACATACAGCGCTGACAGCAGCACCGTGACATACAGCGCTGACAGCAGCACCGTGACATACAGCGCTGACAGCAGCACCGTGACATACAGCGCTGACAGCAGCACCGTGACATACAGCGCTGACAGCAGACTGATAGCGGTCCTTACAGAACAGCAGACTGTACCGCACTCAAGCCTATGTACCGTAGCACCCTATACCAAGTTACCAGTCCTTATAAGAACTTTTGTGGACCAAGCAGGTTGTGTATTAGTGTTTAGCAGACTGTACGTCAGTCCCTATACCGCTGAAGGACTGCTGCAGTATAGGGCAGCGGTCAGCAGTGGTGCACGTCAACCCTATCTATTGTGGACCGATAGCGGTCCTTACAGAACAGCAGACTGTACCGCACTCAAGCCTATGTACCGTAGCACCCTATACCAAGTTACCAGTCCTTATAAGAACTTTTGTGGACCAAGCAGGTTGTGTATTAGTGTTTAGCAGACTGTACGTCAGTCCCTATACCGCTGAAGGACTGCTGCAGTATAGGGCAGCGGTCAGCAGTGGTGCACGTCAACCCTATCTATTGTGGACCGATAGCGGTCCTTACAGAACAGCAGACTGTACCGCACTCAAGCCTATGTACCGTAGCACCCTATACCAAGTTACCAGTCCTTATAAGAACTTTTGTGGAACAAGTGAGTTGTGAATGTTTAGCAGACTGCAGCAGAAGGGCAGCAGTCAAGTATAATATCCTTTCTATATTTGGAAGAAAGAATATTATACATGTACAAGCCTATTACTGTACCACTGATACCAGTCCTGAAAAGAACCTTTGTGGAACTAATAATAACAGCAAGTCTTTAAAATTACCCTCACTGCCTGACAACACTGCTTCCTTCCTGTCCCTATACAAATTGGCAAAAAAAGAGAACGATTAGTGGTTACTGGAACAGCTCTTTTGTGGACCTTGATAGTAACAGCTAATGATGATGATGATGATGATGATGATGAAAGACTAATCTGGCTGTCCCTGTAGCATACACCGTCCTTTCCCTTTCTCTAAACTAACAAAAGACACTCGGGCTGCTGCAAGAATCAGCAGCACAGCAAACCTATCAACACCTAACACCTATACCAGTCCTGAAAAGAACTTTTGTGTACCAAATAGCTAGTGGTTTATCTCTCCCTACTCCACACAGGAACCTGTCCCTATCGTAACAGAAGAAAGAATGTAAAATGGCCACCGGATCGGGTGTATTTATAGGTTAGGGGGAATGTCCAAGTGTCCATGTGCTGTCATGTCTCAATTGGCTGTCCTGTATCACATGATAAACGTGTCACCAAAGGTTAAAGTTCTTGTATACATTAAACACGTAAGTCCGCCGCGGCGAACGACGGAAAAAGGCGTTCGAACGTGCGGACCGCGAATGTCGGAAATTCGCCGCGAAACGACCGCCGGGCGAAACGTTCGTCCATCACTAAAGTTCACTCTATGGACCACTTACCGTATTTATTGGTGTATAACACGCACCCCATGTTTAGGAGGGAATTTTACGGAAAAAAACTGTTACCTTTAATCCCAGACCCAATATCATTTATACATGTATTAAAAAGGAAGGGTCCCAACACTGAACCTTGGGGTACACCACTAACAACCCTAGACCATTCAGAGTAATTAACCACTACTCTCTGAATACTGTCTTTTAGCCAGTTTTCTATTCAATACAAGCTGATTTTTCCAATCCTGTAGACTTTACCTTACACATTAACCATGCACGGGAAACTGTGTCAAATACCGTATATACTCGAGTATAAGCCGAGATTTTCAGCCTCTTTTTTGAGGCTGAAAGTGCCCCCCTCGGCTTATACTCGAGTCATCGCTGTCTGCCTGCTCGATCAGCGTGTCGAGCAGACAGACAGCGGACATTCTACCCTTCAAACGCCGCGCCTCCGCCTCCGCCTTCGCCTGTGATAGGCGGAACACTGAATTTCCCAGCAGCCTGTGTTCCGCCTATCACGGACATCGTCTCATCCTCGTACTACGGACGAGGATGAGACGATGTCCGTGATAGGCGGAACACAGGCTGCTGGGAAATTCAGTGTTCCGCCTATTACAGGCGAAGGCGGAGGCGCGGCTTTTGAATTTTAGAATGGCCGCCGAGGCGCCGACGAAGAGCGGCGATCCTGGCAAGGCACGGGACGGAGGCAAGGCAAGGCACGGCACGGGACGGAGGCAAGGCACGACACGGGACGGAGGCAAGGCACGGCACGGGACGGAGGCAAGGAGGCAAGGCACGGCACGGGACGGAGGCAAGGAGGCAAGGCACGGGACGGAGGCTCGGGACACAGGCTCGGGACACAGGTAGGCTGGACACACACACACACACACACACACACACACACACACACACACACACACACACACACACACACACACACACGGGCACACACACACAGGGATGGATGGATGGATGGAGACACACACACACAGGGATGGATGGATGGAGACACACACACACAGGGATGGATGGATGGATGGAGACACACACACACAGGGATGGATGGATGGATGGACACACACACACACAGGGATGGATGGATGGATGGACACACACACACACAGGGATGGATGGATGGATGGACACACACACACACAGGGATGGATGGACGGACACACAGGGATGGACGGACACACAGGGATGGACGGACACACAGGGATGGACGGACACACAGGGATGGACGGACACACACACAGGGATGGACAGGCATGTCTCACCCTCGGCTTATACACGAGTCAATAAGTTTGCCAGTTTTTTTGGGGGTAAATTGGGGGCCTCGGCTTATATTCGGGTCGGCCTATACTCGAGTATATACGGTACTTTTGCAAAATCCAAGTATACCACTTTCACAGCCACTCCTTTGTCTAAGATTTTTTTTTTTTAAGATATTTTTATTAGTTTTATGACAAACAGATGAACCAAAAAAAAAACAAAAAACAATATTCTTTACAAAAACAAGAACAAAACTTGGGTAATCATAGGTATACAGCATTAAGTACTAGGCTTGTGCATTTGGGAGACTTATAATAATACATTGTTTAAGCATCATACATTCGTATGTAGAATACAATCAAGGTGTCGGTTACTTAGCACTAGGGATGAGCTTCGTAAACATTGGCTGTTCGTCCGTTCGACGAAGTCCGAACATTTTGGTCCGTTCGCGCCAAATTCGTGTGGCGCTCACGGCCCACAATGCACTGCGATGGCGCAGTGCATTGCTGGCTCATGATTGGCCATGCATGCACTGTGACCACGCATGCTTGGCCAATCGCAGCGCCAGCAGCGAGGAGAGCCATGATTGGCCACAGGCAGGATGCCTGTGGCCAATCATAGCTCAGGCTGTGTAGTGCACGCCCCACACTATATAAGGCCGCCAGCGCGGTGGCCTTGTGTAGTGTGTTGGCGTCTGAAGCAGTGGGTGTTCTGTGTACCTTCAACACAGTACACACCGATCGTTTTCGGCCGATTTTCGATCTTGCTGTTGTGTAGTGGTTATTGTCTGCGTGCCCTGACCACAGTATACACCACTATATTCACCTCACCTATATAGCTAGTGATCTATCTTTTATAATAGAGCTTGCAGTCAGTAGTGTTAGGAGCTAGTGCGTGCTGTCTGCGTGCTCTGTACCCAGTACATACCGCTATATCCACCTACATAGCTGTTCTCTATTTGAGCCCACTTGCCATCTACAGGAGTTATTGGAAGTTGTGTGTGCCTCCAGCACAGCACAGTATACATCTGTATATACCCCTTTATCTCTGGTGTTCTATAATAAAGGCATCTGCAGGAGTTAGTGGGTGTTCTGTGTACCTTCAACACAGTACACACCGATCGTTTTCGGACGATTTTCAATCTTGCTGTTGTGTAGTGGTTGTTGTCTGCGTGCCCTGACCACAGTATACACCACTATATTCACCTCACCTATATAGCTAGTAATCTATCTTTTATAATAGAGCTTGCAGTCAGTAGTGTTAGGAGCTAGTGCGTGCTGTCTGCGTGCTCTGTACCCAGTACATACCGCTATATCCACCTACATAGCTCTTCTCTATTTGAGACCACTTGCCATCTGCAGGAGTTATTGGAAGTTGTGTGTGCCTCCAGCACAGCACAGTATACATCTGTATATACCCCTTTATCTCTGGTGTTCTATAATAAAGGCATCTGCAGGAGTTAGTGGGTGTTGTGTGCCTCTAGCACAATATACACTACCCAACTGCTTTTTTACCCAACTCCCTTCAGGCCATTACCATGTCTGGAAGGCCAGCAAGGAGAGGCAGACAGGCGCGAGCCGATAAAAGAGGGCAAGCAGGCTCTGTGTCTAGAGACAACAGTGCTGGTCGTGGACGCGGTGCATTGTCATCATCACGTGGCCATGGGACACGCTTGTCCTTCTTTTCGGCAGCTGGACATGTTGAACCGCAACATGCCAACGACTTGGTAGAGTGGATGTCCAAGCCCTCTTCATCCTCCTCATCCTCTCTCACCCAGTCTCAGGGTACTAGCAAAGCAGCTGCCAACGCATCGTCTTCCCTCCTCTCAATGTCATCATCAGTGACTCCTTCCCTAGACCCACCACGTCCTCCTGAGGAGTCTCCTGAACTCTTTGAGCACAGTGTTGGGTACATGCTCCAGGAGGATGCCCAGTGTTTTGTGGGCTCTGATGATGACACTCAGCTAGAGGAAGGCAGTAGCATGAGCGCAGAGAGAGGGGATGCTCAAGAAGGACAGCAATCTGGCAGTCATGTTCCACAAGCTGCAGCATACTGCCAGGTTTGCTACAGCGATGAAGAGGGAGGGGATGATGAGGGCACTGACTCCACGTGGGTGTCTGGAAGGAGAGAGGAGGAGGAGGAGGAGGAGGAGGCACATGTCCAACGAGGCAGGATGCCCTCCGGGGGCCAGCTTAGGGGCAGCACACCGACTGAATCACACCGCAGAGCTCCGCCTGTGCAGAGCGCTGCCTCTGCGCGTTATTCTAAAAGTTCTTTGGTGTGGGCCTTTTTTGAGACGAGTGCATCAGATCACACCGCTGCTATTTGCAACATATGTCTCAAGCGTATCTCACGTGGCCAAAACATCAGCCGCTTGGGCACCACATGCTTGACCAGACATATGTTGACCTGCCATGCAGCTCGTTGGCAAGCGTACCTCAAAGACCCACACCAAAGAACAAAGCGGACCTCTCCTTGCTCCTCATCAGCTGGCATCTCCAACCCCACTAGACCTTCAGTCCTCTCTGAAACCTGCTCTGAGAGGAATGAAGGTGTAGAATTAGGTGTGTCACAGCCAAGTGCTTTTGGGAACTCTGCTAGCGGTACACCCACGTCCGATTATAGCAGGCAAATGTCCCTGCCCCAGCTGCTGGACCGGCGAAAGAAGTTCACTCCCAGCCATCCACATGCCCAGCGGTTGAATGCTAGCTTGGCTAAATTGCTAGCACTTCAACTGCTGCCTTTTCAGTTGGTAGACTCGGCCCCCTTCCGTGAGTTTGTACAATGTGCGGTTCCTCAGTGGCAGGTCCCCAAACGCCACTTTTTCTCATGGAAGGCGATTCCGGCTCTCTACCGGCATGTGGAAGGCAATGTCCTTGCCTCGCTGGACAGGGCGGTCAGCGGTAAGGTGCATATTACCGCTGACTCATGGTCCAGCAGACATGGACAGGGACGTTACCTGTCTTTCACGGCCCATTGGGTCACTCTTCTGGCAGCTGGGAAGGATGCAGGACAAGGTGCAGTAGTGTTGGAGGTTGTTCCGCCACCACGCCTCCAAAATGCTACTATTGGTTGTGACACACCTCTCTCCTCTACCCCCTCCTCTTCTTCTTCCTCCATGGCCTCTTCCAGTGCTCTGTCCTCAGAACCAGCGGTGCTCCGTTGGCGTTCCAGGGGCTACGCAAGTACGCAGGTAAAACGATGCCATGCCGTGCTTGCGCTTGTTTGTTTGGGGGACAGGAGCCACACTGGGGCGGATGTTTTGTCAGCTCTGCAGGGGCAGGCCGAGAGGTGGTTGATGCCACGCCAGCTTAAGCCAGGAATGGTGGTTTGCGACAATGGCACCAACCTCCTCTCCTCCCTCCGACAGGGACAACTGACCCATGTGCCCTGTGTAGCTCACGTCCTTAACCTGGTGGTGCAGCGGTTCTTGGGCAGGTACCCCGGCTTACAGGATGTCCTGAAGCAGCCCAGGAAAGTCTGTGTGCATTTCCGCCGATCATTTAATGCCTGTGCTCGGCTGGCTGAGCTCCAAAAGGAGTTGAACCTGCCCAAGAACCGCCTTATATGTGACATGCCCACCAGATGGAACTCAACATTGGCCATGCTACAGCGGCTGCACACGCAGCAGAGGGCCATCAATGAGTACCTGTGCGACTACGGCACCAGGACAGGGTCAGGGGAGCTCAGTTTTTTCTCACCACGCCAGTGGGGCATGATCAGGGATGCATGCACTGTCCTGTCACCGTTTGAGGAGGCCACAAGGATGGTGAGCAGTGACAGTGCATGCATCAGTGACACTGTACCTCTTGTCCACCTCGTGGAGCATACGCTGCCTGGAATAATGGACAGGGCACTTGAGGCAGAACAGAGGCAGGAAGAGGAGGACTTCCTTGCCTCTCAAGGCCCCCTTTATCCAGACAGTGTTCCTGCTGTGCCACCCATCACACAGGAAGAGGATGAGGAGGAGGAAGAGGGGGAGGAGGATGATTGTGTCAGCATGGAGGTGGAGGCTGGCACTCAGCATCAGCATCAGCAGCAGCAGCAGTCTTGTAGGGATGATTTACAGTCCCAAGAAACACGTAGACTTGTACGTGGCTGGGAGGAGGTAGCTGCGGATCATGTTGTCCTTAGTGACCCAGAGGACTCCGGACCGAATGCCTCAGCTAACCTACGCTGCATGGCCTCCCTGATCCTGCAAAGCCTGCGGAAGGATCCTCGTATTCTTCGGATCAAGGAGAGGGACCATTACTGGCTGGCCACTCTCCTTGATCCACGGTACAAGGGTAAGGTTGCCGACCTTATCTTGCCATCGCAGAGGGAGCAGAGGATGAGACATCTCCGGGAGGCCTTGCAGAAAGGTCTGTGCAATGCGTTCCCAGAGACTGGGAGGTTACAAACTCCTGGTCCTGGACAACGTGTTGCTGAGGCATCGGTCAGAAGGAGCGGTGGAGAAGGTGGCCGTCTGACTGATGCTTTCAGACAATTTTTTAGTCCGCAGCCCCAAGGTATGATCAGTTCCAGCACCCATCGCCAGCGTCTGATTTACATGGTGCAGGAATACCTAGGGGCAAGGTCAGACTTGGACACCTTTCCCACCGAAAATCCTCTGGCTTACTGGGTCTTGAGGATGGATCACTGGCCAGAGCTTGCACAGTATGCAATTGAGCTACTGGCCTGTCCTGCATCCAGCGTTCTTTCGGAACGCACCTTCAGTGCTGCTGGTGGCTTTGTTACCAATCACAGGGTGCGCCTGTCCACCGAATCAGTTGATCGACTGACCTTCATCAAGATAAATCAGTCTTGGATCACCCACAGCTACCAAGCACCTGAAGCTGATGTAACAGAATAATTTTTTTTGAAATATCACATCCCTTCAAGACTGCCTATGTTGATGGTGAGTGACTGTCCTGTTATGTTGATTGTCTATCCTCTTCCTCCTCCGCTGATATGTTGGAAGAACATTTCTGGTTCTGGTTGATGCCATCAGCCCAATTTTTCTGCCCCTGTTTAACAGGGGCGTTTAAGTACAATTTTTGATGCAATGCTTTGCAGCAGGGCTAATTCCTGCAATCAAACAAGAGCATATGGGAGAGGTTGCAGTGTGGTGGCACCAGCACCAGTGCTTAAGGCCCAATTTTTCTGCCCCTGTTTAACAGGGGCGGTTAATTACAATTTTTGATGCAATGCTTTGCAGCAGGGCTAATTCCTGCAATAAAACTAGAGTATATGGCAGAGGTTGCAGTGTGGTGGCACCAGCACCAGTGCCTAAGGCCCAATTTTTCTGCCCCTGTTTAACAGGGGCATTTAATTACAATTTTTGATGCAATGCTTTGCAGCAGGGCTAATTCCTGCAATAAAACTAGAGTATATGGCAGAGGTTGCAGTGTGGTGGCACCAGCACCAGTGCCTAAGGCCCAATTTTTCTGCCCCTGTTTAACAGGGGCGTTTAATTACAATTTTTGATGCAATGCTTTGCAGCAGGGATAATTCCTGCAATAAAACTAGAGTATATGGCAGAGGTTGCAGTGTGGTGGCACCAGCACCAGTGCCTAAGGCCCAATTTTTTTGCCCCTGTTTAACAGGGGCGTTTAATTACAATTTTTGATGCAATGCTTTGCAGCAGGGATAATTCCTGCAATAAAACTAGAGTATATGGCAGAGGTTGCAGTGTGGTGGCACCAGCACCAGTGCCTAAGGCCCAATTTTTCTGCCCCTGTTTAACAGGGGCGTTTAAGTACAATTTTTGATGCAATGCTTTGCAGCAGGGATAATTCCTGCAATAAAACTAGAGTATATGGAAGAGGTTGCAGTGTGGTGGCACCAGCACCAGTGCCTAAGGCCCAATTTTTCTGCCCCTGTTTAACAGGGGCGTTTAAGTACAATTTTTGATGCAATGCTTTGCAGCAGGGCTAATTCCTGCAATAAAACTAAAGTATATGGAAGAGGTTGCAGTGTGGTGGCACCAGCAGCAGTGCCTAAGGCCAAATTTTTCTGCCCCTGTTTAACAGGGACATGTAATTACAATTCTTGATATAATATTTCACAGGAGGGCCCCTTCCTGTGCTCACCCAGAGTAACGGTGAGGACTTATAGTGTTGTGGCACCAGCACCACAACCACCAAAGGTCAATTTTTCTACCACTGTTCAACAATGGCATGTAATTACAATTCTTGATATAATCGTTCACAGCAGGGCGCTCCAGCGCCCACCAAGAGTCACTTTGAGGGCTTACAATGTTGTGGCAAAACCAACACCTTGTTCTGCCATTTCTGCAGAGCATATAGGGCAGGCCCCTACTTTCAAACATCCAATTTACAAACATCTCCTACTTGCAAACGGAAGGAGACAACAAGTAAGATGAAAAAAGATGGACGACAAAACAAATTATACAGGGGTGATAACCCTTCCCTATGTTTTCCAAAAAGCTTAAAAATAGTTTTTTTGACTGGAGCTACACTTTAAAAATGTACCAGGTGAAAATTACAAACAGATTCAACTTAACACAACAAACCTACACAGTTCCTGTCTTGTTTGCACCGCCTGTATACTGCTGTTCTGAGTATATAGGCCCTGGGGGCCACACGCATTTCCTTTTTTTAATATGGGTACAGGGTTCCCCTTAATATGCGTACAAGACCCAAATAGGCTGGTAATGGGCAGGGAGGGCTACCCATGCCATTTTTCTCAATGATTTTCAACCATATTGCAGGAACCAGATATAACATTAAAACCGCAAGCAGTTTTAAATGGTGTTATTTCCGTTTAATGTCATTTTGTGCAGGGACTGTTCTAAACACGGGAAACACGTGGCACTTCACAGGCATACTACAGACACCCCCCAGGCACCATATTTAAAGGAATATTTCACTTTTTTTTTCACTTTAATCGTCATTGAAATCAGTGCTCCCGCCAAAACGGCCATTTTTAAAAACATTTTAGGCATTGACCCATGTCCCCTGGGGCAGGAGCCAGGTCCCCAAACCCTTTTTAGGACAGTATCTTGCATATTAGCCGTTAAAATTAGCACTTTTCATTTCGAACGTTCGAGTCCCATAGACTTCAATGGGGTTCTAAAGTTCGTTCGAATTTGGGGTCCGTTCGAAAGTTCTGGTGCGAACCGAACCGGGGGGTGTTCGGCTCATCCCTACTTAGCACCAGTAAAATTCTATATAGTTATATAGAGTGGCAAGACCTACAGGCAATCTGCTATCTATTTCTATTGTGAGGGGAGGATCAGGGGGCTAGCCAGGAAGCTGTTCGTTCAGCAGCTGGGAGAGGGGTGCTGGGAAAATTGGGGATGAGCCACCTATAATAACCCTTGAGTCCCAAAAAAATTATGTAGCTCCATGAATATCTTCAGGGCCTGAAATTCTTGGACTTCTTGAACTTTAGCATAATCCACGGAGACTCACCTGGCTTGCACCACATGCCCCAGTTATGGAATCTTTTTGGTGCATCAGGTGGCATTTGCTAGGCTTCAGCTTTAGCCCATACTGAGTAGACACCAGGTCTAGGTGCTGAGCAAAGTCTTGGAAAGTTTTAGGGAAAATGATAATGTCTTCTAGTTATATTAGCACAGTCTCAAAGTTATAATCTTCTAGGCATCATTCCATGACTCTTTGAAAGTTCCTGGTGGTGTTATGATGCATACACATGACCGGACTTTCCGGCTGACTAGGCCCGACGGTTTCCTGGCGAACTTTCGGCAGAGTTTCGACAGACTTTCCTAACGAACGGACTTGGCCACACAGGAACGGAGTAAGTCTGTTTGAAACTATAAAACGAAAAATCAATCACCGCTGAACACAATAAATAAGTGAAATAATGAAAAACATGCAGCTAGAATACTATAGGTCAAAATACCAAATCCCACATTACAAAGTAAAAAAGTAACAGTACAGCGCATAGATAAATAATATGAATAAATAATAAAGTGACACTCTATTAATATAGTGCATAAAAACACAAAAGTCCATAGAAAAAAAGAAAACAAGTAGAGTTGTCAGGGAAAAGATCCGCTTGTGCAGTGTGCCTTCGATCAACAAAACAAGTGATGATGTGATCCCTTCACCAATGAGCAAGATGGACTCTCACCTCAAAATATGGACCCCTGATTTAACAGACAGGTCAAAATGCACATGTTCCCATCATGGGTAAATCACAGCATTCAGTAGATATAGCGGAAGTACTCAAAGATTGAATCCTTTTCAGTATCCTCAAGTTAGTATGATACCATATAAAAACATAAAGAACAAAATCTAGTGCTCTCCGTTTAAACAAATTTATTTAAAACAGAAACAGTAGTAAAAGAGATACACTCACATTCTGGTGCACTGATCTCCAGTGCTGAGTGCTGGACATGAAAACAAATATAACACAGCATCCGTGCGTGGATCAGTGTAGCAGCGGATGACGTCACGGCTTAGGTCACGTGGTCCGTACGCGTTGCGTCCCCGAAAGTAGGCGGGACTTCATCAGCGGCGACGGCGTGACGTCGGACAGCCGCTTTTAAGCTAGTACACTGATAGTGAGCCAATGAGAGAGAAGATAGTGCGCAAGACAGTTTCACAGAGACAACACGCATCAAGCGTGACTCCGGAAGCCAAATTTACGCCTAATCAATTACCGGAAAAAGAGGAAAAATATAAAAACTAATAAAGCTAATAACATAGAGGGGTGCGCATGATTTGTACCATATCAGTAGCAACATACATACACTACACAACCTGTTGCCCTCAAATGGAGCGTATTAGAAGACAAGAAAAATTCCTAACAAACATAATAAAGCAGTATTTTAGCACTGATGTGGGGACACATAAGTGTCTCTCAACCCATCACTGCATCCCTGCAAAACATAAAGTAAAACCACAAAGCTGCCGACGCCATCAGCAAGCAACACTGATCCATGCATGGAAAAAACAGTTTATACAAAAATTATACAGAAAATAAATGCAGAAGAAAAATAATAATAATACATATCAAAATAAATAAAAATGCCAATAAAAATAAAATAAATATAAATATAAAAATAAAAATAAAATGAAAATAAATAAAAATAAAAATAAAAATAAAATAAAAATAAAAATAATACATACATATGTAAAATAAACAAAATTATCTATCCGAAATGAAGCAATTTAAATCAAAATCAACGTTCAAGCCACTCGGGGCAAGAACCCTTGTTTCATGAATCCAATGTGACTCACGTCTGCTCAATTGGCGTATGAAGTTACCTCCACGCCAATGTTTCGTAACCTTCTCTATCCCCCAGAAACTCAAACTTTTGGGATTCTGAGCATGTACCAATTTAAAATGTCGAGACACATTGTGTGTCCTAAGACCCTTCTTGATATTGTTCACATGCTCACCTAACCTCACATGGAGGGGCCTGGACATCCTACCGATATATTGGAGGCCACATCCACATTGTAGCATATATACCACCCCTACCGTGGAGCAAGTAATCAATTGATCGATCTTGTACTCTCTATTATTACTAGTAGCAACGAAGGATTTCCTCTTTTTTATGTTACATCTGGAATGTTTGCAAGCAGTACACCTACCACACGCATAAAAACCAGACAAGAAAGAAAAAAGCCTGCTTTCAGTTTGTACAGGAGGATCAATGACACTAGGGGCTATCTGATCACATAACGAAGGAGCCTTTTTATATATGAAAGAGGGACGTGCGGGTAGGAGAGGTCCTAATACCCGATCCTGTTTCAATATAAACCAGTTTTTTGCGACTAATTTTTCGAATTTCTTGTGCTGGACATTATAATCCAAAACCATTCTGAAGTTGACACCTCCACCTACTGGTTCTTTTATTCTATCTCCTAATAAAAGAGATCTATCTAACTGTTGGACTCGAGCTACTTCATGATCTAGACCAGATCTATCATAGCCTTTTTCCTGGAATTTGGAGGATAAAATTTGAGCCTGAAGCGCAAAATCATCCACTTTAGAACAATTACGCCTTAATCTTACATACTGTCCTCTGGGGATGTTGCACAACCAGGACTTATGGTGGCAGCTCCCCAGAGGAATGTATAAATTACGATCGGTTGGTTTGAAATAATTTTTCAAAGACAACCCATCCTTGTTTTTACTGATCTCCAAATCCAGGAACACCATACGTTCCTGACTAATATTCCAGGACAGCTGGATGCTCTTATCATTCGTATTCATAGTCCCAATAAACTTATCCAGACCCGCCCGATCACCCTCCCATATCATGATCAGGTCATCAATAAATCTTTTGTAGCAGATTAATTCATGGGGGCGGTTGCGAAAGACAACGTCCTCCTCCCAGTGGGCCATAAATAAATTGGCCACACTGGGAGCGAACTTAGCCCCCATGGCAACCCCCCTGGTCTGTAAATAGAACTGATGATTAAACCAAAAATAGTTTCTGGTCAAACAAAAATGTAAACATTTACGGAGGAATTTTTTATGGCACTCAGAAAGATCGGAAAATGTGGACATAGCCCACTGGACTGAAGCCTGCGCATCATTGTGCCCAATAATTGTATAAAGGGAGCCAACATCAGCGGTCACAAGGAAGCAAGATGCCGAACATTCTAATGATTCAAGGATTTGAATGATATGTTTGGTGTCTTTAACCACTTTCAGACCAGACCATTTTGCTGGTAAATGACCAGAGATCTTTTTACAATTTGGCACTGCGCTGCTTTAACTGGTAATTGCGCGGTCATGCAATGTTGTATCCAAACAAAATTTGCGTCCTTTTCTTCCCACAAATAGAGCTTTCTTTTGATGGTATTTGATTGCCTCTGCAATTTTTATTTTTTGCGATATAAATGGAAAAAGACCGCAAATTTTGAAAAAAAATGATATTTTCTACTTTTTGTTATTAGAAAAATCCAATAAACTCAATTTTAGTCATACATTTAGGCCAAAATTTATTCAGCCACATGTCTTTGGTAAAAAAAAAGTCAATAACTGTATATTTATTGGTTTGCGCAAAAGTTGTCACATCTACAAACTAAGGTACGTTTTCTGGAATTTACGCAGCTTTTAGTTTACGACTGCCTATCTCATTTCTTGAGGTGCTAAAATGTCAGGGCAGTACAAAACCCCCCCAAATGACCCCATTTTGGAAAGTAGACCCCCTAAGGAAATTGATAAGTGGCATGTTGAGCCCATTGAATATTTTATTTTTTTGCCTCAAGCGATTGAATAATGACAAAAAAAAATTTTATTTTTTTTTTACACAAAGTTGTCACTAAATGATATATTGCTCACACATGCTATGGGCATATGTGAAATGACACCCCAAAATAAATTCTGCTGCTTCTCCTGAGTACGGAGATACCACATGTGTGGGATTTTTTGGGAGCCTAGCCGTGTACGGGGCCCCGAAAGCCAAGAACCGCCTTCAGGTTTTCTAAGGGCGTAAATATTTGACTTCACTCCTCACTACCTATTACAGTTTTGAAGGCCATAAAATGCCAAGATGGCACAAAACCCCCACAAATGACCCCATTTTAGAAAGTAGACACCCCAAGCTATTTGCTGAGAGGCACGTTGAGTCAATGGAATATTTTATATTTTGCCACAAGTTGCGGGAAAATTACAAACTTTCATTTTTTTTTATTTTTTTTTCACAAAGTTGTCACTAAATGATATATTGCTCACACATGCCATGGGCATATGTGAAATGACACCCCAAAATAAATTCTGCTGCTTCTCCTGAGTACGGGGATACCACATGTGTGGGATTTTTTTCGAGCCTAGCCGCGTACGGGGCCCCGAAAGCCAAGAACCGCCTTCAGGTTTTCTAAGGGCGTAAATATTTGACTTCACTCCTCACTACCTATTACAGTTTTGAAGGCCATAAAATGCCAAGATGGCACAAAACCCCCACAAATGACCCCATTTTAGAAAGTAGACACCCCAAGCTATTTGCTGAGAGGCATGTTGAGTCCATGGAATATTTTATATTTTGCCACAAGTTGCGGGAAAATTACAAACTTTTTTTATTTATTTTTTTCACAAAGTTGTCACTAAATGATATATTGCTCACGCATGCCATGGGCATATGTGAAATGACACCCCAAAATAAATTCTGCTGCTTCTCCTGAGTACGGGGATACCACATATGTGGGACTTTTTGGGAGCCTAGCCGCGTACGGGGCCCCGAAAACCAAGCACCGCCTTCAGGCTTTCTAAGGGCGTTACAGTTTTGAAGGCCATAAAATGCCGAGATGGCACAAACGCCCCCCAAATGACCCCATTTTGGAAAGTAGACACCCCTAAATTTAGGGGTACACTAGTGAGACTAGGTAATAAATGGCGGGTGCCCTGAAACTATAAAAAAATAACTAACCAACCAGCGTCACCTGTAACAGTTATATGGTGATCACTGGTGAAAGGGTTAACTAGGGGGCAATCAGGGGGCTTTATGCGGTAGTATATGGGGGTCCCTGGCGCTATAAAAAGCTGCGGCGAACCTAAATACCTACCTGCCTAACTAGCGTCACCTGTGACACTAATACAGCGATCAGAAAAACTATCGCTTATTAGGCTGGGTTCACACTGGAGCGATGCGGGAACGCCACGAATCCGCGGCGGGTTCCCGCATCGCATGCCTCCCGGCGGCAGTTCACACTGCCCTATGCGAACTGCTGGGAGTGTCAGTGAAATGTTAATGACACCCCCAGATCAGTTCGCATATCGCAGTGCGATCTGCAAACTCGGATCGCATGGTGTGAACACCCATGCGATCCGATTCTGCTGAGGACCAAAAAAAGGGTCCCTTGCGAATTTGCGGCGGGTGCGGCGGGTGCGGCGTGAATTCAGCCATACTATCTGTATGGCTGAACTCGAATCGCACAGAGATCGGATGTGATTTGCACTGCAGTGCGGTGCGAATCACATTCGTTCTCATAAACCGCTGCAATGTGAACCCAGCCTTAGTGACACTGGCGACGGGGGGTGATCACGGGGTTAAACCTTTATTGGGGGGGTTAGGGGGGCACATTAGAACTAAAGGGGGCTAACCCTAACTGCCCTAACCGTTATTACAGTCACAAATGACACCAATGCAAAAAAAAAATGCAATTGGTGTCACTGTGACTGGGGGGGGGCAGGGGTAATTGGGGGGGTGATCGGGGGGTAAAGGGGGGGTGTGAGTGTGCCTGGCATGTTCTACTGTACGTGTGGTGTGTTGGTGCAACTCACCGATCCTCTCTCCTCGGTGCCGGAACGAAAAATACCGACACGGAGGAGAGATTACATCACTTCCTCTCCTGTGAGGAGAGGAAGTGATGTCAGGGAGCATTTCTATTCGTCGGGAGCGATCGCGAGGGGGTGGCCATGAATGAATGGCCGCCCCCTCATCCTGGATCGCTCCCGAACGAATGCCGACCGCCGCAGGCACCGGGGGGGGGCCCGATCGGGCCCCCCACCCGCGGGAAGGCAGGGACTTATATATACGCCCATATGCCTGCCCGTGCCATTCTGCCGACGTATATCGTCGTGCGGCGGTCGGCAAGTGGTTAAGAAATGCCTTTGTTTTCAACACCAAAGGCTGTAAGAAGGTATCTATATATTGGCCCACCCTAGATGAGATAGAATCAATGCCATTAACTATAGGCCTGCCGGGGGGATTAACACAATCCTTATGTATCTTCGGCAGGCTATATATAATGGGGGTTCTACAAAACAACGGATCAAGATAGAGTCCCTCTTTTTTATTTAAAACATTCTTATTTTTTCCTTCCTCTATTAGCCAATGTAATTCATCCTTATATTGTAACATAGGGTCTTTATTCAAAACCTGATATGTGTCTGTGTCACTCACAAGTCTATTCATTTCGGACATATAATAGTTCTTATCTAGAATAACCAACCCACCACCCTTATCGGCGGGGCGTATAATGATGTCATCCCTACTTTTTAAGGACTCCACACCTAGTTTAATATACTGGGGATCTTTCACTTTGCGTATTTTTAGTGTGTCTAGATCATTTATTACAACATTTTTAAAGACCTCCAGAAACTTGTTATCAGTATTAAGAGGGTTAAACGTAGATTTGTTACGGAGATTAGAATGTTGAGTTTCAAATGTTTTAACCTGTTTAACCGGATTAGACAAAAAATACTTTTTCATATTCAGATTCCTAATGAACTTCTGAATATTAACATAAGTATGAAATTTATTTAAATTCCTAACGGGAGCAAATTTTAAACCTCTATCTAAAACCTTTAGTTCATTATCACTTAATGTGCATCCACTAAGGTTATAGATACCAGCTCCTACTGGGGTTTTTGTCTTTTGAATTCTTCACGGCGTCGCCGCTGATGAAGTCCCGCCTACTTACGGGGACGCAACGCGTACGGACCACGTGACCTAAGCCGTGACGTCATCCGCAAGCTGCTACACTGATCCACGCATGGACGCTGTGTTATATTTGTTTTCATGCCCAGCACTCAGCACTAGAGATCAGTGCACCAGAATGTGAGTGTATCTCTGTTACTACTGTTTCTGTTTTAAATAAATTCGTTTAAACGGAGAGCACTAGATTTTGTTCTTTATGTTTTTATATGGTATCATACTAACTTGAGGATACTGAAAAGGATTCAATCTTTGAGTACTTCCGCTATATCTACTGAATGCTGTGATTTACCCATGATGGGAACATGCGCATTTTGACCTGTCTGTTAAATCAGGGGTCCATATTTTGAGGTGAGAGTCCATCTTGCTCATTGGTGAAGGGATCACATCATCACTTGTTTTGTTGATCGAAGGCACACTGCACAAGCGGATCTTTTCCCTGACAACTCTACTTGTTTTCTTTTTTTCTATGGACTTTTGTGTTTTTATGCACTATATTAATAGAGTGTCACTTTATTATTTATTCATATTATTTATCTATGTGCTGTACTGTTACTTTTTTACTTTGTAATGTGGGATTTGGTATTTTGACCTATAGTATTCTAGCTGCATGTTTTTTATTATTTCACTTATTTATTGTGTTCAGCGCTGATTGATTTTTCGTATTATAGTTTCTTGCACCAATTTACTACAATTACAGCTGCTAACATGGATGTTTTCCAATATTTGGAAAAAAGGGAAGTTAAGTTGAGTGATATCTTCTCACGTACTCCCTCTTTAGAACAAACCCCAGATGTAGTTCAGGCCTTTAGGAAACTTGGTCATGTTTTTGAGAAAAAGGTTAAAGCTTGGTGGGATATTGTTTCCTTTCAGCAATATATTTCAGCCAGATTAATACCTCGTCGCTTGAGATGGGATGTTCCCCCAATGATGGTCTTGTCGATAGAGACTCCATGTTGGAATGGGAAGGTTTCTTCTTGGAAAAAGGTCTGGAACTGATGGATTTTTTGCTGAAACGAAAGCAAAGGAAAATGACTATTTTAGAATACCAGATAAATGACATCAGGAGTTCTATTGAACTGTTCAAAGATACTCCTGATTTCACTAGACTCTCTGTTGAATTAAGGGATAAGGTCACTAAGTGGGACGTTGATGTCCAAAATAAGAAAAAGAAAAAATTCTTGAGAGATTCTGATGATTTTAATGGGGGGAATGTTTTTAAATGGCAGAAGATGAATCAGTCTGAGGGAGATATTCCTAATAATGTTCCTATTGAGGTTGATGTCATAACCTCTTTACCCCCTCCAAGCTCCCAAGCCACTCTCACCCCACAGTATCCTCAAACTGGGCCAATTGGCAATAGAAGTAACTCCCCTAGGGGAGGTACGTATGGGAGGGGAGCCCATAATAATCATGGGAAAAATAGGAGGAGAGGTAACAGCAATTTTAAAAGGAATTGGGTTCCTAGGGAAGGCCCTGGGAATGACTCCCAATACTATTATGGCTACCACTCCCCAAACAGACATGGAGGTTACCAGCATGAACATATCCCCTACCAGGGGGCCCCTTATGGTGGTCATGTGAGGTACCCTATACCTGTGTCCAACAGATTTGCGCCATTACAATACAGTCCAGCAGGTGAGGGAGGGGAATTTTTGGGCGCACGGGACGGTCCTGGGGGGGGCCCCTATGTGCAACCACCAATCCATCAACCCATCAACCCACCTTATGTACAACCACCTATCCACCAGGAGTGGTGGAAACAGCAACCCTACGGAACCCCTCGGTCAGGCAGTCAGGTTCGAAAAAGAAAAGAGAGAGAGGAAGGAGAGGGGGCAGGAGAATTCAAAAGACAAAAACCCCAGTAGGAGCTGGTATCTATAACCTTAGTGGATGCACATTAAGTGATAATGAACTAAAGGTTTTAGATAGAGGTTTAAAATTTGCTCCCGTTAGGAATTTAAATAAATTTCATACTTATGTTAATATTCAGAAGTTCATTAGGAATCTGAATATGAAAAAGTATTTTTTGTCTAATCCGGTTAAACAGGTTAAAACATTTGAAACTCAACATTCTAATCTCCGTAACAAATCTACGTTTAACCCTCTTAATACTGATAACAAGTTTCTGGAGGTCTTTAAAAATGTTGTAATAAATGATCTAGACACACTAAAAATACGCAAAGTGAAAGATCCCCAGTATATTAAACTAGGTGTGGAGTCCTTAAAAAGTAGGGATGACATCATTATACGCCCCGCCGATAAGGGTGGTGGGTTGGTTATTCTAGATAAGAACTATTATATGTCCGAAATGAATAGACTTGTGAGTAACACAGACACATATCAGGTTTTGAATAAAGACCCTATGTTACAATATAAGGATGAATTACATTGGCTAATAGAGGAAGGAAAAAATAAGAATGTTTTAAATAAAAAAGAGGGACTCTATCTTGATCCGTTGTTTTGTAGAACCCCCATTATATATAGCCTGCCGAAGATACATAAGGATTGTGTTAATCCCCCCGGCAGGCCTATAGTTAATGGCATTGATTCTATCTCATCTAGGGTGGGCCAATATATAGATACCTTCTTGCAGCCTTTGGTGTTGAAAACAAAGGCATTTCTTAAAGACACCAAACATATCATTCAAATCCTTGAATCATTAGAATGTTCGGCATCTTGCTTCCTTGTGACCGCTGATGTTGGCTCCCTTTATACAATTATTGGGCACAATGATGCGCAGGCTTCAGTCCAGTGGGCTATGTCCACATTTTCCGATCTTTCTGAGTGCCATAAAAAATTCCTCCGTAAATGTTAAAATTTTTGTTTGACCAGAAACTATTTTTGGTTTAATCATCAGTTCTATTTACAGACCAGGGGGGTTGCCATGGGGGCTAAGTTCGCTCCCAGTGTGGCCAATTTATTTATGGCCCACTGGGAGGAGGACATTGTCTTTCGCAACCGCCCCCATGAATTAATCTGCTACAAAAGATTTATTGATGACCTGATCATGATATGGGAGGGTGATCGGGCGGGTCTGGATAAGTTTATTGGGACTATGAATACGAATGATAAGAGCATCCAGCTGTCCTGGAATATTAGTCAGGAACGTATGGTGTTCCTGGATTTGGAGATCAGTAAAAACAAGGATGGGTTGTCTTTGAAAAATTATTTCAAACCAACCGATCGTAATTCATACATTCCTCTGGGGAGCTGCCACCATAAGTCCTGGTTGTGCAACATCCCCAGAGGACAGTATGTAAGATTAAGGCGTAATTGTTCTAAAGTGGATGATTTTGCACTTCAGGCTCAAATTTTATCCTCCAAATTCCAGGAAAAAGGCTATGATAGATCTGGCCTAGATCATGAAGTAGCTCGAGTCCAACAGTTAGATAGATCTCTTTTATTAGGAGATAGAATAAAAGAACCAGTAGGTGGAGGTGTCAACTTCAGAATGGTTTTGGATTATAATGTCCAGCACAAGAAATTCGAAAAATTAGTCGCAAAAAACTGGTTTATATTGAAACAGGATCGGGTATTAGGACCTCTCCTACCCGCACGTCCCTCTTTCATATATAAAAAGGCTCCTTCGTTACGTGATCAGATAGCCCCTAGTGTCATTGATCCTCCTGTACAAACTGAAAGCAGGCTTTTTTCTTTCTTGTCTGGTTTTTATGCGTGTGGTAGGTGTACTGCTTGCAAACATTCCAGATGTAACATAAAAAAGAGGAAATCCTTCGTTGCTACTAGTAATAATAGGGAGTACAAGATCGATCAATTGATTACTTGCTCCACGGTAGGGGTGGTATATATGCTACAATGTGGATGTGGCCTCCAATATATCGGTAGGACGTCCAGGCCCCTCCATGTGAGGTTGGGGGTGAGCATGTGAACAATATCAAGAAGGGTCTTAGGACACACAATGTGTCTCGACATTTTAAATTGGTACATGCTCAGAATCCCAAAAGTTTGAGTTTCTGGGGGATAGAGAAGGTTACGAAACATTGGCGTGGAGGTAACTTCATACGCCAATTGAGCAGACGTGAGTCGCATTGGATTCATGAAACAAGGGTTCTTGCCCCGAGTGGCTTGAACGTTGATTTTGATTTAAATTGCTTCATTTCGGATAGATAATTTTGTTTATTTTACATATGTATGTATTATTTTTATTTTTATTTATTTTCATTTTATTTTTATTTTTATATTTTTATTTTTATTTTTATATTTATTTTATTTTTATTGGCATTTTTATTTATTTTGATATGTATTATTATTATTTTTCTTCTGCATTTATTTTCTGTATAATTTTTGTATAAACTGTTTTTTCCATGCATGGATCAGTGTTGCTTGCTGATGGCGTCGGCGGCTTTGTGGTTTTACTTAATGTTTTGCAGGGATGCAGTGATGGGTTGAGAGACACTTATGTGTCCCCACATCAGTGCTAAAATACTGCTTTATTATGTTTGTTAGGAATTTTTCTTGTCTTCTAATACGCTCCATTTGAGGGCAACAGGTTGTGTAGTGTATGTATGTTGCTACTGATGTGGTACAAATCATGCGCACCCCTCTATGTTATTAGCTTTATTAGTTTTTATATTTTTCCTCTTTTTCCGGTAATTGATTAGGCGTAAATTTGGCTTCTGGAGTCATGCTTGATGCGTGTTGTCTCTGTGAAACTGTCTTGCGCACTATCTTCTCTCTCATTGGCTCACTATCAGTGTACTAGCTTAAAAGCGGCTGTCCGACGTCACGCCGTCGCCGCTGATGAAGTCCCGCCTACTTTCGGGGACGCAACGCGTACGGACCACGTGACCTAAGCCGTGACGTCATCCGCAAGCTGCTACACTGATCCACGCATGGACGCTGTGTTATATTTGTTTTCATGCCCAGCACTCAGCACTGGAGATCAGTGCACCAGAATGTGAGTGTATCTCTTTTACTACTGTTTCTGTTTTAAATAAATTCGTTTAAACGGAGAGCACTAGATTTTGTTCTTTATGTTTTTATATGGTATCATACTAACTTGAGGATACTGAAAAGGATTCAATCTTTGAGTACTTCCGCTATATCTACTGAATGCTGTGATTTACCCATGATGGGAACATGCGCATTTTGACCTGTCTGTTAAATCAGGGGTCCATATTTTGAGGTGAGAGTCCATCTTGCTCATTGGTATCACAGGGATCACAAGTCTGTTTGAAAGTCTGTTAATTTTGAACGTGATGACATAAGACGAGACTAAAAAATTAAGTTCAATAGTCAATAGCTTCCCTTGCGTTGTATTTAGTCCATCAGACCAGCATACAGATGAATGGTTTTCCCAATAGGAATTGAGTCCGTCGGACAGATTTGAAACATGTTCTATTTCTAGGCCCGTCTGATTTTTTAAACAAAAACTGATCGGATTAGCCCACACACTATCGGATTGTCCGACGGGCTGATTCCGTCGGACCTAGTCTGCCGGAAAGTCCGGTCATGTGTACATGGCATTACTCAGCCCAAAAGGCATGTAATTGAACTTGTACTGCCCCAGCGGGTGATGAAAGCTGTTTTCTCTCTGTCCTGTTCCCTCACTGGGACCTGCCAGTGCCCACTAGCCAAGTCCAAGATGGTAAAGTAATGGACCTGCCCAGGCACCATAATTGACTCCTCTACACTGGGCAGTGGGTAGGCATCATAGTGGGTACAGACGTTGAGCTTATTGTAGTCTGTACAGAAGCACACACTGCTGTCCTTTTTGCTTACCAGGACAACAGGGGCGGCTTACGGACTAAGGCTCTTTTTGATTCTGCCACTTTGCAATGTATTGCAGATCAGCTCTTTGACCTCCTGGCAAAAGGCAGAAGAGATGTGCTAAAAACTTTCCAGAATAGGGAGTGTATGCTCTGTATTGATAGGGTGGTCTATAGCCAACCGTAATCTTCACAAAGACTACAAGTGATTTTCCAACAGCTGATGGAGGAGGCTCTCTTGGGAAAGTGGGTATTCCTGGAAGGGAATGGCTAACTGGTCCGACAGCTGTTGATACTGTTCAACGTCTAAAGTGGCCCTGGCAAATGGCACTGGGGGACAGATAACTTTTAATGCAGGCTAGGACCCCATGATACAGTGCTTAGGCACCATGTAGAGGCCTGCTAGGAGTGTGTTCTGTAGTTGTACAGTGGCAGTTCCCAAGTTGATTAGCTGAACCAGTACCCTACCCCGATGGACCCGATGAAAAAGGTGCGGGCCGTTAACCATTATCCTGGAATGTCAATGTTTTTGCAGGTCTTCACCATGACCATTTCCCCTTGCAGCTTCTTGTGAGCCCCCACAGATAGAAACCAGTTGTTCAATTGGATGCGACAACAATGGATGACCTCTGCAGTCATCTTTAGTGAAGGCAATTCTAAAAAATAGCACTGTCCCACTGCATTTGCAAAGTGAATAGAGTAGGGACAGTGTATTAGCGCTCGGGAGAGGTTCCTGTCAGAGAGGGGCAGAGCAGGGATATTGAAACTTGCTCCACTATCTGGGGACACTAGAGCTGGGACAAAGATCTTTCTATCGGTCTACTAAGTGCACCTGCAGCACTGTTCTGCCTATCAGCCACCCCTTTGCTCAGATGCTGCTAATATAAGCATTATTAAAGTGACATCTCAAGTGCCTGGACTGTGTACAGTACCACCAACGTTGCTGAGAACTGTTGTACCCAAGTCGCCAGAGTTATCAAGACTCTGATGCCATATTGTTTTGGGACTGTTAAGTAAGCATTTTGCCACTGCCCTCCATGTGTTATTTGTTACTTCTAGTTAACAAGCAAAAACAGTGCCACTTTACTTTGTCTGTGTTCCTTTACTCCAACTTAGGTACCAATCAACTGGCCCCAGTAGGTCTGCATGCTCCAGCATTGGGTTGAAAAGCAGTACATGCTACTCTATATGCGTGTTTCTAGTATGTATATAGCCCTAAATATTAAATACCTTGTAAATTATGTCCTGAAAGGACACCTTTCATCATAAGAGCAGTGTAGAGAAAATCTGACCTTTGCAGATTCGAACACAAAAGTATGAACAGGGACTAAAAAGAAATCATTTTGTATGTACAAAAAGCTTCCTTTTTTTTGTTGGCCAGCTATAAATTTTTTTAACCAAAATAATACAAGCAAATACAAAGTTAGCTAAAGCCAGATCAACAAATAAAAATGTTCTGAATCAGCAAGGTTGATATTTTTGTGCTTTGGAGATACAATATGAAATGCCAAATTGATAGGTTAATAAATAGTTTGTTGTTATGAAATCCAAGAAATCTAAACAACACCACAATTTCTGTGATATTTTCCTAACATTTATGTTGGGATTTAATTCTCTAACCTTTCTAAAGTTAAGTATATTCTAAGCTCTAGTAATTCAAGAGCAGGCTTTTTATCCGCTTATGCCAATACAGTATTAGAGTTTTTAACATACAAACTCTAGCTCTATAGAAGGAACCACAAGTTGAGCAAAAATGCATGAGAATTATTGCTGAGGCTTCAAACGATTCCACAGGAAATAGGCTGGACAAGTGGGCCTTGGCTAATTTTGTTGCCCTGGACCTTTTTCGGCCTTTTTCCTCCTCTGTGTATAACAGTGTTTCCCAAACTGTGTGCCGCGGGAGAATTGCCGGTGTGCCTTGGGATCATTCATGTTTTCTTCGCCAGCATAGTGCTGACTGTCTGTCACTCACTGAGCAAGTTTTCAGGCCTCACACGGACACGGTCATCTGTGCTGCCTGGCCTATCCCCAAACTGGATTAGTTGATGTACACTGCCACCAGACCCCGCCAATCGGGATCAGGAATATGATTAGGCTGTGGCCTGGATGCCAGCAGTGTGCCAGGACAGATGCCATGCCAGGGGGTTCCAGCCAATGAGGTGCTGAACACAGAATAGCTTAACACGACGTCATTCCCTCCTCCAGTCCCACCCACAACAGAACAGAGGAGCCCTCAGTCCCTGGCTGTCCCACATGATGTAGAGCTGAGAAGGTAAGATGAGAGAAGAGATAGGAACGGATGGACCAGTGTGTAATTACATCAGCAGTAAATATAAGCAGTGTGATGCCCATTACCCAATATTATATCAGCAGGAAAATATAATATTAACAAAAGCAGTAGTCTTGTGTGATCCCCAATATTATATATTAGTGATATATAATATTGGGGATCACACAAGACTGCTGCTTTTGTATATATTATATTTACTGCTGACCACAAAAATTGTTAAATCTTTTCAGGTGCGGCACAAATTTTTTTAGATATTTTTGGTGCGCCGCAAGACAAAAATGTTTGAGAAACACTGGTGTATAAGGAAATCATAGTTTCACCTGAAGCTACACATTTGTGTTGTCATACCTCATCCATTCAGTTTATAATGTTCTTTACTGTTAAATTTGTCTTGGGCTGGAGCATGTGGCACTCCTGCTGCTGGTCTTATTCCAGCATCCTGGTTTTGGCTGATGCATTCTCCCTGTCTGCTTGTTCACCTGCAAGGTGATTAATGTAGCCAGTCTGATGTGATATTGTGCTTAAAGCTCCCTGTCTGTCCCCCCTGTACCTGTGCCTGCTAGTTTGGGTTCCCTTGTTGACAACCTCAGATTGGAACTAAAACTATTCTCTTAACTCTGCCTGCCTTTTTGACTATGGATTGACCCTGACTATTCTAAACCTTCCCTGCCATGAACATGGACTGTCATTGAACCACTCTCCCTGTCTGTCAACTGCAAGTACCTGTTTGCTGTGCTCAGTTTGTGCCTGCCCTGGATTGGTACCCAGGCACTAAAAATTTGTGTATAAGACCTTTGAGCAACCAAATACCCTTAGGCCTGCTTGCTTTATGTGAAAGAGCGCTGCTATAGGTGAAGAATACAGAAGCCAGCTATAGTGACTGACCATTTGCACTGGGGGTAAGCATGAAAGGGCTCCACCTAGTGGTAATTTTTTGCAACCCTACAATAATTGAAAGAGAAGTACAGCCAAAGATCGTTTGGCTGTACTTCTCCTGTGGATCACTGTTGTGGGCTGATGTCATAGAGCTGGCGAGGGACATATGCAGCATCGGACCAAAGCGCAATCCACCTAGGTAAGTAAGATTTTGAAAAAAAAATCTCTTTTAATGGACTTTTTTTTATTAGTGTTTGAATCTGTAATGTTTCCATCCTCCCATCAGCCTTCACTCCAACATAAAGTAGTCACATAAATCCTTGAAAGCTTAGGCTCTATTTCAGGAGCACATGAAAAAAGAGCTGCAAAACTGATCCATCAGAGCTTGAAATGTTACTGATCACCTTGAAAATTACAGAGCCTGGAAATCCTCTTTTCAAAATGTTGTCTGAGGCTTAGATTTGTCATGCAAAAAAGAAATAGACCTTTTAATCAAATGGCTTGGCAAGGAGTCTGCCAAACATGCTAAACAAATAAGAACAATCAACATTAAAGTGCTAGTAAACCGTCGAAAACCCCCCCTCAACAAACAAAAACCTGCAAGAAAATAGCATACTATGAAATACTAACCTTAGAACGAAGCTCCCGGAGCTCGCCTGGTCACCGCCGAGTGGACTGACATGTTCCCTCTGCTTTTCTTCTGGGTTCACAGGCTATAGCGCTGTGAGTGGCTGGAGCCGCGATTACATCAATCCCATGCATTCTCATGGGAGTCCTCCATTCCGGCAAGTTCTAGCACAAGCCGCTGGACCTCCAGCGCGCATGCGCCACTGATGTCAGCTGCTGCACGAAGGGTGAATATGTCTTAAACTGTGCAGGTTCAGAAGATATTAATTTTACCTACAGGTAAGCCTTATTATAGGCTTACCTGTAGGTAAAAATGACCAAGCGGGCAATACAACCACTTTAACTACCAAGAAACTGGCCTTAAAATGATCTGGGAAAGATTTGACAAGTGTTATGGCTCCACAGAAGCTGGCCTTAAAATGATCTGGGAAAGATTTGACAAGTGTTATGGCTCCACAGAATAGAAAATCCACTATTCAAAGGACTTAATAGCTTTCCCAAGATACTGTACGTAACAGAGTCTAATGCTACTTTCACACTGGGGCAGTGAGACTTCAGCGGTAAAGCGCTGCTAGTTTTAGCGGCACTTTACCTTCGTTTTAGCTGCGCTTTTCGGCCACTAGTGGGGCACTTTTAACCCCCATTAGTGGGGCTAATAGTGCCACGTAGCACTGCTGCCGTAGCTCTTTGCAATCGCTTCGGCAGGGCTGCTCATTCATTTCAATGAGCAGGGGCATTTTAGGAGCGGCATATACATCGCTCCTGCACCGCCCCAAAGATGCTGCTTGCAGGACTTTTTTTAATGTCACGCAAGCGCACCATTCCAGTGTGAAAGCACTCAGGCTCTTGCACTGGAGCGACAGGAGAGGCGCTTTGCAGGCGCTATTTTTTAGCCCCAGAAATTTAAGAAAGAAAGTGACTTGGTGATGAAACTCTGGGTGTGCAAAGCTAAAGGAGACTTGAATTTCTTGACATGGCCAGGGGTGTTAGTGGCAGGTCTTGCTCCAAAATATGACTAGGGTCTACCCAGCAGGCCAAAAGGGCAAAGCCATTAGGCTTTATGCAATTCTTGATAACCAAAGTATCAACTCTTATGCCACATACACACAATCGGACATTTCAACAACAAAATCCCATGTTTTTTTCCCAACTGATGTTGGCTCAAACTTATCTTGCATACACACGGTCGCACAAAGTTGTCAGAATTTCCGAACGTCAATAACGCAGTGACGTACAACACGTACAACGGCACTAAAAAGAGGAAGTTCAATACCAAGTGTGCTACCCTTTGGGCTCCTTCCACTAATCTTGTGTTAGTAGAAGTTTGGTGACAGACGATTCACATTTTTTAGCCTCCTGCTTTTACGATCGTTACTGCTCTTCAGTTTGTGCTTCTGGGTTTGTATTTCTATTACTTATTTGATTGTCAGTGGGTTCTTATCTGCTTGTATCTGATTTTCAGCTCTGGCCTTTCTGTTTTTCAGTGCTTTCTTTTAGTTTTTTCTGACCAGCCGACCATTTTGAAGCCATGAGGACCCTCACCCCAAACCAGAGGGTTTATAAATGCCGCCTGGCCGCCAGAGCCAGAAGAGTGGTTGAGAACGCTTTTGGGATAATGGCCAGCTAGTTCCGCCTATTACTTACACCAATTAAAAGGGTGGAATATAAACCTGTCAGGGCTGGCTTAGCCCTTCCTTCTCTTGGCCGACTGCTCAGCTTTTCGGCTAATTGCCAGCTCTCATCTCTCTCCACAGTTACCCAGCTGTTCCTGATCATGCTCGTCCAACCTGCCTACTTAAAGCTGTCCAGCTCACTTCATCTCTGCCTTCGCCTTGGTCACATCACAAGAAACCATCTCCTGCATTCCTTTTTAACGACTGGCTTGCTGACATCACTTCTGGCTCCTTACCCTTATCCTGCTTGCTGTTCCTCCACTTGGATCTCTGACTTCTGGCCTGGCTGATTACCCAATCTGGTTATTGAATTTTGGCCTGGCTGACTACTCGATCCGGTTACTGGACTCTGCCTATGCTTTGACTACGCTTACTCTATTTACCTTTTTATTTTTTATTAATAAACAAGTGTGATTTAATTGTAGTTCTGTCTTGGTCTGGTTCATGGTTTTGACAAAACCTAACCATATAATCCTTGCATGCTGCATTCTACACAACTCTTTAAGGAGAAATTCAATGAACTATGTGGCCTCAGTTGGGCCTGAGGCCAGACTTCAACAAGAAACCCTGATGGCGCTTGAAGCTGGCCATCCTGGCTTTCCCAAAGCGCCCGCAAAGTAAGTCAGAAGTATGTTGAATACTTTGCGGGTGGGGGGCCATTGATATGTCAGAAACTGATTAAGAAACATTTCAGATTGTGGGACAAAATCTTCACAATTGCAAACTTTTATATTTCAAATTATGATCAAACTACGACAATCGTGCGTTATCTTGGCCTCTTAGCGGACTTCGCAGAAGGTACGGTTGTTGTGGGAGGAGATTTTAACCTAGCTTTGGACCCTACACTAGATACGTCAGCTCAACGATCAAATATTTCATATTCTCATTTGAGGGCACTTAAAAACAAACTTTTTGAACATAGGTTGATAGACCTATGGCGGACCCTAAACCCTAAAGATCGCAATTATACATATTTTTCTTTAGCACATAAAACATATAGCAGAATAGATTTTTTTTTAACTGGTCCTAAGGTGTTGGAATGGAACACTTCTATAGAAATCGGATAATTTATTTGGTCCGACCATTCACCAGTATTCTTAACAATATCACCCCCCCAGATTCAGGGTACAAATTGGTCGTGGCGTCTGAATGACACAGTTATGCTAGACCCAATCTGTCACAAAGCAATTGCGGAGGCGATTGATAACTTTATTTCTGATCATGAACAGGATGAAACTGCCTTACCCTTAAAATGGGAGGCCTTAAAGGCAGTAGTACGAGGGGTGTTCATCCAACACGGTTCTTGTCTTAAAAAAGATAAATCAAAAATTATCGAAAGTACGTTATAAAAACTCCATTCCTTGGAAACTCGACATAAAGCCCACTGTTCTCCAGATATATCAGCCAATATTCTCTCTACAAGGATATCTTTATTACAGTTATTCAAATCATCCCAGAGTTCATATCAACAAAGACGTGCAGTGGGAAGATATAGATTCGAGAATAAGAGTGGGAAAATGTTGGCTGATATATTACACCCACGTCAATCACAGACTTTTATACCAAGTATAAAAAAATCATCAGGAGAACTGACATCGGATCCACATGTGCTTCAACAAACCTTTAGGGAATATTTTTCAGCCCTTTATAACCTGACTCCATCATCAAAATTGGAGGATAAAGGAGCTGGAGATAATATTATTGAAGAATATGTGCGGGAAAATGCTATTCCAACAATAGATAGTGTTACTAGGGAATCTTTGGATTCTCCATTTTCGCTTGAAGAACTACTAGAAGTAATTGCCAATACTCCAACAAATAAGAGTCCAGGTCCAGACGGGTTTACATCAAAATTTTATAAGACTTTTAAAGAACATATAGCCCCATTTATGCTTCAAGTGTTTAACTCTATTTCTTCTACCAACCAATTTCCAACACAGACTTTAGAATCCCATATCACTTTAATTCCTAAACCAGAAAAGGATTTAACACTCTGCTCTAGTTATCGACCTGTATCATTGATTGGGATAGATTTAAAGATATATGCTAAACTGATTGCGCTTCGTCTTCAACCATTTCTTCCAAGCTTAGTACATACGGATCAGGTAGGATTCGTTCAAAGTAGAGAAGCACGCGATAACACGATTAAAACTTTTTTATTAATGAATTATGCACAAAGGGCTAAAATACCAGTATGCCTTCTTTCAGTCGATGCGGAAAAGGCATTTGACCGGGTGGGATGGCTCTTTCTTAAACATTCTTTAATGCAAATAGGACTAGGGTCAAATATACTCCATAAGATCATGGCACTATACACTAAACCGGCAGCTAGAATAAAAATGAATGGCTCATTGACAACAAGTGTTAATATACAAAATGGTACCCGTCAGGGATGCCCGTTATCCCCTTTGCTTTATGTTATAGTAATGGAATACTTAGCGACGGCTATTAGACGGAACTCTTCCATTACTGGTATACAGATAAAACAAAGGGAAATAAAACTGGCTTTGTTTGCTGATGATCTACTACTTTATATCACTAATCCACACATTGCAATTCCCTCTATACTATCTGAATTCCAGCGGTTTGGGACACTGAGCAACTTTAAAGTAAACGTATCAAAATCAGAAATACTTAATGTGTCGCTTGTACCCGAACAGATTGCAATGCTGAGAGCTAATTTTACGTTTAAGATTTGCTCTGCAGCTTTAAAATATATAGGTGTTAAAATCCCCCCGGACCCAAGTCATCTACATTCAATGAATTATGTTCCTCTCCTTCAACGTACTTTACAAGATCTAAAAAAATATGATGTTAAGCAACATTCATGGTTTGGGAGGATTAATATATTAAAAATGGATATAATACC
This sequence comes from Lithobates pipiens, assembly GCF_037356315.1. NCBI lineage: Eukaryota > Metazoa > Chordata > Amphibia > Anura > Ranidae > Lithobates > Lithobates pipiens. The sequence continues at coordinate 198,034,557 of NW_027507787.1, forward strand.
GCGGTTCTTGTATTTTTTTCAAACTATCCCAGTCCGTGTCCCTAGATCATTTTTTTCCACTTTACAATCGGCATTTACAAAATTTATTTGGGGCCATAAAAAACCAAGACTACAAAGGAAATTATTATCATTACCAAAAACGAAAGGAGGTGCGGGTGCACCTGACTTGTATTATTATTACGTCTCGGCTGTTTTGAGTAGATTGGTGGATTGGTTCTATTGTTCAGAAACTAAACAATGGGTAAGAATAGAACAAGGGTTGAATCAACTAGATTTAAAGGTGTTGCCATGGTTAGATTTGTCTGGTAGTAATTTACATCGAGAGTTGTTAGAGACTATGCCCTCTCTCACATCCCATGTGTTGAATATATGGGGTAAAACAGCTATAAAATTTGAACTTTCCTCCTATGAAGGACCTATGACACCTCTATTTGGCAACCCCTTTTTTCCACCGGCATTAAATAGGACAAGTTTTCTTATATGGAATAGACTGAGCAATATTTTATGCCAGGGGACAATTCCGTCCTTATTAAATCTATTTCCTACACAGCGACCATCATTTATGCAAACGTTGGAATTTTGGCAGTTACTGTCATTTTGGTGTACAATTCATTCAAGCAAGTCTCTGGATAGAGATTTAACACAACTTGAAACTCTCCTGACACAAGATCAAAAACCAAAACATGTTATATCAGTACTATAGAAGATGTTTATTATTAAAAATCACCCAGAGCTCCCGGAATATATAAATAAATGGGCTAATGAGATCAATGCTCAAATTGAGGTTGGAGAATGGGAGAAGGCATTTAATTTTTCTCACTGTTTATCACCAACAATTAAAGCACAAGAGACGAACTACAAGTTGCTCTCAAGATGGTACTGGAGCCCAGTGACACTCCATCGTATATACCCAGAAAAATCTGATATATGTTGGCGGTGCCATACAGACAAGGGCTCATTGCTTCATATTTGGTGGGAATGTCCCCTAATTTTTGTTTTTTGGGAAAAGATTATGCAATTATACACAATAGTTACTGGGGAGGTGATCCCAAACACACCACAAATCACCCTTCTCTCTATGTTACCAAGAACATATAAAAACATTAAAAAGAATCTTCTCGGGTACTGGTTGACGGCAGCAAGAACTGTGATACCGCGGCACTGGCGATCAACTCAGTCTCCTTCGATAAACGAATGGGCCCTAGAAATGGATAACATAGAAAGAATGGAGATACTTTTAGCACAAGAATTAGATATGTATGAAAGGACTCCCTGGAGACAGCATAGGAAATTGGTAAAAAATTGAGGAAGAAGGAGGGAAAGAAAGATTTCGCAGAGGGGAGGAGAGAGGAGAGAGGGAAGGGAGAGAAAATGGGGGGGGGGGGGGGTTGGATGTGTATTTTTTCACTTTTTTAAATTTTTTATTTTTTTTATTTATTTGTTTATTTTTCTTTCTTTTTTATATGTTAAAATATCCAAGATATGTTTGGGAGGGGGGAAAAGAGGAAATAAAATAATAAATGTGATTATTATGTATGTAAGTAATATATATGTTTGAAATTGTGAATATGTGTAATACTTTATAATAATTAAAAATAAAATTAGAATTAAAAAAAAAAAAGAAACATTTTATCCTAAATTATTGTACTTAAACTGAAAGAAGATTTCCTTTGATTTACTGTCTGGGTATGGGCTTTTATTTTTGGACATTTTCTTCAATAGTGCAAATGTAATTTCTTTGATACATGAGGTGACAATCTCTTCTTCAGTGAACTATTATCATGTTGTGGGTCTGCTACACACACCTTTTTTTTGTTGTTAATCTATGTAATGCATTAATGATAAAAATATTCATCATTTTCAGCACCATGAATACATTTTGTGGAGTCATGAAAATGGCGTGATTGTGGCAAATTAGAAAGCACTGTGGGTGTTATTTACTAAAGGAAAATCCACTTTGCACTCCAAAGTGCACTTAAAAGTGCACATGAAACTGAACTTGTAGTACAAAGTGGATTTGCCTTTATTAAATAACCCCCATTGCCACTTTAAACACCAACTTTTACTCCAAAAACTGCTTTTGATCATTGAAAGAAGCCACACATTGTTGAGTAGAAAACTTTTTACTCAAAGCACATTCACATGTGCATTTAGAAAAGGGTTTTTGAACAAACCAACATCTTTGGTGTATAATATAATTTTTTTTGTCACAATAATTAGAAATAGCCTTTTTTGGTTAAACAGGCATGTTTCAAAACATAACATACACAACTCAGGAACTTACAAAGTTCAACTTTGATAAAGTGTAGCTAATATCAGACATGAGTATGTCCAAACTATGTTGATATTGCCTTCATCAGATGGGGTGATGTCACCCCCGTAAAAGCCAAATTTTGAAGATGCACACAAATTGGGATTCAAACTGGGGATTTCCATCCTGATCCCATGCCTAATGTCAACATGTGCTAGCTCCCATCATGGGGGATCAATGGACGTGTTTTGGGGGTGCAACCCCTTCCTCTCAGCTACTTTAGTTGCGAGGAAGGGGTTGCACCCACAAAACGTGTATATTGTGTAAGGGATCTTCCCGGGGTAGGGTGCGTTTGGACACAGTTCACAGCAGACTTGGAATTTATAAAGCAGACCTTGGCGTTTATTCGTGGTACAAACAGTCCAACAAACAAAATATACAGCAACACCGTGCTTCTTGTGTACAACAGGAACAAAATAATAATAAACAAAAACAACCTAGCCCGGCTGGGCGCTTACTAACAGGTTCTTCTCACCTATCTGACACTTATAAACACAGCGTCTTTCGCCTGGATATCGCAGGGTGGGTTTTAGCTCCAGCAGTGGCTGTGCTTGCAGCTTCCTCCAACACACAGACTGTTCATTTCCCTGGCTGAGAGCGAACACCTGCAGGCCCGCAGAGCCTTTACCTTCCCAGGCTAATTAGGATCAAAGCTCACCTGATCCAAAACCCAGAACTGGATCGAGGGATGGGGGGTGTGGAATGACAGGTCCCTCTACCAAACCTACCTGCCATTCCATATAAACCCAGGCCCGGCAAGATTAAATAACAACTCAGCAGCATATTGCTGCTGAGAAACTGATCCATCCTGGACTTACCATCTCACACTGTGTAACAACCTAGGTGAGATGTACACCCCCTCAACCACTTCTCCAGTGACATGTCTACATATCCCCCCCCCTCTTTTTCAGACCGGAGGGCTGAGCCTTTTGTCCCCACAGACAACTCACCCTCGACAATGCGTCAGCATTTGCCTGTAATTTCCCTGGCCTGTGTTCCACAGTGAAATTAAAGTTTTGTAAGGACAGAAACCATCTAGTCACTCTTGCATTTCTCTCCTTGTTTAACTTCATCCATGTTAGGGGGGCATGGTCTGTCACCAACTTGAATTTCCTGCCTAGCAAGTAATACTTTAAAGATTCTAGGGCCCACTTCACTGCCAAACATTCTCGCTCTACAATGGCATAATTTTTCTCGGCCGGGGTTAGTTTTCTACTCAAGTACGTCACCGGATGCTCCTCACCATTCACTACTTGTGAGAGTACTGCACCTAAGCCTGTGTTAGAGGCATCTGTCTGGACCAGAAATTCTCGCCTGAAATCGGGGGTAACTAACACAGGTGGTTGGCACAAGGCAGACTTAAGGCTTTGGAAAGCCTTCTCGGCCTCTGGGGTCCACGTGACCATTGCTGTCTTTCCGCCCTTTGTCAAGTCAGTTAGTGGAGCAGCAACTGAGGCAAAGTTCGGCACAAATCTACGGTAATAACCCGTAATACCCAGGAAAGCTCTAACCTGTTTCCTTGTCAGGGGTCTAGGCCAATTCTGTATTGCCTCAATTTTATTTAGCTGTGGCTTAATCAATCCTCTCCCAACAATGTAGCCCAGATATTTGGCCTCTTCTAGGGCTAGAGCACACTTCTCGGCATTTATGGTCAACCCTGCATCACTTATGGTATCCAACACGGCCTGTACCTTACAGAGGTGACTTTCCCAATCAGGGCTAAAAATGACCACATCATCGAGGTAGGCGGCTGAGTAATCCCGATGTGGTCGCAGAATCAAGTCCATCAACCTCTGGAAAGTTGCAGGCGCTCCATGTAACCCGAATGGCATCACTACATACTGGAATAGCCCATCAGGGGTGGAGAATGCAGTTTTCTCTTTAGCCTCGCCAGAAAGTGGAATCTGCCAGTAGCCCTTTGTGAGATCGAGGGTGGTTATGTACCTGGCGTTACCTAACTTCTCAATCAACTCATCTACCCTGGGCATAGGATAAGCATCGAACTTGGAGATCTCATTCAACTTTCTGAAATCGTTACAGAACCTTCAAGTTCCATTGGGCTTTGGGATTAGCACAATCGGGCTGGACCATTCACTCTGTGACACCTCAATTACCCCCAGATCAAGCATACGTTTTACCTCGGCAGATACGGCTTTCCTACGTGCCTCCGGTATCCTATAGGGCTTTAGGTTTACTCTGCTTCTAGGCTCAGTTTCAAGGTGATGATGGATGAGGTGGGTATGCCCTGGGAGGTCAGAGAACTTGTTTTTGTTTTTCTGTAAAAATTCCAGAGCCTCCTGTTTCTGTGACACTGATAGAGCATCACCTACCTTGACTGGAGGGATTGGTGGTGACAAATTATTAACAGTATTTGTCGCCACCAAGGATTCCCTGTCTTTCCAGGGCTTGATCAAGTTTATGTGATAAACTTGGAAAGGCTTCCTTCTACCTGGTTGGTGCACCTTGTAGTTCACCTCACTGATCTTTTCAACAATTTCATAAGGACCTTGCCACTTCGCTAAGAATTTACTCTCAACAGTGGGGACTAGTATAAGGACCCTATCGCCTGGGTTGAATGTCCTGATTCTTGCGGACCGGTTGTAAATTCTACTTTGGGCCTCTTGAGCTCTCTGGAGGTGTTCCCTTACCAGGGGCATTACAGTGGCTATACGGTCCTGCATTTGTGCTACATGCTCAATAACACTCTTGTATGGGGTGGACTCACTCTCCCATGTCTCTTTTGCAATGTCCAGTAGACCCCTAGGGTGACGACCATAGACCAACTCGAATGGTGAGAACCCTGTGGACGCTTGGGGCACTTCCCTAATAGCAAACATGAGGTAGGGTAATAAATGATCCCAGTCACGACCATCTTTTCCCACCACTTTCTTCAACATATGTTTCAAAGTTTTATTAAATCTCTCCACCAATCCGTCCGTCTGGGGGTGGTATACAGAGGTACGGATGTGTGAGACTTTAAATAGTTTGCATAATTCCTTCATCAGTTTTGACATAAATGGCGTACCTTGGTCAGTTAGGATTTCTTTGGGGATCCCAGTCCTAGAGAACATATAAAACAACTCACGTGCAATTGTTTTAGATGCAGTGTTTCTTAAGGGTACAGCCTCAGGATAGCGGGTCGCATAATCTATGACTACCAAAATATACTGGTGTCCTCTAGCTGACTTTACAACGGGACCCACTAAATCCATGGCAATACGCTCAAAAGGCACCTCTATAATAGGGAGCGAAACCAAAGGACTGCGAAAATGTGACACTGGGGCACTAACCTGACATGTGGGGCACGACTCGCAGTATTTTTTAATGTCATCATATATCGCCGGCCAAAAAAACCTCTGGAGAACCCTCTCTCGCGTTTTGTCAGTCCCCAAGTGTCCCCCAAGAACATGGTTATGTGCCATGTCAAGCACCTGACGCCGGTACGGCTTAGGTACCAGAAGCTGTTCCACAATCTCATCCTTAATCTTATTGACTCTATAGAAAAGATCATTAGTCACCGAAAAATGTGGAAATCTTTTTTCAGCCTCTGGTTCCTGAGGTACCCCATTCATAACAGCAACCTGCTCTCTCGCATTTTTGAGAGTGGGGTCCTGTAATTGTGCAGCGCCAAAATTATCCCTAGACACCTCTAAGTCTAGTATATTTTGCTCAGTGGGAGGAGCCTCCTCCTCCCCAGCCAGGACCTGCAAAGGAGAACAATCATTTTCATCCTGCACACTTCTATCATTCACAGGGGACAAAGCAACCCCCTTAGAGGTATCCCCACTCCTTTTGGGGATTTTTCTTTTTTCCCAGAGAGCCCAGAATAATGGAAAATCGCGCCCCAATATTACATTATGCATGAGGTTTTTAACCACACCCACTTCATATTGTACGGTGCCTTGTTCAGTCCCGACTTTAGCCAGCACTATAGGGTACACTTTTGTATCACCATGTATGCACACAACACTCATATGCTTTTTAGACTCTAAGTCCCCAGCCACCAGGCTAGCATGCACCAAGGTTACGAGGCTTCCCGAGTCCATTAACGCCTCAACGGGAAGGTCATTGATTGTAATATTACAGATTTGCGGTTCAGTCTCTAGTCCAGGAACTGCAGCACAAGATGGTTCCGCAAACAGCGACTGACGCCGGCTAGCGTCACACTCCATGGGTTCAGTGGTAAGAGGGCAATGGGCAGACACGTGTCCCGCCTCATGGCATCTCCAACACTGGATAGGGCCTGGTCTCTTTGGCAAGGAGTCCTTTGTAGAGCCCCTTAGCCACCCGGGACCATCACCAGTCTTTTGTCCCTGAGACACCACTTGAGCCCTTTTCCCTCCATCAGCACCCCTCCACACTCCCCCAATAGATGGAAGTCTCTTACCAGCTGACGGCACAGATCTGGCGCTCCGGGGAGGTGAAGATGCTGCAGGAACATCACGGAGGTAGTCCTCAGTCGCCTGGAACCTCTCCACAAGGTTGACAAGTTCGTTTGCATTCTTAGGATCACCTTGTCCCACCCAGCGTTGCAGGTCAGTAGGAAGCGCTCGGAGGTAGCGATCCATCACGACCTTCTCTAGGATTTGTGCAGGAGTAGAAGTGTCTGGCTCCAACCACTTTCTTGCCAAATGGATTAGGTCATACATCTGGGACCTCGCTGATTTGTCCAAACTGTAGCTCCAGTTGCGTACCCTCCGGGCACGGACTGCAGTAGTAACTCCTAGTCGGGCAAGTACCTCCTCTTTTAGCCGAGCATAGTCCTTAACCTCTTGCTCACTGAGGTCATAGTAGGCCTTTTGAGGTTCACCTGTTAAAAAGGGCGCAATTACCTCTGCCCACTCAGCGGCTGGTAACTTCTCTCGCTCAGCCATGCGCTCAAATACTGTTAGATAGGCCTCAACATCGTCCTCAGCAGTCATCTTTTGCAGCGCTTTCTGCACAGTCCTTCTCCCAAAAAAAATTTCTGGAGCGGCTCCCTCCACTGTGGGTAGATTAGCGACCACAGGCGCCTCTCGAATTACTATCAGGTGCTCGATAAGTTGTTGTTGGCTTTGGCGCAAAGCTTGCAACTCTTCCTTATGCATCTGTTGTTGTGCAGCCATGGACTGTTCATGTCGTCTATTGGCCTCTGTCTGAGCCTGCTGTTGTTGCAAACTCACTTGCATAAACTGCTTCAGCATCTCCTCCATGTTGCTGGACTGTTCTTGGAGTGTAGTTGCAGCTTTCACCCAGGACATAAGCAGCTGTAGCCAAGTCTGTCCACACCGTTGCCCCTAGCAACCGTGTTGCCCGAATTCTCCACCAATTGTAAGGGATCTTCCCGGGGTAGGGTGCGTTTGGACACAGTTCACAGCAGACTTGGAATTTATAAAGCAGACCTTGGCGTTTATTCGTGGTACAAACAGTCCAACAAACAAAATATACAGCAACACCGTGCTTCTTGTGTACAACAGGAACAAAATAATAATAAACAAAAACAACCTAGCCCGGCTGGGCGCTTACTAACAGGTTCTTCTCACCTATCTGACACTTATAAACACAGCGTCTTTCGCCTGGATATCGCAGGGTGGGTTTTAGCTCCAGCAGTGGCTGTGCTTGCAGCTTCCTCCAACACACAGACTGTTCATTTCCCTGGCTGAGAGCGAACACCTGCAGGCCCGCAGAGCCTTTACCTTCCCAGGCTAATTAGGATCAAAGCTCACCTGATCCAAAACCCAGAACTGGATCGAGGGATGGGGGGTGTGGAATGACAGGTCCCTCTACCAAACCTACCTGCCATTCCATATAAACCCAGGCCCGGCAAGATTAAATAACAACTCAGCAGCATATTGCTGCTGAGAAACTGATCCATCCTGGACTTACCATCTCACACTGTGTAACAACCTAGGTGAGATGTACACCCCCTCAACCACTTCTCCAGTGACATGTCTACAATTGATATCCCCTGATGGTAGATACACTGTGTGCATCTTCAAAATCTGGCTTTTAAAATACTTGAAAACTTTTTTTAAAACCAAAAATACATGAAAAAAAGGGTTCAATTTTTGTGTGTTTTAGATTCTCCCTAAAACATCAATTATGCTCTTCATTTTTTTATTGAACATCATTGATGTTTTGCTTTAGATTTTCTAAATCGCAATTGCGCACCCCATTCTCTCCTTGATGAGGATCTGGGCACTTTCACTTGTAAAATAACATTCTTCTTCCACAACATCCATATCACCTTAAAAAAAAAAAAAAAAGCACACCATGTATTAGAAAATATGCAGGAACAGATATCTTACCTGAATCTGTGGTCTCAGACACTCACCTGTTGTGGTGACAATTTTGCACACTTACAAAACCTCTCCCTCCTCATCCTCTGCTTGTGTTTGGTGACTTCCCCATCTTTCCGAGGTGGGGGATCCCTGGTGTCCTCAGACATCCCGAGTCTTTTCTCCCCTTTGTGAATAAAAAAAGATATACTTGGCACACAGATATTGGAGGGCAGAACTAGGAATATGAAACATTGCTTGGAAGTGTCATACAATTGTCTGTTTTGGCAGACAAGCTGAAGAAATTTTTATTTCATTTCCAAAGCTGGAATACTTCACTTTTTTGGACAAGTTTCACACATGGAGACACCCCTAATATCTGCTGGAGCACCTGTGCGGGACACCCTAAAAAGTTTGATTCTGGTGTCCCACACTAGTGCTCCTGTGTCCAGATGTGTTAGCAGCTGCTGAGTGTCCTCTTCTTACACTGAATCAAGTTTGCATTTCATTCTAGTTACAAACCCATCTAGACAACAAACTTATTTTAATACAAATAGGTATGAACAAATGTACTTAACCTGTATCTGCCTAAAACACTTATAAGTGGGCGAACAAACAACGTTTCCTATGACCAATTACTGTGCCCATGCACATGAAAGTTGCTATTTTAAAACGTACAACAGTAAAGAAAAGCACATAGAGCAGCACGAACAAAGAAGAAGAAGAAGAATAGGAACACACGACAAAATACTTTTTTGCATCACTCTTTTGATCCTTCTGTACTGATCCTGCTCCCTCGATTTTAGGTCTGAGCATCATTTCCTCAGTTGATCCTTGGATCGTCGTGCCCCAAAATTCCCATGCAGACTCTTCACAACTTTAGGCATGATCTTGGCCCTTCTCACATTTGGGTTTGGGTAAGGTCAATACTTCCCATAATAGTCGGCCTTCTTGAAGATGTTCACCATCTCCACCATCTCTATAAAGGCCATAATTGAGGCCTTCAATCTCCTCAGGGATCAGGAGGTTTGGGGCTCCAGCCTTTTGTCTTTGCTGCTCTCCTCTGCATGCAGCTGTTGTCTCTCCGTCGTGTGCTCTCCCACTGCACCGAAAGACAAGGGGCGGGGAATAGACCAGAAAGAACATCAGGGGCGGAGTTTCACACGTTTCAGTGTATATAAAGCGGAACACGCATGCGTCGTATGTACGATCTGTAAGTTGGGGGACAAAGTAACGGAAGGGACAATTGTTATAACAAAGGTACAATTTTAAATTGGTGCATCAGTGGCCTATACTGTTTATAGATTGAGGCCTATATTGGGTCAAGATTAGGAGAGTTTCGTCTGACATTAGGGTTTGTCTTGTTGTGTCTTGCAGAGAAAATGGATCTATTCAACAATGAGGACTTTATCCTCATATTCATTGATATGTACAGGGAGCTGCCCTGTCTGCGGCAGGTAAACCACCCCTTTTATAACAATAAACCAAAGAGGAAAGCCGCTCTGGATAAATTGCTGGAATTTATTGTATGACCACAGCCTAGGGACATAGATGTCCTCTGCAGCTGTTCCTGATCTCTTGTAGTCCTGGACCGGATTGTGCTCACTATTATATGGACTCCTCAGGCCACCAATTTTGACTGTAAAATAATTGATCTGTACCTGGGGTACAAAGGCTTCGCTAATTTCACCAATATCTCCAGCGTTGCCTACCTCTTTATTTTGTTAGGACCCAGAATAAATGGGCATTTATTTTTCACAAATGCTTGCCTATGTGTTTTACTTCAAAAAGGACAGTTTGTGAGTAGGCAGGTACATTTCTAAAATACAATGTCAAATGTAAAAATGGTAATATATGCACTTTGCAAGAACTTCACAAGGATATAGAGGGGATGAAAATTGATATATGGAGGTACATCCAACTGAAAAGTTTTGTTGAGAAGTTATCAAACCCAATTAGATCGGGAGAAGAACTGACCCCGATGGAGAGTTGGATTATTAAGGGAAATACTAAAAATAAAATAACAAGTGTATATAGAATCCTCTCCGAGGGGGAGGGAGTGGATGTCCCTCCATATATCAAGAGTTGGGAAAGGGAAATAGGTATTAAATGCACTACACCGAGATTAGGGAGAATTTTGAAGTAATTTGGTAATTTTTTGATTTGTTATGTAGCACTGACACCCAAAGGAGCTTCTGATTTTTATTGGGCTTACCATTACCTTCTTGGCCTCGTGTATGTCTAGGGGTTTCCCGAGGTTGATGGTCCAAAGGATTGTAGAAACTGACACTGGATCCAATTTAAGGATTTTTATTTGCAAAAAGGAGTAGACAAAATATAGTCTTTCAATGAGGGTTAGAGGGTTTTAGGTGGAAAGTTCAGGTACTCTTGGAACTTATTCAAAGTAGGTAGTCTCTAACTATAGCAATCCAGAGAATAGCCATTCACAACTGGATCCTCTGTTACCGGATAGACCTTCTCTCACTAGAACTAGCAGCCAATTGAGTGTTCAGATAAAGTGAAGCCTCTGCCACAGACTTGCAAATGGAACATTTGTAGTAAAGTCTCTGCCACAGACTTGTTGTAGAAAATTTGTAGTAAAGTCTCTGCCACAGACTTATTGTAGAACGCTTGTAGTAAAGTCTTTGCCACAGACTTGTTGTAGAACACTTGTAGAAAACTGAAGGGTGTAGACAAATTTAGAGAGCCCTCATGCGGTACCTGTATCTTGCACCCGGTCCGACGATACCAAACGAGTGTAGATTCACTTGGGGTCTTTCAACTAAGCCTTCAGGCTCTTTCTGAGAAGCCAGCCTTCCACATAGCCTTCTCCCGAAGAGTCCTCCCCTGGTTGCTTCCTCAGTTGCTGGGCCTCTCCACAGATGAGACGGCACCGGACCACCTCTGAATCCTCCCTCCAGTTAATTTGCTTCGGGCTAGCCAGGCCCAAGACTCTGAATTGGATGGATTTGCACCCCAGGCCATGAGAGCCATGGAGGCTGGTTGAGAGGACCAGGACCAAACAGACAGAAAGACCTTCTGGACCGGAACCCAGAAGCACGTGATGTCAGTACCTTAAGTACCCTCTCCCAGAATGCACAGCAGGATGATACGCCCACTGGATTGGTTCCAAGAAGGAATGTCACTCAATGCACCCAGCTGAACTGCGTTCTCACACTTGCCAGTGATGACAGCGCCACCTATGGCCAAGCAGAACACAGTGCAATCCAGCTAGACTGGTACTAAAACCATAATTTGGTATAATTAAATCCAAAACCAAACTACAGTTCTAGGAACATTAAATAGAGCAAAACACATGCTCTTCGGGAGCCAGCGCTACAGTTACTTATAGCATCTTTGCTTATAATTACCTCTTTTTTGTATGGAATAAGCATGTAAAAATTGAAAATAAAGAAAGATAAAAAAAAAAGGAGAAACAGAGTATGGCTCAGATGCTAAGCACATTATATAAATTACATTTATGTAGATGACTGTTTAAAATCTTTGTCTTTGTCTGTAGAAGCAGCTCAATGTTATCCTATGTGTCTGTGCACATTAGGACGATTAATGTCATATTTTGAGCTCAGCGTTTACAGGCAGGAAAACAAACCCCTATTACTTTGCGTTTCTGACAGAAAAAACGCAAAACTCTCCTAAACTCACCTAAGTTGTGTGTTTTTATAAGCCCGGTGTGCATGAAACGTATGTACACTATGGTTTCCAATACAGCAGAGAATTATTTGCAACTACACTAACTAGAATAGAAATTGTATAATTAATGAATTGCTTCACAATCACACACCATCACAGAATAACTAACTTCAGATTTGTATCATAGGTACATACTTGATGTGATTGTAGCAGTATTAGTGCAATTGTGACAGAGAAAATTGAGTACTGTCCATGATACTTTTTTCATTTGCACTAACATACAATTTTTCAGGACAAGCTTTCGGGGTATGTCCCCTTCAATAAAAATGTGTGAATCAGTACTGCTTGGACCTTGAAGAAGGGGGCATACCATGAAAGCTTGTCCTGAAAAAATGTATGTTTGTGCAAATAAAAAAAGTATCGCAGACAGTACTCAATTTTCTCTATCATCGGTACATGATATACATCGGTATCATCGGTACATGATAAGTCATCTAAAAACTTGTACAGTGTTGCCATCTAGTGGAGCATCTTGTAGTAGCACTGTAACATTTTCCAATTTCAGTAATACGCTTGTTTGTAGTCACCTATTGGGAATGTTTAGCTGTTTCAAGCACATTTTATCAGATTTTTTTTTTTACTAGAACAATTTGCCCATTCAGTTGCTATTTCTCCACGGTTTGGCATCAGACTGTGGAAACCTGATAGGTGAATTACTTTGGACTTCATCTGAATGGACTCTGTTCTTGGTTGCCATCCTCAGATTTATATCTTGTATTAGTATTTAAAGACAAAGTTCACCTTTCTCAAAAAAACTGCCTATGGATATTAGGGGTGTCTGTAAATAAAAGCAAACTGCTTTGACCAAACTTGAATAATGTCCTTGCTATAGACTATTTACATACCTCAAGAAACCTGTCTGGAAAATTTCTAGGACGTTGCTAAGGACGTTTCCAAGAGAAGCCTATCTGTTACTGTGCACCTTCATCATTACAGGAGCGAGTTCTTTCTTTGATTCAATCCCCCTCACATGCGCTTTCTCTTCCCTGACACAGTAGCTCTGAGCTCAGCATTTGAGAGTTCACTCCTGTGATGGTGAAGGTGAGCAGTAACAGCTAGGTGTCTCTTAGCAACTTTCTAAAACTTTTCCAGTCTGGCTTCATGAAGCACCTAATCAGCCTTTCTATAACAAGGACATTATTCATCCTTGGTCATTGCTGCACAGCTTGTTTTTATATACAAATGCATATTTGGTGGTTTTTGGTAAAAGTGAACTAACCCTTTAACCAATTCAGCCCGGAAGGTTTTACCCCCTAATGAACAGGCCATTTTTTGCAATACAGCACTGCCTTAATTTAACAGACAATTGCGTGGTTGTGTGATGCTGTACCCAAACAAAATTGATGTCCTTTTTTTCCCACAAATAGAGATTTCTTTTGGAGGTATTTGATCACCCCTGGGGATTTTATTTTTTGCACTATAAACAAATAAAGAACAACAATTTTGAAAAAAAACAAACAATATTTTTTACTTTTTGCTATAAAACATATCCAATAATATATAAAAAATCTAATTTCTTCATCAATTTAGGCCAATATATATTATGCTACATATTTTGGTAAACAAACAAAACAATTAGTGTATATTGATTGGTTTGCGCAAAGGTTATCTCGTCTACAAACTATGGGATATTTTTATGCCATTTTTATTTTTACTAGTAATGGCGGGGACCAGTGACACCAAAAAAGTGATTAGTGCTAAAAAAATGCACTGTTACTGTATAAATTACACTGACAGGGAAGGGGTTAACAGCAGGGGCTAAGTGTGCTCCTAGGGAATGCTTTCTAATTGGGAGGGTGAACTTACTGGAGGAAGAGAGACATCTGTGTTCCTGATTAGACCAGATCTCTCTCTTCCTCTGTGACAGAATGACTGCCTTGTTTACATAGAGCAGGGATCTGCAATTAGCGGACCTCCAGCTGTTGCAAAACTACAAGTCCCATCATGCCTCTGTCTCTGGGTGTCATGCTTGTGGCTGTCAGAGTCTTGCAATGCCTCATGGGACTTGTAGTTCTGCAACAGCTGGAGGTACGCTAATTGCAGATCCCTGACATAGAGGGTGGACGATGGCCATCGCAGCCCTCAGACCTGCTGATTGGCTCCCGCTGTGGGAGCGGGTCTCTGACGCTGTGCGCCCCAGACCTGAGAAGAGGAAACAACGTACAGGTACACCTGCTCTGCCGCAGTATATGTACGGTGGGCTGTCCGGAATCGGTTGAAGCAGAATTAAAGGCAAAAAATGTTTTGTCCCATTGTGGATATTTCCCTTCACTTCCTATCTCATAGCTAATACTGGAAGCAAGACGAAATCCCTCCAAAGTGAGGGAAACTCTTGGAATATTTTCCCTCTATTACTGTTATGGGGGCAACCCAAAATTTGGTATTTTTTTCTTCCATATTTTTTTCCATATTTGCTGATAACAGCAAGCTGGACAAACAAAGAAGGTGAATTTTCAATAAAGGTAGCACAGACAGAAATAAAAACCTGACAAGTGTTCTAACCCCTCCAAAAAACTTTTGCCTTTAGTTGTAAGGTTGCAAAGTATTCATTGTTGGGTATACAATGTTTATCAGTATTTAAAGTTGCAGAAAGGGGAAAGGAGTGCAGAAAATATTTAATTTTTTAAAGTGTGAACCAATTAGTATTTATTAGTAATTAGTATTTCATTTTAATCATAATTTAATTCATTTTTAAAATATGGGCTCTTCCATAATGTCATAATTTACAGCATATTGACATACAGATTAAAATATGGCTGTGGTGCCTGGGAGCTTACTGTTTACCGTTGAAGTGTGAGTATGTTTCTTATTAAATAAACCCGCATCTTCCACACTGTATTATGCAGTGTGCAGTTTATTTCCCCTTGATTTGGTCATGTGTTTTTGTGGACATCCCAGAGTTGATCTGAAGTTTCTCAGCTTTGGGTGATTGACATAGTTGCATTGTTTGCCCTTGTACACACGGTCGGAGATTCCGACGGAATGTGTCCGATCGGACCGTTTTGTAGGATATTCCGACTGTGTGTGGTATGCATCGGACTGTTTCCGTCGGAGTATCCGACGGACCAAGTTTTCCAACTTGTTGGTAAAATTTTCCGACAAAATGCTCCGATCGGACATACTCAGATCATGTGTAGAGAATTCCGATTGGACAAAGTGCCACGCATGCTCAGATCAAATTCCTACATCAAAGCTATTGGCTACTAGCCTGAACATAGTCCCGTTGTAACGAAATAACGTCATCACGTTCTGAACGATCGGATTTTCCGACAACTTCATCCGACCGTGTGTATACAACAGTTTCGGGCCAAAATCCGACGGATTTGGTTGTCGGAATCTCCGACCGTGTGTACAAGGGCTTAGACTGGCTGAAAAAAGGCATCATCTAGTTCAACCAATATATAAATATAAATAAAATATATATATATATATATATATATATATATATATATATATTAGAGCTGCAACTAACGATTAATTTGTCTGTCGACTAATCTATCGATTATTTTTTCGATTAGTCAACGACTATCCGATTATTATTTTTATTTTTATTTTTTAATGAATCAAGTGTTTTTTTTTTGATTAGCTAATTAATCCTTTGGATAACCTTGAGAGTATTGTATTGTATTGTATTGACGGGCAGTGTATTGTAGAGTATTGGCGGGCAGTGTATTGTAGATTATCGGCGGGCAGTGTATTGTAGAGTATTGGCGGGCAGTGTATTTGCGGGCAGTGTATTGTACTGCATTGGCTGGCAGAGTATTGTATTGGCTGGCAGAGTATTGTCTGGCAGAGCATTGGCTGGCAGAGCATTGGCTGGCAGAGTATTGTATGGCAGAGTATTGCATTGGCTGGCAGAGTATTGTATGGCAGAGTATTGTATTGTATGGCAGAGTATTGTATTGCAGAGTATTGGCGGGCAGAGTATTGCATTGGCTGGCAGAGTATTGGCGGGCAGAGTATTGCATTGGCGGGCAGAGTATTGGCGGGCAGAGTATTGCATTGGCTGGCAGAGTATTGGCGGGCAGAGTATTGCATTGGCTGGCAGAATATTGGCGGGCAGAGTATTGCATTGGCTGGCAGAGCGATCACATTGTAAACGCCTGGGTGTAGAAAGATGGCCGCCGCTTCGGAGCTAGGCCGAAGCCGAGGCCTCTCCTAAGGCCGAGACCGCGGAGCGCTCCGCGGATCGCGGCATGTGCGCTCAGATCACGGATCGGTGACGATCTGTTGCACCCCTAGGGACGGCGGCACGGAAGGAGAGAAGAGAGGGGGACGGCAGCACGGAGGGGGAGAAGAGAGGGGGACGGCGGCACGGAGGGCAGCGATAAATACTAAGCACTGCCCCCACTGTGACGCATCGACGACCTGCACGCACGTCGACGTATTTTCTTAGTCGACGTAGTCGATTACGTCGACGTGTCGTGGCGCTTCTAATATATATATATATATATATATATATATATATATATTATCTTTTTTTTTTTTTTTTATAAATATACATATACAAAGTGCAGCACTAATATTGTGGTGACTCTAATATCAATAGAATCACGCAAATAAAATTACAAAAAGTACAGTCATCATAATTTCCAATTAAATAAAGTTCTCTTGTGAATAAAAATATATGTGACTTCTTGAGTGCTGTAAACTTCCATTTATATCATTCACCACCGTACTTCTCTTATAAATACACAAATTTTCATTTATTCACGTCCCAATTAGCTGCCACTATGGATGTATTTAATTTGTTAGAACATAGGAATATTAATTTGGATGATGTTTTTTTTGGATAATACCACTAACAACCACTCAGGGGACCTTAAACACTCTTTTAGGAAATTAAATAATCTGTTTGAGAAGAAAATTAGAGCATCATGGGATATGGTGACTTTTGATAGATACATAAAGGGGGGTATTGTTCCCAGGTGTCTTAGGTGGGATGTACCACTAAATGATGGTTTAATGGATGAAGACTCCATGAAAGAGTGTTTTTTCATTCTTTAACACTAAAGGGGTTGAACTCATTTGATTTCTGTATAAACGGAAACAAATTAAAATTAGGAACATAGATGCTCAGATTAATATTTTAAGAGATCAGGTAGACGCCCAGAAGGAAGAACCTGAATTTATTAGACTTTCAGGTGAACTGAAGTCTAATGCCCCATACACACGGTTGGACATTCCAACCACAAAATTTGTCAGATTTTTTTCCAAAACTTGTCTTGCATACACACGGTCGCACAAAGTTGTTGGAAAATCCGAAAGTTCGGAACGAGGTGACATTATACACGTACGACGGGACTACGTAGTAGCCAATAGCTTTTGTCTCAAAATTTTTTCGGAGCATGTGGGGCACTTTGAGCTATGGAATTATCTACACATGATCGGAAAAAGGCCAGTCGGATTTTGTTGTTGGAAAATTTTAGATCCATCTCTCAAACTTTTTCTGTTGGAAATTCCAACAGAAAAAGTCCGATAGAGCCCACATACGATTGGATTTTCCGACAACATAATCCGATCGGTCTTTTTCTGACAGAATTTCCGACTGTGTGTATGGGGCATAGTATTGAAAAATGGGAGAAAGAGGTCAAGGATAAAAAAATAAATAAAAAATACATCAGAGACACGGGATTATAAGGAAGGTATAAATGGCAAACAAAAGTGAAGGAACAAGAAATACATTCCCGAGTATCTACACCCACTAAAAAGGAAGATATTTATATATAACAAAGTACCACGAGGAGATGCACAAAGGGTTGTACATCGGGCGGTTATAGCGGTAGCCAGGGAGAGTGGTGCGGCATTATATGGATTTATATTTATATATGAACATAAGTGATATTTTTTCACTAGTCCGTGTGATTCTGCTTAGTATAATGTGTCTCCGAATCCACTCTAGACTGTCAAGGAGAAACCCGGGAGGTTACTATAGCAACTATAAGGTATTTAAGGGCTCAGGTGAAGCACCCCGCTCATCTGCTGAGGAAGACCAATCAAAGGTCAATAGGTGTGCAGAGGGGGGGAGCCGAGCCGTGACATCTTGCAGCAATGGTGGTGAGCGAGTGGACTTTTTTGTGTTAACACAAATGTGAGGTTGATTTTATGATCCTGTAAGTGTCTGTTTTAGCAGGGTTTTATAATAAATTTTAAAGCAGCGAGCACTATCTATTCTGTCTCTTTGCATAAAACTGGAGCGTGTTTCACAGAATTGGAAGAAAATGTAAAGAGCGGAGCTCTATGTAGGAGAAAGTGGCTCTGTATTCAGTAAGAAATACCGGGGGAGGTTTGAACAGAGAAGGGCTGGTGGTGAACAGCTGATCTACAGAGGGTCCATAGAGGAGTGGAAGTAAAGATTTATTTCTGTGTCTATCTGACTCATATTTGAGGTGATCAGTTATAACGGCTGGTGGAGGGTGCACAATAAAGTACTGTTTATAAGAGAAGTACGGTGGTGAATATATATGAAAGTTTAGGGTCCTTTCACACGGGGCGGATCAGTGGATCAGTGATGATCCGCCCCGTGGATATCCGCTTGCACAGTGGGGATCACCGGAGCGATCTCCGCTGAGCAGGCAGAGGACAGGTCCATCTCTGCACACTGCGCAGGGATGGACCTGTCACAGCACCGCTCTCCCCTATGGGTGATCGGATGACGACGGACCGCAGTGTCCGTCATCACCCGATCCGATCCGATGACGGATGGAAAAATAACTTTTTCCTCCGTCACACATTTTCGGATCGGAGCGGCTCGGATGTCAGCGGACATGTCACCACTGACATCCAACGCTCCATAGAGCTCTATGGAGCATCCGTTCAGGTCCGCCTGAAAAACTGACAGGCGGACCTGAACGGATCATCCGTGTGAAAGGACCCTAACTGCACTCAAGAAGTCAGATATATTTTTATTCCCAACAAAACTTTATTTAATTGGAAATTATGATGACTGTATTTTGTTTTATTTAATTTCATCATATTCCCCCCTTAATTTCCTCTTCTCAAGAGTGAATAAATTCAGTTCCTCTAATCAATCCTCATAGCTGAGCTCCTCCATGCCACTTATCAGTTTGGTTGCCCTTCTCTGCACTTTCTCCAGTTCCCTGATATCCTTTTTGAGAACTGGTGCCAAAAACTGAACTACATATTACAGATGAGGTCTTACTAATGATTTGTACAGGGGTAAAATAATATCTCTCTCTCTGGAGTCTATTCCTCTCCTAATACAAGAGAGGGGTTTGCTCAGTTTGGAAACCGCAGCTTGGCATTGCATGCTATTATTAAAGTGTATGTAAACCAGAAAACATCAAAATTGAAATAACCAGTCTACCTCACACAGCAAAGCAATAGAAGCCATCTGCCCCCAGTCTGGTCAGGAAAGGAGCAGCCAGTCATCTACAATCCTCTCCGATTTCCTACAGTAAAGAAACCCGACACACAAAAAATATTTGTGCCGCCACCCCTCCTCTCCTGTGATTGACAGACTAATTAGGAGACTTATGTATGGGCATGAGAGAAAGGGCGTGAGTCCCACAGCCAATCACACAGACTTATGCAGACTTTCATAGCAGGAGAGAGCCAAGCAACTGTCATGAATTAGTATACAGAGGGACACTGCCAACACTTATCTGTGCTTATCTCTTCTAAGGGGGGGGGGGGGGGAGACATGCTTTCAGTGTCATCATTATCAACAGAGTGAACAGCCTCACACAGATTTAACCCCACAGCTGCCAGGTAGAGAGCCGAGCCGGAGGATTCAATTAACCCTTCAATGGCTGGGCACTTTACTGTGTAACTACTACTTGAAAGTAGAGCATTACAGTAAAAGTGCCAGCCATTGAGGGGTTAATTGTATCCTCCTGCTCAGCTCTCTCCCTGGCAGCTTTGGGGTTAACTCTGTGTTAAGCTGTTTGGCTCTGTTAAAAATGATGACAGTAAAAGCATGTCTCCCCCCTCCTCCTTACCAGAGATAAGCACAGATAAGTGTGGCAGTGTCCCGCTGTGTACTGATTAATGATATATGTTTGGCTCCCTCCTATGAAAGTCTGCATCCCCTGTGCCTTAAATGCCACTCAGTGTTTGAAGATAACTAGTTTCACAGTCTTCAGCTCGGCATTCAAGCTGAGTTAGTGTGATTGCCAGGGGAAAGGGGGAGTGAACAGATGGGAGGGGAGTCCTGTGATGTAAGGACTCCGCCTCCTGAGCTCCAGCCCATAGACATGCCCATGGACCAGCAATTTTCAGAGGCTCTGACAGGCACAGGGAGGAAAAAATGTAGGTACAACTAATGCGCTTTTGATTTTTAAAGGAAAGACTAACACAAGGGTCCTCAAACTACGGCCCGTGGGCCACATGTGGCCCGCCAAGGGCATTTATCCGGCCCACCCCACCCAGGGCCGGATTTCCGACAGGCCAGGTCTCGGGGCGGGCCAGTTGTAACATAGTGGGAGACTGCTGTGTCATGGAACTCACTGTTAAAAGTTCAGGCGCGCTGTGATAAAAGTCCCGCCCTCCTCCTAGACTAGCTTGTGTGATAGACAGAACACTGCCTCTATCACATGAGCTGGTCTAGGCGGAGGACGGGACTTTTATCACAGCGCGCCCAAACTTTTCACAGTGAGCCGTGGCACAGCAGCAGGAGATGTCCGATGTGCACACACACTGACTGGTGAGACATTGTTTGGTCCAGTAAGGCTATGAGGTGGGCTTGCAATGATGGCGAGGGGGGCTTGAAATGATGGTGAGGGGGGCTTGCAATGATGGTGAGGGGGGCTTGCTATGATGGTGAGGGGGGCTTGCAATTATGGTGAGGGGGGGCTTGCAATGATGGTGAGGGGGGGCTTGCAATGATGGTGAGGGGGGCTTGCAATGATGGTGAGGGGGGGCTTGCAATGATGGTGAGGTGGGCTTGCAATGATGGTGAGGGAGGCTTGCAATGAGGGTGAGGGGGGCTTGCAATGATGGTGAGGGGGGCTTCCACTGATGGTGAGAAGGACACTGATTGGGCTGCAACAATGACCATCTCATTAGCTAAAAGCAGGCCCATAGTTACCATTGAAATACTGGTAAGTTTGTTGATTTAACTTTACTTGTTCTTCATTTTAAATATTGTATTTCTTCCCGTTTTGTTTTTTCACTTCAAAATAAGATATGTGCAGTGTGCATAGGAATTTGTTCATAGGTTTTTTTGTGGTTTTTTTTTAACTATAGTCCGGCTCTCTAATGGTCTGAGGGACAGTGAACTGGCCCCCTGTTTAAAACGTTTGAGGACCCTTGGGCTAACACATGGTGTATGTATCTGTAATTGTTGAACATGGGGTTTACATCCACTTTAAGTTTATGATCTACCAGAACCCCCAGATTCTTTTCCACCATTGATTCCCCCAACTGTTCTCCTCCTAGTATGCAAGATACATGCATGTTTCTAGCCCCCAAGTGCATAACTTTACATTTATCAACATTAAACCTCATTAGCCAAACAGTAGCCCAAAAAACATTGCATTGAGGTCAAATGGTAAGTTGGAGACATCCTATAAGCATGTTATTCCACTGCATAGATTAGTGTCATCTGCAAACACTGAACTGGTAATTTTAATCCCAGAGTCTAAATCATTTATAAATGTATTAAAAAGTAAGGGTCCCAACACTGAACCTTGGGGTACACCACTGATAACCTTAGACCATTCAGAGTAATAATCACTAACCACTATTCTCTAAATTCTGTCTTTTAGCCCGTTTTTTATCAATTTACAAACTGATTTTTCCACACCTGTAAATTTTACGTTACATATTAGCCGTGTGAGGGGAATTGTGTCAAACATTTTGACAAAATCTAAATCTACAACCTCCACAGCCTTTCCTTTGTCTAAGGTTTTGCTCACCTCCTCATTAAAATAATTTTAGATTTGTCTGACAACTTCTCTCTTTCATGAATCCATGCTGTCTGTTACTTAAAATATTTTTTCCAGCAAGAACTCATCTATGTGATCTTTTATTAAATTCTCCAGTATCTTCCCAACTATATAAGTTAAACTAAGAGGTCTAGGGTTACTTGGTAAAGACTTTGATCCCTTAAAAATGGGCACCACGTTGAGCCTATGACAATCCAGTCCAGTCAATTCCAGTCATTAAAGTGCCCCTAAAAATTAGAAATGGCTTTAAAATGATCTCAATTGTTTTAGGATCCTTGGGTGGATGCCATCCAGTCTAGGTGCAATATTCACCTTTATTCTGTCTAAATATTTCTGGACCAAATCATCTTTGAGCCATCGTGGATCATTTAGGTCTGTGTCAATACCATCCCCAGTATGAGCATGAGCTCCCCCATGCTTCTTTGTATACACAGAGCTGAACAAGGTATTTGATAAATATGCCTTTTCTTTGCCCCCAGTCACCCACTCCAGAATATTTTGTACAGGGCCTACATGCTCAGACCTGGCCTTTTTACTATTACTATATTTGAAAGGTTTGGTGGGGTTTGTCCTACTATCTTTTGCAATCTGTCATTCATTTTGAATTTTTGCATACTTTATTCCCTTTTTACATATTCTGTAATATTCTTTGTAACATTCTTAACACTCCTTCTTTTTATATTTTTTAAAAGCTCTTTTCTTATTATTTATAGCTTTTTTAACTTTGGATGTGTGCCACATAGGTTTTATTTTTATGCCACGTACACACGACCGGACTTTCCGGCAAATTAGGTCCGACGGAATCGGTCCGTCGGACAATCCGATTGTGTGTGGGCTAGTCCGATAGTTTTTCACATAAAAAATCAGACGGACCTAGAAATAGAACATGTTTCAAATCTGTCCGACGGATACAATTTCTATCGGAAAAAACTTTTGTCTGTGTTCTGGTCCAACGCAAGGGAAGCTATTGGCTACTGGCTATTGAACTTCCTTTTTTAGTCCCGTCTTATGTCATCACATTCAGAAAGAACGGACTTTCGAGTGTGTAGCCAAATCCATTCGTTCGAAAAGTCCATCAGAACTGCACCGAAAGTCTGTAGGGAAGACCATCGGACCTAGTCTGCCAGAAAGTCTGGTCGTGTGTACGCGGCATTAGCCTTTTAAATGTATTTCCCATGGGAATATACTTTGCAGAGTGTTCACATACAGTCGTTTTGAAGAATTCCCATTTCTGTTCTGTGTTCATTGATGCCAATACTCCCTCTCTATCTAAGTATTGGAGAGCAGCCCTCATCCTTGGAAAATTTGCTCTCTTATAGTTAAGTGTTTTTATCTTTTCAGTATGTGTTTGTTGCTTACAGCTAACATTAAATGAAATCATGCTATGGTCACTGCTACCCAGATGTTCTTTTATATGAACATTAGTAATAAGCTCTGCATGGTTTGATATTACCAGGTCCAACAGAGCATCATTCAGGGGCCTCTGTGAACTGTTCCTGTAGTGCCAATGTAGTCCTGAAATGCAATGAAGGTCTCAGCTATAAGCTGGTTAAACCCTCCTCCCTCCATAATGATTGTCAAGGGGACAGCACGGCTACAATGGTCCAAAGGAGGAAACATACATTAGAAGCTTGGGATAGCATCAGATATGGTTATATGAGCAAAGTCCATTCCATCTGTAACTGCAAGCATATCATGAGCCTCTTTTGCACTCCAGCATTTGACCAGACCAAAAAGAGAATTCCCTATATCCTTGAATCATAGGATTCATTAATCCATGTCTTTTAAACAGCTAAGAGCAGTACAGTTCCATATAGTTCACATAACCAAATTAGAAATGCTGGCATCAGTTTCCCATGGGGTGCATGTGCAATAATACTTACCTGATCCTGATGCTTGTAAGGGTTCCAAAGTTAAGTTCCTTAGCAAGATGACCCTCCGGTTCCTGGATGGGTGAACATTGGGTCACTGTGAGGAGGTATTCAGTGGGTGCATGCCTGACCAGTTTTGCCGGACACAGGCCGGCTGCTTCAGAGGCAGATTGTTCTCAGTTTTGTTTGATTACATCTATACCATTGATTCCCACCCTCAGTTTGATGTTCAATTAGTATGATTAATATGTGTTGGATATTGTGCCACAGGTTATATATATCTTTTTTCATAGGATCTAGCTTCATGGATTAGTATCTAAAGGGTCTCAGTTTAGAGGTATTTTTTTGTGTGTGTCAGAAAATGACTGGCATACCTTTTTTAAAACAGGTCTACAAGGAAACAGGAATCACATTTTAGTGCGGCGCTTCTTTATAAATAAACCCATATGTTAATAGTCACTCTATTAACTGGGTTTTCATCTCGTTCCATCTAGATTAATGAGAGAGAAGCCAAATGATCATATCCACCCCACCAGTGACCTTTGCCTTTTATTAGTACATACGATAAAACACAGCTGTAACACACATTGGAGTGCTGTTTGTATTGGAAGGAAATTCAATGTATTCATTTTAACAGCTGCATTTCCCAGAGACACAGTCAGCAGTAGTATTTATTGGGCCAAACAGAACTCGGCATTTATTAAGTAAGTCACAATTGGTGGTGAACTTATATTTAGCTTTACAGAAATGCAATATTTTCCTATATAAAAAATATGTCATTAACATAAATGGGTTGACTTGCTAATAGATTAGAGGATGTTCAATTACCAAAGTCCCTTTTAACTTTGCAAAGTTAATGTAGGTAAGAGATGTTCCTTCTAATTACCCAATAATCTGTAAGAAAAATCCTGTTTTTTTTTAATGTCTCTCATGCATAATTGGTTACTCAATTGAGACGCAGCTGCAACTGATTCACTAACATTAATTTTAATAAAAGTATTGTGTAGAAACAAAAATAGCACACTCATATATATAAATAAATAAGTCCTGTTAATATTAAGGCTTGGTTCACATATATGCGAATTGGATGCGTTTTTAACTGTAAGAGGCTTTCAATGGAGCTGGTTCTTTTGAAAAGAGTCTTGTGCAATTTTGTTCAGGTGCTAATTCAAGTAAAAATTCACACCTGAATGACACCTGAACTAGTGAACAAAACTGCACCGGCCCCAGACTACAAACCACAGAGGAACATGTGTGAACCTAGCCTAAAACCACTATCAAAAACACAGTGCACCAAATTAAATACAAAAACAAGATTCTGATCTATATGAACATCTGAAATCACAGTGTACATAACTAAACACAAATGTTGTAGAAATAGGATTCAAGTCCATGTGAAAGCAATCACTCATGAATGTTATATCAATTCACATCCCAGTAAATATTGTAAAAATCCTGCAAGCTACTAAATTAAAATAATAACCAAAAGATAGGCTGACTATGCTGCTGGTACTGTTCACACTCTCATAAATGTGGCAAGTATATTACAAATTTAAATAGTACTGCACTACAGTAACCAAAGTAATGGAACGATTAGAATAAATATAAAAACTTTAGGATCACAGTGCTCGACACACCAAAATATACATTAATTAATCCAATATCAGTGGATAATTTAAATCAGCGCAGACATGCAAAAAACTGTATAAATAATAAAAGTGAAACCGTGATGAAAAAAGAAGATGCAGCCTCCCGTTAAGAGCTGCAATGCCCAAAAACAACCGATAGTGCTTATATCCTCCCTAAAATCTCAATTTAAATAAGTCCAGATTACCCTGATTGCTCAGATGCTTTCGGCACTCTGACAAGCATTAAAATCTATGTTTTGAGCACACCGCTTTCTCCACACAAGCCTCACAGACAACGATTCGACTCACAGCTCCATGCTGGATGCATATTTCGTCACTGTCCTGGCCCCTCCCCTACGCATGTTGACACAGGGTCACGTGTCTTCCTCAGGGTGATAATTCAGGTAGCCTGGACTTATTTAATAAATGTAAGTTTTATGGAGGATATAAGCACTATGAGTTGATGTTCTTTATATATGCACTTTGTATGCTATGTATTACCATGAGCCATATCTGAGAGGACAACAGCAAGGAATTTCAAAGCCCGGGGAGGCTAAAAGGATTGTATTGATCTGACTTAATTGTAGAGATCACACTCGCTGGGGTGAGATTATTCTTGGAGGGGGAGCACTTGGGGGTGATCTGTGGAGTAATCTTTGAGCACTAATGAGAAATGGAACTGGGCTGTCTGGGCACTAGTTGGGAATAAGAAGCACTCTGTGGGATATTTCTGCTCTTAACGGGAGGCTGCATCTTCGTTTTTTCATCACTGTATCATTATAATTTTTTTTGCATGGACTATTCATTGTCTGCACTGATTTAAATTACCCACTGATGTTCATTTATGTGAATGTTGGTGTGTAGAGCACTGATCCTAAATTTTTTATAATTATTGTTATTATTATAATCGTTACATTACTTTGGTTACTGTAGCGTGGTACTATTTAAATTTGTCATATCCCAGTAAGCCTTTCTTCCCCAATGCTTCTATGTAAAGTCTACCAACAAAACACATTCTAGGGTAATTCACTATAACCTCAATGACAGATTTCTGGTAGTAATTCCCTCAAGAACTACATGCATCTAATTCAGGCAAGCGTTATGCCAGTGTTGCCAACATTACCGACACGTGCGCCAAAGTCAGGTAGTTCTTACTATTGCCACTATAGGAAACTGTCACTATGGCAATGACAAATTCTTAAAGACTTGCCACCAGTTCTCAATTTAGAACTTGTGACGGGTACTGTATATGATTTAGACACAAGCACCAATGCTGCTTCCCAACAGAATTCAATCAAAATACGAAAAAGAAAATATTGCAGATTGTCAGTGGTTGGTGTGGTGGCTGCATTTGTTTTCTTTTTTCAGCTTCTTTAGCTTTATTTTCACCTGGTAATCCTACATTACTGTGGCATAGTAAACTGTGTTTCCTTTGCTTCAGTTTATAAATGAGCGGGAAGCTATGTACAGAGCTATTTAAAAAAGGCCTGGAGTTAAAAGAATAAAGCATGAACGAAGGGCTGACATGACATGGCTAAAAGGGGTTAGCATAAGGAAAGGGCTTCCGGTCAGTGGGAAGCACTATTTAAAAAGAACTCACATGATTGGTGGGAGGACTATAGAAGGTGGGGCTGTAGTAAGGTGATTTGTAAGAGGGTCTTTAAAGTCATCAGTCGGATGAGAGAATGTTTGGGACAATGGCTCGCTCTTATTTTATTCCATGGCAGGTTGTTTGCATTTGGGACTTAGGTTTTTGCAGTTAGTCATGGCAGCCGCAGGGTTCAAAGTTCTGCTATGGGTTTTCGAGTATAAAAATATGTATATTTGTAGGGACCCATCCTAGGTACAGCTCACATTTTTATGGTTAGTGGTGCCTGCACCTAGTTGTTTCTAAGTCGGTGTTTGTTGAGGTTGGAGGCCTAAAAATGTTCAGAAGTTACGCAGGTACGAGTAGTTGATGCCCACAAGGACCTTGTGACTCCTATTTTGTCAGAATGTACTGGATTTTGATATGTTGCTAATGTTTATATGTTGATATGTTATTTATAATTGGTTAATAAAAGGCTGCAAGGCCATTGTACTCCATCCTGATTCGTGTATGGTTATTCTTAAAAGGTTAGTGGAGAAGTGGTCATCTAGCAGTTTTGGGGAGAGCAAAGCATCTTTTATACCCTGGACATGTCTATTCATTCTTT
This sequence comes from Lithobates pipiens, assembly GCF_037356315.1. NCBI lineage: Eukaryota > Metazoa > Chordata > Amphibia > Anura > Ranidae > Lithobates > Lithobates pipiens. The sequence goes on from NW_027507787.1 coordinate 198,062,438, forward strand.
CAGCTGAGGCTGCAGAGATGGAGATTGAGGGCTGCCCCCCCAATCTCCTTTCTTTATATCAAAGGTGGGGTGTCAGGGATCTATGCAAACCCCTGATATCTTACCAAAGCCACCCAACTGGGCTCCTAAAAAATGGTAAAAAATAATTAAAAATAATATTGTAAAAAAATTAATAAAATGATTTAAAAAAATAGCGTTTCACCACTGGGCTTGGAGGTAAGGGCGCCCAGCCAGAGGTTCCTTCATGGTTTCTTGCACCGGGAGCCCTGAAGGTTCTAGTTACACCTCTTACATGGGGGAGTGCTGGCAATTGTTAGTTTGCAGACGATAGCTATAAAACAAGAAATTCTTTAGAGCAGCTCACAGGAAGTGAATATCAACAGGTATTTTTTGTATTTGTCAAAAATGTTCTTATCTAACAAATGGAGTCACCACATCTAGGGTCTGTACACTGCAACACATTACATCTTTGTTCTTGAGTTTATTATGCTCTAATTAGGATTGTTGGCCCCTTCCATTGTTTGTGTGATTATTTATTTTCTTTTTCAAGGATTTTATTAGGTTTTTATGTTGAAATACAAAGAAGTATATTCATTGCAAAAAAAAACAAAAAAAAACAGAAAGGGCCTAGTGAGTATTGCATATGAAGTCTACCAACTGTTTCTACAAGTGATTTGATACATCTTGTGTACTTACTTCTCATTAGAGTGGGGAAACTACAAAGGGTGCAAGGGAAAAGCCCACCCTTTGCATAGCCTGAGGATTTTATGGTATATCATTTGCACCCAAATGTATGTCCAGAGTGGGAAATGGGTTGGTAGGGTGCCAAACCCTATCTAGTTGTAGTGCGTTAAAGATAGATTATGAATTAGAATGGTAGTCGACCAGTTAGACCGTCACATTTTGTGTTGTCACTGTGTTCAGTGTTTCTTTAAAATGGAACCAGCGTGCCCACGTATGGGTGAATCTATAGGGGTCATCGCGTGCGACACTGATCAGCTCCTCCATTTCAGCCGTATGGCTAATCTGGCAGTACCAGTAGCTTAACGTTGGGGTTGTGGTGGTACCCCATACTGCTGGGATGCAGCACATTTACTAAATAAAGATCCAGATATTTGTGATATTTGGGTTTTGAAAGGGAAATTTGATGTAGCAAGTACTGTGCTGGGGTAAAGTCATGGGTAAGGGTGGTGATTTTAGTTATTTCATCATGCACTGCTTTCCAGAATTCCTGTCATTTTGGACAGGACCACCAGATATGTAACAAGGATTCCGGTTGTGGATTTGCATCTCCTACACAGAGGGGAGGTTAAGGGAGAAAAGTTGTTGAGGATTACCGGGGTTCTGTACCACCCTTGAGAAAAAAGCTTAAATTCTGTTTCCTGAACTGTAACATTTACTGATCCTTTGTGCATGTGGGTAAAGATTTTATCCCAATCTGTGTCCATAAAGTGGAGTTCAAGTCGTGTCTCCCATGCCTGGCAGACTTTAGTGGTGCTTGAGGTGTATGTGGAAAACAACAGGGAGTACAACATAGAGATCATATGTCGTTGTGTCACGTGTCCTGCGCAAATAGCTTTGAATGGTGTGTGGGAGCGGAACCAATCTGGTGAGGCTCTTGGGTGACTGAAAAATTGCTGTAACTGATCGTAAGTCCAGAATGGGAATGTAGCGTTTTGCATTTTTGCTTGTAGTGCTTCAAAGGATAGAATGGCCCCTCTGTGGAAAAAATGTTCAGTGTATACCTGTTCAAGGGACCATACGTTTTTTAAGAATTGAAAGGCCAGGAGAGAAGTCTGGGTTTTGTCTAAGGAGAGTAAGTGGACCTGGCTGAGATGAGAGAGCATAAAGTTTAAATGCTGTGCGGAAACAAAGTAGGGAAGGGCCTACTATCGGGTGTCTGCTATATTCTGTAGGTGTGTGTTGTTTAGGTAGACAAGGAATCTATTGTAGGGGTACCGCAGAACCTGCTTGTTCTATATAAATCCATGCTTTTATCTTTTGATGGAGATGCCAGTCAACAATTCTAGATAAGTGACATGCTAAGTAATATTTGTAATTGTCAGGCAGGCCTATGCCTCCTTTTAGTTTGGGTAGAGTAAGCATGGTATAGTTTAGTCTAGGACATTTGTGGCCCCAGTAGCTGAATAGGTACTATTTGTAGTACATAAAGGAGGTGGGGGAGTATGTTCATTTTTATTATGGCTGTGTCAGAAACCATGAATCAGACCAAGACAGAAGTACAATTAAATCACACTTGTTTATTAAATAAAAATAAAAAGGTAAATAGAAAAAGCGTAGTCAAAACATAGCCAGAGTCCAGTAACCGGATCGAGTAGTCAGCCAGGCCAGAGTTCAATAACCAGATTGACTAATCAGCCAGGCCAGAAGTCAGGGATCCAAGTAGAGCAACAGCAAGCAGGATAAGGAGCCAGAAGGGATGTCAGCAAGCCAGTCTTGAAACAGAACCGCAGGAGATGGTTTCTTGTGATGTTACCAAGGCGAAGGCAGATATGAAGTGAGCTGGACAGCTTTAAGTAGGCATGTCAGACGAGCATGATCAGGAACAGCTGGTAACTGTGGAGAGAGATGAGAGCTGGCAATTAGCCGACAGCTGAGTAGCCAGCCCAGAGAAGGAAGGGGTAAGCCAGCCCTGACAGGCTGCCCTTATGTCAGGTTTGCAGGTCACTTTGGATTTTTCTTAGTATGGGCAAGTAGTTCAGTGTGTAGAGGTCTGATAGGGATGTTGGGAGTTGTATCCCAAGGTATGTTATCGATTGCTTTTGCCACACAAAGAGGAAGTTGGTTATGCATGTTTTCACCTCATGTGCTGTTAATGTCATGTTGAGAGCGCAGGATTTAGCAAAGTTAATCTGCATATTAGAGAGGTCTTTGTAATGTGCAAAGTCTGTCAGTAGTGCAGGAATGGAAGTCAGTGGTTCAGATAGGAATAATAAGATATAATCTGCAAACGCCTCTATTTGAAAAGGGCATTCTGCAATCTCAATTCCTTTAATGTTGTTGTTTTCTCTAAGGCTCTGTAGCAAGGGTTCCAACGTCAAAACGAGGGCCTAGTGCCATTGAATATAGAGAAAGCATTCTAAGATGGCCATTCACTCTTACTCTAGCTGTCGGAGAAGCATACAGTGCAAATATGTAGTTAAGCATGCTATGCCTGAAGCCTATGTGCTCTAAGACTGCACGCGTGTAGTCCCAGGCCACCCTATCAAAATGCCTTCTCCGCATCCAAAGACAGGAAAAAACATCTGTGCTTGTTCTTAGTTAACCAGTAATGTAAGTTCAAGGCTTTCAGGGTATTGTCCTGGCCTCTCTACCTGGGATAAAGGCAACTTGATCATTGGTTACGGGTGGTGGCATAAGTACCGATAAGCGATTGGCCAAAATTTTCAACGATTTTTAAGTCAACATTGAGTAAGGATATGGGCCTATAATTGGTGACCTGAGTCTTTTCCTTTTTTTAGGATTACCGTTATGTGTGCTTCCAACTTGCCCATAAGGCCAATCGGGTTGGATGTTAGTGAATTAAAAGTGGACAGAAAAGGGATCGTGAGGACATCGCCAAAAATGTTACAATAATATTTTGAAAAGCCATCAGGGCCGGGACTCTTTCCAACTTTGAGTTGTTTTATAAAAAGGGCTGTGATGGGACAGTTCAAATTTTGTGCGTCCTCCCTGAAAATAGGGATTGCACTATATTCTGTTAGAAATGCTGCAATATATTCCTGCCTAGAGATTTGGTTGGTCCTAGAAGGTGCCATAGTCCTTACGTTATAAAGATTTGCATATTAGCGAACAAAGTGGTCAGCTATATCATCCCTTGAGGCTAGAAGACGCCCCTTTGAGGATTTATTATGATAGATTGTGGTGCCCCCTTTTTTAGATTGTAGGTTTTATCGTCCGTCCTAATTCAGTAAGTAGTTCTTTTCTGGCGCGTGATTGTTTCTTATTAAATTAAATATTAAATACCTAATCTTCTCTCCTTTACAAGAGTTTAAATTCAAAGAGCAATCTGAAATTGAACCCAGCCCCCTTTGACTATTGTTGGAATGGCAAACCTTATAAAAATGATATGGCTTTCTTAACTCTTCTGCATTAATACTCCTATCTGGATCCCCAAAAAACGCTTCCACAAGATATGCATGCTAATCATTGAATTTATCTGGAATGGCAGACATCCCTAAATCAAGCTTGAAACATTTCTTACTTGGGAGGAAGGGGACTGATGGTCCCTAGTCCTTTACTTATAGTATCTGGCAGCACAACTTCAACACTTCGGGGAATGGGATTCGTTTTCGCCCAGCTGATCATAATCAAATGCTGACCTCATCCCTTAGAAACAATTATTCTGATAATTCCACTCTAGAGGTTTGTGCTTTCTCTAAATGTTTACAGTGCCCTTCCCGTGACTTGTTTCATGGTATGTTCCCATATGAAAATAATCCTCAACTACCAGGGATTTAATTTGTATATTTCTCAATGGGACAATAAATATTCCCCCTAAAACACGTTGGCTTGATGTAAATGCTGCTAATATTTATTAAAGTGACCCATATTTTAGAAGTCACATTTCTCTGCACACTGGGCGCTCCTTTCTTTTTATCTAGCTGACCCTAATATCTCTCTTTGCAATTTGTCAGCTTTACCTACAACAGCTTCCACCATTTACTTTCACCATACTTTCACCAGTTGGCAGAGTTCAAAGGACACACAGTGCATAGTGGTTTAAAAGATATTTTCCCAAGCGAATCTACATAAAAAGTCACCAAGGTCTGCGAATCTCAAACTCGCAGGATTCACCTCAAACCCATGGTAGCAGTGAACCAGAACCTTATCCCTAATTAAAATACATATATGGCCAAATCTGTTTTATTCAGGTGTTTAGTACTGCTGTCAAACATTGGCACTTCTGCTGACCCTCTTGCTTCAATACTCAAAGGCAGAGGTTGCTTTTCCTACTTGAACTAGAGATTTAGTCATGTCCTGAAGTCCTGGCATGCAAATCAAGACCCTTCAACTCCAGTTGGCATGAGGCTAGTAAATTAGGCTGGTTGTGTTACTAGCAATTCCATACTAACAACTCTTTGATATCTAAGCTTGTAATAACTACGTGGAACCCGATAAAAGGTCCAGCTTAAATTAGGTGTAAAACTCATGTTCATAACCCAAGTCAATAATTGAGACAAAATAAAGCCTGTCCACTGTATATCAGCTCAGTTTAGTTCTAAATATCATATGTATATAAGGGCTTTTATTAAGTTATAAAACAACCCATTCAGTTTAAAATAGAAATGAAGGGCAAAACGTTTTTGTATATATCAATATACATACCTTTTTATAAAAACAGCATAAGGGGCCTTAGAGAGGTGTGGGTGGACAAACAGCAGCACACTGATCTTCCCAATGAACAGTGAAAGGCTGTGCGGGATGTGTGGAGGGCTGGGGGGGGGGGGGTTCAGCAGACATCTGATCATTGGTGGACAGGCAGGCTGTACTCCCAGCACAGCCAGAGAACTGACCACACTGAGATAGTTCTGAGATAACTCTCATGCTTAGTATGGTCAGTTTGAAACAGGAAAGCAGAGAGACTGGCATTTCAGGTATTCATCGGGTATTTCACACAAAGGAAGAAATATAAAGAGAACAGGATACTTTTTTTTTTTTAACAGAAATGCATAGTACAACACTCACAAATGAGGAATATGAATGGTTGTTTGGGTAACATATTCTTTAAGCCCAACTACGTCCAAAACTTTTCATTTCATTTTTGATAGAATAGTGAAGGGTTAGAATCTCTGTCAGCATTGGTCTTATTGCTGTACTTTTATTGCTGAGATTTCTCATCAGAACATTTTGGCTGGAATTAGGGTTTATGTTTAGTTAATGTGAAACTGCAGTCTAAAAGGTTGGCTTTTTAAGTTACATTTTAATTTTATTTTGTACGGAAAGAATTCAGTTAACAAGGGAGGTGACCACAGTGTTTGTTCAAAAGGTTAAGACAGTGAAAGTCTACACTCACTGGCCACTTTATTAGGTACACCTTTCTAGTACCAGGTTGGACCCCCTATTGCCTTCAGAACTACCTTAATTCTTTGTGGCATAGATTCAACAAGGTGTAGGAAACATTCCTCAGATATTTTGGTCCATATTGACATGATAGCATCACGCAGTTGCTGCAGATTTGTCGGCTGCACATCCATGATGCGAATCTCCCATTACACCAGATCCCAAAGGTGCTGTATTGGATTGAGATCTGGTGACTGTGGAGGCCATTGGAGTACAGTGACCTCATTGTCATTTTCTAGAAACCAGTGGTGAGATGATTTGAGCTTTGTGACATGGTCCAATATCCTGCTGGAAGTAGCCATCAGAAGATGGGTACACTGTAGTCATAAAGGGATAGACATGATCAGCAACAATCCTCGGGTAGACAGGGGCGTTTAAACGATTCTCAGTTAGTACTAAGGAGCCCAAAGTGTGCCAAGAAAATATCCCTCAAACCATTACACCACCAGCCTGAATCGTTGATGCAAGGCAGGATGGATCTATGCTTTCATGTTGTTTATACCAAATTCTGATCCTACCATCTGAATGTTGCAGCTGAAATTCAGACTCATCAGACCAGGCAACATTTTGCCACTCTTCTATTGTCCAGTTTTGGTGAGCCTGTGCAAATTGTAGCCTCAGTGTCCTGTTCTTAGCCGAGAGGAGTGGCACCCAGCGTGGTCTTCTGCTGCTGTAGCCCACCTGCTTCAAGGTTTTATGTGTTGTGCATTCAAAGATTGTATTTTGCATACCTTGGTTGTAACGAGTGGTTATTTGAGTTTCTGTTGCTTTTCTATCATCTCATACCAGCCTGTCTATTCTCCTCTGACATCAACAAAGCATTTTCATCCACACAACTGCCGCTCACTGGACATTTTTAAGACCATTCTCTGTAATCCCTAGAGATGGTTGTGATTGAAAATCCCAGTAGATCATCAGTTGTTGAAATACTCAGACCTGACCGTCTGGCCCCTACAATCATGTCACATTCAAAGTCACTTAAATCCCCTTTTTTTCCCATGCTGATGCTTAGTATATCCTTCAGCAAATTGTCTTCACCATGTCTAGATGCCTAAATGCATTGAGTTGCTGCCAAGTGATTGGCTGATTAGCAATTTGTGTTACCAAGCAATTGAACAGGTGTACCTAATAAAGTGGCTGATGCATGTATATGTAGCACCCTCCTAGGTAGGTGCAAGAAGGGAGTATCGTTTTGGGTCTTTTTGCCTATCAGGCAGATTGATAGCCAAATTTGGAAAGCTCTCTGCCTACCAGGGAGCAGGATCCATTGATAATTGCTCATGGTGCTCAGATGCGGCTCATGTTTGAATGTTTCGCACTGGTCCAATAGGGGCGTATATTGGACAGTGGGAGGAAACCTGACAAATGAGAGCATAGGCATTGCTACAGTCCTGACTATTGGAAGAGGACAGTGCCTTGATGCATGCTGGGTGTCTGTATAAATGCCAAGGGCATATGTGCTCGGGGGGCTTCGGCTGGAGAGCAGGTTCCCGGAGGGAGGGGGCAGCTGCCCCTCCTCCATAAAGGCTGCAATGTGGCATCAGGTGGTCAACCTGAGGGTCTGAATCTGAGTGAAGCTGAACCCAGAGGTCTTGCAGAGCTGACTGGAAGGGAGACACACCAGGAAGGATCTGATTCTGCCTACAGTGAGTACAGATCGGTGTCATGAGGCCGATCTTGTGAGGGCCATCCCTTCAGCTAGCAGAGTCAGTGGATGGGTGTCCTGAAGATAAGGTAGTTGCATCGAGTCTGTTTTTAGAGCAAGCAAAAGACTTATTTCTTCCATACAAGGATAACACCAAACCTGTTATCACATCTAACCTGTGAGGTTGAGTGAGAGTTGTCCTCAATTGTAATCAGTTCCAGTTGGAGTATCCCACTATTCCCTTCTCCTATCCAAGTTCCAACAATAAATACCAAAAAAAATGAGCGGATGAGAGAACGGGCAGTTGTGTGAAAACCCTTGGTAACTGGCTGCAAGATAAGATCTCTACAGGGGGGCAGTACTACATATATAACAGTACATTGTCAATACTTGTCTAGTGATTTGGGGTCTCAGATAAATCATTAAGCATTGGGTGCACAGCAGTCATTCTCACTGTTATTAGCAGGTGGATCTGGGGAGTAATTTGAGTAGGAAATTGAACTTTAGTCGTAAGGTCAATGAGAAGCAATCTGCTCTGGTACTATTGTGTGCCTAAATTAAGGTGTTGTTAACATTGGATCTATTGTTCTACATTTCATCCACAGCAAAATGAATGAGAAAAAATATTGAATTCGGTCGGGGTTCTGTTTACTATCTGATTTTTTAATTTTTTATTTTTGCTAAACTAAATATCATGTAAAGACCTCACTGCTTTGTAGACAGAAGGTGATGTGAAACGTAGGCAGATAAATAGTCTGGGTTTGTTGCTTGTTAAAAAATCACTAGGGAAACCTGACATTTCCACATTGAGTAGTCGCTATACAAAGTCTCAGTGTGAGAAGTTCTCCCGAGTGAAAGAGGAAAGGGCTGAACCACACAGGAGGCCTTTTTGATGTGTTCCAGATGAGAAAAAAAGGGCCAAACAGCTATATGGGGGAAATGAATGACACTTCTCTATAACATGACTGTGGAAAAAAGTGAAAATGACAAGGCTGGGAAATTCCATCTGGCTACAAACATTAACAGAAAACAGAAAATCTTTATTCTGCTTTTCATTACAGAACATTTCAAATAACACATCTGCAGGAAGAGGAAATAGGAAGACAGCCATATAAAAACATGCTTGGGAGAATTTATTGTGGGAAATAAATGAAACATATTCCAAATTAACAGCATTTGCTTTACTCTGACCCTCCTTTACCACAGATGAAAAAAAGTAAATATATCATTCAGTTACAGAAAATATCAGATAAATATAATAGAAGATACGGTGATCTGTCTTATACTTGAAAAAACAACATTGTACATAATCTGGTTGTCAAAATGCCATTAAAGTATATCTAAATCCAACATTTTTTTTAAAATAAAATGTGGATAGCATAGGGGAGGGTTAAATGCACTTTAAGTTTTTTTATTACTATTGTAATCTGTGTGTCATAATGGATATTTCCCTTCACCTTTGTCCTGTAGACACAGTAAGAAGTGATAGGATATCTGTGAAATGTAAGGGGAATCCTCTCTTGGAGTTGTCACAAGAATAAATATCCTCCTTGGAAGATTCCTCCTCTGTTCCAGGTTCTGGTCGCAACTCAAAATTTTGAATTTACCCTTACTTTTCCTGGTTACATTGGTGAAAGTTAAAGAGAGTCAATGTCAAGACAAGACATTGGTTTAGACCCTCAGTCCTCTTTTCAGACAGAAAAAAAAGTTTTGCCTTTAGTTAAGTCTGAATATATTGTACCCATAGACATTAGACCAATGTTCTCCAAAGTGTGGGAGATATGAAGCACAGGTGATATGGTGCCTCAGGAAATCATAGTAACACCAGGCAGAGCCCATAGAATTTAGTGCTTCCTATACTCAGGTAAAATATATATATATATGATTTTTCAAAGTTGTTTTTGTTTTTGATAGATTAAAGAAAGGTTGTCAACCCTGTCCATTTTTTTATTTTATTTTTTGCTGTGTCCCTGTTGGGTAGATTCATACTCTATTTGATCTTGGCACCATTGTCAATGGGACTTGAACTTAGGGAGAACACAAATATTTATGTTGTCATTTGAACAGAATGAGAATGGATGTCTTACCATGGGAAAACCTCTTGTAGCGATAACTAAATGAGGTTCTCAGACACTTTGTAGAGATTTCCCCTGACTTTCTGATGTATCTTGGGCGACAGGACTTTCTGGCAGAAAAGGTCAGACGGAATCATTTCATCGGATATTCCGTTCGTGTGTGGGCTTCGTCTGACTTTTTTTTTTCAAAAATTCTGACGGACATAGAAATAGAACGTTTTAAATCTTTTCGACGGAATCAATTCCTATCGGGAAAACGGTTTGTCTGTATGCTATACCGACAGACCAAATACGATGCAAGGGCAGCTATTGGCTACTGGCTATTAAACTTCCTTTTCTAGTCCCGTCGTACGTCATTGAGTTCTAAACTAACGGTCTTTGGTGTGATCGTGTGTAGGCAAGTCCGTTTCAGCGGAACTCCGTCGGAAAGACCATCAGAGTTTATTCTGATGGAATGTCCAATCGTGTGTACTTGGCATAGGAAGTAGGTAAGTCCATGGGACTGCGGGAACTTAAGCCCCATACACACTATCAGTTTTTCTGCTGAGTTTTTCCTTCCAAAACCATGTAGAGAAAGGGCCTGCCTGACTGCATACAAATTTAAACTCCTAAGGTTTGACCTCATATTATATGGTTTTGGTAAATCTGAAAGAAAAACGCAGCAGAAAAACTGATAGTGTGTATGGGGCTTAAGTCTCAGAAAAGTGAGAGAGCCCAGGGTGTCGGCAGAACCCATGTCTAAAGGCCAGGAGTGGGCCCATGAAGCAAGGTGCTGTAACTAAAGGTTGAGTGAGCCTGGATAGCCCATGGTCTGGGAGACCAAAGAGAGCAGCACTGAGGCTGATGAGATCCAGATGACTTGGCATTTTCATTGACTGTTTGCTTTGCAAAGATGAAACCTCTGCATGGGAAACTTTGTAAAGACTTTGTTTTTTCATTTAAATAAAAGCAGGCTGACAAGCCTTTAAGACACAGTTCAGACTGGCATGGACTTCCCAAAAATGCATAGTAAGCATAATCACCCCATATCACACTATGTACAGGCATACCCCAAGTACATAATGGGGTTTATTTACTAAAGCTGGAAAGTGCAAAATCAGGCTCCCTTCTGCATGAGCGTCCAGGTTTTATTACCAAAGCTTAATTGAACAAGCTGGGGTTAGAAGCTCATTGGTTTCTATGCAGAATTGAGCCTGATTTTGCACTTTCCAGCTTTAGTAAATAAACCACATTGTGTACTTAAAAGTGGGGTATGCCTGTATAATCAAAGGTATAGATTTGTATGTTAAATATGATTGTGTAGCCACCAGAAGGCCACTTTTACATTTCTTTTGTCCTGAGAGTTAAATTATTACACGTTATTTCACATGCTAATGTAAATTGTATAACGGCAGCGTATACATTTTGAATATGCTGGTAACACACAGGAATGGATGAAAAACAGATAAACAGCATTCTTGTCAACAAAATGAACCAATTTGGATGGTAGTGCATTACCACGTATTGCAGTGCACTGCACGCAAGCGGGTTATATCTGTGCCGCCAAAATAAACAACGTCGCAAATGGCGATAAAATTCTGGCAAATGCACATAACATCCCTATGTTTTTCAGCTAAGACAAACAATTAAAGCTCAACTTTAATTTTAGATATTATTTCGTGTTTTTTTTTTTTTTTTTGGAAAGGCTGGAAAGGTTAGAGCCTTTGCCAGAGTTTTAATGCCTTTTGTGACCTTGTTGTTTCTGCTTCTCTTTGTGTCTCTCCAACTGTGACAACAATTGGGCAAGAACACATTAGTAGTGTGGGGAAAGGTCACTACTTCTAGCTATGTTTTTATTGCTGTCTTTGCCATACTGTCCCAGTGACATCTACGTCCCTCAGTTCTTGTATGAGCAGCACGGGGGCATCGACATGAGAAAAATGTCTCCAAAGGAGTTCAAGACAAATAGAATTCTGACAGCTATGATTAAGCAGCTGTAAGTGCAAAATATTGTAGCTTTCCTTGTTCCAACACTTGTTTTTATGGACAGGATTTAATAAAGGTAGTTTATATCAGAATGTGGTCATGCGCACATCATTTTCTACATGACAGACATTATAGTCGGACTTTAAAAATGACTCCTGTTCAGCGTTTTAATAAGATGATAATTTTCTTGAAAGTGGAATGAAAAAATCAGATGCTTTTAAAAAAGAGATCATTAAAAATCACGTAATTAGTTCAACATTAATTATCTCATTGTCAGCTTGCCTCTTAACATGTTTTGTAATCAACTCCATTCTAATTCTTTTATCAGAGATGTATTATTTAAAAGCCATCTGATAAGAAAGCTAATTAAAAAGATACACTGTGCTTTGTCTCTTCCAATATCAAGATAATAGAGAAGAGCCACACAATGTGTGGATAGTCATTAATTAATGCATTCAGAACAAGAGGCTGGGAAAAAAGTGATGTAGGCTATGTCAGGGTAACCAAATACAGGAAAAAAACGACAACAAAAAAAATCGCAGTAAGCGTATATTGATTGGTTTGCACAAAAGTTATAGTATTGGCAAAATAGTAAATAGATTTAGATTTTATTATTCTTTTTTTTTACTAGTAATGGTGACGATCTGTGATTTTTAGCAGGACCGTGACATTGCGGCAGACCGATCGTACACTTTTGACACTTTTTTGGGACCACTGACATTTCTACAGTGATCAGTGCTATAAAAATGCATCGATTACTGTGTGAATGTCACTAGCAGGGAAGGAGTTAACACTAGGGGGGAATCAAGGGGTTAAATGTGTTCCCTGGGAGGTGTGTTTCTAACTGTGGGGGGTGGGACTGGCTGGAGGAGGAGAGATATCGCTGCTCCTAATCACTAGGAACAGCAGATCTCTCTCTCCTCTTGTCAGAATGGGGATCTTCCATTTACATGGACAGCTCCCCATTCTGGCTCTCTTTCCCACGATCGCGGGTGGCTGGCCTGCCGCAGTATAATGAGCTGCTGTGCTCGTTCTTGTTGCTGGAAAGATCGGGTTTAGGTAAGTAAAAGTGGGGCTCTGGGGGGCTGCTGCTTACAACCCCTTTAAAACTCACTTCTCCAGCAGGTGCCAAATCCTCACTTTGCCCCAAAAGCCACATCCTCTACCACCACCAAGCAATGTGGTTACACTGGCCAGTCCACATGTTACTACAGGATATAGTAGTAATGTAGGGACCAGCAGGAGGAACCAGGGTACACAAGGGGGACCAGGCACTTGACACACCTGAAAGTGTACAAAATGGGTTCCTCTGTACATTTTTAAGCTAGTCAGCATAAAAATTCATACACAATCTGGTTCAAATACTGGTTAAAAACAGAGGTTTTAGGTACTTACATTTACAAACATAGCTAACAGCCACATAGAAGGCACCTTTCATGAACATGGTCCCTAGGTCTAAACTATGCAAGTTTCCCAACTTCCCGAAGTGTGTCAGATGTGAAGATTCTTCAGGAAGTTGCAGCTGTTGAAGCAAAGTAAGGACTAGTCTCTGGAGAGGTATCTTTTTGCAGGCTGCTTGTTTTAGGTTTATTTTTTTCCAAATCCAAGTGACAGAATCACTAGATTAAAGAACTTAAGGAAAGCTCTCCCTGCAAAAAAAATGATTTCTACTTTACTCTCTCACCACCCTTCCTTGCAAACTAAAGCTTACTGAACGACTTGGATTTATGGTCTCCCATTGGTCTCTGTGGTTCTTTCCATTGGCCCCTACACACATAGCAGGAGACTGGGTATCTCACACTCCCTAAAGATCACTTCAAGTCCAAGTCACTTTAAAGAAAAACCAGTGTAATAAGACCATAACAAATGTAGCCATTCCTTAACTCACTCCACATACTAATACTTGGATTATGAGTTCAACCTCTAAATCATCCTGAATATAGCATGCCAGAAGAGTTGAAGGATGAATGCTTCGACCACAGCATAATTATACACACAAGAGTTTCCCAGCAGAACATCATTCAATTAAATCTGCATGAACATGTAGATGTAGAAACAGATACTTGGAGTATTAGACCAATGGGAAACATTTGTACAGTCAGTCCTAAAACATTCAAGCACCAATAAATAGTTTTCACCTAGTAAAAGAGGCATAGTCCAGCTGTGTGTCTAATCATTGTGTATGTCAACGCAAATACTCTAACCAAGGTTTGGGCTAAGCCAGAAGACCTAACAGACACCTTTTAAATCTAACCTTCAATATAATGTCCCAGCTGCAGCCCTAACAACCATTTGTGAACTGCTTGGCTCACATGCAGTAAACAGATTTGTTTTTTTAAATAAAAAAAAATAAAGATTTGTTGCTGCTAATTTTCCAGCATACCTGCAGCTACCTCCAAAAGCCTGCAGTTACAGCAGAAAGCCAAGCCATTTTAACAGGCAAAGCCCAAGGAGTTCTGGGTAATACTAGAGCTTGCTGCTATCCCCTATCCTTATTGGTTAGTCACTATGATAGGCTGCCTCTTGGAACAAAGGGAATGTGCAGGAGGCAGAAAACGGTGGAAGCTTTGGCTGTCAAAAAGGCCCGGTATGCAACTATATACATGATTTCAGAGGCTGCCCTTTAATGCATGTATTGTTACTGGTGATCATTACAATTACTCCATTACATCATTCTTTAACCTACTACTACTTTTCTTATATAAAATACCTTTCATACAAAATACATTTCTCACATTTACTTTTTAATACCACCTTTACTATCTAAATGGAGATTGTTGATCAGGTGCTTTCCCTTTTGGACTAAGTCTCTGTATTTGAAGCTTAACAACAAGAAAATATTGAGAAAAACACAATTTGTTGTGTATTAATTTAACAATTATTATAATATTTATTCCGTTGTGTATTCTTTGCATCACAACAACCTAGGGGAGAAAAGAGTAACTGTGTGAGCCTTAGAGGAGGAAAAAGCCAACAGGTGATCTCACCAGTGTTCTCCTGCTCCTTTGTTATCCCATCCCAGACCAAACTGTATTGCTTTTGAAATTTAGTCTGCCGAGAAATGTAGGAACTGGTTATGCAGTGTTGCTGGGGTGACTGGATTAGAAGACTGGCAAAGCAGAATTACAGATCCTTGGGCAGGTAGAACATTTCAAATATGTGTTTTGAGTGTGTATTCTGCTGCATACTTGGCATTACAGACATACAAATATTAAAGGTAGTTTACAAATTCAGCCCCATTGTTTGTAGGGAGCTTGGTAGGGATCAGAAACGCATTAAAAACAAAGTCTGAGAAAGGCCGTAGTGTGAATGATCCTTTAGAACAGGGGTAGGGAACCTCGGCTCTCCATCTGCTTTGAAACTACAAATCCTATCATGCCTCTGCCTCTAGGAGTCATGCCTGTGATTGTTAGGGTCTTACAATGTCTCATGGGACTTGCAGTTTCAAAACACCTGGGGAGCCGAGGTTCCCTACCCTTGCTTTAGAACCACTGTCTAGTAACTATTGTTTACTGCTTTTGTGTCCCCATTTAAGAAATTCACTCTCACTAGTATCAGCGATCAGCTCAATGGGGCAAGAAAGTGATGGGTGAGCTAAAAATTTACAAATCAGAAGTACCACACTAAGCTTCCATTTTCCAGCAGCCACTGCGGAAAGATATCCTACGGTTCGATATGGAAGAGGTGATTACTGTAACCTCATCTAGTGGAAGCGATTCACCCTCCGGAGGGGCAGAAGGATCTGGATACCTCAGCATTTGCTGAGCCAAGGAGGAGGTGTTTGCTCTGAGTACAGTCAGTACACTCACTACATGCAGTTTACCCCTGTAGGGGTGCAAGAATCTGGTAAGTGGGGAACTGAAGGGGAGTACAGGGGGTCACTTGATTTACTGCACACCTGTGGCTAAACCTAGGCACGAGTCACTTTGGACAAGCACAAGTCACTTGAAATTTTGCCATTTTGCACTACTTGAGATTGAACTTTATAATTGATTTACTTTTTCACTGGATTTTAACCTTTTTTATTTCTATGACAATACATTTTTTATCATATATTTTCTATCATGGGTATTATATTATTTTGCACATTTACTACATATTGTTTGAAATAAATTATTTAGGATGAAATCTGATTGCCTTTGTAAATTTGATGAGTTTGTTTTGATATGGTTGTAAACAGCACAATTAATAGGGGTAAGAACACCTTCTATGATATCTACCTCATATATTCGTAAATTATTCACCGTCCATCTGAGAAGAGTGACTTATCGGTGAATCACCCTTCAGGTGACGGGAGTAGCTATCAGTCATCTATTGCATATTCACCTGGGAGTTTCCTGAATCTACAGTTACAGATGTCTTCCCATTACGGAAAGAAAAATAGTATTTCCAGAAGGTATTTTAAATTATGCAGTTCACTGCATGAGAAACCAACCTATTCCATGCGCCAGATTTATATCCTTTTTTTTTTTTGTACACAAGCACAGCAAACCTTCACGATTCCTAAACATGTCTTTTATTCATGCAAGAAGAAGGGACATATAAGCGTAAAGGCACAGAGACAGTGAAAACGAACCCACTTTTCCTACCTATTTGCAGAGAGATATTGCCACACACACCTACTGTAAACTGAGTTTCCTCTCACACACAAAAAGTTAGATATATCAAATTGTATATGGCTCAAAGTCTACACTTAAATTAGAACCAGCCTTGGAAGATTAAATAAATAACCCAAAAGTGGAACTTCCGCTCATTTGTCTCTCTCTCCCCCCCCCCTTTTGAGCACCTTTGGAGGGGGGAGTGGGTACCTGTCTTTGACAGGTACCCTGTCCCCACTTCTAGGAGACCAGGCCACGGCGAATTACATCAGCAGCTCGGCTTCCTCCTCCTTCCCGCGCCACCGGGCCAGTAGGAGAGAGCAGAGGTGCCTCGTGTATGAGCAGTAGGGACCCGGCGTGAAGTCTTTACCAGCAACGGCGGCAGCAGCACACAACAGCTGATGGAAACAACAGCTGTGGTGCAACATTGCTGGACTCCAGGACAGGTAAGTGTCCTAATATTAAAAGTCACCAGCTACAGTATGTGTAGCTGCTTGCTTTTAATTCTTGCAGTGGTGGGCGGACCTCCTCTTTAATTGCCAATTAATAAAAAAAGAGGAAGTTACACAGGACAGATTTAGGGAGCAGACATATGCATCTCACATGCAAGTATCACTCTGCAATGGGGCCCCAGTGGTTTACAGAGACTGTAGCATAGTTGCATTGCATTTGTTAGATAGTAATAGGTCTCTTACACACTAGGCATTTATAATGTGTGCCCCCAATCCAATTTAAGTGCACCCAGGAGGCACAGGTGTGGCATCCAGCCCTGCCTTCTGTCAAAGCTTATGGCAGGCTAACATAAGCTGCAACTGAACAGGGCTGAAAGCTGTACCATGTGGAACTCCGGTTTAGCGACCTTTGTGTTTAGGGATGTATGTCCAGAACGGAGAATATCTGCATTCCAGGCATACGTCCTTGAACCCAAATGGTATCATTTGGTACAGCATTCAGCCCCATCCAGCAGCAGGGTATTTCCATCTGCCATTGACTTTGACAGGCTGCAGGCAGTGGGGCTGGACACTGCATATGTGCCTCCCAAGTGCTGTAAAATGCTGGGATTGTATGCACATGGGCCAAACAACTAATGTGCAACGGAACTAAGCAGTCCAAGGATCTGTTTTGCATGTTTCGCAGAATAGCTCTCATTAAAAAGTAAACAAAAAATACAGAAAAACACACACATGAACTCAATAAAGTAATACCATATTTTGTTAAAAGCTTTATTCGGCTCAACTGCAAAAAGTTCCAGCATTTTTGCATGATGTTAGAATTAATTACAAAATTCAAGCATTTTCAAAAATGTTGCACAAAGGATTAAACTCATTTGTTTGTGCTTCATACCTTTTATTAGCATGCAAAAACAACACTCCTCAGATCAGACAGAAAAGGTAGCATGACAGAAGAGATGGGAGGTTATTAAAAACTGAATTCAGTAGTGTGTTGGACAGTGTATGTTGTCCATTAGTGCAAGATCTAAGTACATATAAAGTCATTAGGCTTTGATATCAGATGAAGACTTTACACAGGGATGGAACTAGAGGTCGACCGATATGGGTTTTTCTCTGGCCGATGCCGATATTTAGAAACCATGGCGGCCGATAGCCGATATATGATGCCGATTTTTTTGGGCCGATATGTTAGGCCGATTTTATTTTATTATTATTATTTTTTTAATCCCCCTTGATCTAACACACCTTTCCCATTGGGGCGTTTTTCAGGCGCTTTTGGGCTAAAAATAGCGCCTGTAAAGTGCCTGCAAAATGGCTCCCCTGCAGTCTGTGTGAAAGACAGAGTGCTTTCACACTGAGGCGATGCGCTGGCAGGATCTTAAAAAAAAGTCCTCCAAGCAGCACGTTTGGAGTGGTGTATACCGCTCCGCCACCACTCCTGCCCATTGATATGAATGGGCACCACTGCCGAAGCGCATGCAATGCGATTTGGCAGCAGTGCTTCATGGGTGCATTTAACCTCTTCCTTGGCCGCTAGCTGGGTTATATGTGCCCCACTAGCAGCCAAATAGCACTGCTAAAATGATGGTAAAGAGCCGCTAAAACTTGCGTTTTACCATCAACGCTCCAGTGTGAAAGCAGCCTTCATAAGTGATACAGAAAATTTCTTACATTTAAACATTTATTAAACAAAAAAAACCTCCAGTTTACTTGTATGTATGATTTAGATTTAAAAAAAAAAAAAAAAAAACCTATGTATTAAATAAAAACAGGTAGTCAAAACTTTTGGACGAAAAAAAAAAATGGGCTAACTTTACTGTTTTTATTTTATTTTTAAATAGTGTATTTTTTTCCCAAAAAAAAATGCATTTGAAAGACCTCTGTGCAAATGCCGTGTGACATAAAATATTGCAACAACCGCTATTTTATTCCCTAGGATCTCTGCTAAAAATATATATATAATTTTTGGGGGTTCTAAGTGATTTTCTGGCAGAAAATACAGGATTTTTACTTGTAAGCAACAAGTGTCAGAAAAGATTTAGTCTTTAAATGGTTAAACTGAGAACTTCTACACACAGAGATGACTTCATTCATTCAGAAGTGTAAACATTGTATCATTTAGTTCTTTTCTTGGCAGCCTGCCCAGAGAGGAGGAAAGTGTTGCTATGACGACTCAGGCAACTTGCACTGACTTCTATACAGAAGTCATTTCAAAGTCACGCTGTAGTTCTAAATCGGCTTTTTATCAGCACAATCGGCCGATGCCGATTATTTAAAAAACGGCAAATATCGGCCGATATATCGGTCGACCTCTAGATGGAACACTATGGTAATTTAAAATAGCCTTTCATTATACACTAATGCCTAGAAATCATGTATTCATACAGTAAAGCAATGCAAAGAGCTAAAAAAGTTCGTGCACAATGCAGTAACTGCAAACAAACACATTTTTGCATGCTTTAGCGAGATCAGTTAAAATGATTGTGATTTAAAAAAATAATAATAAACCTGTCATACTCACCTGCTCTGTGCAATGGTTTTGCGCATAGTGGCCCTGATCCTCTTCTCCTGGCACTCATGTGGTCTTAATCCCCAGTCATCCCCAGCCCAATCGCTCCAGCAGTCTATTGACACACACAGCGCAGCTTGGCCGCACTCCCCACTCCCTCCTCACTGGATTTTATTGACAATAGCAGGAGCACCGGATCGAGATCAGATTCAGGTAAGTATTTAGGAGGGCAGAGGGGCTGATCACAGAAGTTTTTTTTTTATCTTAATGCAGAGAATTGTTTTAATTAAAAAGGAAAAAGATTTACCGCTCTTGGCTCTGCTTTACTGAGGAAGCCTGATATGGCCTTATTTATCATCATGTTTTAGGAACAGTTTGTACTGCCTCAGGGACAACAGATATGCTACAGAATTTAAAAGATAGTCAGACATTTGGGGGTGATCCAACCATCCTCAGGCATTTTTGAAGGCCAGTGTATCCCTACATATGATTAGTCGACTTCTGCAGTCATGAAACTGATCTCTGGTCATCAGATAAACTACAAAACACACCATTCAATTGCAGTCACCTGATTTTAAAAGACTGCATGCAGGCAGCTCTTTATTGTATTAGAGATATGCTATGTCTCTTCTGCAATAACACACACACTTACCTGACTGCTCACAGTCTTCTATGGAATGCACACTGAGCTGTGCATTGGCAGCTCAGTATGCACTCCTGGCACGATCTGGCTATACCTCAATGACTGAATTCTGTGTGCATGCGCAGGATGAGGTCACCCGCTTTCCCCCCTGCCAGTCAATCAGGAGGCCGAAAACCCAGCCCCTGAAAGAAGATGACAGCCGGTGACACGGAATGTAACCATCGAATCCCTGGACAGTGGAGGCGAATATTTCTGGGGTTTCTTTTCAATTGAAATGCATGGGAATAATGCTAGATATTTTTACCATTTGTTTAAATGCTGTCAACAATTGTGCAGCACAATATAATACATACTACCTAAATAGATTTTGCCTTATTTACTTGTATACCTGAAGGTAGGGTGCTTAACTGTTCTGTATATAGTTTTCCCTGTTATAATAAGACTAAGTGGTTTAATGCAGCTAAACAACAGGTACAAAAACTTTAATTTATAAGGTATAACGATATATTCTCAAATAGTAAAAAAGAATATAAATCCACTTTGTGTGCACCAAAGGCCTTTACAAACCTAGTTATAACCTTGTAAAGTAGCAGGGACATCATCATAGTACATTGCCTGTGCAGAGAGCAGAGCTGTGGGAGGAGCCAAGCAGGTCCATCTACTACAGGTTTCCTCCAGAACTACAGAAGGGGTGGAGATAAGACCAGTCACCCTACACAAGGAGAGAGAGTAACAGTGACCGGTCTTCTGCACAGAAGCAATGTTTTATACTAGATTACTGAATGGATATGGAAGAAATACACAAAAGATACCAACGTTCAAATAAGGCTACACATGCCTCTAGTATTCAATGTTACTTGAAACTTGCAATCCTTTGTGTATTTGTGTATCTCAGAGTTCAGGTTTAAATGAATCAAAATTTTAATGTGAATACATGACAAATAAATGATACCATGAACCAAACATGAAGCAGAACTGTAAAACTGCAAAAAAATATCTGTATTTATCACATCATGTGTTTTTATTTTAATGATCCTACTATAGGAATAGTAAAGGTAATTATTATACATCCATTAACTGCCCTGTTTGAGTGGGATAGTCACAAATAGTGGATAACCAAAGAGGGCTATTTTAACTTGGTTTGGAGTGGTACTCCAGCCAAAACCATAAATTTGGATTGAGGGGATAGAATTTTTTTCCCTGTAGTTACATTTCTCCTAAATTACTGTCTCGAGGACTACCTGTCACCAGGAAAAGAAGTGAAAGTAGAATTCCAAACAAACAGCAATAAAAACCTGACAGAGGCTCTAATCCTTCGCCACTCTGCTACAAAAGTATGTTTGTTGTTTTCTGTATCCTCATTGGGAAGACTTCCTCTGGCTTCGGCTCAATAACCACCTGTCACCAGGAAAATAAGTGAGGGGTTATATCCCAAAAGCGGACAGCAAAAAATACCTAAGAAGTTCTAACGCATCCCACACTCTGCAACAAATTTTGACTGGAGTTTTAACTAACGTGTTCATATGTAAATGGTGCTATGCTATTTTGTGGATGAAAATATATTGTATATAAAAAGCGGGAGACTTTTAGCATTCATAGCCAAGCTGGACCTCCGATCTCTCCTACCAGGTATATTTTTAGAATACAGTAGACTATCTGATAATTCCAGTACTACTTTGAGAATAAAAAGACTCTTACTTTGAGCACTGTCTACCACAATGGATACAATATAAAAAACACATGTATTTTTTATGTAGATCTCTATAAAATTAACATCACAAGAGATTGTGCCACAACAGGAAGTTTCAATCTTCCTAAAGGGCCAGCAGGCACTTTGGTTTATTTACGTGGTGAGAGATGGAAATGTAAATCTACACAACATAAGAAAACGTAATCCGGAATACACATTGTATGCATCATATACAGACAGTTAAGGCAACAGTTCCGTAGTTTGAAGTAACATTCATGAATAATTGATTTAACATTAAAATTATACCTGTTTGCTAATTTAATAGGAAATGCAAAGGGCAAAATTGTGCAAAGTGCAGTAACCCATAGCACCTAGCACCAGTTGACCTTGCATAAAACTTTTTAAAGGGTTAGTTCCCCTTTGCAAATAAACTGTCTATGCAGTTAAGGAGCACCAATGGATAAAAATAAACTGTACTGATATGAGCGATATATAATAATGTACCACCTACTGCTACAGGTCATTCTCACCAAAAAAAATTGTATTGCCAAATTTCCCTGGCATCCACTTGTGGCTAGCAATCCACTATGATGCTTCAGATGAATCTCCAGCCAATGATGCTCGCTTCCACCATCAGAGGAGCAACCTTTTTGTCAGATTAAAAACCCTGTGCATGCACTCTTCCTCATCAATTGAAGTAGATCTCAGCTCAAAACTGTGGAGACAGAATAGATAGAGGACTGAGCATGTGTGGTGTCTGAATCCAAGAAAGCATTGCACTGTTGTGAAGGCAAGCACTGAAGGCCGGAGGATTGGCTTAAGCCCCATAGCAACATTCTAGCAAAAGGGCAGGAAAGGGGAACATCAGCTATAAATGTTTATTTTTGGGGCAACATGGCACAAAAATGGCCTACAGCAATATCAGCCACAGTATTCAATATATTTCATAGAACAGTTTGTATTTATCCACCTGGACCCCTCAACTGTATAGGCAGTTTTTTTAAGTAAAGGTGAATTGACCCTTTAAAGTAGTAAAGTAGTGATGTAGTGTAGCATCTCATGGTGCCAGCAAGAACCTGTGTTAATGTTCAAATTGATTTTGGTAAAGCCCCCTGCTTAGATTGCATGTGGAGCCATGACATCTAAGTTACAATAGTATACTGCGCTATAGACCTATAGATTAAACAGCTGCAAACACCACAATTTGACATTGTGCATGATTATAGAATGCTAAAAAGTGCTGCCCTATACAGGCATATCCCACTTTTAAGTACACAATGGGATTTATTTACTAAAGCTGGAAAGTGAAAAATCAGGTTCCCTTCTGCATAGAAACCAATGAGCTTCTAACCCCAGCTTGTTCAATTACGCTTTGGTAATAAAACCTGGAAGCTCATTGGTTTCTATGTAGACGTGAGCCTGATTTTGCACTTTCCAGCTTTAGTAAATAAACCCCATTGTGTACTTAAAAGTGGGGTATGCCTGTACATGTACATTAATATACAGTGACTTATTCAGAAAGAGACATATATTGATCAGATAAATGGTGTATCATACAATCCTATCCAGATTGGACCATTCACTTATGTATGTAAATTATAGTCCACATGTGACATCAAAAAGAAAAACAAAGTGTATCAAACTTCCATATTGATAGAAGACAGCCTTTATATTCCAAAGATTACCACGTTGTGTAAGCCGCCATCAGTGTATAGGTTCAAATGCCCTTCCAGGCTAGTGTGGACTCAAATGTTATTAACATAGAGTCAGAATGGCATCAGGAGACTAAGCTCTCCCAGACTTTAAAACTGCGTAGCAGATACAGCATCCCTTCCCACATCGCTCAGTAGGTCAATTGTCATAGAAGCAAAAAGAATCTCCACATAGTGTAAACCATTTATTAAAAGAATATTGCACTTACATCCAACAGGAAGAAAACAGGCATGTCATCATAAAATCCAATAATCATAGTAATAAAACGCAATTATTAGATGAACATCAACTCGACATGTTTCGTCTGATAAGACATCATCTGGAGTATTCAATATAAATGGTTCTACACTATGTGGATATTTTTTTTTGCTTCTATGACAATTGATCTGAGTGAGAAGTTTACGGTGACTGATGTGGGAAGGGATGCTGGATCTGCTTGCTACACAGTCTGGGAGAGCTTAGTCTCCTGATGCCCATCTGACTCTATGTTAATAACATTTGAGTCCACACTATCCGGTAAGCGCATTTGAACATATATACTGGTGATGGCTTACCCACCATGGTGATCTTTGGACTATAAAGGCTTTCTTCTATCAATATGGAAATTTGATACACTTTGGGTTTTTTATATTTATCAACATTTTCTTTTTGATGTCACGTATGGACTATAATTTACATACATAAGTGAATGGTCCAATCTGGATAGGATTGTATGATACACTATTTGTCTGATCAATATATGTCACTTTCTGAATAAGTCACTGTATATTAAAGTACATGTATAGCGTGGCACTTTTTAACTTTCTAGTTCGAGTTTTGAGTCGATTCACAATGCCTTTGGTGCCAAGAGAATTCCTGGTATTTGAAGGCTGAATGAGGAGGAGAGGAGCATCATCTTAACCTGTGGTGTAGTCACATGGCACTGAGGGGAAAATGCTTTGCACTGCACTGCATGACACAAGCAAGAGCTACAGGAATATTCAACTTATATAGACAAAGGTAGAGGTGGAGGCAACACATACAATCCGATCTATGATGGCACCGCAAGTGGCAAAGCTGCCATCATTTTTCTGCAGTGCCATCACTACACCGCAAGCATTGCTGCAATTAGACTGTATGCGCTTCTGCACTGATATGAATGATTTATATAGAGTTGTAAAGCACTGCAGCATATTTTGGTGCAATATAAAAGAATAAATTAAAAATATTTAAGTCGCGCGCCTGGTTTAGAGACTATTTTTAGGATGCTTATTGCTCAGGATACAAAATGGATTTTCACCCTGTAAACAGGCCACAGGTACACTTTTAAAAATGTCACATCTATTTCAAGGAAATGTGGAAGAGGCTGTCTACAGTGCACTGGTTTTGTGTAGCTTTATGTCAGTATTTTACTCACAGTTAAAATAATTTTAACAAACTAGTTATTATTCTCCAGCTAAATGTGTCATAAATGTTCTTCTGAGAAATTAGGTTAAGGGGAAACTAAAGTGTGTTTATTACTTTAGACCTGCATGTGAAGGTGGCCATCTACACATATTATAGTTTGCCATTTAATATGCACACAAGTCAGCAGTGTTTGCATATTGCATTTGGAAGCTTTTCTTTCTCATGCCACACAATGGTTGTACTCTAAAATGCCCAATGACATTAGATGACAGCCTCATAATTCAACCAGATAGGTGACAATCCAGCAGAGGCTTCTTAGTTGTTTTTGTCATTTAAGGTTTTGTAGTGTCTGCAGAATGCTACCTCTCCCTAAGCCCTTGTACACACGATCGGACATTCTGACAACAAAATCCGTCAGATTTTTTCAGACGGATTTTGTCTGAAAGTGGTGTTGCATACACACGGTCGGAAAAAGTTGTCGGAAAATCCGATCATTCGGAACGTGATGACGTTCGTTCCGACGGGACCACGTTCAGCCTAGTAGCCAATAGCTTCGCTCTCGTACTTTGATCTGAGCATGCGTGGCACTTTGTGCAATCGGAATTCTCTACAAACTCTAAAACTTTGTCGGTCGGATATTCCGACGGAAACAGTCCAATAGAGCCCACACACGGTTGGATTATCCGACAACGCGGTCCGATCGGACATTTTCTGTCGGCATATCTGACCGTGTGTACAAGGACTAACAGTTATATGTGAAAAGATGCCTGATGTGACCATTCATGTATAGGACCACCATAATAAAGTGCCAGTGGGTGGCCAGAGGTGTTTCTGCCCATGTAAATATCCTTTAGTGTCTAGAGCAGCTTTAGAAAGCAAGACTTTTAGGTTGATTTATTAGATAGAAATAGACTGCGCTTTGCAAAGTGCAGTTACTCAATAGCTTAGTAAATGAGCAGAAGCACTTCTGACTTTCATCATCCAATCATGTGCAAGCAAAAAAATTTTTCCCCCTTGCACATGATCTTTGCAAAGTGAAGGTTGACCTTATTTACTAAGCTCTGGGGTGACTGCACTTGTGTTGCATTTAAATCAACCCCTTTATTGTTGATCAGAGAGGCTGAAATAGTGCACTAAAATGTAGGCTTCAATGAGAAAGAGAATTTTCCAATCTATATATGTAATACAATAACAGAAATGGGTAATAAAAAGTAATGTGAAACTGTAAATGTAAAATATGTAGAAAAGTGATCATACACTATAAATTCCTACAAAGTAAACTCTCACATGGTAACTAATGGCATGAATACTTGAGTTTAGCAACATATAGTTCTGTGCTATAAATCATGAAACATATATATTTCTAAAATTGCATGATAAGAAAACATATTATCCCTCTCCCAAGAAAAAATACATAAAAAAAATACATGAGAACACTAAATGGCACTGCAATATATGCAGTAGTTGTGAAATGATGAGTTATTGAAAATCTTAAACAGTTTCTCCAGCTGAAAAAATATAATTATGTAAGGCAAGCATACACAGTCCAGAAAGGCAGGAGCACAAGGACCTGGCTGGTTTTCAAAAAAGTACAGGTACACAGGTACAGGTTAACGGAGGAATCCCTCCCTCTGGGACATTTTATTCTGATAGGGCTCCTGCTCTTCCTGCTAGGTTTTGGCTGTAGCCAATGATCAAGAATAGTTTTCCAACATTCTCATTTGACAGAAGTTTTTTAAACAATCGACTTCTGTTGAGCAAGGTTGGCCACATGCTGATCAAAATTTGTCTGGTCCCTGCTGAACCGGCCAAATTTTGATCTGTCTATGTCCAACTTTAGAAGGCAGGACCCTTGTGTCACCTCAATTCCTGGCTTGCAACCTGAGTATAAGTAGGAAGCCATAATGCAGGTGCAAAAACAGCACTTATGAGTTAGTTGGGGCTACATTCAGCAGGCAGCATGAGATGGAATACCCTTAACAATGTCAGCACACTTTTATGCCAGATAGAACACTGCAAAATGTGGTTTATTGCCAGACTCCAAGGACTCTGCAAACCACCAAGGTCTGTTCGAAAAAAAAAAAAAATCTTTAATCCTCCTCCTCCTTCAAATTTTCTTTACTGTAGAGTTAAAAGTCAATTTAACTCCACTAACCATTAGAAAATTAAAAGATATTTACTAAAACAAAACAATCTGAACAAAATTCTACTAGTGTATAGCCAGCCAAAGACTACTGCCCATTGCTCCAACTCCTGCCTGTTCTTAAAAAGTAGTTCTACCCTGCGGTCCCACATGTAAGCCCAACTTTTATGATATATTTACCTAATATGGGGGTCATAAAACCGAGTGCTATTTACACAATACACTCAGTTTAACCCTGCTCAGAAGAGTTACTATTTAACTGGAGAATCCATTTCATTTTGACAACCATATAAAATGCTGCATAATTTTACAAAGCACATAAAAAAATGTGCCCACTACAGAAGAGGTAAATTAACAAGGATATAAAAGACAGGTTAAGCTGCATAAGCACACCACAAGCCACTCTCATTTTAAACAGCATCAAAAAAGCAAACTGTCACTTTCAACGGATAAGGAGAATTTTTAAAAGTCTAGGTTTTAGTATTATCTGCCAAGCTTTCCACCCCGCGGCACACTCCACCGCCAGCAGTGGCTCAATAAGCTTTAAAAGACAAATATTCCATTTGAAAGTAAACTTAAAGGTTGAAGAGGTACAGTAAAAAGTAGGGTTCAAAACACACATTTTGACACTAAAAAAGGAAATCCAAATAAAAATAATAAATGGAGACAGAATTATTATAAAACCGCTATGCTTTCAAAACCCAAGAAAAAACATACACAGCTGGAGGGTTCATTAGTAAACAGAATACATTGTGCAAGTTTCTGCAAGTGTAAAAATAGACTTTTTCTCCAACTATTGTATTACTTTGGTGCTGTGTACTTAAGACGAAAATAAGATACTCTCAAGTCTACAACTTGAATTTGTTTTTTTGGTCTAGGTTTATTGCTTTAGCTTTGATAGAAGCAACTGCTGAGTTTTTCTACATACGTTAAAGGGTACTTCTACCCTCCTCCAAAAAATTCTTTACATGTGAATACTGTGCTTCACCAAAAATATAGTATGCCTTTCCTAAAAGACAGCCAATGATTTACAGAAAAGGTTCTTTGGCTCCTTTTGGCCTCACCATAAGCTGAATAGCCATCCTAGTTGGGTTACTATTTACCCAAAATTACTAATTTTTTTAAACAAGATTAAAAAAAAAAATGTTTTCCTTGTATCCCATCCATGCCAAATGAAATTTTTATTAAAAACTCTGAATTTCCTTAAATTTATGCTTTTTTAACCTTGATCTCAGAACTCTATATACTGTTCGAAAATCAAAATACGCAACTTTGCAGTTAAAATAAATGATCTATGTTGTCCCTGTATATCTGAACACAATTGAAGTAACCATAATAGCCAATTAAATATTCTATGCTTGGCGAAAGCTACAAGAACAACTCTCTTCTCTGTCTTTCTTGCACTATCAATTCTAAAAAACTTTGAGACAGGAAGAGCAAGCAGAGAGCATCTTATAAGACTGTATGATGAATAAACAAGGTGGGACCAAACCAGTCCAACGAAATGTTACAGCGAAGGTGCCCCCATCATCCTCGACCCAAATCTAAAATGCTTTAAAAAAGCCTTGTTTATTCTTTTTATAATACTTGGAAGACAAAAATGTAAAGAGCTCATTTAAAATTGATTGAATAACACTCTATAAAAATTCGGTGGTAGCTTCAAGACACCACTATTAGCGTGGAACAAACACTTTATGTAAGAGAAATGCTTTTAAAACTATTAAAAGCCCAGATGAGGTGGTCCAGTTTTTTCCTACCTTCCATGGTGTAATACAGCCATTTTTAGTTTAGGCCAATGACCTGAACTCCTAGATATTAAGAGGTAAACAATTACATGGCAAGGTGATTTCATTGATGCAGAGACTGGAGGATAGGATTAAGGCTTTTTACTGTTGTGAGGACTTATATTCCTCATGTCGGATGGTCAATCGGACCTTTTGTTACATATGAAATGTCACCTATGTGAAACTAATAACAAATGTTTCTATCCTTACTGGATTGTATGCTGTTTCTAAACTTATTAAATAAAGATTACTTTAAAAAAGAGGTAAATAACCAGTTGGATCAAACATGTGTCCTGTATTTGAGAAGATAGCTGCTCCCAGCAGTTAGGTAGATACAGCTACCAAACGTTCCTCAGAACAATATATCCATTCACTAGAACCTTAATGTTGGTTCTAAAATGTACAGTATGTCACACAAAGAACTCTTATTGCAGAAGGTCAATTCAGGAGATTCCATATGACCGATCAAAAATAAATTTGGGGCCTCTTCTTGACTTTATGCTTCAGTGATCCATATCGCACCTGAAAAACAATGAGACATCTTGATATGAAATCTATCCAGGATCTCAAAAAGCTAAAAGTTATTTCAACTGCATTAATAACATATATGAAAATATAACAAGAGAAATTTAGAACATACATATATGTCGCCATCAGGATGCTTGACTTAATAAATGAGACTTAAAGCATATAAGAGCCTTCCTGTGTCCATGTGAACCTATATTCATGGAAATCTACCCAACTAAATCAAATTTCCAACATTAAAAGGCAATTTCACCTAAAAGCGAGGTAGGTGAAACTGGTGTTGCATACACACGGTTGGACAAAGTTGTCAAAAAATCCAATCGTTCGGAACGTGATGACGTTCGTTCGTTACGATGGGACTACGTTCAGGCTAGTAGCCAATAGCTTTGGTCTCGTAATTTGATCTGAGCATGCATGGCACTTTGTTCGATCGGAATTCTCTACAAACGATCAGACAAAGTCCGATCAGATCATATTGTCGGTGAAATTTATATCCAGCTCTCAAACTTTGTTGGTCGGACATTCCGACGGAAAAAGTCCGATGGAGCCCACACACGGTCGGATTATCCGACAACACGGTCCGATCGGACATTTTCCATCGGAATGTCCGACCGTGTGTACAAGGGCTAATACCTTCTTTTCCTAGATTCCAATACTAAATAACTTCCAGCATGAAGTGCAAAACAAAACACTACACACACTATAATCATTGAAAGGTAAGCTAACAATATATATTTTTTTAAACTGGGATTAGATATACTGTAAATGCAGATTTCACCTTCAAAGCCAAAAAGTATAAACAAATCTGGAGTTTTAAAGTAAAAACCATTACTAGTTTTGGGTTAGAAGCCTTGCAAGGTTTTTTTTTTAGCTGTGTTACTCTTAAGATAATTCACCCTCTTCTCTATTTGTCATTGTGGCCACTGCCACTGAAGCAAAATTTGAGGTGAAATACAAATTAATATGACTGTAATCAACAAGAAGATGACACATCTGGTGGAACTGCCAAAAGATTCTTCTTTATGGGTAACATTTCCACTCCCTTCCTGTCATATCTTTAGCACAGAAAATGGAGGGAAATTTCTCTTAGCCCTTGTACACACGGTTGGACATTCCGACAACGAGATCCAATGGATTTTGTCCGAAACTGGTGTTGCATACACACGGTCAGACAAAGTTGTCGGAAAATCCAATCGTACGTAATGTGATGGCGTTATTTCGTTACGACGGGACTACGTTCAGGCTAGTAGCCAATAGCTTTGGTCTAGGAATTTGATCTGAGCATGCGTGGCACTTTGTCCGATCGGAATTCTCTACACACAATCGGACAAAGTCCGATCGGATCATGTTGTCGGAAAGTTTTACAGCCCAGCTCTAAAACTTTGCCCGTCGGATATTCTGACAGAAACAATCCGATGGAGCTCACACACAGTCGTATTATCCGACAACACGGTCCAATCGGACATTTTCCGTTGGAATGTCCGACCGTGTGTACAAGGGCTTAGGAGGATACAGACCGCACTACAATCTGATGTTATAACCCTTCCCCCACTGTAGCCAAAAAGTCTTGTTCAGAGTTCTACATTAACTCTTCACTATTCATCTAAAACTAAAATACCAGTTTTCGATTGGAAAAAAAAAACTGTTTCCAAATTGACACCTCTATATTCTTTACTGGACCTCATCAGTAAAAGATATTGTTGCTAAGGGCAACAAGAAATTATCTTTTTTAGAACAATAGGTCCACTGTCTACAAAAAAGGAACAAGTCCCAAAGAAGATGTGCAAGAACTGTATTGCCACCAACCTCGTGGTGGCACTACCTAGTGGTAAGAACTGACCTGCGAGTATGGTGGGCAGAAGCATGCACTATACTAACACCACCAACCAGCATAACATGTAGCTGTGGCAGATGCTGCTCAGACTATACTCAATGACTGTAAGAAAGTCAAGGTACAATTACTTGCAGCCTTAGACAAAGAAATGTGTAAAACCCTAAAATGCACGCTGGAAAATGCAAAGCCGTAAAAAAAAGTCATAATAAACTTTACAAACAAATGCTTGGTGGTGTAATGGTGGGGAGGGATATTTTCTCAGCACATGTTGGGGCCCTTAGTACAAATTGAGCATTGTTTAATTCCTTGCCGACCAGCCATCATCATTTTACTGCGGCAGGTCGGCACAATCCTGCGAACCTTCGCAGCTATACATCGGCTTGTGGGATCGGGATAGCATTCGCCCGCTACACATCCGGGGTGCCGGTGCTCGTGGCGAATGGTCGCGATGACTGCCGACCACGAGCGATCACGAGAGGTAGAACAGGGAAGTGTGTGCGTAAACATACAAATCCCTGTTCTGTTGATGAGAGGAGTTACAGATCGTGTGTTCCTATTAGCCAGGAACCACGATCCGTCACTTCCTCTAGTCAGTCCCCTCCCCCTTCAGTTACAAACATGTAGCAGGGAACACAGTTAACCCCTTGATCGCCCCCTAGTGTTAACCCCCTTCCCTGCCAGTGAAATTCTGACAGTAATCCGTGCATTTTTATAGCCCTGATCGCTGTATAAATGCCAATGGTCCCAAAAATGTGTCAAAAGTGTCCAATGTGTCCTCCATAATGTCGCAGTGCCGATAAAAATCACAGATCGCCACTATTACTAGTAAATATGTAGGAGAATACATATCGGCCTAAACTGAGAAAAAATAAAGGAATGGAAGAATCGCATCATGGATGTGCAGCCGACAAATCTGCAGCAACTGCGTGATGCCATCATGTCAATATGGACCAAAATCTCTGAGGAATGTTTCCAACATCTTGTTGAATCGATGGCACGAAGAATTAAGGCAGTTCTGAAAGCAAAAGGGGGCCCGACCCGGTACTAGCAAGTTGTACCTAATAAAGTGGCCCGGTGAGTATTTATTCTACCTAAAATCTCTAAAAAGCTATTACAGTATTTTTTAACTGCAAAACATTTGATGCATCAGGCACCTTAGTAAGTACTGTAATTGCATTTCTTTTTGTTCTCTCTACAGTGCCAAACACTGAACCCCCACTGTCGATATATTCTGCCAAATACTAAAAAGCAAAGCTTTAACAAAGCGTAATTAGTGCCGATGGCTCATGTATACCTGAAAACTAGCTTGTCAGTTGTAGAGTACAGAGACTTGCGAAAAACAAATGCAACTAAGGGTCAAAAACAAATATAATGATGCTTGTTCTATTTCCTCCTGACACCGTCTTGCTAGAAGCCTTCCCAGAAAAGGCAATATAATTGTGATAGTTTGCGATTGGCTATAGTTTATCTTCAATATATTGCTGTGAATCATCTCTGCCTCTGCTTTCTGGCAGGGAACACTTTCTTCTATGAACATATGGAGGAAGGAGAGGGGGGAGAGCATGCAGTTCACTTGGAGTTTAATAAAACACATACTAGCTCTGGGTCTGCATTGTGCTGCTCATACAACACTCTTGCCAAGAGAAACTAGCTGTGTTTATTAATGTATACACAATGAGAAGCAAACTTGTTCCAACCGACTAGATTAGGCCTGGTCAGCTCATGCCCACCCACACCCGCAGTTCAGTATATGAAACCGCAATCTAAAGGGGGGTGATGAGCAGAGGACTGCCTTGTCCTAAGTAATTCCTGTAAAAAAGGGAGGAGCTAAACTCTATTTTAGAAAAATAAAAAACAAAAAACCCTCCCTTTTAATGGGCCATTTTAATCCTCATTTATATTTAAAAAGATGTGCATTATTTCTAGCAACAACAATCTAACAATGTATACAAATACATGAGGAAAATTCCTGTTCAATAATGAGTGATATGTAAGATATTGATATGTAAGATATATTGATATGCCACCCCCATCAAATCATTCTCTGCAGCTATTACCCTTTGTACCAACATCCCCTCCCTTAAGCCCTTGTACACACGGTCGGAAATTCCAAACACAAAATCCGTTGGATTTTTTCAGACAGATTTTGTCCGAAACTGGTGTTGCATACACAAGGTCGGACAAAGTTGTCGGAAAGTCCGATCATTCGGAACGTGATGACGTTCGTTCGTTCCGACGGGACCACGTTCAGCCTAGTAGCCAATAGCTCTGCTCTTGTACTTTGATCTGTGCATGCGTGGCACTTTGTCCAATCGGAATTCTCTACAAACAAAGTCCGATCGGATCATGTTGTCGGAAAATTTTATATCCAGCTCTCAAACTTTGTTGGTCGGACATTCCGACGAAAAAAGTCCGATGGAGCCCACACACGGTCGGATTATCCGACAACGCGGTCCGATCGGACATTTTTACGTCGGAATTTACGACTGTGTGTACAAGGGCTTAGAATATACGAGCAGGGCCCTCCTGTATCTTTTGTATTGTACTGTAATTGTGTTGTTCCCCCTTATACATTGTAAAGCGCTGCGTAAACTGTTGGTGCTATATAAATCGTGTATAATAATAATAATAATAAATATAATAATGTAAGAGAAAATGAAAATCAGCAAATAACATTCATGCTGTGATTTATAAAAGACCAGTACTGGATACATGAATGTCAATGTCTTTTATAATTGTCTTACGTACACACGATCTGAAAATCAGACGTCTGTTTTTTGGGGTTTTTTTGCATGCTAGTCGCATATCGAAAATGGAGAAGTTACGAAAATTCTCATACGACAGAATAAAAAAGGGAAGTGATGTCATGTGTTGTAGTGTATTTCTATTATATTTTCAGATGACAACTGTACTGATTAAATGAAAATCATACGTTCTGGTATCTCACAAGAACATTTTTTGCGTTTGTCCAATCAGATAATATCGGATGAACTGTCATGTTTGGCTCTTGAAAGCTCTGCACTAACGATTTTCGGATCCTGTACAGGCCATTAGTAATGTTTGGGTGTACATAGGACTCTGTCATACATAGGTCCAATGCTCAATAAAGCACCCGAATAACACCTCCTGCAACACTCTACAGCAGGGGTCTCAAACTGGCGGCCCTTCAGCTGTTGCAGAACTACAAGTCCCATCATACCTCTGCCTGTAGGAGTCACACTTGTAACTGTCTTGCAATGCCTCATGGGACTTGTAGTTCTGCAACAGCTGGAGGGCCACCAGTTTGAGATCCCTGCTCTACAGCAATTGTAACATCTACTAATTGTTAATAAAGCTGACCACACACTTGTAGAATTTTGTAAATTTGATATTCTAATCCCCCGTACACATGGTCGGAAATTCCAACGGAAAAAGTCAGATCGGATTATATTGTCGGAAAATCCGATCGTGTGTGGGCTCTATTGGACTTTTTCCGAGAGCAGGATCTAAAATTTTCCAACAAAAAAAATACGATCTGACTTTTTCCAATCATTTGAAGAGAATTCCGACGGAAAAAGTGCCACGCATGCTCACATCAAATTACGAGACCAAAGCTATTGGCTACCAGCCTCTACGTAGTCCTATCCTACACAACGAACGTCACCACGTTCCGAACGATCGGATTTTCCGACAACTTTGTCCGACCGTGTGTATGCCACACCAGTTTCAGACAAAATCCGTTGGAAAAAATCTGACGGATTTTGTGGTCGGAATGTCCGACTGTGTGTACAGGACATAATAGTTGATGGAAGCAAAATAATGGTTTGTTTTCAACTGTAGTGATAAAAATATTCAAAAAAGCAGAATGTACCAAAATTGTACATTTTGTAATGGAACCTGTTTAATACTTCTGGGCATCCATTGCATCCAAAGCAATGTACAAACAGCCTGCGTCAGTCAATAGAAGCGCAGTGGATGCATGGAATTTTCACATTCAAATCTGAAACGTATGCAGGAAAGGGTTCCCAATTGCAGGCAGTGTGCATCCAGGGCTGTGCACCTGTCCCTGCATGCCTGCCAAACTTGGATGTGTGGGTGAATTCATACAGCTGCTGCATCTCCATTGACTATCATAGGCTGCCTGCACCCAGCTCAATGGATACATAAGTAAACGGATCTCCATGATGTATGGGAGCCCATGTGAGAGAGCCCTAATGTCACCTATTGGCAGATAAAAAGTACTGCTACATAGGTAAATTAAAGCGAGATTCCACCCTAAAGTGGAACTTCCGCTGATCGGATCCCTCCCCCCCTCCGGTGTCACAATTGACACCTTTCAGGGGGGAGGGGGGTGGAGATACCTGTCAAAGACAGGTATTTACACCCACTTCCGGGCATAGACTCCCGTGGGAGTCTACGCCATTTCCTGCCCTGCCGCGCTGTCTGCTGGGACACACACGGGTCCCAGTGACAGCGCGGAGATTTCCTATTGCGCGGCGCGACTCGCGCATGCGCAGTAGGGAACCGGGAAGTGAAGCCAATTCGCTTCACTTCCTGATTCCCTCACCTAGAATGGTGAGAATGGCAGCAGCCGAGAGCCGAGCGATCGATCGCCCTCGGCTGCCAGCATCGCTGGAACCCGGGACAGGTGAGTGTCCATTTATTAAAAGTCAGCAGCTGTAGTATTTATAGCTGCTGGCTTTTAATATATTTTTTTTTGGTGGAATCCCTCTTTAAGTCTTGAATCTAAAGTCTTGAAGATATCCACCAGTATTTTGCTACTTAAAGTATTTTCACACTCCCAGCGAACATGGAGAGGGAGATCTATGAACATCTATAACCCAATTGCAAGCAGCACCTTAGGCTTTAAAGTTGCACAATAGGCAACATCTGAAACCTTTCAAGAACACACAGGGCTGGATTTGCTAAAAAGCAAATCAACTGTGCCATTTGCAAGGGGATTAGTAAATAGGGCAAAGCTTCATTTTGCAAAGAATACCCAATGAAAAGTTGGATGCAAGGAAAATAATAATAAAGTAAAAAAAAACAGCTTTTTTGCTTGCATGTGATTGGATTAGATGAAGTAATACAGCAGAGCTTCCCCACATCTACTAAGCTCTGGAGCAAATGCCCTTGCAAAATATAGTCTATTTATCTTTAGTAAATCAACCCCACAGCTTCTATGTATATAAGGGCATAAAGAACCAGAAATGCCTCTAAGTAGTCAGATTTTTTTTAACATAAATATTAAAGAGAAAGTAAACTTCCATGTATTGTTTGTACCAATAGGTAAGCCTATAACAAGGCACACCTATAGGTACTGTAAATATCTCCTAAATGTGTGTAGATTAGGAGATATTTACTGTAAATGCAGCCAATTACATCATCGGTGCATGCGTTCTGAAGGATAGGCCACCTGTGCCGTTTCTTCAGAGCCCTGTGCCTTGATGGCAGATCCCGCATGCATGTACAGGGGAGAAATCGCACGGCTCCGGCCAATCACACAGCTGGAGTCCACTGACCCGGAAAGAAGACGGGCGAAGATGGATGCTGCCTCCAGCGGTGATGATGAGGGCTTTGTTTGCAGATAAGTTTAACATACCGTGCTAGTATGTGATGCATGCTAGCACATTATGGCTTTACTTTTGCAAATCAGAAAAAAACAAAAACAACGCTCTACTTCCTCTTTAAGGCCAAAAAATACTGGTCAAAACCAGAATGCAGTCACATTTTCAGGGGCAAACATTGGGGGTTATTTATGAAAGGCAAATTCGACTTTGCACTACAAGTGCACTTGGAAGTGCAGTTGCTGGAGATTTATGGGGGACATGCAAGGAAAATAAAAACAGCATTTTAGCTTGCACTTGATTGGATGATAAAATCAGCAGAGCTTCTCCTCTTTTCAGATCTTCCCCTCAGATCTACAGTGACTGCACTTCCAAGTGCACTTGTAGTGCAAAGTGGATTTGCCTTTTGTAAATAACCCCCCATTGTATTTCAGTGTTCATATTTAGACAAAGCCTTACATGCTGGTATTCCTCCATTTCTGATCACACTTAAAGCATCTAATTATATGCAAAAAAATCTTGCCTTGGAGTGGCTTTTCTAATGCCCTGTACACACGATTGGACATTCCGACAACAAAATCCATGGATTTTTTCCGACGGATGTTGGCTCAAACTTGTCTTGCAAACACACGATCACACAAAGTTGGTCGGAAATTGCGAATGTCAAGAACGCGGTGACGTACAACACATACGACGAGCCGAGAAAAACAAGTTTGATAGCCAGTGGGGCTCTTCTTGATTCCGAGCATGCGTGGAACTTTGTGCGTCGGAATTTCCGGAATTTCCGACAACGGATTTTGTTGTCGGAAAATTTGAGGACCAGATCTCAAATTTTGTGCAATGGAAATTCTGATGGAAAATGTCCGATGGACACACTGTTGGAATTTCCCACAAAAAGCTCCCTTCGAACATTTTCCGTCAGAAAATCCGACCGTGTGTACGGGGCATAACATTTGGTGCACTTTAATTTTAGCAAAACAAAATGCACAGCATACCTCCTTGCGGCCTTTTACAACCTTAACAGATCTCATGCTCTGTGACCTCCGAAGTCCCTTATGAGAATATGTTTCATCCTCCGAATGTGCCCCCTCTGTTTCCTCATCTGTTTTGTCATCTTCAGAATCTTTTCTTAATGAGCCAAGTCCTATGTAAACACAAAGAAAAAGGACACTGCATAAAAATGGCAGCACACAGGCTAAACTAATGCTACTAATGATTACACACCGAGCATTAATCAATACACAAGGACTGGAGAAAGCAGCAGTCTGAAATAGCAATCTGTAAACAGCATTTCAAATCTTTTCCTAACAGAAAAATCCTCATCAGTGTTTTAAACAAAATGGAGGGGGAAAAATCAATGTTAATTGCATATTCTGTCCTTAGGGCACAAATAGTTTTATAATTCATTTAGACAACAGAGTACAGATACCAGTTTTCAGCTATTAAAGGACAAATAAATCTAGAATAAAGTTAAAGAAATAGCAAATGTTAAAAGGAAAGTATAATAGCTTTGGTTCACTTTATTCATTTATTTATATATTTTTTTCTTTTTTTTTTGTTCTTGTAGTGAAAGTAAAGTTCCACTAGTGCCGCGTACACACGACCGGACCTTTCGATGGATTAGGTCCGACAGAATGAATCCGCCAGACATTCAATCGTGTGTGCGCTTCAGCGGACCTTTTCTGTCTAAAAATCGGACGGACTTTAGATTTAGAACAGGTTTCAAATCTTTCTGATGGACTCGAGTCCAGTTGAAAAATGTGTTTGTGTGTATGCTAGTCCGACGGACAAAAACCGACGCTAGGCCAGTAGCCAATAGCTGCCCTAGCGTCGGTTTTTGTCCGTTGGACTAGCATACACACAAACACATTTTTCGACTGGACTCGAGTCCTTATTCTAGTCCATGTTTCCAAGCCTGTAAAGAATCTGAAAGTGGTCGTAAACTCTCCCCCACAACTTTGTCCCATGTAAATCAGCATAAAAAAACCCATAATGAACACTGCTTGTAGATATCTCCTTACTTGCTTAGTATTGTTGTAATCCTTTTTGTTCTTTAGAATGACGTCACTGAGCATGGCCAGATCTCCCATGATTTACTGCACACTCTGTGTGCTTGTCTATCTATTATCAGGACTTCCTACGGCACAATACTGAAATCCCAGGAGACTGCATAATCACTCAGAGCTTCCTACTACACCGCATGTGACCATGTGACATCACATGGAGTGGAATAAAAGGCATCGGACAGCATTACTGCAGTCTTATCAGCTGAAGCTGATAAGACTGACATAGGCAAACACTAGATAATCGGCACAAGTAAATACTATGAAATAAAACAAGTCAGCTATGAGCAGAGAAGCAGGGTTGCCATAGAAACGTTGGATTGAGAAGGAGGCTTGGTTAAGAGTACAGGACTCAGAAAACAATACTTAAGATGGTGCTGCCTTACCCCTGGAAACAAGTTCTTTAAAGTTTCTTTAAACGGTAAGTAATATGCGATTTGGGCTGGATTACAGTGGCTATAGTTTGATAATTACTTATTATAATGGACTAAATGAAAAGAAGAATCAGAGTGGGAGAGTTTACTTCCTCTTGAAATGTCTGCTGTAGTTTGTATAATTTGTAGGTTATCACAAATTTTACAATAAGCCCTAGTTCACACTGGTACAGGTTTGAAATCGCGCTACTTCAGCGCAATTTCAACTGCCAATGTAATTGCGGCTTGCGACTATATTTAACAGAAGTCACAATGAAACTGGGAAAAAGTAGCGCAGGAAACTTTTTCATAAACGCTGTAACACGAGTTGCGGTGATATGAATTTCATGATAAATCACACCGGTGTGAACAGGGACAATAATGTTTCAGGGACACAATTTTACCAACTGCTATGATCCTCTGGAAGTTGGGACAGCTACCTCCTGTGCTCCATATTTTATTTTAATATGGAAAGTAGACTCTGGAGTTAGTCAGTGTAAGGACAGATATGTTGAACAGGCTACTAGCTCATTCGCTCCATATATGTATATACATTGTTATGAAGGGACGCCGAAGCACATTCATGGTGCAGCAACTGGTATGCTGTTATTTGGACATCCTTCAGAGAAGTGCCTAGACAACCTGAAATGGGAGACTCAGAAAGCACCGGTGGACTATTATTTGCTTTGTGCTGGATAAACAGGAAACAGTCTTGTTGAGCTTGGAATAGTATAAATTTCTAAATGGAAAATAAAGCACTGCATAAAGCCAAAACTAACATAAGCTGCAGAGCAGTAAAGGGAATATATGTCTCCAACGATTTTCTGGCATGGTATATAGTTAAACAATTACACCTCTACATTTGCAGTCATCTGCTACCAAGCCAAAATGCAAAGGAGTGTTCAGTACAGAGGGTTAAATGACCGCCGTAGTTTGTGCACAGTACTGCCAGTCCAGTATTTCCTTCTGTTAATTAAAAAAATCAGCCTACCATAAGAAAATCAGTTAGTTGGCAAGCTAGTTTATAACTTATTATAATAAATATCTCCTGTGTTTTCAGCAGAAAAGCAGTTAATTAATATTAGGGCCAGGGGCGGACTGACAACTCATGGGGCCCCCGGGCAATAGGAGATTATGGGGCCCCCGGGCAATAGGAGAAGATTATGGGGCCCCTGGGCAATAGGAGATTATAGGGGGCCCCCAGGCAATAGGAGATTATGGGGCCCCCGGGCAACAGATTATGGAGCCACACAGTATACATACACACAGATACAGTATACACACACAGGCACACAGTATACACACACAGAAAAGCTACTGGAGAGGCGGGCAGCTATAATCTTGGGATTTAAAAAAAACACAGATTTTTACATACTGTCCCTTGTTTTATTGAGGCTGGCAACCCTAATGGGGCCCTTTAGTGGCATGAGGCCCTCAGACAGTGCCCGAGTACCCGAATGGTCAGTCCGCCCCTGGTTAGGGCTTAGTATATAGTAGGATGTATTAGGTTAGTATTAGAGTGTATGTCAGGGCAAATAAAAAAAAGACATGCAGAACATCTCTGTTGCCCATGTGTCATCCTTTTAAAGATCACGCAAGTAAAGAAAAAAAAACTGCTGATCTGCAAAAAATCCAAATGGCTCTCACTTTCCTGTTATGTTCACAGTAGAAAAGATTCTGTAGATTGTTTTTTTTTTTTTTTTTTTATAAGAAATGGTGTCATCCCTGCCCAGTTCTCTTTTGCTAAATGACCAAATGTATCCCTCGCTCCTTATTTACACAACATAAAAGGTCATATTACTTCTGACCAAATTCAGAACTGGGAAGCCGACATTCATTGAAATAACACAGGAAGTGTGCACAGGACAGCTCTGAGTTTCTGAAATCATCAACAGGTTTTTTTTTGCATTTATCAAAAAGATATACAATTGAGAGTTTCTTTTTCTTTTTCTTTTATTTACCAGAGCAAAAGGAAGCAAACATAAAAAGTTAATGGTAAAGCCTGTTACATTAGTCGTTTTGTTTTCCGTTCAACCCAGCAGGGCTAAACGAAAATATAACTGACAGCTCAGCAGTGTTAATTTTGGCAGCAAATTTTCGATTTTGTTTTAGTCTTAGTCTTAGGACTAAAATGGCATTTTAGATTTAGTCCCATTTTAGTCTTATGTAATTGTTTTAGTTTTAGTCGTATTTAGTTGACTAAATCTCCACTAGATTTTAGTCTACTAAAATCTCCAGTACATTCTAGTAGACTAAAACGAATTTTAGCCGTCTAAAATCGAATGGGTGTAATTAAATTGGATGCATTAGTTAACATTTCTCTACAATTATAAACTCATTATATACTGCTGGAGTCAAAAATCGAATATGTTATTATTTATGGTATTGAGGTATGAACATGTGCTACAGACCCTTGTTAATTTTCGACTAAATAGTATTAATTTAATCGACTAAAATGTTTTAGTCGACTAAATTAACTGCAGCTCAGATGAGCCGCTGTACTAACTATCTGACATTAGTACAGTGATCACCCCTGCTGTGCTATTGCATTCTGACAGGGGTGACAGGGGTGGCCGGGCTGACCCCCCCCCCCCCCCACCCCGTCAGAACCAGTCGTCCCTCTCAGCCAATGGCTGGGAGGGCTGATCGGGAGCTAATCAGCAGACCTTTTTTGGTCATGCCCCTTCGACAGAAGACAGTCGAATGGCCGGCTTCTGTTGGACCAACTGCAGTACAAAAGTTCTATTGAACTGGCTGCCACCTGACATTCGGCCTGTGTGTGCTAGGCTTAAGAACTGACAGCATACATTATCTGCCAGTGAATCTTTCAAGATCATGTCTTAAATTACAGCGACTGATTCTCCATCAGAATGTTTGGTAAAAGTCACATTCACTGTAAGGGTTATGTATAGAGTGCACGTAGGGGAGGATTATGTTTTAGAGTGTAAAGAAGGGGAGGGTTATAGTTATTAAGGTTGAAAAAAAGACACAGTTCCATCTAGTTTCACATATAGATAGATAGAAGGGTGCCTTAGTGTAGGGTGTATATACACACTTATATACTATATGTAGGGAGCTGCAGCTTCTTTACAGTGCTGTGCGCACAGCAATGAAGGCTACAGGCTACCTGTACTGAG
Source organism: Lithobates pipiens (assembly GCF_037356315.1). Lineage (NCBI taxonomy): Eukaryota > Metazoa > Chordata > Amphibia > Anura > Ranidae > Lithobates > Lithobates pipiens. The sequence goes on from NW_027507787.1 coordinate 198,104,643, forward strand.
AATACATGTATTTCTGAACAGGTAGAACAGCCATTTTGAACGTTTAAACATATTGGGTGAATGGACTGAAGATTAGTAATACCTCATTTCAAAAGAACAAATGCTGGGAGGTGTGTAAATGTGGATGTATTTAACATTTCTCAAAAAAACAGTACATGGACTGGTATCAGAATGTATGCCACCAATGCATTCATTTTACTGATGTATATGCAGCTCAAGGGTCCAATGACATCAGATGTGCTAGTATGCATTGATCAACACGTGTGTAGTGCCTATGTGTGCTGCCTTGTGCTTAAAAAAAGTAGAACATGCCCTACTTTTTTCAGTACAATGCAACACAATGGGGGTTATTTACGAAAGGCAAATCCACTTTGCACTACAAATGCAATCCTAGTGGGTCTTTATGGAATGACATGGAGGCTAGTTTGCCAGGCTGATAAAACTACCTTATTTAGAACCTTTTTTTTTTTTCATTAAGGGACTATTCACACTGCAGTGTGTGTGTTAAACCTATATAAATTCACGTGTGTTGACATTCATTTGCATTCTGTGTTGTGGTGCATTCCTTTTTTTTATTATTAACTTAATTAAGCTTTTTTTGTAAAGGAAACTTCAAATGACTGTTTTGAGTTTTGCATTTATTTACAATGGGGGTTATTTACTAAAGGCAAATCCACTTTGCACTACAAATGCAAACTACAAGTGCAAAGTGCACTTGGAATTGCACTGAAAGTGCACTTGGAAGTGCATTCGCTGTAGCTCTGAGGGGTAGATCTGAAATGAGGGGAAGCTCTGCTGATTTGATCATTCAATCATGTGCAAGCTAAAATTCTGTTTTTTATTTTACATAGTTACATACTTAGGTTGAATAAAGACACCAGTCCATCCAGTTCAACCTGAGTGTCTACAATTGTCCCTATCCCTGTACATTGCACCTACCTATTTTCCTTGCATGTCCCCCTCGGATCTACAGTGACTGAACTTCCAAGTGCACTTTCAGTGCAATTCCAAGTGCAATTTGCACTTGTAGTGTAAAGTGGATTTGCCTTTAGTAAAAAAAAAAAAAAGCTTAGTGAAGTAAAAAAAAAAAAAGAAAAAAGAATTGCAGCACATTTGAAAATGCACCACAACACAGAATGCAAATGAAAGTCAACACACGTGCATTTACATACATTTAACACACACTGCAGTGTGAATAGGCCCTTAACCCCCCTGGCGGTATTCTCAATTCTGGCTCGGGGTGGAGATTTTATACCAAAAGCGGTAACTCCAAGCCAGACTCGGGACCGCATCGCTGAATGCAGGGAGAGTTTACTTACCTTGTCCCCTGGATCCAGTGATGTCCCCCCGCTGTACGAGCGAGCCGTGCTCCGCTCGATGTATCACGGACCCGAGCTCCGTTCCCTGCGAGCATTGCAATGCACAGGGACAGAGAACAGCGCCAAATTCAAAAAGTAAAATACACACATTACATACAGTATAATGTAATCTTACAGATTACATTGCTGTATGTAATTATTTTACATCCCCTTTGTCCCTAGTGGTCTGCCCAGTACCCCGCATGCAGTTTTATCTTATAAAAACTGTTCTTTATGCCTGGAAACTGGAGATTGTCCATAGCAACCAAAACTGTCCCTTTACATCAAAAATGGTTTTAGACCAGCTAGAAAACAGCGATAATAAATTTGAATCACTTGCAGAATTAAGCAATAGCGATTTGCAGGGAGATCCGTCATCAAATATTGAAAAGTAATGACAGCAAATTTTAGTGTTTTTGATTTGATTACATTACTGAATAATTTTTATTATTATTATATTATTATTTGGTATAATTATTTATAGTTATTTATTATAATTTATGATTTCATTTTTCAAACTTTATCATACCCAGGATGTCTGCTAGACTCTGGTTTGGACAGATTTAAGTGAGTTATTCCTAAGAATTACAGGACTACAATATAAAACACCAAATTTTCATGCAAAATAATTGTACCACTTTCAGCACCTAAAATCTGAAATAATCATACCGCCAGGGAGGTTAATGAAAAAGAAAATTTTCTAAATAAGGTAGTTTCATCAGCCTGGAAAACTAGCCTCCATGTCATTCCATAAAGACCCACTAGGTGGCACAAGCTCCCTGTTTTACTGGCTTGCAAAGTGCACTCTTCTTCAGCACAAACATCTGGGTTACATTATTTTCTACTTCCTGCCTCTATTCAAAACAAACCATTCTACATCACATCCATGAACACAGATTATTATGAAATGTCCTAAATTATTTGGATTATGAGAGCCATATGAATTGTTTTACTTGATGAAACAACTATCCCAGCGGTGACTATAGGAATTACTTTAGACTGTATTTTCCATTACTAAACAGCAATTTACTGGTAATTCTGCCTACAAGGACAAAACTCCCCGAATATTGAAAAATCTGCCTTAATTTATTCTAGCTTCATATTTCCTTCTACGACCTCTTCTGTGGTGAACTGGCAATCTGCAAGCAACTTAGAGCTCTGCTATTAAAATTCCTGGCAGACCAGCGGAGCATTGTGTTTTTCAGTCATGTCTGCACAGTGCTGAACCATTTCCAGCCAACCTTCTCCGAAATCTTTTTATCTTCCATCCTTTTTTTTTTTCTACATGCTTATGAATTCACATCTCCTACATTGTATTCTATCATTGCGAAGCCTGCTAGATAGCCTAGTCAAGTGTCTGGGGGAAAAAACAGCAATATATCAGCAAGACACTTCACAAATTACGTTGAGATTAACACACTGTTTTATTATATATTTTTTTTTAAAAGAAGAGACTCTTTACAGCACAGTAGGTTCTTCTGAGAGCTAAAGATACCCAATTTAAAGGGAATCGTCAGTGCAAGCATACAATATATAAATGCTTATTGATCGGAGGATCCACACATACCTGCAATTTGAAAACCCAGCTCTATAGTATGCTACTAGAGCCCCTAAAAAGCCTAAACTTATCGGTGGGGGGTGAATAGGCACAGTCCCTCCTGCTGCCTACAATGCCACGTTCTCTAGCAAACCAAGTCTCGGCTTTTTACGATATGGGAAGCATACTTATGAAGATAAAAATATACATTTTCATGGCAGCTTTATGAGCTCCGAAGAGCCAGGTTGTTCCAGGACACATATGATGCCAGCTAGAGCCTTATATGCTTACACTACAGTTGTCTAGCAAAAGCTAAACCATGCTGTTAAAGATTGTGAACATGAACAAGGATGGTGAACTGGTCTTTGGGACAGAAGATCCTGATAGCATCTGCTAGCAATCGGATCCAGTCAGTGTACTATATCTGCTTAGGTCAATCTGGAGCTATGAGGATCACCGAAAGGTTCTTCATCTCAAGGGGAGAAAGCTTAGAATCAAGTTGTACTGAAACTGCAAAGGTCTCCAAACTGTAAAGTCTGAGTAGTGTGTTCCTTTTTATTATTAGGTCTCCAAACTGTGGCCTTTCTTGCCTTTATCTGGTCCTTGGGGCACTTTTCCACTGACACAAGACACTTTTCCTCCTACTGGAACCAACAATGGAGCAATTATCCTGCTACTGGCATCCATGGGGCATAATTTCTCCCATTGACCCCAACGATAGGGCACTATTCTTCAAACTGACACCAATGGGGCATTATTTCTCCCACTGACACCAACAATGGACCACTATTCCCCCAACTGACACCAATGATTGGGCATTATTCCTCCCTCTAACGCCATCGATTGGTAACTATTCCTCTACACAATAACAAAGATGCATTGTTTACTCCCACTGATGCCTGGACAATTTCTACTCCCAATGGCCACAGTCTGGCCCTCCTAAAGACTGGAGGACAGTAAACTGGCCCTTTGTTTAGAAAGTTTTGAGACCCCTGAGCTAGAGGATCGTTGTACCTGGAGACAAATAGTTTGTTGTTGAGCCTGGAGGTCTACATCAAGCTTTCCCCACCTGTGACACAAGTCCTGAAACACCACCGGGTGTAGAACCCATTTTGGCAGATCCAGGTGCTGAAAACTGAGAAAGTTTGACTGACAACTTTCCAGCCCTGGCATGTAAACAGCAGCTGTATCGTGAAGCCCGGCCTAAGGCAGAATCATTTCCACCTTTCTTAATCCACCAAGGCTTCTGGTTTGTAGGGACAACCAAAACACTCAGAGCTTCAGAATGTTGACTACAAAGAAACAGTAACTAGGTCTCTTCCCCAGTCCATCACGCTGGAATCTGTTGTATCTTCCAGGAGATTTGGAGGAAAGATTACCTCCAGAACTGGATTCTTGAGCGATCAGGCCACAACCTGCCTCAGAGGAGGCAATTATCAGCCCCAGGACCCTCATTTAGAAGAAAAAGTTAGTCAATTTCAGGACTGAAGTGTCTATGCCTGTGAGCAGAGACTTTGAATTTTCTCTTGGAGAAGAAAAACTCTGGCTTCTGCAGTGTCTAGGATAAGACCCAGATATTTGAAACGATAAGTCAGTTCTAATGCTGAATTCTGAAGGTTCAGGATCTAACTAAATCTTTTCAAGGTCTGAGCTATCCACATCATGTTATCATCCAGAACCTGTGCCAACTGCTTAAAAGGTTGTTTTGATATCCCACAATGCGGATGTCCTGGTAGCATAACAAGGCGGGAGCCAACATCTTGGTGAACACTCAGAGTGCGCGAGACAGGCCAAATGGCAGAGCTATGAACTGGGAGTGCTGGGGGCCCACAGCAAGGAGAAGGAAGTGCTGATGCCCTGATAAAAAATGGGACATGCAAATATGTATCCTTGATGTCCACAGAGGCCAGATAGTCTTCATGATGGAAGAAGCTATATATTCCATGCAGAATTTTTTTGTAAAAATGAAGACATGTAGAACCTTTGAGATCCAAAATGGGCACATGCTGTCTCTGGGATGCAACAGAGCTAAAGGAACCTGTTACAGCAGGACTGCTACCCGCATGTTTGGGAGTACGACATGCTGTGCCACAACAAGGCAGGAGCAACATAGTTCTGGGCGCAAAACAATGCCTTGAATACTCACAAACCAGCTGCTGGTAATAGGAGAGGTTTAGGCGCTCAAAGGTCATAATGCGTAGTTGTACATGTTTATCTGCAGTCTTCTCTTCATCCAGTCAAAATGCAGAAATTATAAAGCTTGTCTGCATTTTCAGAAAACAGGGGGCAGAGAGCTGAAATTATACACACTAGAGCTCAGTGAAGAGAGCTCTGAGAGCTGACTGGAGGGAAGAGCTGAGGCCATAAATCACAGGCAGTGTGTTGGAGATCATTCTCCTTCACCTTATTTCTGTTGGTGTCAGGAAAACTAGCTAAGGAACAGGACAGTAGACAGAAATTATACTTGGTGCTCTGAATTGTGACAGAATATGGAGGGATATGCTTTGTTCATATTTCATTTTCATTTCATTTACATTCCAATCCCTATTCCTCTGCTTCTAGCCGTCAGTTTTGGGAGCTGTTACACGTGGCTACGTCAATTTTTTTTATTTAAATTGTATTTTTTTTTTTATTATTTAAAACCGATTTTTTGGATTTTTATCAGATTTATTTTAATAAAATGCTTTTGGAGCTTTAAGATATGTTAATGTATATACTCGAGTATAGGTCGACTCGAATATAAGCCGAGGCCCCTAATTTACCACAAAAAAACTGGGAAAACTTATTGACTCGTGTATAAGCCGAAGATGAGACATGCAGCAGCTACTGTTACAGCTTAAAAGAGTGGAAAAGAGGGTCAACAATGCCCATCTGCAGCTGCATACCTCCCTGTGTACCTCCCTGTGTCCATTGCAGCCTACCTGTGTCCTGTGCATGCCTCCGTGTGCCAATCTGCAGCCTCTGTGTCCTTCTGCAGCTCTGTGCCCATCTGCAGCTCCGTGTGCCATTTTGCACCTATCAGCATGTCATAAAAACATATGGCGGCCATTCCAGGATTCAAAAGCCGCACCTCTCCTCCTCGTCTGTGACAGACGGCGGCCATTCCACTGTTCAAAAGCCGCGCCTCCCTGTCTGTGATAGGCGGAACACTCAATTTCCCAGCAGTCAGTGTTCCGCCTATCACGGACATCCGCTCATCCTCATACTACGGACGAGGATGAGAGGATGTCCGTGATAGGCGGAACACTCAATTTCCCAGCAGTCAGTGTTCCGCCTATCACGGACAGGGAGGCGCGGCTTTTGAACAGTGGAATGGCCGCCGTCTGTCTGCACGACGCGCTGATCAAGTAGGCAGACGGCGGTGACTCGAGTATAAGCCAATGGGGGCACTTTCAGCCTAAAAAAGGGGCTGAAAATCTCGGCTTATACTCGAGTATATATGGTAATAATTTATTTTATTCAACATGAAATGAAGCTTCGTTATGTAGCATGAGGCTGCATATTCTGCAATATTTACATTTTTGGTAAACTCATTCAATTAATCCAAACTTTGGAAGCTGAGATAACATGCACTGTATTGATGCATTCACACAATATCACAGTAACCATGAGTTAAACCAAAATTCAGGAATGTTCCTTTATCCCATTGTTTTGCAAATCTATGTACACTACAAACTGTATGATTGAATCGGTTCGGATATCGCTGTTTTACTAACCTGACAGCTTATTATTCTAAATAGGAAACCTTTTGTTTGCAAATAATAACAATTCTAACTACCAGCAATAATAAGTCCTTACATTTAACGATGAGTGTTTGTAAACACACACTTCCCTGTTCTGTTCTGACAGGAGTGACAGATCGTGTGTTCCTATTAGCTAGGAACCACGATCTGTCACTTCCTGTAGTTAGTCCCTCCCCCTTCAGTTATAATCACCTCCCAGAGAACACAGTTAACCCCTTCACCGCCCCCTAGTGTTAACCCCTTTACTGCCAGTGACATTTTTACAGTAATCATTGCATTTTTAATCGCACTGATTGCTGTATTAATGCCAATGGTTCCAAAAATGTGTTAAAATTGTCAGATGTGTCCGCCATTATGTCGCAGTTCTGATAAAAATCGCAGATCACCGCCATCTAGTAAAAATAATAATAATAATAATAAAAATACTATAAATCTATCCCCTATCTTGTAGACACTATAACTTTTGCGCAAACCAATCAATATGCGCTTTTTTTTTTTTTACCAAAAATATGTAGAAGAATACATATCGGCCTAAACTGAGGAAAAAAATATGTTTTTTTTAATATATTTTTGGGGGATATTTATTATAGCAAAAAATAAAAAATAATGCGTTTTTTTTCCAAAATGGTCACTCTTTTTTTGTTTATAACGAAAAAAATAAAAACCATCAGTTAAAGCGACGCAGTGCTGAATTGCAATAAGTGCTCTGGTCAGGAAAGGGGTAAATTCTTCTGGGACTGAAGTGGTTAAATCAAGATTTAAATCAGGATTTAAATCAAATCCACCCTGATATAGTTACACATACACACACTTTTTTTATTTTTGAGGTGGGGGGAGGGGGGTCTTGACTGAGTTCCCACACTTTTTTTCCCAGGACTTGACCCCTGATAAAAAGTGAATATGCACAGAAGTATTGTCTTGTATTTTAGGCATACCAGCTGCTAAAATATGTGACAAAGGTGAACACTTAGCGCTCCATGCACACTGAAGCTTAAAAAAGCTTTTTCTGAAAATGCTGGTTGAAAAACGTGTTTTTGTACTAGCGTTTATGAGCGTTTATTAGCATTAGCCTTTATGGGCGTTTAATAGCATTAGCGTTTATGGGCGTTTTCAATTAAATACACAGAGGACACTCCAAAAATCCCACAGTGCATTCCAAACTCCCGCAATGCATTGAAAAAATAGAATGCCGAACACTAATTAACGTGTGTTTATGAGCGTTTATCGGCATTTGTCGTTTTTTTGGCGCTGAAAAACTGCACTTTGAACGCAAATTTCTGGCTTTCAGAAAAAAAAACATAAACTCCACTGCTCATTAAAGCTAAAAAAACATCCATGTGTGCATGGACACATAGGCTAACATAGAGTGGAGTTTATGGGCTTTTTAAAAAAACGCCCAAACTCCAATAAACTGCAGTTTATGAGCTCCAGTGTGCATGGAGCCTTAAACTTGATCATACAGCCTAGGACAGGGAGTGGCCACAGAAAATAACTGCAGTAAAGTGCTTCGCAAACTGACCAGTTGTGCGTTCTGCCCAGGAAACACTTGGTACATACTAGAGCTGCACAATTAATGGTCAAGAATCGTTATCGCGATCTTAATTAAAGTGTTTCCCAATTCGTGCTATGTAAAGAATTCTTTCTGCTCTTCTGAAGCCACAGCCATCAAAAGAAAGGAAGAGAAAAACTGGGCAGTCTGCCAAGAATCAAAACATTCTTTATTAGTTGAACTTAAGTATAAACATTTGTCAATGGAATAGACTGTGTGTGTAAGTGAAAAAAGTTGAACCACTTAAACACTGAACCATTTTCTGACATTTGTTGGTTTCAAGTTAAAATAATTTCTTTTTGCTAGAAAATTACTTAGAACCCAAACATTATATATACTTTTTTTTAGTAGACACCTTAGAGAATAAAATGGTGGTTGTTGCAATATTTTATGTCACACTGTATTTGCGCAGGGATCTTTTTAAATGCATATTTTTTTATTACTTTAATTTTAAAAAAAAAAATCGAAACCAGTAATGTTAGCCCATTTTTTTGTTTTTTGTATAATGTGAAAGATTTTACGTCGCGAGAATCGTGAGAGAATCGTAATCTTTTTATTCTAAGCAAAAAAATCATGATTCTCATTTTGGCCAGAATCGTGCAGCTCTAGTACACACCATACATAATACTGCAAACAGACACTGTCTGACTTACCTGGGGTTTTACTGGACATGGTTTTCGACTTCTTCTGTGCTTCTTGAAGGGGCGGAAAGGATTTGCCCCCCACAGCTTCATCCCCTTGTATCGCGGTCAGATCGTGCATACTGAAGCTTCGTAAGCGTTCTGTAATGGCCCCCTGGCCCTGGGCAAACATACAGGTGTGATTTAGAACACATTGGAAATATCTGTGTTTTTTCATTAGTGTATTTGACAGTGATACAAAAAAAAATAACTAGAAGCAAGGACAAACCATTAAATATTTCCACTGCACAGCAGAGTGTTTCTATTTCATAGAACATTGTATTCCTGACACTTGGAAGGCATGGTAAACAAGTGGGAGGAGGTGTTACACTGAAGTCATGGAAATTAAAACTAAAATACAGCTGCGTCTGTATCCATCGCAGGCTTCCTAAGGCTCCATTCGCACGGCCACTTAACCACATTGTGAATCCCAGTGGCAAGAATACACCAATTCCTGTGGCTGCAACTGACAGCTGTGGCTGCGGGGTCTGTACAGTGCAATGACAGGCTGTCAGCAGCAGCAGCTATTGGTGACTGTTTGCACAGCCAACAAAACCTGCGGTGATAACGGCTGGACGCACTTTGTACTACAGCTATCCACATACTGCTGTCAATCCCAACCCGAAGGAATCAGTAGAATCTTACCACTGAGATTCGCAGCATGGCCAAAGGCCCGTGCGATTGGCCTTAATAACATAAACAACCACTGGCCACATGGGATTAGCAACAACATACCTCATTTTACATACCAAACTGTTATATGCAAACTGTTGGCGCTATATAAATCCAGTATAATAATAATAATAATAATAATAATAATACATACATACATACCTCATTTAGACCAGAAATAAAGGGAAACTTTGTTCTGATGGATCCATTAACATGTACTATGCTGATGCAAATTTTACATGCTTGCAGTGCCATACTTGTATAACTTTATTAAAGCTGAACTCCAGGCAAGTGGCTAAATAATGCTAATGAATTTGTATTCCCTTCCATCCAGTTCTTACATTCACATTGCTCTGTCACACAGCACAGCACTGTCTAGTAGGGAAGAAGACCTCATTTATCTCTGCTAAAGAAAAGTAACTTTTACAGGTAACTACCCTGCCAGTTAAGAGTCTATTCACACTTGTGCGACTAAAAAAAACATGTGATTTCCATTGTGACTTTAACCTTTAACTTGATGCAACTTTGATGCGACTTTGGTACGACTTTGGCTTTGACCAATGTGATCGTTTTAAATGTGCTCTACAAAGTTGCTAGATATGTGCAGAATGGAAAAATTTGTTTTGCTTTGTTTGATTTCTTTATTTTCTTCCTGGTAAGCACAAAAATTCTAAATTTTCATAACAATTTGAATTCGGATCGGTCGAAAACGAATCGACCAATTCAAATTCTGTGTGAAGAAAAGCCGGTTGTTAAGGAGCGGGGCAGGAAGCTGGCCGCTGTGTCCTTAACAACCGATGACTCATTAGCTATCAGCGGGATTCCACACTGTAAAGGAAAGAATGGAAAAAAAATGGGAAAAAAAAAACCCAGCATGGGGTCCCCCTCCCCAAAAGCCATACCAGACCCTTATCCAAGCATGCAGCCTCAGGTCCCCCCTCCTGAACTATACCAGACCACATGCCCTCAGCATGAGGGCATGTGGCCCCCAAAGCACTTTGTCCTTATGTTAATGAGTATAAGGGTCTTTTCTCCACAACCCTGACCCGTGATTGTGGGAGTCTTCTGGGCGGGGGGGCTTATCGGAATCTGGAAGCCCCCTTTAACAAGGGGGCACCCAGATCCCATTCCCCCTCCCATGTGAATGAGTAGGGGTACATGGTACCCCTACTCATTCACCAAAAAAGTGTAAAAAGTAAATAAAAACACAACACAACTCCGCCATCTGACAGCTTTTAAATAACTAAGGGCAGGGCCACCTGGTGATTTTGCCAGATGGCACCACCCCTTGTGATGGCATCGACCAAGGGCATGCTGGGTCAGTGATGTCACAAGGAGCGATGCCAAACGGCGACATCACTGGATGGCACCACCCCTTCGTTATTTAGGAGCTGTCAGGCAGCTTTGCTGGCCTTCATTGGGACTGGAGGCTTGTTTCTTTTTTCAGGTCGGCGGTGGCACAGAGGGACAGTTTTTAAAAATGTATTAAATAAAGGAACTGCCTACTGTCATTTGTTACACTACACTTTTTTGGGGGGTGACTGAGTAGGGGTACTATGCCAGGGTCCTACTCTGCAGCTGCTGGCAGAGAACAGATTTTTGTACTCAAACTGTGGCTGCTTGTACTCAAGCTATAAAACACTGAATTCCTTTTGTTTTAATGAATCTGGAATGAATATAACTGATTTAATAAATATATTCTGATGGCAACATGGCATTGTTGTATCTGATGAATCTCAGAAATATATACAGAGGATATAAAAAGTCTACACACCCCTGTTAAAATTTCAGGTTTCTGTGATGTTCTTTTTGGCCGATTATCAATTCCAAAAGATATTTTTGGCTCAAAAAACAACACTGCACATCACCAAAAGAACACCATACCCACCGTGAAGCATGATGGTGGCAGCATCATGCTTTGGGGCTGTTTTTCTTCAGCTGGAGCAGATGCATTAGTCAAGGTAGAGGGAATCATGAACAGTTTCAAATACCAGTCAATATTGGCACAAAACCTTCAGGCTTCTGCTAGAAAGCTGAACATGAAGAAGAACTTCATCTTTCAGCATGACAACGACCCAAAGCATACAACCAAATCAACAAAGGAATGGCTTCACAGGAAGAAGATTAAAGTTTTGGAATGTCCCCGCCAGAGCCCCGACCTGAATCTGATTGAAAATCTGTGGGGTGATCTGAAGAGGGCTGTGCACAGAAGATGCCCAAGCAATATGGCGGATTTGCAGTGTTTTTGCGAAGAAGAGTGGGCAAATATTGCCAAGTCAAGATGTGCCATGCTGATAGACTCATACCCAAAAAGAATGAGTGCTGTAATAAAATCAAAAGGTGCTTCAACAAAGTATTAGTTTAAGGGTGTGCACACTTATGCAACCATATTATTTTTTATTTTTTTTTATTTTTACTTCTCCCCCCTAAAAGATTTCAGTTTTTCAATTGAGTTGTACAGGTTATACATTAAAGGTGTAAAAAGTTCTGAAATGATTTATCTTTGTGCCATTTTTTTACATTACAGAAACCTGAAATTTTACCAAGGGTGTGTAGACTTTTTATACCCACTGTATAACATATCAGTCCTCCGGCTCGGCCTAATTATTATTATCCTCATTGCAATTACGGTTTCTCAGTGATAGGTAGCACTGGGTATGAAGCACAAACAAATTAAGATAAATTACTCATTTGCATTCTTATCAGCTCTCCAACCCCAGCACCATGCTACCCTACATACAGTGACAGATGTAACAAGAGGAAAATGCGTCAGAATCTATGATATTTTTAAAGTGGTGCCACCGACCACAGGGATTAAGAATGACTCACTTTCGCAAAACTATACAGAATATTTAACAACAAACTTTAAAAGAGCCTCGGTGGGCAGCTGTTTTGTTTTTCATTTACTGCCATGTTTACTAAGGGAATTATTCATCTAAAAGATGCCCCTTGGCAACTTGCACATACAGATCTGAATCCACAATTTTGAAAAGTAATGCAAATAGTGGCGTTTCTGCTGTGTGATCATTATTACCTTTTGTAATAAAAGTTGGCAGTGATAGTCGTTTCCCAGAAACCACTGAAGGCACCACCTTTAGCATTATTCTTATTAACAACTTTTCTTTATTCACCATCAAATTAAAGTGATTACACTGAGAATTCTTTGTTCTCTACTCAGTCAGACAGCATATCTGTCTTTGATTAAAGGACTATTGTTCTGTTCTACTCTCTACTATAAAGTCTTTGTCCTATTGCTTTTTCGTTTTTTTTAATTTTGAAAGTAACAAGCACAGATGCCCCGTGCTCGAGCCCTTCTATGCATAACACAAGATTAAAAGGCAAAATCTAGACAAATATAAAAGACACAGAATGAATACATCATTGAATGTTTTTTTTTTTTTATTGCAAGCAGTTTAAAGCCCCTCTCTAGGATAAAACTGAACTTTTATCACCCCTCCCTTCCACCCCCCCTCTAACCTATACTGACAGGCTTTTGTGTCTCTAAGGTACTAAATACTCACCTTCGGGCAGGCCATAGGTGATGCAATTTTCTTTCCTACAACCATGGGTTGCAGTAAATAGCTTGACTCCCCCAAGAGCACAGTCAGTGCTCCCACGGAGCTACCGAAGCCGGGAAGCCGCCCCTTCCGGGAGAACACAGTGATTATTGCTAGCACCTATAGCCTCTGGCAATAATAGTGTGTAAAAATCTGATATCCTAGTTGTACCCATGTCAATCAATGGATCGACTTGGGTACAATCAGCCTGCCCATAGATGGTTTGAATCTGGACCAATCCCTGCTGAACCGGCTGAGATTCTAACCATCTATGTTCAGATTTTGCCCCCCTATTCAGGTCCCTTACTGCCACCAGTTTCGGTACCAGGGACCGTTATTCCAGCACTAAGATAATGCCTTGAGACCACTGTGATGACTCGGGTCCTCTTCTCTGTCCTAAGAAGCACCCAATGGCAGACATACAATAAGAAATGTCCACACCATGCAGAATAGGAGAGGACTGGAGGCTGCGGAGTCACGTGACTGCGATTAAAGGTAATTAAAAACAACCATTTAGATAGGGATTGTTTTTATGGTGATCACAGAGAGGGGGTTTATGAAGAGGAGGTAAAAACACTAATTTAATATTCAAAGCAAACTCAACCATCTATTTATGTCTCTGTGCTTTAGTTTGTTGAGAAATCACTTTGAAAAACAACCCAGTACCCCTTCTGGCCATGGCCATCTTGAGTACGGACTGGTGATTCATGTAGGATTTACTTCCTGGAATCCATCTGCCCTTAGCTCATGCAGGCAGGAGGGTGTGCTTAGCTGAGAAAACCCCTCCCCTCCTAAAGATTCCTGGATAATTTGCCTAGACATGGAAACCAGTAACAATAGAAAATGTAAAAAAATATATATATACTTTCTTATCTATTTACTACTGCTAGCAGTATACTGATTACAAAATAGTCAAAGTTGATTTATAGAGTGAAGGCCCACTTTATGTCCCTAGATTTGGCCTTATTAATATACTGCATAGCAGAGCTCAGACTGATAGAAGGAGAAGCAGCACAAAGAGCCAAGCAGTTCGGCTGCAGTGCTCATGTGCTAACCAGGTAGAAGAATGCAGTGTGAGATAACCCAGCCCAGTCACTAGTAGAGGAACAAGACTTGTAAATGTTAATGACCTGTAGTAGTAAAAAAGCAAGCCTCCTGTCCTGCTGTGTCCTATGGCAGTCTTGTGTTAACCTCAGTAATGGATGGACAGAAATACAAATCCTTTGACAAGTAAAACAGCTTCCATAAAAGTACTTTAAAACATTTATTACAGTGAAAATATGTCATCGATATCACACTGTACATAAAAAACAAATAAAATCTGCGCATTGGCTAAAAAATGTAAAGCTAGTAACAATGACCACGGCAGCCAGCACTAAAAGTTTTTATCATGGAACCACTAAAAACAAATATAGAAGGGCTCAGCGCCAATAGGGAGAAATTGCAATATAAGCTCTGTGATGAACAGTCCTATTTAGAAACCGCCAACAATGATGGATGACAGGTTGGTAACGAAGTCCCAGCACCAGCAATGTGAAAAGGGATTGAATGCACTCGACACCGCCAGTGTGTAGAGGCAATCCTGCTTACCAGAGGAAGTTGACTCTCAAATCATAAAGAGTCAGGAAACGCGTATGTGATAAAGACGAGCATCCTAAACTGCATCACTCCAACTCCTGTCAGTTATGGAAAACGCGATCCCAGCCCAGGAAGCACTTTCTCCAGGTAAGTGTATTTATATATGAATATACTGCAGACTTTTTACCTCAAAAAATGTAAGGGCACCACAATAGCGTGATATTGCTTAAAACCACAATTTTATTTAAAAAAAAATATAGTACACTAACTTTTCCATAAAAGGTAACAGGCAAAGAGTCTCATAAAGGGTCCATAAATCCTAGCGTGCTTATATCGTCCGGTACTGCCTTACATGTTTTGCAACAATATTGCTTTGTCAGAGGCATAGCGGGCAAACGCAAGCACATCCTTATATAATAAAATAACCGTAAGTGACCCACCGGAAGTAGTCGGTCCGCTTTCATACTGGACATGACAAACCGGAAGTAGCCACTCAGCCCTCAAACCGGAAGTGATAAACTGGTAGTGGACAGTCCACCATCATGCAGTTCACCATGTGTTCCACATACCGGTAGGGATAAAAGCCTATCCCACGGCTATCAAATGACCTACCGGAAGCTAGTGAACCACTCTCATGCGTTTCACCATGAGCTCCAAGGACTGGAAGCAATTGCAGATCGGTCCCGCTGTTCTCAGAGCACAATGGGGAGTATATGAAATAAAATAAATGCTATGAAAGACCAGGAGAAAAGCTCTCTACTTGCCAAGAAAAACTAAACAATAACGAAGATAGTATTACACTGTCCTCTATTTGAAATAAATCATTGCATGAATCCACTAATCAAAATTTTAAAATGCACGTGAGGTGAACACGCCATGTAGTGGACATAATATATACAATCGCCAAATATCCCATACAGATACAGATTCAACTCATAAAAATACATAACATAATATTTAATTTAAAAGCAAAAGAGGATAAAAAGGGAAAAAAATGTATAACAATGTTCAGTAGGTTATCAGCAGAAAGTACATCTTATATTGCAAGAGTTATTCAACCATTGTTGATAAAGCAATTGACATCCCACACTATATTCATTCTAAATGGTGAATAACTCTTAGGTCATATATCCAGCAGGTCTCTATTCTGGAGATTTCCCACCGGATATTGCTACCCCTCCAATGGGGAGAAAATCTGTAAATTCCCAAAATCAGTGTTCCCTTTGGGTTCTTTGCATGACAAAGCATGTAATTCTTGGAAACACTGTGTTTTGGGAAACCACACTGTATATTTCCTAAATGTTTGTTGACTATGATTTGCATAGTTCTAATTGTTCAGCCTATATATTGCAGGCCACATGGGCACTGTAAGAGGGGCAATATTTTTTGAAGAGCAGGTAATGAATGATTTGATGGCATATGTTCTGGAAGTTACCACAAAGTGAAAATTACACACCCTTCTCTCTCTTAGGGTAGTATTGCTGCACACAGCACATTTTCTACAGGGGAAAAAGCCATTTAGATTTTGAAAAAAACATTTTTTTTTAGGCTCATCAACAACATTAGGGGCCACATATAGCTGTAAATGTTGTACTCCTTGTTTTATCTCCTAGTCTAGGGCCCAACAGATTATCATTCTTAAGGACCTTCCAATAGCGGGCAATTATTTGTTTAATGTCTCAGTATTGTTTAGAATAACTAGTGATAAAAAAAAAACCAGTTTGATTCAAATCCTTCTCAATTCTCAGTGTATCCTTTAACAGCTGTGTCCTATCCAGACTAGCAATCTCAGAAATAACAATTACAGCTAGTTGGAATTATAGCCTCTATCAATAAATCTAGTTCTTGTATGCCTGTTGATAATAATCATTTAGGATGGTGCAATTCCAATGTACTCTGAGAAATTGGCTCTTAGGGACAGACTTAAGCCATGAAGGATGATGGGAACTGTCCTGGCTTATAAAGCTATTATGATCCATCTCTTTAAAGTAGGTAGTAGTAATTAAAGCACCAATCCTGACCTCCACGTTAAGATCCAGAAAATTACAATTTTCTTTGCTGGCTTCATGTTATAAGACAATACCCAAAGCATTATCATTCAGGTAGTCAATGTAATTGTTCAGGGACTGCATGTCACCCTCCCAGAGGAGGAGGATGTCGTTAATATACCTTTGCCACAGAAGGAGTGCAGACCTCTGATTAGTATAGATGATATCCTCCTCCCATTTAGCCTTAAACAAGTTCACCATGCATGGCGCAAATTTTGTGCCCATGGCGACTCCCCTACTCTGCAAGTAGAAGGGGCCCCCAAACCAAAAGTATTTGTGGCTCATGGCAAAAGTCAGAGGCTTCAGAATGAAATCACACTGTATGGGTAACAAGCTGATATAAAAAATGAGTCCATTGCCTCAAAACCATCCCCATGAGATAAGATAGCGTACACAGAGGACACGTCGGCCATTGTGAAAATGTACCCCTCCTTCCACTGAATACCACCAAGAAGGTTCAATACCTGAGTGGAGTCCTTCAAGAAGGACGGGGTTTGAACTACCAGAGGTTGCAAAAAACCAAAGTATCTACCTATCTTAGAGGTCATAGAATCTATCCCACTAATAATTGGCCTACCATGGGGATTAGCCGAATCCTTGTGAAATTTTGGTAGGTAGTACATCACTGGAACACGTGGAGCTATGGGGACCAAACAGTCCTTCTCTTTCTTGGATAAAATCATTTTTTTTTAAAACCCTCATCTATTAATCTGACAAGCTCTTTTTTAAATCCATTAGTGGGATCGGATGGTAAAGAAATATAAGTCTTGTGATATGACAATATCCTTTCCATCTCCAAAAGATAAGATTGATCGAGAATAACAATACCCCCGCCCTTATCTGCAGGGCGGGCAATAATGTTGTTCCTCTGTTTTAGGGTCTCTAACCCTTGTTTAAATCCAATATATAACCTAGCCCTCTTGGTGTTCAAGGAATCTAGATCCTTCAACACTAATTCCCTGAAAACACCCAATGAAGGAGCCAAAACACCAGGGGTTGAATAAGCAAGCATTAGCCAACCCTGAGTGTCTAATGCTAGTGGCTTCTGTCCTATTTGTGACAACAGGACTAGAAATTCAATGGTGTTTAATGTTAAGTCTACAGATGCATTTGTGAACCATAAAAACACCAAACTTGTTTAATGGTATTGGGAGTAAACTTCAGACAATGATTAAGAACCAGTTTTTCTTGATCTGTAAGGGTGGTCTGGCTTAGATTAAAGATACCTACATCATTCAGACCCCTTTTTCTTTCTACTCCTCCTCCCTCCTCTGTTCCCTCTCTTTGATCTAAATTTGATTTGTTCCTCTGTCCGTCCTCCCTAAAAAAAAAAGGGAATCTAATTTGATTATGGTTCCGAGAAGGTCCAAACCAATCCTGTTGGTATTGATTCCTATCTCTATCAGGAGTGTTCATAGGGTGACCCATGATGTATCTGTCGTCATAGTCCCCATAACCACCAGGGGAGTGATCTGTAAGAGGTGCAAACCTATTGAACAAAGGTGGACCATTCCTCTGTGGGGCAAAATTGCCAAAATTATCTCCATTCCTCCCAAATCCCCGTGGCGTATACTGCCTGTACTCATCAGGATCGGAAACATTAGGTTGGAATCTCTCATTCTGATAAAAAGGACCTGGTCTGCTAAAGGGTGGTTTGGGTTGAGATTGTGTGGTCTGATGAAGTCTCAAAGGGGGTGGTTGAGAAGCTAAATGCGAAGGATTAGATCCTCCCCCTCCACGTGGAGCAGGCTAAGTCAGTCCCACCCTTGTAGTCTCTGCACCTGCCTCCTCTATTACTCTTTTCTGTCATTTAAAAACAACATTATTTTTGTAGTCCTCTACATTCCTAAAGTATTTTTTTATTTTCTGTTCCTATTTCTCTTTCTCTAATTTTTTTTAAGTGATTCTGACTTATTCTTATATTTATCTCCACTAATATAAGGTAACAATTTATCCTTGAGCTCATTAACCTCTACAGCTAATCTGGTAAATTTATTTCTTTTGCGACCAATTAAGAATCACAACATATCCAAACCAGCATTGTTAAAATATTTGAACCACAGGACTAAATCCTATGGTGTGGGTCACTTCTGGTTTGTCACTTCCTGTCTGAGAGCGGACTGACTACTTCCAGTTGATCACTTCCGGTTATTTTATTATATTAGGACATGCTTGCCTTTGGCCACTATGCCTCTGACGACGCAATATTATTGTGAAACATGTAAGGCAGTACAGGACAATGTAACCACCCTATGATTTATGGACCCTTTATGAGATTCTTTGACGGTTACCTTTTATGGAAATGTGAGTGTACTATATATTTTTTTAAATAAAATAGTGGTTTTAAGCAATGTTACACTATTGTGGTGCCCTTACATTTTTCGAGGTAAAAAGGCTGCAGTATATTATTTGATACCACACTGAGCCTATTATTTTTAAAAATGTCATGGACCATCAATAAGTAAGGGAAAATTATTATTCAATAGAAAAAGCTAGAGTCAAGCTGCTGAATGAAAAGCAGCTTAGTTACTTTTCAGTCTAAGGCCCCTTTCACACTGGGGCCGCGGCCACGTTAGCGCTAATGTGCCGCTCGTTTTAGCGGCACTTTAGCGATGTTTAACCTGCGCTTTTCGGCCACTAGCAGGGCACTTTTAACCCCAAAGAGGGGGTTAAAAGCGCCCGTGTTGCAGCGCTTCTGAATCGCTTTTCAGGCGCTTTGGAAGCACTGCCCATTTTTTTTAATGGGCAGGGAATTTTGGCAGCGCTAAATACAGAGCTCCCAAACCGCCCCAAAGATACTGCTTGTAGGACTTTTCCAAACGTCCCACAAGCACTCCACCCCATGTGAAAAGTCACACTGAAATAATTAGGAGGCGGTTTTCAGGTGCTATTTCTAGTGCTAAAACGCCTGAAAACCGACTCAGTGTGAAAGGGGTCTTAGGCTCAGCCGTTATATACTCAATTAATTAAACATTTGTGGGAGAGGTAGAAAACAACTGCCTGCTTCAGACATTTTCTGTCCAATTCCTATAATTTGCAAAGTGAGTCATTTTCTAATTGCAAGGTGACTTTGCTCTGCATTTAACACACTTCTCTATTGCAGCACTTATGGGAAATCCTGCATTATCATTAATCTGACTCTTGCATATGTAGTAGTATTTGCATACTAATGATTTAGTGACTTACAATATGGCAAATCCAGCTATAGATAGGTATTCCCTAACCGCAGCAATGATATATCCAACTCTCATTAGAGCAGCTGGCTAGTCTCAGGATGCAGGTACCAATGCTGTTGCTGCCTCCCTTATTGCCTTTCCAATACGGTGCCATGACCTTTAAAAGAAAATTGTCATAGAAACGATTGATCATTGATTATCTAATTCTGGTAATGCTGGTTTCCTGGCTATAACCCTGATCTAGCATTCAACTTACCTTGTCTGTCTGTGGTCAGTGAATTCAAAGGAATCCAGGTAAGTAGCATTTTCAAAAGAAGGGCACCCCGCATACCTGGCACAAAATGTTTCTAATGTAATAATAATGCTTACATGCAGAAACCCTGTTGTGCCTGAAACTTATGTTCATTTTCAAACTGATCCTGCTAGAGCAGGGATCTTCAAACTTTCCAAAGGGCCAGTTTACTTTCCTTTAGACTTTAGTAGAGCCATACTGTGGTCAGTGGGGGTGGTAAACAATGCCTCAGGCTTGGTGGCCAGTGGGAGTATTTTTTTTTTATAGGGCCTGTGGTCAGTAAGAGAAAGAACAGTACTCCACCATTGATATTAATTGGAGGAATAGTGCCTAATCGTTTGTGTCAGTGGGAGGAATAGTGCCAAATCAATTATATACCGTATATACTCGAGTATAGGCCGACCCGAATATAAGCCGAGGCCCCCAATTTACCCCAAAAAAACTGGGAAACGTATTGACTCGTGTATAAGCCGAGGGTCAGACATGCCTGTCCATCCCTGTGTGTCCATCCATCCCTGTGTGTCCGTCCATCCCTGTGTGTCCGTCCATCCCTGTGTGTGTGTCCGTCCATCCCTGTGTGTGTGTCCATCCATCCCTGTGTGTGTGTCCGTCCATCCCTGTGTGTGTGTCCATCCATCCCTGTGTGTGTGTCCATCCATCCCTGTGTGTGTGTCCATCCATGCCTGTGTGTGTGTCCATCCATGCCTGTGTGTGTGTCCATCCATGCCTGTGTGTGTGTCCATCCATCCCTGTGTGTGTGTCCGTGCAGCCTTGTGTGTCCAGCCTACCTGTGTCCCGAGCCTCCGTCCCGAGCCGAGCCTCCGTCCCGTCCCGAGCCTCCGTCCTTCTGCCATGCCAGGATCGCCGCTCTTCGTCGGCGCCTCGGCGGCCATTCCACTGTTCAAAAGCCGCGCCTCCGTCTGTGATAGGCAGAACACTCAATTTCCCAGCAGTCTGTGTTCCGCCTATCACGGACATCCTCTCATCCTCGTCCGTAGTATGAGGATGAGCGGATGTCCGTGATAGGCGGACCACTGACTGCTGGGAAATTGAGTGTTCCGCCTATCACAGACGGAGGCGCGGCTTTTGAATAGTAGAATGGCCGCCGTCTGTCTGCTCGACACGCTGATCGGGCAGGCAGACGGCGGTGACTCGAGTATAAGCCGAGGGGGGCACTTTCAGCCTCAAAAAAGAGGCTGAAAATCTCGGCTTATACTCGAGTACGGTATATACGGTAAATGGGCGGAATAATGCTCCATTGCTGGTGTCAGTGGAAGGAAGTGACCCATCACTGGTGTCAGTAGAATAAATAGTGCCACATCATTTGTGTCAATGGGGGGGAATAATTCCCCACTGTTTGTGATTCTGAAAAGAATGGTAACTCATGGTTAGTGTCTGTGGGAGGAACAGTGCCACAAGGGCCACATACAGGCAAGCAAAAGGTCTCAGTTTGGGGACCACTGTGCTAGAGGCTCTTGTTTCAGTCTGTAGATGGAGCTTTAGCGCCATAACAAGTCCTTCTTCCTATCTCACAATGCTAGTGTGCCAGGACAAAGATCTTTATTTTCAAAAAAAGTGACAGTTATTTTCAGCTGAGTCCAATAAGACTTAAAAAAATTCCAATCTCGTAGCCTTATCCTTGTGTTACAGATTAGTGAAATTCTATCATTTGGCAGCTGAATGATAGATAGGAGATTTAGAGGGGGATCCCTGAAATTCGCTGCAGGAGGAAAGCCCCCTCAGCTATTTGCCACCGTTTGCATGTAATCAGTCATGCAGGTCCAAGGCCAAATATTTGCAGGTAATCGCTGCATGAATGATTACATAAGAAGAGCTGTGAATATCTGCGGTGTTGTCAGGCTCCCATTGCTTTTAATAGGGCTTCCTACCATAGGAGAGTCTCCAGCAGGTAAAGGCAAATGGCCCCATTCACAAGTAATCTCATCTGGAGCAGAAGTCAATTAAGACTAATACAGACCAAAAGATGCCTTAAAGTGTCACTAAACCCACATGATAGCAAAACAACCAATAAATGTTGTATTAAATGCCTTATTAAATGCTGTTCATACTCACTCAGTCACTATGAGATCTGTTTTCTGCATTCTGCAAAAGAAACCTGGTTGATCCTGCTGTTCTCTGTCTCTCCTGTCCAAGCCCCCAATTCAGTTGGGGATTTTTCAGCGCAGTGTTGGCAGCTCTGCACATGCTCAGTCTTTAGTGTGTGTCTATGCTGAGCATTCCCTATCACATCTGAGCAGCCCATGTGACTACAGAGTCACACATGTGGGCGTATACACAGTGATAAATAATAGCCCACTTCCTCCCACTTCTTCCATGCCCACTAACCAGCTAAACACTATATGGATAGGATATTACATGTAGATTAATGTAGGTTTCACCTCCCCCTTATTCAACAAAAAAAACAGGTTGGAGGGGAGTGACACAGCCTGTGATTGGCAGAAATCTGCCCATACCATGTTATTGCCAAAAAATAATTTTTGGATTTGATTTCAAATGCACATTTGTATGACAATTTAAGACAGTTTATTGACATGAATTATTTTACTCTGTATCCCAAAGGCAGTTTTTTTTATTTTGAACATGTGACCAGCAGCAGAGGACTAGAAGCTCCTCCTACTTATGTTTCCCTACAGACAGGCTGGTAAAGAGCTGGGTCATGTGACAGCTGTATACAGCAGTGATTAGGAAAAAGGTACTTGTTTTTTTTTTTTTATTAAAATAATTAGTGTCATCATCCACATACAGAAATAGAAGGGACAATGTAAAGTAAACAGTGCGTGTTTAGTATCACTTTAACTACAGCACAGACATTACTACAGAAATGATTTAGGCCAAGTCATGTTTACTTTAAAGCCCAACTCCAGGCAAAAAAAAAATGCTTTCCCATGCAGTGGGGCTGTGCCCTCATTGCATGGGTCAACTGCTCGTTTTGTCCAAGGGCAAAGAGAAAGCTGTTTACTTACTGCCAAACTGAGCTCCCACACCATCCTGCAGTGGACTGATCCAGATGTCCTCATATCCAGAGTGGGTCTATGGGCTTTATGGCATCAGGAACAATCCACCCCACAAGATCGCAAGACCACGGGGAGGCAGGTGCCACAGGGACCAGCCTCGTGCGGTGAGGATTGGAAGATTAGATAAGCATGTCTTCATTATCCAATCCCCTAGACAAAAAATGAGCAGTTGACCAGTGCATGCAGGCACAGGCCCACTGTTTGGGGGCTTTTTTTGTTGGGCTTTAATAAGCAGGGAAGGGTCAGAGTTCATTAGCTGACGAATCACATGTGCAAGAGTAATATTACACTGTACTTTAGCTTTGTATAAACAGAAATTTTGCACATTTTAAAGACAAAATGTGTATATTTTTTGAACCACAACAAAAGAACATTTATTGCTGCACACAGTACTCCGTTTCATCTGGGGTTTGAAAACACAGCCAACAAATAGGTGACCAAGCAAATAATGTTGCAATAAATTGTAAACATGGATTAGCTGAAATTATTTTTTAATGGTCAACTTGACTTACCCAAAGAACAAAATGTAACAGCCAAGAGAACTTTTAACTTTAATGGGTTAAGCAATTTATATTGTTTCATTAGTTTATTTAATAGAGGTGTCAAAACAGTAAGTACCTCCAACTATAGAAAACCATGTGTAAAGAGCACAAAGGCAACTGCTGTTTTTAGTAAGCTGTCTCAAGTATGATAAGTATGTTCAATATGACTAGGATGATTCATGCTTGTGCTTGTAGGCTATTTACCTTCACTTGGTTGAAGGAGAACAGTAGATAGATTGCTGTATTCCTAAGTGTGACAATAATAGCCAAGGATAGCAAAATGGAAAAAAAGAAAGAGAGAAAAGTCAAGAAGGGCTCCTTTCCGACATTAATGACAGAACTGAGAAACCACCTTTCAGTCCTCATATTCTCAGTCAATGTGTCCCACTTGCTTGTGAGCTGGAATACCTGTCAATGCTGATTTGGTGCCTGCCTACCATAAACTATCAGTTTTAAGTAGCATAGAATCCTGTAAGACATGCTAATAGATCTGGGTATAGGTCGGCCATCTGAAACTAGAACATCTCTTGGTAGCTGCTTTCATGTTAAAATGCACACCGAGCCATTATGTAAACTCTAGATTCCAGTAGTAAGATCCATTAGCTCAATTCCCTAGACCACACAAAGTACCGCATTGTGTCACTCAGCTAAAAGACAATACAATCAAGGAACATCAGCCAATGGATTTTATCACTGGAGTTTCAGGGAAGTACCAGCCAGTGGTCTGTGCATTTAAAAGTCTGCATTCCTGGAAAAAATGAAATGCCAGGTTTGACTTGACATACTCTAACCTGAAGTAACATTCAAAAGTAACAAATAGTGGACAAGGTACCCTAAATTTAAAAGTATGCGATAATTGCGATAAAAATTGTGCTACTCTAGGCTATTTTAAGAAGACATAAAAAAATCGTTTGAGAATATTTACTATGTGAATTCTATTCAGGAGTTTTAAAGTGCAGCTAAGGGCTCCTGTATGACAGTCTAGACTAGTGTTTCTCAACTCCAGTCCTCAAGGCGCCCCAAGTCATGTTTTTAGGCTTTCCATTATTTTGTAGGGGTGATTTGATCAGTTTCACTGCCTTAGTAATTACCACAGCCGTGTCATCTGAGGGAAATCCTGAAAATATGACCTGTTGGGGCGCCTTGAGGACTGGAGTTGAGAAACACTGGTCTAGACAAGTACCAAATCCAGTTATTACACGATAGATATTTATTTACCCTTAGACCAATTTCACACTGGGGTGGTTTTCAGGTGCTTTAGCGCTGGAAATAGCCTCTGCTAAGCACCTGAAAACCGTCTCATATTCACTGAAGAATGACCGCTTGCGGGACATTATCAAAAGTCCTGCAAGCAGCATCTTTGGGGCGGGTTGAGTGCGCTGCATTTAGCACTCCAAAAATGCCCTGCCCATTGCAATGGATGGAAATTAAATTGGATGAAAATAAAATTGACATATGAAAAAATGCAATATAAATAGTGACATGTGTTAAGTCAGAAATTAATGTCCAAGGTGTAAACAAAAAAAGGGGACACAGACAAGTCCCAAATGTATTCCAAAAGGGTAAAGTTGAAAACATAAATGGGTAACAGTCACAGAAATCCTGAGTGAACATCCAAAATGTGACAGAGGTAACATAGAAGATCCGCCACCAAAACCACCAGTCCCTTACCAGAAAGGATAGACTCATACAGGTATACACCTGATGGGTCAAACAGGCTTTACAGGATGACCAGAGAATTCAGACTCACTATGTGGATACGGTCCTCAGGCAAACACTCCAAAACGATGGATAAAGCAGGTAAAACAAATGTTCAAATAAGCCCAACCATAAAGAGAAAAGAGTGGAAGAACAGGGCACATAGCATAATTCCGTAAGGAATAAACAATAAACAGTAACCAGGGGATCAGCGTAACAACCCCCCTCGGGGGGGTTAAATAAATATTCCTTACGGAATTACGCTATGTGCCTGGTTCTTCCTCTCTTTTCTCTTTATGGTTGGGCTTTTTGGGGTTAAAACCACCCCGCTAGTGGCCGCAAAAGTGCTAACGGGGGGGGGGGGGGGGGGGTGTTGTCAGTGTGAAAGGGGTCTTACTGTACCACATTTTTTTCATTTGCGTCTCCTACGCTCTCCCTCTCAGACACTGCAGCTCACAGTGTTACCATAGCATCACAAGAAGCTGTATTCACAGGCAGACTCAATAGGTATTTGTGGGATTTTGCAAGAAGACAAAGAGAAAACTGTACCGGTAATTGTAGTTGCACTAACTATTAAGTGCAGTTGATCATATTTATTAAATGGAAGGCCATAGTTTCACTTTAAAGTAAATCTGTACTAATTAAAAATGGAAGCTACCATAGCCGACCCCCTATTCTAAAAATATTAGTTTCCTGGTTACATGCTGATTTAATGGCTTTAGTGTTTTCTAAGTAACTGACCTAGAACAAGTTTGCAGAGAAGGAGCTCTAACTATATTCTGATTTTAATGATCTGCTTGCTTGTTTTGGGTCAGGGGCTCAAAGTATTGATGTCAGAGCCAGAAAGGAAACTAGCATTTTTAAAAGGAGGTTAGATATCGCAGCCCAAACTATTGCTCTCAGAATAGGTTTCTTTAATATAACGTTTTTAGAATAAGTGCATGTTCGGGGACATCCCAGATAGCAAGCAATTGCGCTGCAAGTTTGAAAATGACTTGTTAAGCTATTGCTAGACTTCATAAGTTTGTTGCACAATTGCAGCAAGTCCGCATTGAATGACTTCAAATCAACTTTCTTTGCAAACATTCTGCAAGTCTGCTGCAAGTTCTGATTCAGTTATGTTGTGCTACAGTCATTCCACCACAGGGGTCACTGTGGCTGAATTTTCATGCTGTAGGCTTGCAGAGCTCTTGCTGTAGACTCATCACTGCAACTTAGCTCTTGCTAAGACTTGCAAACAAAATTTGCTACAAATTGGGAAAGTGTCAACAAAAAATTTCAAGCTTCAAGTGCTCTGCAAGTGCAGAACTTGGCAGTGAAAATGTGCAGCACGTTAACACATTTACAATTCAACACTGCCACAAACTTGTAGCAAGTTATCCTTGCTATCTGGGATGTTACATGTTCCTCCCGTTTTGAGGTTGGAACATGTAACATGTTCCCACTCCTGCAGTGGCTTGGTGATCCGATCCCTCTGTGTGACAGCAGTACAGGGAAAAGTTCCCCCGTACCAGCTGTCACTGTGCAAGGCTCCACCCATGCAGCCATGTCATTCATTCACAGAGTTCTGTGAAAGAAGGAAGTATAAGTACTGACAGCCTTTGTGGCTGTTGGCTTGTAGTTCTCAATGAACTACCACAGCGCAGTTGAGTGCTGTGGTAGTTCATTTGTTTTTCCTGTCATTGCGAAACGCTTACACTGACCACCTGCAGGAGACTTGCATGGCACCAGCAATCTGCTGATCCCTGGTGCAATTCTTTACAGGCTCCTAAAAAAAAAAAAATAATAGTAAAAGCACATTTTTTTACCTGCAAAAAAATGTGCATTTATTTTTTTTAAAGATGAACTTATTATTTTTAAGTGAATAAGCCTACTGAGGGTTGATTAATTAGTCAGGCACAAATCAGATACAGAATCCAGTCATTAGCATTAACAACCTGTAGTAATTAGACAATCTTTGCTGCTTTGTTTTAGGAGGAAAAAACTGTAATATGCGCTACCGAGTAATAAAATAGAGCTTTTACCTTCACAGCAGCAGTCACAGCAGCAGTTGCAGCTAGATTCAAGCCTTGCTTGCCAAAGTTCACCATGGTTTCATAGCCCTTTTCTTTGGCTTGTACGATGTAATCATCAATCTCCTGTGCAGGGAACAGAGAACAGCTGCTGGTACTCGTGCAATTATTAAAATATATGACTCCAGGTAGAACATCAAGCAAAAGGCTGCAACCCGCTCCTCCAACCTTCACCCGCGCACAGATGCCACCAGGATTCTCACTCTTTATTCAGCTGAGAAATCTCTACATGTATACATTCTAATTTCTAAGAAAGGATAATGCTTCAAGGCATTCTACTTGTTTTAGCTTAAAACGGATCTTCACATTTTTAAGTTCATATAGCCAACATCATACACTAATAGGAATGACTTCAATATTCTATACTTGGCCTTCTTGTGAAATACAGTTTACATTCAAACAAACAGAAGTGAGAAAAAGTTTTATTAATGAAAACCCTGGAATTCATAGAGACTGGCACAAACAGATTTTGCAAAAGTGTCTCTCATGCATTCTAAAAGTGGTGCAGAATGTGCCAAATCCATGTACCTGTCTACCTTTAGAATGAATGCCAGACACTTTTGAAAGAGCTATCTGCACTAGTTTCAATCTCTATATTCCAAAAAAGAGTTGGTCTTAATTAGCGCCACTCAAAATATGAATTGTCAGTATGTTATTTTAAATGCGGTGCACCACAATGTAAAAATTGTTGCACTTGTTACCATTTGTTGCACCACAATGTAAAAATTGCAGAACTACCTGAATTTGGTGCACGGGTCGCTGCCAGAACCCAAAGTGGTGCAGAGGCTTAATCAATTTAGTGCAATACATTAACAAGAAGGATGAATGCCAGGAAAGTGGCACAACACCTTGATAGAATTTCCCATAGTGTTAAAGCAGAGCTAAACCCATCAATTTAACTGTTTCCAAAAACAGTTACATTCAATGCATGCAGTGAATAACTGTCACAACTGCGCATTTCTTAAACAGAACTGTCAAAATATCAAATGGCTGGTGTCATAACTGATCACATGTGCAGCACCATGGCAACTGTAGATCAAACAGAGGCTAAGATGGCAGCCTCCTTGTACACAAATTGTACACCTAAAATAACTTACCCTTTCTTTTGAAGAAAGTAGAGGGTGTAAAAACTTCCTATACAACAAGCTGGCCCCTTTAGTATAAGGAGATAATAACCATATAACGAAGGCAATCTTCAGCTCATAATACAAAGGGAACCTATAAAAAGAAAAGAACAGACAGCTTAACTTACTTCTCTTAATGACCAACGTGAATTCCTGTATAATATACAACAGCTCCATAAACCAAGCAGAAAATAAGACAAACACATGGTGAGAAATAAAAAGCACCCATGATTGATATAAAAGACTAAAGCTTTGATTATCTTCACCACTGTTCAGTGTCTGGTTCTGGAACTAGCAAGTAGCACAAGGTCAACCAAGGACAGGGAGACAATAAAAAAAGCAACAAAAAGAGAAGCTGGAAAGTGAACTGTAGTATATACTCTAGATGTGTTTTGATGAGTTTGTTACAGGCGCCGCTGTAATTATACGTAGCATGCCTGGTGACCCCATCTGCTATTTCAAAAGATACAGACATAGCTGTACTTCCATGCTTTCAAGTTCTTAATCTCCACACTTTTCCAATGTGTAACACTGATGGCACTCACATAGAGAGTGTGTGTGTGTGTGTGTGTGTGTGTGTGTGTGTGTGTGTGTGTGTGTGTGTGTGTGTGTGTGTGTGTGTGTGTGTGTGTGTATGTATGCATATACATATTCACAACTATCATAAGAGACTGAAATCCATTATTATTGCTACAATGGGTAATAAATTATATTAATAACTAAGGGTAAGCAAACTTTTGAACAGGGCCGTATAACTAAGGGTAAGCAAACTTTTGAACAGGGCCGTTGTAAACTTTTGCTTTATTGCTATGGTTAGGTTAAGATGTGATATTTTTTGAAGCAATATGCTTGGTCTGATTACTGCACATTTTACAAATTCTGCCAGAAATGTAAACTTACGAACACAAACTGTACATTATATAAAGTTTTAGACAATTGTGAAAAAATCCATGAAGTGAGGATGCCTTCAAAAAACAATGCATTCAATTTTTATTGATCAATTAACCAACAAAGTGCATAAACATAATTAATTTGAAACAATATTTGTTTTTTCCCTGCCTTTCCCTTTTCAAACATCCAAAATTTTCCCAGGTACCCTTGCACACAATATTGAGGATTTTGGGGGCATTTAGTCCAGCCTATGAGTGAGCATCAAAAAGAAAGCATGTAGGTTAAAATAGAATCAATAAATGAAATAAAAATCAGTTGTGTAGGAGATTTTACATGGTCTACTTCATTCGGAAGGAGGACAATGACCTCAAACATACATCATCAGCTAAAGAAGAACAAGCCCTAGATGATATGGTATGGCCCCCACAGAGCCCTGATCACAGCATTACTGACTCTGGGATTAAATAAAGAGACAGAAGCAACTAAAACTGTTTAAATCCACAGAACAACTATTGTTTTCCTAGATATTTCAAACAATCTATCCGTTAAGTTCCCAAAAACGCTGTGTGCAATTGCAACAAGGATAATTGATGTTGTTTAAGGAAAAGGGTGGACATAACAAATACTGACTTTATTTAGGTGTATATATTGTACATCAAGCCATCAAGCTTTCTGTGTGTTGGGCAATAAAGAGAGTGTTCCAGCATCACAAGCAGGTGCATTCCAGGATCGCCAGACTGCAGACAGCAGAGAATGGGGTGGACCAATACACCACAGAAATGCCTAGATAAAAAAATGCGCTACTGGGCAGGTAGGTTATGCTTTCTATGTGTAAGTTAAGGTTTTTATTTTAAAATATGAACAACAGGCAGATATATAAATACAAATTAAAGTGGTTATAAAGGCTCAAGGTTTTTGACCTTAGGGTCCCTGCCCACTAAGAGCTTACAGCCTATAGTCCCTAACTCACATGCATACCGTACATACACAAAGTAGGGCCTATTTAGACAGGAGCCAAAAAACCTACAAGTATGTCTTTGGAGCGTGGGCAGGAACCATAGTACCCAGAGGAAACCCACGCAAGCACAGGAAGAACATGCAAGTAGTGTCCTCGTTGGAACTTTAACCAAAGGCCCATGTGCCACAAGGCAGGAGTGCCAACCATTAAGACACTGCGCTTTTCAGCAAATGATAGCAGCTGTGGTCTACATAGTGGTGTCGCTGCATTATACAGTTAGTGCACTTATATTGATCACATCACCCACCAAACGCAACGGGGGGTTTGCTGCACCGTGTATATACTCCTGTTCCTGTTGGGGTCAGTAAAAATGTGCCTAAACCATGTGTTTTACCAGTTCCCAACTGCAAAGTTAAACAAGGCTTTAAAGAGCCATACAATTATCTGTCACAAGGCTGGTACTTGGTCTAGTTTAGATCGATGTTGAGGCCAGTTCATCCTTAGAGGAAACACTTGTATATGAAGAGGTCAGATGTGTGTTCGGTTACAGTAACTCATAGCTAACTCAACAGGAAAAGGGGTGTAAGGTATGAGGTCTTGATTAAACTAGAGTCTCAAGCGACAGATGATTGTAAAAAGAGCTGTGAAAAGAGAGCATAATAAAACTCTATGAACAAGAGGAGGGGGCAGGGGTTAGTCAGGTTGCAGGTGCTGCTCGAAAATTCCACTGAGAAGGCAGAGCTGCTGTCTGCATCGCATAATTATACCGTTTCTACTCTAACCCGGGGGTCCCAGGGGCTACTTGATTTAGAAAAGGCAGGCAAGTTACACATAAGAGTTTATTTTCAGTTTCCGTATTTCTGAAAATAGTCACTCTGATCTCCTGAACATCTTTAGATGCATGCAATATTTTGAAGATGTTAGAATTTGCACACAACTGCTAGATGCCTTAAAAAAACCTTTCTGAACTTTCAAATGTCAATTACCAATTCTGTTTAGAGTTGCCTACAGCCATTAATGATCTGGCCACCAGATCGCTCATGGTACATAAGTCAGATTGTTGTTTTTGTTTTGTTTTTTGTGAGCGTTAAGAACATGTGTTCTCATTGGATGAGCATGCTTGTTACTTTGGAACTTTCTAGATCTGACTATGAACAGCCAGGTCAACTGAACATCCTCTAATGACTGTCAAAACCTTAAAGTGGTTGTAAACTCTTACAACACACTTTGACCTACAGGTAAGCCTAGATTAAGGCTTACCTGTAGGTCCAAGAAATATCTCCTAAACCTACACGGTTTAGGAGATATTTGCAGAAAGACATGCACCGCTGTCTACCGCGCATGCGCCGTAGACAGCGTCACGCAGGCGCACTGAGCGCGCCGCTGTCAATGGTGATATGCCGCGAGTGGCGGCTCCCGTGCACATGCGCAGGAGTGACGTCATCGCGGCTTCGTCGAATGACAGTGGCGGAGCAGCGAGACCCACCGAGAAGATGGATGCTTCGGACTACAGGGGACAGCGGTGACATCGCTGGCTCCTGTGTCAGGTAAGTGACACATAATGGACTACTATACGATGCATAGTGGTCCATTATGCTTTACCTTTGCAGGGAATCAAAGAGGAAGTAAACCCATCAGGGTTTACTTCCTCTTTAAAACAAACCTACTGGCAAGTCTGTTTTCATATTCAAAGCTGAAAGGACTGCTAGCTGATCTCCTAAACTATATAACTCAATGCAGAACTAAACCCCCCCCCCCCCCCCTCTTCTTTACGGACAATGAAGCTGCCATCTTAGCCTTTTTTTTTTTTTTAATCTACAATTGTCATGGTGCCGCACATGTGATCAATTATGACATCAGTCATTTGATGGTTTGACGGTTTGGTTGAGAGCACAAGAAAATGTGACAGTTGCGTTCCCGGCTTGCCTTGATTTAAATTGTTTTAGGAAACCATTAAATCACTGGGTTTTATTCTGCTTTAAATTAGTATGTTTAGTTTTGCTACCTCCCCCCATTAATGAAGAATCTATTTCTTATTTTTATTCAAGGGGCTGGACTAGCACACAATAATACTCACCTTACTCCACAGTACCGGGATCCTGCTTGGTTCCAGTTGTGATGACCAGTGTGCCACTCTTCATGTCGATCTCCAACCGGTCCTATTGCCTTCCCACTCATCAACATCATCCCACCTGCAGTGTAATGATGGCAAGACCAGCAACCACATTATCAGAATGGGTCTTGCCCACCCAAATTCCAGCAGACTGAAGAGTGGAGGGGGGCTTTCATGGAACCATAGAGTAAGAAAGGATTCTTGTACTGACTTTACTTGGTTCCTACCTCTGTGACTTAGAAAGTATAAAATCTGTTGATCAGTGACAAAAACTGCTTTTTAATGGTTGTCAATAGCCCTTTGAGGTCAATTAGTGATTATCTGAGCAAGACGTATTGTCTGAACACCGTTTTATTGAAAAAAATCTGCCATCCTCTGCCCCTTACAGTCAAGCGGTAGACTGCTATAGCACATGTACGCATAATGAAGAGTAGATAGATGTAGATAGATGATGAAGAATCTATTTCTTATTTTTATTCAAGGGGCTGGACTAGCACACAATAATACTCACCTTACTCCACAGTACCGTGATCCTGCTTGGTTCCAGTAGTGATGACCAGTGTGCCAAGGTCACTCTTTATGCTTATCTCCAACCGGTCCTGTTGCCTTCCCTCTCATCAATATCATCCCACCTGCAGTGTAATGATGGCAAGACCAGCAACCGCATTATGCGAATGGGACTTGTCCACCCAAATTCCAGCAGAGTGAAGAGTGGAGGATGGCTTCCATAAAAGCACAGAGTAAGCATTGATTCTTGTACTTACTTTACTTGGGTCCTGTGACTTAGAAAGTATAAAATCTGCTGATCAGTGATAAAAACTGCTTTTTAATGGTTGTCGTTAGCCCTTTGAGGTCCATTAGTGATTATCTGACAAAGACGTATTGTCTAAACACCGTTTTATTGAAAAAATCTGTCACCCTCTGCCCCTTACAGTCAAGCGGTAGACTGCTATAGCACATGTACGCATAATGAAAAGTAGATAGATGTTGCCTCTTTTGGGATCCTGCTTTTTATATACCACTGGAATCTTAAGTTAACTATTAATTGAATCATCATTTTTTTTATTTCTAATCGTGTCCCTGAGTTTTTTAAATTTCATCAAAAGACAAAACATTTCTTTTAGATTTGAATACAGTTGTGAGGATTTAGGAAACCTGTCATGTTTTCTATATAGACAAACCTACAACACAAACACCATTCATAAATACAAAGCTTTCTCTGATTGGAAGAGGTAACAGTATGTACATGCTAGCACAGTGAATTTCTGCATCCCCAGCAACCCTCTGAATGTGAGCCATAAAGAGTTCGATGAAACTGAACAGGACCAATGTAAGTGTAAAAGAATTATAATTTTTTGAATGTTTTATGGCTAAGCCCCTAAGATCAGGTTTCTACCTGGTCAGGAGAGGAGACTGAGGGCATGCTTCCTTCTGGCTGCAGATGACTCATGGGATAAGCTTAGACAAGGCCAGGTCATTGGTCTGAAGTTCAAAGATTGCTTTTTAATAAATTACTTGCCAAGTTAAATGCTGTGCAGTAGGAAAAAAAAAGCCCACATATAAGTCACCAGTGGCCTTATTCAATAAAGAGTTTTCAAGTTCAGTTGTCCAAAGCAAATAATCAGAATGCGATTCGTCCTGGGTGGAGTAAATTTAGATTGGTTGCTGTGGTAATGCATAAACCAGCACTCTTAGCATTAAAACAAAGTAACCTTGTGCATCTAATAAGACATGCATATAAAAAACATATCACGACATTGCAAAATAAAATAAAAAAAGAAAGGAGATAATATTCTTAAACTTACCATGAGACTGTTAAATCAGCTAATGTTTCTGTTACAGTGTAAAGGGCAAATACAATCCAATACATCATCCACCGTACCTAGGAAACAAAGGTACCAAAAATGAAGGTCACATATTTTTCTGCCTTTGGAAAAAATACAACTGAAACAAACATACTGTATGTTTGAATAACCCGCAAATAGTTATTAAAAAAAACACTGGATGAGCCTTTCAAGCATCCCCTTCTATTTCCCAAGCATGCTAACTTATTGGTAACTTATAAGTTGATTTATTAAACATGCTCTTCCTATCACCAAAATGTGCAGCCTAGGCATAGCAAACTGTTACCGAAATGCAATTTTTGCCTTTTGTTAAAAGTCAGTAGCTAAACCTTTTTGTCTATCTTCAACCACTCCCCTGGCAGGTGATTTATTCTTATGGTCATGTAGAATTCAGTGACGTATGACTGTCATAGGAAAGGTAGAGGTGTCTGATGTGCAATTGATTGCCTAACTCTTCTTAACATTTTCTATGCTATAAGAGAAGTAAGATAGCAGGACTCAACTGGGAAAAACCTGGGTTTCCAAGGCAGACTAAAGGTGGCCCCATTCCTACTGAACTGGCTGAAGGTGGAGGAATGTTGGTTGAACGGTGCCTGCATCCAATAAAATGAGGATACTCTAGAAGAATTTCATTTCAAAACCTTTGTTTCAGAAACGTTCAGTTATAGGCATGGTGAAGGAGACCAGAAAGAGATTAGAATTTCTGCTTCATATATTTCTTCACTGGTGTATGCTTTGAGTGGGACTACTGTGACCTGCAGTTCCCCATTAGCTGTAAGCTGCTATCTGAATACTGAAACTTCACCAATGTGTCCATCTCCTGCCTTGCTGCCCTTGCTGCGTGTGTGGACCCCGAGTTGCGAACGGTGTACAGGAACTGCCCCCACCCACATCAGATCCAAAAGTCTGCTGAGCCTCCCTGACCCTCCACCAGCTGTTAGACCCCAATGGATACCAAGAACAAGTGTAAGTAGTACACCTCTCTGCACTGTGATTACGGCTGCGTAATCTGTTGTCCTGTAAACTACTGCCCCTCACTCTGCCTGTATTGTTGACCTGTGATCTGGACTTCCCAGCTGTACCAGATTGCTACCTGTTCCTCACTGTGCCTAGATTGTTGCCCTATGACCCTGGACTTAGGCCTTGCTATACCAGATTGCTGGCATTCACTCACTGTGCCTGGATTGTTGCCCTATGACCCTGGACTTGCTGTACAAGATTTCTACCTGTTTCTTGCTGTGCCTGCGTTGTTGCCCTGTGATCCCACACTAAAGCCTGGTACATAAAATAAGATTATCAGACAAATGATCATTCTTTTTTTTTTGCATGCTCTCCATATAAAAATGAGGAGGTTACTAAAGTTACAAAAATTCCCTTTCGACAGAATACAAATTCCGAAAAGATGTAATGTATTGCATTACATTTGTATTGTATTTTCAGAGGAAAACTTTACTGATTAAACAAAAATCATACAATCTGGTAATCCTACGAGAAAAACTTTTGTGTTTGTCCCTTCGGATAATTTCAGACGAACTCTCGTAATCGGCTCTTGAAAGCTGTATAATAATGATCAGATTATCGTACGTTTGCTTCAAAAGCGGTATTTTTCATCAAATTTTCTGATCATGTGTACTAGGCAATGCTGTACCAGATTGCTGCTTGTCCATCACTGTGCCTGAATTGTTTCCCAGTGACCCTGGATCTAATCCCTGCCATACCAGATTGCTTCCTGTCTCTAGAAGTATCTGGATTATTGCCCTATGATGCTGGAGTTTATCCCTGCTGTATCAGATTGCTGCCTGTCCTTCACTATGCCTGGATATGTGCCTCTGGACTTATTCCCTTGCTGTGCCCTATTGTCATCCTGTTATATTGCTAAATGTCTGACACTGTGTCTGGATTGTTGCCCTGTTATGATTAAGCACTGTTATTTGCATGAAACGCGTTGACATTGTATCTCCCTGTGCTGTTTTGATTTTATCTTTTGATATGCAACATTAAAGTTTTGATATCCCTCTGGAGTGTGCGGGTTAAGTCATCCATTTTTTACTGCTAATCTCAGAGGCGAGCATCTCTGTTGTGGATGTTGCACAAGGCGTGCAGCACTTACACCTTGAGCAATGTTTGGTTATCATTGGACCTGTAACTTTCCCCTTATCTGATTCTCTGCTTATTGACTCCCTCTACAATAAGGAAATTGCTGGCCAAGGGCCCTCAAACCACTCTTGGTTTCCATGTGTGTTTTGATGTGCCCACACCTCCGTCCCACAGTGTATACGATCAGTTTGCATAAGGACTATCTTTTCGACTCATATTACTTAATAGGATTGTAAAAGCAGCCAGCAAATGCCACACAAAGGTCCAGAAATTCGAATCCCTGCATGTGTAGAGAGCAGCTATGGGTGTGAGGACACCACTATCCTTTGTTCATATATAGTACTGTGCAGGCATTTTAGGCACCTGCCAACAAATGTTGTAAAGTAATGCCGTGTACACACGACCTGTTTTTCCATCAGAATAAACTCTGACGTTTTTTCCGACGGAGTTCCGCTGAAGCGGACTTGCCTACACACAATTACACCAAAGTCTGATCATTAGAACGCAGTGATGTACAACACGTATGACGGGACTAGAAAAATGAAGTTCAGTAGCCAATAGCTGCCCTTGCGTCCTTTTTGGTCCATCGGAACAGCATACAAACAGTTTTCCCTATAGGAATTGATTGTGTCAGAAAGATTTAAAACATGTTCTATTTCTAGGTCCATCAGAATTTTCGAAAAGAAAAGTCAGCTGAAGCCCACACATCGGAATATCCAATGAAATGATTCCGACTGATTTTTTATGCCGGAAAGTCCGGCCATGTGTGCACGGCATAAGGATGCTTTCAAAAATAATGCCATGAATAGTTTCTAGTTGCACTGTTCTGCCCTGTACACACAGACGGACATTCCGACAACAAAATCCGTCCGATTTTTTCGGACAAATTTTGGCCCAAACTTGTCTTGCATACACACGGTAGCACAAAGTTGTTGGAAAATCTGATTGTTCAGAACGCGGTGACGTAGAACATGTACGACGGGACTATAAATGGGCCAATAGCCAATAGCTTTTGTCTCGTGATTTATTCTGAGCATGCGTGGCACTTTGTCTGTCGGAATTGTCAGCACATGATCAGAATTTAAATTATCAGATTTTGTTGTCGGAAAATTTTAGATCCTGCTCTCAAACTTTGTGTGTCGGAAATTCTGACGGAAAAAGTCAGATGGAGCCCACACGCGATCGGATTTTCCGACAACAAGATCCGATTGCACATTTTCCGTCAGAAAGTCCGACCGTGTGTACAGGGCATTCAAGTTCTCCTGAAAAAGAACAAAACAGGCAAGGTTTAAGACCAAAAGCACACCTGCAAAGTTGAATGGAAACATGACATTTTGATTTTACTCTGGGTTTTTCTGTTTAAGCACCTGGTAGATGTTAAATGGTGCATACAAACCTATTAATTTCATTCTTTTTGAAAGAATCCTCACTTTACAGCATTTTTTCACAAATGCCTACAAATTTTGCACATTACTGTGCATATAAAGGTTTGTAGTTCTTTCTGCTCCTGTGACAAGCTATGGCAGGTGACAATTTCAGATCCACATAATTCAGTTCTGCTATAAATTACCAGCCAAAAAATTACGCATGACTGAAGAAAGCCCAGCATTTCAGAACACAGTTCTAGACAGAAGACTTGATTACCTCCTCAATTATTCAGAAATCTATTACTAGAACTATTTAAAAGCATACATTTCCCAGAGTTTGCTCTGAGCGATAAAATATTCATGGACCAATACGCATCCTGAAATCAGCTTTGTGCGCGGACTTTAATGAATAGGAAACAGATACAGGATAATGCTGCCAAATATCCCAAAACGTATTTATACACTCAATTGTATGCATAATATAATACCTGAATAAACACTAACGCGATTAATAGCAGTTTATCTTTATTATTCACTGTGGTAGCAGATTTAAAGCAGAACTCCATGCAGCTAATAAAACACTAATGTTGCGTAAATGTATCTGGTGTCCTTATGGTCTCCAAGCAAAACTTCCCCCCATCCTCCCCCATCCCCCCCAGCCCCTTTCTTTTCTCAAGTAATACTTTTCAAAATGTCATGTGCTTTAAAAATCTTTCCAAAGTGCCTGGGGCTAAGAGAGATGGAAATGGAGCTTGGCAATGGCACCCATTTGTATACTAAATGTCCCGGCATTCTCTGTGTACATGTCATGTTTGGTGAGAGGTGTCTATGGGCAGTGACTAGGTATGGAATAGGTACCAGAATAAAGCAGATTTATTGCTTTCAATACATAGCGATAACTGTCTGTATCCGAAATAAGTTATCTTTTCTCTTTTTGCCACATTTTTACATACTGGAAAGAATAACTATTACGATGTAAGGGTAGGGGTAAGACCAGTGCAGACATAATTGCAACAATTATTCAGTTTTACGGGTTTGCTGAAATTTTTAACCATTACCTTCATTACAACTTCAATGGAGCTTACAATCTAACAGACAAATACCCATGTAGGGCTGCAATTAACAATTATTTTCATAATCGATTAGTTGGGTGATTATTGTTTTGATTAATCGATTAATCGGTTAATAACCTTTTTTAAAAAAAAAAAAGGTAATTTTGCTGCGATTTGCATTTTTACATATTTTTTTTGGCCAATATTTTGTTGGGCAGATTAAAAAACACAGCAAAACACCGCAAAACGCTGCAAAAACGCATTATTACATGCTTTTCTGCAGCTTCTCCACTGAAGTATATTGAACCAGTAAAACAAAATAGCATCGTTTTGCGTTAAAAAAAAAGACCTTGTCTTTTCCAAATATGCAGCAGCTGAAAAAATCATGGATATGAAGGAGTCCCATAGGAAACCATGTAAATGAACTGTAGTGTGTTTCTGCAAAAAGCACAAAAAAACACAGAGGTGTGACCCAGGCCTGAGATGTTTAGTAACATAATGGGGTTAAAAAAAACTAAAATTATTACAAAAAGAGCAAATAATCGCTACTGTAAGGGGTTATTTTTTTTACCATGGGACAGTGAAGTAATATTTACAGTAGCGATTTACTCTTTTTGTACCATAAAGGGCTAATTTTAGTTTTTTTCTAACCCCCATTATGTTAGTGGACGATTAATCGATTACTATTTTCATAACCGGTTAATTTCATAATCGATTAGTTGTCGATTAATCGATTAGTTGTTTCGGCCCTATGCCCATGCTAAACCTAATTGTGAACACGATACACAGAAGATTCATAGTCATCAGACTTTGCAACTTTGACAGGATTTGACAGGATTGCTTGACAAATTAGGATGATGTCTATCAATCTTAATTGTCATTAAGGAGGTAAGCACAGTACCACTGTTCATGGGCATACATATTTAAGCATGCAGAACTACAAGCATATGAAAAAATGAACATTTTCTTAAAATTTATAATTGCTTATGTAGCACCCTCTACCTAAAGGTAGGTGCTAGAGTAGGATTTTTCTAAGCACAGAGCTCAGATGCAGGTAAATTTAGCCAGGCCTGTGCTTTAGGCTGGGCCTGGTTGTTGTGATTTGAAACTGGGAGTGTTCAGTGTAGTGGGGGGTGTGGGCACCTGTACTCTGGCTCAGAGATTCCTCCTTTGCTTTCAGATGTATGGTTCTGGAAGAGAGGATGGACTTGAGACCTGAGTAGCAGGCAGCTGATGTGAGAAGCCCTGACCAATTATCTTTATGTATTGGCAGGGGTCAGGCCTCCCATATAAGCTGGGGTCACATGCTTCCAGGGGGGGAGTCTTTGGAAAGCAGGAACAGATAATAGAGTACAAAGCTGCTGTTCCGGCCATCCCCACACGGGGATGCGCCAAGTGCGGAGGAGGGATGGAGGAACCGCCAGGAAGGAGCTTAAGATAAAGATCTCTATTCTCAAAGAAGTATCAAGCTGCTGTGACCGGGGAACACAGGACTTGCATGCTGGAGGAGATCTGGAAGGAAGAAGTAGCCGTTAAGCGGAGGAGAGCAGAGCAGCATTCTGTGACCGGGGATACAGAACTATTATCCTCCTAAAGAAAGGTCAGTGTAGAATACTGTGGCCGGGGGAACACAGTGTTGTTAGTCCTGGCCTGGCTGAAAGCAGTGGTCCACTCACTGCCATGTGTCAAGTCATCGTATGGAGATACCAAGTCACCTCCAGGCTGGTTAGCACAATGGTAGTGCCTTCCATAGACTGTGTGGCTGTCTGATTCTCTGGGCCATCGGGGAGAAGCAGTGTGTGCTTCTGGCTCTTTGATTCATATGGACAATCCCATCATGGTCAACAAGGATGAGTTATTCAGAGTGATTCTTCTTTGTTCAAACGGAAGGAAGAAATATAAAGTTTTGCAGAAAGGATTTGTACAAGGAAAGTAGAACTAATAGTCTGCAGAAGAGTTATTCAAATAGAAGAGACTGAGGTGCAAGCAGCGTATTCAGTCTTTCTTTGCAAGGCCACGGTCACTGAATAACTACATCTAACATACAATGCGTTAAATACTGTGGGCATCTCATGTCACCCTCTTTCCCAAGTTCAAGTAACATCCCACAATAAAAGCAACAAAACCGTGAAATTGACTGTTCTTTGAGTTAATTGATCATGAGGAGGATGGCAGCAGGGTGATTGGCGGATTGTAAACAAATCAGCAGCCCTTACAAGGGTACCACTACACTTCTGATCAGGTATTGTGTATATGTTTTTTGGACCATTTGAAGAACCCTACACACATAAAGGAGACCTATACAAGCAGAATAGGGAAGTGCAAACTCTTTTCAGATTGTAAACTTAGATGGCCATTTATAACGATAACAAAATAATAGTTTTTATATTAAAGCAGAGAAAGAAAAAAAAACTATGAAAATTGGAAGGTACGCACGAAAAATTTCAACGCATCTGGCAACCCTGGTTAGCCCACTTCCTTCTTCCTGACCTCCTGCTTCCTTGAACTATGATGGCTCTATGCGACACAGCCTAGAACCCCTGGGGTACCCGCTTCCCTCCCTCCCTTTTCCTTCTCCCTTTCCTATTCATTTTCTTCTTCTATTTTCTCGTTGCACAAATCCCCCCCCCCCCCCCTCTTTTTAGGTTCCAGATGAGCAATAGAGGCCTGGGCCGTTTACTGCACCCACCCCTCCCTAAAAGGGGGGGGGGGCGGGTTGGGTTTTTTTTTTTTTTCACTCCCTCTGCCCCTTGCTTATATTTTCTATTTGTGTTACAGATTCACTAGGAAGCTAGCGAATTGGTAAGCATGATACTGACCCGATTGCCCTGAAGTTGTCTCTGTAGCATTTTCTGCGAACGTTCGCCTTAAACATTTCATATTGTTGTTTACCTCTCATTATTGGACTCTTCATAAGCCTTGCTCTAATCCAGTCTTACTGTGTTACATGTTTGTTTCTGTTTTAGCCCTGAATTTAGGGAAGATTATATGTTCAATGATACCTCTTACCATCATTTTGATAATGTAATGTTTCTACCTTTTCTACTATTTTAAAATTAAATAAACTTTAGTAAAATAAAATTTGATGTATTGTCAAAAGAATTAAAAAAAAAAATGTTCAAACTCAAAAATAGCTCCTTCTCCAGCTTTCCTTATGGATTAAGTGTGAATTAAATAAGTAGGGAACTCTATCTCCAAAATAAATTTTACTGGTTTATTTTCACGTTGTGGTAAAAAATAGTGGAATAACTGCCAAAGCAGCTAATAAACCGATGAAACTGCCGGATAAGGTATATCCCACATAAAGAATGAATGAGCAATTTTCGACCTATATTAAGGGACCCTTTACAGTATTGTAGAATGGAGCAGAACAGTTTCAGTTACAAACTTGGAAACTTTATTGTAACTTTATGTCAGCAGAAGTAAAAAAATGCAAAAAGCCAGTAGAAAAAACAGATTTATTTTTTAGCCTGCTTTTTGTGTTTTTACCAAGATTATAAAGCTTTGAGTTAGTAGCTGAGGCTTTGGCATTCTGTTCTTTCTACAATAAGATGTTACCTGTATGCTGTTTGTAAGTGAGTATGGAACACAAATATTTCCAATAAGGGAAGTAAAGGATAATTGATCAGGTATGGGCAGGTATCTACTAACTGGAAATGTATGTGATCATCAAGTATTGAGTTGACTATACAGAGGCTGGAATCCAACCCCTGGTTCCAGTGGTGCAAGCCACCATTGCCTTTGCTCCTCTCTGACCAGTCTTGTTTCTAGCCCTCGTGTTAATGCCATTAGCCTCTTGAAGTATCTTCCCACATTCCAGCGCTGAAACCAGAGGACTGGGCTGAGGCAGAATAAAGTGTTACTAACCCAGGACCCTGCATTCACTATTCACATCTGGTCTCCCGCAGTACACAGAACATGGAAATGCAATGTAATTATTTTAGTAAATATAAACTGCTAAATAGCTTTTTCTCATCAGCAGTATATAGCAGTCTTGTGACTTTTATCAGTGTCTGGTTAAAGCTTTTAGGAAAAGTTTTTGTTCTCCTGATTGTCCTATGAAGCCGCAGGACCCATGACACTCTGGACACTGCTGACTGGCCCTGTGCTAATCACATGCACTCTCTAGCAATACACACCAAACTGAGCATATGCAGAGTACCTCCTAGGGCTCTGTTCTATTAGGAGATGGATTGTGGACAGTGGAAAAAAGGGAGGATCAGAGAAGACAGGATTAAACAGCCTTTTTACATTTTTACATTTTTTGAGTATAACAAGCATGCTTTACTGCAAATACAGACTGATTTTACTCCCCTTTACAACCACTTTAACTTACAGGTAAGCCTAGATTAACCACTTTCAGACCGGACCAATTTGCTGGTCAAAGACCAGACCACTTTTTGTGATTCGGCACTGCGTCGCTTTAACTGACAATTGCGCGGTCGTGCGACGTGGCTCCCAAACAAAATTGACGTCCTTTTTTTCCCACAAATAGAGCTTTCTTTTGGTGGTATTTTTTATTTTTTTTATAAATTCTTTTTATTCGTTTTAAAAGAAAAAGTACAGAACATAGCCTCGGGGCATTCCCCGGCTCAAACAATACAACACAACAGGTAAGGCAGAACACCAAAAAAAAACTATCCGCCTAACCCCAAGAACATACAACAACCAAACCCCCTAGCTTGCTGCTAAAATTGACAGGAGCAATGTAAGTCTCAGTAATTAACATTAAGCGTAATGATGTACCTCTTTTGGTGGTATTTGATCACCCCTGCGGTTTTTATTTTTTGCGCTATAAACAAAAATAGAGCGACAATTTTGAAAAAAACGCATTATTTTTTACTTTTTGTTATAATAAATATCCCCCAAAAATATATAAAAAAACATTTTTTTCCCTCAGTTTAGGCTGATACGTATTCTTCTACATATTTTTGGTTAAAAAAAAACGCAATAAGCGATTATTGATTG
The DNA here is from genome assembly GCF_037356315.1 of Lithobates pipiens. Classification (NCBI taxonomy): domain Eukaryota; kingdom Metazoa; phylum Chordata; class Amphibia; order Anura; family Ranidae; genus Lithobates; species Lithobates pipiens. The sequence continues at coordinate 198,148,594 of NW_027507787.1, forward strand.
GTTTGCGCAAAAGTTAAAGCGTTTACAAAATAGGGATAGTTTTATAGCATTTTTATTAATAATTTTTTATTATTTTTTTTTTTACTAGTAATGGTGGCGATCAGCGATTTTTATTGTGACTGCGACATTGTGGGGGACCCATCGGACATTTTTGACACATTTTTGGGACCATTGTCATTTATACAGTAATCACTGCTATATAAATGCAGTGATTCCTGTGTAAATGACACTGGCAGTGAAGGGGTTAACCAGTGGGTGGCAGTGTAGGGGTTAAGTGTTCCTAGGGGTGTGTTACTAACTGTGGGGGGGGTTGGGCTTTCATTTAGTGAACACTGATCTATGCTCCAATCACATGGAGCAGAGATCAGCGTCACTAGTTGCTAGGCAGAATGGAGAAATGTTGTTTACAATGGCACTTCTCCATTCGGCCGCTCCGTGAGACGATCGCGGGGATGCCTGCGGCGATCGAGTCCGCGGGTCCCGCGACCGGACTCACGGGGGTCCCGACTAGCGCGGGAGCGCGCCGCCGGCGGCGCGCTCCCGATGGCAGGGCGGCAAATTTAAAGGGACGTACATGTACGCCCATTTGCCTGCCCGTGCCATTCTATTGACGTACATCGTCGTGCGCTGGTCGGCAAGTGGTTAAGGTTTACCTGTAGGTGCTTGAAATATCTCCCACACCTGCACTATCTAGGAGATATTTGCAAAGCACCGTACGGCAAATTCTTCTGCGCATGTGCTGGAGTTAGAAATGGTACGCTATGCCATTTATAACTCGGGTCATGCCGTTAAAGGCACTTCCACGTGCATGTGTGGGAGTGACGTCATGCCACATTACGCAACTCCAGCCAGTCACAGAGCCGGAGTTCGCAGCCCCCAGAAGGAAGAGGGGTGAAGAATGGATGCTACTAGCGAGGAAGACGGGGACATCGCAGACTTCTCCTGCAGGTGAGTGTCACATAATGGGTTATGCTTTACTTTTGCAGAAAAACAAAGAGGAAGTAACACCCATCAGGGTTTACTTAATCTTTAAGATGAATACTAGTATAAGTCGGTGGTAGAGACTTTATTTTAAAAAAACAAGAGATTTGTTAGAAACAGGAAGTTGGAGGAAAACGTGAATGGAATCAGTCCCTATGCAGAGTTCCTCTCTGATCTGACACACATATGGTGATGATTCATTTTTTTTGTTCAACCAGAAGGTTGAACGAAAAAAAAAATGACTCGATTCCCCCATCCACACTATCAAGGTAGATGGGGGGAATCCTCTCACTGTGTCTTTGTATTCTGACAGTGGGAAGACTTTCGCGCCAGCAGAAGCTTTGGCTTTGAATTTTCCATCAGGTCGGCTGTACAGAAGTCAATCAGTAGATTGTCTTCTGTACAATCACCCTGTCCATACATGTATCTAATGTCGGCTGCTCCCTGCTGAACCAGCCAAATTTTGATCCATGTATGGCCGGCTTAAGGGATTTTTCTCCCCATTAATACAATGAATTGAAGTAGTCTATCAAGTTTTACCAGAAGATAAGCTATAAAGCATAATATATTTTTGGATTTAGCAATTGTTTTTTTTTTTTTTTTTTTTTATAAATTGTGACGTCACGTGGATTTAATGGAAGTAATCAAATTTTCATGTCAATAAAAGTTTACAATTTTTTATGAAAATACAAAAGTACTATGTATATTTGGCACCTAAAAGGTCCCATATATAATGAATGTGTCTTCTTTTGAAACAGCAAACCTGCCATGTATTAAAGATAGGAAGTTAAATATCTAAAACTATCTAGATGCATAATACAAACTGAGATCCATTAGCTAGGAAACTGTCCTCCGGAAAGTCAAACCAGGACAAGATGACCAAAACAATTTCAGCTCTGTTCCTTTTCTGGTACTGGTAATGTGACATGGATGGCAGTACAATCACAGGCTACATATACTGTATGTCTGAATGTTCATCCAGAAAAGAAAAATAGGGCACGCTTTCACTGAGCACATATTTTAAAGGCTATCTAAGTCCAAGGACAGAAATCTAAATTGCAGCTTACCAGTCCTGAGATGTGGTAGCCGCATTTGTTTTTGTTTTTTTAAGGCTAAAAACACTCACTTTGAGGAGTTGACTGAATGCCAGCTTTGTAATGCTTTTAATTGGATTGATAAAGGATTTAATTTTATCTCTTGTATTGGCGCTGATCTAATGTCAGACTTTGTATTCAATACATGGAGGAGCAAACGGATTGTGCACCCTGGAATGATTTTGGGAAAGATGATTAGAAGGGTGAGCTGGCTCAGATGAATGAGATATTGGGTCTTGATGTTCCTCTCTCTCCCTGCTTCAATACCTCTTGCACATCCCTGCCCTACCAATTAGCCAATACAAGAAGAGAGCAGTGCCTCATCCTTTGAACGCGGTGCGCCACTTAATTCCAATATTCTGGAAGAGAACCCAGATTCCTGACAGAGGGGAGTGGATCCTAAGGTAAATTAAATCAGGGAAGCAGAGGAATGGATAGCGACTTGCAGAGGTACCCGAGACCTCTTCACCAACATTTGGTCATCCTGGACTGATTACACCTCTGACCCAGGGCAATTGTCATCTAGTTTAGATCTGGTGAAGCTGGAACTGGCAGAACCATCACTTAGACTCAGGAACCAACCTTGCCAGACGTGAGTTGGAGAATAACTAGAGTATAGGTGGAATGTCTTCCTTCCCCAGGCACTCTTTCTCTTTGGACAGCGGAGGGCTGGGTCTGGTGTGGAAGGGGATACTCAATGCGAGATAGTTGTATGCTCTTATTTCTTCTTTTTTGTATTTCTCTTCTTTATTCCTTCTTCTTTCCCTGCTTTTCTCTGTTATTTTTGGAACGATACCCTCGTTTTTAGGGTTCATAGATTGAGGGCTTTGGCCCTATATGTCATAACATAGCCTGACTTATAGTTCTAGTGCCTTTGTAACCACAGTGGAGGCTGTCCGTCTGGGGGTTGGCACTGTTACTCCCCGCCGGTGACACTCTTTAGCCTCGGGGAGGCCTTGGTAGCAGCAGTGTGCCAGAGGTGGTTGTTAGAGGCTGTTTATGCCTCTCACCTCCAGGGTCAGTCCCGCGGGGCTACCCTGCGATTAATTGGATGGTTTGATCAGTGTCCACTTGCCTACTGCTAGCTTTTGGGCCCACTTCCTACACCCAAACCCGATAATGGATTTAAGCTACAGTTGTTGTTCCCTACTGTATTGTTTTGTTCGTCTTTGTTGTGTCTACATGTCTTTTTATACCTATGGCTCTTGATATACTGAACTGCTTGATATGATGTTATTTGTTTTCTTTTATTAATAAAAAGAGATTATACAAAAAAAAAAAAAAAAAAAAAAAAAAAAAAAAAAAGAAGGGTGAGCTTTTTTTTTTATTTATTTATTTTTTTATTTTTTTACTACTAAGAACATTCTTAGCAATTGCAGAGAATACCTATTGATATAGCCAACATGCAGTATATTTGTCCCTTCCTGTGAGCTAAACTGAAAGAAAAAACAATGTTATCAATCTTCTGTAAACTATTAATCTCACAGCCCCTTTCCATTGTAATGGAGATAAACAAAGACCAATATATTTAAAGCGGAGGCTGTGTCACCCAAAGAAAGGAAGTGTGTTATTCAAAGGATTATTAGGTGAAATTAAGAAAAAAAATAATACAGCCACCAGATTTAAATACTGGGAAGTATTATTGGAAAGTTTAGATAAAAAACAAAGAGCACAGAAAGTATATAAACATTATTATGGAAGTTTTATGTTGTTGTTTTTTTCTCTTTGGTTACAACCACTTTAATGGATTTTATTCACTCTACTTTTGTGGGTGGATTAAATATTCCATTTGATAGCCCTTTCACATTTGGTATCATAAAGCCACAGAAAAAGCTGTTTATTAAATTGACTGTATGTCATCCACTGCTCCCAATGTGTTTTACTGTCACGTCCTCTTACCCTGCTACCCTAGATAGAGGCCCACAAACTGCTTAAAATATGGCTCTGATCTAAGAGCACATGGGAAGGTTTTGATAAATGAATCCTACCACAGACAGATACACTTCATAGGGCAAATGTTGCTACCCTTTGTCCCACAAACATAACAGTTAAACTGATAAAGAGCACAAATCAACACATCCTCACATATGCTACAAGTTTAAATATGAACCCATCTTGCCAGTCATTGAGAAATTAAAGTAAATGGACTGGGAGTACATATGAGTTCATCTTGCAATATGGATGATGAAAAGACGGCATTCCCAATGATGTGACAAAACCGGCAATTTCAATGCCATAATAATTCAGACAGAAGCACGACATGTTGGTCGATAACGCTTCCTTGAGCTAAGGAATCCTATTTATATTTAAATGCCTTGCCACTCATGTCATGGGTTTCTCGCTAAAGCAGTCACTCTCCAACCTTCTGCTGTGCTGTAGACATCTCCAGAATGATTTCCAATGGGTCACGTATAAAATAAATAAACTGCAATGTCAGAAGAAAGCAGGATTTTACAGTAGAGACCCACGTCGATAGGTGCCACTTTCATAACCAAAAGCAATGCCCTGGAATGTACCTCAGCTTATATGACATAAAAGAACCAAACTATGTACTGAAAAGGATACCATGAACAGAATATTATGTAAAGGAGGATAACAAGAACAGCACATTATACAGAAGAGAATAACATGGAGAGCACATTATATAATAGTGAATAACATGAACAGCACAATATACAGAGGAGGATAACATGATCAGCACAATTTACAGAAGAGGATAGCATGAACAGCACAATGTGCATAAGAGGCCAAAACATGGCCTGTTAGGGGTACTTGAGGACAGGGTTGAGAACCACTGCTCTATTATATAACGTGCTCTCCATGTTATTCTCTTCTGTATAATGTGCCGTTCTTGTTATTCTCTTCTAAAAAATGTACTGTGAACAGTACATTATTTAGAAGAGAATAACAAGAACGGCACAGTGTACAGAAGAGAATAACATGGAGAGCACAATATATAGCAGAGCAGTGGTTCTCAACCCTGTCCTCAAGTACCCCCAACAGGCCATGATTTGGGAATTTCTCTTAGATAACATAGCTGTCTAAAATACCAAGCCATTGACTCTGATTTAAAGCACCTGTGCAAGATAAGGGAAAACCTGCAAACATGGCCTGTTGGCAGTACTTGAGGACAGGGTTAAGAAACACTGTAATAGAGGATAGAGAAAATTGCTGGATGTCTGAGAGTCCTCAGCACCACATCCCTTGATTGATAAAGAAGCCAACATTTGGTGAAACATGTAGAGATCAAAATCAGCTGCATCTGTTCCATGTATTGTATGGTTACATATGACAACAATATGTTGATTTCTAAATAAAAATTGTATATATATGTAGGAGACTGTACATATATTTTATGCACTGCAGGTCACTGAATCACCTGCCTGCCAGAAGCATATTAGAAACAGTACACCAGGAATGGCTTACAGTGAGATCTAGCTAAACTGGATACAGTGTGTGTGTGTGTGTGTGTGTATATATATATATATATATATTTTTTTTTTTTTTTTTTTTTTCAAAATTGTTTATTTATAGGAAGCAGGAAAAGGCAGGTCCATCATTTTGATATATTTTATATACATCTGTTGTGTTTTGGCACCTTTAAAAGCCCATATTTGTCCTCTTGCTATGTAGTAAAGGATACCATTTACAGAGGAGGATCACATGAACAGCACAGTTTATAATAGAGGAAAACCATGTACAGCACAATGTACAGAAGAAGATAACAAGCACAGCGCATTACACAGAAGAGGATAGCATGGACAGAGCATTATTTACAAGAGGATAACATGGACAGCACAGGGCATTATACAGAAGAGAAAAACATGAACAGTACATTACATAGTAGAGGATAACTTAAACAGCACATTATACAGAGGAGGATAACATGAACAGCACAATTTATAGAAGAGGATAGCATGAACAGCACATTATACAGAAGAGGAAAACAAGACCAGTGCATTACACAGAAGAGGATTATTTACAAGAGGGTAACATGGACAGCACAGCACATTATACAGAAGAGGATAACATTAGCATCAGCAGCACAATGTACAGAAGAGAATAACATCAGCAGCACAGTGTACAGAAGAGGATAACATCAGCAGCACAGTGTACAGAAGAGGATAACATCAGCAGCACAGTGTACATAAGAAAATAACATCAGCAGCACAGTGTACAGAAGAGAATAACATCAGCAGCACAATGTACAGAAGAGGATAACATCAGCAGCACAGTGTACAGAAGAGGATAACATCAGCAGCACAGTGTACAGAAGAGAATAACATCAGCAGCACAATGTACAGAAGAGGATAACATCAGCAGCACAGTGTACAGAAGAGGATAAAGTGTACAGAAGAGGATAACATCAGCAGCACAGTGTACAGAAGAGGATAAAGTGTACAGAAGAGGATAACATCAGCAGCACAATGTACAGAAGAGGATAACATCAGCAGCACAGTGTACAGAAGAGGATAAAGTGTACAGAAGAGGATAACATCAGCAGCACAGTGTACAGAAGAGGATAACATCAGCAGCACAGTGTACAGAAGAGGATAACAAGAACATTAAACAAAAAATTATACCATGGACAGCACTACAATTTATATAGAGGAGGATAACAAGAACAGCACATTGTACAGAAGGGCACAGCCCATTACAAAGAAGATAATATAAACAGCAATATAACAAGAACAGAGCATTATACAGAAGAGCAAAATAATTCACTATATTATTGGACTTTGGGGATGCCTAGTTTCCATATCAATGCTGTTAGGAGGAAGAGTCTTCTTTCCATATAGACTGCCGCAATCCATTTTGCACACAAAGGTGCAATCATAGTGTGGTTTGGAGTTTGGCTTTGTCCCACCAGTACACACCGCTCAATCCAGGGTCATTGGATGTGGACTTCCTGAGAACTGCGCTGCGTAATATCATCTCTCTCAGTTGCATAATTAGTCATATTTAAACTTTTACAGTGTGTGCTTCCAAATACATTATTTTAAAAAGAACTCTCAGAACTCAAAGAAGAGAGCTTGTTACCTTCTATACCAGGCGGTGAGATAAATGAAAGGGCAGGGGGAAGATGCTTAAACGGGGCTTTAATCAAAACATTGGGAAAAATAAAATACCCTCACAGTGCCCCTAGCCCCTGCACTGTAAGGGTTAAATGCATGTTATGTCTAGGGATGCTGGAAAAAGGAGAAATCGTTTTTACAATCTTTAATTGTGATTGGGTCGCTGAAGCCTCTTCTCTAAGGCACTCCCGGCCACAGTCAGCCCCTCCAGATACAATGCAGGGTTAATAGCTCTACACTGTATGTCATGATGCTGACCGAAAACGGTGATGCTGACCGAAACGATTATAGAATAAGTATAGGCATCTCTTCTTTTATAGGGTAGATAGAATAGTCTTAGAATGGAGGTGGGAGTTTGACTGGAATTACACTTTATGTAGTGGATAAGTATGGATTATTTTTGGAGAATAATATATAATTTAGAGTCACTTTAAGGCCCCTTCCAGACATGTATGACCTGAAAGTTGTGCGACTTTGATGCAACATGAAGCAATGCTCGTGTAATCTTGAGGTCTATGGCCCTCACGTTGCATCAAAGCCAGACCAAAATAGTGCAGGGACTACTTTGAAGTCGCTGCAACTTGAAGACACACAGATATGAACGGTACTTATTGGAAATCATGGCGTACGACTTGTCATGCGACTATGCAGTCCCAAATCGCAGGACAAGTCGCATAAGTGTGAAAGGGGCCCAATAGTCATTTCTCAAAATCTTTAATCAGATGGAATGCTCATAGAACGGAGGTCCAGCGCTGGATGTTTATTTATTGCACATTTCAGCAGATCAGTGTGCTATTTATATACAACCCTGCAGCTTCGGAAATTCATTTCTTGCTCTTCATATAATGAAATGACTGTGATGAAAGTAGGACATCCATGTGTTTACATCCATGTGCAAACAATGTAGGGCAAATTTCAAAGCCTGTCTGCACATAAAAGCTGCACTCAGAACTCGGGTCACATAATGGATACATGAAAAGACTCTGGAGATTGCAACAGCACAGCTGGCGTGACAAAATTACAGTCATCTTGTAGCAGAAACATCAGCTTCCAGCAAATATCCCAGAGCCTGTCATTTCTGCAGGAGAGGGTAAACATTGGTTCTGCAATGTATCGATTACTAGACAGCTGTCATACAGTGAAAGGAACTACAGAAGGGCTCTTTATTAGTTACTATGATGTCATAAACATCAACCATTCCAATGGTCTACACATCTGACAGTGTCCAATAATAGAACCACCCGTGTTGCTCATAGCAACTAAACATATTTGATCATTTCGATCAGTACATTTATTGGACAAATAGTCAGTTACTGCATGTTACCATCTCTTTACAATTGTGACTTTGGTGGTCTAAATAATCTATCATATCCATAGTGAAGGCAGTATATCATATTATGTCATTGCTAAAGTGACACTAAACTTTAAGAAAGAATAGAATTTTATTCAACTATGTATTCTTAAAGCAGAATTTCACCCTCCTTTGTTGCTTCTCCTCCCCCCTCCGCTGCTATATTTGGAACATAATATTTTTTGGGGGGAAGCGGGTACCTAATTTTGATAGGTACCCACTCCCACTTCTGCTTGGATTGCCAAGCGATCCAAGCAGAAATTCTCCTTCTCTCCACTCGTTACGGGTCCCATAAGGCAGCGGGACCATTTACAAAGCGCACACTGCGGCTTGCGCATGCGCAGTGGGCACAGGGACTGTGATACCACAAGGAGTTCACACTTGTTGCATGAAAGAAAAATGCTTGATTCCCCCGTCAACATAGTCAGTGTTGATGGGGGAATCCCTTCCATGGAGACATTGTGGGGGGGGGGGGGGGGCAGGAAGAGCAGTCCCTGCCGGGAGAACACAGTGATTACTGCTAGCAGCTATAATAGCGGCAAGCATTAATCACCAGTAAAAATCAGACAGGCTGGTGGTATCCAAGTTGATTTATTGGTTAACTTGGGTGCATTCAGCCTGCCCAAATATGGTTTGAATTTTGGTCAGTCCCTATTGAACCAGCGGATATTCGAATCGTCTATAGCTGGCTTTAGACACTGAATTCCTGCCAGCATCTTTCTATATTTGCAGAAAATGTTCTAAGTCTGAAAAAATAAAACAAATGCAGCCATCATATCTAACTTGTGGTAATTTGTGGCAAGCTTCAATGTATTACATTTTGTTCATACAGTAGGTTTAGCAATACTCTAATCTGTGTTTTGTGCAATCCCCTGCAGAATTGTTTGTTTCTATTGTGATTGGGGATACAGTATACCAAATTTAAAGGGAATTAAAGTGGTATTAAACCAAAAACCAAAAATGTGTAGCTTACCAATCATAAGATGTGATGGCTGTATTGGTCCCCCCTCTCCAGGTCTCACATGGTGATCTGGCCAGTAACACAACAGTGCATCCATTCTGGATGAAGGAGCACAGGGGCACCTTTGGACAGCAGCACTGTCAGTCTTGGGGGAGGAGAGCGTTAGATGTACTAGCAAATTTACATACACTAACAAATTAAATCTGAACTACAGCTAACACTTTATAAGCAAATGCGTCAGTTTTTTTTTTCCTTTTGGGATAAAGATTTTTCATAAATAATAGCTGATAACTGTAAGCACCCCTGTCCGGGTTAAATAGTTTGTCTTGTCCATGTAACTGAAAGAGAGCTTGTTCTTTTGAAAAATTGCAAGCCTAAAAAAAAGAAAACTAATGCAGCAATCAAATTTAAGAAATCTAGTAAGCTGCCATATAATACAGGCTTGCTTTTGGGTTTAATCCTGCTCTATTAGTGCGCTCTTTAGGGGTTGAATTACTAGTTTTAATATTAAATACAATAACAAAAATATGGGTGATTAGGATTGTGTAAAAGTGAAAGTCCCATTAAAAAAAATAGCTTTAAATTTGCATTCATGTAAAATACATGGTAATTTCTGTAAAAAAATGCAAAATGCACCTGCAGTTGTTTAAAAGCTCACGCGTCTATAGCCACAGGAGCATTCAGCAATCATGCACAAACACAAACTATCACATTGACATATGCCTCATAATAGCCCGGCTTTCCATGGTTATAGAAGAAAAGTATGCTGATAATTTTTCTTTTGCCTTAGGACTCATACTACAAAGCATTTTGTCCTACTAGAAAAGCAACCAACGTTCCTGGCACTTGGCCATGGAAACTCTTCACCTTATCTGTCTTCATTTGAAAACCACACAACATTAGTCTTCCAGCAGCAACCATACTGTGAGATTATGAATAACAAGGGAGACTGGTATTACTTTCCTTATATTCTTCTATCTTTGCAAAATGGGCAAAAATAATCTAAAGTGGTTTATTGGTGTTAGAAGATTTACCATTTCAGAACAAGGCCCCTAAACAAGCAAATGTGGCTCTGAAACTACACGCTGTATTACCAATACTGTTTCCTTTTTAAATTCCCTAGCTACATATTTCGTAGATTATAGAAATATTTAAATTATTTTTAAATTAGCTTTTTAAAAAGATACTGTTACCCTGCCAATTCACACATCTATATCTTACAAATACATGCCAAAGGACTCCCAAAGCAATACGGGTTTGCTAAAGAGACAGCATTTGCAGCTCTTTTGTCAGGTTCAACAGGGGGGTAGACAACCTCGACACTCCAGCTTTGACACTACAAAACCCATGAGACACTGCAAGACCTTGACAGCCACATGCATGACACCCAGTGGCAAGATGGAATTTGTAGTTTCACCACAGTTGGAGTGGCAAGATTGCTTACCCCTAGGTTAGAACTTTGTACTGATAAGGGATGAGTCAGAGTTGAGATTACTTGTTTTATTCTGTAAACAACTGTCTTCTTTTAGCATAGCTGAAACCATAAACAGTAGGTAATATGAAAAGGTGATTAGAGCACCATCTACTGGCTGAATAGAAAAATGTACAATATTTATATGCTACATTTAATATTAATATTATATTTAACCTTTTGGAAAAAAATAATTATTTTAGTCCTGACCATAAAAAAGAAAGAAAATAGGAATAAAATTGCACAATCTACTATACACCTCCTCCTTGGGTCAGTTGATTGCCTCCCATGGCTTTCAATACCATTTCTATGCGGATGACACCCAAATCTCTCTCTCTACCCCCCAGCCCCCTCTATCATTCTACTCACACATCACCAACTTACTAACAGACATATCAGCCTGGATGTAACATCACTTCAGCAAACTCAACCTATCCAAATCCAAGCGCATAACATTTCCTCCCCCACATGCCTCTTCCCCTGATTGCTCTGTCAAAATCAACGGCTCAACTATCAACCTGTCCCCCCATTCCAAGGGTGTCCTAGGTGTAATCCTGGACTCTGAACTATCCTTTCAGCCCCACATCCAATCGCTGTCCAAAGCTTGCCTCCTCAACCTCCGCAACATCTCCAAGACAAGCCCCTTCCTAACCAATGACACCACAAAGCTTCTATTTCAGCCCCTGGTCATCTCTCACCTCAACTACTACAACTCCCTCCTCATTGGCTTACCTTTAAATAGGCTATCCCCCTTCAGTCAATCAGGAATGCTGCTGTCATCCACCTTACAAACTGCACAGCATCTGCTACCCCTCTTTCCCAATCCCTCCATTGACTGCCACTCTCCCAACAAATTAAATTCAAGATACTAACAATAACTTACAAAGCCATCCACAACTCTGCCCCCAACTATATCACTAACTAATCTCAAAGTACCAACCAAATTGTTCTCTTTGTTCCTCCCAAGACCTCCTGTTCTCTAGCTCCCTTGTCACCTCATCCCACACTCGCCCCGGGACTTCTCCCGAGCTTCTCCCATCCTCTGGAATGCTCTACCCCAATCTGTCCGACTATCTCTTACTTGATCCACTTTCAGACGGTCCCTGAAAACTCATCTCTTTAGAGAAGGGTATCTGGCCCCCCGCCTAACAACTGTACATTTATTTTATTAATTAGCCCATCCCCCATGGTTATTACCTCTTGTATCTCCTTACACTCCTTCTTAGCCCTTGTACAAACGGTCGGACTTTCCGACGGAAAATGTGCGATCGGACCGTGTCATCGGATAATCCGACTGTGTGTGGGCTTCATCTGACTTTTTCCGTCAGAATGTGCGACCAACAAAGTTTGAGAGCTGGATATAAAAATTTTCCGACAACATGATCCGATCGGACTTTGTCCGATCGTTTGTAGAGAATTACGATTGGACAAAGTGCCACGCATGCTCAGATCAAATTCCTAGACCAAAGCTATTGGCTACTAGCCTGAACGTAGTCCTGTCGTAACTAAATAACGTCATCATGTTACGACGATCGGATTTTCCGACAACTTTGTCCGACAGTGTGTATGAAATACCAGTTTCGGACAAAATCCATCGGAAAAAATCCAACGGATTTTGTTGTCGGAATGTGCGACCGTGTGTACAAGGGCTAAGATTGTAAGCTCTAACGAGCAGGGCTCCCTGATTTTTTTCTGTTGTAAAGCACTGCGTACATTGTCAGGGCTATATAAATGCTGTATAATAATAATAAAACATTCTCTTCTTTAGGCTTGCCTTGCAGCATTAAGGTTCTTATTATCCAACAGGAATGTTATCTGAATGGTGTCTTTACGCTTTTTAGGGCCGTTTCACACTGCTGCAATGCGAGAACCCGTGCAAATCCAGTACAGGTTCCCGCATCGCATGTCACTAACTGGTGGTTCACACTGCCCTATGCGAACCGATACGGGTGTCAACAGAAAGTTAATGGCACCCACAGATCGGCTCGCATATCGCAGTGTGAACTGTCAATATGGACGCGAATCGGATCTCATGGGTGTGAACACCCATGCGATCTGATTCTGGTGCTGACCAAAAAAAAAGGGTCCTGCGCGATTTTGGTCTGAATTCGTATCGCACAGACATCGCATGTAATCTGCACAACAGTGCAGTGCAAATCACATGCGATGTCTGACATAGCAGCAGTGTGAACCAGCCCTAAAGGCTAAATTCATATTTTTCAGAAAAAAGCCTATGCAGTCATGGGGTCCCATTGGATATTAAAAAATGTTTTGGCTTCGTACAATGTTTATTTATTTTATTGCCATACCTCTAAATGATTTGCCCCCCCGCCAAGAAGCCTGGTTAAAAAAACTCTATTAGCAATCTCCACGTGTTGCTCACTCCCAACATTACAGGAGAGTAAAAACAGTTTTTTTTACCCTAGACACAAGGCAGGACATGGGCATTGCTAAGTGAGACTTTTTCAGCCAGGCTTCTGTGGGGACCCAAATGACCTACAGGTATGACAAAAAAATGAATGTTTTACAAACCTGCACAATTTTTAATATCTACTGGGGCCTCTCGAGTCCATAAGCTAGTTTCTCAAAGGATGAACTTTGACTCAACCCTCTAATGCCCCGTACACACGATCAGACTTTCCGACAACAAAACCGTGGATTTTTGTTCGAAGGTTGTTAGCTCCAACTTGTCTTGCATACACACGGTCACACAAATGTTAGCCAACAATTAGAAACATATAAAAATGTATGGTTCCTGCGCTATTAAGGAAAGCAAGCAAATAAATCACGTCTCAAAAGTGCTACACACACCGTAAGAGTCAAACAAATCTCACGAGTAAATGGACAGAATAAATAGAATGGTGTTGCGCTCCCAGCGTGAAAGTACTTAAATAGCAAATAATAAATGGTCAAATAAATAATCAAAATTACCAAAATTCATGTGATAAAAATCTGCAAAATAGCTAAAATTGTAAATTATCAGTGTATAAAAGATAAATACATGAAAAATTATTAAGCAGGTGATAGCTACAATAAATATCACAGTGATCGAAAATATAAATCGTGAAAATCAAATAAAATGAAGTGAATAAATAAATAAAAATTATAAAAATTAAGATAATCAAACTTAAAAGTACATGAATTTGTGTATACTGTATCCCAATACACAGTGAATGGTGTCACTCAAGTGAAAATTCATACACAATAGTCACTATTGTGTATGAATTTTAACTTAAATGACACCACTGTGATATTTATTGTAGCTATCACCTGCTTAATAATTTTTTATGTATTTATCTTTTATACACTGATAATTTACGATTTTAGCTATTTTGCGGATTTTTATCACATGAATTTTGGTCATTTAGATTATTTATTTGACCATTTATTATTTACTATTTGAGTACTTTCACGCTGGGAGCGCAACACCATTCTATTTATTCTGTCCAACAATTAGAAACGTAGTAACGTACAAGACGTACATGATATTTCCATTACGAGCGCTAGTTTTACAAGACCGATTGCTTCCGGCTCATACCAGATTCCGAGCATGCGTGTACCTTTGTCTGACGGACTTGTGTACAAACGATCAGAAAGTCCGACAACAAACATTTGTTGGTGGAAAATTTGAGAACCTGCTAGCCAACATTTGTAGGCGAAAAGTCAGACAACAAATGTTTGATGGAGAAAACAGACGGTCGGACGTTCCGCCAACAGGTTCACATCCAACATTTGTTTTTGGAAAATCCGATCGTGTGTACGGGGGGCATTAGTTCTTTCATGTGCTTCGATTTCTTCCTAAAATCACAGAACTTAGTGACAGGTAACTGGTTTCTAAACAAAGTGGTCCAACATTATTGTGTTTGAACAAATGTGACAAGGACAGTAGACTCTGAGCTCCTTTACAAGAACTGACTGTTGTAGATCCAATGTACTCTCTAAGCCCTTGTACACACGGTCGGACATTCCGACGGAAAATGTCCAATCGGACCGCGTTGTCGGATAATCTGCGTGTGGGCTCCATCGGACTGTTTCCATCGGAATATCAGACGGACAAAGTTTTAGAGCTGGGCTATAAAACTTTCCGACAACATGATCCGATCGGACTTTGTCCAATTGTGTGTAGAGAATTCCGATCGGACAAAGTGCCACGCATGCTCAGATCAAATTCCTAGACCAAAGCTATTGGCTACTAGCCTGACGGTAGTCCCGTTGTAATGAAAGAACGTCATCACGTTACGTACAATCGGATTTTCCGACAACTTTGTCCGACCGTGTGTATGCAACACAAGTTTCGGACAAAATCCGTCAGACAAAATCCGACGGATTTTGTTGTCGGAATGTCCGACCGTGTGTACAAGGGCTAAAGCACTATGTAACATGTTTGCTCCACATAAAAAAAAAGATGAAGAAATTACATCTTCCAGCTGTTGCCAAATGACAGTTTGTGGGCTTGATACCGATTGTCACAGCACAACTTTTTCACAATGCTTTCATTTCATCACATAAAACAATGTAAAAAAACACGACATTTTAAACGAGCGTTTTCATTTCTTGTGGTTTTGGTAACAATGTTCCCTGTTGGGCTGTACAAATGATACAAACATAAACTCCCTGTTTATATTTTGATTCGCTGAGCCATAAACATAAGCAGCCCGAGTGATTAGTGAAAGCTGCTTTTCCTTCAGCCAGCTAAACTTGAGCATTGTTTTGCTCTCTGATCTACTTTTCTTTGGCCCAGATACAAAGTGAAGCATGAAAATCATATCATTTCCACCTTCGGCTTTATGTTCTCCATTTGTTTCTCACTTTTCTTGTTTTATTGACATATTTGTGGTTATTTATCAAAGGAGACGCACAAAGAAGCAGCTGCTGATCAAGTGAAAACACATCACATTTTTCATGCAACGATACTTTTTAAAAAACAGTATGTTGTTGATTGAACGGCTGAAAACACAATCATAGCTGAACTCCGGGAAAACTAAACGTCCTCCCTTGGAGTAGGGATGTTCCTGCACCGTGCAAGGGTTCACTCTTATGCCTTGAGGTCCGGGTACAACAGATTGATTACCTGATCCTTTGTCCCTGCAGGCTCCTCCGTGCTGCTAGACTGGTCTATGCCGTCTCTTTTCCCCCATAATCTATCAGTATAAGGTCCTCTGACATTATCAAGACCAATACTAGGGCCCAAAGCTTTGTACTGGACATGAGGACGCCAAGGGACAGTCCACTCCCAGTGTTGGGTGAGTGGCATCTGCCAGGGAGTGGAGGATCCCATAAGTAATTGTTTTTTTCCCATCCCCCAAATAGAAACCAGCAGTTAACCCCTGCAGCATGGGCGCAGCCTCACTGCAATGGAAGACGTTTAGGTTTTGGAGAAGAGGAAGAAAGATAGAAGAGGGAGAGGTAGAAAAAGAAGGAGAGGGAGAAGAAGAGGTAGAGAAGATGGAAGATTGAGAAAGAGAGGAAGAAAAAGAGGGAGCGAAGAAGAGAGAGAGGGAGAAAAGAGGGAGAAGGAGATGAGAGAGAGGGAGAAGAGAGAGAGGGAGAAGAGAGAGATGGAGTAGAATAAGGAGAAAAGAGGGAGAAGAACAGGTAGAAGAAGAGGGAGAGAGAGGGAGAAGGAGATGGGAGAGAGGGAGAAGAAGAGGGAGAAGAGTGAGAGGGAGAAGGAGTAAAGAGAGAGGTAGAAGAGGGAGAAGAAAAGGAAGAAGGAGAAAAGAGGGAGAAGGAGAAGAGAGAGAGGAAGAGGGAGAAGAGGAGGGAGTGGAAGAAGAAGAGGGAGAAGAAGAGGAAGAAGAAGAGGGAGAAGAAGGGAGATTAAGAAAGAGATGAAAAAAAAAGAGGGAGAAAGAGAAAAAGAGGGAGCGAATGAAGAAGAGGGAGAGAGAGAGAGAAGAAGAGGGAGAAGAAGATAAGAGAGAGGAAGAAGGAGAAGAGAGAGAGGGAGAAGAGAGAGATGGAGAAGAAGAGGGAGAGAAGAGGAAGAAGAAGAGGGAGAGAGAGAAGAAGAGAGAGAAGGAGAAGGAGAAGAGAGAGAGGGAGAAGAGGGACAGGGAGAAGGAAAAGGCAGAGAGGGAGAAGAAGAGGGAGAGGGAGAAGAGTGAGAGGGAGAAGAAGAAAAGAGATAGGTAGAAGAAGGAGAAACGAGAAGGAGAAGAGAGAGAGAGAGGAAGAGGGAGAAGAGGAGGGAGTGGAAGAAGAAGAGGGAGAATAAGAGGAAGAAGAAGAGGGAAAAGAAGAGGGAGAAGGATAAGGAGAAGGAGAAGGAGAAGGAGGAGAGTGGTCCCAATTGGCAACTTGTATTCATTTAAAAAATACAAGGTATTTTGGCACAGGACCCAGAAGATTTCAGCAATCAGTGTGATAGTGCCAACTACTACAGTGATTTTCATCTTCCCCAGCAGTGTCTCATTTATGACATATGCATTCTTACATTGTGCCAAGCTGGACCAATGTAAGGCCTTGTTCATACAGGCATAATTAGGTGTACATTTATGCAAGGGCCACATGGCTGGTAAATTGGGAGCAGAAGCTGCGTCCCTGAAGCCACTCTGCCCCAACTGATAAGACCAGCTGTATGGGGATGCACAGAACACCTGTACAGAGCCCTCATATGGGTGTACGCTTAAGTACGCATATATGAACAAGGCCTAACTATACAAATTAGATCACACCTGGAGTTCAGCTTTCACATATTTTTTCTCTATTTACACACACTTTACATTGGCACGGGGAGGAGAGCTGGCCAAAGTCATGTTTTATGTTTGGCACAAATTTGATTCTGCCTGCAATGAGGAGTAGAAGCAAAACAAATTAAATAACGTTTTATTTTACTAACAATGTCATTGTCAAAATCTCCTGAAAAAGGGTATTGAAATCATCGCTGCCTCTGCATTTTAGGCTCTCTCCTATCGACAGACATTGCATTCAATTAAACTTTCAAGGAAAGAAATACGTTTAGCAGAGGGCTCTCCCTCACCGCTTAGATACTTAGGCCGCGTACACACGCGGGGACTGTTCGCTCAACTTTGTTCGCTGAACAGTGTTTCGGCGGACAGTCCGCTCGTGTGTGGGCTTTCAGCAGACAGTTTCAGCGGACAGTCTGCTGAACAAAGTTTTTCGGAAATTCCGAAAAACTGTCCGCTGAAACTCTGTTTCAGCGAACAGTCCCCTCGTGTGTAGGCTTGTTCGTCAAACTAAGTTCCGCGCATGCTCAGAAAGGATTTACACGCCGAAGTTTGCATTGCAGTGTATAGGACGTCGTATTTTTCGTCCCGTCGTACATGCCGTTCACGTCATCGCGCACGGTTTCAGTGGACTGTTCGTTCGTCGTGTGTGGGCAAGTCCGTCCATGCTAATTTTGAGCGGACTGTCCGCTGAAACTGTTTGACGGACAAAGTTGAGCGAACAGTCCCCGCGTGTGTACGCGGCCTTAGTGTAGAGCTCTAAGCAAAGGGTACAGCTAATTGGTATGTCCCAAAAAGTACCTTGCCGACATTTCTTAATTTCCAAAATTCCATGAAAACCCCTTTGGGAGGACTTTAAAGGCAAGGTGATGTATACAGATATAAAAGGCAAATGGCAATCTTTATTACAAACATGGTAAAAATCCAAAGCTCAATAAAATTATGATATAGTTTCACAATATATGACATAAAAGTACAACATAATACAAAGTGCAATCAGGGATACCTTTCCTGTCTGAGATACACCAAGAAAGAACATCCAACAACCATTCAGCTCAATCAGTCTGGGTATGATCAACAAGAAAATCCCAACACTGTTTGTAAAAAAATCCTGCTTGCCCAGAAGAGGCAAACTGACAGGTCACACTGACCATAAGGATAAGACAAAATGCACTCACAAAATCCAAAAACAAAAAAACTCACAAAAAAAAAAACTAACGTTGCGTTTAAGAATCTTTAATTTAAATGTAATTTTTAAACACCCCACATAAAAACTGTAAATAATGTGTCCCTGATTATACCTTCACTATCCCCATTAGCGGTAGATGCTGATGCATGATGAATACAGATCAATTAAAATTCTGTAAAGCAAAGATTTATAAACTAAATTTTATTTATTCTCATTAAAGACTATATACAATGACTGCTTTTGTTTTCCATGCTTACAAATTAAAAGATAAATAAATAAACCCTTGAAAATATTTTTCATATCATCTGAGCAGTGGCATCAGCTTTTACTAGTCAGCAGGGGGCAGGCAATACATCAGAAAAGACGCAGGTTGAAAGGATCATGGTCACAAATATGCCTCTCTGTTGCTTAGGAACAGAAGAGAGTCAATAGAAAAAATGCATTTTCAAATTATTTTAAACCTCAGTGTTTCTAAACCAGCTTGTCAAGTCTTCATACGACCCACAAATCTCACCAAATGATGCCAGTCTATTCCTAGTCTATGGATCTGCTCACATGACGAGCTGTGACCTAAAGCAGATTGCTAGGCAAACCTTAAGTGCAAGCTACCACACAGTACATCACAATGTGTGCCCAGAATTAAAAAAAGAAGATCTGATTATGTATACTGTGTGTGTATATGTATATATATATATATTACCATAAGAACAGATAGCAAGTGAACAGAAGTGTATACTATATATATGTATGAGTGGGTATATATATATTCACAATAATACCAAAAGTATTGGGATTCCTACCTTTACACGCACATGAAAACCCACGTGATTTGGTGAAAGTTGGCTGAAAAAGTCCTGCTGTGTGTATGCAATACAAGTTCAGGGCCGACGCCCTTTGTACAAAAATCCAAGGGAAAGTTTGTACAAAGTCCACACTCCTAAACCTTGTGGACAACCTTCCCAGAAGAGTTGAAGCTGTTATAGCTGCAAAAGGGTGGGTCAACTCAATATTGAACCCTACGGACTATAGCTTCATACACACGATAGGACTTTGTACAAACTTTCCCTTGGATTTTTGTACAAAGGGCATCGTCCCTGAACTTGTATTGCATACACACAGCAGGACTTTTTCAGCCAACTTTCACCAAATCACGTGTTTTTTCAGCTCTTTACCGCCACCTTTGGTCAACTTCTGTATTGTTGTCTGATCTTTTGCATTGGTTCTGGGCATGCCTGTTTGTACCTTGTAGAAAAGTCCTATAGTTTTCTGTACACACGATCAGACTTTGCTCCATCGGACTTTTGTTGCCAGAAAGTTTGTCCGTTCGCACGGCCAACAAAAGTCCGATGAAAACCAAAAAAGTTTGTCCGATGGAGCGTACACACGGTCGGATGTTGCTCCAAAACAGCTAATTTGCATGTTTGTTGTCAAAAAGTCTGATCGTGTGTATGGGCCTTAAGACTGGGATGCTGTTAAAGTTCATGTGCTTGTAAAGGCACACGTCCCAATACTTTTGGATACATATATATATATATATATATATATATATATATATATATATATATATATATAAATATATATACAGTATATATGCACACATACACATTCATACATACATATATTTAAACATATATATGTTGACCTACCCCTTTAAAAGAGCAAACAACAAATAATATATAAAGACTATAAAAAGCAGTGTAAAGGCCCATACACACGATCAGACTTTT
Organism: Lithobates pipiens; assembly: GCF_037356315.1. Taxonomy (NCBI): domain Eukaryota; kingdom Metazoa; phylum Chordata; class Amphibia; order Anura; family Ranidae; genus Lithobates; species Lithobates pipiens. The sequence continues at coordinate 198,169,132 of NW_027507787.1, forward strand.
TGACAACAAACATGCAAATTAGCTGTTTTGGAGCAACATCCGACCGTGTGTACGCTCCATCAGACAAACTTTTTTGGTTTTCATCTGACTTTTGTTGGCTGTGCGAACGGACAAACTTTCTGGCAACAAAAGTCCGATGGAGCAAAGTCTGATCGTGTGTATAGAAAACCATAGGACTTTTGTACAAAGTACAAACAGGCATGCTCAGAACCAATGCAAAAGATCAGACAACAATACAGAAGCTGACAAAAGGTGGCGGTAAAGAGCAGAAAACCCACATGATTTGGTGAAAGTTGGCTGAAAAAGTCCTGCTGTGTGTATGCAATACAAGTTCTCGGCCGACGCCCTTTGTACAAAAATCCAAGGAAAAGTTTGTACAAAGTCCTATCGTGTGTATGAGGCTTTACTTAGCAGGTTGACGTCATCACGCTGGTGGGAGGCACTGTATTTGTCCATACTATTGCTTTTTCTCCTTTTGTGAGAATCCATCGTTTTTAACAACTAAATTTGCCATTTCAATGGGATTACGCTATTTTCCCTGTCTCTTTCCATTTTATGGCCCTTATATGACACTTCTGTGGAGGTGGTTATTCTCTGCAGTGTGGCAGTTTTTTGGTTGGATTTTCAAGACGATGCATACACGCTCATGACCTAAACATAGAGGTCCTGTGCTTCTGGTTAGAAGCTTGGATTTATATTAGTAGTGGGTCACTGGAGTTGGCACGTTTAAAGATTGCGTTACAAGAACACTCGCTGGAGTTGGACTTTTTGCATTGTGATTGGCAGTTTATTATTGAAGAAAGTCACTCACTACTCTTTCTTCATGACATCCTTATTGTCACTTTATCTACACTGTGTATTTCCTAGCACAGAGTTTTTTCTAATATTAAATAAATATACATGTGTCCTAAGTTACTAATTGGAGAAGCTTAGATAAATAAAGTATTGTGTTCACTTTTGACTGAAATTTTATTTACTATATTTGTAGCCCTGAAGAAGGGGCAATGGTATACCCCCGGATTGTGTTTGAATCTCCATAGGAAAAATTTAGAAAATGTAAAAATATTTCTGCACTGCTGAATCTCTGCATACAGCATACCTGATTGGTTCCTAGTGCTGCTCCTTTCTTTTCCTTTCTTTTCTGCTGTTCTACAGGGGATCACAAGAGGCTGATGCCAAGCCAGATGTATATATCTATACAAGTTGTATTTATAATGAATATAATGAAAAATCTGTCTGGAGTTCAGTTTTAAAGCTGCAGGAAGTTTGTCTACATGATGTGGCAGAATATCCAACACAGAAATTTGCTAATGGCGACGAGGGGCTTTCTCCAAGGTCCTGGGCAGTATGATACAGCCACTAGGGACTTTTTCCATGGTCCTGGGCAGTATGATACAGCCACTAGAGTCTTTCTCCAAGGTCCTAGGCAGTATGATACAGCCACTAGGGACCTTCTCCATGGTCCCGGGCAGTATGATACAGCCACTAGAGTCTTTTTTCAAGGTCCTGGGCAGTATGATCCAGCCACTAGAGACTTTCTCTGTAGTCCTAGACAACATGGTACAGCCACTGGAAACTTTCTCCAAGGTCCTGGGCAGTATGATCCAGCCACTAGAGACTTTCTCTGTAGTCCTAGACAACATGATACAGCCGCTGGAAACTTTCTCCAAGGTCCTGAGCAGTATGATCCAGCCACTAGAGACTTTCTCCAATGGTCCTGGGCAGTATGATACAACCACTAGAGACTTTCTCCAATGGTCCTGGGCAGTATGATCCAGCCACTAGAGACTTTCTCCGTAGTCCTAGACCACATGGTACAGCCACTAGAGATGTTCTCCAATGGTCCTGGGCAGTATGATACAGCCACTAGAGACTTTCTCCAATGGTCCTGGGCAGTATGATCCAGCCACTAGAGACTTTCTCCGTAGTCCTAGACCACATGGTACAGCCACTGGAAACTTTCTCCAATGGTCCTGGGCAGTATGATACAACCACTAGAGACTTTCTCCGTAGTCCTAGACTACATGGTACAGCCACTGGAAACTTTCTCCAATGGTCCTGGGCAGTATGATACAGCCACTAGAGACTTTCTCCAATGGTCCTGGGCAGTATGATACAACCACTAGAGACTTTCTCCGTAGTCCTAGACCACATGGTACAGCCACTAGAGACGTTCTCCAATGGTCCTGGGCAGTATGATACAGCCACTAGAGACTTTCTCCAATGGTCCTGGGCAGTATGATACAGCCACTAGAGACTTTCTCCATGGTCCTGGGCAGTATGATACAGCCACTAGAGACTTTCTCCATGGTCCTGGGCAGTATGATACAACCACTAGAGACTTTCTCCGTAGTATTAGACAACATGGTACAGCCACTGGAAACTTTCTCCAATGGTCCTGGACAGCATGATGCAGCCACTCATGACTTTCTCCCTTTCTCCATGGTCCTGGACAGCATTAAACAGCCATTAGAGCATTGGTCTCAAACGAATGGCCCTCCAGCTGTTGCAAAACTACAAGTCCCATCATGCCTCTGCCTGTGGGAGTCAGGCTTGTAACTGTCAGCCTTGCAATGTCTTATGGGACTTGTAGTTTTACAACAGCTGAAGGGCCGCCAGTTTGAGACCCCTGCTTTAGAGATTTTCTCCATGGTCTGTTACAGCATGACACAGCCACTAGAAGTGGCATGGTCCTATACAGCAAGTACAGCCTGTAGAAACTTTCTCCACGGTCTTAGACAGCATGATAAATCCATTAGACTCGAGAATTTCTCCATGGCCCTGGACAGCATGGTACAGCCAATAGAGACTCACTTTATTGTCCTGGACAGCATGATACAAGTACTAGACACTTCCTCCATGGTCCTGGACAGCAGGATATGGCCATTAGAGACTTTATCATAGTCCTGGACAGCATGGACTGACCAAGTCTGCAGTATCGAGTTCTTAGTAGGATACATGTTGGGGACTACGTTTGTGCTTGCATCAATCACAAATAAAACAGCTTCAGAAATTGCCCGCTATGAAAAATTACTGTGGATTGTCCCAGTTGGTTGTGTGGTGCTGCCCACCATCTCCCTGGAAGGGGGTGCCTGTTCTTATATACAAGAAGCCATGCTGCTATGCAATAAGTGATCCATTTGATCCTCCCTTGACTATATGCATTTCAGCTCATTTACTGTTTTCTGCAAATAATCCCCAATAATTCCTCCACAGGCTCTCATTTTCCATATCCATAAAGGTATAACCTTACAAAACGTCAGTACCATCTGGCCATCTGATGCTTGCAATTTAAACACTTGATGAATTCAAAAATGAGCAGAAGGCGTTTCTGATAGAGAAACACTCAATAATTGGATGTGGAAGCATGTTACATAAAATGCACAGTGGGAAATGTTATTGCAAACCCAATGAAATCCTCCACAGACATGCAGTGTGTCCTCAGGAATTCATTACACATTGGCTCATGCTGCTGGAAGCAAATTGAAAACCAGACACAATGATGGCGTGCTGAATAGAGAAAAATCTGAATACTAAACTGTATTATGAAAAACAGTACATTCCATTATTTCACTCCCGATGGCTCATCCGTCATCCTGTGCAGGGCTTTCAATCTTAAGCAGACATCAGTCAAGGCCGCTTCTTAATTAAAATCTCTGCAAGATTATTATAGATTCACTATTTAGGTTAAGAAACGAGTATATGAATGTTCGGCATTAAAATCAGCTGGTCTTTGTTTGGCTGAATGAATTTCGAGCTACTTCATACTTTTTCAGCAAGTATATCATTGATATACACAAGAAACACCCTTTTTAATAGATTTACAATGTCAAATTCTAAAGTTATTTGAGTAGATGAAATAGTGACACAAATATAAATGCAGGCATAACTTTTTTGGTTAAGGGGGAAGATAACATTTCTATTTTATGTCTGTCTATGATATGGAGAGATTTTCTCTTGTTTCCCGAGCCTGTAAATATAAGGTTCACGGGCATTACTGGGACAGGAATAGAGGACAGTACTATGAACACTGTCGGAGCTGTGCAGAAAAGACATAGGGGGTTATTTACTAAAGGCAAATTCACTCTGCACTGCAAGTGCAAAGTACAAGTGCAAAGTGCACTTGAAATTGCACTTGGAAGTGCAGTCGCTGTGGATCCGAGGGTGACATGAAAGGAAAATAAAAAAACAGCATTTTAGGTTGCACAGGATTGGATAATAAAATCAGCAGAGCGTCTCCACATTTCAGATCTACCCCTCAGATTTACAGTGATTGGACTTCCAAGTGCACTTTCAGTGCAATTTCAAGTGCACTTTGCACTTGTAGTTTGCACTTGTGTTTGCCTTTAATGATGGGGGTGGGGGGCAGGACAGAGGAGCATTTCTACTAACAGCAGAGGAATCAAAACAAGGGACATACCCTCCCTGTAAGTTATGTCCCTTGTGCTGATTTTTTCTGTTTTTGTTTTCAGCTGCACTTACCCTTTGAGGCTGGGTTCACACTGCAGCGGTTTATGAGAACGGATGTGATTCGCACCGCACTGCAGTGCAAATCACATCTGATCTCTGTGCGATGCGAGTTCAGCCATACAGATAGTATGGCTGAATTCGCAACGCACCCGGCCCAAACTCGCACAGGACTCTTTTTTCGGTCCGCAGCAGAATCGGATTGCATGGGTGTTCACACCATGCGATCCGATTCCTGTCCGAGTTTGCAGATCGCACTGCGATATGCAAACTGATCTGGGGGTGTCATTAACATTTCACTGAGGCCGCGTACACACGCGGGGACTGTTCGCCCAACTTTGTCCGCTGAACAGTGTTTCGGCAAACAGTCCGCTCGTGTGTGGGCTTTCAGCGGACAGTTTCAGCGAACAGTCCGCTGAACAAGGTTTTTCGGAAATTCCGAAAAACTGTCCGCTGAAACTTTGTTTCAGCGAACAGTCCCCTCGTGTGTAGGCTTGTTCGTCAAACTAAGTTCCGCGCATGCTCAGAAAGGATTTACACGCCGAAAGTTATAATGCAGTGTATAGGACGTCGTATTTTTCGTCCCGTCGTACGTGCCGTTCACGTCATCGCGCACGGTTTCAGCAAACTGTTCGTTCGTCGTGTGTGGCCATGTCCGTCCATGCTAATTTTGAGCGGACTGTTTGCCGAAACTGTTTGACGGACAAAGTTGGGCGAACAGTCCCCGCGTGTCTACGTGGCCTGACACTCCCAGCAGTTCGCATAGGGCAGTGTGAACTGCCGCCGGGTGGTATGCGATGCGGGAACCAACAGTTGTAATACAGAGCCTATAGCTTTGCACTGGATGCAAGGATGACAAGATAAGTCCACCACTGGAACAAAGGAGAGCGCCAACTGCTGTAGGAGCAGAGGACTGGGTAAGTAAAACTGCTTTACCCATTCCTCAGGCCCTAGCAAGAACTTAACCCTTGCAGTACAGGAGCAGCCCCACTGCAGGAAGGTATTCTACTTTCTCAGGAGTTGGGCAGGTCCTGCAATAATGGGTTCGTTTTAGACAACATTGACCAGTCTATCATACAGTGATAACAGATACCTTGTGTCTGTCACCCAGAGCAACCAATCAGCTTCCTGTTGTTCCATTTAACTACCGACATCATTTGTTTTGTATAACCCAACCAAATTTCCCTATTTCTTTTCCATAGGGTTAAAAGATATAGGGAAGACTCTTCTGTCTTCTCTTTGTCCAAACATATGAGGATTGATTTACTAAAACTAGAGCACTCAGAATCTGGTGCAGCTGTGCATGTTACAGTAGCCAATCAGTTTCTAACTTCAGCTTGTTCAATTCAGCTTTGACAATAAATCCTGGATGCTGATTGGTTTCTATGCAGAGCTGCACCAGATTTTGTACGCTCCAGTTTTAGTAAATCCCCCTCTTTGTGTACGGCACTGAATATACTTTTTCTATTTTTTGCGTAGGTGGTGAACCTGCATTATGCTCGCATTCCATAAATCCAAAGCAGCCTACAATAAATAAAATATTTGCTTTCTATCAGAGTATGGCTCTTTTATCACTTCTGATTTTTGCTCTTGTAGTCATAAAAAAACACTAAATTCATTTTTCCCAGAGCTCAAAAATCCCTAGCAACAGGAGCCAAAGATGGCCTCCCATAGCAACTGTCAAGTAGAGGTCTAAAATTCTAGGAGATTCCAAGATCTAATCACTTGTACCAGTGACATCTGGTGCTCTAGTTTACAGAAAACAAAAACACAAACAACGCATATGCTTTGCTTGGTAACAGCGCAACGTACAGTCACCCTAGCAGCCAATCAGGCAAAAGCTCCACGATTTAGTTGCTATGCATGACAACCATGAGTGCTCACTCTACTATGAAAAAAGCTTGAAACTGTAAAGCAGAAAATAAACAACTCGAAGCAAAATAAAAAAGATCAACTAATGAACTGCAATTCTATAAAAAAAAGCACAGCAACTGTGCTGAAGTCGGAAGGAATACTCAGTATACAATAATGTATTTTATGTCTATTTATAACCTAATGGACTTATAGGTAGAACCTTAGCCTGGCATGATTCTGGGCTGTGCAACCTTCCCGTCAAGACCCACTGTATGTAAAAGAGGTAGCAGTAGGTACCGTGAGAGGGCAAGTCATAGCACAGACCATACAGGTATGCAAATAATAATATTATAATGAGCACTTTTTTTGTATGTTTGTTTTTTTGTTTTGTCTCTTTTTTCATAATTTTTTTATCCATAAAGGCACCACAGAGAAGGGAGAAAGTGTTGTAAATATTTTTTAGGAATACAACTTTATGTGTCCTTTTTTTGCACAGAGGTATTTGCATATTAATCAGGCCAGACAGAACGAAAATAGAGGCACTAGGATATGGCGGATGAAGAAAATTCTTAGTCGGGTTATTTTCTTAGATGGGTTTATTATTATGATATATGGCACATCAAAAAAAAAAAATCCATGCAGTCTAAACTACTATGCTCCTGGAATGTCCGGGGGATGGGGGACCCTGTAAAGAGAATGGTAGTATTTCTCTACAATAAGCGCATACAACATTATGGTGCTTTGCAAGCAGGAGACACTACTCAAATGAGGCATGGGAACTTCCTAACTCAATATCACTCATACTTCATATTCAAGAGGATTGAGTATTTGATTGTGTCGGGGGTGGTGTTCTTCTGCAGGCAGATCAGTAGAGATGACAGGGGCCAGTATATTTTTCTTTATTGCTCCTTTGTGTCAGGGCTGGGCTCAGCCCTTTCTTCTCTGAGCTGGCAGCTCAGCTGTCAGGTAAATTGCCAGCTCCTATCTCTCCACAATGATTTACCTGTAGATGATATCCTGCTCATTAGTCCTGCCTACTTAACCTGTCCAGCCCAGATGATCTCTGCCTTTGCCTCGGTCACATCTCTAGGGACGCTCTCCTGTGTTCCTGTTAAAGACTTGCTTGTCTGACATTCCTTCTGGCTCCAGATCCTGCTTGCTGTTCTACTATGCTCATCTCTGGCTCCCTGACGTTTTGGTATTGTCTGACTATCCATTTCGGTTCAAGAACTCTGGATATGTTTTGACTACGTTTACTCAGTTTACGTTTTATTATTATTAAACAAGTGAGATTTAACTGTACTTCTGTCTCAGTTTGATTCATGGTTTCTGACACTTTGAGAACATGGTGTATGTTTTGGCTAACATATACTGTATGCCCCTTTGCCATTTAAGGTAGAGGTTTTGTACTAATTGATAAAGTTCACTTATAATAAGCCTGATGTCCCGGTAATAGCTGTGATGACTTCAACATGGTTATGGATAGGAGGGTGAATAGCTTCCTGCTGGGTGCACTGACAGTCAATGTATCCGATAGCCCGCTATATCAATTTTTTGGGGAGGCGGGGTTGTGGGATATACGGAGAATGTGGAATCTGAATGGTCAACAATATTCTTGTTTTTCCAGAACAGTTAAGTTCCTCTAGAACTGATTTAGCCCTGGGCAATGAAAAGGCATTACAACTCATGAAGAATATAAATTACATGCCCAGAGGCCTTTCTGATCATTCACCATTTGTGTTGTCAGTGTGCCTGGGGGGGGGGGGGGGAGCAATGAACAATAAATCCCTTCACTGGGAGAAACATCTTTGAGAGAGTTTGTTGAGACAAATGCTTGTACGGCATCTCCAGGGGTGGCTTGGGATGCCCTTAAGGCATTTTTTCAAGTCAAGAGGTGCACCAAGGAGAGGAAAGCATCCATTAGGGAAGAGGTTACAGCAGCCACAAGACAATAAATGGATGACCTGACTCCTACTGTGATTCTTCTTTAGTCAAACAAACAGCAGAAATATTAAAAAGTGGCTTTAATGTAGGCAGAAAATAATTGGTTATTTCAAAAACAGTGTTTTTATGGAGTGGGAGAGAGCATAGGACATATGTAAGCCCTTCTGGTTAGAGCAAAATCTATTGTTATATCTACTATTACTGGCAGGGTTACTTCATACACGCCAGAGATTGTAGATACGTTTAAAGAATACTACTACTCCCTGGAAGACATCTGTGATCTATTTTGAAACATCGGTGACCACAGAACATAAAAAAGGAAGGCTTTGTTGCCTTTGATTAAAGTTGAGTGTACAATCATTTATTATTGGTGTGTCCAATGTCCATAAGTCCCCTTACGTCAGGGGTCTCAAACTAGCGGCCCTCCAGCTGTTGCAAAACTACAAGTCCCATCATGCCTCTGCCTGATGGAGTCATGCTTGTACCTGTCAGCCTTGCAATGCCTCATGGGACTTGTAGTTTTTCAACAGCTGGAGGGCCGCAAGTTTGAGACACCTGCCTTACGTGCTTCTTCCCTTTAAAAGCCTGGCAAAAAAATTATTGGCTTATTATTGGCAGATGTGAATCCCTCTAAATTATTGAATGATCCACTACCATACCCCACAGATCGATAGTAAAGTGGCTTCTCATGTTGGCATAAAGATATTCAGAGGTGATCTACACCCATAACCCCATCAATTGGTTAAGAACCCATAGTTTAAAAGAAAAATGTAATCTTATTACAGATGGAAAAAAACTGTAGTGTATACTGTATTTTCTTTCAGTCTTCATTGCTGCTTTTCATGATGGCATAAGGATACCCCAAAGTAAGTGGCAATAGGATGTATTTGCATAAAAAGTATCTTAATGACAGTAATTCAGTGTTGGGCAAATTTGGCCCATTAATAAATTCTACACAGTTCGGTGCAGCACAAAGATCTGCCAGTTGGAGGTTCCAATTCCCCATTTGTGCTGTCATTACTAAGCCAGAAAGGGGGTTATGCTTACAGCATTCCACTTGATCAATCACTTGTCCTTTCAGCCCCAAATCCAATCACTGTCCAAATTGTCCAAATTTCACCTCCAAAATATCTCCAAAATAAGCCCCTTTCTAACCATTGAGACCACAAAGAAACGTATTCACTCTCTTGTTATCTCTCACCTTGACTATTGTAACTCCCTCCTCATTGGCCTACCTCTCCGCAAGCTATGCCCTCTTCAGTCTATCATGAATGCCACTGCCAAACTCATCCACCTTACCAACCATTCAGTGTCCACAACTCCTCTCTGCCAATCCCTCCACTGGCTTCCCATTGCCCAACTTTCAAAACACTAACAATAACATATAAAGCCATTCACAATTCTGCTCCAAGCTACATCACCAATCTTATCTCCAAATATCACCCAAACCGTCCTCTCTGCTCCTCCAAAGACCTTCTGCTCTCTAGCTCCCTTATCTTCTCCTCCCATGCTCGTCTCCAGGACTTCTCCAGAGCCTCTCCCATCCTCTAGAACTTGCCACTTTTAGGCGATCTCTGAAAACTCATCTCTTCAGGGTGGCCTATCCTGCCTCCAGCTAACAACTGAATCTTCTACTGCCCTCATCATTTCATCCATCACAGTCCCTACCTTTTGTTTCACCAGCCTCCCTCTCTTAGATTGTGAGCTCACAGGAGCAGTGCTCCTCTAACCCTCTTGTTTTGAATGATACTGTTCATGTAGTGTCTCCCTACATTGTAAAGTGCTGCGCAAACTATTGGCGCTATATAAAATCGGTATAATAATAATAATAATCAACAAAACAATGGAATTCAAAGGACGTGAATATGAAATCAGACAAAACACATCACACTTGTGGAACCCGCTGATAAATAATGCTGTGTGTGTTAGGATACCTGCATTCAACCAATTCTTGGAATGTGTTGCACAAGTACAGGAAAGGAAAAGTGAAGTGGAAGCTAATTAGCCGTTAGCTTATTTTCTCTGTGCATGTGTACATGGACACTTTGAGTGCTTAGGTCTAGCAGGCTTTAAGTTATGTTTAACACAGCTGGAACATAGCTCCTATTATTCTGGCTCAAGGTTCAACGCATCATATTGGCAGAGTTCTATGAAGTCTCTTACAGCCACACTGTGCACAATAGTGAAGGCCATCATCGTGGCACACTCTTATATGTGCCCTAACCTGCAATTGTTACCCAGCTTCTGTGATAAACTCCTGATGGTTCTAAAAAGGCCATAAATATCTCAGCTTTGAACACTCCCTTCAACAAGGCAACACCTTTTTAAACTGGGTTAACTGCCTTACAGAAATATAAATGTGAAAATACATGTGAATTTTTTTTTTCAAAATTGTTCCCCTTTCCTATGTGGCACTTTAAACATGATCGATTATTTCAAGGCTAGGAGGTAACATTAGCGAGAAAAAGATGGTTTTCACCCTACCATCAAGCTTCATTTACGCTAGTTTCCATGGCAACCCAGCGGCGATGCATCAGCCTAGCTTCCGTATCCTAGCAAAATGTAATTTTATCATTGAAGAAAGGAGAGGAAAAAAATATCCAGTCTCCATGGAGAGATGTTCCAACAGGGCTCTCATTCGTCCATTTCTTTCGAGTCTAAAAAATCAATTTACAGTAAGCAGACAATAGCATCTCCTCAATGGGCCACACGCGTCTGCCTACCTTAAATACATACTGAGAGCGAGAAATATCAACCGCGGAGGAGACAAAGCACGGCGTTCTATGGCAAGGCAGCATTTACTGAGAGATTTCATTCATCAGATGAGCTGCCATGCTAAGTCAGGTACTGCCACTCTTATAAAATCCAATTTACTCCTTTATACTCCAGCACAGTACACACAATACAAAACTGCACTGTGCTATACAATCATAACTAAAGGGGACCAAAATGTTCCTGTATTTATACCAAAAAAGGTCCAACCATCATTGGAAAGGCCAGTAAAGCCCAAGTTTACTCTTCTTACACCTGTAACATATTTACATTCTTTCCCTTCCTAGGTGTCCTTACCTCCCTGTGTCCTTCTCGGCCAGCCAACTTCTGTTGATGGATGATTAACATCAAAGAGCGTACAGCAGTGGTTCTCAACCTTGTCCTCAAGTACCCCCAACAGGCCATGTTTGCAGGTTTTCCTTTATCTTGTACAGATGCTTTAAATCAGTCAATGGCTTGGTATTTTGGACAGCTATTTTATCTAAGAGAAATTCCCAAAACATGGCCTGTTGGGGGTACTCGAGGACAGGCTTGAGAACCACTGGCGTACCAGGCAAACTGATCATTCAAATGTCCTCTGACTACACGCACCAGTCAAGAACAGTGCAGCTCAGATCAAGAAAAGAGCTGTGTGTTTTTCTTAGGCTTGTGCACAAGGTGTTTCAGGTGTGTCTAAGCAAACCTTAATCACCCGTAGATTCCCGCTGGCTGGGCCCCGTCCCACAGTGTTTCCGGCTTCCCTCCTCTCCCACCAGCTGTTGTTGCAGACACACAGGGGGATGTTTTAGGATGGATAGCGGAGAAGGGGCCAGTGTCATTTACCAAACCCTTCTTTTTCTGAATGAACACAGTAAGTGATCAATACCAATCATTCACTGTGTTTATTAATAGCTGATGCATAGTAAACTGTGGTTGTAGTGGTTGGGTGCATTATGTCTTATATAACATTTTTAAATCTATTTTGTCTTGTTGCATATAAGGAGGTAGCACTTTAGTGTCCTTTTCACATATGTATCTCGAAAAACAACCTTACTGGGAAAAAAAGCCTTTACTTTACTGGCTCAGCAAGGCTTTGTTTATTATAAATTTGTGGTTGGGGGGGGATAAAAAACAGGCAGTTGAGCTGCTTTTTTAGCATCCCTCACCCAAGCTGCAAAGGTATACATATGCCATGTTTGTGTGGCAAAAATGATCCCCCTGTCACGTTCACTGGGCAGTGTGGTGGTATTGTAAATGGGTCTGCGGTTTGGTGGTATGGGCTTTTACAGGTTAAAACAGGCAGTGAGGGGTGACATATCGCCTCCTCACTGCCTAACAAACACCCTCTGAAAAGCAATACACTGTGGATTGCTATTCAGCAACAGTCCCTAACTCCATCAGCAGTTTATTTTCAGAAGCAGAAGACTCATTAGCAGTGAGATTAATATACAGTTGAGTTCAAATCAGAAAAGTTGAGTCATAAGTAGAGTTGCCACCTCTTCCCTTTAAACCAGGGGTCTCAAACTGGCGGCCCTCCAGCTGCTGCTAAACTACAAGTCCCATGAGGCATTGCAAGGCTGACAGTTACAAGCATGGCTCCCACAGACAGAGGCATGATGGGACTTGTAGTTTTGCAACAGCTGGAGGGCCGCCAGTTTGAGACCCCTGCTTTAAACCCAAACACATATTAAATAGACAGGTTCTGTAGGTGATTAAGGTGGTAATTAAACTCACTTGGAGCCTTATCTGCATTAAATTATCCTCAAAACCTGTGTAATTCATATGTGTTCGGGTTTAGAGGGATGATGTGGCAACCTAGGTATGCAACAGCCTAAAAACTTTGAGAAAAGAAATTCAAAATTGACCTGAAAGCGTTGCTTTGTCCCTTTACAGACGAGTTGGATAAACAAACTAGCATTTTTTTTATTTTTACACATAAACCCAAAGAGAGCAGGCATACCCCATGAAGTATTTAGCATGGCCCTGGCATTACAGAGATTAGTGCTGTGATTGCATTGTAGTAATCGAGTCTCAGCTGCACATATAAACTTATCATATGGACAGCTGGAGACCTCATCAATCAGAGCAGCCGCCACATACTCCTGACCTGGATTCTGAAACTATTTATATGTAAATGAAGTCTCTTTCCTTCTCAGCTTTCTGTGCGGACGTGAAATTTCCCCGTTGTGTCCTCTCATGCTATTTGTCTCCAGGAATGTGAGCCCTGGTGGCTTCCTATGTCCTCTGGATTCTTTCCAAGACGCAAGTTCTATGAATTATTTACTGGAAACATCTATAGCGCTGCTGAGCTACAATTCTTCATCATCCACCAAGGATCAAACTGAATCCCTGAGAGGGAGCGAGTCAGGGCACAGAGGAAGGCTTGTTTATAGATATCCTGAAAAAAGGAGAGTTGCTTTTATTGAGAAAAACTATGTTCATCTAAATTGACGGGAGAGGAAATGTTGTCTGCAAGGGCTCTGCATCATCCTCATATTTTATACATGGATAATGCACAGGAAATATACTACTGTATTCGAATGGGTCATGTTTTATTATTTTTTCATTTCCCACAGTCATCACATGATTGCTGTATAATTATTCCAGAAGGACTGCGTGGGACAAGAGACGCAACCTCTATCGTGTCAACCAGACTGGACTGGATATATAGGCATATCTCCTATATAGTCATTTCTGTTGTGCCCTTGTTCTGTACAGCCTTTATTTTCATCTAGATTTTTCAGTAAATGTATTGTGCATTACTGCCTTTAAGGCAGGGATATGCAATTAGTGGACCTCCAGCTGTTGCCGAACCACAAGTCCCATGAGGCATAGCAAGACTCTGACAGCCACAAGCATGACACCCAGAGGCAGAGCATGATGGAATTTGTAGTTTTGCAACAGCTGGAGGTCCGCTAATTGCATATCCCTGCTTTAAGGTCTTGTGTACACAGAGCTTAAAGGGGTTGATAAGGTAAAAAAATTCTATGCATTAAGGTGAAAAAACATCTGACAATACTGGCCCCCCAAGCCCCCACGTTATACTTACCTGACCCCTCGAAATTCCCGCGCTCGTCCCCAACATCCTCTTCGCCGATCAGCCTGGCCACTGATTGGCTGGAGTGGATGGATTGAAAGTAGCGCAGCCATTGGCTCGCGCTGCTGTCAATCACATCCAATGATGCAGCGCGCCAGGGGCGGGGCCGAGTGATACAGCGATCGGCTATAGCCGCCGGCTGTATCATGGGAGCGCGCCCCCAAGCACTCCACATCATGCGAGGGAGCTCATATGAAGTTGTGGAGTCCTTGCGGGAGGGAGCCGACACCCGCCGAGGGACCCCAGAAGACCAGGTTAGGGGCCACTCGAGCTGCACAGTGGAGGTAAGTATAACATGTTTGTTATTTAAAAAAATAAAAATTCCTTTACAACCCCTTTAACAAATTCTGATTTTACAAGCATTGAATGTTTGTTTTTTTTGTTTTTTTCAGCCTTTAGTATCTCTATTAGGGATGAGCTCAGGGGTGTTCATATGGTCCATGTGCAGAGCCCGCCAGGAAGTCAGCGCAGCGATGTGCTAATCACAGGCAGTGAGACATTTCCAGATCTCTGCAGCCGCGCATCGGCGCAATGTCTCACTGCCTGTGATTAGCACAGCGCTACAGCGAATTCCTGTCGGGCTCTGCGCGTGGACCATACGAACACGCCTGAGCTCATCCTTAATCTCTATGAAGCCCCTATGTGCCCATGCAAACATACAGGCGCATTAGAAGAGCAGCATTTAAGCTGGGTTCACACTGCCGTATGGAGCGACTCACAGCAGGGGTCCAAGTGCATCCCTTGTTCACCGTTTCAGGTCCGATTTCGGTCTGAATTTTGGCTGAATTCAAACCCGAAATGGACCAGAAGACGCACAGGACTCTTGTGCAATGTGCTCCGCAGTCATTCTGAAGCTGTGTGAACTGGCTCCATAGAGAACCAGTCACAGTCTCCTGACATGTGAACTGTATGCGGGGAAACCCGCATTCAATTCGTAATAGTGTAAAAAAAGAACAATAAAGACGCATTCAGGAGAGGAGCAGGAGAACAGAAAAAACACGTAACGCGTCTAAATGCGCCTAAATACTGGATGGATCTAGTGTTTGAGCGTTAATGCATTCCAATGACCAGAATAAATATTCTGGCCAATAGAATGCATTAGCACTCAAACACTAGACATGCCTAAACGCATGTGCAATATGCGGCTTTTAACGTCTATAATAAAAATCTAGTGTGTAAATTCAATCCAAAACAAACAAAACAAATAAAGTAAAACAAAGTAAAGACAGTTGCAAGCTGGACACTCTTTTGCGATTTCACACCATAAATTGTAAATTAATTCAACATTTCGCTCAGCACAACCAAGTAAACATGCGATAAAGCCCATTATTCATATTAATATAAACATAATATTATGTGGCACAGTCTCTCCAAATGTGAATAGAATAAAAATTAAAATTGAAAAAGTACTTTGAATCCCAAGCAATCCTATGCGGTGGTGTATAGGAAAACATGCTCAACCACCCCCGGTGCTCTTCTATAATTTTTCTCTCTTCCAATTGTGTGCATTCTCCCCACACCAGGTGAAAAACCTGCTCACCTCCAGCATGAAACAATCAGTTTCATCATCATAGCTTGTTCTAATCTCCTGGGGTGATCACCTTTTTTTTTCCTGGACCTTGATATACTCTCTCTCCACAGACATGTAACAAACAGATACATAGTGCTCCCCCGTTTGACACTTTATTAAAAAGTCCCCACTAAAACACACTTACAAGACAATGTTAAAAAGTGCTTTCTGGGGACCACATCAGCTGGCTCACCACTCCATTGGAGTACAGAGGTGGCGTCACGGGCACAGCTCCTCCCTCCGAGACGCGTGGCGCCCTCTTGTTAGACTTCCTCAGTAGGTACTTAGTAATCTGTGGTTGCAGGAAAGAAAACTGCAACATCTATGGCTTGCTTAACAGATTTTTCCATTACACAAACAAGATAGATAGGGGACATTGCTTCCTGAAAGCAGAACCTGCCATGGTCAGAATACATTACTCAGTGGTTGCAACTGCTGATTGAGAAAGATTTTCCATTATGTCTCTTTAAACGAAGACGCTCAAATGATCAACATAAGGGTGTAATATGTAAGGACTGGCCCTCAATCCCCCAATCCCAGACTCTAACAGCTATCGGGGTTTTTTTTCCTCCCTCCAGCTGTCAAAATGTAAAAAAAATGTGGCCGTGCAGGGATCCGCCCATGTCACTTAATGGCTGTTGGCTTGTGGTTCTCAATGAACTATCACAGTGCATTAAATGCTGTGTTAATTGATTGATTCTTCCTGTCAGTAAGTGATCTGCTTGCCCGTATCAGGTACGAGCAAGCAGATATGCTGACAGGTCTGCTGGAGTCCAACATGACATCAGCGAACTGCCTTTTCGCTGGTGCAATGCTTTACAGGCTCCTGCAACAAAAAATAAGAAATGCACATTTTTTTTACCTGCAAAAAAAGTGCATTTAGAAATTTTTGTCAAAAGCGGAACTTATCTTTGAAACAGTTTCTTTGGGCCAAGCTGGCCCTAAACAAACTATTTACTGCACTAACGTGTGCTTTCTGGGTGAGCTGTATTAACCATTTATAGCCTCAGCTATGTTAGCTTTGCACTGCGTTAAGAATTTTAGGGCATGATACGTGCTCTAGGCTTCACCTGAACCTTCATTAAAATCAACTGCAATGTTTCAAAAACTATAGGCGGTTTTTTGACGCAGTCAGTGCACATTTTTTTTACAGGTTTCAGCGTTCATCTCAAAATCAGAGATGGCTGTAATGTGCACCTTGAACATGGGGTAACACTATAGCCTATGAGAATATGACCCACATTTTAAAGACCAAGTATAACAATAAAAGAGACATTGACATGCTAGTATGGATACTGTATGACAGCCTTTCTCAACCTTGTCAACACAGAGGAACCCTTGAAATAGTTCTCCGGTCTCGGGGAACCCCTGCTAAAAATTAGACGTCTACAACTCATGATACAATAGTGTGATGGTCAGTGGGAAGAATGGTCCTCAAACTTATGGTCATTGAGAAGAATAATCTTACAGATAGCTAAAAAGATCAATGGTGTTGTGGGAACTTATCTGAGAGGTAGAAATTGCCCAATGCTGGAGGAACCCCTAGTAACCTCTGGAGGAACCCTAGGGTTCCACGGAACCCTGGTTGAGAATCACTGCTGTATGATAACAGGGCTACAAATCCCAAATCTGGGGCACAGAATGAAATATACGACTGAAAGACTCAAAGCAAATGTATTTTTGAACAAACCAAGTAAGATCCAGACATGAAACAAAGATTTATTTTCTAAATAAAGAGGATTAAAAAAACAAACTGATACAGTCATAACAAATAAAGTAAAAGCACAAACATTTCACTCTACGATTACGATAAAAGCCCACATTTCTGAAGTCTTCAGAATCCTACAGCCGGTTTTCCTCAGACCCAACAAATGTCCTGCCAAAACTCTGAGACACATGGGATATGGAAAGCAATCCGCAGCAAAAATTACCGCTCTGAGGACAGAGACAGAGTTTTGCTCAATTTTTGTTGGCAAGAAGCTATGTTCTTATATGAATGTTCGTGCTGCCACAAGCTTTACATGCAAAAGCAAGACCATCTGGCTTCCTTGTCCTTGGGAATTCTGTGCGCTGATTTATTTAGAGCAATGGTGACAGTCCAGACCTCAATATATATAATACATAAGCATTCAAGCTGAACTCCAGTGATAGTCAAGATCTTCCTGGTCCTGTGTGAGCAGCTGTCCCACTGCATACTGACCACAGGGGGTCACTCACTCAGAAATGACTGTTCATACAGCCTGTATTTTTTTCAGTGAATACCAGGCATTCTGTGATTGGAGGAAGTGGAGATTGGGATGTCACCACCCCTGCTCTTCACCATGTCCAATCAGAAAATGTCTTATATTCGTTAAAAAAATACAAGGCATTCTATGAATGGCATAGTTCCGAATGGGGTCCTGGGTAACAGGGCGAATCTGTGCTGCCCAAGCACACCTGCCACGCTCCATGTGCACGCCTATGATATGCATACTTACATTGTGCCAAGCTGGACCAATGTAAGTATGCAATAAATATCATACCTGGAGTTAAACTTTAATCTCCAAGTTCTTTACCTGACCAGAAACCCTACAACTGTAAGCTGTCTGCTAATAAGATGTGTTGAATTAATACAGTTGCCATATGGGTATTTATTCTATGTATTTAGCCATTGGTCTGGAGTTGTTCAGTTTTATTAGGGCTCGTTCATATTTTTTGCGTTGCTCTTGTTGAATTGTTTTCTTTGTGGCCTGTACAAACTACAATGCAACAATGCACTGCATACATCAGGGATATGCAATTAGCGGACCTCCAGCTGTTGCAGAACTACAAGTCCCATGAGGCATAATAAGACTCTGACAGCCACAAGCATGACACCCAGAGGCAGAGGCATGATGGGATGTGTAGTTTTGCAACAGCTGGAGGTCCGCTAATTGCATATCCCTGGCATACATGCTGCATTTTTATACAGCACAACTCACTGTTCGCCACTGCACCACAGCACCCTGGAACATGTTGCGGTACATAGACTTTAATGAAGATTCAATTTGCAACAGGTCAATAAAATTGAAAAAAAAAGAGAAGGAAAATAAAGTAAAACAGGATTCACCGCCACAACACAACAGTCTCCAGCCTGTAGAGTGTTAGCATACAGGTTGGTGTGAATGAACTCCTGGGAACATTCACGTCTTCTACTGCTAACTTTTTTATTACATTTTTTACTAAAATGCCAAATAAAATTGTAATTTTCTGGTCAAAGCAATTACAACATCAAGTGTTCTAACATGGAGGCATTCTAACATAAGCTATAGTAATGAAAGGGAAAGTAAAGTGTTAACACCTGGAACTAACAATGTTACATTTGACTAGTAAAAGTCATCACTGCCAGCTAACACAAAAAAAAACTCCACTATTTGCAAAAAAAACTACTATGCAAATGAGCACTCAGACTGATTGCTGCTTGGATGCTCAACAGAGATTCAACACAAGAAATACAAATCTGATTATAAAATGTTTCTAGAATCGGAGTGATCAGGTGCAGAGATTGTTGTACAATAAAATTTGGTAAATTATATAATTGTATAACAGCCCTACTGCATATGAACACGTACAACCACAGAAGGCAACCTTGGGAGGTATACAGCGTTTGAAATCCATAGATTTCCCCACCAATGCTACAAATCTCCCTTGCTAGCTATTGTATTCTGTTAGCTGGCACCCACCTGAACAGTGACTGCAACTGTTTGGCTCTTCAACATTTATCTGACTATTTTCTGTACAGCTCCTTTGATTTCTCAATTGAAGTTTTTTGAGCCGGGTGGTGTTGGCGGGTCCACCGATGGCTTGAATTTTGACCGATTCACAGGAATCAGATGAAATTCAAACCATGCATGGCCAGCTTTAGGCATCAACATGTTCTTACTAAGAATAAAAGCTATTTACTTCACGCCACCAATCAGAATAAACTTTTATTGAATCTTATGCTGACCAATGGCTGAGAAGAATAAACCCCACTTCTTTGAAAGTACACATGAATTCATAAGTCTCTAATCTGCCAGCACAAAGGGGTTAACCACCATATCACCCCCCCCCCCCCCCACCCCCCACCACCCTAGACCGCAAGTGTAAATTAGGCCTTACTGGAAGAGCTATTTTTTTTAAGTTCTAAACAAAATACAGAAATTAAAGCTTATGGGTTGTTCTACTTACGTATTCTTTCACATTTTTCGTCTTCACAGCCTTGTAAGAGTTATATGCTGGGTACATCATCCCAAACACCAGCCTAAAGAAGGAAAGGAAGAAACAGTTATAGCACAATACCAAGAAAATAAACCGAAAGCACAGCATATAACGTATATACTCGAGTATAAGCCGCCTTTTTCAGTACATTTTTTATGCTCAAAAAGCCCTCCTTGGCTTATACTCAAGTGAGGGTCTGCCGCTGTCTCATGCAGTTTTAACTGTTCGGTGGCATTCCACTGTAATAAAGCCCTGCCTAATCCTCATCAATGATAGACAGAACACTGAACACTGATACAATGTTGGGAAACTGAATCAGTGATCCATCTATCGTGGACGAGGAGGAGGCGGGGCTTTGTTACAGTGGACGGCCGCCGAACTAAGAATGCAGTTGCATGACACACCCGCTGTTTGTAGTCAAAGGTAGAGGTGGGCACAGTGAGGCTGCAGATGGGCACAGTGAGGCTGCAAATGGGCACAGTGAGGCTTCAGATGCACAGTGAGGCTGCAGATGGGCATTGTTTACCAGTAGCGGCTGCCTTTCCCACCCTAGGCTTATACTTGAGTCAATACATTTTTCCAATATTTGTGGTAAAATTAGGTGCCTCGGCTTATATTCGGGTCGGCTTATACTTGAGTATATACGGTACATTAATAATCACATACAGTATATAAACTGTGCCTATGTAACCCAGCACCCCAGGTCTGGAGGACATGTGACTTGATTAGAGTTGGACAAACATTACATTTTTATTTTCAAAACATCTGTTAAATTTTCTAATGGTTAGTGGGAGCAGGATGGAAATTTCTTCCCGAATAAACTCATTTTAGTATATGTCATTTTTGTGTTATTAAAGAGGAAGTAAACCCATCAGGGTTTACTTCCTCTTTGATTCCCTGCAAAGGTAAAGCATAATGGACTACTATGCATCGCATAGTAGTCCATTATGTGTCACTTACCTGACACAGGAGCCAGCGAACTCACCGCTGTCCCCTTGTGTACGGAGCCTCCATCTTCTCAGTGGGTCTCGCAGTTCCAGCGCTGTCATTCGACGAAGCCGCGATGTCACTCCCGCGCATGCGCATGGGAGCCGCCGCTCGCGGCATATCGGCGTTGACAGCGGCGCACTCAGTGAGCCTGCGCGCCGCTGTCTACGGCACATGCGCCGTAGACAGCGGTGCCTGTATTTTGGCAAATATCTCCTAAACCGTGTAGGTTTAGGAGATATTTCTTGGACCTACAGGTAAGCCTTAATCTAGGCTTACCTGTAGGTCAAAGTGGTTTGTAAGGGTTTACAACCACTTTAATTCCATTCACACACAAAACTGAATGTTAAAAGTATATGAAATTTTGAAGTACTTTCTAACGACTAAGATTTGAAGGAGGCTGAGAGTACTAGAGTACTTTTTTTTATGGTAAAAATGTTTTATTGAGATATATAGGAAACAAAATTAGCTGAGATTATTCCATGCAGGGGAGATGGGCCATATCATGACACAACGTAAGAATACACATTGAAAACATGTTTTGTATAATGAACTGTTGAACAACAATAACTCTCCGGCCAAGGTCGAGGGTCAGCTTAGGGTGGCTGAGCATTAATTGCTCAGGGGTTGGGGTATGGAGCAGTCCAGACATTTAGAAAACAAAGCTTGGACTGAACTCATACGAACAAACAAGAGAAAAATTAAACAGGGGGGGACAAGACAAAACACAAAAGGGGGGGGATAAGGAGGGAAAAAAGAGATGAGAAGAGAAGACAGAGAAGGAAAAGGAAGATCAGGGTTGGAGAGAAAAGGATTCCTCCAGGCCGGAGGGGGTAGAGGTCAGTTAGAGAGGCCTAGGCTGGTCGGGTGCAAAGTTGGAAGCGCGTAGGACCACCATGGGCCCCACACCTTAACTAGAGTACTTTGTTTAGTAAGAATAAATACCTGCATTGATTGTTTTTGCAACCCGAGTTTAGTGTCACTTTAAAGACTTACTCAAGCCAAAAAAATTTCTCCCTTTGGTCAGGATGGGGAAAAGCTATTTTTTTCTATGTCATTAGACCTAAAGAGAGATTTTCCCTCACTTTCTCTCCCTGTGTCACCTACTGGGTGTTATAGATAGGAAACAAAATTAGCTGAGATGATTCCACTCAAGGGCGATGGGCCATAAGCATATCATGACACAACGTAAGAATACACATTGAAAACATGTTTTGTATAATGAACTGTTGAACAACAATAACTCTCAGGCCAAGGCCAAGGGTCAACTTAGGATGGCTGAGCATTAATTGCTCAGGGGTTGGGGTATGGAGCAGTCCAGACATTTAAAAAAAAACAAAGCTTGGACTGAACTCATACGAACAAACAACAGAAAAACCAAACAAGGGGGAGACAAGACAAAACACAAAAAAACACAAAAGGAGGGGAGGGCAAGGAGGGAAACAAGAGATGAGAAGAGAAGACAGAGAAGGAAAAGGAAGATCAGGGTTGGAGAGAAAAGGGTTCCTCCAGGCCGGAAGAGGTAGAGGTCAGTTAGAATGGCCTAGGCTGGTTGGGTGCAAAGTTGGAAGAGCATAGGACCACCATGGGCCCCACACCTTAACTAGAGTACTTTTTTGAGTAAGAATAAATGCCTGCATTGATTGTTTCTGCAACCCGAGTTTAGTGTCACTTTAAAGACTTACTCAAGCCAAAAAATGTTCTCCCTTTGGTTAGGGTGGGGAAGAGTTATTTTTTCTATGTCATTAGACCCTTACTTTCTCTCCCTGTGTCACCTACTGGGTGTTGGTAAACCCCAAAGACTTGTGGTGAAAATAAAGTATTGTGAAGAGCAGCTCTGAATTAATACTAAATATTGCAGCCTGAGCTTTTTTTTATGTTGTCCTGTGCCTGGGGGTTCATCTCATTAGGGGTATAAAGAGGAATACAATAGTTTCCTATTAAACAGAGCTATTCTGTAAGAGAAAACAATAATACTAATGTATTGGTATTATTTCTCCTCTCCAGTGCTTTCATTCATTTATGGCTCCCCATCTAGTAATCACCAAAAAGGAGAAGGAAAGGGAACAGTCACACTCTGAGCCACCACCAGACATGCCAGCCCAGGAAGGAAGGAAATGGCTATAATCTGAATCGTAAACCTTGTTTTTCAGAGCTCTGAAATATATTCACCGCATAAGGAACCAACACGAAGCAACACACATGAAACAAAGCTACACTGCGAATGTACTACACAATGCACCGCAAATCATTACTGGGAATGTTAGCTGAACATCTTACTGTAGTCTGACAATAGCTGTGCATGGATTTTATATACCGACTGGAACAAAGCAACTTTTTTTTTTTTAATCTAGAAGCTGTTTTCAGCTGAATCTAATTTATTATGTTCCGCACTGTGAGATTTATGGCTGGTCTTGCTTAGCCATGTCTGGCAGTAAAATGCCCGGCTTTCAGCTTCCCGGCTGCACACAGCAATTAATGTAGCATTCTTCCACTGCAGCCTAACCTTAAAAAACCTTGACAGCGTGTTCTTACAGAAATGTGCAGGGAATTGGTTTCTAGAGCGTCACTTTTATAAATGACTCAAGGCTAACACATTTATGATTGTTCTTCATGGAAATGCGTTATGGTACAATAAAAAAGCAAAAAAAATAAAAATTTAGCAATAATTCAGATTTATATTAATGTGATATTAATACTGGTGTCTGGAGAGTGCGAGGGAATGAAATCTTGTTCTGACACCTGAGGGGGAGACTTGTCAGTGTTCAGAACACCCTGGGAGTAAAGCAGGATAAGAGCCAACAGAGTTACTGGACTGGTTAGACTGGCGGGGGGGCAATTTTCATGATATAGGGGCCTAAAGTGCGTAAAAAGGTACGCATATAATATTCACTGAAAGTGAAAAAAATTACTTGTGTCACATTTAAAATTCCTTTACCAAGATGCATTATAAGAAGACAAGAGAAAAATAAAACCATAAAGAAAAAGGTATGGACAGCACAGAGAAAAGGAAGATGGTGTGAGAAAACCCAAACCTTTCCACGTTAATCCAGTCTACAGAATATTTATTTTTCACTGACTTATGTAAGTACCTAGGAAGGCAAAAACACAAGCTCAGGCCTCTGAGGACCACACAATAAATGACAAAGGGCTGTATACGGCCCCCAGGCCTCAAGTTTGGCATGAATGGAGTGTCGATGCCTAGGGTAGTAGTACACTAGCACAGAAGAGCGGGGGGAATGTCATTGTAAAGTCAAGATGTGTATGGCCAGCCTTAGGCTTGGTCGTTAGTGGTAGTAAAACAATTACACAGCGCCTGCGGTCAGTAGGAGGCGAAATTATAAAAAACTGAAAAATACCGCGCTGTCACCTAGAACATGAAATAACAGCCAAGCACAGCAAAAGACATTTGCAAGTAAACGTGTAAACCGGCCTTTCTCAACCTTTTCAACACAGAGGAACCCTTGAAATAGTTCTCCAGTCTCGAGGAACCCCTGCTAAAAATTAGAAGTCTACAACTCCTGATACATTAGTGTGATGGTCAGTGGGAAGAATGGTCCTTACACTTGTGGTCATTGGGAAGATTAACCTACTTACAGATAGCTAAAAAGATCAAAGGTGTGAGTGGGAACTCATCTGAGAGGCAGAAATTGCCCAATGCGGAAGGAACCCCTAGCAACCTCTGGAGGAACTCTAGGGTTCCACTGAACCCTGGTTGAGAATCACTGGTGTGAACTATAAATATATGTGCAGCACTAAATAAGAATGGTCATAATGAATAAAACTAGGGATGCACCGAAATTTCGGCCGCCGAAACATATCGGCCGAAAATGGCCCTTTCGGCAAAAAGCCGAAAGAGAATTTCCGCCGATACTGGTGCCGAAAATGGGGCGGGGCTTGCGGGGCTTGGCCCCGCCCCCGGTGCCGCCCATCACGGGGGTGTCCTATCTTTAGCTCTCCTGCTCCCCTCCCTCCTCACCTATGCTGCAGTCAGCCTGTGGGGTCTCGCTCTAAAGTCCCCCTCTCCACAGCGGTGGCTGCATATGTCTCCTCAGCCGATGTGTAAATCGGCTGTGCAGGAGCTGGGCACGATGTTCACTGTGAAAGTGAAACCAAAGCAGAGGCGTCTAGCAGTGTGTGCTGTGCTCTCTGCCTCCCCCTAGAGTGCAGTACCCAGCATGGAGATTAAAGAGCTGCAGCTGCCAATTTTAAAGACTGTCTATATATGTTTGTATGCCTGTGTGTTGTGTGTGTTATATATGTTTATATGTATGTGTGCATGTTTATATGTATGTGTGTTATGTGTGCATGTTTATATGTATGTGTGTTATGTGTGCATGTTTATATGTATGTGTGTTATGTGTGCATGTTTATATGTATGTGTGTTAAGTGTGTATGTGCGCATGTATGTGTGATATGTGTGTTGTATGTTTTATATGTGTGTGTGTGCGCGCGTTTTTATATGTGTATGTTTATATGCACTGGTGAGGCACAGGCAGGCTACATGGCGGACACTGGTAGGCTGCTGGCACAGTGAGGCTGCATTGATCTCCTGTAGCATGTCCGCAATCTCTGACCAGCTCCTGTAGCATGCCTGCAGTCTCTGACCAGCTCCTGTACCATGTCTGCAGTCTCTGACCATCTCCTGTACCATGCCTGCAGTCTCTGACCATCTCCTGTACCATGTCTGCAGTCTCTGACCATCTCCTGTACCATGCCTGCAGTCTCTGACCATCTCCTGTACCATGCCTGCAGTCTCTGACCATCTCCTGTACCATGCCCGCAGTCTCTGACCATCTCCTGTAATATGTCCTCAGTCTCTGACCATCTGATGTATGAAAATATTTTTTAAAAACAGTCATTTTCGGTATCGGTGCTGTTTCGGTATCGGTTTCGGTTTTCGGCCTAGTGTATTTTTCATTTTCGGTATCGGTTTCGGCACCAAAAAACCCATTCGGTGCACCCCTAAATAAAACCATATATAATACAGTGAAAAAATGAATGAACATTCACGTTAATAGCACACATGCAAACACATGAACGAATGAACAAAATATAGTCCACAGAGTGATAAAGGTAAGTAAATGCAGTCCATGGATGGAAAACTGGAATGGGATGTTAAATCCAGGTAAGTTAATGTCCGCCTTAGGACATCAGTGGAAAGACAGATGTGAGGAGAAGATAATGGGAGAAGCCACCACCAACATAAGGATGGCTTACCAGAGCTTTTGGACTCAACAAGGCATATGCCCAAAGATTCATCAAGACTTATGGTGAAAACACACCGATAGACAGGAACATCCACATGTGCAAAGTGATGGCACAAGCTTATAGCGATCACACTGTCCGCAGGTGGCTCCCAGCAAAGAAGAACAACTCTAAAGGAAATTGGTTGAATCCTTCCCATACACTCACAAGATGCAGCCAAAAATAGTGTGAATCCGCATAACAAAGAATATTTATTAAAATAGAGGAACGCTCACATTTGACCAAGTAAAAAGCTCTTGTATATTAAACTGTAGGTTACCGCAATGGCATCAGCAGGCTCGCCCCGATGTGTTTCGTCTAAAGAGACATCATCAATGAGGAATCTATAAGAAATATCTGGGTACATGTCACAGTCCTTGTGGAGGGGTCATAGTATGGTATGATGTGTGAAACTATGCTATATTGACATGATTATTTATTGAAATAAATGTTGTCACTCTATTTAGATGGCAGCAATAAAAGTCTGTTAGTTCCTGATGAAGAGGACCATGTCCAAGAAACATGTTGAACGGAAAGACTATGTTGTATAAATTACTGCAGTGGTTGGAACTGACTGTTTTATAATTGCATTTTACTATAAATCTGTCATTATATGTTTAATTTTAAGGAAACAAAATAAAATGTTATATTTTTTACTAAAATGCTGTGTCTCAAAAGTCCCACACTTTTTACTATAATTATAGTATTGATGCATGCATGTGGCTCCACATGAAGGCCTATAGACTTCTCCAGTGGCCTACCAAGCCATAAAATACACCTTCTAAGACTATTTAAGCCATCCATGACCAATTACCATAAATTCTACCAATCAAATCAGCTTAACCAACCATTTAATTAATAGATCTGGCCTGTATACATATTTTCGAATGTGCAAAAGTCATGTTCAACAAATAAGAGATGGTATTGGGATGATAGTATTCAAAAAGATACTGACATTATACAAGCAGATTCAATCAGATCTTGTTCTGAGCAAAACAATATTGATCAGTTATAGGTGTCTCTTTCAAGCTATAGCTTAACCAATTATAGACAACTGAGGATTTCCTCTCACTTTCTGCTATGGCTATAGGATAGGAAGTGAAAGTATCTCCCACAGATGTCAATTTTTTTTAACTCGGATTATAACCCTCCCTTACTTCACACAAAATCAAAAAAAAAGTTTTGCATGTAGTTCTACTTTAATTAATGGCATGCAATGCATATACACGCATCTCTAAACATCAGTTTAATCCCTCAGTTTCACAGTTTATGTGACCCCAGTGTAGAGCTTTTTAACAATTTTTGGACAATACCTCAATACTTGAGGTATTTGTTCATAGCAACCCTGTAGAGCCCAAAGAGCACCCCAGTTGAAAAAGACTGGTCTACAAAGCAATATCTGTATATGGATAGTCTTAAAGCCTCGTACACACTACCAGATTTTTTTTGTTCAACCTAGCAGTTTGAATGAACAAAAAAATTACAGCTTGGGGTGAAGTCGCTGTACTACAAATCCAATGTTAGTACAGCGATCTTCCCTGCTGAGCTATTGTGTTCTGACAGAGGGACGGCACCCCTCCAGAACACTCTGGTCAGTGCTCTTAGCCATTGGCTGAGAGTGCTGATCGGGAGACAGTCAGCAGATCTTTTTCAGCCATGCCCCTTTAACAGAAACTGGCGGAACAGCTAGCTTCTGTCAGACTGGCTGCCGTCAGTGTTGTCAACCACCTGTAGCTTTAAGGGCAGCCCGTAAATTGAACCCCTTTTTCGGGCTGCCCGTTAAAGTCCATTATGGGCATCTGTGGCCGTAAAAAGATGGGTTCCGAAGCCAGCCGGGCTCAGGAGAGCTCGTACGCTCCCAGCTGGGCGTTGCTTGTGCAGTAACGTAATGGCACCATTTATGAATAGATGATCGAGACCACAGTGGCCGGCGGTTTGTGTAGCGCACTCGCCATAGGCGGAGGAGCCGAGAAGGGGTGAGGAGGAGGAGAATGAAACTGTGAGGGGATATCATAGCAAAAAGGGGACAGAGTGAGAGGAAGACATAACGGGGAGCCGGGAGGGTGAAGCCGTGGCATGCAGGGGACAGAGACTGATGTGCTCTGTCCACCATTATATTAATTCTCCACATCATCAGTGTGCTGTGTCCTCCTTCTGTGACCCTTTCACCTCTCCACAGGTCAGGGCAGGCTGTGCTGCTAACCACAACATACAAAGCCATTCACAACTCTGCCCCGAGCTACATCACCAATCTTGTCTCCAAATGTCACCTAAATTGTCCCCTCCACTCTTCTCAAGACCTCCTACTTTCAAGCTCTCTCGTCTCCTCCTCCCATGCTGGTCTCCAGGATTTCTCCAGAGCCTCTCCCATCCTCTGGAACTCACTATCTCCACTGGTCCGGCTATCCCCTACTCTGGCTACCTTCAGGCGATCCCTGAAAACCATCTCTTCAGGGAAGCCTACCATGTCTTCAACTATTCTCCTACCACTTCCATCAACTCATTCCCCACAGTTACAAGCTTTTGTATACCACCTGCCCCACCCTACTAGTTGTAAGCTCTTCTAAGCAGGGCCCTCTTAATCCTCTTGTATTTTATTGTATTGTAACTGTATTGTCTCCTTTAATATTGTAAAGCGCTGTGTAAACTGTTGGCGATATATAAATCCTGTATTATAATAATAATAATATGATGGTGGACAGAGGAGGAGGCTACTGTGAGGGGTATGAGGAGGACACTATCATGTTTACAGCCTCTATCTACCTCCTGTACTATGTCTGCAGCCTCTGTCCACCTTCTGTAGTATGTCCAGAGTCTCTGTCCACCTCCTGTATTATGTCTACAGCCTCTGTCCACATCCGTATTATGGCCGCAGCCTCTGTCCACCTCCGGTATTATGTCTGTAGCCTCTGTCCACCTCCTGTATCATGTCTGCAGCCTCTGACCATCTCTTGTCTTTTTTGTCAGAGTTCCCCCTTACATCATGATCTGCAGTGTTCCCCTTTACATAAGAATTCCCTTGTACTGTAAGGGGGAATCCTGCAGACTCTGATGTAAGGGGGAACTCTGTGCTGGCTGGGTTATAGTAACCTAACATTCATGTATATTGAGAAATATGTTTTTTTGCCTTTTGTTTAATTTAAATGCATTGCTAATAGCACTAGCTATGCGTTTATAGTTCAAATATTAATATTTGTACTGTTTAGCACTAAAAACAGTCGTTTTAGGTACTTTTTTGAAGCATCATAAAGAATGTGGATCTGCCAGTAAATTTCATGATTTTTTTGCCAGTAAAAAATCGGTGCCGTTTGTAAACTTTGGCATTCTGCCAGTAAATTTCACTTAGGGGGTTGGCAACACTGACTGCCGAAAACACAGGCCGAATGTCGGAGGGTTTCTATTGAACCAGCCAATGTCGTCGGACATGTACTAAGAACGAGGGTTGTACTCACATTGCAGTATAAACACAATCAGCACAGACATTGGTAAAAAGAACTTACAGTAAATAATTCACTTAAAAAGGGTCGCCCCTCCGCCCAATAATAAGCTAAACATGACCTCTTTATTGAGATGCAGTTCCAAGCCATTACTTCCAGTGCAGGCACAATGCTGTGATCACAATTTGGGAACCAGTCCAAGCAAAAGGCAATATCCAACCAAAAAATGTAAAAACACATAATTATCCCCCATCGAAAACGTACGCACAATTTGTAAATACACCCACTTCCTAATTGAATCTCAGCACACTCATATCACGTGTTCTTTATACCCTTGTAACCTGATTTTCATTTTGTCTCTAGCGACTTAGACAAGGAGGTCCACCCAACCCTTAATTCTCTTTTCTGCTGTTGCTTTGGCAACCTGAAGAAAAGCACTGCAACAACAGATAGTAATTCACAGCAGAGCATGAAGTTGGACAGACTCCAGGCTTTCTGTTCGTCAAGGTTTTGTCGACGTGGGGGAATGGGAAATGGAAAAAAGGAGGAAAGAACAGCACTGAATGTTAGAGATCATTCCTTTTCCTAAAAAAAGGCAACTGTGTTGTTTTTTAAACTAAAATTTTACAACATTATGAAATAGCTTATCACAGTAATTTTCCTTGCATTGTGCGTTATTAAAGGGGAATGCCTGTCCCCAGTGGTGTCACTAGGGGGTGGCTTTTGGGGCTATATCCCCATATCTGGGGCCCATAGCCCCAAGTCTCTGCAGGGGTTCCCAAGGGGAGGGGAGGCTCTCTGGGGACCCTGATGTAAGGGGGAGACTCTCTGGGGACCCTGATTTAACGGGGAGGCTCTTTGGGGACCATGATGCAAGGGGGAGGCTCCGTGGGAACCCTGATGCAAGGGGGAGGCTCTCTGGGGACCCTGATGCAAGGGGGAGGCTCTCTGGGGACCCTGATGCAAGGGGGAGGCTCTCTGGGAACCCTGATGCAAGGGGGAGGCTCTCTGGGAACCCTGATGCAAGGGGGAGGCTCTCTGGGAACCCTGATGCAAGGGGGAGGCTCTCTGGGGACCCTGATGCAAGGGGAGGCTCTCTGGGAACCCTGATGCAAGGGGGAGGCTCTCTGGGAACCCTGATGCAAGGGGGAGGCTCTCTGGCAACCCTGATGCAAGGGGGAGGCTCTCTGGGGACCCTGATGCAAGGGGGAGGCTCTCTGGGGACCCTGATGCAAGGGGGAGGCTCTCTGGGGACCCTGATGCAAGGGGGAGGCTCTCTGGGAACCCTGATGCAAGGGGGAGGCTCTCTGGGAACCCTGATGCAAGGGAGGCTCTCTGGGGATATATATATATACACACACACATATATTATATACATGTGTATGCCCACCCAAGCTTATGACTTTCTTTACCACGTTGCCATGGGCTCTAGCCTCAGATCTTTTGTAGACCTAGCAACGCCCCTGCCTGTGCCCTTGAGATTCTAACTCCCTTCCCCATCCCCAGTGTCACCATCTCTTTTAGCCTGGCTTGTGCACAGATTCTCCCCAGCCTTCAGGTCCCACAAGTGTCCCGCTGTCTTCCTGCATGCCTGGTAAACCCGCATGTGCACAGATGTGCCGCAGGGCTCTCAACGGCCCTGAAGACCTTTGGCACATCTGCGCACATGCAGAATCAGAGGACAAACATTATTGCCTAAACGGAAAAGGCGGAAGTGCTTTTGCAGAACAAAAAAATCTAAATATGAGCAAGGGAAGGGGGGAAAGATAGGGGAAAACAAGTTTTTCTTTAGAGTGACAGTCTGTTTTAACCTCTTCAGCCCCAAAAGATTTTACCCCCTTCCTGACCAGAGCACTTTTTGCGATTCGGCACTGCGTCGTTTTAACTGACAATTGCACGGTCGTGCCAGATTGCGACCAAACAAAATTGACGTCCTGTTTTCCCCACAAATAGAGCTTAATTTTGGTGGTATTTTATCACCTCTGCGGTTTAAATTTTTTGCGCTATAAACAAAATAAGAGTGACAATTTAGCAAAAAAAAAAAAAAGCTATATTTTCTACTTTTTGCTAAAATAAATATCACCCAAAAATATATAAAAAATAATTATATTTTCCTCAGTTTAGGATGATTTTTCTACATATTTTTTGGTAAAAAATCGTAATAACCGTATATTGATTGGTTTGTGGAAAAGTTATCGCGTCTACAAAATAGGGGATAGTTTTATGGCATTTTTACTATTCATTTTTTTATTAGTAATGGTGGCGATCTGCAATTTTTATTGTGACTGCGACATTATGGTGGATCCATCGGACACTTTTGACACTATTTTGGGACCAGTGTCATTTATACAGTGATCAGTGCTATAAAAATGCATTGATTATTGTATAAATGGCACTGGCAGGGAAGGGGTTAAACACGATGAGGCAGAACAGGGAAATGCCTTGTTTGTATCTCCCTGTTCTGCGGCTCCATGACACGATCGCCGGGACACCGGCGGAACATTGAGTTCACAGGTCCCACAGGCACAGTCAAGTTGTACACAGCGGGCACCTGCTAGCCCCGCCAATTAAAGGGGACGTATAGGTACACCCATTTGCCCACCGCTGCCATTGTGCTGACATATATCGGCGTGCGGCAGTCGGCAAGTGGTTAATAATCATTACTTCTCTGCTTTATTGCCAACTCCCCAATCTTATACCCTAACAAAAGGCTTTCAGTTAGCAAAGATAAAAACTGTATGTATGTATAAACATGAACTAGGCCCTAAGGACTGGGCTGCTAAGTCATGCATGATCTAGAAAGCAAACAATCCTGAAAGTGAACAATTATGGTACAAACACACATTAGGAAAACATATGCTTGTGGAGATTGCGTAAGCATTAGTCTGGCCTTGGACCAAACTCACAATGTTCCAGAAGCTTCCCTAGCCAGCTCTCTTGGCCCAACCAGTCAATGTAAATAGATAAAGAAAAGTTTTGGAGCAAAGATCAGAGACAACTTACTCTCCATGATACTTTTTTTATTTGCACTAACATAATTTTTTTTAGAACAAGCGCTCGGAGTATGTCCCCTTCTGCCCCGAAAGCTTGTCCTAAAAAATTGTATGTTAGTGCAAATAAAAAAAGTATCACGGACAGTACTCAAATCTCTTGGTCGCAAGTGCACTACAATCACCTCCAGCTAAGATCAAAAAAGCCAACACTAGGGAAGAACTACAGCCATTAGAACCCACAAATATGAGATTACTTCTTGATCTGACCGATTATCTCCTGTCTATTGGTCCCCTAAACAAAACATAAATACTTAGCTTGTTTTATCCTGTAAGCAAAGATCTTATAAAACAACTGTCACATATCTAAATATACAGAAAATTAAGATACTACATACTTGAGTAAGTTGCATCCTTCTAGATCACGTGTCAAACACAAGGCCCGGGGTCTGTATCTGGCCATCCAGACCATTTCATGTGGCCCTGCACCTCTCCTGAAGCTGCGGCAATGCCCCTCATTGTTGCCCTCACCTTGTCTCAGCAGTCAGCAGCATAGAGGAGGACAGAACTCCTCCACCATATCCTGCACTTTTGCATGCAGCCACAGAGAGGCACATATCGCCCCCTCCCCATCCTTGCAGTCGGCAACAGAGAAGAAGACAGAACTCGTTCTACCAATCCTGTGCCTCTCTCTGCAGCTGCAGTAACCCCTCCTCTCCACTTCCCCTGGTCTCAGTGTTCTGCAGACTCCAGACCTCCTCAGGTCCTCCTCCAGACCCTGCACTTTCTGCTTCCCAGCTCCATGCCCAGCTTCTTCCTGACAGCAGCACAAGGCAATTGGGTGCACTGTGATGTAAGGGAGGATGAGGGACTCCTGACTTCTGATGGTGGGGTTGCTCTTGACATCTGATGTAAAGGGAGTGGGGTGCTGTGAACATCTAGGCTTACAGATACAACTGGCCCTTTAAAGGCAACCATAATGTTGATGGGTCCCCCTTTAAAATTTATTTTGACACCCCTGTTCTAGATCATCAAGCAGCATATTGTTTTCTGTAATCATAGTCTACTATTCTTGAATAATAAGGGATAATACGGTAGGAGTGCTTCCTAGGGCTCTGTACTAACAGCAGATGAATTGGGGACAGTAAAAGAAAAGGAGGATCAAACAGCCTTTTTTTTACACAGTGTGGAAGATAAACCTTCTTAAGTTCAACAGTGAGTATAACAAGCATGCTTAACTTCCTATACAGACTGATTTTACTGTTGGGGGTTTAGAGACACTTTAATGTAGATAGTGCTCAAGAAAGTTGGGCACCAGCTCTATTTGTTTTTATAGAGCTGATTAACTGGTTCTTAAAATCTTTCTAGACCTGCAAATACATTTTGATTATCCAATGTTATTCTAATTGAAAGTGGCCTCATGATTCTGTATTTCCAAAAATAGTGAGTTATCCTTTGTGTTTTAGAAAGGAAAAAAAATCTAAAAATCTATTTAAAAAGGTCTCTAATTTGGATTCTCTAGAAAACTCCTCTACATAGAAGCATTAAAGAGCATGTAATTCCAAAACATTTCATTTTGGGTAGAATAGTGAATAGTTTTTGTTTTGTTTTTTGCGATGTCCATCTGGGGAGGTTTCTCTTAATTTCCTGTCTCAGAGATACAACAGGAAGTTACAGGAAATCTAAGGGGAATTCCACCTATAACAGTTGTCCCTATTGGAGGATTTTCTTTTACCTGTTAACATAAAATGTACATTTCCCCTCACTTTCATTCTTGGCGACGATAGTCACCAGTACAAGTAGCGGGGGGTAAATCTCCCCAAGGAGTAAGAATAGGGAACTTTAGAGATATACTTCAATGGATCCCTTCACCCAGTAGTTCATGTTTTACTCAAACTGTAAACCATATCTTTATGGACTACTCCAGCTTCAGAATAAATATGTTGCTCATCGTCCATACAGATGTGCAAAACAGAACATACCCCCCCTTAAGCCAATTTTAATTACCAGACCCAAGTCTCAAAAGATCACATGCCATTTAGGATAGGCCAGACACAATAACTGTTAAAACAATGTGGAAGCGCCACAATGCTGTATGCAGAATGATTAATATGGCAATGAAGAATGCTAAACACTACATATTACCATCTATTATGTATGCATAATGCATCACCAGCACAGATTCCTCACTAGTAGTCATTACAGGACTTGTCATTTATCTTCACGGCACAGACCATGTGCTTTGCATACCAGATTTATTCAATACATCAGACAGCTCATAAAATGTGCCATTCAACAAAAAGTTATAAGAGACTGCCTCGGCCAGCTGTTGGGAAATATGTATTTTAAAAGATTACAGAAGAAAAATACGTCATTCACTGGAATATTATCATTTTTGGACTGAGGCCACGTACCTAAAAACAAGGTAAAAAATCATTGGTGGGCTAAATCTCTCTTTTTCTGATATCAGTTCTTCGAGAGCTTATGGCTCACCAATTCCACCAAGAACCCAATGTGCCTACAAACATTTTTCCTGTTGCTTGGGGGAAGGGGGTTGAAAATAATCAGGTAAACTTCAGAGTAGATTATACAAACAGATTTATTTAAAGTGGATCTAAATTTCAAAATTGAAGAAGAGAAGATCTGCTAAATAATAGAAAACATCTCAAGAAGTTTAGCTTTTGCCACCTTCAATCCCGAAAACATCAGTGCAGTTTCTGTTCCTACAACAGTCTCTCAACCTTATTAACATGGAGGAACCCTTGACATAAATGTTAGAACCCCTACTTATAATCATTATATGTACATATTATGGCACATTAGCATCAACTGTGAGTTGAGATAAAAGTAAATTAATAATAAATATGACTTACTTAGCTTCTTTGACACCAATTCTATATGACAAAACTATTTTAATGAATAATCAAGAAATTATACAAACAGTAATAATGCCTAGGAACGAGAAGAAGGCAGTAGAAATTGTATTGTTCTCTCTCAGAGGAGAAATGCCTTGTCACATTATTGATCAGTGGAAAAGAGCGTTCTTTTATTGATGGTCAATAAAGCACCACTATTTCTTTAGTGGAAATAATGCCCCTAAGCCCTTGTACACACGGTCGGACATTCCGACAACCAAATCCGTCGGATTTCGTCCGACGGATTTTGTCCTAAACTGTTGCATACACACGGTCGGACGAAGTTGTCGGAAAATCCGATCGTTCAGAAGGTGATGATGTTATTTCGTTACAACGGGACTACCATCAGGCTAGTAGCCAATAGCTTTTATGTAGGAATTTGATCTGAGCATGCGTGGCACTTTGTCCGATCGCAATTCTCTACACATGATCGGAGTATGTCCGATCGGAGCATTTTGTCTGAAAATTTTACCAACAGGTTGGAAAACTTGGTCCGTTGGATACTCCGATGGAGACCACACACAGTCTGAATATCCGACAAAATGGTCCGATCGGACACATTCTGTCAGAATCTCCGACCGTGTGTACAAGGGCTTAGAGTCCATTCACACAGGGGCAACTTTGGATCCGACTTCAAGTCACCCCAAGTCGCCTCAAGTCATGCCACATGATAAAATCAATGTAAGTGAATGAAAGCCGTCTTAATGCAGTCGCTCCGACTTCAAAAAAAGTTCCTGTGCTACTTCAATCCGACTTCTAGGCGACTTGTACCCATTGATTTCAATGGAAGTCCCACAGAGATGATTATTATTTGATTGGCCACTGGAAAAGTCCCCTGTCCTGGAGGCAACTTCAAGTTGCCCCAAGTCGCGCTGTGATTCATACTCAAGTCGTGTCCAAGTTGCCACCCAAAGTCACGCTGGAAGTCGTGTTGCCCCTGCGTGAATGGATTCTTACAGATAGATCATTAATGATTTTGGTTACTTATTTGAGAGTTAGACAGTCCTCATTGCTCAAGGAACCCCTAGAAATCTCTGGAATAATGTGTGGGTTCCTAAAAGTGAATGACCACATCTGTGGAAGCCTTCCTGCAGTCAAACATGTTAGAGAATTTGGCATTCCAGCTGGGCCTTTAGCTAAACAAACCTGCCGACCACTTGTTTGCAACCTTACCTGTATACACAGCATTTTGCCAAGCACAGTATTGCCTTTGTTTTTTTAAGAGACTGGGAAATTTCCATAGATATAGTCTAGAGCGGGGTAGACAACCTGGGGCCCTCTGGCTGTTGTGGAACTACATTTCCCATGAGGTATTGCAAGGCTGGCAGTTACAATTACTCCCAGAGGCATGATGGGACTTGTAATTCTGCAACAGCTGAAGGCCCCCAGGTTGCCTACCCCTGGTCTAGAGTGATTCTACATGATATAGTACATGTTTGGGCTTTATGAACCTTACAGTGGTGCGATTAAGACAACAGGTCTGTATATTCAATTCGCACAGCACTTCACTATGAATACAATTGCTATGTACTGTATTTCTAATTACTTCATGCACATTTACTGATTAGTTTTCAGAGAAAAGGTGTAGCTGTTTGTAATTGATAGGGCTGTCTGCATCTATAGACACATAAAGCGTAGCTCGAACCACGCCCTCCTCTCTCTCCCGCTGTCCTCAATGCTCCCTTTGTTGGTGGCTTTTAGGAATTAAAGCTTCCACTGACCATGTTTTAAAAATAATATAAATATAAAACTGCTTTCCAAGTTCCAAATTAACACCTCACAGATTCAGTCCAAAAAATAGCACACTTAAAGCCAATCTCCAGGCAAAATGTTTTAAAATTTGAATAACCCTCCAGAAAGTTTTAAAAATAAAAAAACAAGCTTAAAGTGTCACTAAACCCACATAATAATAAACGATCAATAATTTCTGCATTACATGCTGCTCATACTTACTATTACTACTCACTCTCTATCTCCCCCTTTTGTCCATGTCCCCAATTCAGCTGGAGATTTTGCAGAACAGTGTTGGCAGCTCTGCATATGCTCAGTTTTTTCTTCCCTTTTACTCTTAGCCCTTGTACACGGGTCGGACATTCCGATGGACAATGTCCGATAGGACAGTGTTGTCGGATAATCCGACAGTGTGTGGGCTCCATCGGACTGTTTCCGTCGGAGTATCCGACGGACCAAGTTTTCCAGCTGGGCTATAAAATTTTCCAACAACATGATCCGATTGGACTTTGTCCGATCATGTGTAGAGAATTCCGATCGGACAAAGTGCCACGCATGCTCAGATCAAATTCCTAGACCAAAGCTATTGGCTATTAGCCTGAACTTAGTCCCGTCCTAACGAAATAACATCATCACGTTAAGTACAATCGGATTTTCTGACAACTTTGTCCGACTGTGTGTATGCAACAGTTTAGGACAAAATCCGTTGGACAAAATTTGACGGATTTGGTTGTCGGAATGTCTGACCGTGTGTACAAGGGCTAAGACACAGGCTGGAGGAGCGTGACGCTGCCTGTGACTGGCAGAAATCTACCCACACCATGTTATTGGCAAAAATATTAAAAGTAAAGATTTGATTTCAAATATATATTTGTATGACAATTTAAAACTGTTTATTGATATTAATTAATTACCATATTTATCAGAGTATAACACGCACTTTTTTCCCCCTACAATCAGGGGGAAATCAGATCCCCCACTGTTTCTATACCCTTCAGCCGCTCTCTGGTATTTTCGGCTATCTTTGGCTGTTCTCAGGTTTTTTTCGCCCATTCTTGGCTATTTTCGGCAGTTCTAGGCCGAGAGCGGCCAAAAATAGGCGAGAACGGCCGAAAATAGGCGAGAACGGTCGAGCACCACGGAGATACACAGGACATCTGCTCTGTATCTCGGCGGCATCATTTTTAAAAGGCAAACACACTAACGATGCTGCAAATGACTGGCAAGGCTGCAATAGAAGGCTGCAAATGACTGACAAGGCTGCAAATGACTGGCAAGGCTGAAATGGAAGGCTGCAAATGACTGGCAAGGCTGCAATGGAAAGCTGCAATGGAAGGCTGCAATGCAAGGCTGCAAATGACTGACAAGGCTGCAATGCAAGGCTGCAAATGACTAATAAGGCTGCAATGCAAGGCTGCAATTAACACTGACAAGGCTGCATTGATGGGCATTTAAATGTAAGTTTTTTTCCTTAAACTTCCCTCCTAAAAGTTTTTTTCTTTTAAATTCCCTCCTAAACTTGGGGTGCGTGTTATACTCCGATAAATACGGTATGTGTACTCTGTATTCCAAACATGTATTTTGAAATATTGTATGTTCTGTATTTTGAACATGTGAGCAGCAGCAGAGGACTAAAAGGTCCTCCTGCTTATGTTTCCCTGCAGACAGGCTGGGAAAGAGCTGCGTCATGTTACAGCTGTATATTGATTAGGAAAAAGGTACTTAGACTTTATTTTTATTTTTTTCAATAATTACAGTGCCATCATCCACATACAGAAATAGAAGGGACAATGTAAATAAAACGGTGTGTGTTTAGTATCACTTTAAGCTGCAATACTCACCTTCAGTCTGGAGATGCCTGCAATACTTCTTTTCATCCACAAGACATCCTCAGTATTACAGGTCCAACTACGCCCAGTGTCACTCAAATCAGAAGACCAGGGTGGTACTGTGACTACAGGGCATCATGGGCCTGCCTGGTGGTGCCTTAAAGTGGTTGTAAACCCTTACAACACACTTTGACCTACCTTACATGTAGGTCCAAGAAATATTTCCTAAACCTACACGGTTTAGGAGATATTTGCCGAAAGACAGGCACCGCTGTCTACGGCGCATGCGCCATAGACAGCGGCATGCAGGCGCACTGAGCGCGGCACCCATCAACGGCGATATGCCACGCGTGGCGGCTCCCGTGCGCATGCGCGGGAGTGACGTCATCGCGGCTTCGCCGAATGACAGCGGTGGAGCAGCGAGACCCACCGAGAAGATGGATGCGCCGGACTACAGGGGACAGCGGTGACATTGCTGGCTCCTGTGTCAGGTAAGTGACACATAATGGACTACTATGCGATGCATAGTAGTCCATTATGCTTTAAATTTGCAGGGAATGAAAGAGGAAGTAAACTCATCAGGGTTTACTTCCTTTTTAATTCACATTATATCCAGCCAAATGCAGAAATTAGTGCTGATGTTATGGTGTCAGCAATTCTCTTTGCATCAATCTAGCATATTACATGACTGTCCAGAAACAAAATAAGTAAATTAATAAAAAAAAAAACTGTATAACTTACAAAAGGGGGGACTCCAAGGGGCAAGAGAGGGGTGATCTATTGGTAGGGGCTGTGAGCAGAGTTGGGCTTCAAAAACAAGTAAAAATGTTGATAAGTAATTTCTTACTTGACGTGGTTATATAAACCCAGTGAAGTGACTGGCTTCAGGTGAATGCACATTGTACATTCTGATACGCAGAGATGAAACAAATTGCCCTACATAAGTTGTATCTGTAAATCTGCAGCCCTTTCTTCTCTACATCCATTCAAAGTTCTGAATTTTAAAGATTGTCTGAGAGTTCAGAAAAAAGGGGGTATAGAGCTGTAGTTGCACCCTGCAGAGCTCAGTGAGGAGAGTTTTGAGAGCTGATTAGAGGGAAAAGAAACACACCCCTCCAAACAGCACACAGGAACAGGGCTGGGGCTGCCAATCAGCTGAAAGTCCCTCCCCTGTCACCCTGTTTCTCTTGGTGTCAGGAAAACTTGTCAGATGTGGTTAACGCTGATAGCAGAGGACCAAAGCAGCAGATAAAAGTGACACTTTTTTTTTTCATTTTTCATGTTTGAGGTTTACAACCACTTTAAAGCGGGAGTCCGCCGGGAGTTTCCGCCGTTTTTTTTTTTTTAAAAGCCAGCAGCTACAAATACTGCAGCTGCTGACTTTTAAAATAAGGACACTTACCCGCCCTGCGCACCCGCGATGTCGGCACCCGAAGCCGATCTCTCGATCGTCTCTCGGGTGCTGCCGCCGCCATCTTGGGTATGGGAATCAGGAAGTGGAGCCTTTCGGCTTCATTTCCCGGTTCCCTACTGCGCATGCGCGAGTCGCGCTGCGCAATAAGGATGGTCCCACTGCCTCTGGGATCTGTGTGTTTCCCAGCAGGCAGCGGGGGACTTTCGGAAAGGGGCGTAATCTACGCCCCTTTCCGCAGATAGCTATTCCGGAAGTGGGTGCAGATACCTGTACTGTACAGGTATCTGCACCCCCCTCCCCCCTGAAAGGTGCCAATTGTGGTGCCGGAGGGGAGGAGGATTCCAATGAGCGGAAGGTCCACTTTAGGGTGGACCTCCGCTTTAATAACCTCTTTCCTTAAGACAAGACATTCTAGT
This sequence comes from Lithobates pipiens, assembly GCF_037356315.1. Classification (NCBI taxonomy): domain Eukaryota; kingdom Metazoa; phylum Chordata; class Amphibia; order Anura; family Ranidae; genus Lithobates; species Lithobates pipiens. Next base: position 198,209,999 of record NW_027507787.1, read on the forward strand.
ACTCCAGTGAAATAAATGTATTTTAGTCCAATTTGTCTTCTTCCCGTGCTTTTCACCCGTTTCAAGAAAGCTGTTAACATTTGCTCTCTCATAGCTGAATATCTCAAGACATACTGCCTTAAAAGCTGTAAAATGTCACTCGATCTTCTTGCCAAATACCACACAGGTCTGATGTCAGTAAAAAGATAATGGTAACTACAACCCTATCAAATATCCAAGCCAAAATCATTTATTTGTGTTCTTCACCTTACTGTCTTCTGCCTCTTCTGTTTTAACTTTTAACACAGATTTATGAAAAGAAGAAGCATATTGGCCGGTCGGCCAGCAGACGTGGTGGGACTTTGCTGTTCAGACAGAAAAGGCAACATGAAGTTCTGCCTATAGAGAGGGGGTAAAATATCATAATTTTATATGCTGCTAAAGTAAAAGAAAGCCAAGAACCAGACAAGCATCCAGACAGAATTTACAAATCATATCCCTACCTATCTATATTCCTCCTACACCACAAAACAAGTCCACTTCTTACATAAGGAAAGACAAAGAAAGTGCGACTAGAGGACAATGCATGAACACATTAGGCCTATTTATAACACTTGCTCTTAACCACTTCAGCCCTGGAGGATTTTACCCCCTTCCTTAACAGAGCACTTTTTGCGATTTGGCACTGCGTCGTTTTAACTGACAATTGCGCGGGCGTGCGACGTTGCACCCAAACAAAATTGATGTCCTTTTTTTCCCCCACAAACAGAGCTTTATTTTGGTGGTATTTGATCACCTCTGTGGTTTTTATTTATTGCGCTATAAACAAAAAAAGAGCGACAATTTTGAAAAAAAAAACAATATTTTTTACTTTTTGCTATAATAAATATCCCATTTTAAAAAAAATTATAATTTTTCCTCAGTTTAGACCGATGCGTATTCTTCTACATATTTTTGGTAAAAAAAAAAAAAATCACAATAAGCGTCTACAAAATAGGGGATAGATTTATTGCATTTTTGTTTTTTTTACTAGTAATGGCGGCGATCTGCATTTTTTTTCGTGACTGCGACATTATGGCAGACACATCGGACACTTTTGACACATTTTTGGGACCATTCACATTTACACAGCGATTGGTGCTATAAAATTGCACTGATTACTGTGTAAATGTGACTGGCAGGAAGGGGGTTAACACCAGGGGGCACTGCATGGGGTTAATATGTTCCCTATGCGAGTGATTCTAACTGTGGGGGGAGGGGACTCACAAGGGGAGGAGGCCGATCGGCGTTCCTCTGTACTGGGAACACACCATCGGTCTCCTCTCCACTGACAGGATGTGGATCTGTGTGTTTACATACACAGATCCACGGCCCTGCTGTGTTCCCGGGCAATCGCGGGTGCCCAGCGGACATCATGGCCGCCAGGCAAGCGCACGGGTCCCGAGCCATGCCGCGGGTGTCTGCACGCGCCTCCTAGATGGCCGGGAATGAGAGGACGTCATATGACGCCCAACCAGGATGGGAGATCCTATCTGTGGGCATCATATGACTATACGCCAGGGCTGAAGTGGTTAAAAAAGAAATATAGCCAAAGCTATTTTGGCTATATGTCTATGGATGACAGAAGTGCAGTTTGTTTTACACTCCTGTGATCGTTTTTCAGCTGACAGCGGTCTGAAGCCCACTGTGGACTGATGTCACAGAGCCGGGGCAGGCTCTGAAATCCATTCAGGATCCTGGACCGGCAGCTGGCTCAGCCTCAAAGTGATCCGCTCAGAGCTTGAGCCAACCCCTCCCGCCTCCTACACAGCCCAGCGTTCCAGTGAGCAATGGAGGGGCAGAGCAGAGAGCCGGAGACTAAAGCCTGCTACACACTATGAGTTAGTACAGCGATCTCCCCTGTTGAGCTGAGCCCCCCACCAGAACCCTCCAATCAGCACTATCCCACCATTGGCTGACAGCGCTGACAATTCGACAAAAGGCGGCCAAAAGGCTGGCTTCTGTCGGACAGGGTGGCATACTGTACACATGGCCAAATGTCTGACATTTTTTTTTTAAACGGCCGATGTCTCCCGACATTCGGCCCGTGTGTACGGGGCTTAACAGTCCCCAGCTCTCTGCTCCCAGAATGCTGAGAACTGAGTGATCAGTGGTTTTTGATCTCTCAGTTCTCAGCGCAGAGCTGGTGGGGGACACATGCAGCACTGAATCGATGCTGCATCCACCTAGGTTAGAATAAATGTGTTTTGTTTTTGCTAAACCCCGTACTTCTTGTTTAAACGGATTTTTCAAAAACAATGTATACATTACAGCTGCAATGAGATAGCTTAGATCAAATCTTGGTATTGCTGGAATGTATTTCCCCATATCATCTGTCCATAGGACTGATGCTAATGTGGTGGACACAGGTGTTAAAGCGGAGCTCCAACCTAAAGTGGACCTTCCGCTTATTGGAACCCTCCCCCCCCCCTCCGGCACCACAATTGGCACCTTTCAGGGGGGGAGGGGGGTGCAGGTACCTGTACAGTACAGGTATCTGCACCCACTTCCGGCATAGATATCTGCAGAATATACGCCCCTTTCCGCAAAATCTACGTCCCTTTCCGAAGGTCCCCCGCTGTCTGCAGGGAAACACACGGATCCCAGAGACAGCGGGGACCATCCTTATTGTGCAGCGCGACTCGCGCATGCGCAGTAGGGAGCCGGGAAATGAAGCCGCAAGGCTCCACTTCCTGATTCCCATACCCAAGATGGCGGCAGCAGCACCCGAGAGACGATCGAGAGATCGGCTTCGGGTGCCGACATCGCGGGCGCGCTGGGTGGGTAAGTGTCCTTATTTTAAAAGTCAGCAGCTGCAGTATTTGTAGCTTCTGGCTTAAAAAAAAAAAAACGGCGGAACTCCCGCTTTAAATGACAATTTTACTTTTAGTTGACCTTTTGTTTTTGTGTTTTTTTGCACGCATGTTTAAAAAAAATAATTTTATCCCTGAAGATGCAACAAAACCCTCAAAACATCATATCTTTTCTGAAAGCAGACACCCTATAGACTAAAATGGTGGTAGTTCCCAGAACTGGTCTTTAAAGGAGATGTACAGCCAAAGCTCGTTTTGCTGTACTTCTCCTGTGAATCACACAAGTGCACTTTTCTCTGCACTCCTGTGACCCATTTTCAGCAGACAGCGGGCTGAAGCTCGCTGTCGGTTGACATGACAGAGCCGGTCCAGGCTTGGGCTGATCACGACAAGATCGAGGGGGGAGGGGCAGAGCAGAGAGCGGTGACTGGCAGTCAGCAGCTCTCTGCTCGGGGAGCGTTGAGAACTGAGCGATTGGCTGTGTTAGATCTCTCAATTCTCAGTGTTAAAGACGGTGGGGGACAGATGCAACATCGGATCGATGCTGCATCCACCTAGGTTACTATAAATGTTTTGGTTTTGTTTTTCTAAACCCCATTCTTCTCTTTTAAAGCGATTTTCCTAAATAATGTATATATTACAGCTGCAGCCGGATAGCTTAGTCCAAATCTTGGAATTGCTGGAATGTATTTTCCCATATCATAAGTTCATAGCTGATCCTAATGTGGTGGACACTGGTGTTAAATGACAACTTTACTTTTTGTTGACCTTTAACCCTTTTGTTTGTGCATTTTCTTGCATACATGTTTAAAAAAAATATATTTTAGCTCTGAGGATTGCAAGAAAACCCCCAAAACATCATATCTTTTCTGAAAGCAGACACCCTAGAGCAGGGGTAGGGAACCTCGGAGTCATGCCTGTGATTGCAATGTCTCATGGGACTTGTAGTTTCAAAACAGCTGGAGAGCCGAGGTTCCCTGCCCTAGAGAATAAAATGGTGGTAGTTCCCAGAGCTAGACTTTAAAGGTGAAGTACACCTAAGCTTGTTTGGCTGTACTTCTACTGTAGATCACAGGAGTGCAGTTTTCTCTGCACTCCTGTGACCCATTTTCAGCAGACAGCGGGCTGAAGCTCGCTGTCGGCTGACGTCACAGAGCCGTCCAGGCTTGGGAAAGATCATGACAAGATCAGGGGGGCAGAGCAGAGAGTGGTGACTGGCAGTCAGCAGCTCTATGGTCAGGAAGCTGTGAGAAGCGAGCGATCGGCTATGTTAGATTGCTCAATTCTCAGTGTTAGAGCCGACAAGGGACGATGCTGCATCCACCTAGGTAAGTATGATTGTAAGTATGATTGTGAAAAAAAAAATCCCATGCTTCTTTAATTTGTTCCAATGAATTGTTTGCTAAATGCGGACTATATAATATCTATTTAACCCAGAGAGCACGTAGCAATAAAAGCAAAGTAAAATTGTAGGGCCACCAGAAAAGGCTGCACTGTACTAGATAACATCTTTTCCAAGAAATGAAAACCTGCTCTTCACACACACTTATTCCAGTAAACACAATGTTTCAGAAGTTAAGCCAAGGAGACAAAGCCTTCCCAATATGCAGGTCTGGTTTTCAGAGGCAAGGAAATCTAATTTCACTTTACAAAATAAAAGGAGACATGCAGCCATTTTGCCTCACGAACAAGGGAATAAAACTTAGCACATACCGAGAGCTTTTTCCATATGACTCCACATGCATGGAGCAGTCTTATAATGGGACACCCAACACCTACTGTTTGTGCTCACCAAGTACTCCCAATGGCGCAGTATACAGTTAATTTTTTAGTATTTCACACTGTGGACAGAAGTCCTAAAAAAACTCCCACTGTCCACATCTCACACGTAGCTCGTGTCCAATAAACATCATTGATGTCTGTACTGAATGCAGTCAGCTGGGAACAAATCCAATTGGCAGAATCTGCCACGTGTTATCCACACATATCCCAATCCATCTTTTCTCAACCAGGGTTCCATTTAACCCTAGTGTTCTTCCAAAGGTTTTTCCTTTTAGCAAGGAGCAACTTCTGTTTCTCAAATAAGTTCCTACTGTCAACAATGATCTTTTCTGCTAACTCTACTTTTCTGGCAACAGAGTTTTCGTAGAAAAAATGCTTGACGCTTGTAAGCTCGTGTAATGTGTTTAACCACTTGGCGCCCAAGCTACGTCATATGACGTCATGGGCTTTGTGGTGTTATATCTGAATTATGCCTGAGGCCACAGACATCATTCAGATATCGGCATTTTCAGCCGGTGATTCCCTGCACCATAAGAACCATCATAGCAGCTGTTCCGCCGCTTGATCGTTCTTATGGGTGGCGGGAGGGGATGCCCCCCCTTCTGCCGCCCTCCGGTGCTTGTACCGACTCACCGCTTCCATCGGTGAGTCGGTCACAGGATCCGCCAGCCCCCGAATGATACCATAGAGATTTCTGGTGGACCAGATGGTCCCCGGAGTCTCTATGATCGTTCGGAGGCCGGGCACCATGTTATGACGTCACGCCTGGCCTCTGCATTCAAATTAACGGTGCCGTTTTGGCTGGGAAGCCAGGATCGTTTTGTTTTTTTTGTTTTATTTTAGGCTTCCCAGCCTAAAGGTGAGATGTGGGGTCTTATTGACCCCATATCTCACTGTAAATAGGTCCGATCATGCCATATTCCTATTACAAGGGATGTTTACATTCCTTGTAATAAGAATAAAAGTAATCCAATTTTATTTATTTTTTAAAGTGTCAAACTAAAAAAAAAAAAAAAAATTTATAAAAAAAAATGTAAAGTGCCCCTGTCCCCGAGAGCTCGTACGCAGAAGCGAATGCATACGTAAGTCCCACCCACATATGAAAACGGTGTTCAAACCACACATGTGAGGTATCGCTGCGAACGTTAGAGCGAGAGCAATAATTCTAGCCCTAGACCTCCTCTGTAACCCAAAACATGTAACCAGTAAAAAAATGTAAAATGTAAAGCGTCGCCTATGGGGATTTTTAAATACCAACATTTGGTTGCAACAACCGCCATTGTATTCTCTAGGGTCTTTGCTAAAAAAAACATATATAATGTTTGGGGGTTCTATGTAAGAACCCCCTATGTAGGAGAGAAATGTTAGAATTGGCCTGGATGCGAAGTGGTTAAGCACCTTTAGGCTGGTCAAGCGCTTGGGCGTTAATTCCCTTCAGTGGCCAGAATAATAATTTATTCTGGCCATTGAAATGGACACTAAAGCAAACGTGCCTAGCTTTAACACGCGTTTATCTTTAACATGTCGAGCATTTTTTTTCCAAAATGCTGCTGCATCAGGACACAATGGCAGAGGTTTTTTTTCTGCCTCTAAACACCTACGTGTGCAACGCCAGACAACCCTAACAGTAGCGTTAAAAGTGCCCAGTGCGCATGAAGCCTAATTTTTAGATGTACCTCTAGAGGCCTGATAGTGACCTCCAAAGTCAGGGAGAGATCCATCTTCATAGAGTGGGTTTTCAGGCATGGTGGGTGTAATGCAAGATGAAATGATGGACGCCAGTCACTTTTTGAATGCTAATAAAGAGATTTATGGTCTCTTAACAAGAACTGTAAGAGAGGGGGTTAGGGCCAGAACACCTTTAGGTAGATGCAATGAGAATTAACAGACTCCCAGACACAATAGCCAGACAGCTATACAGTTCAAAGCTTCCAGCCAGTTGCAACTTCTGTATTGGCAGGACCGCTGTCTCCTATGGCAACTAAACTTTTAACAGTTTCCAAAGATCTTCACACATAGCACTTGGCAACACTATACAGTTCTTCTCTTATTTCCCACTGTAGGACTTCACTTCTGAGCTCCCAGTCTCTCACTAGACTTCCCTTGAGCTGGATCCCTTGAGCTCTTCCGCAGCTAACCCACTGTACACTTGCCAAGCGTCACCCTCGCTAACCCCCTGGGTCCCTGGCTTGACACTTGCTGACGCCTTCCCACTTTTTCTACATCCCCAGCTGGCGAGAAGACTGCTCTGGTACTTTTTCAGGCTTTATTCTACAGTAGTCTCTGGTAATAAGGTGGCTGGTCCCTTAGTGGCGACTGTTTCCCCTTTACCTCCGACCATGACTGGTTTCCCGTCCGGCTGAACCTCTGTAACTCGTTTTGACTCCAATCCTGCAGTCTCAACCCTACGCTGTTTCTCTTACATCTGGATAAGCCTCAGGCAGCCTATCTAAACTCATCTGCTTCTTAATTACCCTAAAATCTTTTTTTCATGAAATTGTTTCTTATTCTTACTGTGTTTTTCTGCCATTTTGTAACATCCTATGTGTGCTCCCGAATCTTTCCTTTTCCACCCTTACTTCTGTTTGGAAGGAGCAGCGCACGTTAGTTGTAGTCATATGCACTACTCTAAGCACACTACAAATCCCATAATACATAGTCCCTAGCCCATCTCGGGAGCAAGCAAGAGGGTGAATCCTACAAACAATTCAGGTACTGTAGTTATGTAACCATTCTATTGCAAAAAAACAGTTAGTTCCTTCCACTACCACCAACAATGGGACATTATTTCTCCTCCTAGGACCACAGATGATGTCATATTTCTACTTTCACTGGTCACCCTGAGACATTGTTGTCTACTCCCACTGATGATGGGGCATTTTTGCTCCCACTATCCATAGTCCAGCCACCCTAAGGTCTGAAAGACAGTAAACTGGCCCCTTGTTTAGAAAGTTTGGAGACCCCTGGTTTAAACTAAGACCGAAAAATATGTGCACATTTGTTGAGTAAACTATTATTTGTGCTTTTTGTATAATGAAACATATTTGTCTGTTAAACTGAGTATTTGTTAGGCTGATGTCAGATTGACTGCTCTGACGATAACAATCCTGCCACTAGAAGGGACATTTGTCGAAATCTCCAGTGGCACGGCTGCCTGTTTGTCCTTTTGGAATCTCTCCTTTGGTATCTGAGGCAGCTAGCGATTGAGATTTGGCAGCGTCCAGGCCAGGAAAGGGGCGACATATCATTGCATATGGTTACAGTGGGAGCAATTCTATAGAGACGGACTGGCAACCTCTTTAGTGGCAGACTGGCAGCCTCATGGCTGGTGCTTTGTCTCTAGAGGCAGAATCCATCTTACATCAGCCTAAGGCAGTGATGGGGAACTTTGGCACCCCAGATGTTTTGGAACTATATTTCCCATGATGCACTCTGCAGTGTAGTGGAGCATCATGAGAAATGTAGTTCCAAAACATCTGGGGTGCCAAGGTTCTCCATCACTGGCCTAAGGTAACAAATATAAATCATCTTCAGAAGACCACTTACTCAGCACAGGAGTGACATAAAGGAACAAAGAAGACATAAGGATTAATATGGATAAAATGCATAACACTAAGTACATACGCAACTTCTCTATTAAGTAAACAGTCTGTTCCAGCAGCCTGCACACAACATGTTCCTATCTGCTGAGAATTTAGATGAAGCTGTAAATGTTTGGCCTATTTCTGCTCTCAACACTCCCTGGAATGGATTTTCTCAAACAATTGCTGGTGAGCCATTGAATTTTCCATTATCGTTTTCATTGCACGAAGGAGTTAGGAGAGGACAAGGATAAAGAATGCAGCTCCTTAAAAGAAAACATTACTGACTAAGGAACTAGGTTAACCCTCTCACTGTCTTAGGTTTTACTTAAAGGTTTAGTTCCCCTTTTAAGAAAAAATTTAAAAGTGAACTAACACTTCCAACCCATCCTCTCCGGTCTCCACTGTACTAGTTAGTACTTGTTAGTTCCATGGCTGATGGGCCTTCGGTGAACATCTGATCAATCCGAACAGCTAACTTTTTAAGTTTCATATATTTATGAAAGGAAGCAACATATACACCCCGCATGACAAGATGTTGTGTATAACCCTGGACTCTGAACTCTCTTTTTTTTTCGGGCCCACATTCAATCACTTTCCAAAGCTTGCCAACTCAACCTCCGCAACATCTCTAAAATACACCCCTTCCAAACCAATGACATCACAAAACTCCTAATCCATTCCCTGGTTATCTCTCACCTCGACTACTGTAACTCCCTCCTCATTGGCTTACATTTAACCACTTGCTTACGGGGCACTTAAACCCCCCTCCTGCCCAGACCAATTTTCAGCTTTCAGCGCTGATGCACTTTGAATGACAATTGCGCGGCCATAATACACTGTACCCAAATGAAATTTTTATCATTTTTTTCCCACAAATAAAGCTTTCTTTTGGTGGTATTTAATTACTGGGAGTTTTATTTTTTGCTAAACAAACAAAAAAAAAAAAATCATGTTTAATAGTTTGTTATAAAATTTTGCAAACAGGTCATTTTTCTCCTTCATTGAAATGCGCTGATGAGGCGGCGCTGGTGGGCACTGATAGGCTGCACTGTTGGGCACTGATAGGCACAGTTAAGGTGGCACTAATAGGCACAGATAAGGTGACACTGATGGGCACAGATAAGGCAGAACTGATGGGCACAGATAAGGTGGCACTGATGGGCAAAGATGGGCACAGATAAGATGGCACAGGAGGGGTGGCATGGATGGGCACTGATGGGTACCACTGATAGATGGGACTGATGGGCACTGATAGGTGGCACTGATAGGTGGCACTGCTGGGTACTGATGGGCGGCACTTCTGAGCACTGATGGGCAGCACTGCTGGGCACTGATAGATGACACTGATGGGCATGGATATGTGGCACTGAGGTGCAGCACTGTTTTTGCGGCAGATTGTGGGCACTGATAGGTGGCACTGTGGGCACTGATAGATGACACTGTGGGCACTAATGGGTGGCACTGTGGGCACTAATGAGTTTCACTTTTTCCCCTACTTAGGTGGCACTGGCAGGGGGCAGGTGGGCACTGAGGATTTGGCCGTGATCGGGACTGAAGTCCCTCTCACGGCTGCCGGTGATCGGCTTTTTTTTTTCTCCTCGCGCTGTCAGCGCGAGGAGAAAAAATAGCCGATTACCGTCTCTGTTGCGATCACATTATCAGCTGTTATTGGCTGACAGCTGATCACGTGGTAAGGGGTCTGGATCGACCCCTTGCTCCGATCTATGATCAGGCGAGTCTCATAGACTCACTGATCTCAGAGCGCGCCACGCGCGCCCCTCAGGGGGCACGCAGGCCGCTCATGCATGGGACGACGTCAATAGTCGTCGTCCCGGCAAAGCAGGTCCGCGCTGTAGCCGTCATTCGGCTATAGCGCGGATCTCTAGAGGTGAAATAGGCTATCCCCCATTCAGTCCACCATGAATACTGCAGCCAGACTCATCCACCTTACAAACCACTCAGCGTCTGCTACCCCTCTCTGCCAATCCCTCCATTGGCTGCCACTCTCCCAACAAATGGAATTCAAAATACTAACAATAACCTACAAAGCCATCCACAACTCTGCCCCCAACTACATCACTAACATGGTCTCAAAATACCAACTAAATTGTTCTTTTCGTTCCTCCCAAGACCTCCTGCTCTCTGGTTCCCTTGTCACCTCCTCCCATGCTCGCCTCTAGGACTTCTCCCGAGCCTCTCCTATAATTTGGAGTTCCCTACCCCAATCTTTCTGACTATCTCAAACTCTATCCACTTTTAGGCGATCCCTGAAAACTTTTCTCTTCAGAGAAGACAATTCGGCCCACACCTAACAACTATACTTTTATTTTCTCCATCAGCTCACCCCCCATAGTTATTACCTTTTGTATCACTTGACCCTCCCTTCTAGATTGTAAGCTCTAACAAGCAGGGCCCTCTGATTCCCCCCCTGTATTGAATTGTATTGTAATTGTACTGTCTGCCTTAATGTTGTAAAGCGCTGCGTAAACTGTCTGCACTATATAAATCCTGTATTATAATAATAATAATAATAATAATAAAATTGAGGCGTTCTGTTCAAGTTCAAACACACTTTCTGTCCTAGGGTGGCACTGCTTATCCTCCATAGAATACAGTGAGAAAAAAGCCTGCAAAGTTAAAAAAAAAAGCAAAAAAACAAATGCATCCACCACAACATAGGGCTGGTTCATTAGACCAGTGGTCATCAACCCTGTCCTCAGGGCCCATTAACAGGCCAGGTTTTATGTATTACCTTGGAGAGATGTTGACTAGAATACTGCAATCACTGAGCAGCAAATGATATCACCTGTCATGTATTTCAGTTCTCTTGCAAACCTGGCCTGTTAGTGGGCCCTGAGGACAGCGTTGATGACCGCTGCCTTAGACGATATCAAATTTGTGTTCTTAGTTTAGATACACTTTAAACTTGAGTGCCAAACGCTTTGCTTTGTCAGATTGAGTCCACATGTGTCTATGTTGATTATTAAAAGATAAGCCAGATCCATGCACAAAACCTATGGGGAGCTCACCCAACATGCACCATTCTTCTTGTTACTATGCTCAAACTATCTATAGTCAGTCTTCAAGACTTCTGTTACTATACCAACTGCCCATCTGTCACTCAGTGAAGCAACTATCCCCTGTGGTGGCAAAGGCTGCTGTTATCAGCCGAATCTGAAGGTCACAGCAGCAGATCTCGCAGACGTAGATACGTTGAGAAGAGAAGATTAGGTTCACTAAGACAACTGGGAGATGAGCCCGCTCCTCTCTCATTGGTTATAGCCATGGTTCTACTTCGGTGTACTGCCATGGAAACAGACTTGAAAATTAATGAGACAGAATGAGATGAAATGCTGGATGAGGAGGTACTGCAGCTTCGAGCTTCAAGTACCCGCCACATAAGCACAGGCTTTGTATTACAGAGCCACAAAATAAATTAAATTACAAGATGGTACATTCTTAGCAAATGTTTAAAGCCTCCTTTACTCCCTCTTAGTTAAATTCAATGGCGGGGATGAGAATGTTTTTAGAAAAGAGTATTCAGATACATCCAATCCACAAAGTAGACATGAATAACGCTAAAGTAGTTCAATTAAATGCAGACTCAACTTCTCAACAGACAAATGTTTCATGTCTCAAGTGTTTAAAAACTAAAGAGAGTTGCCCCAGGGATTTTATTGGCATAAAATCCCTGGGGCAACTCTCTTTAGTTTTTACAGACTTTTTTGTGGGATGTGGCAGAAATGATTGGGAATTTATGGGTTGGTATTCTCTTTTTCTAATTTTTCCCCATGTCTCAAGTGTTCAGCTTCGGGGGAACCGGCCACACTGAGATTATATTATTGGCTACGACTAAAGTGGACAGTGGAATAGTTGCAAGTTTTAGCAGAGCTCAACAAGCAAGGTCAACTCATGGACCAACTGTGCTACTATCATTAAAGTATTTCTCTAGGCAAAAATGAAATCACTGTGTCAACAGTTTCTCGTAATAGCTATACAATTATAATATGCTTTTAATTGCTTTCTTACTGTACAGCAATTACTTGTTGATCTTGTCAGTTCTCTTTTTAGAAATGAAGCTGACAATGCTATGTAGCCGCTATTCAAATAACTATTCCTCCAACTTTGTCAATATAATTAGGTTGGTCTCTGTCATTCTCCCTCTAGGGCAGTGGTTCTCAACCTTCTAGTGCCGTGACCCCTTGATAAAATTTCCCAAGTTGTGGGGACCCCTAACAGTAAAATTATTTTCCTAGCGTAGGTTTTCAGCACCCAAGTCCCTTCCACTCGTACAGTATTAAAACCCCTTATGGTTAATTTTAGGATGTACCACTCTTTCTCTTTGTTATCCTTTCTTTCCCTTTTATCCCTCTCCATCCTAATTTCTTGTTTTTTTCTCATATCCCTCTCTCTTGCCGTCTTTCTTGTTCCTTCTTTTATTCTTTCTCTCCCTTTTTCTTTGTTCCCCCCTCTTTTCCTCTCCCTTTCATGTATTCTCTATTTTTATTCCTTCTCTTACACCTTGGGGTGGGAGTGTTATTGGGGAGTTGGGATGAGTGGCAGTGCTGGTGGGGTGGGACCAGTGGCAGAGCTGGGGAGAGTTCTGATCAGCCAACTTAGGTGCTCTTGATCAAGGTGATCTGCTGATCTGAGAACTGTAGTGGGCACTTTTAATGGCAACTATAATCACAGGTAGTGTTACTCACTGTGTCTCCGACTTTGTGGTTTCTGACAGCAGTGACACCTATGCCAAAATCAGGAGACAGGGTCTCCTTCAGCCCCTCCCGCTTCACATTCCTCACCAGTCATCTGACCTCTAGTCTCTGCCCCCCAGCCATATGGTGAACTGAATTGGTGGCACCGTAGAGGCTGAGTGGGCGGCCGCGAGCTCCAGGGACAGCCCCGCTGGGTGGCTACAGGCTCCAGGGACGGCCGCAAAAAGCCTGAGAGAGCAGTGTGGGCTCCAGGAACAGCCCAGGATTTGGTAACCCCTGGCAAATCGTCATTGTACCCCGAGGGGGTCCCGACCCCCAGGTTGAGAACCATTGCTCAAGGGCCTGGGTCTCCAGCAGCTTCTTGGTGGATTCCACCTGGCTGTGCTGTGCCCACGCCTCACACTCTGCCACCATCCCTCATTGCATTTCGTCCCTGAGCAGTCCCAGTCACTGAATGCCTAGTAGAAGGATGGCCTGCTGCTACTCCTCCAGCAGGTAATGGGTGGTGCAGAAGCTGGCCGTGTCAGGGCAGGCAATGAGCTCTCCTCATTGTTAAAAGGTAGGCCCACCATGTGGGCCAGCAGGCTCTTGGTGGGGATGTTCTGAGAGGCCAGCAGATAGGAGACAAGCACCAGAATAGAGCCAGCTAATTTGATTCTCAAAAACTTGTCAGGTCCATGTCACCATGGTAATCGTTTTAATAACATGTCAAAGAGGAGTCCCCTTGCTCCCCATGGTGTCAAACTGAAAATACAGAAGGTGGGGCTCTTCTCTGCTTCTGTGCAACAGAGAACCAATGACAGAGCTTAGCATGCACCCTCTTGAATATTTAACAGAACTAACCAACACTAACCAATTAGAATTTGATTAGAAAGGGTATTTAGCAGTTTATATTCAATAAAATAATTGTAATACCATGTTCTGTGTACTGTGGGAGACCAGATAGGGTGAATACAGGCTCCTGGGTTTAGTAACACTTTAAATAAATACTCAACTGGGAAGACATACAGGGTCAAGTGAAGGCTGTGACCGGGATTGAGGTTCCTCTCTCGCCGCTGCACTTCCTTCTGCAGGTGCCCTCGGTCCCGCTTAGGGTTTATAAGAATTCCGTGTTGGCACATTTGCTGAATGCAGCCAGACGCCTGATTCCGTTATATTGGAAGCGGCCTGGAATACCCACTCGAGAAGAGTGGTGCAGGGGAGTGCATGCGGTGAAAGAGGCAGAGCACTGGGTCGCTACCTGTAAAGGCCTAGAGGACCGTTTCCACGATATCTGGAGACCCTGGTCGATGTATGCGTCGGATCCTAACCATATGCCCTCCAGTTTAGACGTGGCTCTGCTGGAATTGGCAGACCCCACCCTTAGAACTCTCAGACTGGGCGGAGCCCAGGGGGGGACTGGATCTCCCCCTGGAAGCTCTTAGCGAAGGAATGCTGCTTACGAATATTGAAGCTGGGGAGTGGTGTGCCGGTGCGGACGGAGCGGACATTTGGTGACTATACTCAGGTAAATTGACCTACTTTTCCTATTCTCTTCCTGTCCCTATCGTTCTTCCTTTCTACCCTATGCTGTCCTTTTCTTTTTTCCTTTTCCTCTTCCCCATCTTTCCACCTTTCTTGGGTCAGAATGTCATGTAGCCTAAGCTGCCGAAGCTGGTAGGTGGTGGGCTGGGATCCCCTTTTTTGACGCTTGGGCTGCCAGGCAAGAATTTCTGAGTTTGGCGGAGGGAGGCGTTTCGGCCGACCCTCTGTGGTGACACCGGCTCCCGGGATGCGCTGGCGGTGGAGGGGGCAGCTGGCGGCTGTTGGGGCCCCCCCCTCTACCCTAGTGCCGGGACGGTGTCCATTTCTCAGGTCCCTTTCTGCCGGTTTTTGACCCACTATTGGTTAAGGTAATTGTTTCTTTTCTTTTTTTTTATTTTCCTTTTACCCTGGCACTTATCTGGGTTTCCCAGCCCGCCTGCTATGTATGTACATGCCCAAGACATTCTCCTTCTCTATATGACTCTAAGACCTCTCTCTTTAAGTTTGTTTAAATGTTCAACTTACAGGATGTTACTCTAGCACTGGAACGGCTCTCTTTGTTAGGCCGATAAGTATTGCACTTCACTGTGATGTTGGACCTGTATTGTTTTTCATGTTTCTGTTTCTGTTATATTGCAATAAACACTGATTACACAAAAAAAAAAAAATACTCAACTAAATCTGAAAGTTTGCCCTTGAATTTTTCATGCCAGAAGATCCCACACAATGCAGCTTGCTATACTCTAAAGAGAAAACTGCAGTTTCAGGGAGTTCATCCAGAAAACAAATTCATTTTATTTTTTGATTTTTGTCTCTAGTAATGGACCATTACTTTAGAAGGGACAGAATCACAGACCTTAAAAACCGAGGAGCTGTGTGCTATTATGCACTAGAAATGGAATGTGCTACATGCCAAGTCTCAGCCCTGGAGACATTCAATTCCATTTTGGGAGCCTTGTTATGAATTGGTTGCCCTTCTTTCAACCGATATGTTAGACTGCAGACAATGTGAGCAGTAGCGTCTCGACTTTGCCCATAGTCTAGTCAACAACCCTTTACTTATTTAGCTTAGCTCTCACTACATATAGAAGGGTTAATTCACATATTTTTTTTACAATAGACTGTAAATGTTTATGTGTCATTTGTTCGCTTGTTGGAATTCCGCCATAACACTACTTAAAACTGCCCATGATACACAGCCGCTGACAAGATTGTCATGTAAATCTATATATTGTTGACCTTCTGTAGAGCATTATAAATCTTGGATTTGTGTTCCTTCTTCACTTCTCAGAACTTGTCCTCAGAGTTCCTTACAACAAGCACTGTAAACTCATGTGTGGCCCTTAACATATGTTTCCACACCACATGGTAGCTTGTTATTGTCATCTAGACATGACCACATAAAGACGGTTAATAATCGGTCTGCCAGATTGTGTTTGTTGAATCTTTTCAGAGTCAAGTCTAACTTCATACTGATATGCCAATAAGAGTATTAGATGCCAGATTAAAGTAGGCCTGGACAAATCTCACCCAAATCTAGGAGCCAAATCTAGGAGCCAACTTTAAAAACCTTGGAGCTAGCATTAAGCAACCTTCAGATGGAGCTCCTGGTTGGTAGCTAAAAGATACATAGCAAAGCAACAGTTAAAGCAGACCTTTCCCCACCAAACACATACATCCTTTGTGCATGCAGCTTTGCGTGCTGATCAATAAATACATGTAAGTCTTATTTTGAATAAAATTATAATTTTTTTATCATATATTTTTTGTGATCCCACATCCTGGAATTAAAGGGGTTGTAAAGAGATTTTATTTTTTTTTTTAAATAACAAAATGTTATACTTACCTCCACTCTGCAGCTCGTTTTGCACAGAAAGGCCCTTAACCTGGTCTTCTGGGGTCCCCCGGTGGCTGTCTCTGCTTCCCCCCGCAAGTACTTTTCACGTTCATGCGAGCTCCCTCACATGGTGAGAAGCACTTGCAGGCGAGCTCCCGTGATACAGCCGGCGGCTATAGCTGATCACTGTATCACTCCCGGCGCGCCGCGTCATTGGATGTGATTGACAGCAGCACGAGCCAATGGCTGCACTGCTTTCAATCCATCCACTCCAGCCAATCAACGGCCAGGCTGAGCGGCGAAGAGGATGTCGGGGACAAGCATGGGACTTTCGAGGGGTCAGGTAAGTAAAACAGGGGGACTGGCACTGTCAGATGTTTTTTCACCTTAATGCATAGAATGCATTAAGGTGAAAAAATGTTTACCTTTACAACCCCTTTAAATAGGCACTGGGAAAGTAGCCAAGGCCTCACAACTGCCCCCTGGAAAGGCTATGTCAACAGTGCCCTCCCAAGGAACTTTTGTAGGAAATATGTGTAGAAAAAACAAATGGGCTTTTTTCCAAAGATCTCGCAAAGTTTCCTAAAATCTTGCGTAATCTCAGAAAAAAGCTGACATCATCTGTGGGCCATCTGCAGAAAACGAGGAAGAAGAAGCTGCCCATGATGATGTGTATTTTTGAGGACAGGTCAAAGGAGCTCCCGATATCCAGTAAGAAGCGAAATGACGGTGAATAAGTGGTTGTTTTATTGAAAGAAGCAAAACATAGTAAAGCCAATGCATTTCGGGGGAACAGAGACTCCCCTTCTTCAGGGCTATCAAAGATAGAAACATACAGAAATGTATATATGTATATATATATATATATATATATATATATATATATATATATATATATATAGCATAATGTACTTAAAAAAAGTAAAGGTTAAAAGATAAAAACTCATGTATATGTCCTATCTAACAGAACATCGTATAAAGGGGTAGAGCTGTATACCATACAGTATATATAATTTGACATTTTGTTAAAAAGTTGCATAAAAATTAACAAAAACAGCTGAGGTGAAGGAGAAGCAGAATATTGGATTGAATCAAAGGAGCTTCTTATAATGCATTCAAAGGATACTTTAAACACGATACATTTTAACAGAAAATTTGTTTTGTAACTGAGCTGTATGTTAACAATGGATGGATATGTTAATTTTGAACTGAATTTATTTTAACAATTACATTAATTCTTAAAATAGTAGGGTCATTCGGGTATAGGGTTTCCCCCAACTTTGCTGATATAGCTACTGCCAATGGAGAGGCGGGTGCTAAAATACCAGGTCTATCAATAGGTAAAGCCGGCACTGAGTGAAAACATGGCAACTAATGTGATGGTATTGACAGCTGGCAGTCACCTGTCCAACACCTTGGCAGGACTAAGCTCAGTGTGTTTCACGCAAGTCCAGTTGTCAATACAGGCACATTAGCTGCTAGGTTCTCACGCTGCGTCAGCCTTACCTATCAATAGCTCTGGCATTTTAGCGCCTGCCTCCCCACCAGCAAAAGCTCTCAATGCCCTGGTCACAAGAGTTTTATTTTTTTTCAATTGTCATGGTGACCAGGAGTTGTCCAGCCCTGTTCTAATGTATCACGAGCAGTAGATATATTATCAGGGGTCCCTCCAAGGTAAAACAGTTGAGAAAGGCTGTCCTACTCTTTCCAAAACCTAAACAAATTGTAACTTTAGATACACTATATATTAATGCCACGCAACATAGTAATGGGCTGAGAGTAAGGTGCAAGACTAGGTGCCACAGTGTTAGCAAGTGTGGACATGTATAAGGGATTCAGGTAACTCCTACCCCATAGAGGTACCCACTTTGGTTGGGGATATGGTTTAAATGCAGGAATACAGTGCCAGGATATTATGAAAAGAGACTTCCACCAACCTTCAGCAGCCTGTACCAAATGCTACAGGTGAGGTATGTCATTATTCAGGATATGAGAAAGAACAAGCACACTGACAGTATGGGGCTGATTTACTAAAATTGGAACGTGAAAATCTGGTGCAGCTCTGCATAGAAACCAATCAGCTTCCAGGTTTTTTGTCAAAGCTTAACTGAACAAGCTGAAGTTAAAAAGCTGATTGGCTACCATACACAGCTGCACCAGATTTTGCCATCTATGTTTACAATGGACAGTGGTCAAATCCAACATGGAGGCTTCCCACCATAGTAGTTCTGTCCCTTTAAATGATTGTACTGGCAGCCATTGATTAAGCCTACCAAAAGACCCATAGACTGTGGAATGACACTGATAACACAGTACCTGACCAGTGGATATGACAGTCCTCACATAAGGCACCCGTGAGCATTCTAAGACCCTCAATCAGGAATTCCTGACCCTTTCTAGCATTGGCCTGCTGCTCACCTCACCTGGTGCTCTGACTGCCAATGAGAACTGTTAAGGCGGCACCAAAATGGCGCCAAGACCCAAAACAATAGTTTACAATGACCTGGTCACCAGAGAGATTTTTTAGTTGCCATGGCAACCAGAAACTGACTAGCCCTGACTTAAAGTGAATCAGTGCTTTGCCCATGCAGGGCATAGCAAGAGGTTCACTCTTTCCACCAGCAGAATATACTTACCCTTCCCTTTGCTCCAGTAGGTGTTTATACAGAACTAAGGACATTCCCATATGACAACACTGGGCTAATTACCAGGTTCTATTACTGTCATATATAAACTACATGACAGATCCCCTCCAAAAGTCTGCCTTATACCTCTTCCTCTCAATCTTTAGCTTATAAAACAAATACTCCCACTGCAAGACCCAATTTAAACGGCTAGTATGTAGCAACTCTACCATAAACAGAACCTTCAGGCAACTACACTAAAATAAAATATTATTTTTTGGTATTGGATATTCAGTTCGATAAATGGCGCTTTTAGATTTTCTTGGAGCTGATCTTTTTTATTTGGGTTACCAATTATGATGGGTACACATGATCCAAATATTGGCCAGTTCAGCAGGAACCGGCTGAAATTCAGACAATGTGTACAGCTGCCTGTCCGCCAGAAGCCGATCCAATAACTGGCTTTTGTCAAGGAACCTGCTGGAAAACCAGTATCCGATCAGCGCGTCAGCAGCCAATACAATAGCACAGTGGGAGAGGTTGCCACCCTAGCCCGCTGGGTTGAAAAAAAAAACTTAAAGCGGAGTTGCACCCAAAAATAGAACTTCCACTTTAAGTGTTGGTGACCCCCTGAACTGTGAAGCCACAGCTTGGCGCCCACAGTTAAAATGCCAGGACCGCGGAAAGGAGGGGGAGAGGAGCGGGGGCTTCATGCGCCCACATCGCTGGACCGTGGGACAAGTGAGTGTCTGGTTAGTAAAAGTCAGCAGCTACACTTTTTGTAGCTGCTGACTTTTAAATGGGTGGAACTCCACTTTAGGCTGGATTCACACCTATGCAGTTTTAGTGCTTTTTGCATTTTGCAGATTTGCACTACAGTCCATGTAACATGGTTCCCTATGGAACACGTTCTGTAGAGCAAATCTGCAAAATGCAAAAAGCACTAAAACTGCATAGGTGTGAATCCAGCCTTACTGTGTGTACTAGGTGTAAGGATGTAAAATGAGACTAGTTTCAAGTACGGAAGGGATAGCACCCCAATAATCCCATCCACCTATGGTAGAGTGCAGCATTTAACAGGTTAAGTAAAATATACTCTTTAATAGTGTCAATCATTATTCAGCAAAACTAGTCCACCCCGTTCCAAAGAATGAGTAATCTACATTGGGAAGAGGAGGAAACATTCACGTAGAATTCATTAGCCAATAATCTAACAGCCGCGATTAAATTTGTTTAAGTCAGGAGTATAATTAAAGGTATTTATGAGGCACATTGTCAACTTGAGGATAAGTAGAGAAAAAGACAGTTCACCTGATATTAACACTTGCCACTGCCCACTCTATGATTAAATTTCCTTTTGAGTAAAATAACTTTAGAAAATACGCTTGGAAAGGTGAGATCAGCCTGTCTGCTCAATAAAATTGTTCAACAGATGGAATTGTGGAATGCATCCCTAGTTCACAGTAAGGACACCTTATCCTTAACAGCAGGAACGAGTAACACAGAATTCAATATGGTAACTATCAGGGCTCATTTACACTATATTACATGCGTTACTGCACTGCCAATCATTTAGAGTGCCACTCCAATGCACTATGACAATGCAATGCA
Organism: Lithobates pipiens; assembly: GCF_037356315.1. NCBI lineage: Eukaryota > Metazoa > Chordata > Amphibia > Anura > Ranidae > Lithobates > Lithobates pipiens. The sequence goes on from NW_027507787.1 coordinate 198,230,507, forward strand.
TCGTGATGCATTACAAATAAAGGGTCATGTCTGATTTTTGGCACAGCAAGGTGTTTTAATTTCAATGGTCTGCCTGAACGCAATAGGGTTGAGTACAAAATCTAGCGCAGCTCTGCATGGAAAACCAATCAGCTTCCAGTTTTTTTGTTAAAGCTTAATTGAACAAGTTGAAGTTAGAAGCTGATTGGCTACCACGGACAGCTACACCATATTTTGCACTCTCCAATTTTAGTAAATCAACCCCAAAGCTTTTTAACGCTTCACAAAAAAAAGTAAATGGGCCTTTTAGGGCCCAGAACAGCTGAAATGCATCAGCAGAATATTTCTGCTTTTCAGATCTTTATATAAAGTCAGAAGGGCTTTTACATCTGTTTCCTGATTCAACGTGCTGATTTTGTGTTGTCTACATTGCCAACCTGGATCTTTCAATTGATCCAACTCTGCATTATATAATTCTCACAAGACTGGCTCACAATGTCTAACACTACACATGCAGGACAGGCAGACTTCAAAAGATACCAACCTTTGCAGCATTAAAAAAAAAAATTTGCGAAGAAAGTACTACAAATAAAAGGGAAAAGACTGTCCAGGTCTGTTTGTCTTCTTCCAGCGTGTAACTGAATCCTGCTACGTGGCAAAGACTATCTGACAGAGAAAACCACACATCTTTCCAGCTACTTCAACTACTGCCATCACTAATCCTGGAAAAGCCTGCTGTCACATTCTCATCATAAAAAGCAGCAGCAACTGAATTCACATTCAATACCTACACACCCATAATGCACTTAATAAAGCAAACTTTCACACTGGTCGCTCAACACTTCATTAAAATTGTGTTTGTCCCAATAAGCTTCCCAGAAAAGCTTAACTACTTTACAAGTAACAAGAAATACTTTTCCTGAATGGTAAAAATTTATGACAGCAACTGACCCAAGAATTTCATTAATCTACAAAATAGTATACTGTAGGTCTAAAGACGCACAACAAGATGGCCTTCGTGCAGAAAAGCCCACTTCATCCATTGTTTTATTTGGATAGAGAGGGAAGAGTTAGATCCTATAATCTGTCTATTCCTGTCTTAGACAGCCCATACATTCATCTTTTTTTTTTTTCATTCAACCAGCAAGTTCAAGGAGCATAAATTCCGCCATGATTACATTCAGTTTGGATGGGGGAATCCTCCCGCTGTGCTATTGTGTTCTGTTGGTGGGAGCCTGCCCCGCTGTCAAATCACAATGATCAGTGCTGGTTGTACAGAAGCCAATCGACCAGGATGCCACAAGGATATCTTATTGAACTGGTTGAATTTCCATCCATGTATGATATACATTATTATTAGGGCTGCAACTAAAAATTATTTTCATAATCGATTAGTTGACCGATTATTGTTTCGATTAATCGGTTAATAGCCTTAAAAAAAAAGTGTGGTGTATAATTTGTTAATATGTAAAGTTTTAAAAGAAGGCAATTTATTCTTAAATATCTCTATATGCAGTGGTAAATATAAATAACCAACTATATGGTTAGGGAGTGAAATATCTGATCCACTCTGAGAATGATAGAAGAGATATACTGTATATATTAGAGGGGATATATATATATACTGTATATACTATTAGAGGAGATATACCGTATATACTATTGAAGATATACCGTATATACTATTGAAGATATACCATATATACTATTAGAGGATATATACTGTATATACTATTAGAGGAGAGATATACTGTATATACTATTAGGAGAGATATACTGTATATACTATTATAGGCTATATACTGTATATACTTTTAGAGGAGAGATACTGTTTATACTATTAGAGGAGAGATACTGTATATACCATTAGAGGAAAGATACTGTATATACCATTAGAGCTGAGATATATACTGTATATACCATTAGAAGAGATATACTGTATATACCATTAGAAGAGATATACTATATATACCATTAGAGGAGATACACTGTATATACAATTAGAGGAGATATACTGTATATACCATTAGAGGGGAGATATACTGTATATAATATTAGAGGAGAGATATACTGTATATAATATTAGAGGAGAGATATAGTGTATATACTATTAGAGGAGAGATATAGTGTACATACTATTAGAGGAGAGATATAGTGTATATACTATTAAAGGGTCAATCTGGTAAATATCATCAGACTCATTAACTTTAACCCCATTTTGTTACTGGCCGATTAATCGATTATGAAAATAGTAATCGATTCATTTCATAATCGATTAGTTGTCGATTAATCGATTCATTGTTTCAGCCCTAATTATTATCATGATAGTATACATTACTATCATGATCATTTACATTTACTTCCTGTCCCAATGAAAGGGTAAAAAAAGGACAGGAAGTAACTTTCAAATGGAGACATCAACAAAAGCAAATTTTTTTTAGCAGAGCGAGGAAGGTTTAGAATTCCTTGTTTTGGGTTGTTCTCTGTGTCTTCCTGGACCTTAGACATCTATCCCTGTAATTTTTCATGTGTCACTGGGACAGGAAATGAGCATGTGTTTACCTCATAGTAACCAGATTCTTCTTATAACACTGAACTTCTATTTTTCAAATGTTTTGCTGCCTGCAAGCTTTTGGTGACTATAGACCCCCTTCAAACGCAACACAAATACAATTTCAAAATGACTGTATGATGTAGGAATCTTACAAAATATGTAATTAACTTTTAATGACTATTAATAATGTTTCCGACATGCTACATAATTTCAAAAGGGCTAAAAGTAATTTGCTGCTGAGCTCCATTTGTACTTTGTGTCCAGTGCATCTCAATGCAGTGTCCAACAATAGTCAGTCAGCATTGACAGATCCCAGTTGCCCTTATACAGTTTTTCCATTGTAGTAATGGACTGGTGAAACCTTTCACCATGTTCCTCACTGAGTGCACCTAGATTTTCCAGAAATAATTTCAAGTGTGAATGTAGAAAATGAATCTTCAGTGACACGTTACACTTCATGGTCTTGTATGCTGTATGCAGTTTGTCAACCAGCTGAATGCAGTTGGTGATCTGTAGTTGGCAAGAAAATATCAACAACATCCTTGAATGCTTTCCAGGTGATACACTCTGTCAGCACTAGCAGATCGTCAAACCGCTTGTCATCGATGGCATAACTGATCTGTGGACCAAGCAGTACCTTCCTGAATCTTGGCATCAGTTATTCTTGTAAACATCTGTCTCAAATAATGAAAACCTTCACCTTCTTTGTTCATCATTTTCACGACATTTTTCATCAGGCTGAGTTTTATCTGAAGCGTAGGCAAAAAGATTTTTGTTGGGTAAACAGGTACTTCATGTGCTACATTACCCTGTCCTGGAACTAAATTCTTTGGAAGTGGCCATTTATTAATAATGGAATGCGACTTTCTAGAATGGCTGTCCAATTTGCATACGTGACAACAGTACCTGACATATGCAAGCTGCGAGTGCACGTGGTCAGCAAGTGCACGTAGGCTGCGAGTGCACATGGACTATGAGTGCACATGGGCTGCAAGTGCACATGGGCTGCTAGTGCATGTTGTCTGCTAGTGCACGTGGGAAGCAAGTGAATGTGGGCAGCAAGTGGACGTGGGCAGCAAGTGCACGTAGGCTGCAAGTGCACGTAGGCTGCAAGTGCACGTAGGCTTCAAGTGCACCTGGGCTGAGACTGCATGTGGGCTGCACTGCGCGTGCATGTGGGCTGCGAGTGCACGTGGCCTGCGGGTACACTTGGACTGTGAGTGCACTTACGCTGCGAGTACACGTGGGCTGCGAGTACACGTGGGCTGCGAGTGCAAGTGATCTGTGAGTGCATGTAGGCTGTGAGTGCACGTAGGCTGCAAGTACCTGTATATTGTCTAGTTGGGTACCTGTGTATTGTACTGTTGAGTAGTAATGTCGGGAAGCTAGTTGTTAGGTAATTTGGACAAGTTATAATCCCAATACTCATTAAATCGGTATGTACGATGTCCGGCAGGTGTTGAGATGCGACTAGGTATACATCTTGCGGCATGTATGTGCTCCTTGATTATCAGATCGAGGGCGCATACTGCTGTGCTAAATGTAAGCACATTGTTTCCCTGGAAGCCCAGGTTCTGAATCTAGGGAAGCAACTGTCAGCACTGAGAAGATCCTCCATACTAAAGGAGAGCCAGGAACATACCCGGCAGGTGCCGGAAGGGGACAGCACAGAGGTGGGTGGAGACAAAGAGGTGCAGGAACCAGAAAAGAGTAGATGGGTGACAGTCAGGAAGGATAGAGGGGAAGTGCCAGGGAGACTGATCCTGGGCAATAATTCTCCTACACAAGACTCTGGTCCGGCTGCACCCGGAGTATGCTGTCCATTTCTGGGCACCAGTCCTCAGGAAGGATGTACTGGAAATGGAGCGAGTACAAAGAAGGGCAACAAAGCTAATAAAGGGTCTGGAGGATATTAGTTATTAGGAAAGGTTGCGAGCACTGAACTTATTCTCTCTGGAGAACAGATCCTTGTGAGGGGATATGATTTCAATTTACAAATACCATACTGGTGACCCCACAATAGGGATAAAACTTTTTAGTGGAAGGGAGTTTAACAAGACACGTGACCACTCATTAAAATTAGAAGAAAAGAGGTTTAGCCTTAAACTACGTAGAGGGTTCTTTATTGTTATGCCGTGTACACACAATCGGAATTCCGGCCAGAAAAAGACCGATGAGAGCTTTTCATCTGAAAATGCGACCGTGTGTATGCTCCATCGGAATTTAGCTGTCCGAATTTCCACCAGCCAAAAATTGATAGCATGTTCTCAATTTTCCAGACGGAAAAACTTTCTATCGGAAATTCCGATTGTGTGTATGCAATTCCAACATGCCAAAAATCACGCATGCTCAGATTCAACTACGAGACAGAAGCTATTGGCTACTGGCTATTGTAATTCCTTTTTCTAGTCCCGTCGTACGCGTTCTAAACGATCGGAATTTGGTGTGACCGTGTGTAGGCAAGACAGCTTGAGTGGAATTCTGTCAGAATTCCATCAGGAAAACCATCAGGCCGCGTACACACGCGGGGACTGTTCGCTCAACTTTGTCCGCTGAACAGTGTTTCGGCGGACAGTCCGCTCGTGTGTGGGCTTTCAGCGGACAGTTTCAGCGGACAGTCTGCTGAACAAAGTTTTTCGGAAATTCCGAAAAACTGTCCGCTGAAACTCTGTTTCGGCGAACAGTCCCCTCGTGTGTAGGCTTGTTCGTCAAACTAAGTTCCGCGCATGCTCAGAAAGGATTTACACGCCGAAGTTTGCATTGCAGTGTATAGGACGTCGTATTTTTCGTCCCGTCGTACGTGCCGTTCACGGTTTCAGCGGACTGTTCGTTCGTCGTGTGTGGGCAAGTCCGTCCATGCTAATTTTGAGCGGACTGTCCGCTGAAACTGTTTGACGGACAAAGTTGAGCGAACAGTCCCCGCGTGTGTACGCGGCCTCAGAGCTTCTTCCGACGAGAATTCCGATCGTGTGTATGTGGATTAAGAGTGGCAAGGCTGTAGAATTCTCTTCCACAGGTGTTGGTCTCAGTGGGGGGGCATTGATAGTTTAAAAAAACTATTAGATAAGCACCTGAACGACCACAACATACAGGTATATACAATGTAATACTGACATATAATGACACACATAGGTTGGACTTAATGGACTTTTTTCAGCCTCACCTACTATGTAACTATGTAACAAGCTGCATTTCAGCTAAGCTGCTACTATTAGATCTACACAGATATTACAGCGGTATTTGGTGTACCGGATGTGTATAAACAGCAGTTCTATATTTTTATATGATTCTTTCGCTATGTGCAGATGGCAAGCCAAGCTGACATAATTTTCACCTACGCAAGAATTGCAGAAGTAAGCTTAGGTACACATCAGAGTTTTGTTAGAGAATGGGGTAGAAGGAAAAGGATGTGCAGAACTTTTATTTTTAAGTGAAGGTCCACTTTAAGTTGTGTTAACATTTTTTAATTTTTTGTAAAGGTTCAGTAAACCTATGTATGTGTTCTTAAAACACAAATATCTGATCCCTCCTGTATTGTATTGTAATTGTACTGTCTTCCCCGATGTTGTAAAGGTGCTATATAAATCCTGTATAATAATAATAATAATATGAGCCAAAAATGTGGCAACAAAAATGTGTGTCACAATACCCAAACATGCATGGTTTATGAATTTGATGTTTATCCGGCTTTGTTCTGTGTTGGCTGCCTTGAAAGCCTTTAAAGAATAACTATAATGCCACGTACACACGACCGGACTTTCCAGCAGAAAAGGTCAGACGGTCTACCCCAAAAGAGTTTCCGACAGACTTTCGACGGAGTTACAATAGACTTCCAACTAAACGGACTTGCCCACACACGAACCGACCAAAGTCTGTTAGTTTTGAACGTGATGACGTACGACGGGACTAGAAAAGGAAGTCCAATAGCCAGTAGCCAATAGCTGCCCTTGCATCGTATTTGGTCCGTTGGACCAGAATACAGATCAACGGTTTTCCCACTAGAAATTGATTCCGTCGGACAGATTTGAAATATGTTCTATTTCTAGGTCCGTCTGAATTTTTGAAGAAAAAAGTCAGATGAAGCCCACACACGATCGTAATATCCAACGGAATGATTCTGTCTGACCTTTTCTGCCGGAAAGTTCGGTCGTGTGTACGCGGCATAAGTGTCATTTATAAAGTAATAGTTTAGACCCAGGCTCTAAAGCAGTTTAGTTAATAGAATGATGTATTTTTACCCTGCATGAAACCCAATGGTTGTCCTGTCTGGGACCAGCACAGTGTTTACATGCTCAAAAGCCTGCATACAGTTACAAGAAGTGGGAATATCATGTAAATAGAGTATAAATATTCAGATCCAGCATCAGCTTAAGTAGGTTTCTGCTGGTGCAGAATCCCTCATCTGTCATGGCATTTATAATCCAGTTCTTAATTAAATTTTCTTAATTACATTTTTTTTTCTTTTACAATTGGAGTTTTTGGAAAATTGGAGTTTTCTTTATTATTGCTACTTTTGTAAACCCTATGGTTGTTTGCTAGATATCCTCAGCTTCACCTAGCCTATCAATCTGTAAATATAAGTCTACAGCACATTGTTCCTGGTTCCTAACCTTTTCAAACTGGTTCCTATATTTTGAAAAGTCTTCTTGAACCTGTAGGCACTATATTGGCTGGAATATGGGCTGGAAAAATGCAATGTCAGAAGTCTAAGGCCGCATACACACGGGCGGATTGTCTGCCCAACTTAGTCCGCTGAACCGTGTTTCAGCGGACAATCCGCTTGTGTGTGGGCTTCAGCTGACTTTTTCAGCGGACAGTCTGACGGACTAAGTCTTTCGGAATTTCCGTAATTTTGTCCGTCCAAACTTGGTTTTGTCCGTCCAAACTTGGTTTCAGCGGACAGTCCGCTCGTGAGTAGGCAAGTTGGACGGACTAAGTATGGCGCATGCTCAGAAAGGATTTACACGGCCGAAGGTTGTATTGGACGTCGTTTTTCTAGTCCCGTCGTACGTGCTGTACACGTCATCGCGCAAGCTTTCAACGGACTGTCTGTTCATCGTGTGTGGTCAAGTCCGTTCATTCAAATGTTGGACGGACTGTCTGTCGGATTGTCTGACGAACTTAGTTGGCCAGACAATCCGCCCGTGTGTACGCAGCCTAAGCCCTTGTACACATGGTCTGACAACCAAATCCATTGGATTTTGTCCGACGGATTTTGTCCGATGGATTTTGTCCGAAACTGTTGCATACACACGGTCAGACTAAGTTGATGGAAAATCCGATTGTACATAACGTGATGATGTTATTTCGTTACGACGGGACTATGTTCAGGCTAGTAGCCAATAGCTTTGGTCTGGGAATTTGATCTGAGCATGCGTGGCACTTTGTCCATCGGAGTAGGCTACACACGATCGGAGTATGTCCGATAGGAGCATTTTGTCGGAAAATATTTCCGGCAAGTTGGAAAAGTTGGTCCGACGGATATTCCGACGGAAACAGTCCGATGCAAACCACACACAGTCGGAATATCCGACAAAACGCTTCGATAGGAAACATTCTGACGGAATCTCCAACCGTGTGTACAAGGGCTAAGCAAGCCTGAATTCCAGAAAAATTTTAAATGTTTTTCCTTGCCGCATTGTCCTGAGCATACACAATGCTTCTACTGTTCTCCTGCTTCTCATGAAGGACAACTCTCCAGAGACTCACAATATACTATTTACATCTGCTATACCTAATGGTAAACCTCCACAGCTGGCTGCGAAACCCTTCTCTCCATTCATCTGGGGATAGGTATTCTTTTACCCACCTCTTATAGTCAACTGAAGAACTCATTAATGTGCTGATGGAGGTCATTAGCCAAATAGATTTTTGTTCCTATCCAATCAATTTGGTTTTGATCCTTCAGAATGACTGTCTGACCTTCAGTATTCTGCAGGAATATAAATAAACGAGTCGTCTTATAAAGGAGGAAACATTTTCCAACAGAGATCTGCCATTCATCCAGACCATAAACCATTCAAGTTCATTTTTAGAATAATAAACTATTAAAGTTACTCAATGAACCTATTAAAAATGTTTTTTTCTTTTAAACAACAAACTTCAATGTTCATAAAGAGAATACAACTAGCATTCATATAGGCAAGTGAGTTTAAAGGACGAGAAGATGTATCATTCAACTTATAATATGCAAAACGGAAGCTGCCTGGGGCAGCAGACATGATATAAACTTAAATTGGGACATACAGTAGGTAATGCCTTGTACACATGGTCGGACATTCCAACCACAATATCCGTTGCATTTTTTCCGACGGATTTTGTGCAAAACAGGTGTTGCATACACACAGTCGGACAAAGCTATCGGAAAATCCGATCGTTCGGAACGAGGTGACGTTCGTTGCGTATGACGGGACTACGTAGAGGCTAGTAGCCAATAGCTTTGGTCTCGTAATTTGATCTGAGCATGCGTGGCACATTGTCGGAATTCTCTACAAACGATCGCAGAAAGTCCGATCTGATTTTTTTGTTGGAAAATTTTAGATGCTGTTCTCAAATTTTTTCCATCAGAATTTCCGATGGAAAAAGTCTGATAGAGCCCACACACGATCGTATTTTCCGACAATATAATCCGATCTGACCTTTTCTGTAATCCTTATGCCCTTTGTACAAGGCATAAGGATTACAAGATAAAAATGCTGCATACTCAAGTGATTAGCTGCTGAAAATGGGGTTATCGCTTAATATTAGCCACGTGGTTGTATGCAGCATTCTCTGTGCGCAGCTTTGGACTAATGTTATGACCATGGAATTCAAGGCAAAAACAGGCAGGATTGTATGCAGGTGTGCGGGCAACAAATACTGTGCAGTATACTTTCATTTACAGTTTTAGTGTAGTTTGGTTTAAATTTTATTAAATTAGCTGGAATGGTTAATTTGCTGGGACTTCTTCGGATTCTCAGTCCTGTCCATTCTGATATTTTGTTTTTTGGTAAAGGAGGCAACCTGCCCAATTCTAAGCTTGAACCCAATACAACTCTCTACTTCTACTGTATCCAAAGCGCCTCTAAAGCAGCCTATAGTTTATGCAGTATTCTTTCCTTCCACCATGGACTGTGTGTTGATGGGCAAATCCCTCCTGCAGCGCTATGGAGTTCTGCCGGCAGGCAGCCCTTCTGGCCGACAGAACACAATAATTACTGCTAGCGGCTATGGCCACTGGCAGTAATCAGATGTAAAAAATCCAACAGGCTGGTTGTACCCATTGATTGACATGGGTACATCCAGCCTGTCCGTAGAAGGAATGAATATCGGCCAGTCCCTAATGAACTGGCTGAGAGTCCTCTAATGCCACTGGCAGGACCAGGCACTGTTTGATTACCAGTAGCCCAGTGTTTTTGAGTTCGATCTGCAGCGCTATCTGTGTAAGACTGGTCCTCTTTCTGGCAAGCAGCAAGGAAAGTGAACTTCTATAGTGGGTTTAGATCTGCTTTACAATGGATTATGAACAGAAGGATCCCTTTTTTCAAATTCAAAAGCTCACTTAATGGGTTAGATCCACTTTAGGCTGGGATCACACTGCTGCGGCTGGGAGACCCGGATGTGATTCGCACCGCACTGCAGTGCAAATCACATCTGATCTCTGTGCGATGCGAGTTCAGCCATACAGATAGTATGGCTGAATTCGCATCGCACCCGCTCCAAACTCGCACAGGACCCTTTTTTGGTCCGCAGCAGAATCGGATCGCATGGGTGTTCACACCATGCGATCCGATTCCTGTCCAAGTTTGCAGATCACACTGCGATATGCGAACTGATCTGGGGGTGTCATTAAGGTTTCACTGACACTCCCAGCAGTCCGCATAGGGCAGTGTGAACTGCCGACGGGAGGCATGCGATGCGGGAAAACGCCGCGGATTCACGGCGTTCCCGCATCGCTCCGGTGTGAACCCAGCCTTACAGATGTTGCCAAAAAAAATATCTATGCATTACAGCATCCTAGATGGCAGGATGTACCCAACATTAGGTGCCCAGCCCCAGCAACTTACAAACACTCAGCTTCATTCCCTACTCATGCATGCGCATTCTGCTCTCTCGCAGCTCAGCGTTCAGAGTGAAGAAAATGTGGTGAACTAACCTTTAAAAATATATCCAAAGACTAGAGCTGCACCATTCTGGCCAAAATGAGAATCACGTTTTCATTGCTTAGAATAAAAATATCACGACTCTCACAATTCTCGCAACGGTAAATCTTTCACACTATACAAAAAAAATGGGCTAATTTTACTGGTTAGTTTTTTTTTCTTTTACTTCATTAAAGTAATTTTTTCCCAAAAAAATTGCATTGAAAGACCGCTGCACAAATACAGTGTAAAATAAAATATTGCAAAAACCACCATTTTATTGACTAGGGTCTCTACTAAAAAAATATATATAATGTTTAGGGGTTCTAAGTCATTTTCTAGCAAAAAAAATAAATGATTTTAACTTGAAACCAACAAATGTCGGGAAAAGGTTTAGTGTTTTAGACCCCTTTCGCACAGGACAGATCCGTAATGATCCGCCCAGCGATGATCCGCTTGCTCAGCGGGGATCGCTCCGTTTATCCCCGCTGAGCCGGCATATGACAGGGTGCTGTCAGATCTCCACTCTCCCCTATGGGAGATCGGAAGAACACGGACCGTCTGCCCGTGTTCATCCGATCCGCTCTGCAGACGGGTAGAAATATAGCATTTTCCTCCGTCTGCAGAATCGGACCATAGCGGAGACGGACGATATCGGGTGTCAGTGAATGTTCATCCGCAAACACCCGCCATCCCATAGGGATGCATGTATGCCCGTATTCTATCCGCAAATGGATGCATGAAATACGGACATACGGTCCGCATGTGTGAAAGGGGCCTAAGTGGTTAAACTTTCCTCATTTACACACAAGTCTATTCCTTTGACAAATTGTTACAATGTTTATACTTAAGTTCCACTGCTAAAAAAAAGTTGTGATTCTTGGCAGACTGCCCAGTTTTTCTCTTCCTTTCTTTTGATGGCTGTGGCTTCAGAAGAGCAGAGAGAATTCTTTGCATAGAAAGAATTGTGAAACACTTTTTTCAAGATCGCAACGGGAAAAAAAATCGCGATAACGATTCTTGACGATCATGCAGTTCTACCAAAAGACTCAATTAAATATTTGCACATATTTTTCTTCTTTTTTTTTTTTTTTTGTGTGTTTAGTAATTTAGGCTTACAGTCTGACAATTTATAAGATCCAACTGAATGCAGAAGATAAAAGTTCACAAGGATCCAGGATGAAATAAACCTAACTGCAATAATGGAAGCTTGATGCTTGCACCACAAAACAATTACAGTTTCTTTTTTATACACTCTGTCTTTTACACAACCATATATGACAAGTATGACAAGGCCAAACTTTACAATATGCAAATCAGCCCATTACCAACATAAAATTCAATTTCTGGGCTAAATCTAAACGTTTTGAGCTAAATCACAGTCAACCAATTACTTGGAAATTATGTCTATTGCTTATGAAGGATTTTCTGTGTTATTTTATACCAAATTAACCCTAACCTTTGTCTAACTGCTGTAATCTAATGGTGACCATTCACACTTATTATCCAATGTGTGATTTGATCAAAGAGCTCAAATCTGCAAACAATTGCATGGCCATAACTTCCCATCCTATTGACATAGACTTGATTTATATTGGATTTGTTTAAACTGAGTCTATTGGCCAGGTAGGAAAAGTATGGATCAGCAGCACTGGGATGGTTTGTTAATTAACACAATTATATTATGATCAATTGATTTATAAGATTACATGATGGAAACAGGGATGCAATCAAAATCCACTTCCCTGTGGGTGGCATATCAATCAAAAGGATTGATTATTCCTATTGGAAGAGATCAATTGGAAAATAAATTGATCATTTATTGAAGTGTGTATGGCGACCACTAGACTATACAGTAACAAGATGTTGAGTTGAAAACTGTCCAACAACAGGACATGATTTAAAATGGTTTCGAAAACCAATTTTTTTTTTACCTTAATGCATTCCCTGCCCCCTCCAACACTTACTTGAGTCCTGTATTGATTCAGTGCTGTGCCCTTCTGCAGGTCTTCTCCCCTGTCTTTCTCTTCTTACAGGAGAATCAGGCAGTAGCAGAAGCCATTGGCTCCTGCTGCTGTCCATCAAATCCTGTGAGCAGAAAGCAGGGGCAGCGATGAGCCGCACTGCCTGTGTCTATATACACACACTGCCCGGCTTGGGAGTGGGCCTGCACGTCTACTGCCACAACAAGACACAGAAGAGGAGGAGCCAACATCGCCAGCAGGAAGAGGAGGTTTAGGGCCCCTCTGTGCAATATCATAACATAACATGTTTTTCATTTAAATTTAAAGAAGATGTTTAGAAACACTTTAAAAGAATATGTAAAGGTTTGTTTAAAAAAAAAAAAAATCAAACATGCCATACTTACCTCCTCTGTGCAGTTGGCCCCCGATCCTCCTCTTCTGGGGTCCCTCAGTGGCACTCCTGGCTCCTCTTCTTCTCGAGTGCCCCATTGGAGAGCCGCTTTCCCTTAGGGCACTCGTGCGGGTGTGCTCCTGTGTCCTGCTGCTGCGTCCATTCACACAGACAGCAGGACTCGTCCCCGCCCCCACGTTTTTGGATTTGACAGCAGTGGGAGCCAATGGCTGCACTGCTATCAAACTATCCAATCAGAACACGAGACACCGGCTGGAGCTTGTGTGCTTGTCCCCGTCGCTGGAAAGACCGGGTTCAGGTAAGAGTGGGGCTCTGGGGGGCTGCTGCATCATAGGAAGTTTTTCACCTTAATGCATAGAGGGATTACAACTCCTTTAAATGCTAATCTCAGCTCTAACTCTTCTCAGCTAGAGGGTAGCGAGAACGAATTGACGACTTGACTTTGCCTACTCAGACACACAAAACAGGTGTTATCTCACAAGGCAGGGGCCAACCGAATTGCATCGGATCAGACATTTCCTTCACCACAAGTGGGGTGACCGGGCCCTGAGTGAAACAGCCATTTCAAAACAGTGACTGTCATCGGTAAATGCTTCTATTGTTAGTGTATAATGAGACAACTTTAGCATCAGACTCACACAAAAGAAAAAGAAATACAGCCAGTTTCCATCATTGTCTTTTTTGCACAGCAGATATGTTCAAAATCAATAGTACATGGCTGTGTAATATCGCATTCCAGTAAAGGGAGTTTCTTCCGTAAGAGGTTTTTAAAACCACACATCTCCGAGTTATATAATTAGCTCATCTGTTTCTGCATGCCCGGTATCCGAGTGCTAACAGCCACCGAAGCAATGTTAGTTTAAGGAACAACACATGTCTGAGGCATGGAAAGGAATACCGTTAACATGCTCAGACATATTCGCTTATTCGATTAAATCAAGAAAATCACTTTTTGTGCTAGGAGATCTTTGCTCTACAAGTAAGGTAAGTACGTGTGGGACATTTGCGGTGTGAAGATAAATGACTTCTATAGATGCCTGTCCCATATTTGGCTGTTGCTCGGTTCAGTAAAGCATGCAACTTTTTTTCAGCACCCACAGTACTGTAAGCGTCAAATGTCTGGGGCTAAGACTTGCAGTTGCGGCTTATGCCGCGTACACACGATCGGAATTCCGGCCAGAAAAAGACAGATGAGAGATTTTCATCGGAAAATGCGACCGTGTGTATGCTCCATCAGAATTTAGCTGTTCGAATTTTCGCCAGCCAAACATTGATAGCATGTTCTCAATTCTCCAGACGAAAAAACGTTCTTTCGGAAATTCCGATCGTGTGTATGCAATTCCGACATGCCAAAAATCATGCATGCTCAGATTCAACTACGAGACAGAAGCTATTGGCTACTGGCTATTGAACTTCCTTTTTCTAGTCCCGTCATACGTGTTGTACGTCACTGTGTTCGATCAGAATTTGGTGTGACCGTGTGTAGGCAAGACAGCTTGAGTGGAATTCCGTCAGGAAAACCATCAGAGCTTTTCCCGACGAGAATTCCGATCGTGTGTACGCGGCATGACACTATATTGTCAAATGTATTGCACACCTGCCTTTACACGCACATGAACTTTAATGGCATCCCAGTCTTCATCCATAGGGTTCAATATTGAATTGGCACACCCTTTGCAGCTATAACAGCTTCAACTGCTCTGGGAAGGCTGTCCATGAGGTTAGGAGTGTGTCTATGGGAACGTTTGGCCATTCTTCCAGGTGCGCAGTCATGTTGGAACAGGAAGGGACCATCTCCAAACTGTTCCCACAAAGTTGGGAGAATTAAATTGTCCAAAATGTATTGGTATGCTGATGTCTTAAGAGTTCCCTTCACTGGAACTAAGGGGCCATGCCCAACCCCTGAAAAACAACCCCACACCATAATCCCCCCTCCATCAAAAGTTCTGACCTCAACCCTGGGATGAATTAGAGTGGAGACTGCAAGCCAGGCCTTCTCTTCCAACTTCAGTGCCTGACCTCACAAAGGTTCTTCTGGAAGAATGGTCAGATATTTCCATAGACACACTCCTAAAACTTATGGACAGCCTTCCCAGAAGAGTTGAAGCTGTTATAGCTGCAATGGGTGGGCCAACTCAATATTAAACCCTACAGACGAAGACTGGGACGCCATTAAAGTTTATGTGCGTGTAAAGGCAGGTGTCCCAATACTTTTGACAATATAGTGAATCTTAGCAGGTCACTTGTTGTATACCTCCTATGTTCAGAAAAAGCACAGATTTTTTACTCAATGCAAGAGTGAATGGAGGAGGGGAGAGTGTTACATCCAACCACCCCTCATCCAGTCACCATACACCTGCACCCATTCAGGCGGGAGTGTCACTAAGCAATCAGTTGTGCTGCATATACTAACAGGATGAAAGGGCAGAGAGATGACCTCACTAACCTCTTGCTGCTCCCTCACTGCTCAATTACAAGCTGGGAGCAGGGAGGTGACATTACATGGAAATGCAATTATTTTACTAAAAATAAACTGCTAAATATCCTTTCTCATCAGCAGTAAATAGCTGTCTTATGACTTCTATCAATGTCTGGTTAAAGCTTGTAGGAAGAGTTTTCATTTTACTCTGACTGTCCTATGAGGCTGAAGGACCCCTGACCCTCTCTCTGGTCAGTGCTGATTGGCCCTGTGCCGATCACATGTTCCCTTCCAAAACAAAAATCTCTAGCACTATAGACTAAACTGAGCATGTGCAGAGTGCCTGAAAACCAGCAGCGGACCAGCTCCCTATCAACGCTCTCAGCCAATGGCAGAGAGTGCTGATTGACAGAACACAACAGCTCAGTGGGGGAGATTGCTGAACTAACCTTGCATGGTTGGTACAGCGGCTCCGACCGGAGCTGTCAGGTTTTTTTTTCGTGCAATCCACTGTAGTGTGTACTCGGCTTTACACAATGCTTGGGGTTATTATTGTGGTCACTGGCATGCAGGAAGGGTGGGGGAGGGGGGGGGGGTGCGGCGGTGGTGCGCTAGGAAAATGGCTCTCCTGGAGTAGTAAAATTTAAATAAATGTAGAAAAAACAATGTTTGTCGCACTAGGCACTTCACGGTTTGAGCAAGGAGACTAATGAGGAACAATCAACATTTTTTACACACATATATATATATATATATACACAAACAATTGTTTAAAACGATGAAAACATTAGAAAAAACATTAAAGAGGAAGAAAGGGACTTTTTTTTTTTTTTATGCAACCTGCAAAGCAAAGGCATAATGAGCTAGTATGCATAGCATACTAGCTCATTATGAATAGCTTACCTGAGAACGAAGCCTCCGAAGCGGTCCTCCGTCTTCATCTTCGCCGCTGCCATGTATCCCGGAGTGACTTCCCGGTCTCGCTGCTCCGGAACTGTGATTCGCCGGAACCACGATGACGTCACTCCCGCACATGCGCACGGGAGCCGACACGAGTGGCATATCACCATGATCTGCGGCGTGCTCAGTGTGCCTGCGCGCCGCTGTCTACAGTGCATGCGCCGTAGACAGCGGTGCCTGTCTTTTTGTAAATATCTCCTAAACCGTATAGGTTTAGGAGATATTTCTTGGACCTACAGGTAAGCCTTAATCTAGACTTACCTGTAGGTCAAAGTGGTTTGTAAGGGTTTACAACCACTTTAAAGAACATTAAAAAAAGATATATGGCATATGTGGGAAGCTGGGGGGATGTTGGCTGGTTCAGGGATTAAATATAAAAAAATTATTATATATGGATAGCCCAGAGTGAACAGTCCATGTATCCTGGGTAATGACCTCGGGAATATGTGATAGTCCAGAAACCAACACTGGAAAGGCCGCATGCTGAAGAGCACAAGCAACTCTCAGGCCGCGTACACACGGGCGGACTGTTCGCCCAACTTTGTCCGCTGAACAGTGTTTCAGCGGACAGTCCGCTCGTGTGTGGACTTCAGCGGACAGTTTCAGCGGACAGTCTGACGAACAAAGTTTTTCGGAATTTCCGTAAGACAGTCCGCTGAAACTTGGTTTTGTCCGTCCAAACTTGGTTTCAGCGGACAGTCCGCTCGTGTGTAGGCAAGTTGGACGGACTAAGTATCGCGCATACTCAGAAAGGGTTTACACGGCCGAAGGTTGCATTGCAGTGTATAGGACGTCGTTTTTCTAGTCCCGTCGTACGTGCCGTTCACGTCATCGCGCACGCTTTCAGCGGACTGTTCGTTCATCGTGTGTGGTCAAGTCCGTTCATGCAAATTTTGAGCGGACTGTTTGTCGGATTGTTTGACGAACAAAGTTGGGCGAACAGTCCGCCCGTGTGTACGCGGCCTCATAGTAAAGACATAAAAACAAAAAGAGCAACGCCAATTTAAGTGTAGAGATTTGACAAGGACCAAGGATGTCTCAGGAGTCCAGGGCCACCTCACACCACTGCCTGTGAGGTCACCCTGGACTCCTGAGACACACTTGGTCCTCGTTACAGATGTTCCTCAATACTACCACTGTCTAGTGAGTGCAATATCTTATGATTAAGCCATGCTTTGTCAAATCTCTACACTTAGATTGGCGCTGCTCTTTTTTTTTTTTATAAATTTAAATAAATAAATGAAAGCAAATAAAAAAAAAAAAATATTTATGAATAGGAAAAGTGCTGCAAGTATGTATTTAAAGCAGAACCTCACCCAAAGGGGGAAGTTCTTCTTTTCTGTCTGCACACCCACCAACCCACACCACTTTTGGACATGTTTATTTTTTTGGGGGGGAGCGGGTACCTGCTTTTGACAGGTACCCACTCTCACTTCCTCTTGGCTCACCATGCACCTCCACCCCACCACCACATCTTGGCCTTGCAGCCTTCTGAGACAGATCATGTCACAGGTCCCAGAAGGCTGCGGGACCATTCAAGAAGCTCAGCGTGGTTTGTGCATGTGCAGTGGGAAGTCGGTAGTGAGGCTGCAAGGAGTCACAGCCAGATTCCCTTAGTGCCGGGGACCCAAAAAAAGGCAAAGAACCAACCAGGTGAGGACAGCTGTGGATCCCTGCACAGGTAAGTGGCCTTTTATTAAAGTAAGCAGGTACAGCATTTGTATCTACTGACTTCTCTTTTTTCTCTGTACATTTACCTGCAATTTTTTCAGTTGGTGGCATTGGGAGTTATTTACGAAAAGGCAAATCCACTTTGCACTACAAGTACACTTGGAAGTGCTGTAAATCTGAGGGGTAGATCTGAAATGAGGGGAAGCTCTGCTGATTTTATCATCCAATCATGTGCAAGCAAAAATGCTGTTTTTTTTATTTTCCTTTCATGTCCCCCTCGGATCTACAGCGACTGCACTTCCAAGTGCACTTGCAGTGCAAAGTGGAGTTTCCCTTAGTAAATAACCCCCACGGTCTCTTTAAGCCAGAAATATTTTTTGTGCAGTGAAAGAAGAAGCAAGGAATTATATGGAGAGTGATGTCAATCCTCATATCAGTCAGAATTTAACAGCTGCCACGTTCCATACATAAGAATAGAGGTATCATTATCCACCCCAGTGGAGTCTGTAAAGTTAAAAATAGGAGAGCTATACATTTCAATTCATTCCAAAAAGAAAGGCGCAAAATGACCTGGAACCACTAGTCAAATAGGTACTGCATTTCCGAAAAGCAAAAAAATTGTAACAAAACATTAAAGCAGGGGTCTCCAAAACTTACTAAACAAAGGGCCACTTTACTGTCCATCAGACTTTAGGGGGGCTGGACTGTGGTCATTGGGAGTAGATAATGCCTGAGGGTTGGTGATCAGTGGAAGTATAAAAATACATAGCACCTCTGTGGTCGGAGTAATAGTGCCCCATAATTGATATTAGCGGGTAGAAAAATGCCACTAATGTTGGTGTTGGTGGAATAGTGCTCCATCATTGGTGTCAGTAAAAAGAATAGTTCCCCATTGTTGGTGTCGGTGGGAGGAATAGTTCTCCATTATTAGTGTCAGTAGAAGGAATAGTGCCCTATCATTTATATCATTGGGAAGAATATTGCCCTGTCATTGGGGTAAGAGGAAGACGTTATACCCCATCATTGGTGTCCGAGGGAGGAATTATGCCCCACTGTTGGTGTCAACAACACCTTTCTTTCCTGCAACCACGGGTTGCAGGAAAGAAATTCCCTTGATTTCCCCATCAACACAGACAGTGTGGATGAGGGAATCCCTCCTGCTGGGCCATCGCCTTCTCCCAGTGGGTTGGGCGGGCGGGTGAAGCCGTCCCCTCTGGGAGAAGACAGTGATTATCACTAACGGCTATAGTAGCCACTAGCGATAATTGCAAGAGAATTCAGCAGGCTGTTGTACCCAAGTTGATGGATTCATCAACATGGTACGTTCAGCCTGCCCATTAATGCGTGGAACTGCGTATGGCCAGCCTTAGGCCCCTTTCACACCGGTGTGCTTTTGTTGAGCTTTTCTAGAGCGACAAAAACACATGAAAACAATTCCCTATTAAATCCTAAATAACTGTTTACGCTGCAGGTGCACTGCGCTTTGAAAAGTCCTGCATGCTGCATCTAAAGCCCCATACACACTATCACATTTTCTGCTGATTTTTTACTTCAGATTTACCAAAACCATGTAGTGCAAGGGCCTGCCTGATTACATACACATTAAAACTCCTAAGGTTTGACCTCATATTATATGGTTTTGTTAAATCTGAGAAAATCTTAAGAAAAAAATCAGCAGAAAATCTGATAGTGTGTATGGGGCTTTAGGTGCAGTTTTTCAAAAGCACATGAAAAGGGCATCTTTTACAGTAAGTCAATGGGAATGGCATCAACATTGCATCAGTGTGAAAGTGACCTTAACCACTTCCCGACCAGCACATGACGATGTACGTCGACAGAATGGCACGGGCAGGCATATTGGCGTATAGGTACGTCCAATATTCAATGCCGCCCTGCCATCGGGAGCGCGCCACCGGCGGAGCGCTCCCGCGCTGGTCGGGACCCCCGTGAGTCCGGTCGCGGGACCCGCGGACTCGATCGCCGCGGGCATCCCCGCGATCGTCTCACGGAGCGGCCGAATATGGAGAAAAATCTGTGTAAACAACATTTCTCCATTCTGCCTAGCAACTAGTGACGCTGATCTCTGCTCCATGTGATTGGAGCAGAGATCAGTGTTCACTAAATGAAAGCCCAACCCCCCACAGTTAGTAACACACCCCTAGGAACACTTAACCCCTACACTGCCACCCACTGGTTAACTCCTTCACTGCCAGTGTCATTTACACAGGAATCACTGCATTTATATAGCAGTGATTACTGTATAAATGACAATGGTCCCAAAAATGTGTCAAAAATGTCCGATGGGTCCCCCACAATGTCGCAGTCACAATAAAAATCGCTGATCGCCGCCATTACTAGTAAAAAAATAAAAAATTATTAATAAAAATGCTATAAAACTATCCCTATTTTGTAAACACTATAACTTTTGCGCAAACCAATCAATAATCGCTTATTGTGATTTTTTTTACCAAAAATATGTAGAAGAATACGTATCGGCCTAAACTGAGGGAAAAAAATGTTTTTTTATATATTTTTGGGGGATATTTATTATAACAAAAAGTTAAAAATAATGTGTTTTTTTCAAAATTGTCGCTCTATTTTTGTTTATAGCGCAAAAAATAAAAACCGCAGGGGTGATCAAATACCACCAAAAGAAAGCTCTATTTGTGGGAAAAAAAGGACGTCAATTTTGTTTGGGAGCCACGTCGCACGACCGGACAATTGTCAGTTAAAGCGACGCAGTGCTGAATCACAAAAAGTGGTCTGGTCTTTGACTAGCAAAATGGTCCGGTCTGCAAGTAGTTAAGCTGCACAAAAATGCATCAGTATGAAAGGGACCTTGCTGAATATGTAAGAAAACAAAAACAATTCCATAGCTCAACTCACCAATCAGTCTGCTGACCAACCAAATGAACATGTCTAACCATTTGTTAAAAGCAGGGGTGAATATGCAGCTTCTTTATCTTTTAATTCTTGTTCCAGTTTAAATTGGTGCCATGACCGCTGACCCATGTCTCCTGTTTCAGGGTGGCTCCTTTCTCTTGCAGCATCCTATGGAGCCATCTTTGCATGCAGAGGCTACAGTTGTGTCTCCCTACACTGTGTGCATCAATAGAAACATACTGCACTGTTGCCTAGGATAGCAAGGCATTCCAAGCTCCTCCCACCCTTCTTTCCTAAAAGATTAAAGAGGAAGTAAACCCTCTGGAAAAAAATGAATAAAAAAATAAACACCCTGCAAGGCATAATGAGGCATAATGAGCTAGCATGCATAGTAGAGCTGCACGATTCTGGCTAAAATGAGAATCACAATTTTTTTGCTTAGAAGATAGATCACGATTCTTGCGGCGTAACATCATCTTTCACATTAAAAAAAAATCGGGCTAGCTTTACTCTTTCGTTTTATTTTTTATTCATTGCAGTGATTTTTTTCCCTGCATTTGAAAGACCGCTGGGCAAACACAGTGTGACATAAAATATTGCAGCAATTGCCATTTTATTCCCTAGGGTCTCTGCTAAAATATATATAATGTTTGGGGGTTCCAAGTAATTTTCTAGCAAAAAATATTGATTTTAACTTAAGGCATGTCAGAAAAAGATTTAGACTTTTAGGGTCGGTTCACACTGGGACAAGTCGCATCCCGTTATGTGCAATGGAACCGTTCTTGTGTCGCTCCGACTTAGAAAAAGGTTCCTGTATGACTTTGGGGGCGACTTGAGGCAACTTGCATTGACTTCTATAGAAAAGTCATTTTGCAAGTCGCCTCAGCGGTCGTGTCCAGGTCGCCTGAGGCAGTGGCGCTGAAAGTCGTGCTGCCTCAGTGTGAACAGGCACTAAGTGGTTAAACTTCCTGCATTTACACAAAACTTGGCAGTTTGCCCACAGAAGTTCTATCCCTTTGATCTAAGAAGGAATCTTAGTTACAATGTTGCAAGTTAAAAAAAAAAACTTGGCAGGCTGCCAGGATGTTTTCTTTTGACAGCTGAGTGAGCAGATAGTTTCTCCACTTGTTTATATGAAAGAATCGGCAACCTCTGCAGGAGAGATCGTCAGAGGGGGTGAATCGAGATCACGATTTTTTTAACGATAAATTGTGCAGCTCTAGTACATACCCTGTTTCCCCAAAAATAAGATCTAGCGTGATTGTCAGTGATGCCTGCAATATAAGCCCTACCCCCCAAATAAGCCCTAGTTAAATAAAGTCCTTGTAGGTTTTATTTTCAGAGTAGGGCTTATTTTTGGGGAAACAGTGTAGGGCTTATTTGGGGGGTAGGGCTTATATTGCAACCATCACCGACAATCACAATAGGTCTTATTTTCGGGGAAACAGGGTAGCAAACTAGCTCATTATAAATTACTTACCTGAGATTGAAGCCCCCGCAGCGGTCCTCGTTCCCCTCCTCCGTCGCCACCATATCTCCCGGAGTGACTTCCGGGTATCGCGGCTCCGGCGCTGTGACTGGCCAGAGCTGCGATGACGTCATTAGCAACGGCACGCTCAGTGCGGCATTGTCTACGCGTACACCGTAGACATCAGTGCCTGTCTTTTGCCTACACGGTTTAGATATTTCTTGCACCTACAGGTAAGCCTTAATCTAGGCAAAAAGGTTTACAATCACTTTAATGCGAATATAAATGAGCTCCTCAGCTGTCTGTTGCAGAACAGAATCCAAACTTCCAGGAGACATACACTCTACATAAACCCGGTGAATAATATATATTACGGAGCAGGTTTGTACTTGCAACATTCCACATACCAAGCCAGAAGTAAACATTACATAACGCACGTGTGTCCGATCAGAAAAAGTTTTAAGCAAACAAAGGTGACAACGAGAACTTGTCTAGCAAGGTATTGTGAAATGAACGGCATTAATACAACCCGCAAAACAAGACAGATGAGCCCAGGTCATACCAGTTATTTATTATAGATGGCAGATAACCGGCTGCCACAAAGGAGCCGACGTCTCAGAATTGATGACAGCAGGTGACACATCTACCCAGCCCTGTCATAAACATCACTGCCAAACCCAAGGTGATTTTTTTTTTTTTACCTGACTCAGAATACATTTGACATTGATACTTTATAGAGAAAACATTGTTCCCTCGCCCGTGACAAGGAAACACCCTTAAAGAGGAATTCAGGTTATTTTATGGGTTCAAAGAATACTAAAGTGCCCAAACTACCACTCTGTATAGTATGTGTCCTTAAAGTGTACCTCTAGATAAAACGTTTTCTTTTATTTGGTTAGAGTGGGGAAGTATCAGAACTCCTCTCAAGATTTAAGGAGGCTCCATTTTGTACCTCCGAAATTCTCCACATCCAAAATCTATTCGTTTTCAATTGTTCCTGTTCACACCTGAGCATAATGTTGCTTGTAGTTTAAAAAAGTCGTATGCCACAAATTTCAAGTAATTTTTGCAGTGGCGGGCCCATCCATTAGGGGCGCCCAAGCGCTGCCCCCTCTATCTATGGCCACCTCCCCCGTGCTCTATCCAGTCCACGGCCATCACCCACTATTCATGCGTTCAGTCCCTTTCAGGACACCGGGCGCATGAATTACAGTGGCAGAGGTGTTTTTTTTAAGCACCTGATTAGTGCCAGAGGCTCTAATAGGCTTTAAAATAGGGTGGGCTGATGGCGCAGAGCATTGCACCATGAGCCCACCCAGGTGTTACAACAGCGAGCTATCGGGGACAGCGACCTTTTTAAATTTTTGTTTTTCGTTTAACTTTTTATTTTTCTTACAATTTTTTTTTGATCACTTTTATTCCTATTACAAGGAATGTAAGCATCCCTTGTAATAGGAATCATTTGTGACCAGGTCCTCTTTATGGAGAGATGCGGGATCAGTAAGACCCCACATCTCTCCTCCAGGCTGGAAAGCATGAGATCGGAAAAAAAAAATCCACAATCTCATTCTTGCCAGCCGCAGCCCGGACGTGACGTCATAACGTCGTGCTCTGGCCTCCAACAATCATAGAGAGGACTGGTGACCATCTGGAAATCTCTATGGCCGTCATCCAGCGACGCCCGATTCTTTTTTCCAGGTCCCCGATGGCACGGCAGACTCCAGAAAAGCACTGGATGGCGGTGGGAGGGGGGGGATGTCCCCTCCCTGGATGGCGGTGGGAGGGGGGGGGTGTCCCCTCCCTGGATGGCGGTGGGAGGGGGGGGATGTCCCCCCCGTTACCTGTAAGAACGATCAAGCAGCAGAACAATCAAGCGGCGCCGCTATGATCGTTCTTATGGTGCAGGATCGCCAGCTGAAAACAAGGATATCTGAATGATGCCTTTAACTGCAGGCATCATACAGATATTCCCACTGAAAGCCAAAGACATCATATGACGTCTTTGGGCGGGAAGTGGTTAAACAAAAAATGAACCGTGTATTGTCAGCTTAAGAGCTTGCTATCAGTGTTTTGGATGCACGTTTGCCAAAAATAAATTAAGGCCGGCCATACACAGTTTTTTTTTTCAGTTGGTGGGCTGAACATGTATGAAATCAATTTTATTTAACAAAAGATTTGTTCTTCTGTCCACCCAGTCCTGAGATTTACATAGCTCTGCCACACAGCACTGTTTGGCAGGTCTAGAGACCAGATTCTCACTGCTGCAGTTAAAGTAGAACTATGGTGAAACTACAAAATGACATAAAATTTTCCTAAGTAACCCCGCAAATTTAATTATAAAAGGAAAAAAATAGAAGGTAAATATGTCCAAAGACACTATCAACTTTCCCCCCATCCTTAATTCATTTTTGTATACAGGTCTTGTCTTCTGCTCACTCTGTGACTGGACAGTGAAAAAAGAAGCAGCAGACTGATAAGCTCATCTCTCTGTCACTATGCTCTCTCCTGCCACCAGCATGTTTTTGTTTAGTACATGAGCACTTCAGCAAACATGTCTGGCTCCTTGTTTTTATTCTCCCTCTCCCAGTCTGAGTTCTACACTAGATTGTAATAGGCTGCTACCAAGTCAAACTCTACTTACACTTGCATTCTGAAAAAAATTTAATGAGGTTTTAACCACTTAACCCCCGGACCGTTTTGCTGGCCAAGGACCAGAGCCCTTTTTGCGATTCAGCACTGCGCCGATTTACCGGACGATTGCGCGGTCGTGCGATGTGGCTCCCAAACAAAATTGACGTCCTTTTTTTCCCACAAATAGAGCTTTTTTTGGCGGTATTTGATCACCTCTGTGTTTTTTATTTTTTGCGCTATAAACAAAAACAGAGCAACAATTGGGACCATTGTCATTTTTACAGTGATCAGTGATATAAAATTGCACTGATTACTGTAAAAATGACACTGGCAGTGAAGGGGATAACCACTAGGGGGCTAGGGAGGGGTTAAGTGTGTCCTGGGGAGTGATTCTAACTGTTGGAGGGCTTGGCTACGAATGACACTTCACTGATCACAGCTCCCGATCACAGAGAGCTATGATCAGTGACAGTGTCACTAAGCAGAACGGGGAGATGCTTGTTTACATTAGCATCTCCCCATTCTTCTGCTCCGTGAGACAATCACGGGTATCCCCACGGCGATTGAGTTTGCGGGACCCGCGATCCTACTCATGGAGCTCGCGGCAGGGTCGCATGTGCGCCAGCGGCTGCGCACATGTGACCACACAGCGGCAAATATAAAGGGACGTACCTGTACGCCCATATGCCCAGCCGTGCCATTCTGCCGACGTATATATACACATGTGGCGGTTGGCAAGTGGTTAAAGAAAACTGCACTACATAGCTCCACTGCATAGAACTACCTTATTCCCAGCAATTGCCTGTTCTGAGAACACCTATTGCTAACCATGTGAATCTGCAGGCTAGGTGATCCCAATACAACCTATTCTTGTTTTCCCATTACCAGAAACATACAAATAAATTGCAAACACAGAATCAGGGAACAAGAGCTGCAATCTTCTCTGGCACATACAGCGTATGCCCTTGTACACACGGTCGGTCATTCCGACAACAAAATCCGTCGGATTTTGTCCAAAACTGGTGTTGCATACACACGGTCAGACAAAGTTGTCGGAAAAAAATCAGATCGTTCGTAACGTGATGACGTTATTTAGTTACGACGGGACTACATTCAGGCTAGTAGCCAATAGCTTTGGTCTAGGAATTTGATCTGAGCATGTGTGGCACTTTGTCCAATCAGAATTCTCTACAAACAATCGGACAAAGTCCGATCGGATCATGTTGTCGGAAAATTTTTATACCCAGCTCTCAAACTTTGTTGGTCGGACATTCCGACGGAAAAAGTCAGATGAAACCCACACACGGTCAGATTATCCGACAACACGGTCCGATCGGACATTTTCCGCCGGAATGTCCAACCGTGTGTACAAGGGCTATGAATTGTTGCAATGGGGCTGATTTACTAAAACTGGCGGATAGACTAACCCAAGTCTGTGCCAGGGATCAAATGAGCAGATCAGGAGAATTCTTGATGAAGCAAATTTCTGGATTATTAAAGTGGTTGTAAACCCACCAACTTTAAAAAAAAAAAAAAACTGCAAGACAAAGGCATAATGTGCTAGTTTGCATAGCATACTAGCTCATTATGAATTACTCACCTTAGATAGAAGCCCCCGCAGTGGTCCTCATACACCGCTCTGGCCGGCGACATCACTCCCGGAGCTACTTCTGGGTATCGCAGGCTCCAGCGCTGTGATTGGCCAGAGCCACATTGACGTCACTTGGTAACGGTACACTAGCTGAAGCAACGGCACGTACAATGACGTCGGCTCATGCAGATACAGGGGATATCCGGGCAGGTTTAGGAGATATCTGGGGTAGCTACGGGTATGCTTTATTATAGGCTTACCTGTAGAGAAAAGGGCTTGTAAAGGGTTTACAACTTCTTTCTATTTCTGACTTTACAGTATCGGTATCCGGTGAACATTAACTGCAGATCACTGATTGGTTTCATGACGTTGTTAGAAATAGATCTGTGACAGGTCTATAGTCTGTGTAGTCCTGACATAACCACTAAGAACAGCTGAGAACTATTCATGGTCCACAAGGACAAATTAGCCTGACACTGTGTGGGGTAACGAGTCACATAGAACTTCACACCTGCCATGTGCAAAAGGCAGATTATCTCAACCAGGGTTCCTTCAGACATTGCCAGGGGTTCCTTAACCAGTTGCCGACCGCCGCACGACGATGTACGTCGATAGCATGGCACGGGCAGGCATATTGGCGTACATGTACGTCCCTTGCCTCCCGCGGGTCGGGGGCCCGATCGGGCCCCCGCCCGGTGCCTGCGGCGGTCGGTATTCGTGCGGGAGCGATCCCGGACGAGGGGACGGCCATTCGTTCATGGCCACCCCCTCGCGATCGCTCCCGACGAATAGGAATCCCCCGTGACATCACTTCCTCTCCTGTAATGTAAACACAGGAGAGGAAGTGATGTATTCTCTCCTCCGTGTCGGTATTTTTCGTTCCGACACGGAGGAGAGCGGATCGGTGAGTTGCACCAACACTCTACACACACAGTAGAACATGCCAGGCACACTCACACCCCCCCTTTACCCCCCGATCACCCCCCCAATTACCCCTGCCCCCCAGTCACAGTGACACCAATGTCATTTTTTTTTTTTTTTTTTGCATTGGTGTCATTTGTGACTGTAATAACTGTTAGGGCAGTTAGAGTTAGCCCCCTTTAGTTCTAATGTACCCCCCTAACCCCCCCAATAAAGGTTTAACCCCGTGATCACCCCCCGTCGCCAGTGTCACTAAGGCTGGGTTCACATTGCAGCGGTTTATGAGAACGAATGTGATTCGCACCGCACTGCAGTGCAAATCACATCCGATCTCTGTGCGATTCGAGTTCAGCCATTCGCCGCACCCGCCGCACCCGCCGCACCCACCGCAAATTCGCACGGGACCCTTTTTTTGGCCCGCAGCAGAATCGGATCGCATGGGTGTTCACACCATGCGATCCGAGTTTGCAGATCGCACTGCGATATGCGAACTGATCTGGGGGTGTCAGTAACATTTCACTGACACTCCCAGCAGTTCGCATAGGGCAGTGTGAACTGCCGCCGGGAGGCATGCGATGCGGGAACCCGCCGCGGATTTGCGGCGTTTCCGCATCGCTCCAGTGTGAACCCAGCCTAATAAGCGATCATTTTTCTGATCGCCGTATTAGTGTCACAGGTGACGCTAGTTAGGCAGGTAGGTATTTAGGTTCGCCGCAGCTTTTTATAGCGCCAGGGACCCCCATATACTACCGCATAAAGCCCCCTGATTGCCCCCTAGTTAACCCTTTCACCAGTGATCACCATATAACTGTTACAGGTGACGCTGGTTGGTTAGTTATTTTTTATAGTTTCAGGGCACCCGCCATTTATTACCTAATAAAGGTTTAACCCCCTGATCACCCGGCGGGTGTCATTTGTGACTAATAACTGTTAGGGCAGTTAGGGTTAGCCCCCTTTAGTTCTAAGGTACCCCCCTAACCCCCCCAATAAAGGTTTAACCCCGTGATCACCCCCCGTCGCCAGTGTCACTAAGGCTGGGTTCACATTGCAGCGGTTTATGAGAACGGATGTGATTCGCACCGCACTGCAGTGCAAATCACATCCGATCTCTGTGCGATTCGAGTTCAGCCATTCGCCGCACCCGCCGCACCCGCCACACCCGCCGCACCCGCCGCAAATTCGCACGGGACCCTTTTTTTGGCCCGCAGCAGAATCGGATCGCATGGGTGTTCACACCATGCGATCCGAGTTTGCAGATCGCACTGCGATATGCGAACTGATCTGGGGGTGTCAGTAACATTTCACTGACACTCCCAGCAGTTCGCATAGGGCAGTGTGAACTGCCGCCGGGAGGCATGCGATGCGGGAACCCGCCGCGCATTCGTGGCGTTCCCGCATCGCTCCAGTGTGAACCCAGCCTAATAAGCGATCGTTTTTCTGATCGCTGTATTAGTGTCACAGGTGACGCTAGTTAGGCAGGTAGGTATTTAGGTTCGCCGCAGCTTTTTATAGCGCCAGGGACCCCCATATACTACCGCATAAAGCCCCCTGATTGCCCCCTAGTTAACCCTTTCACCAGTGATCACCATATAACTGTTACAGGTGACGCTGGTTGGTTAGTTATTTTTTTATAGTTTCAGGGCACCCGCCATTTATTACCTAGTCTCACTAGTGTACCCCTAAATTTAGGGGTGTCTACTTTCCAAAATGGGGTCATTTGGGGGGGGTTTGTGCCATCTTGGCATTTTATGGCCTTCAAAACTGTAACGCCCTTAGAAAGCCTGAAGGCGGTGCTTGGTTTTCGGGGCCCCGTACGCGGCTAGGCTCCCAAAAAGTCCCACATATGTGGTATCCCCGTACTCAGGAGAAGCAGCAGAATTTATTTTGGGGTGTCATTTCACATATGCCCATGGCATGCGTGAGCAATATATCATTTAGTGACAACTTTGTGAAAAAAAAAAAAAAAAAAAAAAAGTTTGTAATTTTCCCGCAACTTGTGGCAAAATATAAAATATTCCATGGACTCAACATGCCTCTCAGCAAATAGCTTGGGGTGTCTACTTTCTAAAATGGGGTCATTTGTGGGGGTTTTGTGCCATCTTGGCATTTTATGGCCTTCAAAACTGTAATAGGTAGTGAGAAGTGAACTCAAAAATTTACGCCCTTAGAAAGCCTGAAGGCGGTGCTTGGTTTTCGGGGCCCCGTACGCGGCTAGGCTCCCAAAAAGTCCCACATATGTGGTATCCCCGTACTCAGGAGAAGCAGCAGAATTTATTTTGGGGTGTCATTTCACATATGCCCATGGCATGTGTGAGCAATATATCATTTAGTGACAACTTTGTGAAAAAAAAAAAAAAAAAGTTTGTAATTTTCCCGCAACTTGTGGCAAAATATAAAATATTCCATGAACTCAACATGCCTCTCAGCAAATAGCTTGGGGTGTCTACTTTCTAAAATGGGGTCATTTGTGGGGGTTTTGTGCCATCTTGGCATTTTATGGCCTTCAAAACTGTAATAGGTAGTGAGAAGTGAACTCAAAAATTTACGCCCTTAGAAAGCCTGAAGGCGGTGCTTGGTTTTCGGGGCCCCGTACGCGGCTAGGCTCCCAAAAAGTCCCACATATGTGGTATCCCCGTACTCAGGAGAAGCAGCAGAATTTATTTTGGGGTGTTATTTCACATACGCCCATAGCATGTGTGAGCAATATATCATTTAGTGACAACTTTGTGTAAAAAAAAAAAAAAATTTTTTTTTTGTCATTATTCAATCGCTTGAGGCAAAAAAATAAAATATTCAATGGGCTCAACATGCCTCTTATCAATTTCCTTAGGGGGTCTACTTTCCAAAATGGGGTCATTTGGGGGGGTTTTGTACTGCCCTGCCATTTTAGCACCTCAAGAAATGAGATAGGCAGTCGTAAACTAAAAGCTGCGTAAATTGCAGAAAACGTACCTTAGTTTGTAGATGTGACAACTTTTGCGCAAACCAATAAATATACAATTATTGACTTTTTTTTTACCAAAGACATGTGGCTGAATACATTTTGGCCTAAATGTATGACTAAAATTGAGTTTATTGGATTTTTCTAATAACAAAAAGTAGAAAATATCATTTTTTTTCAAAATTTGCGGTCTTTTTACGTTTATATCGCAAAAAATAAAAATCGCAGAGGCAATCAAATACCATCAAAAGAAAGCTCTATTTGTGGGAAGAAAAGGACGCAAATTTTGTTTGGGTACAACATTGCATGACCGCGCAATTACCAGTTAAAGCAGCGCAGTGCCAAAGTGTAAAAAGACCTCTGGTCATTTACCAGAAAATGGTCCGGTCTGAAAGTGGTTAAGCAGTGAGCAGTAATACATTATCTCCGAGCTACACTGAGCATCAATTTAGAGCTGAACTTCAGGTTTTTTGTTTTCTTTTTGCACAGTTACATTAGTCCAGCTTGGACCAATGTACATACACATATTCCATACCTGGCCGATCCTTGGGAAAGTGGAGAAGCACTATAGTAAATGCCACTACTACAGCGATCCTCGCTGTTTTCCCCGGTCCTATGGCAAGAGATTTCCCTGCTACATAGTAACTACATGGGGGGGTTGCTCACTCAGCGTGGGTGCCACTCACAGAATGCTTTGCATTTTCACAATCGATTTAAAGCGTTCTCTGATTGGACCAGGTGGAGAGTTGGGTTGGTGACGCCACAATCACTCACAAAATCACCTCCTGATTTAAAGTGACACTAAACTAGAGCTGCACAATTCTGGCTAAAATGAGAATCACATTTTTTTGCTTAGAAGATAGATTATGATTCTCTCATGATTCTCGCTGCGTTTTTTTTTTTTTTTCTTCAAAGTGCATTTTTCCCCCAAAAAATTGTGTTTGAATGACCGCTGGGCAAATACAGTGTGACATAAAATATTGCAGCAATTGCCATTTTATTCCCTAGGGTCTCTGCTAAAAGATTTAGACTTTAAGTGGTTAAACTTCCTGCATTTAGGTTGTTGAAATCTTGGCAGACTGCCTGGATTTTTTCTTTACAGAGGTGTATCTCTTTGATCTAAGAAGGAATCTTAGTCACAATGTTTCATATTAAAAACTTGGCAGACTGCCCAGATGTTTTCTTTTGACAGCTGAGAGAGCAGATAAGTCTCTTTACTTGTTATATGAAAGAATTGGCAAACCCTGCAATAAGGATCATCAGAGGGGTTGGATCAAGATCACGATTTTTTAACGATTAATTGTGCAGCTCTACACTAAACCTTTGTCCTTTTTTTTGTTTTGTTTTTAATAACAAACCTTTCATACTTCCTTCCACTGTGTAGTTTGTTTTCCACAGTGTGCCCACGAACCTTGTCTTCTGGGGTCCCTCAGCGGCGCTCCTCACATCGGTAAACACCCTGGGAGAAGCGCTCTCCAGGGGGTTACCTTGTGGGCACACTCCCGAGTCCAGCATTTGAGCCTATAGATACAAAATGCTGGACTTGGCCCCCGCCCCCCAGCGCCCACGTCATTGGATTTGATTGACAGCAGCAGGAGCCAATGGCTGTGCTGCTATCATTCTATCCAATCAAGAGCCGAGAACCCCGGGCAGAGAGGAAGGGCTCAAGTGAGTAAAAGGTGGGGGGGGGGGCTGATCAGTTTCAGAATTTTTTTACCTTAATGCATAGGATGCATTAAGGTGAAAAAAACACGAGGGGTTTACAACCCCTTTAAGCTGGCCATAGATGGTTAATTTTTTTCGTTCAGCCCATTGAACAGATTCCTCCCTTCACACAAATGATGTGGGTGGAGGAAACCCCAAGACATTGTAATCTGGCAGTGGGACCTGACACTTTCAGAATACACTGATCAGCGGCTGCAGCTGCAAAACTCTTTGGAAACTTTAGACGTTTGTTTGGTGCTCTTTCTGGGCCTTTCAAGTTGAGTGATCCCTACCTCTAGGGGTGCTCCCTATTTTGTGGGAAGCTGCCGAATCTAAGCCATTAAGCTCTTGTGAATTTCTATTTCTACTGTCTACAGATCTATGTCCAAAACCTCGATTCTACTTTTTCCTCAAATCACCAAGCACCAGCACTGCTACATTAGAGGAAAGGGAGCCAGTCAAATGCCCCATTCATACCTGTAAAAGGGGTAGTTAGCAACTACATGCGGAACCCAGCCGGGATTCCCAGTGATCATGAGTGGTTACATGTGAGCGGCCACGATTAGTTGCGGGAGCTGTCAGTCTCCCATTGCTTTCAATGGAGCTGCCACCCACAGCTTACTGCCAGGAATCCCTGCTGGGTCTCCCGCATGTAATCACAAACAGCCCAAACAAGTCCGAATGGAGCCAAATCCATACCTGACTAATAGGTTTTTCTCTTTTCTCCTAGACAAGGAGAAGCACAGGTGCCTTCTAATGCCCCATACACACAGTCGGATTTTCCGACGGAAAATGTTCGATAGGAGCTTTTTGTCGGAAATTTCGACTGTATGTAGGCTCCATCAGACATTTTCCATCAGAATTTCCGTCGCACAAAATAGGAGATCTGGTTCTCAAATTTTCCAACAACAAAATCCATTGTCAGAAATTCTGATCGTGTGTACACAATTCCGACACAAAGTTCCACGCATGCTTGGAATCAAGCAGAAAAGCAGCACTAACTATTGAACTTAATTTTTCTCGGCTCGTCGTGCGTGTTGTATGTCACAGCGTTCTTGACGTTCGCAATTTCCGACCAACTTTGATACAACCATGTGTATACAAGACAAGTTTGAGCCAACATCTGTTGGAAAAAATCCATGGATTTTGATGTCAGAATGCCCGATCAATGTCCAATCGTGTGTACGCAGCATTAGTTTAGCTGTATAGAAAGAAATGATTGCAGATAAAATAAGAACTACTCACAAATGTAGTTTAAAAATGTACAGTAGCTCATGGCACTGTATGGGATGGTCCTTGGCAATGAAATCCAGGGGGTCCACAAGGGACATTGTCATCTGTCAAGTTGTGCTGGGTGGCTGGCACCGGTGCATTCCGGCACTTCCTAGTCGGTGGAACAAACTTGCAGAGTGGGGATGACGTCACTTCCTGGGTGCAGCATAGGGATGTATTGGTATCGGCAACGCGTTTGCTGAGTGTGCGCTCCTTCTTCAGGCTGTAACGGAGCCAGTTGTCTCTTTTGTCCAATGAAAAAGTGAAAAGAGGAAAAATATGCTCCTCTGGGGAGCGCGGCTGGTAGTTGAACCTGTTGCTTTGTATTCCATGGACAAAGCACAGGCTCCCTTTGAATAGTCATATCCAAATATTGACTCTTTCAAATATTCAAGCACATGAATTTTCAGTGAACACACCCCAAAGAAATGTTCATTGCCTTGAATATATATATATATATGAAATGCATGACACTACATGTGCTCATCAATGAAGATGAAAGAAGCCAAGAGGTCCTTCTCTATTAATAACCTGTAACCACTAACACCATGCAAACTATTCTACTGCACTACATCATCACTACTTCTAAGCAGCTGTCAACTTCAAGGCAAATGTCCAGCAACAAATGACACCCATCACATCCGAAACAACTGATTTACACATTTCAGGAACACATCTTTACAAAAAGGAAGCCAAAAAACATTTTTAAAATGAAGGACCAACGAAGTTTTAAACAGTGTCAACTCTGCAAGGCATTTCTAAACATAGAAACTTTGTAAATATATGTTAAAGGTGTGTGTCAATAGCAATATCAACTGAGATAAGACATAAACCTTGAAGGCAAATACAACAGAAAGTTACAAGCTGTCCTTCAAAGTTACATAAACAAACATCTTAAAGTCTCTATCATTCATAATATAAACAACATTCCATTTATACATTTTTAAAGAGTAGCTCTACTAGTCTGAAGCATAAGAGGGATTTCCTTCACTTTGCAGAATTTTCCCTTAGCTTAGTGCATGTGGGGAAAATTCACTTTGCAAGAAATACCCAATCACATGCAAGGAAATTGTTTTTTTTTAAATGTATTTTTGCTCAAGCATGATTGGATGCTGGAAGTCAGCAGAACTTTAACTCATTCACTAAGGGAAAATTCCCCTGCAAAGTGGGCAGCTTATTTTCCTTTAGCATATCAACTAGAGCTCCACGGTTCTGGCTAAAATGAGAATCGCTATTTTTTTGCTTAGAAGATAGATCACGATTGTCTCACAATTCTCGCAGCGTAACATCATCTTTCACATTAAAACAAAAAAAAATTGGGCTAACTTTACTGTTTCGTTTTTTTTTTTATTTTTTTTATTCACTGAAGTGTATTTTTTTTTCCCCCAAAAAAATTTGCTTGAAAGACCGCTGGGCAAATACAGTGTGACATAAAATATTGCAGAAATTGACATTTTATTCCCTAGGGTCTCTGCTAAAATACATATAATGTTTGGGGGTTCCAAGTAATTTTCCAACAAAAAATATTGATTTTAATGTAAGAACCAAGTGTCAGAAAAAGATTTAGACTTTAAAGTGGAGGGCCACCCAAAAAAAATAAAAAATTACATTAACATTCTTAAAAAAATATTTTAATATTTGAAAATTTTTTTTTTACTCACCAGATACCCCTGTTGCTAGGCAGTCTTCCTAATGTGCCTCTTCCTATTCCACGGCGCTGTTTCTTCAATTCCTCCTCCTCGGCGAGCAGCCCGTTGTCTTCTGGGACATGTGTGTGTCCCAGAAAACAACGGGGCCATTCACAAAGCGCTGCGCGGCTTGCGCATGCGCAGTAGGAAACGGGCAGTGAAGCCGCAAGGCTCCACTGCCTGTTTCCCTTAGTTAGGATGGCGGCGCCGGCAGCCGATCCGATGGATGGATCGGCCTCGGGGTGGCCGTCATGGCGGGCTTCCTGGACAGGTAAGTGTCCTTATTAAAAGTCAGCAGCTACAGTGTTTGTAGCTGCTGACTTAAAAAAAATGTCTGGAACACAACTTTTACACAGTTTATCCCTTTGATCTAAGAAGGAAGAGTTAGTTACAATATTTCATGTTAAAAACTTGACAGACTGCCCAGTTGTTTTCTTTTGACAGCTGAGTGATCAGATAAGTCTCTCCACTTATATGAAAGAATGAAAGAATCTTCTAAACTCTGCAATAGAGATCGTCAGGGGAGTTGAATTGAGATCACGATTTTTTTAACGATTAATTGTGCAGCTCTAATATCAACCCCTTTGTGAATAGAAGCTTTCATCGTGTAGCAGGCAGGTACAACCTAAAGTGGAACTTTACTCACTCAATCAACATTGACCATGTTGATCCTTATTATTATTATTGTTATTATTACACAAGATTTATACAGCGCCAACAGTTTGCGCAGTGTTTTACAATGTAGTGGGGGGACAGTACAATAGCAACAGAGTTCAAGTTCAATACAGAAGAGATGGGAGGGCCCTGTTTGTGGAGCTTACAATCTAAAGCTGCTAGCATTAGTAAATAGATAGGAACAGATATCGTATTTATTATTTTTTTTTTAAGCGGAGTTCCATCCAAAAGTGGAAGTGATTTGTCTCCTTCCCCCCCTCCGATGCCACATTTGACACCTTTGGGGGGGGGGGTAACTGTCCCCACTTCCAGGAGACCGGGGCGTGGTGAATTACATCAGCAGCTCGGCTCCCTCCTCCTCCTTCCTACGCTGCCTCGCGCACAAGCAGTAGAGACATGGTGTGAAGCCATAATGCTTCACTACTGGGTTCCCTTACCGGCAATGGCGGCAGAAGCACTCGACAGCTGATGGAAACATCAGCTGCGGTGCTGACATTGCTGGACTCCAGGACAGGTAAGTGTCCTATTATTAAAAGTCAGCAGCTGCAGTATGTGTAGCTGCTGGCTTTTAATTTTTGCAGGGGTGGGCAGACCTCCGCTTTAAGTTTTTTAAGTTACTTCCACGTTTCTTGCCTTGGCAAATGATGCCATACATGCCAGGAGTCTTCTGGAGGAGAAAAGGGGTTTTCTCAACTAAGCACACCCTCCTGCTTATATGCCTGAACCAAAGGCAGATGAATTCCAGGAAGTAAATGCTACATGAATCATCTACCCTTACTCAAGATGGCCATAGGCAGAAATGCTATGGGATGTTTTTTTTTACTGTCATTTCTCAGCAAAATAAGCATGGAGACATGGATGGATCGGGCCACCCCAGATGATGACCTGTAGGTCGAAACACGTCGAGAGGACTCCGCTACTGCCTATTTTCCTCTGATATGCTTTATTGATCATTCTGGAAATGTGAGTTTGAACCATTTTTTTATTAAAAGGCTTTTTTAAAACGTTATTATGCCATGTTGGCTTTGTTTCTTCATCTTCCATGCCTGAGTTGTTGTCGGAGTTGTTCATGTATATGAAAAACAGTGATCACACCTAGTCGTCTGTGTGAACCGTATGTGGCACGATTGGAACATCCAATTTTGGGACTACTTTGGCCGAGATTACAAGCTCTGGTTGACCCCTGAGGCGTACGTCTGCTAGGGTCATATTGATTCGGTAAGCCTGCACCCTATAAGGTGGTGGGATCGTCACAGGGTGAAATACCTTTCTTGGTCACAACACTACAGGATCTCGGTTGATATCGTAACACGTTGAGACTGACATTCTGCACGTCTTTATATGGACTTTATATTTTGCATGTCTTATTATGGACTTTACCACTGTTATTAATCATATTTTTATGTGTTTATATTGATTGGTTTTTGCTTTGTTTCCCTCTTCACTGGGATAAGTATTCATACAGTCCCCAATTGATTTCATGCACATATTTACAGGTCATCACTTTTTTTCTTATTAATTGTTTCAATACATATATCAGTATTGCCCCCATCTCTTTTGGGGTCACTTCACACATATTTTTTCACACAGGTGTACACACACGTTTGTATTACTTTAAGAGTCACATATATATAAGTTGGGCGCTTACACTTTATTTTTGACATAAGATGGATGGGTCATGGTCAAGAACCAATTTCCTAGTTGGTGTGGGCTTTGACGAAAGTGGAGCCATCTTCTACTATTCATGTTAACAATGTTTGTGACTGGTAGTCGTTTGATTTAAAAACGCAGTAGAACATGCCTAGAATTTTATGTAATGATTCAGCTAATTACAGGCATCGATACTGTCCAGCCTACATTTTAATAGGCCAGTAGAACATGAATGGTGGCCTTGGTTGACTATTCACAGTAAAGCCTAATACACACTATCAGGTTTGTTTTTTTGTTCAACCAGCTCAGGTCGGAATCTATGTACTAACAATCCAACGCCCCCCCGCCAGAACACTCTGGTCAGTGCTCTCTATTTGCTGAGAAAGCTGATCGGGAAGCGGACGACTGTTGGTTTTCCAGCATGCTCATCCGACAGAAGCCGGCCAAATGGCTGGCTTCTGTCAGACTGGCTGCCGTGCACACAAGATAAAAAATTTTATTGAATGGCCAATGTTGCTCGACATTTGGCCTGTATGTACTAGGCTTTAGGCCTCCACTTATGGATCAGAGATCTACACTACAGACGACTCCACTGCCATCTTATCTGGAGGAGAGAAATGGCAATTAGACAAGGTTTTCCAACGTGCCTTGTTGTCATTTTCCCAGAAGAGATGCTGGTGGCATTTGCCATAGACATCAGGTTACCATCCACTCTAGTCGCCCGACATTTGGCCTGTGTGTACTAGGCTTTAGGCCTCCACTTATGGATCAGAGATCCACACAACCGGCGACTCCACTGCCATCTTATCTGGAGAAGAGTAATGGCAATCAGACAAGGTTTTCCAACGTGCCTTGTTGCCATTTTCCCAGAGGAGATGCTGGTGGCATTTGACATAGACATCAGGTTACCATCCACTCCAGTCGAAAATGGCCATATTAGAAAAATGTATTCTACTGATTATGGCAGCTGTTAACTAGGATTCTGTGGAATTCTAGGTTTCCTCCGAAGGTTTCTATGGGTTTCTTGAACAATGAACAACCTTTTCTTTTTAGATATGTAACCACTGACAACAATTATCTTTTTAGTCATCTGTAATGGGAGGTTCTTCACAAAACGTAAGGAACATCCTCTTCATGGTGCCCATCACCTCAGCCGTAGATATAATAATTATTAGTGATAGTTCCTGGGCCTGGAAAGTTAGCTGTACTAAAAGGGTTGATAAATGTGGTCTATGGGCACATTATACCAAACATCACGGAACTTCAGACTATGGTGGCAAAGTTCATAAAACATATGTTACAGATTGCCTAAAAACCCACCTCCACATCTCCCGAGATATATTGTGTACTACAACCAGGGTTTAATAGATCACATACAATTGTAATATTTACGACTATATGACACACAGACTATAGTTGGTAGATCCTCTCTGTATACACTCCACACCTTTAATTGTAACATAATACAAAATATAATTGTGTAAATTAAAGCCCAACGGAAGATGAAAGCCAAACATGGTCAACTTATTGGCGCAGCCGTAGAAAACCCGTCGGTACAAGTGGCTCCTCACTCAGCAGGCCCCGACCTACACAACCAGCCCACAAATCTCATCCTTGGATTCCTCTGATGACGGGACAGATTAAAGTGTTAAAAATAATCTTTATATAACGTGCCACCTCCACGCCATCATCGGGCACAATCTCTGAGTAGGGGGAAAGAGGAACATCCATACCACCATCCACAAATACCATCATCATTATCTTTCTACTGTCCTCACTCATCATCATCATTATACAAAAAGTTACACATATACAACATTGTTACTACACAAAGATAACAGAGAGAGAGAGAGGTATATAGAGAAGGTATATAGAGAGGTATATAGAGAGGTCTATAGGGAAGTATAGAGAGAGGTATATAGAGGAGGTATATAGAGGAGGTATATAGAGAAGTACAGAGGAGGTATATAGAGGAGGTATATAGAGGAGGTATATAGAGAAGTATATAGAGAGGTATATAGAGGTATATAGAGAGGTATATAGAGGAGGTATATAGAGAAGTATATAGAGAGGTATATAGAGAAGTATATAGAGGAGGTATATAGAGAAGTATATAGATAGGTATATAGAGAAGTATATAGAGAGGTATATAGAGGAGGTATATAGAGAAGTATATAGAGAGGTATATAGAGAAGTATATAGAGGAGGTATTTAGAGAGGTATATAGAGGAGGT
This sequence comes from Lithobates pipiens, assembly GCF_037356315.1. NCBI lineage: Eukaryota > Metazoa > Chordata > Amphibia > Anura > Ranidae > Lithobates > Lithobates pipiens. The sequence goes on from NW_027507787.1 coordinate 198,270,244, forward strand.
ATATAGAGAAGTACAGAGGAGGTATATAGAGGAGGTATATAGAGGAGTATATAGAGGTATATAGAGAGGTATATAGAGGAGGTATATAGAGAAGTATATAGAGAGGTATATAGAGATATGGAAGGAAAACATAGAGTCAGTGATCATTACCTATATACATGTACATAAGGTGGTGGAGGGCCCCCATCATCCACAGACATACAATGTCGGGATGCTGGCAGCCTCCTGGGAAGAGGAGAATGTGGATGACTTACACCACGGCCTTAGAAATGATCCACGACACCATCTTGCTGGCAGAGCTGGCACCGCCCGGGATCTAGCCTGGTAGAGGTGCCCCCCCCCCCCCTCGGGCACCGGTGGGCCCTCCCCCTGCTCGTGTTGTCCCCGTGCCCCCTCCCTCGCCCAGGGAAGAGTCACGATGCGGTGTTGTTGGTCCCGGGGAACTATCACTACGTCACCCGCCCCACTCCCCAAATCTACGGCTTGGAAGGAGGAATATCGGGAACGGAGGAAACCCCGCCCCTCTGCGCCCTTCCGAGCTCACCGATTGGCTGTGGGCGGAGTCCCTGGCCCTGTGCCCTGGCAGCGCAGTGCGGGGAGGGCGGGCTGTGCGGGGTGACAGGTGAGATCAGTGCGGGTGGGAGCGGAGGATGGAGGGCACAGGGTGGCATCATCACTCCTCCTGTCCCACTTTGTAGGATACACCGATCAGCCATAACATGACGACTGAGCAGTGCTGCCAACCTACCAGATTGCTGTTTACTGGCACAGCCAAGTCTTTACTGGCATTTACACAAATTACAGAATTACAGTTTAAAGTGCAAATTTCAATATTTAAGCTACAAACAAGGACGATATGCTCTTAGGGGTGTATGAGGGCCAGTACACACCACATGCAGGCCAGTGCGGGTTTTTTTCTGCATCAAAAATGCATGTAAAGTAGGTTATATGGTTTTCAATGGCATCAGGGCAGGGCAAAAGGGGCAGCTGTCAGTAAGCACTAATGATATGCTGTAACCCGCTGGCAACCAATCGCAATCGTTGCCTGATCTGATAAAGTAAACTGATTTTAAGTCTAGCTGCTATTTATTGTATGTCTCAGAGCAGGTGGAGAGTGAAATTGCATGGGGGGGGGGCCAAGAATTTTTTTGGGTCCAATCAATATTAAAGACGGCCCTGGTTATATGGTAAATATACTGAAGAAAGAGAGATTTCCTTTTTGGCCCAGTTGATTTGCGGGTTATGTGCCTGCAGCCACGGATTCCCAAGATGATGGGAAACATGGGAGAGCATAAGACATCAAAACGGACAAATTCTTGATGATCGGCATCTGTAGTGGTGAAGAGGGGCATGGTTTCCTGGGTGACAAGTCCAGAACTGGGCGGGGAACCATCAGCCAAAAGAACTTCATGTCTTTGTTTCTTTTCATAGAGGGGCACACTAAGTTTCTTAGCCAGAGATAAGTCCATAAAACAGCTACATGCCCCGGAATCAATGATTGCTTGTAGTCAGATTTCCCTTTCTGCCACTTGTAAGGAGATGGGGAGAACAAGGTAAGAATGGGAAGATCCAACACGGCGCTCCCCGGCCCGACGAAGACGACGCTCAGGGTTTGGCGAATAGCAGGGCGAAGGTTTGCGAGACCGAATTGCTGGTCTCCGGCCCAGCCACTGTGGGGTAACCCGAACCTGCCGCACTTTAGGTCGATCCCGGACCCGCAGGTCTGGGTGCGATTCGGAATAAATACGCTGGGGGACATCCTGTCGTCGGGAGGGATGCTTTCCTTTGCTCGTCTGGCAGGACCGCGCGCCATGCCTGGTTGGATGGTCCAGACGAAATTTCTTCATCGGGTGTACCTCACTCCAGTGCGTCTGTCCAGGATATATCCCACTAGAGACCCCCACTGCCCCAGGTGTCGAACTGAGGTTGGAACATACCTGCATATGTTCTGGGAGTGTCGACGGCTGGAGGATTTCTGGTTAGGCGTTTTTGATCACTTAAATACCCGGCTGGGGTTAGGGGTCCCTCGGTCCCCTGCACTAGCCTTATTGGGCATCCATCCAGATGAGCTCACGCCTTACTACTCGAAGCTATTGACCTCCTATCTCCTCTTCTATGCGAAGAAGGTGATTTTGTGTAAATGGCTTTCGGAGCGCCCCCCAAGTGTAGCCCGGTGGGAACGAGCAGTCGACGCTGCCCTCCCATTATACAAGCTAACATACCATAATCGGGGTTGTCCGTGGAAGTTTGACAAGATCTGGCTCCCATGGACCTCCGGGACAGCCACTTGAGGATAGAGTTGGGATCATGGCTGGCCTGCCCTCCAGTTTGTTTGGGTCTGCTCCCCCCCCCCTTTCTCCCCTCCTCCCCCTCGGTGGGTCCCCCTCCCCTCCCCCTCCCTTTCCCCCCCCCCTCATGTCCCCCCTCCTCTGCCCTTCCCCCCCCTTCCCTCCCCATCTCCCATCCGCCGATGCTTACTATGAAGACCTAAGCTTACTTATATGGGTATATCTCCTGTATTGTGCTCGGTGATAGATGATCTGTTCTTGGCCTCACTGTCGGGGTATTCAATTATCCCTTTTCTGTTATGTGATACTCTGAACTACAATGTTAGTCTGTAACTACTTGGCTGTACAATTGAGTTGTTCCTCTGCCTCATTCTGTTTTGTATCCTGATGTGATATCTTTGAAATAAAGCACTCCTGTTTACAGAAAAAGAATGGGAAGATCCAGAGACTTGGAGATATGTGGAACTTGTGGGTAGTGATGGATGAACTTCCGACGGGACGTTTCGCGAACGCGGACCACGAACGCGGCCGATAGTTACCGCAACGTTCGCGGCGGGCCCCATTGACTTCAATGGGAGGCGAACTTTGCAAACCTACAGGTCAAATTTGCAGCCACAAAATAATTACTAGCTGTGCACACATAGTCCCACCACATGGCCAATGACATAACACATGTATGAGGTGAATCTGGGATCGACAACTACAAGCATTCTTTTTTTATATGTGAAATTGTGACAATTCAGGACTGTGGAGCGCATGAAGGCAATGGAGGAGAGGAAAGGTCAGGGTAGGCAAAGAAGAGGGTGCAGGAGATGATCACCAGCAGCGTGACATACAGCAATGACACCAGCACCGTGATAGAGTGATCTGACACCAGCTGCGTGATAGAGAGCACTGACATCAGCAGCGTGACATAAAGCACTGACACCAGCACCGTGATATACAGCACTGACATCAGCAGCGTGACATACAGCAATGACACCTGCACCATGATAGAGTGATCTGACACCAGCTGCGTGATAGAGAGCACTGACATCAGCAGCGTGACATAAAGCACTGACACCAGCACCGTGATATACAGCACTGACACCAGCACCGTGATATACAGCACTGACATCAGCAGCGTGACATACAGCAATGACACCTGCACCATGATAGAGTGATCTGACACCAGCTGCGTGATAGAGAGCACTGACATCAGCAGCGTGACATAAAGCACTGACACCAGCACCGTGATATACAGCACTGACACCAGCACCGTGATATACAGCACTGACATCAGCAGCGTGACATACAGCAATGACACCTGCACCGTGATAGAGTGATCTGACACCAGCTGCGTGATAGAGAGCACTGACATCAGCAGCGTGACATAAAGCACTGACACCAGCACTGTGATATACAGCACTGACACCAGCACCGTGATATACAGCACTGACATCAGCAGCGTGACATACAGCAATGACACCTGCACCGTGATAGAGTGATCTGACACCAGCACCGTGATAGAAAGCACTGACATCAGCAGCGTGACATAAAGCACTGACACCAGCCCTGTGATACACAGCACTGACACCAGCACCGTGATATACAGCACTGACATCTGCACCGTAAGCAGCCCCAGGAGGAAGTCAACATAGCACAGGGATGGTGGGAGCCCCTCATAATGAGCATAGCACAGGGATGGTGGGAACCCCTCATAATATGCACAGCAGAGGTACAGCCCCAGGAGGAAGTCAGCACAGCACATGGATGGTGGGAGCGCCTCATAATGAGCATAGCACAGGGATGGTGGGAGCCCATCATAATATGCACAGCAGAGGTACAGCCCCAAGAGGAAATCAGCACAGCACAGGGATGGTGGGAGCCCCTCATAATAAGCAGCCCCAGGAGGAAGTTAGCACAGCACAGGGATGGTGGGAGCCCCTCATAATAAGCAGCCCCAGGAGGAAGTCAGCATAGCACAGGGATGGTAGGAGCCCCTCATAATAAACAGCCCCAGGAGGAAGTCAGCACAGCACAGGGATGGTGAACTTTACAAACCTACAGGTCATATTTGCAGCCACAAAATAATTACTAGCTGTGCACACATAGTCCCACCACATGGCCAATGACATAACACATGTATGAGGTGAATCTGGGATCGACAACTACAAGCATTCTTTTATTATATGTGAAATTCTGACAATTCAGGACTCTTGAGACAATGGAGGCGAGGGAAAGTCAGGGTAGGCAAAGAAGAGGGTGCAGGAGATGATCCCCAGCACCAGCCCAGCACCATGATATAGAGCACTGACACCTGCACCGTGATAGAGTGATCTGACACCAGCACCGTGATAGAGAGCACTGACATCAGCAGCGTGACATAAAGCACTGACACCAGCACCGTGATATACCATTAAGGACTGGTATATCACCGTGCTGGTGTCAGTGCTTTATGTCACGCTGGATTAGCAGACTGTACCTCACTCAACCCTATATACTGTAGTACCCTAGACCTTACCAGTCCTTATAAGGACCTTTGTGGAACTAGTAGGTTGTGAATGATTAGCAGACTGTACCTCAGTCCTTATACTGATAAAGGACTACTGCAGCAGAAGGGCAGCAGTCAGCAGTAGTGCACCTCAACCCTATATATTGTGGACCTATACCAGTCCTTAAGGAATAGCAGACTGTACCTCACTCAACCCTATGTACTGTAGTACCCTAGACCTTACCAGTCCTTATAAGGACCTTTGTGGAACTAGTAGGTTGTGAATGATTAGCAGAATGTACCTCAGTCCCTATACTGATAAAGGACTACTGCAGCAGAAGGGCAGCAGTCAGCAGTAGTGCACCTCAACCCTATATAAATGGTGGACCTATACCAGTCCTTAAGGAATAGCAGACTGTACCTCACCCAACCCTATGTACTGTAGTACCCTAGACCTTACCAGTCCTTATAAGGACCTTTGTGGAACAAGTAGGTTGTGAATGATTAGCAGACTGTAGCTAAGTCCCTATACTGATAGAGGACTACTGCAGCAGAAGGGCAGCAGTCAGCAGTAGTGCACCTCAACCCTATATAAATTGTGGACCTATACCAGTCCTTAAGGAATAGAAGACTGTACCTCACCCAACCCTATGTACTGTAGTACCCTATACCTTACCAGTCCTTATAAGGACCTTTGTGGAACAAGTAGGTTGTGAATGATTAGCAGACTGTACCTCAGTCCCTATACTGATAAAGGACTACTGCATCAGAAGGGCAGCAGTCAGCAGTAGTGCACCTCAACCCTATGTATTGTAGACCTATACCAGTCCTTAAGGAATAGCAGACTGTACCTCACTCAACCCTATGTACTGTAGTAACCTAGACCTTACCAGTCCTTATAAGGACCTTTGTGGAACTAGTAGGTTGTGAATGATTAGCAGACTGTACCTCAGTCCTTATACTGATAAAGGACTACTGCAGCAGAAGGGCAGCAGTCAGCAGTAGTGCACCTCAACCCTATATAAATTGTGGACCTATACCAGTCCTTAAGGAATAGCAGACTGTATCTCACTCAACCCTATGTACTGTAGTACCCTAGACCTTACCAGTCCTTATAAGGACCTTTTTTGGAACAAGTAGGTTGTGAATGATTAGCAGACTGTACCTCAGTCCCTATACTGATAAAGGACTACTGCAGCAGAAGGGCAGCAGTCAAGTATAATATTCTTTCTATATTTGGAAGAAAGAATATTATACGTGTACAAGCCTATTACCATACCAGCCCTGAAAAGAACCTTTGTGGATCTAATAGTAACAGCTACTGATTAAACTGACTGTCCCTCACTGCCTCACACACAGCTTCCTGCCTGTCCCTATTTAAACTGACAAAACAGAGGCTGCTGGAACAATAACTTGAATAGCACTTTTGTTGACCTAATAGTAACAGCTTATGATTAAACTGACTGTCCCTGCAGCACACAGCGTCCTGTCCCTCTCTCTACACTGACAAAAGACAGGTTGCTGCAAAAATCAGTAGCACAGCAGTGCCTCAAACCTATATCCTGAACTACACCTAACACCTATACCAGTCCTGAAAAGAACTTTTGTGGACCAAATAGCTAGTGATTTGGGCCACTGCAGTCTCTCCCTGCTCCACACAGCAACCTCTCCCTATAGTGACAGTAGAAAGAATGTAAAATGGCCGCCGGATCTGGTCTATTTATAAGTTAGGGGGAATGTCCAAGTGTCCATGTGCTGTAATGTCTCAATTGGCTGTCCTGTACCCCATGATGGATGTGTCATCATAGGTCAAAGTTCTTTTACACAGTAAACATGGAAGTCCGCCGGGCGAACGGCTGCAATAGTCCGCCGATCGGGCGGACCGCGAACAGCCGAAATTCGCAGCGAAACGACCGCCGGGCGAACCGTTCGGCCATCCCTACTTGTGGGTCGATCTTACTTGGTCTTATGGGGCAACTGCGTAAAAAAATGTCCAGCCCCTCCGCAGTACAGGCAGAGATTGGCCTGCCAGCGACATTGTATCTCATCAAGAGTAAGGGAGGAACGGCCAGGCCAACTTGCTTTGGTTCCCTTTCCAGGATTGCAGGGTAAACAGACATGGGTGCAACAGCAGATAGAATCTTGGGTGGCATCCAGGTAGACCGGAAGGTTTGAGCACATTCCGACCGCTGCTCCCGCATGCGCCTGTCAAGCTGAATGGCTAGGTGGATAAGTTTGTCAAGAGTACCGGGAGTAGCAACTTGAGCTAGTTCAGCCTTAAGGATCTCAGACAGTCCTTGGCAGTACTGAAACCTGAGTGCTGCCTCATTCCAGATTGTGTTGGTGGACGATCTGTGGAATTCCATGGTATGGTCTTCCACTTTGCGTTTTCCTTGCCGTAAAGGCAACTAAGGCAGATTCAGCGGAGGCCATACACTGGGGGTCATCATACAATAGAGTCTTAGCCTCAAAGAAAGTGTCCATAGATTTTAAAGCAGAGTTTTTTTGTTCCAGCAGGTTATGAGCCCAGGCTTGGGGTTCCTCAGATAGTAAGGAAAGGATAAATCCTATTTTCACAAACTCAGAATAAAAAGTTCTAGGTTGGAGGGCCAGGTACAGTAGGCAAGCATTCTTGAAGGCCCTGAACTTCTTATGGTCACCGAACAATCGTTCAGCTGTGGGTACTGGCGGTTCAGGAGGAGGCACCATCACTGTATGGGTTAGGGTAGCATATTCTTGAGGCAAGGAAGGTGGTGCCAAGTTAATGGAGGATGAACTGGAGTCCACCAAGGCTGGAGCAACAGGCAAATGCTGCAGCCGATCCTCCAACCGGAAGTAGCAGTCCTAGAATTTCTGAATGGCTTGTGTAAGGTGGGTGACTTGTTGGCACTTCATCTTGAGCGAGGAAGCACATCTGTCGGCCTCGGTCATAGTTGGAGTGTACAATCACATACCTGGTTGGAGGCCAAAATGCCGAGAGGGCTCCCCTTGTGGCTGAGTGTCGTACACCCCTGAATTTTGGTACAGAGAGTGTAGTGCCCAGAGAAGCACAGGTTGCCAGATGGATTCAGGAGAGAAGAGCTGGTGGACACCTGAAGAATACTGGGTAATACAGGAAACACAGCTGGGGGCGAAGTCTCTAGGAATCCTCGGTAACACGTGGCAAGGTGTGCACAAGGAACAGTAGTGGAAGCCAGGCCAGGGGTCAAACACAGTAGATGCGGCAGGAGGAAGAGGCAGGTTGCAGAAACGGAGACAAGCCAAAGGTCTGGTATCAGGAAGCAGGCAGGAACAGATAACTGTAGAAAAGTCCATGATACAACCTGGGATCAGGTACTGGAGAAGGCAACAAGTCGGTAAAGCAAGCCAGGGGTTTAAACCAAGAAAGCAGATCAGATAGGTTAGGAACAAGCCGGGTCACAACGGGAAATCCAAACAGCAATTGCACAGAGGCTCAGTAACACAGAAATGCTGATGACAATCCAGCAATGAGATGGGCTCAGCAGCAGTCTTATATAGGCCAGCAAGTGGCCTCATCTGTCATGCTGTGCGTTCGCACATTCGCCAATTGGCGCTTCTGCGCATGCGTGTTTACCTGTTTGTTCCGTTGCGAATCTGTGTGCAGCCATTCCCACCTCTTTCGTTAGTGTGCACGGGGATGTGCTGAAGGTGACCATTACCAGTACTGGCACTATTGCCAGTTCTGCTACGAATATTTCCCTAACAGATCGGTTACAACAGAACAGTTATGCTCCCCTATTCCCCCTCACATTCTGTTCTGGTGTAGGGTAGGTTTGAAATGTACCTTTGCCTGACTCAAATAGGCAATTTTTTGACAAATTTACAGTTTACATAATGTATTTTGGTTGCCCCCTACTATGCCTGTGCACCACTTACCCCTGGCCAGCAGACTCAGAACAGCCAACAGTGGGGGAAGCCAAACAAAGTCAGTATTTACAGGTCTTCATGAAACCCAAAAAGTCCCTATTAGGACTATAATCTGTTTAGCAACAAGTTGTGGATTTTTTATTTACGTTTAGGGTGATTGAAGTGCAGCATTTCAGTTTGAAAGAAAAAAAAATGTATCAAGTGCAAAAATAGTGTTTACCAATACTACTTCAGGATGTCACTCACACATGGTCAAGCATAGACCCGACTAAGAAAAATTCCCTTAAAGGATAAGTTCACCTTTGGGAACATGTTATGCCGCGTACACACGACCGGACTTTTCGAGGGACTAGGTCCGATGGTCTTTCCGACTGACTTTCGGCGGAGTTCCGACGGACTTTCCGAATGAACGGACTTGGCCACACACAATCACACCAAAGTCTGACGGATTCGAACGTGATGACGTACGACCAGACTATAATAAGGAAGTTCATAGCCAGTAGCCAATAGCTGCCCTAGCGTCGTTTTTTGTCCGTCGGACTAGCATATTACACGGATTTCTCGGTCCCTCGGAGTTCCGGTGGGAAAATTTAAAACATGTTCTATTTCTGAAGTCTGCCAGATTTTTTGGCAAAGGTCCGATGGAGCCCACACACGATCGAATTGTCCGACGGACTCGTTCCATCTGACCTTTGCTGTCAAAAAGTCCGGTCGTGTGTACGTGGCATTACATGTTACACCATTCTTAGGGTGGAACATGTAACATGCTCCCAATGCTGCAGCCGCTGCCTGTTCTCCACACTCCCTGTGACGGCAGAAGTTCCTCGTATTAGCTGTCACTTTTTTAAATCTATGGCCACACAGCTGCATCATTCATGCAGCTCTGTGTGTTAATGAACTACAAGCCCCGACATCGTTTGCGGCTGTAAGCTTGTAGTTCTCAATGAACTACCACAGTGCTGTGGAGCGCCGTGGTAGTTAATTAATTCTTCTTGTCGGTGTATCTACTTGCCCGTACAGGATGTAGAAGTACACAGATACACTGACAGATCTTCAGAAGACCTGTGTGGCATTAGCATGCTGGTGCAATGATTTACAGGCTCAATAAAAAAAATAAAAAATAAATGCACATTTAGTACCTGCAAAAAAATAAACTTATCCTTTAACCTCCCTAGCGGTAATCCCGAGTCTGGCTCGGGCTGGGATTTCAGTACCATAAGCGGTAACCCCGAGCCAGACTTGGAATCACATCGCTGGATACAGGGAGAGGTTACTTACCTTGTCCCCTAGATCCAGCGATGTCCTCCGCGCTGTGTGATCAAGCTGTCCTCCGCTCGATTCACACAGTGCCCGAGTGCCGCCGAGCTCCGTTCCCTGTGACGTTACGGCGCACGGGAGTGGAGACCGGCGCCAAATTCAAAAAAGTAAAAACACACAAAACACACACAGTACTGTAATCTTACAGATTACAGTACTGTATAAAAAAATTACACACCCCCTTTGTCCCTAGTCGTCTGTCCAGTGCCCTGCATGCACTTTTATATTATAAATACTGTTTTTTTCTGCCTGGAATTTGGAGATTGCCCATAGCAACCAAAAACTGTCCCTTTATGTCAAAAGTGATTTTAGACCAACTAGAAAACAGTGATAATAAATTATAATCACTTGCAGAATTGAGCGATAGCGATTTGTGGGGAAATTCGTCATCAAACACTAAATCTAATGACAGCGACAATTCTGCAAATGAGCAAATTTCAGTGTTTTTGGATTTGATTACATTATTGAATAATTCTTATTATTATTTATTATCATTATTTATTATATTATAAACTTTATCATACCCGGGATGTCTACTAGACTCTGGTTTGAACAGATTTAAGAGAGTTATTCCTAAGAATTGCAGGCCTACAATATAAAACGCCAAATTTCCATGCAAAATAATTGTACAGCTTTCAGCACCTAAAATCAGAACTAATCATACCGCCAGGGAGGTTAAGGCAGAAGCAGCAGGAGGTAATACGTGGGAACTGGCTACACAAGCTAGACCTACACGACACAGCAATCGTAGAGCTACACATAGCATAAGCAAAGCACCTTTGCATTTCCTTGGCCAAAGTGGCAGACCAGTCCAGCCACAGCACACAGAGGAGGTGATCAACTGGTTCACAGAATTCATGTCATCTACCTCCTCCTAGGCACAGAGCAGCCATTATTCAGCCAGCATTACCAATGCATTACCTCTTCCTCCTGCTTCCCTATTCCTGTCACACCCTTGCAATCCAGCCACAAGGGTTCACGAGGATCTGCAAAAGATTATAGCTATGCAGAAGTCTTCCCTTTTCTCTAGGAAAGGACTGGCAGTGACAAAGGGAGGAAAGAGAGTTGAACATAGCAAGACAGCATTGTTGTTAGCAGCAGTGGCCCATTTATAAGGGGTGCACGGGTGCTGCCCTCTAATCTCTATGCGCCCGGCCCCTAATCTTCATGTGGGGAGCTGAACACATATCGCTCTACATTTTTTATTTTTTTTGGAAAACACGTGATTAGTGCTGGAGGCTCTAATTGGCTTCATAAAGGATGGGCTCCGGACACAGAGCACTGGGCACAGACCCACTTGTGACCATAGAGAAGCAACTATTGTCTTCCCGCTTCTCCTCCCAGCCAATGAGGACAGGAAGCGGGTCCTGAGACTAGATTGGTGGGAGGAGAAGCGTCTGGATTGGCTGGGAGGAGAATCTGGGGAAGCAGCCCAGGATCTAGATGGGGTAAGTGTGGGGGCTGGCAGGCTTGGGAGCAGAGCTGGTGAGCAGGGCTGGCAAGGGGGGCTTGCGAGCAGGGCTGGCTGGGGGGTATTGTTTGCTCCCCCCCCCCCCCACAAAAAAATGCCTTGAATCTCCACGTTTTGGCTTGTTGTGGCTGCTGCAAGTCTGTGTTCTTGCTGGCAAACTTTCCACCAAACCATACCAAAAGGTAGTAGCTCTACCTGGCACCTTTATTTTCAATATTTCAATATCCTTGGCATACAAATGTGTTTTTTTCCTCTTGATAACCTTTATTTATAAGGTTATAATATGTAGCTCTTTCTTTAGCACTTGCCACTTTTTAGCACTTTGGTTGTAGCACGAGACACCTTATTTTATTGGTGTGTGTCATACTATAGAAAGTTTATTATTACCCTTGTTTTTTTGGGATAATTGAATATATGCAATTACTGTATTTATTGGCTTATAACACTCACTTTTTTACCATGAAAATCAGGTGCAAATAGCGTGTGCGTGTTATACGCCAATCCTTCAATTTTAGCTGCCTCGGTGGGAACAGGGGGGGGGTTGGTGGACGAGCGCCGTCAGATTACATACAGTGAGAATCTCTGGTTTGTTTACTTGGCGGCCTCTGTAATAGGAAGTCAATAGATGGAACTGGCGAGGCTGCTCCATTGATGGCAATGGTGAGGCTGCATTGATGTGGACTAATAAGGCTGCATTGATGGCATTTGTGAGGCTGCAGATGGGCATTGGTCAGGCTGCATTGAAGGCAATGGTGAGGCTGCAAATGGGCACTGACCCTTATTTTGCTTCAAAGGTCCTTATTTTAAATGTAAGTTTTTTTCCTGAAACGTCCCTCCTAAAATGAATGTGCGTGTTATATGGCTGTGCGTGTTATACGCCGATAAATACGGTATTTGATTATTCTCATACACTCTTTTCTATTAAGCACTTGGCACTTTGTTTGAAGATAGCGCAACGCTATTTATTATATTAATTTTATTTTTGGTTGGCTGACCTATTGGGAGTGTTTGCAGCTGCTTTCTTTGATTTCCAGTCTGATCTTTCATTATTAATTTTTATCCATTTTTGCTCTTGAGTATATTTGTTTTTTCTTTGTATAAAGCCTATAAAGCCAACAGAATGTTGGCATGCATTAAAAAGGGGATTCACTCCAGAGATAAAACAATAATTCTCCCGCTCTACAAGACTCTGGTCCGGCCATACCTGGAGTATGCCATCCAATTCTGGACACCAGTCCTCAGGAAGGATGTACTGGAATTGGAGAGTCCAGAGAAGGGTAACAAAGCTGATAAATGGACTGGAAGATCTCAGCTATGGGAAAAGACTACAAGCATTGAACTTATTCTCTCTGGAGAAGAGACGCTTGAGAGGGGATATGATTTAAATGTACAAATACCGTTCTGGGGACCCTAGAATAGGGAAAACTTTTCCGCAAAGGGGAATTTAAAAAGACATGTGGCCATTCACGAAAATTAGAACAGAAACGGTTTAACCTTAAACTGTATAAAGGGTTCTTTACTGTAAGACCCCTTTCACACCAGGGAGTTTTGCAGGCGCTATAGAGTTAGAAATAGTGCCTGCAATCCATCCGAAAGAAGCTGCACCATTGTGTGTAGTGTGAAAGCCTCTTTGGAGCGGTGAAGGAGCGGTGTGTTTACCGCTCCTCCACCGCTGCTCCCCATTGAAATCAATGGGGCAACGCTGTAATACCGCCAGCAAAACGCCGCCATTAACCCTTTCTCGGCCGCTAGCGGGGGTAAAAGCGCCCCGCTAGCGTCCAAAATGCGCTACAAATCCAGCGGTAAAACGCAGCTAAAAATAGCAGCGTTTTACCGCCCACACTATGGGCGGTGTGGTGTGAAAGGGGTCTAAGAAGATTTGGAATTCTCTTCCACAAACAGTGGTTTCAGCGAGGGGCATCGATAATTTAAAAAAACTATTAGATGGGCACCTTAACGACCATAACATATAGGGGTATACAATGTATTATTAAAAAGGAAGTAAGCCCATCAGGGTTTACTTCCTCTTTGTCTCCCTGTAAAGGTAAAGCACATAGTAGTCCATTATGTGTCACTTACCTGACACAGGAGCCATCAATGTCACCGCTGTCCCCTGTAGTCCGGAGCATCCATCTTATTCCGGGTATCGCTGCTCCGGCCACTCACAGCGCCGGAGCAGTGATGACGTCACTCCCGTGCATGCGCATGGGAGCCGCCACTAACGGCATATCGCCGTTAGAAGCGGCATGCTGCTAACGGCGATAGTGCGCCTGCGCGCCATTGTCTACGGCGCATGCGCCGTAGACAGCTGTCACTGTCTTTTAGTAAAAATCTCCTAAACTGTGTAGGTTTAGGAGATATTTCTTGGACCTACAGGTAAGCCTTAATCTAGGCTTACCTGTAGGTCAACGTGGTTTGTAAGGGTTTACAACCACTTTAACATATAAGCACACGCATAGGTTTGACTGGATGAACTTGTGTTTTTTTCAATCTCACCAACTATGTAACTATGTCAGCCTGTGTGTACGGCAGCCTGTCCAACAGAAGACGGCTGAACGTCCAGCTTCTGTCGAAGGGTCAGGCCCAAAAAACATCCACTGATTAGCATCCAATCAGCACTCTCAGCCAATGGCTGCGAGTGCTGACCAGTATGTTCTGCCCCCCCCCCCCCCGTCAATAGCTCAGTGGGGAGACCGCTGTACTAACATCGGATAGTTAGTACAGTGAGCTCCTTTTGCTCTCCTCAGTTTTTTTTTGTTCAGCCCGCTTGGTTGAACAGACCAAAAAAAAATTATAGTGTATACCTAGCATTAGGGCTATGGGGTGAGGAATTTCTTGAATTTTGGGTGGTGGTGTGAATTCTTTTTTTTTTACCATTGAAAATGGTACAATCTGGGAGCACTGGCTAATTTTTACCCATCCATACCTGAGGGCTTTAGTTCCAATTCATTAGGAAGACACCTTTCTGTGACTTCTCACAATGCATTTACGCCTGTTGGTGCTACGCCTTCTAGCAAGCAATTGGGCCTCAATGTTTGCCCAAGGAAGTGGTCCACTTCATCATGTCTTCGTGTTTATGTATGGTGTTGTAGCTACAAGATTGGCTGTTTGTTTGTTTTTACAAGCTAATTAATAGTGCAAAAAAAAAAAAAAACCTTTCTTAAAGCCTCTTACACACGATCGGACTTTCCGCCAACAAAACCGTGGAATTTTGTCTGAAAGGTGTTGGCTCAAACTTGTCTTGCATACACACGGTCACACAAATGTTGGCTAACAATTACGAACGTAGTGACGTATTACGTGTTTTTTCAGCTCTTTAGCGTCACCCTTTGGGCTCCTTCTGCTAATTTAGTGTTAGTAGAAGTTTGGTGAGTGTTGATTCATGCTTTTCTTTAGGCTAGGTTCACATTGCTGCGATGCGGGAACGCCGCGAATCCACGGCGTTTTCCCGCATCGCATACCTCCCGCCGGCAGTTCACACTGCCCTATGCGGACGGCTGGGGGTGTCAATGTTATGTTAATGACACCCCCAGATCCGTCGGCATATCGCAGTGCGATCTGCCGACTCGCACAGGAATCGGATCGCATGGTGTGAACCCCCATGCGATCCGATTCCGTTGCGGACCCAAAAAAGGGTCCCGTGCGAGTTTGCTGCGGGACCGCTGCGAGTTCAGCCATACTATCTGTATGGCTGAACTCGCATCGCTACGGAGATCGGATGTGATTTGCTGTGCGAATCACATCCGGTTCTCCCCCCGCAGCGGTGTGAACCCAGCCTTATGCTTTTTCATTTAGCGCTTTTCAGTTCGCGCTTTTCATTTCATGCTTTTCAGTTCGTTTCTGAACGCCCGTTCGTCAACCAGACATGTTGCGGAATCGGAGGAGATAACGTGTTATTTATTATTGGCCTTAGAGTTATTGCTTTGACATTATTTTTTTGGTTGAATAATGATTTGATTTGGTATATTTTCTATATTTTTGGATGCATAGAATGCACTTTTTCGTTAAGTTCTATTGGCAGTAGGGATGAGCCGAACACCCCCCGGTTCGGTTCGCACCAGAACTTGCGAACGACCCCCGCGTTCGGTACGAACGGTAGAACCCCATTGAAGTCTATGGGACTCGAACGTTCGAATTGGAAAGTGCTAATTTTAACGGCTAATATGCAAGATAGTGTCCTAAAAAGGGTTTGGCGACCTGCCTCCTGCCTCAGCGGACATGGGTCACTGCAAAAAAAAGTTTTAAAAACTACCGTTTTGGCGGGAGCACTGATTTTAATGACGATTAAAGTGAAAAAAAAGTGAAATATTCCTTTAAATATGGTGCCTGGGGGGTGTCTGTAGTATGCCTGTGAAGTGCCACGTGTTTCCCGTGTTTAGAACAGTCCCTGCACAAAATGACATTAAACGGAAATAACACCATTTAAAACTGCTTGCGGTTTTAATGTTATATCTGGTTCCTGCAATATGGTTGAAAATCATTGAGAAACATGGCATGGGTAGCCCTCCCTGCCCATTACCAGCCTATTTGGGTCTTGTACGCATATTAAGGGGAACCCCGTACCCATATTAAAAAAAGGAAATGCGTGTGGCCCCCAGGCCCTATATACTCAGAACAGCAGTATACAGGCGGTGCAAACAAGACAGGGACTGTGTAGGTTTGTTGTGTTAAGTTGAATCTGTTTGTCATTTTCAACCGGTACATTTTTAAAGTGTAGCTCCAGTCAAAAAAACTATCTTTAAGCTTTTTGGAAAACATAGGGAAGGGTTATCACCCCTGTATAATTTGTTTTGTCGTCCATCTTTTTTCATCTCACTTGCTGCTGTCTCCTTGCGTTTGCAAGTAGGAGATGTTTGTAAGTTGGATGTTTGAAAGTAGGGGCCTGCCCTATATTATAGCGGTATGTACTGGGTACAGAGCACGCAGACAGCACGCACTATCTCCTAACACTACTGACTGCAAGCTCTATTATTAACCACTTGTTAGCCCAATGTTTGCATAAAGTGAAAGATGAAGTTATGCTGAGTAAATAGATATCAAACATGTCACTCTTCAAAATTGCACATGCCCGTGGAATGGCGCCAAACGTCGCTACTTAAAAAATCCCCATAGGCGACGCTTTAAATATTTTTTTACTGGTTACATGTTTTGAGTTGCAGAGGAGGTCTAGGACTAGAATTATTGCTCTCGCTCTAACATTCTCGGCGATACCTCACATGTGTGGCACATGCGAGCACATGGGGACATGGGCGCTTTAATTTTTATTTTATTTTTTTATTGTTCATTTTACTTTATTTATTTTAGTTTGACATTTTTTTCCCCAAAAATATATTTTTGATCACTTTTATTCCTATTACAAGAAATGTAAACATCCCTTGTAATAGGAATATGGGGTGACAGGTCCTCTTTACAGTGAAATCTGGGGGGTCAATATGACCCCACATCTCACCTCTAGGCTGGGAAGCCTGAAATAAAAAATAAAAAAAAGATTCTGGCTTTGATCGTACTGGCGAGTTGGTAGAAGCACCGGAGGGCGGTGAGGGGTGGGGGGCGTCTATGGCTGGGTATTTCAGGGTATCACCGAGTATGGCTGGGTATCTCTGAGTATGGCTGGGTATGGCAATTTATGGCAGGGTATTACAGAGTATTGGCGGGGTATTGGCGGGGTACTACAGAGTAATAGCAGGGTACTGCAGAGTATTGGGGGTACTGCAGAGTAATGGCGGGTACTGCAGAGTATTGGGGAGTACTGCAGAGTAATGGGGGTTACTGCAGAGTAATGGGGGGTACTGCAGAGTAATGGCAGGGTACTGCACTGCAGAGTAATGGCAGGGTACTGCACTGCAGAGTAATGGCAGGGTACTGCACTGCAGAGTAATGGCGGGGTACTGCACTGCAGAGTAATGGCGGGGTACTGCAGAGTAATGGCGGGGTACTGCAGAGTATGCACTGGTATTGCAGAGTATTGGCAGGGAATTGAGGGGTTAAATTCGGTGAGCAGCGATGTGGGCACTGCAGATGCAGCCCACATCGCTGCTGACACCGATCTCTTTCCCCTCCGCTGTACCGATCGGTACAGAAAGGGGAGGGAGGAACAGGCGTCATAACATGACGCCGGTTTGTTTCCAAGTGATCACTCCGTCATTTGACGGAGCAATCACGTGGTAAACGGCCGCTATGAGCGGCCGTTTACCGTGATGCGCCGGGTCCTATGGACCCGGCGGTCACGGATGCTCTCGAGTGCGCACACCTCGGGGCACGCGAGAGCAGAATTCTGGGAGGCCGTTAATTAACGGCCTCTCTGAGTTAAACAACCGCCCTGAAGCCGTTAATCGGCAATGGGCAGTTGTTAAGTGGTTAAAGCTAGATCACTAGCTATATAGGTGAGGTGAATATAGTGGTGTATACTGCAGTCAGGGCACAGACAACAACCACTACACAGCAGCAAGATAGGAAATCAGCCAAAAACGATTGGTGTGTACTGTGTTGAAGGTACACAGAACACCCACTGCTTCAGATGCAAAGTAACACACTACAGGAGGCCGCCTTAAAGGCGGCCTTATATAGTGTGGGGCGTGCACTACACAGCCTGAGCTATGATTGGCCACAGGCAGGATGCCTGTGGCCAATCATGGCTCTCCTCGCTGCCGGCGCTGCGATTGGCCAAGCATGCGGGGTCACAGTGCATGCTTGGCCAATCATCAGGCAGCAATGCACTGCACCAACGCAGTGCATTGTGGTCCGCGCGCGCGTCACTCGAATTTTGACGCGAACGGCCAAAACGTTCGGAATTCGCCGAACGCACGAACAGCCAATGTTCGAGTCGAACGTACGTTCGACTCGAACACGAAGCTCATCCCTAATTGGCAGATAGCATGTCTTATTTTTAATTTTTTTATTTTTTGAATGCAAAGTTGTATCTTTGATATTATAAACTATGGGATAATGGTGTTGTGGTAACTTGTACAAATAAAAAAAACTATGGGATAATGGTGTTGTGGTAACTTATACAAATAAAAAAAAACAAAAAAAAACATAATAATATTATTCTTGATATCACTAGAAAAAAAAAGCCTTTGTAAATTTGTTTGCAATAACTCCATCAGTATCACCAGCAAAGCAGCTTCATTATTATCCCATTAAAGAAGAAGAGAATGTGCGCTACATTTGGAGATTTCATAATTTGCCACGTCACGAATGTTATTCCATATTACGAATGCTAGTTTACAAGACCGACCGCTTCTGCTTCCGAGCATGCGTGTTTGTACTTTGGACTTTTGTCCAACGGACTTGTGTACACACAATCGGAAAATCCAACAACACACATTTATTAGCGGAAAATTTGAAAACCTGCTAGCCAACATTTGTTTGGGGAAAGTCCGACAATTGTCCAATGGAGCATACACACGGTCGGATTTTCCGCCAACAGCCTAACATCCCACATTTCCCGATGGAAAGTCAGATCGTGCGTACAGGGCTTAAGGCTCCATTCACACCTGAGCTGCTGTAGCTCATTTTTTTAACCTTTTTTTGTTTTTTAGTAAAGTGTTTTTGGAGTGGCACCATTCATTTGAATGGGCCTCCCTCCACTCCAAAAACACTCCAAAGAAGCTCATGTACCAAATCTTGGTACAGAGCCAGGAGCGTTTACGATTTTTGATGCAATTGTAGCGCAATTTATCGCCCTGCGTTTGGAGTGCCATTAAGAAATAATGGCATTTCAAACACGTTCTGTTTTGCCGCAATTCCACCCATGATCTGGATCACTCAGGTGTGAACGGAGCCTAAGGCTAGTACACACTATAAGAAAATCACGTAAACGATCGCCCGGTTTTTCCTCGATGTTTTCACAGCAAGTCGGAATCGAGGATGAAAATAATATGTATGAAAACTCTCAAAGACAAAGGCTTTTTTTTTTGTTGTTCCTGATTATGCGCAGTTTTTTGTATCTGATTGTACAGAAATGCTACACATTAAATAAAAATCGTTTGTTCTGTTCACATAGGAGAAAAATATTGTCCCTTTGGGAATTTTCATTTGCAAAGTATTTCATTTTATCGACATGAACACATACACATACACACACACACCAATTACACAGGTTGGACTGGATGGACTAGTGTCTTTATTCAACCTTACTAACTATGAATCTATGAAAGTATGAATCAATGTCGAACAATCAATCAAACAATTGTGCCTCTTATGGAACTTTTCTTCCGATTTTGTCATTGTTTTTTGTTTTTAAAAGGCAGCAGCTACAAATACTGCAGCTGCTGACTTTTAAAGTAAGGACACTTACCCGCCCAGCGTGCCCGCGATGTCGGCACCTGAAGCCGACATCTCTCGGCTGCCGCCATCTTCGGTATGGGAATTAGGAAGTGAATCCTTGCAGCATTGAAGCCTTCACTTCCCGGTTCCCTACTGCGCATGCGCAAGTCACGCTGCGCAATAAGGATGGTCCCTGCTGTCTCTGGGATCCGTGTGTTTCCCAGCAGACAGTTAGGGCCCCGCAGGAAGTGGCGTAAATACCCACAGAATCTGCGGCTATCTATGCGGCTATCTATGCCCGGAAGTGGGTGCAGATACCTGTATTATACAGGTATCTGCACCCCCCTCCCCCCTGAAAGGTGCCAATTGTGGCACCAGAGGGGGGGAGGGTTCCAATGAGCGGAAGTGCCACTTTAGGGTGGAGCTCCGCATTAAGACAGCCTGCCCTGCAAGACTTCAGCACCTCTCCCAAAGCGACTACAGGAAGTGAAAATCCCTCTAAAGTTGGAGAAATCTTTGGAAGTCACCAAGCTCGTCAGAATTAGTGTCCCGATTGAAAGATTTCCCTTCTATTCCTGTTCTGGTGTCTACAATCACATAGGTTGGACTTGATGGACTTGTGTCTTTTTTCGACCTATGTAACTATGTATGTAACTCAAAATGTGTGATTTCACTATGTGTGATAACAGACAACAAGAACAATAGAGGTGGTGAATGTCCTTTATGCCCTGTACACAAGGTCGGACATTCTGATGACAAAATCCGTCTGATTTTTTTTGACGGATTTTGGCCCAAACTTGTCTTGCATACACACGGTTGCACAAAGTTGTCGAAAAATCCGATCGCTCAGAACGCGTACGATGGTATTATAAAGATCGCAGCCAATAGCTTTCGTCTCGTAATTTATTCTGAGCATGCGTGGCACTTTGTGCATCGAAATTGTCTACACGCGATCGGAATTTAAACGATCAGATTTTGTTGTCGGAAAATTTTAGATCCAGCTCTCAAACTTTGTGTCGGAAATTCCGATGGAAAAAAAGTCAGCCCACACACGATTGGATTTTTGGAAAACAAGATCCGATCGCACATTTTCCGTCGGAAAGTCCGACCGTGTGTACAGGGCATAACAGGGACACAGACAGCAATAAAAACCATACCGTTGTGTTCTGATCCTCTGACACTCTATCCAAAAATTATTTGAAAGAAAGTTTTGCCTTCGGTTATACTTTATGTCAGATGTCTTTATAACCAAGTGGCTTCATTCAAAAGGATCGCGAGCAACGTACTTTGTTTCGGTTTTTCCACAACCTTGAATTTCTGCCCCTCGCAGAGGCCCCATGCAGCTCTCAGACTCCAGAAATTAGCAATTTATGCACTTACAGAATTTGTGTTGTTTAATACAGCTTTGAAGATGAATTATTCATGTCCTTCAAATTTTTAAGCATGCTCTTATTTAGCGATCTTGAATGTAACAAAAGCATTAATTTTATCCCATACATTATTAAAGAACAGCTACATGTACAATGACAGTTCAGAGGGGACATTTTCACTTTAGTCATTTCTACTGAAGTCCTTGAATTTCCTTGAGAGGAGAGTAAATTACCAATCTGATTACTCCTTGCTTTGATTTCATGAGACAAAAAAAAAAATTGTGCTTGACAGGTAATGCCACTGAAGAAACATCTTACATCAAAAGCTAATGCTAAAATGCTAATTGTCAAAGTAATATATGTAATTCTTTCCATGGCTCTTAAAGGTACAGATCTGTCAAAAATGGGAAAAACAGAAAGACAACACAGTCTACCTTGTCTAAGCCCTTGTACACACGGTCGGATATTCCGATGGACAATGTCCGATAGGACCGTGTTGTCGGATAATCCGACCGTGTGTGGGCTCCATCGTACTGTTTCCGTCGGAGTATCCAATGGACCAAGTTTTCCAGCTGGGCTATAAAATTTTCCGACAACATGATCCGATCGGACTTTGTCCGATTGTGTGTAGAGAATTCCGATCGGACAAAGTGCCACGCATGCTCAGATCAAATTCCTAGACCAAAGCTATTGGCTACTAGCCTGAACGTAGTCCCATCGTAACTAAATTACGTCATCACGTTCTGAACGATCGGATTTGTCCGACCGTGTATGCAACAGTTTCGGACAAAATCCGTCGGACAAAATCCAACGTATTTGGTTGTCAGAATGTCCGACGGTGTGTACAAGGGCTAATGCTTCTGTTTTTCATCCTTGTGTATCTATAGTGCACCAGGCTTAAAGAGACCCTGTCACCAAATGATTCATGTCAACAACAAATCTTTATATACATTTATATGTGCATTTAAAACATTTTTTTGCATATTATATAGACATCCAAAAGCCCTGAAACTGCTTCTGGGGACCACTATTTTGAATGTGATGTCAGAAACCCCATCAGACCCAAATTGACACTCAAGCAGGGGCGGACTGACAACGCATGGGGCCCCCGGGCAATAGGAGATTATGAGGCCCCCAAGCAATAGATTATGGGGCCACACAGACACACTATATACACACACAGTATACACACACAGAATACACATACACTCACTGACAAGGTACTGGGGAGGCGGGGCAGCTATAATCTTGGGATTTTTTTTAAAAACACAGATTTTTACATACTGTCCCTGGTTTTATTGAGGCTGGCAACCCTGATGGTGTCCCTTAGTGGCATGGGGCCCTCGGGCAGTGCCCGAGTGCCCGATTGGTCAGTCCGCCCCTGCACCCAAGTGATGCTCTATAGCAGGGATATGCAATAAGTGGACCTCCAGCTGTTGCTAAACTACAAGTCCCATCATGCCTCTGCCTCTGGGTGTCATGCTTGTGACTGTCAGAGTCTTGCTATGCCTCATGGGATTTTTAGTTCTGTAACAGCTGGAGGTCCACTAATTGCATATCCCTGTTCTATAGTATTCCCCTTTGCTCCTGCTCTAGCTGCTACAAAAGAGGTTATGTAGGGAGGTTATGTAGGGAGGTTAGGGGACGGTGGAATAGCTGGGCCAGCACAGAAAGTAATTAGACACTCCTAGAACAGGGGACTCCCTGTAGTCGGTATGCAGAGAAGAGGCCACTGTAAATACTCGTCGAATACTGCAGAGATTGTCATATTCCACAGCACACCTTCAGGTATGAGTGACACATATATTGTGCCAGGTTGGACCAATGTAAATATTCAATAAAGATGAAGCCTGGTGTTCAGCTTTAAGTCACGAATGCATTGTCCACAGACTTTGTTAGGTGCAGCTTTAAGCCGGCCATACATGGATCATAATTCTCCCAGTTGAGCAGGGACTGGATGAGATTTGATCCATCTGTGGGCAGGCTGATTGTACCCACATCAATCGACTTGGGTACAAACAGACTGTCAGATTTGTTTACATATGTTTACTGCCAGCAGTTACAGCTGCTAGTGATAATCATTGTGTTCTGCCACCCTGGGAAGGCTCCCCATGCCCCCCTTAACCCCCCCCCATATACAAACACACACACTCCCTGCCAGCAGAACACAATAGGGCTGCCATAGGCATTCCCCCATCAATGCCGACTGTTGAGCTGGGAATTGAGAGATTTTCTTTCCTTCCACCCATGGTGGAAGGAATTAAATCAAATCATCTGTGGTCTGCTTTAGTCATTTGACATTCTTCTGTAGTCATCCTGAAGACTGCAAGCATTTCAACATGATCTCTACTTCAAAATTCCTTATAGAAACCCAGCTAAGAAAAAGAAGACTCTGGGTGTCCATAGAAGATCTCCACAGCCAATGATAGAACTTGTGAAGATACAAATGCGGGATGTTATTGTTGACCTGCTGTATAAGCTACTGGAACTGTCATCATGATCCTCACCCTACTATCTTTTGGGAAGATTGGATGTGCAGGAACTAGAGTTGGCTGAAAAATTGAGTCGTGGAGTGAAGTTTTACATTTAGGCTCGGTTCACACTGGCCCGACTTTGAAACTTCCTTGCACAGCACATCTTCAGCGCAGCTTGCAAACTGCTTCTTTAAGAGAAGTCAATGCAAGCCGCTCTGAAGTTGCCCCCAAGTAGTGCAGAAACCTTTTTCTAATTTGGAGCGACTTGAGTTGAGTGGTTCCATTGCACTGAATGGAGTGTGACTTATCAGGCGACTAAGGTGCCTGACAAGTCACCCCAGTGTGAATCGAGCCTAAGGAATAACAAAGGATTTGGCTACTTAACAAAGACAATTGAGTACTGTCCGTGATACTTTTTTTATTTGCACTAACATACAATTTTTCAGGACAAGCTTTCGGGGTATGTCCCCTTCTTCAAGGTCCCAGCAGTACAAAAGTTTTAACAGAATGTTAACAAAAACAACCTCTGAGGGAAGTGAACAAAAAAAGAAAAACAAGCACACACAAACAAGTGTGCATGGCAATGGTAATAATGCTACTGAACAAAAAAATTGGATGGCTGCACACCCAACCAGAGGATCCAGAAGTAAGCCTTTATTGGTTATTTAGGCCGGGTTCATGGTATTGCGTATTGGACGCGGGTCATCCAATTCGCATGTCAGGAGACTGTGACCGGCTCTCAATGGAACCGGATTACACAGCTCTGGGACGGCTGCGGAGCGAATTGCACAGGGGTCCTGTACGTCTTCTGGTCCATTTCAGGTCTGAATTCAGCCAAAACTTTGGAACCGACACCGAAGCCCTGCTGTGAGCTGCTCTGTACGGAGATTTGAACTCAGCCTTAATCAAAGATTCAAACAACACTCACTAAAAGATTCACACTTTTTTTTTACAAATAAAGATTATGTAAAATAGGGTAATTTTGGGTGAAATTTATGTGAATCTTTGGGGAAAATCGATCCATAAAATCAAGCACATTAAAGCTCAACTCTGCTTAGTACAGTACTCTCTTAGTACAGTACTCTATCAACTCTACTCTACTCTTTAAGCAGTAACAACAACAACTTTTACTTTTTTGGAAAAATAGTTAGTCCATATCACTAAAGATGACCATTGTAAGTACCCTGGCAGTTTCATATGGTATGTTACAACCTTATCAACAAAACAATCCCTAGACAGTTTAGTCTATTTTTTGTTTTGCCTGCAGTTCCATTTTAATGGGTGTTCTAGTCAAATATTGTCTTTCCCATTAGAATGCATGATGCTGTGTTTGGATGGCAATCACAGTATTTGACCAGAAAGGGCCATGTTTGATCTGCTTTGCTTGCATCTCAAATATACCATAATAGGATATATTGCATCCAAAGAAATACAGCACAACACAAAGCTGGTCAAATCCACCCTTTGAACTGCCATGTGTACTGTTCAGTTAAAGGAATGGGATTTGGCTGACCTGTGTTTGAAGTGTATTCCAAATTCACATTAAATGCAAAAACACTGTCCATTGACTTGAGCTCTTAGTAACAACCAGTGGCAGCTGATGGGGTTTTTCTTTTGGGGGGCGGCAAACAACCCCCAGTGGCACTATCCCCCTCCCCTGGCACTAACACAGCCCTCCACCACCACCCGCTGTCCTTACCTTCGATGTGGGTGGTGAGAGCGTTGCGGGCTGGGGGAAAGCTGCTCCAAGTGGTGAGAGCGTTGCGGGCTGGGGGGAAAGCTGCTCCAATGACCGGTGTCCTCTCCTGGAGCAGCTTCTGTGGTGTCTCCTCTCTCCTCCTCCTGGCCATAGGCATCCAAAAGAATTGCCTGAGGTTTTGGCCATTCGGGGAAACCAGTTTCATCAGATGATGTCATTGATAACGAAAAGCATCATGATGTGGCTTTACTACGACCATCAGTGACTTCAGCACGCCACTCGGGGACACAGCATTCACTAGCACTGGAAAAGGCAACCAAATGTGGTAGGAAACGCCGCGCTATCCCCATACGGTCTGCTGATGCGACCTTGTTTAATATTATGCCAGTTTGCTATTTTGTTGATGTAAGTGCAATTTCTAAGTACTGGTTCACACTACAGCGACTTGGGATCTGACTTGTCAGACCTCAAGTCGTGCCAAGTCGCTGGACATAAGAAATTCCATTGAAGTGAATGAGAGCTGTCTTAATGTACACTACTGAAGTCGCTCCGACTTCAGAAAAGGTTCCTGTACTACTTCAAAGCGACTTCTAGCCGACTTGTACCCATAGATTTCAATGGAAATTGTCTCCAGGTCGGATTCTTATCTTAATTGATATGATTTGGATCCGACATTACATGAAGATTACCCAGGAATTCCCTGAAGTTGCTTCAAAGTTGCCTTGAAGGCCGGTTCACACTAGTGCAATGCGAGAACCCTGCGAATCAACTGCGGATTCCCGCATCGCACTCGACACGCACGGCAGTTCACACTGCCATATGCAAACTGCTGGGGAGTGTCATTATATGTTAACGACACCTCCATTTCAGCTCGCATATCGCACTGCGAACTGACAGTTCGGACATGAATAGGATCACATATGTGTGAACACAAATGCGATGCGATTCTGGTCCGAATAGAAAAAAGGGTCCTATGCGTGTTTGGACCGAATGCAGTGCGATATCAGCCATACTATCTGTATGGCTGACATCGCACCCGCACAGATATCGCATGTAATGTGAACAGCAGTGCGCTGCAAATTACATGCGATGTCTGGCATCGCGCTAGTGTGAACCGGTACTAAAGTTAAGTTGCCTCGAAGTTGCCTGGCAAAGTCATGCTGACTTTCAGGTCGCTGTAGTTTGAACCGGCACTAAGAGGGGGTGTTTTGTGGAAACTAATAAATAGTTTTAAACGGGATTACACTATGGAGCTAGTTTTATTTTATTTTTGACTTGAATCAAGCTTACCACTGTGTGAACCTGGTTCAGCTTTCCCTGAGAGATTGGAAACAGAGATATCAAACCAGTGTGTTTTTTTTGCCTATAATCCAGTTGATTTACGTGTGGAGGTGTTGGTGATAACCTGCATCTTGCAAGCAGAAATTGAACTCTTTTCTGGGCAGTCTCACGGATTTAACATAGAAATTTAGCTGCAATATATTACGGACTTTTCTTATTTTTATATATATATATATATATATATATATATATATATATATATATATATATATATATATATATGATTGTACTGCATGATAACTCCTTTAGTATTTTAATGCTTCAGTATTGGTTCACCTGTGCTAAATTGGAAGTTCTTATTTTGGTTTCAGATTTACCTTGAATTACAGTAAAAAACATAATCATTACCATAATGCAACTTCAGTTTTGCTTTGGAAATAATGTGTACTAATTCTGAATAAGCTATACTAGCTGAAAGTGTGTTATAATTAAATACATAACTTCTGTACAATATACAGTATGTACTGTACATACTGTATATTTATAGCTTATAGAAATAACATGTTTGGATAATCACTCTTATGAGAGTGTATATTGCTAAACGGGAACATACACAGAAGGCATAATGCCAATGTTGCTATCTGCAAGACATATACTAACAGTGCAATGTGAAGTTAATAGCTAATTTCTCAGCTGCTCGCCTAGCTCATAAAGATAACACAGAATAAATAGATACAGTACTATTCCAATACAATGATGAAAAAAACAACAAAACAAGTTAGCTCTTGTGCATAGTATTTAGGTTTTGTACACTCAGGGGCTGGACGAGTGCCTGGGATGCATTCCTCTGTGTAATGCCTGTCCCATATTCTGCCAGCTTTGAAATGCTTTGTGATGAGGAGGGGGGACTGGAAAAGCAGTGAACGTGAATTAGTCTGAGGTGTCTGGTGCAGCCTAGATTCTATATACAATGTTTCATAATATAATGGTATTTATCTAGAGGTGTGAGTGCACCCATTGCCCCATATACTGTTTCATTGTATAAAATTTGCAAGCAGATTGACTGACTTGAGCATCTTCACTGTCATCAGATGCAGTCACTGTTTGGGTATTTAGGCAGCCGAGGGTGCTGTGACTGCTCGAATGCAATAGCCAGCAAGAAAGATTCCTACTAAAACTTATTTATTTCAAGCTGGCCTTACCCAGTTCAGAAAACAATTGAATACTGCCAAATCTGCCAAAATTCAACTGTGTATGGTCCTGTCAGCACCACTCAGGTTGATTAAAGTCAAATTCAAGTGTTACTAAACCCAGGACCCTGCATTCACTATCTCCCACAGTACACAGAACATGGAAATGCAATTATTTTTAGTATATATAAACAGCTAAATACCTTTTCTTGTCAGCAGTAGAGCAGTCCTGTGACTTCTATCAGTGTCGAGTTAAAGCTTGTGGGAGGAGTTTTCATTCTCCCCCGACTGTCCTATGAGGCTGCAGAACCCCTGTCTGGACAGTGCTGATTGGACCTGTGCTGAGCACATGCACCCTCCAAAAAAAAAAAAAAAAGCAATACATACCAAACTGAGCACTGCAGCTTGCCCCCCAAGGCTCTGTTCTATCAGCAGATACATTTGGGAGGATCAGAGAAGACAGGATCAAACAGCTTATGTACACAATGCAGAGGATTAACCCCTTAGGTTCCACAGTTAGTATAACAAGCATGCTTTACTGCATATACACAGTGGGGTTGCTATGGGGGTGCGGCCTACACCAGGGTGACGCACAGAGGGGTGACACCATCCCGAGGGCAGCAGAGGGTCCTGGGTCCTGGAGCCAGAACATGCCAGCGCCGTGCTAGCTCTGAGTGAGACTCCTCAGTCTAATTCTCACTGCTACTGCGGCTGCCGCCTGTCACAAGCCTGCTGCCTTGAGAGTGACAGTCTGAGCAAGCAACTCTCCAGTCTGCGGCCACACATTGAATCCTCATCTGCCCGCTGCCCATGTGCATAAGAGGAGGGGGTCTATCCTGATGGAGAGGTCTGTATTGAGGGGGTCTGTACTGATAGATGGGGGTCTGTACTGAGGGGAGGTCTGTATTGATGGAGGAGGGGGTCTGTACTTATTGGAGGGAAGGGGGTTTATACTGAGGGAGGGGATCTGTACTTATTGGTGGAGGGTCTATACTGATGGAGGCATCTGTACTGAGGTGGGTCTGTATTGATGTAAGGGAGGTCTGTACTACTGAGGGGGATAGCTCTGTACTGAGCGGGGTCTATACTGAGGGAGGACTATACTTGGTGGAGGGAGGGTCTGTACTGAGGGAGAGGGGTCTGTACTGACGGGAAACTATACTTGGAGGGGGGTCTGTATGCTGAGGGAGGGGGGCCTGTACTGAGGGGGGTCTATACGGAGGGGGACTATACTTGGTGGAGGGTGGATCTATACTGATGGGGGACTATACTTGGAGGAGGATCTGTACTGAGGGGGACTATACTTGGAGGGGGGTCTGTGTACTGAGGGAGGGGGTCTGTACTTAGTGGAGGGGGGGTCTATACTAAGGGGGGGCTATACTTGTTGAAGGGAGGGTCTGTACTGACGGAGGGGGGTCTATACTTAGTGGAGGGGTCTCTACTGAAGTAGGACTATAATTCGGGGAGTGGGGGTCTGTACTGATGAAGGGGGGTCTACACTGAGGTAAGGGGGTCTGTACTGAGAAAGGACTATAATTGGTGGAGGGGGTCTGTACTGATGGAGGGGGTCTATACTTAGTGCAGGGGGGTCTCTACTGAAGGAGCACTAAAATTGGTGGAGGGGGGTCTTTACTGATGGAGGGGGATCTATACATAGTGGAGGGGGTCTGTACTGAGGGAGGGGGGTCTGTACTGAGGGAGGACTATGATTGTTGGAGGGGGGTCTATACTTAGTGGAGAGGGAGTCTGTACTAAGTGGAGAGGGTTTTTTTTCCTGAGGGAGGGGGTCTGTAATGTGGGGAGACTATAATTGGTGGAGGGTGGGTCTGTACTAAGGGGGTCTATACTGACTAAGGTGGTCTATACTTAGTGGAGTGGGGTCTCTACTGAAGTAGAGCTATAATTGGTGGATTGGGGGTCTGTACTGATGGAGGGGGGTCTATACTTAGTTGAGGGGGGCTGTACTGAGGGAAGGTGCTCTGTACTAAGGAAGGATTATAATTGGTGGAGGGGGTCTGTACTTAGTGGAGAAGGGGTCTGTACTAAGTGGAGAGGGCGTCTGTACTGAGAGGGGTCTATACTAGGAAGGGAGTCTGTACTTAGTGCAGGGGATCTCTACTGAATGAGCACTAAAATTGGTGGAGGGGGGGTCTGTACTGATGGAGGGGGGTCTATACTGAGGAAGGACTATAATTGGTGGAGGGGGTCTATACTTAGTGGAGAGGGGGTCTGCACTAAGTGAAGAGGGGGTCTGTACTGAGGGAGGGGGTCTGTAATGAGGGCGGACTACAATTGGTAGAGGGGAGTCTATATTGATGGAGGGGGACTATACTTAGTGGAGAGGGAGTCTGTAGTGAGGGGAAACTATAATTGGTGGAGGGGGGTCTGTACTGACAGGGGGGGTCTATACTTAGTGGAGGGGGGTGTCTACTGAAGGAGCACTAATATTGGTGGAGGGGGGTCTATACTTAGTGGAGGGGTCTGTACTAAGGGAGGGGGGTCTGTACCGAGGAAGGACTATAACTGGTGAAGGAGGTCTATACTTAGTGGAAAGGGGTCTGTACTAAGTGGAGGGGGGTTTGTACTGAGGGAGAGGGGTCTGTAATGAGGGGGGACTATAATAGGTGGAGGGGGTCTGTACTGATGGAGGGGGTCTATACTTAGTAGAGAGGATGTCTGTACTGAGGGAGGGGGGGCTTTACTTAGTGGACAGGAAGGTCTGTAATGAGGGGAGGCTATAATTGGTGGAGGTGGGTCTTTACTGACGCAGGGGTCTATACTTAGTGAAGGGGGGTCTGTACTGATGGAGGGGGGGTCTATACTCAGTGGAGAGGGGGTCGGTACTGAGGGAGGAGGGTCTGTAATGAGCAGGACTATGCTTGATGTAGGGTGTCTGTACTGGGGGAGGGGGGTCTGTACTTAGTGTAAAGGGGGTCCGTACTGACAGGGGGGTCATTACTTAGTGGAGAGTGGGGTCTGTACTGAGGGAGGTTGGCCTGTACTGAGGGGCAACTATAGTTGGTGGAGGGGGGGGGTGACAACATGTTTTACCACACCGGATGACATCAACCCTAGTGACGCCACTCCATAGACAGACTGATTTTACTGTTGTGGGTTTAGTATTGACTGAGGCGGGTGGCAAATTAATGACCAAACAGTGATTGCATTCTATCAGATGCAGTCACTTTTATTATTCAGGCAGCTGCGAATGCTATGGCTGCCTAAAGGCCCTTCCACACGGGCATTCCAATCAGGTTCACCTGTTTTTCAGGCAGACCTGATTGGAAGCTCTATGCAGCCCTATGACTAGGCGAATGTAAATTGACTTGTGTCCACTTACCCCTGAACCCGCCTTGGTTTGGGGAAAAAAATTGAAAAGGTCTGCGTCCTTTCCCTTTTTTCTAAAAAGCTTATTGCTAAACAGAGGTGACACTTTAAAGTATATGTAAATCGTAACATTGAATTCCCCTTATTTACTCCCAGCTGGTCTGCTAAGAATGCCGTTGGAAGTATTTTTTATATCTATTTAATAAGTGCTCTCTGAACACTTCCTCTTATATTTAAAAAAAAACTTTTTTACCCTTAAGAAACCCAAGTAATGATGGTGGAAAGTGGGCAAAACTGAACAATTAGGAGTAGAGATCTTATTGCTGGAGTCCCATATTTATAGGGAAATCCAAAGGCTGATTCCACTTGTCTACCTAAAACTGAAATAGCAGTTTTAGATGATTTGACCTTGTGTGTGCAGTACAGTTGTTCCCTGATTTCTAACCAATGAATTGTATTTCACACTGAGGACTGTGCTCAGAACGGTAGGGTTTGTGGTTCTTTTACGTAAACAGGATTGTATCTGGATTAATGTGCAGTCCAACCTTTAATGAAAAGAACTTGTCTAAGGTGCCAAGAAACACAGGGAGTCATCCTGAATTCCAAGCTCATTTAGGTTCCTGAACTTTGAGGAAAATGCAATAGCATTTCATGATAGTATAAGCAGAGATTCATGTCAGCTGCAATCCTGCCCTCTCTGGGGATCCATTAAAGGGCTAACATACTCTTTTGCTATGAATGGAATACAATACTAAGAAGCCACAAAGGTTTCAAGTGGCACCTAATCCTCTGATGTGATGTGCCACTCTGTCTACTCTAGGATTGAGAAACTATTTAAAGGAGCAATTCCACACCACAAGGACAATTAAAAGGATACTATTGCATTCCATTTTACGTATAATACTCTGACAATGTGCTGCCTGTAAATTTAATTTACATTGCATTTGAAATTCCATCGCCACATTCTAACATCCTGTGTATTTTTGCACAATACAATAGAACAATAGATACCAGTACACATTGCAGATTATAAATATCTAATACACATATCTGTGTGTATATAGTCCCAGGGGTAGCCATCATACCCTAATCCCAAGGTTAGTGCCCACAAAAAGATATTCATACAAATCCAAAAAAGGCAAAGAGACATAGGATTTGCAATGGAGATAAGACGGACTGAGGTCTCGAGAAAGACAGGCAGAGCGGCATCAAAAAATTGACAATGACATGCTGTTGCTTTGACTTATCTTCGCCGCAAAACATGTGAGTGCCTGTATACCTTTTGTGGATATATTAGTGTAGATAGAGATAAAAAAAATGACATATCCTATAACTATAGTTATTACTGATAATCAATTTTGGAGTACCCACACGCAAGGTGTTCTACTTTAAAATAATGATATGAAAAGTCTATTTACCATAAAAAGAAGTTCAGCACTTAAATTGTCACTAAACCTACATCATAAAAACTATCAATAAATGCTATATTACATGCTGTTCATACTCACTCAGTCACTATGAGATTTTTTTTCCGTATTCTGCAAAAAACCTGGTTGATCCCGTTGCACTCTATCTACGCCTTCTGTTCATCTCCCCAATTCAGCTAGGGATTTTGCAGCTGTGTTGGCAACTCTGTACATACTCAGTTTTCAGTGCGTTTCTATGCTAAGCATTTCCTCCCTACCAC
This sequence comes from Lithobates pipiens, assembly GCF_037356315.1. Lineage (NCBI taxonomy): Eukaryota > Metazoa > Chordata > Amphibia > Anura > Ranidae > Lithobates > Lithobates pipiens. The sequence goes on from NW_027507787.1 coordinate 198,302,977, forward strand.
ATATGTGCAGCCCATGTGACAATAGAGTCTCACATGTAGGTGTAAACATAGTGGTAAATGACAGCCCACTCCCTCCCTCCTCCTCCATGCCCACTCACAAGCTTAACACAATGGGGGTGGGATTCAATTGTAAGCTCGCATGAGCAGGGCCCTTCTAACAATCTTGTATTGAATTGTATTGTTGCTGTATTGTCTCCCATTATATAGTAAAGTGCTGCTCAAACTGTTGTCACTATATAAATCCTGTATAAGAATAATATTACGAGGCGTGGCTTGGACATGGCTGGATAGAGACGTGTTATACCAGAGCTCCTGACCATCTCCTGCTTCCCCCGACTTTTAAAGCCAGAATCAGAACAATATGCACTCCTCAAGAAAGAGGACAACAAAGAGGAACAATAAACCTACAAAGCCCTCACCTCAAACTCAACCATCGAGCGAAATCAGGAGGTTATTCCTGCTCTCTCAACAGAACTCTCCTGATCTGAAGGTGGCAGCCGCACGTGTGAGCATGTCGGAGACCCAGGCACTCAGTCACTCTCCCATCCTTCAGACAGAGCCTGAAACCTCGGACTCATTTATGGACACACCGATTGACTTCCACCCTGACTCGAGGGATAGCTTACAACCCCCATCCTTTCTATACCGAGCGGATCCTGAGCTCAGAACCCTGCTACAGACACTTCCTACTAAGGCCGCGTACACACGGGCGGATTGTCTGCCCAACTAAGTTCGTCAGACAATCCGACAGACAGTCCGTTCAACTTTTGAATGAACGGACTTGACCACACACGATGAACAGACAGTGCGCTGAAAACTTGCACGATGACGTGTACAGCACGTACGACGGGACTAGAAAAACTACGTCCAATACACTGCAATGCAACCTTCGGCCGTGTAAATCCTTTCTGAGCATGCGCCATACTTAGTCCGTCCAACTTGCCTACACACGAGCGGACTGTCCGCTGAAACCAAGTTTGGACGGACAAAACCAAGTTTGGACGGACAAAATTACGGAAATTCCGAAAGACTAAGTCCGTCAGACTGTCCGCTGAAAAAGTCCGCTGAAGCCCACACACGAGCGGATTGTCCGCTGAAACACGGTTCAGCGGACTAAGTTGGGCAGACAATCCGCCCGTGTGTACCCGGCCTTAGGCTGACATTGTGACCCTGATTGGTAAAGTAGAAGCGCCACACAAGAAAGAGATTGCAGAAGTGAAATCATAGCTGAAGGGTCTCTCAACAAGGCTTAGCGATGGGGGAAACATCTCTATCTACCCTGACCCAATGGATGACAGCATTAGAAGACAATCAGGAAACACAACTGGAGGCCATGATTTACCAGTAGCTACATCTGGAAGACATGAAGGACCGGAGCAGCAGGAATAATCTGCGGCTCCAGGGCCTTCCGGAGGCCACAGGAGCTGAGGATCTTGCTGACACGGCAATCGCTATATTCTGCAGCATAGAGGGGGTGGAACTGCCTGACCGAGTCGTGCTGGACCACATACACAGGGCACTGGGCCCCAGACCAACAGACCAAGCAAGACCCCGGGACTTTATTTGCAGACTGCACCATTATTCACAAAAGGAGCAAATCATCCACAAGGCTTGGGAAACGGGAGAAATGGAATTTGATGGAGTCGCCATCAAAATACTACCAGATCTCTACCGCGTCAAGCTACATCGGAGAGCCTGCTCAAACCATTGCTAGACTTAGCTAGACAGCAGGACACCACCTACCGCTGGGGATACCCGCTTTCAGTGATATTCAGAAAGAACCAGAGTTCATTCCCTCGCTTCGTGCTCCTGGTTCCTTCGAATTCCATGAAGCGGAACCGATAGATGTACCCAACTGGCTGTCCCTCCTTCCATGTTTCCCAAGCCGTCAGCTGCCAACGAAGGAGCGCAGGAAAGACTTTCCACCCCGCAAAACAGAGAAACCGCCGCCGTCCCAGAGTACTATCCTCAGAGGCGTCACGTGAGGTGTAAGTCCAACTGCCGTGAGTACTCTCCCTTGCCTCCCCTGCCCCATTATTACCTATCTCCCTCCCTCCCACTAGACTGGACACATGCCTTACAGAGAGCGGTATCTAGGATTGTCAGTTATCACTGCCCTAACACTGCCCGTCACCCACACCAGCCGATAAACACACTTTATATCAATAACGGCACCTAACCGACTCAGAGGACACGGCCCCCGGACATACTGTCCCGCTCTTCAGTAGCGGCAGCCCCCTGGAGCCCCCTCTTGCTGACACTTCTAATGGGAATCCACACAGAGTACTCACAACTACACAGCAGGTGGATTAAATGTGAGACCGGGACGCACTAGCCCCCCTCCCACTACACAGAGGACACAGACACCGACCGGTAGGTGAACACCGCAGGGGGACTTGACCCTTCCTTGCCTGTCTGAGGAATGATGTGGGGGCCTTTTCTTCCTCACTCTGATCTTTCTAGATGGGGATGCTGGCTATGCTCATCGAGGGGGCCAGGTATCCCTATCTGGAACAGAGGGACATGAGCATCAGATAAGGGGAAGGTGAGGTAAAGTGGAACAAAAGACAAGCAAGACATACTGCATGAAACAAGTGGCATATATCGTCATATTATACAAAGGGCAATGTACTTGAGCTTAAGTGGAGATAGGGGGATGAGGATGCCTTTAATCATAAATATACAATAGAATGAGTCATGACACTGTCAATCTCTTGGTGGGGCGGAGGGAGCTGAGTGAAACGCATAGTACAAGGGAGATTTACACTGTTGGATTTTCTTTTTGAACATTAACATTGTTAAGATATTGCATTGGAGTTTGTTGTTTTTCTCTTGTGTAGAGATCATTATTGCACTTTTATGTTTTGTCGGGATGGGCGGGAGAGTCGGGGGCTCACCTGTCGAGACCTGTCCTTCCTCTCTCCCAAATAGGATAGCATATCCACCAGGGTAGCTTTGTTAAGCCCCCCCTCGGGACATATATGCAGATACCGCACTTAAGAAGGAAATAGGGCAATAGGCCTAGATTGTAACGTATTTTCCTTCTTCATCAACTTATACCTATTCTTCCTATTCTTTTCTTTCCTATTCTGACTACACCTTTTCCCCCTCTCAACCCCTCCCTCTCTAGATTTTACTAATCTCCTGCCCCTCTAATCTCCAGTATATTCTGCAGATATCTATGCCGGAAGTGGGTGCAGATACCTGTACTGTACAGGTACCTGCACCCCCCTCCCCCCTGAAAGGTGCCAATTGTGGCACCGGAGGGGGGGAGGGTTCCAATGAGCAGAAGCTCCACTTAAGGGTGGAGCTCCGCTTTAAGGAAACTACAAACTTTCAGGCGGGACAAATAATCCTCCGGGGTGACTTCAACATCCCCTTGATACCATCAACAGTCACTTCCACAGGCACATCGTCCACCCCACCAAGCCACTCAAAACATATAGCCAAATCACTACACAAAGCCCAATTAATAGACGTCTGGCGGCTCCAACACTCGGGGGAACAAGACTACACATTTTACTCTTCCCCACACAAAATATACAACAGAATAGACTACTTTCTAATCCCACATACTCCATTACATGCACTCTGCACCACGTTGATAGGCAACATCACATGGTTAGACCATGCTCCAGTCTTTCTGACCTATAATCTGTCAGGTATACAATCACTTCGATTCTGGCGCCTCAACGAAAGTCTCTTACAAACTCTGGAAGCACTAGAGGAGGTAACTAAAGAGCTAAATCTTTACTTTCACACAAATGATCAACCTAATTGTGACTCAGGTGTCACAGATCAGTTGCGGAGCTGATCTGTGTCTTACCTTTACTGCTGTGGGTCAGCTGGCACCTGTTTTTCCACTAGCTTGTGTTCAACTCTGCTGCACTCTGCAGCTATGGGTGTCACCGGCTCCACCTGTTGCTTAATTATATCATTCCTTCCTGCTACTTCCTGTCCAGCCCCTATGTGCTTCTCTATTTAAATTCCTTCCAGATCAGCTTCTGGTTGCTTGAGCAATGCTTGTTACTGAGCCCCTTCGTGTAACCACCTTTAACCTGACCTCTCGTAAACTGATCTCTTGTGCAGCCCTGACCTTGGCTCGCTATCCGGCTCCCCTTTGCTTCATCCATCCATCCATTCAAAATTGGTGTTGCACTCCCAAATATAGCAAAAGGACTACTGATACGAGACTTATATCCTTTAAGCAGATATCATAAATATAATAGTGTGAATAAAATGCTAAAAACAAAAATCAAAGTGCATACGTGCATAACATATCTATCTATCCATTCACCCATCCTTGTCTGACTGTGTCTTTTTGTACTCCCATAGCGAGCAGGGTAAATCCGGGCATTGTGACCTGGGGTCAGTGTGCAGCTAAGCCCAAACCCTCGTGGGGGGGGTCCCTGGCAGAATACCGGCTGGCCCTTAGACTCCATGCCCTGGGGGATCCCATGTCACCTGATCACCTGTGGGCTCACTGTAGTACCAGGTATCTTTTGGGAAGCACACAAACCAGTCATTAGAGGAATTTTTATTAAACATGGAGCTTCTGAGCCTCTGAGAATCGGCTACTGACCGAGGATCAAATGCAACATCTAGTTCAGAGGCTTAACTCCCAGCAAGCAAATCAAGAGCAAATAATGCTGGTCCTTCAGGATCTTGCTTCCCGTCTGGGTGGTCTGCAACTTGCTGCACCTTAAGCTCCTCCCATTCCTGCTTCTGCTTCAGATGCTCCGGTGTTACCTGCTACATCTGGCAATCCCTGCCTGCATCTCCCGCCGCCACCTCGTTTTTCTGGTGACCCTAAGGCTTGTCGGGGCTTCATTAATCAGTGTTCCATATACTTTGAATTTTCCAGCCACCATTTTCCAACTGATCGCACCAAAGTTGCATATATCATCTCTCTCCTCTCCAATGATGCTCTAGCTTGGGCCTCCCCACTCTGGAAATCATACGATTCTATCACCTCCGACCTCCAGCTCTTTTTGGATGCATTCCGGAAACTTTCGAATGACAGTCGGCCAATATGCAGTTCAATTCCGTATGCTGGCCACTGAACTCAAATGGAATAATTAGGCCCTTACTGCTACTTTCTGGCAATGCCTATCTGAGCGTGTCAAGGATGAACTCTCTGGACGCACCATTCCTACCACATTGGATGATTTAATCGCATTGAGCATTGAAATAGACATTCGCTTCCAGGAGTGGGTTCTGGAGAAATCCAGATCCGGTCATCCTCCTGCTGGCTGTCCAACGCAGGTAGCCCAAAGACCTGTGAAACCCTCTCACACGTTGGAAGAACCTATGCAGCTTGGGCAAACTCACCTCACACCCGAGAAACGTGCCCAACACATGGGATTGGGCCTGTGCCTTTATTGTGGCGATAAAAGACATCTTTTGAACTCCTGTCCAGTCCGTCCGGGAAACTCCAGGGTCTAGGTCACTCAGAGGAAGATGAACTAGACTGATCCTTTCATTTTGTCCGCTTCCCTCCCTTCCTGTGGCTCAAAATGCCAACTCTCTGCATACGTGGACTCTGGTGCTGTCGGGAATTTCATTGAACAATCTTTAGCTTCCGAGTTGGGCATTGCCTTAGTTGCCTTGGCTAAACCCCTTTCCGCAGCCGCAGTAGATGGCTCCTTCTTGCCTATGAGCCCCATCCGGTTTAAAACCTCTCCTATTTAAAACCCCTCCTATTGTCTTACGCATTGGGGTTTTGCATGCTGAGGAGATCTCTTTCCTAATTCTGCCTAAATCCTCCAGTCCCATTATCCTGGGCCTTCCATGGTTGCAGAAACACTCCCCGCATATTGACTGGAATTCTGGATAAGTATTGGCTTGGGGTCCTCCATGTCATAAAGTGGCATATATCGTCATATTATACAAAGGGCAATGTACTTGAGCTTAAGTGGAGATAGGGGGATGAGGATGCCTTTAATCATAAATATACAATAGAATGAGTCATGACACTGTCAATCTCTTGGTGGGGCGGAGGGAGCTGAGTGAAACGCATAGTACAAGGGAGATTTACACTGTTGGATTTTCTTTTTGAACATTAACATTGTTAAGATATTGCATTGGAGTTTGTTGTTTTTCTCTTGTGTAGAGATCATTATTGCACTTTTATGTTTTGTCGGGATGGGCGGGAGAGTCGGGGGCTCACCTGTCGAGACCTGTCCTTCCTCTCTCCCAAATAGGATAGCATATCCACCAGGGTAGCTTTGTTAAGCCCCCCCTCGGGACATATATGCAGATACCGCACTTAAGAAGGAAATAGGGCAATAGGCCTAGATTGTAACGTATTTTCCTTCTTCATCAACTTATACCTATTCTTCCTATTCTTTTCTTTCCTATTCTGACTACACCTTTTCCCCCTCTCAACCCCTCCCTCTCTAGATTTTACTAATCTCCTGCCCCTCTAATCTCCAGTATATTCTGCAGATATCTATGCCGGAAGTGGGTGCAGATACCTGTACTGTACAGGTACCTGCACCCCCCTCCCCCCTGAAAGGTGCCAATTGTGGCACCGGAGGGGGGGAGGGTTCCAATGAGCAGAAGCTCCACTTAAGGGTGGAGCTCCGCTTTAAGGAAACTACAAACTTTCAGGCGGGACAAATAATCCTCCGGGGTGACTTCAACATCCCCTTGATACCATCAACAGTCACTTCCACAGGCACATCGTCCACCCCACCAAGCCACTCAAAACATATAGCCAAATCACTACACAAAGCCCAATTAATAGACGTCTGGCGGCTCCAACACTCGGGGGAACAAGACTACACATTTTACTCTTCCCCACACAAAATATACAACAGAATAGACTACTTTCTAATCCCACATACTCCATTACATGCACTCTGCACCACGTTGATAGGCAACATCACATGGTTAGACCATGCTCCAGTCTTTCTGACCTATAATCTGTCAGGTATACAATCACTTCGATTCTGGCGCCTCAACGAAAGTCTCTTACAAACTCTGGAAGCACTAGAGGAGGTAACTAAAGAGCTAAATCTTTACTTTCACACAAATGATCAACCTAATTGTGACTCAGGTGTCACAGATCAGTTGCGGAGCTGATCTGTGTCTTACCTTTACTGCTGTGGGTCAGCTGGCACCTGTTTTTCCACTAGCTTGTGTTCAACTCTGCTGCACTCTGCAGCTATGGGTGTCACCGGCTCCACCTGTTGCTTAATTATATCATTCCTTCCTGCTACTTCCTGTCCAGCCCCTATGTGCTTCTCTATTTAAATTCCTTCCAGATCAGCTTCTGGTTGCTTGAGCAATGCTTGTTACTGAGCCCCTTCGTGTAACCACCTTTAACCTGACCTCTCGTAAACTGATCTCTTGTGCAGCCCTGACCTTGGCTCGCTATCCGGCTCCCCTTTGCTTCATCCATCCATCCATTCAAAATTGGTGTTGCACTCCCAAATATAGCAAAAGGACTACTGATACGAGACTTATATCCTTTAAGCAGATATCATAAATATAATAGTGTGAATAAAATGCTAAAAACAAAAATCAAAGTGCATACGTGCATAACATATCTATCTATCCATTCACCCATCCTTGTCTGACTGTGTCTTTTTGTACTCCCATAGCGAGCAGGGTAAATCCGGGCATTGTGACCTGGGGTCAGTGTGCAGCTAAGCCCAAACCCTCGTGGGGGGGGTCCCTGGCAGAATACCGGCTGGCCCTTAGACTCCATGCCCTGGGGGATCCCATGTCACCTGATCACCTGTGGGCTCACTGTAGTACCAGGTATCTTTTGGGAAGCACACAAACCAGTCATTAGAGGAATTTTTATTAAACATGGAGCTTCTGAGCCTCTGAGAATCGGCTACTGACCGAGGATCAAATGCAACATCTAGTTCAGAGGCTTAACTCCCAGCAAGCAAATCAAGAGCAAATAATGCTGGTCCTTCAGGATCTTGCTTCCCGTCTGGGTGGTCTGCAACTTGCTGCACCTTAAGCTCCTCCCATTCCTGCTTCTGCTTCAGATGCTCCGGTGTTACCTGCTACATCTGGCAATCCCTGCCTGCATCTCCCGCCGCCACCTCGTTTTTCTGGTGACCCTAAGGCTTGTCGGGGCTTCATTAATCAGTGTTCCATATACTTTGAATTTTCCAGCCACCATTTTCCAACTGATCGCACCAAAGTTGCATATATCATCTCTCTCCTCTCCAATGATGCTCTAGCTTGGGCCTCCCCACTCTGGAAATCATACGATTCTATCACCTCCGACCTCCAGCTCTTTTTGGATGCATTCCGGAAACTTTCGAATGACAGTCGGCCAATATGCAGTTCAATTCCGTATGCTGGCCACTGAACTCAAATGGAATAATTAGGCCCTTACTGCTACTTTCTGGCAATGCCTATCTGAGCGTGTCAAGGATGAACTCTCTGGACGCACCATTCCTACCACATTGGATGATTTAATCGCATTGAGCATTGAAATAGACATTCGCTTCCAGGAGCGGGTTCTGGAGAAATCCAGATCCGGTCATCCTCCTGCTGGCTGTCCAACGCAGGTAGCCCAAAGACCTGTGAAACCCTCTCACACGTTGGAAGAACCTATGCAGCTTGGGCAAACTCACCTCACACCCGAGAAACGTGCCCAACACATGGGATTGGGCCTGTGCCTTTATTGTGGCGATAAAAGACATCTTTTGAACTCCTGTCCAGTCCGTCCGGGAAACTCCAGGGTCTAGGTCACTCAGAGGAAGGTGAACTAGACTGATCCTTTCATTTTGTCCGCTTCCCTCCCTTCCTGTGGCTCAAAATGCCAACTCTCTGCATACGTGGACTCTGGTGCTGTCGGGAATTTCATTGAACAATCTTTAGCTTCCGAGTTGGGCATTGCCTTAGTTGCCTTGGCTAAACCCCTTTCCGCAGCCGCAGTAGATGGCTCCTTCTTGCCTATGAGCCCCATCCGGTTTAAAACCTCTCCTATTTAAAACCCCTCCTATTGTCTTACGCATTGGGGTTTTGCATGCTGAGGAGATCTCTTTCCTAATTCTGCCTAAATCCTCCAGTCCCATTATCCTGGGCCTTCCATGGTTGCAGAAACACTCCCCGCATATTGACTGGAATTCTGGATAAGTATTGGCTTGGGGTCCTCCATGTCATAAACAAAACCTAAAAAAGCAGAGTCCAATATAGTCAGGTTTATTACCACCTATTCTGATCAACACCAGAGGATACGATCAATAATTGAAAAACATTGGCACATTTTGCTAATGGATCTTGTAGTGAAGAAATATGTAGGACCAAAACCTGAGATGACTTTTCGGCGTTCACGCTCAATAAGGGATCGATTGGTGCGGAGCCATTTTTGTAAGACAGAGGACAGATTCCAAAATCAACCAGGTCTGTTTGGGTGTGGCACTTGTGATTTTTGCGATCTACTTGTGACAGGCCCTTCTTTCCCTCTTCCGAATGGCCAGATCCATTTCCTGCGACACCATATTACATGTCAAACGAGAGGTGTTATATATATTATACTCTATCACTTTGCCATAGGCAAAACGATCAGGCTGTTCTGGAAGAGGATGAAGGACCATGTATATTATGTCACAAGTGGCCTTCTAAATACCACCATGGGCCACCACATAGCATTCAAGCATCACTATGAACCCCGCGTATTCAAATTTGCCACCCTTGAGTGTATATATGAAGACCCTCAGGGGGGCAACTTTGATTGGAAAGTCCTTCAAAAAGAAACCCAATGGGTCTATAGTCTACGGGCCACTTATTATCCTGGTCTAAATGACATGATGAGCTTTAGACCCTTTCTATAAGAATCCATACTAAGTTGTATGATCAGGCGAACTCTAACTTGTTGGTTTTTACATTTTTGTTTTTACATTTTTGTTCCCACATTTAGATTTTCCTTCCCCTCGTCCCTTTTCGAAGTAAATATAACTATATTTCTAACTACTAGTTTTTGCCTCACTTATAGTTAACAATATTTACTGAATTTAGGACTCCAGATATGGATGTATGAGATATGACGCAATAGATAGTAATGTATCACACATGATTATTTTGTTTAGCTATATGATTAAATCTATTGTATTTCTTACTAATGGAAGCTTAAACTATAAATATGTATAAAATTTCTCTATCTATCTATTTTTCTATTTTTTCTAAGTGTTCAGGTATGTTTTTTATTTAGTCAGCCTGTGCTCTCTATTCATGAACTGTTGCAGGGTTTGGATGTCTCTCAATTTTGATGTCATATGGGCTGCTCTTCTCTTACATATGTGTGCGGGTATCATTGGGTCTATGTTTAATTGAGCGTATAAGATTGCGGATATCTATTGGCCTGAGGGGCACATGCGCCAGCCAAATGTCCATTTATTGTAATGTTTGGAACGACTGGGTCTTATTTGGTTCTATGTGGCGCCGGGATGTGTCGTGCCACAGTATACCGCCCTTTATAAATTTATGGTATAGGCTTTGTATTTACTTATTTTTGGGCTTTGGCGCACACGCATAAGTCAAATGGCGACCGCTGTACATTTGGCCTACATTCCCCATAATGCAGCTCGCATAGGATAATGTGCCGACGTGTTTGCGTCAGATGATTCAGTTCGTTTTTCTGGTGGCTCCGATGCGCACGTGCAATTGGAGTGGCGCCTGCTTCTGATGCGGCCTACAATCCCCATCATTCATCCTGTCTAGTATGACGCGCCGATGAGTGCGCGTCGTATGATACAGGTGTGTGTTCACTATAAATTAGCCATGCTTGCAGCCTCAAGGTGTGCACGGCATTGGGCTGTCTCCCAGGGGCCTGCTTTCTTTGTTCCACTTAAATGTAAGTACTTTTATCCGTATGGATATAATATCTACTTCATTATAGCGGTTGACATGGTGGTCATTATCTTGTTTTTCTTTCCCACTATTGTAGATTTTTACCTTAGCTGCTAATTATGCTGCTTGGGGTACACTATTTGCTATCAGCGTCTACTAAGCTTTAGTTTGATGGTAATCTGTCCATTATTGGTTTTCACCATTGATGGTTGAATGTGGAATAAGACTTTTTTGCCCCTGCTATAAGCAAGTATTAATCTTTGTCTTGTATGTATTCTGTTTGCGTAATTGGTCTGTGATATTGTTTATATATATATATAATACACTTAAGTGAAAACGGTGTATACCATTGGTTGTTTTTTTTTTTTTTTTTAGTATTCATTAGAACGTGCTGTCTACCCTATCACAGCGTGGTTGACCTTCTCCATATATTTGGATGTGTCTTGGTTGCTATGACATTTGTACTTGAGGCACAGCCCATTTGAAGGTATCTTACATCTTATTTTTCCATCTTTTTTGGTTATGTTTGTCTCCCTGTTCTCTGGATAGTTGAGCACACGTTTTTTAAATGTGACATGCAATGTAAAGTCTGTGTATATATGCATTGTTTTGAATTTTAACTCTAATATATCTTATTTCAGATAGTAAGATTTATTTTGCTCTCTCTTGCTACATCTTTCAACCTTTTTCCGTGTCCTGAGGAAGCCTTTACGGAGAAACACATAGACGCGACGCACAAGGGCTCAATGTACAAATTGCATCATTTTATATGATTTTTATATTCTTTTTTGAACACTGCTATGATATTGTGTATGTTCTATTAATAAACTATTTTGTTACTTTCTTATTTGTTTCCATGCCTTAAAAGTCCGATCTGTTGATACCTATTTGGTATCTTCTTTGTTTTTCCTTGCGGAGCTGATCTGTGTCTTACCTTTACTGCTGTGGGTCGGTTGGCACCTGTTGTTCCACTAGCTTGTGTTCAGCTCTGCTGCACTCTGCAGCTATGTGTGTCGCAGGCTCCACCTGTTGCTTAAATATATCATTCCTTCCTGCTACTTCCTGTCCAGCCTCCCATGTGCTTCTCTATTTAAATTCCTTCCAGATCAGCTTCTGGTTGCTTGAGCAACGCTTGTTTCTGAGCCCCTTCGTGTAACCTGCTTTAACCTGGCGTCTCATGAACTGATCTTTTGTGTACCGACCCGGCTTGTCCTGATTACGTTGTCTGCAGTCTGCCCTGACCTTGGCTCGCTATCCGGCTCTACTTTGCTTCATCCATCCATCCTTGTCTGACTGTGTCTTCTGGTACTCCCCTAGTGAGTAGGATGAACCTGGGGGTTGTGACATGGGGTCAGCACGCAGCTAAGCCCAAACCCTTGTCAGAATACCAGCTGGCCCTTAGACTCCACGCCCTGGGGGATCCCATGTCACCTGCTCGCCTGTGGGCTCACTGTAGTAGTCCCGTGACACCAGGTATCTTAAGGGAAGCACACAAACCAGTCATTAGAGGAATTTTTATTAAACATGGAGCTCGCATTAAATGAGAACGTACAAAACAGCTGTCCCAATTACTAAATAAATTGGCAACAACAGAATCTAGCCACAAACATGCCCCGTCCCGGGATTCAGAGACAGAACTCACAGTACTCAGGAAACAGATCACTGATCTGCTATACTACAAATCAAAAGCAGCATTGCAGTTCTGCTGAAACGTGAGCTATGAATCGGGAGACAAATGTGGGAAGTTGCTGGCGAGAGTGGTTAGAGAACACAATTTATCCTCGTACATTCCTCAGGTAGTCAGGGGAGACGGTTGAAAAGTGGTTCTTCCAGCACAAATCACACAAGAATTTCACGAGTTCTACTCCCACTTATACAATATACCGTTGCCACCCTCTTCCTTTTCGGCCACAGAGGAATACATTACAGCATCTCAATTACCATTTCTCCCCCCTGAGATAGGTGAGGAACTGGCTTCTCCAATATCCCTCTTAGAACTTCAACAAGCACAAGGGTCCATGAAACCAGGGAAAGCTCCATGACCAGACGGATAAACTATACAATATTACAAGACACTGCTACCAACACTAGGCCCACGCATGATTAATCTATTTAATGCAATTGATTCTGGTTCTTCTTTTGCTAGAGACACGTTGGGAGCCCACATTTCAGTCATTCACAAGGAAGGGAAAGACCCAACAGCATGTGGCAGTTATAAGCCTATATGATTATTAAATGTAGAACTCAAACTATACACTAAAATCCTGGCTACCCGACTGGCACAACATCTGCAAAAACTCATCCACCTACATTAAGTTGGATTTATACCCACACAAGAGGCAAGAGAAAGCACCTCTAAAGCGCTGAATTTGCTGCATGGGACGCAATCCACAAAAACCCCCTGTATTTTCATAAATACTGACGCGGAAAAGGTGCTTTACCGGGTAAACTGGTTATTCATGTTCTCGGTCCTCAAACATATTGGACCAGGGGAGGTGATGCTGAGCCGCATAGCCAGGATATATTCCAATCTGTCGGCACAGGTCAAGGCAAATGGGGTACTTTTGACACCCTTCCCAATTAGAAATGGGACCAGGCAAAGTTGCCCTCTATCCCCTCTCCTATTTTCCCTCTCCCTAAAAACTTTCCTCTCTACAATCAGACTAGACTCCAACATACAGGGAATTACGATTGATAAAAAACAACACAAGATCTCAGCGTATGCTGATGATATGTTATTCTCCCTAACAAATCCAGCAGTTTCATTACTGAATATACTCAAACAATTTGAGATATATGGCACACTATCCAATATTAAAATACATTTTAATAAGTCAGAGGCGATGGGAATCGCACTGCCACCACAAACACTTATGAACTGCCTCCCTAACCTTATGAAGGAGTTTGAAGAATACGGTGCACTTTCTAATTTGAAAATACATTTTGATAAATTGACAGCTTTGGGAGCCCAGGTAGCCCCAGCCATTTTAGCAACCCTAAAGTACAGCTTTAAGTTTAAATGGTCAGACACGGCCCTTAAATATTATGGCACCTATATCCCCTGCAACATAGCGGGTACATATGAACTTAACTTCCCACCCTTGCTGACCAGGACTCGTATTTTGCTGGAGAAGTGGCATAAAGGGATTCACTCATAGTTCAGCAGATGCAATATTTTAAAAATGTGCATCCTCCCGAAATACCTGTACTTATTCCAAGCCTTACCGATACAGATCCTTGCATTTTATTTCAAACAGGTACACTCACTTTTCATGAAATTCATATGGGCACATAAAAAACCTTGACTTTCCAGACACTATCTCACTTTGTCCAAACGACTTGGGAGCTTGGCTCTCCCAAATATTCGGAAATACTTTCAAGCGACACACCTTAGTAGGTTTATTGACTGGAGACAGCATTATAAAGTTAAACTCTGGGCGCAACTGGAACAATCACAAACAGACATTCTTCTAAAAAGTGCCCTGTGGTGCTTCGACCGACTACTCCTGACCCTCAAAGCCCATCCGCTAAGTGGTAACACGCTTCATATATGCTCTGGGGCTGTCTTCTCAACTTCCCTCTCAACACAAGAATCCCCACTGTTTCCAACCCTTGGGAACACGGCATTTGGCCCGGGCCTGGGAACACGCAACTTTGGGACCCTCCTCCAAGACGGACATGATCAAGCCTCACATTTTGCAAACTCAGATGGCTGGCCCTCTATCACAGAATTGACGAGTAGCTTGTTCCAACTTCCCTTCTGGGATGCGTTGCAGTTGCGCCACTTTCTACACTCCCTTCCACACCCTAAAGCCCCATATACACTATCAGTTTTTCTATGCAATCAGGCAGGCCCTTGCACTACATGGTTTTGGTAAACCTGAAGGAAAAAATCAGCAGAAGATCTGATAGTGTGTATGGGGCATCAGAGATTCAACCGCAGCTTAACGACTTTTGAAGATTACTACCACGAGTACCGTCTAAGCCCTTGTACACACGGTCGGAGATTCCGACAACCAAATCCGTCGGATTTTGTCCGTCGGATTTTGTCCGTCAGATTTTGTCCGTCGGATCTTGTCCGAAACTGTTGCATACACACGGTCGGACAAAGTTGTCGAAAAATCCGATCTTTCAGAACGTGATGACGTAATTTCGTTACGATGAGACTACGTTCAGGCTAGTAGCCAATAGCTTTGATGTAGGAATTTGATCTGAGCATGCGTGGCACTTTGTCCAATCGGAATTCTCTACACATGATCGGAGTATGTCCTATCGGACCAGTTTGTCGGTAAATATTTCCAGCAAGTTGGAACATTTGGTTCGACGGATATTCCGATGGAAACAGTCCGATGCATACCACACACAGTCAGATTATCCGACAACACGGTCCGATAGGACACATTCCGACGGATTCTCCGACCGTGTGTACAAGGGCTAAGACCTACTTTTTACTAACTACCCCTCCGGAGCAAATGAGTCTACCATTTCTGCAGAAATGGGAGACAGACTTACATCGATCATTATCAAACACCCAAAAACAACTTATTCTTAGGTTTTCGCTGAAGTCATCCATCTGTACAAAAAAATATAGGAAACCAATTATAAAATTCTAACCAGGTGGATCATACACCACATCTTTTACATAAGCTGTATCCAAACACTACCGATTGCTCCTGGAGGTGCCAGGGGGACAGAGGAACACTCCTCCAAATATTTTGGTCCTGCCCCAAGTTGACTCATGTCTGGACAGTAGTCCAAAGCGTCACTCAAAATTTCACGGCGCATGGGATCCCTGATGATCCGGCTTTTTTCCTACTCCATGTGTCTACCATTTCCGGGAAACACTACTGAAAATCGATTGTGCATCACCTACTGAATGCTGCTAAATCCTGCATCCCTCCACTTTGGAAGCAACAAACACCGCCAACCATTGCGAGCTGGTTACGCAAAGTGGAAGATATAAAAAAGATGGAAGATTTGATCTCTACGTCGCAGAATAGAAGGGAAATACACTCTAAGCAGTGGAGACTCTGGAATATGTTTATAGTATCCGACGAGGGGTTGACGTTACTCAGAACATAAAACCTTTTATACTGTCTGCTGTGTTCGCCCATCCTTCTGAGTGGAGTCTCACCGAGGAACCCCCGCACTTCCTCATCCCCCTCCACTCTCTTTTCTCTTTACTCCAACCCCCCTTTATCTTTTCTTTTTGTTTTTTTATTTTTTTTATATATACCCCCTTTTTTTTGTTTATTTCTCTTTCTTTTGTTTCCTTTTTCTATTTTTAGTTATGAAAAATAGCTGCTGGATTGGACTGCCTACTGTATCATTTGGATATTATGTGTTGTTACAAGTTTAATGTGTTGGCAGAAAGATAATTATATTAGACAGACCAGTATCTTTCAACTGTGTGAATCTACAACACCTCCGTATTTAGCTTTGATTTGTTAGATGTCTAACTGATTGTAGATCTGTAATTGTCTGTAATTGTATAGTGTTGATGTAATTTCTGGGTTTTGCCCAGCTTTAATAAACTTTATATTTGAAAAAAATATATATTCTCATAAAGGGTATAACATTAGTGGGTTAGCTGCCATCCTTGTAAAATTCCCAGTGTGTGCACCAGTAAAAGAAAAGTATGTCTGACAGTTCAATTGTTTCTTGTACAAATTTAACAGTAAAGTCTACTTTTTGCAGTAACTGTAGTAATGTTATTAAATGTAATGATGAACTGTGTCACTTAGAATATGTTGTCTGCAAGCAAATTCCCATCCAAGTAACAAAAAAACAGCTGCCAGTGCCCATGAAAGTGCCTGTATTCATGAACTGTTGGTAATAATGCATATCATATGTTCTCAGTATCCACAAGGATGGAGTTTTCCTTATCAAAATTCTAGAGGCAGATATTTCTCCAGCCAGGTGACCTTAGAGACAACAAGCTTTGGGTTAATTGATGAGTAAAAATGAATGCTGTCTGTACAGAGTAAATTATTCTCTGTATTGTGGAAGTGTCTACTCCTTCACTACCGCATTATTGCAGAGGAGGCTTGGAAATTGAATTTGTTTAAAAAAAATGCTAAGTGCATACAAACCCTGAAAGTGAAAAGTCGGTGGACCTCCTGTATGAAGGTGTCAGATGGACACTTTGGTGTTGGTATCATCAGGGCCATCTTTAATATTGATTGGGCCCTGGGCAAACATTTTCTTGCCCCCCCCCCCCCCCCCCAGGGCAATTTCACTCTCCACCTGCTCTGAGACATACAATAAATAGCAGCTGGACTTAAAATCAGTTTACTGTATCAGATCAGGCAGCAATTGTGATTGGTTGCCAGCAGTTACAGCATATCATTACTGCTTACTGACTAGTTGCTAGAGGTTACAGCACACATTGCGGCTCAATGATTAGTTGCTAGAGGTTACAGCACATCATCTCCTCACTGCAGGGGAGCATGATATACATATGAATGTCGCCTTTATTTACATATCAATGTCACCGGCCGCAGCTATTTACTTAGTATTGCAGCCGCTATTTACACATGAATGCCAGTTATTTACATGTAAACGCAGGGTGTGCAGGTGAGTCATCTGTACACATCAACAGGGCAGAGCTGGGCAGCATTAGGACCAGCACATCACACTGAGATATTGGGACACAGCAAGGGAATAAAACTTCAAGGGACAAGGGAATTTAAACCTGGATAGTTGGCAAGTAAGAGGCAGCTGTTTTGGGCCCCACAACAATGACAGGGCCCAGGGCAGCTGCCCCTTTTGCCCTGCCTTAAAGACGGCACTGGGTATCATAGCAATAAGTTAGGTTCCTTTTTCTTCTTCCTGTGTGTAATAGAATAATTCTGATTGGTTACTATGGACTACATGGACTGTCTTAAAAGAGAAGTAATAGGGAAAAAAAAAACATTTCATACTTACCTAGATGGATGCTGCAATTGTTCTATAAAAACATGAAGTGGATTCCGCATGGGGTTTTTAAGCAGCAAAAAAGAGACCATTATTGATAAAATTAAAATATTTGTATTGATCCAAAAAATACTGATCATGAGCCATTATTGAAATATAAACAATTTGTTTAAAATTCGAGCTCTGGTGTACATTGTGCAAACAAATAATTGGATGAGAAATACATGCATCATTCCATACAATAATTAACAGAAACATGCTAAAACAGTATTCAAATAATATTCCAAGAAATTTTACACCATCTGATAAAAGGCACCCCACTACCCCAATGCATTTCGACCTTATTGGAGATTATGGTCTTCTTCAGGGGGGAAAAAAGAAAAAGGTGGGATGGCTTGATCACATTTCTGCGAAATATCAAGAAGGAAAAGTTTGAACATTTTATAATCTTTCATTATTTTTACTTTATTTGTGACATGTAATATTTACCTTTTCCATAAAATCGCTTCACACAAACCAGAGACTTAAAAACGTTTAAGTTTTCTCCCTATGGGTGGTCCTGGGCCCCACCGCTGAGATGCTGCATCCCAAACTTCCCACCGCAGTGGGGAGGAGGAGGAAGAGACGCCCCCCAAAAAGGGTCACGATCATGGGCTTGCAAGAGGTGAGAGTATCTTGGAATTACCCCCCACCCGGGGATATAGCCTTGGGGGTCATCGCACCTGAAATCGATAATTATTAATCAAATTATTTAGGTGTATTTAATACTATTCATATTATAGTGAAGAGAAGGAGAGGGGATTCCTATATATATTAGCCTTAGTCCCTCAATAAACTATAATTACTGCTTTAGTAACAGATCCCGGGTAGCCACTACTCCGTTATTCTGTACTAGTCTGATAATGAAATCTTATGTTGCTACAAAGACTAAATTGTTTAAAAAGGTATAGATTATCCCCGATGCTACAATCGTCACCCACCAGCTCTACACGGAGAACTGGGTGTTCAAAGACCACTGATTGACCACTGATTGACTGCTTCAGTGAGTAGAGAGCCGGTGACACTCTGCTCTGACCTCCAGCGCTCACTGGAGCATCGGACTGTGGAAGGGATGGAAGCGCCTGTCTCAGGTTTTCAGCGACACGCTGAAAGGCTAAACCAGCTGTCGGTCAGGCATCTGGACAGATCTCGACATTATTCTCGGGATCCCTGCAGAGCCTAGACCAGCTCTGTAACATCAGCCGACAGGGGGCTTTAACCCACTGTTGACTGAATATGGGTCACAGGAGTGCTGAACTCCATGCTTTGGTCACACATCTCCTTTAAAGCATTCTACCCTGAGTTCGTTTGAAAAAAGAGACTAAATGAGTTTGTAGCTCGCTGATAAATTCATGGAATGGCAAGGAAATGTAATAAAAACAACAATTTGTGTTTTTTTTCCTATAAATGAACTGCTTACAATTCCATTAATCCATGGACTAATATATTTCACTAAGCATGGCACACAGGGTGGTGTTTCTACTTCTGCTTCTAGCATGTCCTCTAAGACATTGGGCTCTGACACTGGGCTTTTACTGGGCTTTTACCAAATACCTGCTCCAGGGCTGCTGCTGCGAGGAGGCCACTGATGCTACTGCAGATGACAATCCCTCAGAACCCCAGATGATGCGGGCAAATCGGTGGAAACCAAGGAGACAGAGATGCATAACATCTTGTCATATCAGCTGACTACAGGATGCTCTTAAAAAAGGTGTGAACTTTTGTTCTACATACAAAACGGACACTTTAGTTTTATAGCAGGATTTATATTTAGTTTTTTTCAGAAATATCAAGTTCAAGGTTTCAGATGAACACTATACCATCAGACACCATTCCTGGTTTGACAGTTTCTCCTACTATTTATCTGGCTGTAGAACAGTTTGGTATAGAGGTCAATAAAGATGTACATTCTTTTTTGCAGTCTATGGGGGAGACACAGAGATCCAATTTGACCAAAGATAAATGTGAAGCCCTAGTGAATTTGTCTAAACGGCAAGAGTTAACTTTTGAGCCAGCATATAAGAACCATGCTTTGGCTATTACAGATACAAGTTATTCTCAGAAGATACAACAACAGTTGTCTGACAGCCAGGTGAACAGGAAACGACTGACCCAACAATGAAAGTTTTTAGGAGGGTTGGGAAGGTGGTAACCACCACTTTTACACAAGGTCTGATCTATGGTGAGACTGTTACCTTTTTGAGGAAGATGCATCTTTTCATGCCGGTTTTAATACTCTTCCAAAGATTCATAGGGATCCACTTACTCCACCAGGCACCCCATTGTGGCAGGGAGGTGTTCCTTATGTGCTCCTTTGGAAGTATACTCATATAATTGTTTCTCCTTTAAAAGCTTGTGGTAAATCTTACTTGAGGGATACAGGCTTTTTTTTGTGAGTTTACAGTTTATTTTCCAAATCAGTGTATTCTAGTTGCTTAGGATGTTGAAAGTCTATATAGCTGTATTGAACATGCGTTACACATACAGGCGGTAGAAACATTGCTGTACTCCTGCAGTTTGTGTGATGAGTCCTTGCAATGTGCCAGTGAGAGGTACAGACTCTATGCTGACCGCAGACGCCTTACTATGCCTTCCTACCAGGTTGGGGAGAAGGTCTGGCTGTCATCTCGTAACCTCCGACTCTGTGCTCCCTCACTAAAACTGGCACCGTGGTTTATTGGGCCTTTCCGTATTCTCCACTGAATCAACTCAGTGGCTTACGCATTAGACCTCCCTTCTAACATGTTTATTTCTAATGTATTCTATGTCTCCTTATTAAAACCTTTGGTGTGCAACCATTTCACCACCTCGGTACCACGTCCTCACCCCATTCAGGTTGAGAACCATGAAGAGTATGAGATACAATCACTCATTGTCTCCCGTAGGTTCGGTGGGCGCATACAGTACCTGGTTCATTGGAAAGGGTACGATCTGGAGGAATGCTCTTGGTTCTCATCCTCGGACGTACATGCTTCCATCCTCCTCCTCGCTTTCCATAGATGTTTATCCCTCAAACCTGGTGGGCCTCTGAGGGGGAGGGGGAGTTGAGGAGAGGGTACTGTCAGGGCTGGGCTCTCAGCTTTTGTTGGGTTTGAAAGTGTTGTACTGATAAAAGCATTATGAATATTGAAAATAAAGTATAAAGTGCTACAGATTGGAATTTTCATACATACAAATGAGCCTGGGCTGGCTCTATATCAGTTGTGCACCTTCGTTATCTGCATCTACTGAGTGAGTGCTGCATGCGATATTTGGAACGAATATATATCACTGTTAGGCCCCTTGCACTCGTGGTTGCCTAGAAGCAGTCCATATGTCCCGGCTTTTTAGTGCAGCTGAGGATAGGTGAGGATTCCACCCTGACTGTAAGCAGCCTGAATGCTGTACCATGTGATACCCACAGCTAGGGCCCTGTGCATTTAGGGACAAAGGTCTATAACAAAGGTCTATAACACAGGTCACCTTCATCCCTGAACACATAGGACCTTAAAGGGGTTGTAAAGGTAAATTTTTTATTTTCTACATAGGTTCCTTTAAGCTAGGGCATTGTTGGTTCACTTACCTTTTCCTTTGATTTCCCTTCTAAATGTTTTTTTGCTTTGTCTGAATATCTCACTTCCTGTTTCTCCTCAGTAAACTTCTCACCATCATCCGAGCTGGTGGTTAGTCAGCCAGAACAGCTTACTGAACAGCTTACTGGGGTGAAACAGGAAGTGAGAAATTTAGACAAAGAAAAAAAACATTTAGAAGGGAAATCGAAGGAAAAGATAAGTGAACTAACAATGCACTAGCTTAAAGGAACCTAAGTAGAAAATAAAAAAATTACCTTTACAACCCCTTTAAATGTAGGTACCACTTAGTACAGTATTAAGCCCCATCTAGCTGCAGCCCGCTATAGACTGAGATGCTGCCTGCAGCAGGGCTGGAATTTGAACCAGTCCTTCCCAGGTCACTAAAATGCAGGGAGAGACACACTGCTCCTAGACTGCCCCATGTGCAAGGGGCCTTAACCTAGATGTTGACAGAGAGATTGGGAAATGATCATGTATAGGTGGGTGTTAATGTCTCCATTTAGCCATTATTGAAAGAACAATTGAATAGGCAGGTGAGAGCTGAAGTCATTCAAGTTGGAATCTGATATAGACTGTTCCTTTATTGTGTGAACTAATAACGTGTCTATCCATACCCTACAGGATGCCCATATCCCCTATTGGCTCTACGTAAACATTAGGATAGGGTACTCTCTTCCATTCTCTCCAGTGACAGGTGGTGGGGCTTCACAAACAATGAAAAGTCCTTAATATAATTGTTAATTACAGTAGATCTCACCTGACATTTCCAATGGTTCAAGAAGTGTAGCTCCCTTTATGACATTCTTTGGTTTACACTGCAGCAAATCATCAACCTTTTTCAACAATTTTACCCTGGAGGAACCTCTGCAAAAAAGTTCAGGCCTTAAGGAACCTCTCCTAAAACTATATCTATCGCTCAGAGTGCAATTATGTGATCAGTGGTTGAGGTGCCCCTTACACTGGTGATCTGTGAAATGCCGCACCCTACATTGATGGCTAGTGGCAGAAGTGCGCCTTTACATTGGTAGTGAGTGAAGCGGGTCCCTTTATGTTGCTGAGCAGTAGAGAAAGGCCTCTACATTCATAGTCAGTTGGCGAAGTGCCCTGTTACACAGTTACATTGGAGATCAGTGGAAGAGGCAACACATTACATTGGTAGTCAGTGGGAGAAGTGCCCTGTTACAATGGAGGTCAGTGGAAGAGGCAACACATTACATTGTTAGTCAGTGGGAAGAGTGCCCCCTTGCAGAAAGATTTTTTTTTTTTATTGTCTTTGGTTAATTATCTGGTTCTACGCTGACAAATGATAATAGCACCAAGAACTATGAAGGCACCATCCTGCAGTCCTTGAAACCCTGGTTGAATTAGCTTTGTAACACGTTATTTCTATGACAAATTTACTCTTGTTAAGCCAAGTATCCATACCAGTCCCTGTTCATATACAATTTCCAACTACTGCAAAATAATAGTTAAAAAAAGGGCTTATGTGATTTTACAAGAACTTTTCTACAGCAATTTTGTGTGTCCATTACATTATTTGAAACATATATGGACATGTGAACTCACAGTAAACCCTGACTAACTAGAATCAGTTCCGAAATGTACAGATATCCAATTAAAGGCTTCTTCAATTTAGCTTTGAAAGACATTAGGAATGCTTAATGATCATCCAAATATATGAACACAAGTATTCATTAGTTGCTGCTAGCATTTAACAAGTAACCTTAACATCGATAAAAATGATGATGCAAAGCCTCTCTTGCCCTGGCTTGTCATCAGGTTTTTAAAAAGAAAAATTAGGACCCTTATTTATGCAAGTTGGAAAGAATACTCACTCACTAGTAATGATCTACTGAAGCTGGCCCTAAAGTATAACTGATTACAACAGAATCTGATATATTGACACAAATTTCCATGTATGCATATTATAGCATTTCTGTGTGTTGCGATATTATTAAAATTTTATATTGAAAAACACTCTTATAATAAAACTTTTATCTGGTTAACAATTATCTAGATAATTCAAGCTATATCTAGACCTGCCTTTTGACTACATTTACAATATAAATGTCTCTGTCCCCTGCCTATGACATGTTTGTGACGAACACGGATGCCAGACCCCTACCCTTCTCACCAACTCGTGACAAAGGACTGGCCATTCTCACAGCGCACTGTCATCCACGTAACAATGCAATTTAAGCAGAACATATCCCAACGCTGCCACCAATATGTGACAAACATGGATGTCAGACCCCTTCCCTTCTCACCAACTCATGACAAAGAACTGATCAATTTCACACTGTTTTGTCTTTCTCCTGACATCTTATGTGAAACCTCTGTGTGTGGATTAGAATGTGTAGGAATGTTTGTACAGCAACAGACCTCCTATAGTGTTTAATTGTGGTCAAGCCTATTCAAGTATGTATATCCTGTTTATCCTTAGGCAGTCAGCTAATTTATGACTAAATGACCAGGTGTCCATCTAACTGTATAGATTCACATCAAAGTCATAAACTGTTTTCTCCCTAGTCATTCAACTAACCCCCCCCCCCACCCTTTCCTTTGATCTATACTGAATATAAGCTACCTTCCTTCAGATGGACATCTTGTGAATTCACTTCCTGTTTCATGTGTTTTCATTCTGAGTATCTCACGGTACCAAGGGTCCAGGTGGCTTGCTGAATTTAACCAAAAGGTGCTCGTCCAGAATCAGAATTCCTTTCAAATGGGGGCTCATTCCGGGATAAAGAAATCATCCATGGTAAGTACATTTTGTTTTATTTTGATCAATTGTTTTCTTGCCTTGGCTCTGATAAAACTTTAGTCCCTTAAATTTATTATAAAGGAGACAGACCATGCCTTAGTGTTAAAACGGTCTTTGGTACACCTGTCCTCTGGAAGGACTTTGCAAATTAAAGAGGTGTTTGGTAGACCTGTCCTCTGGAAGGACTTTATAAAACAGTCTTTGGTAGACCTGTCCTTTGGAAGAACTAATAAGGCAATTACCACTGGGCCTACACCTTTATCTTGCTTTTCTTATCTATCGCACAGAAGTATAAGATCATTTGTTGTATGAACTGAAACTGCAAGGTAAGGCAGTCTTTCTTTGACTGTGATTGTGATAATGAGTCAGTCACAGGGAAAGGGTCTCCCATCTCCTCCAAACCCCAGGGAAAATTGTAAAGATTATGTAGCTAGAGTATGTGGAAGTGATTATGAGTTTATTAACCCCTGGGTGTCTAACTTCGATGGGTGGACAGGAAGTATGCACAGTAGTGAACCATTCCCTCAAGAAGGAGATAATAATGAATTTCATATAGATATTGTGAAGGGTTTATGTCTGGGAGACAAGAAAGCCTTCCCATGGTATTCCGGTGACCCTCAGTGGGACATGGAATACATGAGAAAAGAGGGGAGAACTGGTTAAAATATCCCCTTTATTGGTTTCAGAGAAATAGGAAGAAACAAAAGAAGCCTGATAAAGACCTAAATAGAGAGGATACTGATAAGAAACATAAAGATGAGGCAGATAAGAAGAGACCAGACCCAACTGCCTCTCCCCTCCCATTCAACCCTCCACCATACACAAAACAAAATGAGACCTATATTGAAAAAGATATGGTCTATGTATAGGTAGGCATGGAAATTACAGTTTTATTAGAGAAATGTGCTAATATTTTTGTCTACAGGTTATAGTTGGCTAAGTGTGAGCCCTTGTACACACGATCAGACATTCCGACAACAAAATCCATCGGATTTTGTCAGAAACTGGTGTTGCATACACACGGTTGGACAAAGTTGTTGGAAAATCAGATAGTTCGGAACATGATGACGTTATTTAGTTACGACGGGACTACGTTCAGGCTAGTAGCCAATAGGGATGAGCTTCGTGTTCGAGTCGAACGTACGTTCGATTCGAACATTGGCTGTTCGGCCGTTCGGCGAATTCCGAACGTTTTGGCCGTTCGCGTCAAAATTCGAGTGACGCGCGCACGGACCACAATGCACTGCGGTGGTGCAGTGCATTGCTGCCCCATGATTGGCCAAGCATGCACTGTGACCCCGCATGCTTGGCCAATCGCAGCGCCGGCAGCGAGGAGAGCCATGATTGGCCACAGGCATCCTGCCTGTGGCCAATCATAGCTCAGGCTGTGTAGTGCGGCCTCCTGTAGTGTGTTACTTAGCATCTGAAGCAGTGGGTGTTCTGTGTACCTTCAACACAGTACACACCAATCGTTTTTGGCTGATTTCCTATCTTGCTGCTGTGTAGTGGTTGTTGTCTGTGCCCTGACTGCAGTATACACCACTATATTCACCTCACCTATATAGCTAGTGATCTAGCTTTAACCACTTAACTGCCCATTGCCGATTAACGGCTTCAGGGCGGTTGTTTAACTCTGAGAGGCCGTTAATTAACGGCCTCCCAGAATTCTGCTCTCGCGTGCCCCGAGGTGCGCACACTCGAGAGCATCCGTGACCGACGCATCACGGATCATAGCGGCCGTTTACCACGTGATTGCTCCGTCAAATGACGGAGTGATCACTTGGAAACAAACCGGCGTCATGTTATGACGCCGGTTCCTCCCTCCCCTCTCTGTACCGATCGGTACAGCGGAGGGGAAAGAGATCGGTGTCAGCAGCGATGTGGGCTGCATCTGCAGTGCCCACATCGCTGCTCACCGAATTTAACCCCTCAATTCCCTGCCAATACTCTGCAATACCAGTGCATACTCTGCAGTACCCTGCCATTACTCTGCAGTACCCCGCCATTACTCTGCAGTACCCCGCCATTACTCTGCAGTGCAGTACCCTGCCATTACTCTGCAGTACCCTGCCATTACTCTGCAGTACCCCCCATTACTCTGCAGTAACCCCCATTACTCTGCAGTAACCCCCATTACTCTGCAGTACCCCCAATACTCTGCAGTACCCTGCCATTACTCTGTAGTACCCCCCAATACTCTGCAGTAACCCCCATTACTCTGCAGTAACCCCCATTACTCTGCAGTACCCCCCAATACTCTGCAGTACCCGCCATTACTCTGCAGTACCCGCCATTACTCTGCAGTACCCCCCATTACTCTGCAGTACCCCCCAATACTCTGCAGTACCCGCCATTACTCTGCAGTACCCGCCATTACTCTGCAGTACCCCCAATACTCTGCAGTACCCTGCCATTACTCTGTAGTACCCCCCAATACTCTGCAGTACCCTGCTATTACTCTGTAGTACCCCGCCAATACTCTGTAATACCCTGCCATAAATTGCCATACCCAGCCATACTCAGAGATACCCAGCCATACTCGGTGATACCCTGAAATACCCAGCCATAGACGCCCCCCACCCCTCACCGCCCTCCGGTGCTTCTACCAACTCGCCAGTACGATCAAAGGCAGAATCTTTTTTTTTATTTTTTATTTCAGGCTTCCCAGCCTAGAGGTGAGATGTGGGGTCATATTGACCCCCCAGATTTCACTGTAAAGAGGACCTGTCACCCCATATTCCTATTACAAGGGATGTTTACATTTCTTGTAATAGGAATAAAAGTGATCAAAAATATATTTTTGGGGAAAAAAATGTCAAACTAAAATAAATAAAGTAAAATGAACAATAAAAAAATAAAATAAAAATTAAAGCGCCCATGTCCCCATGTGCTTGCATGTGCCACACATGTGAGGTATCGCCGAGAATGTTAGAGCGAGAGCAATAATTCTAGTCCTAGACCTCCTCTGCAACTCAAAACATGTAACCAGTAAAAAGAGCTTGCAGTCAGTAGTGTTAGGAGATGCGTGCTGTCTGCGTGCTCTGTACCCAGTACATACCGCTATAATATAGGGCAGGCCCCTACTTTCAAACATCCAACTTACAAACATCTCCTACTTGCAAACGCAAGGAGACAGCAGCAAGTGAGATGAAAAAAGATGGACGACAAAACAAATTATACAGGGGTGATAACCCTTCCCTATGTTTTCCAAAAAGCTTAAAAATAGTTTTTTTGACTGGAGCTACACTTTAAAAATGTACCGGTTGAAAATGACAAACAGATTCAACTTAACACAACAAACCTACACAGTCCCTGTCTTGTTTGCACCGCCTGTATACTGCTGTTCTGAGTATATAGGGCCTGGGGGCCACACGCATTTCCTTTTTTTAATATGGGTACGGGGTTCCCCTTAATATGCGTACAAGACCCAAATAGGCTGGTAATGGGCAGGGAGGGCTACCCATGCCATGTTTCTCAATGATTTTCAACCATATTGCAGGAACCAGATATAACATTAAAACCGCAAGCAGTTTTAAATGGTGTTATTTCCGTTTAATGTCATTTTGTGCAGGGACTGTTCTAAACACGGGAAACACGTGGCACTTCACAGGCATACTACAGACACCCCCCAGGCACCATATTTAAAGGAATATTTCACTTTTTTTTTTTCACTTTAATCCTCATTAAAATCAGTGCTCCCACCAAAACGGCAGTTTTTAAAACTTTTTTTTGCAGTGACCCATGTCCCCTGAGCCAGGAGGCAGGTCCCCAAACCCTTTTTAGGACACTATCTTGCATATTAGCCGTTAAAATTAGCACTTTCCATTTCGAACGTTTGAGTCCCATAGACTTCAATGGGGTTCTACCGTTCGTACCGAACGCGGGGGTCGTTCGCAAGTTCTGGTGCGAACCGAACCGGGGGGTGTTCGGCTCATCCCTAGTAGCCAATAGCTTTGGTCTAGGAATTTGATCTGAGCACTTGGAATTCTCTACAAACGATCAGACAAAGTCTGATCGGATCATGTTGTCGGAAAATTTTTATATCCAGCTCTCAAACTTTGTTGGTCGGACATTCCGACGGAAAAAGTCAGATGAAGCCCACACACGGTCGGATTATCCGACAACACGGTCCGATCTGACATTTTCCGTCGGAATGTCCGACTGTGTGTACAAGGGCTGAGTGTTATGTTTGTTGTGTGGTGTGTGAGATCCATGGATTGTGTCATGTCGTGTTAGTTGTATTAATATGCCTAAAGTGCTGTATCAACAAAACACTTGATAACACAGATTGAATATTGGTTGCATGATGATTTGTTTTGTGTTTGTTATGTATGTTTTAACATTGCCACAAGTACAATTACAAGACTAAAAATGTTTATTTCTGACGTGAACAATTTGATCTATATAATTTGGGTACATATTGACTTCAAATTGTAAAATCATGTGCAATGTGTAGTCATTTTGCACTGTGGTCAATTTAATATGGAAAAGAAAACATAAAATATTATATTTGCTTATTCTAAAAGAAAAGTTAATCTAAAAACTGTGAGCTAAAAATCATTAATTTAAACACTTGTAGGGGCGGCTATTCATGTGGTCATTGGAGCCACACCCAATGTAGTTAATAAAAGAAAAGCCCTTTCCCTGATGATTAAAGTTTAAAAATAAGGAATGCTGTCTTATAGTTTAAGAGCAATGACCCCCCCCCTCCCCCTTTTCTTTGACACAGGTTAAATTGCATTGCTTGTGTGTGTATACAGCTGTAAGGCGGCGTACACACGCGGGGACTGTCTGCCGAAACTAAGTTCGTCAAACAGTCCGCTCAAACTTTTGAATGAACGAACACGCCCACACACGGCACTTTTTGAGCGGACAAATACGGCAAACTTTGTTCGTCGTACTAAGTCCGCGCAACTTTTGAAATGAGCGGACTCGCCCACACACGAGGCAACAGTCCGCTCATTTCGAGCGCGTGTGCAGGTAGGCGGGGCCCGCGACGGAGACGTCACGGGCTCCGCCGCCTGGAATGGACTTAAAGGGGAACCCCAACACCGAAAAAAATCGGCGTGGGGGTCCCCCCAAAGTCCACAACAGACCCTTGTCCGAGCACGCTACCCGGCCGGCCAGGAAAGGGGGGCGAGCGAGCGTGCCCCCCCTCCTGAGCCGTACCAGGCCGCGTGCCCTCAACATGGGGGGTGCCTTGGGGAAGGGGGGGCCGTGCGGCCCCCCCACCCCAAAGCACCTTGTCCCCATGTTGATGAGGACAAGGGCCTCTTCCCGACAACCCTGGCCGTTGGTTGTCGGGGTCTGCGGGCGGGGGGCTTATCGGAATCCGGGAGCCCCCTTTAATAAGGGGGCCCCCGGATACCGGCCCCCCACCCTATGTGAATGAGTATGGGGTACAATGTACCCCTACCCATTCACCTGTAAAATAAAAGTACCCCAAAAAAAAACACAACACACGAGATAAAATATTTTATTGCACAGCTCCGGGGGTCTTCCGTCTTCGGGGATCTTGTCCCCCTCTTCGGTTCTTCTGCCGGGCCACCGCGCCTTCTTAAAGCTCTTTTGCAGGCGGTGGCCCGGTCTTCTGTCGCCGCCTTCCGTTCTTCTGTCGCCGCCTTCCGTTCTTCTGCCGGGCCACCGCGCCTTCTTATAGCTCTTTTAGAGGCGGTGGCCCGGTCTGCTGTCGCCGCCGCCTTCCGTTCTTGTTCTTCTTCTTGTTCTTCTTGTTCTTCTCCAGGAGATGTTGACACGTCGCTCTCTCCGGCCGGAATGCCAGAGCCGCGCTGAGCGGCCACTTATATAGTGACAATGGGGCGGTGTCACATGGTATATGTCACATGGGTTGGTCACATGGTGACCCCGCCCCCTTACGATGTCATAGTCCCCATGTGACATCAACCCATGTGACCAACCCATGTGACATATACCATGTGACACCGCCCCATTGTCACTATATAAGTGGCTGCACATCGCGGCTCTGGCATTCCGGCCGGAGAGAGCGACGTGTCAACATCTCCTGGAGAAGAACAAGAAGAACAAGAAGAAGAACAAGAACGGAAGGCGGCGGCGACAGCGGCGACAGAAGAACCGAAGAGGGGGACAAGACCCCCGAAGTCGGGAGAAGAGGCCGGCGGCGGGGAGGAAGAAAGCCGGACTCCTCCGCTAGCAAAAGAGCTACAAGAAGATAGCGGAGGAGTCCGGCGAGAAGACCCCCGAAGACGGAAGACCCCCGGAGCTGTGCAATAAAATATTTTATCTCGTGTGTTGTGTTTTTTTTTGGGTACTTTTATTTTACAGGTGAATGGGTAGGGGTACATTGTACCCCATACTCATTCACATAGGGTGGGGGGCCGGTATCCGGGGGCCCCCTTATTAAAGGGGGCTCCCGGATTCCGATAAGCCCCCCGCCCGCAGACCCCGACAACCAACGGCCAGGGTTGTCGGGAAGAGGCCCTTGTCCTCATCAACATGGGGACAAGGTGCTTTGGGGTGGGGGGGCCGCGCGGCCCCCCCTTCCCCAAGGCAACCCCCATGTTGAGGGCACGCGGCCTGGTACGGCTCAGGAGGGGGGGCGCGCTCGCTCGCCCCCCTTTCCTGGCCGGCCGGGTAGCGTGCTCGGACAAGGGTCTGTTGTGGACTTTGGGGGGACCCCCACGCCGATTTTTTTCGGCGTTGGGGTTCCCCTTTAAGTCCATTCCAGGCGGCGGAGCCCGCGACGTCTCCGTCGCGGGCCCCACCTACCTGCACACGCGCTCGAAATGAGCAGACTTCCCTCCGAGAGGGAACAGTTTGCTCATTTCGAAAGTGGCCTACACACGGGCGGACTGTTCGCTCAAACCAAGTTTCAGCGGACAGTTTTTCGGAATTTCCGAAAAACTTTGTTCGTCAAACTGTCCGCTGAAACTGTCCGCTGAAGCCCCACACACGAGCGGACTGTCCGCTGAAACACTGTTCAGCGGACAAAGTTGAGCCAACAGTCCGCCCGTGTGTACGCGGCCTAAGTGTAATGCAAATTGAGTGAGCTCCCCTACAGTTAGTAAGCACAACTTAGGCATACATTTAAAGTAGTTGTAAACCCTTACAACACACTTTGACCTACAGGTAAGCCTAGATTAAGGCTTACCTGT
The DNA here is from genome assembly GCF_037356315.1 of Lithobates pipiens. Taxonomy (NCBI): domain Eukaryota; kingdom Metazoa; phylum Chordata; class Amphibia; order Anura; family Ranidae; genus Lithobates; species Lithobates pipiens. The sequence goes on from NW_027507787.1 coordinate 198,334,221, forward strand.
AGGTCCAAGAAATATCTCCTAAACCTATACGGTTTAGGAGATATTTGCCCGAAGACAGGCACCGCTGTCGTGCGTGTCGGCTCCCGTGTGCATGCGCGGGAGTGACGTCATCGAGGCTTCGCCAAATGACAGCGGTGGAGCTGCGAGACCCCACCGAGAAGACGATTGTGCCAGACTACAGGGGACAGCGGTGACTTCGCTGGCTCCTGTTCGGGTAAGTGACACATAATGGACTACTATGCGATGCATAGTAGTCCATTATGCTTTGCCTTTGCAGGGAATGAAAGAGGAAGTAAACTCATTAGGGTTTACTTCCTCTTTAACCCTTTGATCGCCCCCTTCCCAGCCAGTATCATTAGTACAGCGACAGTGCATATTTTTTAGCACTGATCACTGTATTAGTGTCACTGGTCCCCAAAAAGTGTCAGTTGGGTGTCCAATTTGTCTGCTTCAATATAGCAGTCCTGCTATAATTTGCTGATCGGCGCCATTACTAGTAAAAATAAATAAATAAATAAATAAGTGAAAATATCCCATAGTTTGTAGATGCTATAACTTTTGCGCAAACCAATCAATAAACGCTTCTCGGGATTATTTTTTTTACCAAAAATATGTAGCACAACACATATTGGCTTAAATTGATGAAGAAATCAGATTTTTATCATTTTCTTTTATTGGGTATGTTTTATAGCAGAAAGTAAAAAATAGTCGGCCTTTTTTTGTTTATAGTGCAATCGTCAGTTAAACGAACGCAGTGTCATATCACAAAGAATAGCCTGGTCATGAAGGGTGGTAAACCTTCTGGAGCTGAAGTGGTTAATGGTTCTATTTTTTCTACCTATCTCTATACTTTCCCACTTTTTCTTTATCTCCAATGCTTAGAAAAAAAAAAAAACCTTTTTACTTAGCTATAGACTGAGACAAAACACAGCATGTTTATTATCTGAAACGTTATTTGGTAGATGTATTCTTGGTGTTCCATTGTCTGAGTTGAGCATACAAACTGGACATGGTAATGCTAACCCGAGGAAGGACTTATTTTATTTTTATTTTTTTATTATGGTGTATGGAAACTGGATGAAGGGACTTATGTCTTTCATTTGTATTTTATTGATGTCACCCAAATACTTCTGACCAATCTATATATGTATTCCCCTTGAGATAATATATATATATATATATATATATATATATTGTTTTTTTTTTTTTTTTTAAAGCTCTGTTCAGCCAATCAGCCACAAGTTACAGTAGCAGCAAGATATGTGCCATGACTATTAGCAATTTGTGAATGTAACTCAATCAGCGGCACCTCAGCAGTGCTCATTTAGAAAAACTATAGTGTATATATATCCTTGCTCATGTCTCCATTTGAATGTAAATGCATTTCTTCACTGGAGATGGTCAGGCTGTTTCTATAGCAACAGAGAACTGAGTAAATCAATGTTTTATATTGCAGTGAATTTCTTTTGTTTGCTGGAGTAATCTATTTTGCATTCAAGTGCCTTACTACAGGATTGCCCGCAATGATCTGCAGTACTATGCATGTCATTCAGATCAGCAACAAATAATTATTCTCACCTAGGCAATGTTTTTACCTCTTCATTCAACAATATAGATCTGTCTGTATTATTAGAAAACATAATAATGGCTTATGTGCTGATAGAAAGAACTATAATAAGATTACTATGTTTGCACATATTTTCTTTCTTCATTTACTATATTGAGGATTCAAATATTATGGTTTTGAAAATGTTTTATTTTGTTCCTTTTAGTGTCCATGCATACTGGGCATACAAATTCTGCTTATACAGGCATTTTGCATTTTTTCTTCAGCATGTATTAGTATTTATTATTTAAAGTGGTTGTAAACCCTCCCCCACAACTTTGTCCCGTGTAAATCAGCATAAAAAACCCTAATGAACACTGCTTGTAGATATCTCCTTACTTGCTTAGTATTGTTGTAATCCTTTTTGTTCCTTAGAATGACGTCACTGAGCATGCCCAGATCTCCCCTGATTTACGGCACACGCTCTATGAACTTGTCTATCTGTTATCAGGACTTCCTATGGCACACCACTGATATCCCAGGAGGCTGCAGAATCATTCAGAGCTTCCTCCTACACACCATGTGACATCACATGCAGTGTAAACCTGCCCATTACTGCAGTCTTATCAGTTGAAGCTGATAAGACTGACAAAGGCAAACATTGGACAATCGGCACAAGTAAATACTATGAAATAAAACAAGTCAGCTATGAACAGGGAAGCAGGGTTGCCATAGAAACGTTGGACTGAGAAGGAGGCTTGGTTAACAGTACAGGAAGTGCTCAATGTAAGGGCGGAAATATACTCCACTGTGGACTCAGAAAACAATACTTAAGATGGCGCTGCCTTACCCCTGGAAACAAGTTTTTTAAAGTTTCTTTAAACAGTAAGTAATATGCGATTTGGGCTGGATTACAGTGGCTATAGTTTGATAATTACTTATTATAATGGACTAAATGAAAAGAAGCATCAGAGTGGGAGAGTTTACTTCCTCTTTAAGGTACTTGTATAGCGCCGACAATTTACGCAGCGCTTTACATATACATTGTACATTCACATCAGTTCCTACCCACAAGAAGCTTACAATCTAAGGTCCCTAACTCACATTCATATACTAGTAATTTTTGTTACTTACTTCTGACCCCTACACTCTGTGTTGCATACTAATGACCTCTGTGTTACTCCAGGCCTCTACACTCTATGCTACTTATGCCTGTCCCCTGCATTCTGCGCTACATACTACTGAATTCTTGACCCCTGTACTCTGCGTTACTTACTCCTGACCTTTGAGTTGCATTGCTCCTGGCCCCTGCACTGTGCATTACATATTACTGACCTCTGAGCTCTGTGTTACTTTCTCCTGGCCCCTGCACTCTTACCACTGACCTCTGAACTCTGTGCTCCTTACTATTAACCCTTAAAATCTTCAAGCCTTCCTTACATTTTGATGGGACCCTACAATGTTATTATGATAAAAACAATGGAGTGGAATTCTGATGATTTCTGTAGAAACAGCCCTATGTTAGCATGTGACCATGCACATTAGGGAGTTTATAGGCATATTTTCAGAGGTGCATTTAGAGGCAGAAATAAAACCCTTCACTCTGGGTTCACATATGTGCAATGTGGGAACCAGCAAGATTACATTGATGGTTCCCGCATAGCATTCCTCCCGCAGACAGTTCACACTGCCTTCTGCAAACCGCTGCGACACCCCCAGTTTAGTTCACAGATCACAGTGCGAACTGTGTACTCACACAGGCTTCGGATCACATAGATGAGAACACCCATGCAATCCGATTCTAGTGCGGGGAAAAACAAGTCCCTGCACTATTTTCTGTGCAAATCCAATGCGAGTTCAGCCATACAACTGGATTGCGCTAGTGTGAACCCAGGCTCAGAATCATGTTTTTGAGAGGAGCTTTCAGGCAGAAAAAACCTGACGCTCAGAAGTGTTCACATTTCCAAGTATACACTGAAAAATGAGCAGAGGGGAGTGTTTTGAAAAAGAATGCTTGTAAACGTAAATGCCCATAAACACTCAAACCGTTGCGCAATATGAACATTTGCAATGACACTTTTTCTGCCAGAGGGTCTGCCTCTTTATTTGCCCCTCCTGTGGATGGACCTTTAGGCCGGGTTCACATATGTGCGGCCGCGGGTTCATGCCTGGGGTCCGGTGTGTGTCTGTTCACCGAGTCCGGTCCAAATTTTTGCCTGAATTCGCACCTGAACCTGACCAAAACACACACAGGACTCTTTTGCAAGTCGCTCCGCGGCCGACACGGATCTGTGTGAAACGGCTCCACTGAGAGGCGGCCACACTTGCCTATCATGCCAATTTGCATATATGTGACCCAACCTTATAGTGGAATCAAACACTGGGGGCTGGCACCAGAAAACACATAAACACTATTCCACAAGTTCTTCTATATTCACTTCATGCAACTGTAATATTGTGCCTACTGTTTTTTGGAACTGGTCATTCCCCCCCGCTGAAGCCAGCGCCATAAACATCTCTTCCAGAGCAAATCAGACAAGCCTTAGCCTAAAGTTAGTTATTGTAAACGATCACCTTGTAAAACAACCCATTCAGTTTAAAATAGAAATGAAAGGCAACATTTTTTTATAGATATAAAAAAAAAACATTGTACGTACCTTTTTCCCCTTTTTTATAAGTGATCATATTCCCTCTGTTTTCATCTACATAAGAGCTGGGGGGAGGAGAAGCAGCAGCATAATGAGCTTCCCAGTGAATGGCTGTGCAGGGGGGGTGTCAGGACAAGTCTGATCATTGGAGGAGAGCAGGCTGTGTTCCCAGCATAGCTAGAGAACTGACCACAATGTGTTCTCCTGCTGTGGTTAGGTTTTTATGGGAAAGCAGAGGGGCTGGCAGGAACACCAGGGAATTCACACAAAGGAAGAAATACAAGAAAACAGGATACTTTCTCATACAAGTACATGGTACAAAATAAACAATATAACTAAACAACCACCGTGCAGAGCTCCCTATGCAGGAGTGGCTGTGTGATGTGCAGGGGGGCCATTTGATGTGCAGGGGGTGCTGTGTGATGTGCTGTCTAATATTCAGGGGTGGCTGTGTAATATGAAAGGAGGGGTGTGTAATGTAAAGGGGTTGTGTGATGTGCAGGGGAAACTCTGTGATGTGCAGGGGGAGCTGTGTAATATGCAAGGGGGGCTGTTTAATGTAAAGGGGTCCAGAGGTACGGGGGGGCTGTGTAATGTAAAGGTGTCCAGAGGTGCAGGGGGCTGTGTAATGTAAAGGGTGCCAGAGGTGCGGGGGCTGTGTTATGTAAAGGGGGCCAGAGGCGTAATGTTATCTTTATTTATTAGCAGATGAATGTGGCCCCCCGTGTATTTAAGTATATTGAATCCGGCCCTTAATTGGAAAAAGGTTGCTGACCCCTGCCCTAAAGGCTAAATACTCTGCAAACCAGTGTATGTTATGTATGTGCAATAATGTTGTCACCCTCTATGGATACTATGGAGATAGACAACCTAAATTTGTAGCAAAAACCCTTAAAAAACAGCATTGTGCACAACAAATGCAGTATAACGATAATGCATCATGCTATGAAAAATATAGATAAATCAGCAGCCTGATTTTAAAGAAGACCATTTAAAAAAACACACTGGTATACCTATCCCCATTAAAACCATCCACCAAAAGCCTCATACCAGTACATACAAATAAAAGGAAACATAATTTGTTATAATGTAATGCCTTCTATCACTCCGGGGTGGCCACCCTGCCTACAATAATTGTGTAGCATTGGTGCTTTTAATACATTTTTTTGTTACCCTATACCAGTGGTCTCCAAACTGTGGCCCATGGGCGGAATGCGGCTTGCAGTTGCAGACTATTCATCACAATGATATGAGAAACTATTCGTCTCTGACACCAACAATAACACACCATTTCTTCCACTGACACCAACAATGGGACACGATTCCTTCCACTGACACCAATGACAGGGCATTATTCATCCTATTAGTACCAATGTTTGGGTTTTCCCATCTATTTCACACTATACCTCCTCCTACTGAACACAAATGCTGTGGGGGTTATTTAGTAAAGGAAAATCTACTTTGCACTACACTTAGAAGTACAGTCGCTGTAGATCCGAGTGGGACATGCAAGGAGAATAAAAAACAGCATTTTAGCTTGCACATGATTGGATGATAAAATCAGCAGAACTTCCACTCATTTCAGATCTACCCCTTAGATTTAGAGTTACTTCACTTCCAAGTACACTTTCAGTGCAAAGTGGATTTGCCCTTTCGTAAATAACCCTATAGACTTTTATGGAGTTGAGTTTGGGAGCTTTGGCAAAATGGTGAACTGAGCCAGAACTGCGCCCCCCCCCCCCCCCCTGTTTAGTTCGGCAGATCCCCGTTCTGTCTCTGTGTGGAACGATCACGGGCAGCCATCGGACACCGAGTCCACCGTACCTGCTGATTGGCTCCCCCGCTGGGCAATCGGCGTGCGCGAGTGCCCACAGAAGCTAGAGCACAAATCGCCGTACCAGTACGGCGATTCATGTAACCGAGCCACCTTGCCGCAGTATAACTGTGGAGGGTAGTTGGCAAGCGGTTAAAGAATAAGATGGTTCAACAAAATACTGACATAAGGGGAGGTGATCCTTTTTCCAAATCAATGATTCTGGAGGGGGGGGGGGTGGTTCTGACATTTTGGCATTATATCTTTCACTTGGATGTTCTAAGTTGCACTAATACAGCTGGATAAAACAAAAACTGTGTCTGTCTTCATTTCAGGCAAAGCAACAAAATTTGACTATTTTAAAAGGGGGGGGGGGTGATTCTTTTCTATACCCACTGTATTTACTGTAGGAGCAAATGCAACTGTACTGGACTGCTATAACATTGTTATGAGCTGTAGCTTATACATTGCTTTTAGGGATTTTATTGCTGCAGAGGCATCGTTGTCAGCTCATTACAGAAAGTTAGGAGTTTGCTGGATTTCTTCTGTCCGGATCAACCAGTGTTTTACTGTATTATATAATAAATTTACATCTGGCTACTATCCCTAAGACAATATATACGCTGTATCTTAATAGCTGCTCACATCCAATGTTATTCAAACATCCATCATAATACTTATAATCTGGTGCAGCGCTAATTTCAACACATGCACAACGTATGTGCAAACATTCAGTGCATTATATGTCCATCAATAAAAACTCAACGTCCACAAATGAATAAACAATTACAGTATGTGTCATGATCAAACATAAAATCTTCTGTGCTATTTGTATCATGGCAAATGTCTTCCGCAACTTCACACTGTGATATATATTCCACATTTCCTCCATCAATAGTGCTCCACCTTTTAAGTTGTGTTCTCACCTTTAGGCCCTTTTCACATTGGGGCAGTGCGGGCGTTGGCGGTAAAGCGCTGCTATTTTTAGCGGCACTTTACCGTCGTTTTAGCGGCAGTCTGCAGCTGCTAGCGGGGTGGTTTTAACTCCCGCTAGCGGCCGAAAAAGGGTTAAAACCACCCGCAAAGCGCTGCTGCAGCGGCGCTTTGCCGGTGGTATAGCCGCGCTGCCCCATTGATTTCAATGGGTAGGAGCGGTTTAGGAGCGGTGAATACACCGCTCCTTTCACAGCTCCAAAGATGCGGCTAGCAGGACATTTTTCACCATCCTGCTAGTGCACCACTCCAGTGTGAAAGCCCTCCGGCTTTCACACTGGAGTGAAAGGGGCTGTCTTTTTCAGGCGCTATTTTTAGCGCTGTAGCGCCTGAAAACCGCCCCAGTGTGAACGGGGCCTTACATCTTAACCTGTATATTCTTTACTGTAAGGTCTGTTCTCACTTTTTTCCCCTTTCCCAGTGAATCCACGAGTAGTGGAACAGTTACGTCATACATCCACCGCCACTCAAAACATAAATAAACTTCATGCTTTTCTATTTAGAATATAATTGATCAAAAATTCTTAAAACCAATACACTCACATTTCAAAGTACATCTCAAAATGCACTCAGGTAAAACACATTCACTTAATAGTACCACTAGATATACAGCCAATTGAGTGTTGCTGGAATGCAAATCTCTTCCTAGTTTGTGAAATTGCATAATGACGTCACACAAACCTTACCCTGAAGAAGTTACGTCTTTGTGATGAAACGCGTTGGGTGGAGTTTGGGTGCATCATTACACGAACTATGAAGAGATGTGCTTTCCAGCAACACTGAATTAGCTGGATGTATAGTGGTGCTATTACAGTAAATGCATTTTACCTGAGCGCACTAGGACATGGTGCACTTTGTCATGTGAGTGTATTGGTTTTGAGAGTTTTTAATAAATGGTATTTTAAAATGGAAAAGCACAGAAGATTTTATGTTTATTCATGAAACATAATTGTTTAGTGATTTGTGGACATTAAGTTGTTATTGATGGACACAAAATGCACTAAAAGAATGCATAATTGTTTTTATTATATGTGTTGAAACTAGCGCTGCACCAGTTTATAGGTAATTTACTGTAACTTGAACAAATTTGAGAAAATGTGCATGTATTGGAGCTATGACATAAAAACTGGAAAATAGGTGTGTTGTAAAATATATAAATACATAAATAAACCCTTGTGAAAAGTGTACCAAGGTCTTCAGAAGAGGTTTTTACACTGGGGATACATACATTTTGAAACAATCTGGTGGGCTTCTGTTCTATAAATTATCCTTCATGACAATGCAAAGCAAGTTATTGATCTGTGTCCTATAAACACATGCATAAATGCCTTTCAAAATGTGCTAATATTAAAATGATATTCTAGAGAAACTCAATTTTCTTTTTATGTTACCCATTGATGTTCCAGTTTCCATGGTGATCCAAGATAATAGGCTATTTTATTTGTTCTCTGATGGTTTGCTAAGCCTTTTAGTTCACTCGGGTCATATTGTCTTACTCACCGACAACAACATAATTAGTCACCAATTCTTGCTATGGGGGATTCATTTTTTTTAATGTTCTATCGCTAAATAAATGTGTAGATATTAAATATATCTACTCCAAAAGCAACCTGTATTATCCAACTTTATTTCACTGTTAGAGATCACCTGATTAGTAAAATGGAAGTTAGGATTAGGGTGATACTGTTTATTGCCTAAATAGATTATAGTACAAGCTTTTGGTACGCTGGCCTCTTGGTCAAGCAATAGCATGTTTGGAAAGCCTGCACTGCAATCTATTTAGTTAGCCAGTAAATGTTATCATCCTAAGGCCCATACATGAGTCAGTTGTTTTTGTTCAACCAGCAGGTTCCCCAATCTACACATTGGAGGTGGATAGGGGAATCCACCTGCTGAGCTATTGTATTCTGAAGGCTGAGAGACTTCACCACCTTCTGATTACACTGATTTTCACTGATGGCTATAGCGTGCAGTGCTGATCAAGTTGCAAAAAATCCGACAGGACGGTTAACCGACTTCTATACAATCACAGTGCCCATATGGGGATTGAAATTCAGCCAGTCCCTGCTGAACCGGCCAAATTTAGATCCATGCATGGCTGGCTTGAATACAAACTTTGACTTTTGTTGATTGCTAACACAGTACAACCCTTACACCCCTTTCACACCACACCGCCCATTGCGTCTATTTTTAGCGGCGTTTTACCGCCGGATTTGCGGCGCATTTCGGCCGCTAGCGGGGCACTTTTACCCCTGCTAGCGGCCGCGAAAGGGTTAAAACCACTGGCAATACCCCGCAATAGCGACGTCCTGCCAGCGCACCGCTGTAGTGTGAAAGCCCTCGGGGCTTTCACACTACACACTATGGCGCAGCTTCTTTAGGGCGGATTGCAGGCGCTATTTCTAACGCTATAGCGCCTGCAAAACACCCTGGTGTGAAAAGGGTGTTAATGTAAAAGTAAATATTTTTTTTTTAAATAACAAACATGTTGTACTTACCTCATCTGTGCAAGGGTTTTGCACAGAGCAGCCCCGATAGTCTTTTTCTGGGGTCCCCCCACAGTACTCCTGGCACCTCCTCTTCCGGAGTGCCAGGAGCAACAACCTCATGCAAAGTTGAATAGAAGGATTCTTCTTTGCCCTGACTATCTGAATCAGCTCCCTTATGGCACTGATTTTCGCCTGGAGTAAGAATACCCTCTTCTGGGCTGTATCTATGATCAGATCCAAATATTCCAATCTTCATGATGGTTTTAAGGAAGATTTCTCTAGGTTGAGAATACAATCTAGGTGTTCCAGGTAGTTGAGTGTGGTGACCATACTTTGAGGGTATAAACAAGAAAAAAAGGTGTGCTATAACAGTAAACCTAGGTCGGAATTTGAAGGCATAGGAAACAATGAAGAGGTATGAAAATAAACACTATTTATTGAAAAATACAACACAACATAAATAAAACAGTACAGAAAAATTAAACGTCCTGTATACTAATACATAAGGTGCAGTGAGCCCTGTGGGCTTTGAAGCCCATATTTGGCTCCCCTCTTTGGCACTGAGTCCACTCTTTGTGCATTATTCTGCCCCTGTCCCTGGAACCGTCTGGATTTTCCTGCTCTTCTTTTACTAGCAGATTGGGCTGGCCTGACCTATCTGTTCATAGATCCTGACGGTGGTGTAGAAGTACCAGTTTCCAGTGGGATGGTACCCTCTGAACCAGTTTCCGGATACTTATAAGTGAGACTTATCTCTTTGCAAGGCAGTGCAGTCCGTTCTCTTTATTTGCTATCTGTAGAACCTTGACTGTATCCTGAAGAAGCCTAACGGTGAAATACGTAGATACACAAGGGCTCACTGCACATTATGTATTAGTATATATGATTTTAAATGTTTCTGTACTGTTCTATTCATGTTGTGTATTTTTCAATAAATTGTTTTATTTTCATACCTCTTCGTTGTTTCCTATGCCTTCAAAGACCAACCTAGGTTTACTGTTATAGTACACCTTTTTTTCTTGTTTATTCCCTCAATTTACACATGTGCCTATGCGAGTGCGCTTCTTTTCTGCTTGTGACCATACTTTGGTCTAAGCAGGCTACTGACTGGTCTATCTAGAGCAGATCGTCTAAGTATGCTATAATCGTTATACCTTGGGCCCTTAATCTGGCTAGTGGAGGGGCCAGGACCTTTGTAAACACTTGAGGTGCAGTAGCTAGACTGAAAGGCAAAGCTACAAACTGAACATGAAGATTTTCTATCTCAAAGCATAGATATTTCTGGTGAGTGGAGAAAATTGGCACATGGAGTTATGCATCCTTGATGTCAATTGATGCCAGAAGTTCTCCTCCTTGTAGGACTACTGATCGGATTGACTCCATGCGAAAAGAGCGGATATTCAAAAAACTTTTTAGATCTTTGAGATCCAGACATCTCCATTTGGTTTTGGCACCGTGAAAAGGTTTGAATAAAACCCCAACCCCTGCTCTTCCATGAGGACCACCGATATCACCTTTTGAGGCAAAAGATGGTCCAATGCTTGAAATGCTAGGAACGTTCGATCTGAGAAAATGATGAGAGGGGGACTCTCGGAACTCTAGTTTGTACCCTAGAGTTAATGAGGAAGCCACCCATTTGTCTAGACACTCTTCCTGCCAGACCCTTGAGAACTGCAGAAGTCTTCCCCCCACTCAAGCAAGCAGGGGCGCCCCTTCACAGGGAGGCTTTAGTATTTTGTTTTGTAGGTTTCCTTCCCCAGGACTTCTTTTGTCACTGGGGTTGACCCTGAGATTTACCTCTTGAATTTGACAGTGGAGGCCGTTGTGACTGCCTGGAGGCTGATGCCCCTGGCACTGGAGAAAAGGCTTGTTTGAACGAAATACGCTTACTCCTTTTCCTTACTGGCAAAAGGGCACTTTTCCCATTAGAAATGCTTTGGATGTACTTATCCAGATTATCCCCAAACAGCTGTTCACCGCAATAAGGAAAACTAGCCAGCAGTTTTTTGCATGGCGCTTCGGCTGACCAATTTTTCAACCATAGTATTCTACTCATATGCACCAGCCCAAGCGTAAGGTGTGAGGCCTGGAGATTGGAATCTCTCATAGCATCTATTGCAAAACATAACGCTCCTGGTAGTTTGGCCAAATCTTGGGCCTGCTGATCAGAAATAATCTTGAGCACCTGATTGAACTGGTCTCTTAAGGATTGACATACACCAATTGCTACCAGTACAGGCTAAGTTACTGAACCTGCCAGAGAAAAAGTGTTCTTTAATAGGAATTCCAACTTCTTATTACGTTGGATCCCTAAGCATTTGAGCATTGTGTACTGGACAAGTCAAACTTTTATTCACAGAGGATATAGCAGTGTCAATTTTTTATTACATTTTTCCTCGATAGGATAAAGTGTTGAAAACATTTTAGGAGGATAAAAATGCTTATCTGGGTGATCCCACTAAGAATACATAAGCTTTTCCTGCAATTAATGGATATGAAAGGTATGCACAGCTTGGGGAGGCTTTAGAAAACCCAGACAAGAAGTACGTTTATCAACCGAATCAGTTAAGGGTAGCATAAATGTGGAGCGGACCAATTCTGTAAGAGATTGTCCCATCAATATTTCAGATTGTGAACCTGATCCTTCCGCATTTGACCCCTCAGAAGAGGAGTCATCAGCCTCTTCCCAGTCCCCTCAAAAAAATTCATTATCTCCCACCCCTGGTTCCTCAGTTTGAAGGTCCTGGGTAACGGAAGGGGACCTATCATGCTTAGTCTCACTCTGGGATGTGATTAAAGCCGCTACCCTCTGCTCCAATCCTAATATGGTTGGGAGAAAAACTTCTTCAGTAACATAGACAGGGGCTGCAGTGTTGGAAACAGTTGCAACACCTGATGGCCCTGATGGCTCATTCTGACCAGCCACTTCAGATCTCTCAGGGGAGGATGCCATTGTAGAGATAAGTTTAGGCTTTTTAGAGCTTAAAGGAGTCACTCTTGAGCCCTTTTTTGGGGTGTTTCTACCCCCCCTTCTGACCATAGCCTGATGCACAAATGCAGAGCTACTACCAGAAGAAATTGCATCCACTGCTTGAGCAAATAGTCCAGCAACTGCCGCTGCGATTTACGCTCTGCCTGATGCTTTTAGTAAATGTGCCAAGGGAATGCCTGTGTCACCAAACCTCTTAAATGCCCCTTTTTGCTCGTGTCCCTCCGACAGCTGCAACCAGCAAAAATGTAGTTTTTAAAACATCCCACGCTAGACATTGCTGCGCCGTGCTAAGCCCCTCCCTCTCTTCACTTCAAAAGAGCATCTTTCCCGTGTGGGCCCCTGATCCGACGGGATTGGTGTGTGTGTGTGTGTGGGGGGGGGGGGGTGGCAAGGAGGAGACCTGGTAACAAACCACTGTGCAGGGGCCTTGAAAAACAGAGCGGCATCGCCGATTGTTTTGGCTTCCCCCTATCCAGGGAGAGGGGAGAGCTTTGTCCAGGTGGGGGTGTCTTTTTTGGAAGAAAATCCCCCCCATCTTACCGGAGGCCTTGGCTACTAGCCAGAGGGAATCTACAGCTTCTGCTGACACAGCGTGATCTTTGAGGAAAGCATGACATGGTACATGCTCTATAGAGCCCCCAGTGGTGACTTTTAAGCATGACAACATTTACTTTTTAACAGAGACAATTCATAAGAAATTAAAAAATTCGTTAGAAATCTCCACTTACCTTTCCCGCTGCAGGGATTTCTGCGGTAAAACCAACAGACCCAATCTTCACCCCTCACAGTGGGTTCCGTATTTAAAACCTTTTTATCGGGGAATCCACACACCTGGACCCGTAAAAGACTCCGCCAGAAAAACCTTATGGCTGAAAAAAACAAAAGTACTGGATCCCGGGGTCCAAATCTCTAAAAAGAGAGGCGTTACGGGCTAAACCTAATTTCTTTCGCCACGAGGCCCGTGTACCATTCAATTCGGCCTAAAAAGACGCTTTGAATGGATCCAGATGCATAGCTGGCCCCAGCAAGCATTGCTCCAGTGGAGCTCAGCACAGCACATCTTCACTTGTGACCAACTCCTAAGACACTGGTGAAAAACTGAGGTGCTCCCACTAGTGGGAGGGCTTATATAGGGAGTGGATTTTCTGTCTTAGGGTGTGCCAGTGTCCATCACCTGAAGGTGGCCTATAACCCACATAGTAATTACTATGACTCTGTGTCCCGTGATGTACGATTAAGAAAATCTATTTCGCTTAGTGGCATTCTGACCACCACTGTAAGGGGGGGGGGGGGGGGAGGGCATGCTTTCCATTGACCACCAATGTAAGGTGCATTTGTACTGCTGACCTGGTTTTAGAAGGGGTTCCCCTTGACCTGAAAATTATTTTAAGGGTTCCTTGGGTGAAAGAGGGGTAAGCCAGGCTGCTCTAAAGTTTAAAATTGTGCATACATGCTTACTAATCTGTTACCTTTTGCACTATCATTATGTTTTGTTAATTATTTGCCATCTTGCCTTGTCTTTTCACTAGAAGGAGTTGATGAGGATGTGATACCACCACAGGGAAGTGATGGAATCATTTCCTTACAGAAATTTCTCTGTAGGAATTATTTTCATTCTTTGCCAGGAATCAGGCAGGTAATAAGGCAGTTTTATCCCCACCCAATCCTCCCTCCTACGTTTTAATCAGCCACGTGCTACTTACCGTATATACTCGAGTATAAGCCGAGATTTTCAGCCTCTTTTTTGAGGCTGAAAGTGCCCCCCTCGGCTTATACTCGAGTCATCGCTGTCTGCCCGCTCGATCAGCGTGTCGAGCAGACAGACAGCGGCCATTCTATTCAAAAGCCGCGCCTCCGGCTCCGCCTTCGCCTGTGATAGGCGGAACACTGAATTTCCCAGCAGCCTGTGTTCCGCCTATCACGGACATCGTATCATCCTCGTACTACGGACGAGGATGATACGACGTCTGTGATAGGCGGAACACAGGCTGCTGGGAAATTCAGTGTTCCGCCTATCACAGGCGAAGGCGGCGGCGCAGCTTTTGAATTTTACAATGGCCGCCGACGAAGAGGGCACGGGACGGAGGCAAGGCAAGGCACGGCACGGCACGGGACGGGACGGGGGCAAGGCAAGGCACGACACGGGACGGATGCAAGGCAAGGCACGGCACGGGACGGAGGCAAGGAGGCAAGGCACGGGACGGAGGCTCGGGACAAAGGTAGGCTGGACACACACACACACACACACACACACACACACACACACACACACACACACACACACAGAGGGATGGATGGAGACACACACAGGGATGGATGGATGGATGGATGGATGGAGACACACACACACAGGGATGGATGGATGGATGGATGGAGACACACACACACAGGGATGGATGGATGGATGGATGGAGACACACACACACAGGGATGGATGGATGGATGGACACACACACACACAGGGATGGATGGACGGACACACAGGGATGGACGGACACACAGGGATGGACGGACACACAGGGATGGACGGACACACACACAGGGATGGACAGGCATGTCTCACCCTCGGCTTATACACGAGTCAATAAGTTTGCCAGTTTTTTTGGGGGTAAATTGGGGGCCTCGGCTTATATTCGGGTCGGCCTATACTCGAGTATATACGGTATTTTAAAAATGCAGCTGTCAACAAATTTGAAAGAAGAACACAGGGAAGGATTGGGACAGGGGTACATTGTTCTGTGCAAGGAGTTGCTATACAATTACCAGTTCAGTTGGCTAAAATTCTATTTGTGGGTGTCTCTGCTGGCACCTCCCAGCTCAGCAAACTTCGAAATGAAGATTGAAGAAGATGAGTGTAAAATTATTGGCCAGTCAGTGTAGTCAATGTTGAGGTATTCCGACAACCAGAGTCGCCAGCTGTCAGAATACAACAGCCAAAAGGGAAGATTCATCCATTAATGCCATTTAGTATGGATGGAGGAATCTGTTGGGTTCCTTTTGTTCAGCTTGCAGGCTGAATGAAAGAAATCTTTGTGAGTATGGCCAGCTTAAGAGGAAGGTGCGGAAAGCCTATGACCTCTGGGCTGTGTAGCCAGATGAAAAGGTCATAGAGAAGGGGTGTCAAACTCAATTTCATTGCGGGTTGCATCAGCATTATGGTTGCCTTCAAAGGATCGTGGTATCAGTTGTATCTGTAAGACTATATAAATAGATCCAGGACTTTTTTTCTCAGAGAAGATTTGCAGGAACTTAAAGCGGGATTCCACCCTAAAGTGGAACCTCCGCTGATCGGATCCCTCCCCCCCTCCGGTGTCACAATTGACACCTTTCAGGGGGGAGGGGGGTGGAGATACCTGTCAAAGACAGGTATTTACACCCACTTCCCGGGCATAGACTCCCGTGGGAGTCTACGCCATTTCCTGCCCTGCCGCGCTGTCTGCTGGGACACACACGGGTCCCAGTGACAGCGCGGAAATTTTCTATCTGAATGGCATCGAAAATTGCACTATTCTTGTTCCATCGAAATTACAACAGTAGGAGGATCTTAAAGGGGCAATAAATACCAGGAGAGTGTTATGTGCAGAGTTCAGGGTTGTACTAACATAGTGCAGAGTTTAGGGGGTGCTGCGTACAGAGTGCAGAGTTCAGGGGTGCGCTGTGTACAGAGTGCAGGGTTGAAGAGGGTGCTACATATAGAGTGCAGGATTTAGGGGTGTGCAGGGTTCAGCTCTCTTGCACAGGCTTAACATATCTCACTTTCACCACTCCTTGGCTCTGATCTATGCACCACTCTCCTACATCCCCCCACCCCTGAGCACATCTCCATCCACTCGCATCTCACCTACTCAGTGCAGCTCTAGTACCTCCTGGCAGTGTAGGCGGCTCTGCCTCTGCCTCTCACTTTCAGGGAGATTATTGGTTGGAATCTGTGCACTCAGGGGATCACAGTGTGGCCTACCACATGATGCCTCGTTGTACCTGCATCTCCCTTGTCCAGTGCAGGACAGTCAGGAATCTGTTAGAGTTTCTGCCACGTTTCCATTGAAAAAAATGTGAAATGGCCTAGAGGGCCTTGTGCTTGACACATGCGTCATAGAGAATCCCAGGTTTTGCATTAGGCCTGCACAACAGCTGTAAAAGCTTCTGGAAAAGCCACATTATACAATTTTGAATCTATACGTTATTTTTAACAATCAATTTCAGAGTGTTTGCATTAGAAAAATCTTTATTATTTAGTTCTGCTTTAACAACTGTTCCCCAGCCCACCCACCCCCCCCCCCCCCCCACGTTTGTCATGGTTTTGCCTTGCTCTCAAGATGGCTGTAAAGAACCCAGCAACGTTATTGAAGGCGGTGATCATTTCACTTTGGATGTTGGCTTCTGGCATTAATATTTTTTTGAGCTTTTACCAAAACTGATTTCTCATTAGACTGTAATGATGCTCTTTGAGCATGGGCTTTGGCACCTGTATACGAGGCTTTAAAATGTGTTGCCTAAAATGAGGTGTGAACACATAAATAACAGCTCCTCCTTTGTCCCAGGACACAGTTGGCTGGGAACAGGAGAAGAGAGGTGCAGGACTTTGTTTTTTTTTTTCATACTGGATAAGTCTAGTAATACTTTATTGGAACGGTGGTGTACTGGATGCCATGGGAATGATACCATCATAAACAGAAAGGTAAAATATACAACAGATTTTCATTATATGTCCTGTTCTGTTCAAGCATACTTTCAATAAACCCAAGGACATATTAGCTGCAACTTAAAACAAAGACAAAGCTATTCTATACAATAAGTTCTTTTTATTTTTTTCCCCATAAGCACATAAAGCTCTTTTTCCGTTCACCATTAGATGCTTTCAGATGTACAGAATGCAATGTTCTTTTACCTTTTTTAACTGACAGAATGAATAAGCAATCAATAGATTGTTTTACCTTGCACTCCAGCTTCTCAATCAGTATATACCCATCACATATGTTCCTGGGCAAGACATGAAATATGAAATGACATAACAACTGCCAGTGGGATAAAGCATATTTATGGTCAAAATGTAAAATCATATATTCATTTCCACATTGCATTATAATTGTTTCTTGCCTACTCCTATTAACCTGAATTATCATGAAGTTTGTACATTTACTTTGTGAAGATTCCCACATAATTACTTTTTTGAATTCTGTGACATGTACTAACTATACCCTGTGTGTAGGCACCGCTGTGTCACACATTTCACAGAGCCTGCCTTCTGAACTACAGATGTGCTGAGAGGAGGAGCTTCAGAATGCGGAGTCAGTATAGAAATCACTGCTGGCAGGCAGCAAGGTACCATGGGATAGGTAATCCTTGAAAGTAAACAGCAGAGGAGAAGCTGCAAAGCATGCACGGAATCTGGGAAGTTGTGGAAAGAGATAGATTTTTCAAGTAAGCTTACAATAGATTGTCAAAAATAACATTTGTATTGTTATTATAATGCTGATGTTATAAAATTAAAGTATATGCTGTGACCATTTATTTCCTTTTAATGGTGTCTGCATGGATACCCTGGATACATAGTGAATAGTGTAAAAATTGACTTGAAGGTGATTAAATACCACTGGAAAAAAAGCGCTATATATTTGTGTGAAAAAAATGATAAAAATGTCATATGGGTACAGTATTGCCACGCAATTGTCATTCAAAGTGTGACAAATCTTTTTTTCTTTTTACATTTAACCAGCAGGTTGAACAAAAAACTCTGACCTGATTCCCTCATCCACACGTTCAATGTGAATGGGGGAATCCTCCCTTGGTAGCGAAAAGACTTCCCCGCCATCAGAATATACTGATCAACAACGCAATCTATAGTCTGCAGTGTTGATCGTGCAAAAAATTTCAACAGGACAGTTGAACAGAAGTCAATCAGTAGATCGACTTTTCTTCAACCCAACTGAACCAGCCAAGTTTCAATCCATGTATGGCCAGTTTTAGTCAGATAAGGGGCAGTGAAGTGAGCTACAGAATGGGATGGGAATGGGGTGGGGAGCCACAGAGGTGACAATTGACATAAAACTTTTTGATAGGGATTTTGAAATCTTTAGAAACACACCTTTTAATGCAACTATCTCCAGTTCTAGATTGAACCCCAACACCAGGCGGGCCATCATAACCAGGCCACTAGATACCACTGAATGTGATCCGACTCAAAAGATAGAAATAAACATCTCAAATTATTCTATAAGGAATGTTACATTAACAAAACCTTCAGTACAAGTAGAAATGCTTCCTTGAAAACCCAAAGAGAAATTCTCTCACAATATAAAAAAAACAAAAACAAATATACATTACCACATATAATCCAGTATTGGAAAGGATGTAAAAGATAATCAAAGAGCTAAAACCCCTCAAAACAGAGGATAAAATGCTGACAAAAATCTTCTGACAACCCCCAATGCCAGATAAATGTGCCGCGCCAATAAGAACGGTCACTATAAGGTGAGACCGTATACAGTGATGTGAAAATAAAAAATATGCATTATTATCTTACACGCATAGTGACACATGTATAAGCCCATGAATATATAAACTATATTAAAAGTCCACAATGTGATAAAAAGTAAAAATAAACAAGTCCACAGATGAAAAACTGGAATATGGTATTAATCCAAGTAAGTGGATGATCTCATTAGGGCATTAGTAGGAGGACGAGTGTGAAGAGTAGATAATTGGAGATTATCCACCACCAACATTGAGAAGACTTACCGGAACTATCGGACTCAAAAAGGCATATGGCTGATGAGTCGTCAAGATTTGCGGTGAAGACACACCAGTTGATAGGGACATCAATGTCTGCAAACACTGACACAAGTGAATGGTGATCACACTGTCCTTCGGATGGTTCCCAGTAGAGAAATGATCTCAAAGGGAGGTTTGAATCTTTCCCATAAGCTCACAAGATGCAACCAAAAATATAACAAAGTTCCACATGCCAGTGCAAACCCATATAACAAAGAGTATTTATTTAAAAATTAATTTTACCAATAAGGCATAATGCAACTTATACATTATTATACAGGAATATCTGGGTTCTAACATTGCATTTAAATTTTACATTTTTCGATTTTACTTTTTGTATTCACTCATGTTTTACACCAGTTTGAGCATCAACCCTGTGATGGCATATTATTCGATTCAAATGAAAACATTTTTTGGACAGGCTTTCATAGTGTTATATTGTCATTGTAACGTTTTACTTCCTTTTTTCCCTAAAAGACAACATGGTGTCACCATCATAATATTCGTCAGCTGTGTTTCAGCCAATGACATAGGAGATGCGGGTTGCTATTTCTATTCTATAACAAGGCTTGACCCGCAGGTGTCCGTGTGTCTTGGACTGATGACGAGGTAGCTTGTAGCCTATAGCCTGACGCTCATGATTGAGTGGGATTGGGCTATCATGTGACACTGAGGTCCTGCCCAATAGACTGGCTGCCTGATAGTGAGGCCTGTATACACCAATAGTATAGGATGGCGCTCATATGACATCCGTCCGCATGTGTATAGAAGATGAAGTCTCCTTAGATGCAATGAGTCAGGACGAGCCTTGCTGATGCCATTACGTTACCCTTCAGTCTCATTTACAAACACTTTTTTACCTGCTCAAATGTGAGTGTTCTTAATTTTTAAATACATACTCTTTGTTACATGGATTCACACTAGTTGGAACTTTGTTTTATTATTATTATTATACAGGATTTATATAGCGCCAACAGTTTGCGCAGCGCTTTACAACATGAGGGCAGACAGTACACTTACAATACAAATCAATACAGGAGGGACTAGCGGGCCCTGCTCGTTAGAGCTTACAATCTAGAAATTTTAATTTGATTGCATCTTGTTAGCTTATGGGAAAGATTCTGCCAACCTCCCTTTGAGATAATTTCTCTACTGGGAACCATCCATCCAACATTGTGATCACCATTCACTTGTGCCAGTGTTTTCAGAGGTGGATGTCCCTATCTACTGGTGTGTCTTCATCACAAGCCTTGGTGAGGCATATGCCTTTTTGAGTCTGATAGTTTCGGGAAGCCTTTTCAATGTTGGTGGTTGCTATCTCCAATTTACTCTTCACACTTGTCCTCCTACTGATGTCTTAAGGAGTTCATCCACTTACCTGGATTAATACCATATTCCATCTGTGGACTTGGTGTTTTGACTTTTTATCACATTGTGGACTTTTCATTTAGTTTATATACTTATGGGCTTACACATGTGTCACTGAGTGTAAGATAATAATGCATATTTTTTATGTTCACACTGTATACGGTCTCACCTTATAGTGACCGTTCTTATTAGCGCTGCACATTTATTCGTTATTACTCCCTTGAAATTGTGACTTGCTGTTCTGGCTGCTGTTCTATGTTCAAAGTGACAGAGTGGTATTTTCCACTTTCACATTGTTTAACCCATAAAGCCGGCCTCCAGGCAACCAACCAACCAAAGGACATAAATTAATCAGTAGGAAACATCACCTGGAGTAAAGGGACGCAAACAAGGAAACAAATCCTTGCAACAATAAACTCTGCAAACAGCGCAGCCACAAAAAATCCATTAAAAGGTGAACCACACACATACACAAAAAGAACCTTTAATATCACTGGATCCTACAGCTGCACCTCCAGTAATGTGGTGTATCTTATTCAATGAAAGTACAACCAGGAGATGTTACAATGGTGAAATATGCCAGAAAATCCCGAAGATGAATGAACTTGCACAGACACATCATAAGAAAACATAGGGAAGACAGTGGCAGCCAATGGTATATTTGTTGGGGAGGGAGGGTTGGCAAACAATGCACCCACATTGTGGTTGGGCCACCTGCACCCCCCCCCCCTGGTTATTTACCAGTGCCGCACTTACCCCATCCTCTGGGACAATGGGAGGCGGCTTCCCCAACGTCTCCTCCTCCTCAGCATAAAGGCAGCTTCCACCATGTGTGATTCCTAGGCGGCCAATAGGACCGATTCTCCTTTCGGACAATTGGGTGACAGGTCTCATAACCCTTCCTGTTCGGCCGGGAGGAGAATCAGGAAGACAATAGTGAATATTCATTCACTATTGTCACACAACTGGGTGGGCTCGGGCGCAGTGACTGCGCCCAGAGCCCACCTTTTTTTTAAGCCTATTAGAGCCTCTGGCTCTAATCACATGCTTCAAAAAAAAAAAACCTCAGTAGGAATCCATGCGTCAGGCGCCTTGTATGTAGATTAGGGGGTCGGACACATGGATAGGGGGGCATTACGGGCCACCACTAAAGGAAGATGATTACTGCACATCTGTGGGGAATTGTTTCTCACAACCCGATCAATGTATGGATGATATGAATGCTTCTGTTCCTAAAGGGAACTCTCCAAATACTCTGAGAACAAAATGTATTGATCTCCCCCATCCATGCTAAATGGTGTGGATAGAGAATCATCGCTGCCAGCTATTATATGCAAGTAGCTGCAAGGCTGTCTGAATACCTGAACAGTAACTGTCATTGATAGAATGCAGTCACTGTTCAACTGATAATCTTACTCCCAGCTCATTCAATTTTTAGATGAACTTTTGATGAGATGGTTGGTGCCAATGGGGCCACCTAGGGCTCAAATTGTAGCTGATCCAGCAGGGTGCAGCAGCTCTCAGCAATAGCTGACAGGCAATATTGGATTGTCAAATATAATTATTGTTTGTATTGCTATTACAATGCTGATGTTATGAAATGAAAGTGTGAGCTGTGACCATAAATCTCATTTAAAGTGGTTGTAAACCCTCTGGGACCACTTTAACCTACAGGTAAGCCTAGATTAAGGCTTACCTGTAGGTCCAAGAAATATCTCCTAAACCTACACGGTTTAGGAGATATTTACTAAAAGACAGTGACAGCTGTCTACGGCGCATGCGCCGTAGACAGTGGCATGCAGGCGCACTATCGCCGTTAGCAGCGTGTCGCTGCTAATGGCGATATGCTGTTAGTGGCATCTCCCGTGTGCAAGCGCGGGAGTGATGTCATCGCTGCTCCGGCACTGTGAGTGGCCGGAACAGTGATACCCAGAAGAAGATGGATGCTCCGGACTACAGGGGACAGCGGTGACTTCGCTGGCTCCTGTGTTAGGTAAGTGACACATAATGGACTACTATGCGATGCATAGTAGTCCATTATGCTTTACCTTTGCAGGGAGACAAAGAGGAAGTAAACCCATCAGGGTTTACTTCCTCTTTAACTCTAGCTAATACTTATTAATTAATACTTATTCAACAGTTTTTATTTTTTTGGGGATAATGATTTTTAACTTTTAGAATAAAAGATGACCATTCTAAGCACCATTGTCAGTGTTAAAGTGGTTGTAAACCCGTTAAAAAAAACACAAAAAAAAAAACCTGCAAGACAAAGGCATAATGAGCTAGTATTCATAGCATACTAGTTCATTATGAATTACTTACCTGAGATTAAAGCCCCTGCAGTGGTCCTCGTTCACCGCTCCGGCGGCAAACATCTCCCCGGGGGGTTACTTGCGTTGTGATTGGCCGGAGCCACGATGATGTCACTCCCACGCCTGTGTGCGGGAGCCGCCGGTAACAGCACAGTACAACTGACGTACGTGCCGTTGCTTCAGTTTGCTTAAGTACGCATGTGGCGATGTCGTCGGTACATGAAAATACAGGGGAAATCTCCTAAACCGTGCAGGTTTAGGAGATATCCAGTGTAGCTACAGGTAAGCCTAATTATAGGCTTGCCTGTAGTATAAAGTTGTTGTAAAGGGTTTACAACAACTTTAAATGTTTTTTCTCAACCCTCTGTTATTTTTGCTGGACAGCTTGTTCTGACTGAGAAAGTTGATAATAACAGACTTACAGGTAGGGTCAGCAGGTAATAAAACTATTTTACATGGGTGAACTCACAAAAATGAAGTCTGCTGTGTAATTTTAACTACAGGCTGCATCATATATGTCATCTTTTATTTTGCCCGCAGTTCCACTTTAAGCATGACCAGTAAATCATAAATATTGCAACACTGTTCTGTCCAGTAGGTGGGGCTGCAGTGCCTTCCCAAAATTGCTCCCCTAACTGGTGCCTCTCTAAAAACTATTAAATGTATCCATGTTCACACACTGTAACTAAGTAGGGGACTTCTTTTGTTGCAATGAGATACTTTCACAATATACTGACCACTGAAAGAGGGCCCAGTCATTCCAGGAAAATGCATAAAATGCCAGCTTTGAACTTAGCCCAGGTTCACACTGACAGCGGGATTGAAATCGTGCAAGTTCAGCTGAACTCACATGATTTCATTCCCGCATCTCAGTCCCGACTTCGGGTGCGATTTCAGAGACCCCTGTGCGGGTTGCGGCACAGATGCCTATAAAAATTGCACCACAAAGTCACCAAAAGTAGTACAGAAACTACTTTTGGGGATCGATGAAGCGCCGCACAGTCGGCGGCGCACCGATCCTGATGGTGCCATTGCCGGCAATAGCTGCCGACTTGGCATGCAATTTAAAATGTCAAATCACATGCCAAATTGCTGCAATGTGTACCTAGGCTTAGTGATATAGTTTGTGATTACAACTCAAACTTTAATTTATGTTGGCGCTATATAAGTACCTGAAATAAATAAATGTCAACTGTCTTTAAATAATGTTAAGCCATATTTCTTCTCTACCTCAGAATATACACATTTACACATGCAGTATGAACAATCTATGCTGATTGCGTTGGATAATCCAGGTATCGTACTTTATTGTGGCACTCTTCATCATTCATCATGTGAACATAGAGCTGATATACAAAAAGTAGAATAAGGACGTTTGGAGAAGTGGAGCAGATACCTATAGCAATGAGATTCTAGTTAATAAATAAATGATAGTTGTAATCCATCTGCTGGGGCTGACAGCTGGTCTTCTGTTATATAGTACAGTTGTATGGCATCATAACTGTTAAATTTTTTATACTGAGTATACCATCCCTAGTATTTAAAGGGTAAGTCCACTGGTATTGGAGATATAAACACACATATGCAGAATTATCAACTGGGCTTCTCTATGCTGACCCATGCCATGGAAATGTACTCTTTTGACTGCATTCACAGTAATGCAAGCTTAAAAAAATTGCAACTGGGAAAGAGATCACGTTGTAGTTATTTCAGGCAGGCATTTATATAGTTCTAACAATTTACACAGCCACTCACATCAGTCTCTCAGATCCCCTAACGCAGGTGGTCAGACACAATAGCTAGCTTCTGTGATCTTCACCTGTAACAGCCCCCTTTTTCATAAGACCAGCAGGCCTCAGTTACCCCCAGGACTTATTCACAATGCTATAGTGGCTACGACACCAGTGCAGGTGCAAACTGTGCAAAGCAAACAGGTACTTGCATTTGGCAGACAGGCAGCGTGGTTCAATGACAGTCCAGGTACAAGCCAGGCCAGGCTCAAAGTAGTTGTTGTGGTCCAATCCATAGTCAAAAGGCAGGCAGAGTCGAGAGAATAGTCAATATATATGATACAAGGTCATAAACAGGGAAATCCACTCATAGAGGAGACAAACCGGGAGCTTGGAGCATGTGTTGCAAATGCAATATCACAAGCATGAGACTGTAGGCTTGACTGGGTTAAATCAGGTTTAATCTCCACCCATCAATCACCTTGCAGGTGGACAGACAGACAGACAGGAAAAATGCATTATAGACAAAACCAGGATGCTGGAACCAGAAGCTATGATGGAGTAGGAGCGCTAAAAACACAGGGAGAACATGCAAACTCCATGCAGATACTACCTTTTTAATGCTAAAGTCTTGTGGAAGTGGATCTTGTGCAGGAAGTGCTAGTTCTCATTCGGTAAGTGCTAATTCCCATGCGGTAAGTGGTGATTCCTGCTTATTTTCATGTGCAAGTGCAGGATTGTGAGTACAGGAGCCTAACTAGACACGCAAGGGCAAAAATATGCATACGCATCAGCATGCACAAAGCAATGGGGAATACAAGGGTGCACGAGCACACCCACAGTTTCTGGCATCCATTAGCATACTTAAACGCAAGGTATACCTAGTCTCAGTGCTGGACTGTCTTCAGCCCTAGTTGCCGCCTTCCAAGTTCCTTAAAGTCTGCTTACCTTGTTACTGATCCAGCCACGCCTGACACTTCTCTTGGATTACTCTTGCCTGTTATGTCTGAAGCTCATCTCTGTTATTAACCATGGCTTGGACTTCTGACCACAATTCTGCCACCTAACTCGGTATCTCGCCGCCAACACGTTATCGTCTCCTTCCTGTTCCTGACCCTGAACTTGATCCTGCACCTGTTTGTCTGGCTGTTGCTTAACATAGCTTGTGACCTGACTTTATATTGGGAGGACTCCTGTGTTTCCAAGCTCCAGTTCACTACTTCAGCTTCCTAGCACCTGCAAGTTTCCAATGCCCTAACAGTTCCTGTCTCCACTACCAGGGGTGCATGGACGGGAATTCCATAGGAGGCCACCCTCATCATCTCTAGCGCCACAGCCAGGTAGATTCCAGCTGAAATATCATTTTGGGTGGACTGTCCCTTTAAAACGTAATGTTAGTACACTATACACTATACAAATGGTTCTAAGAGTCGATTTGGAGAGTCACACTTGTAAAAAAATAATCTATTATTGCATTCATATAATCACATTGGGGATTATGTATAAAAACTGGAGCAAGGAAATTGTGAAAACTGGATTAGCCGCCCATAGCCACCAATCTAAATATATTTGAAGTAAACATTCTCCATATACTTTTATCACTTTGTGTTACAAATATAGGCCACCGTCCTTCTGCAGCCAGGGTAATAAATAACATTTGATTTGATTTAATGACAGCGTTAAGCTCTAAAAAGACTATTCTTACAGAAATGAAATAAGAATGTGGATCAAAATCCACAGGCATATCAAAACTGAGTTGATTTCATGGAAATTTCAAATAAAATGCTTCCAAAGGAATAGGCAGACCATCTGCAGTTTAGCCCCATGACAGAATCATCTACAATTCCAGGGCTGCAAACAGCTGCCATAGAAATATGTAAAAGATCCAGATGCCAACGTAGGCATCCACATGGCACCATATTTGTTACTATGCAGAAACATCAATGTGCAGGATGGTCACACATCACATTAATAAAAATAAATTGTTTTCTTCTGTTACAGCAATACACCCTGAATCTGAAATAACTGCTGACTTATATAACATTTGTAGTTAAAGCAGATTTTTTTATTTTTACTATTACTGTAACAGAAAAAATGTTTTGGAAACCAGCCCTGCTAGCTGAAATAATGGATTCTCTGGGCTGTGTGTCCTGCCAAAAACCACAATGCATTTGATTCTGCACATATGACTCATGCTCTGCAATTAAAAAAACCTGGAATAAACAACGCATTTCTAACACACAAGGCTGTACTTACTCCATGACCAAAAGCATGTGAATGACAGGTTCTCTTCTAAAGAATTCCCACATATTATACTGACAAATAAAATAATTATTGTAAAACTGATATTATTCCATTTGTATTAATCTATGCATGAAACATGTAAATAAAAGCATTTTTCTATTATTACTATTCTCTCGGTCTCTGATGGAGACCCTGATGTAAGGGGCACCCTGATTGGGATTCTTTTTGGACCTGCAAATATTTGTAAAATATATGATATGCCCCTCATACTATAACATTTAGAGAACCCTGCACAGAGTAATGATAGTTGCAACCTGATTGGTTGCCATCAACAAAACCTACACTTCTATTTTGCCATACAGGTATGCAACTATAAGATATACATACACATACTTTACAGGGCCCAGGTGAGTGTAACTGTCATTTTAAATCTCAATTGCGGTCAAAACTATTTATTTTTATTTTTTTAGCTGTGAATAAAATGGGGAAAGAATTGTAACTTCCCTTTACAATGATACATGGCAAAGCAACAGGTACACCCTAATGGTGGCTCCACCAGTAGCTTATAGTTGCCTTCCCTTTTCTTCCCTGCTGCGCTAATCTGCACCCCATGCCAAGAGAGCCAAACTGAGGTTTGGAGCTTACAGAGCACTGGATAGCAGTTGCGCCCTGTATACATGGTTTGACTTTCCAACGGAAAATGTGCGATCGGATCGTGTTGTTGGAAAATCTGATTGTGTGTGGGCTCCATCTGACTTTTTCCAGCGGAATTTCCGACACACAAAGTTTGAGAGCAGGATCTAAAATTTTCCGACAACAAAATCCGACCGTTTAAATTTCGATTGAGTGCAGACAATTCCGATGGACAAAATCCCCCCCATGCTCAGAATAAATTACGAGACAAAAGCTATTGGCTATTGCCCTCTTTATAGTCCCGTCGTACGTATTCTGAACGATTGGATTTTCCAACAACTTTGTGCGACCGTGTGTATGCAAGACAAGTTTGGGCCAAAATCCGTTGGAAAAAATCTGACGGATTTTGACGTCGGAATGTCCGACCGTGTGTACAGGGCATAAGATTACACCAAGAGACAATTGCAAACACAAAATTTGAGAAAACTGGTGATTAGCGTGTGCTTTGAACAGTTTACTTTAGATTAAAAAATGAATCATCAGTAAGCCAACATTCAAAAAGGGCAAGATGTTGATTGGGAGTGCTTGATCCACTTCCCACAACCAAAAGAGCAATCTCTTATCTATTACAATGGGTTTTTGGCTGATGGCACACCAAGATCAACTGTCACTTTGATATAGTCAACAATTCAATTTGTTCAATCTAATCTGCAGCATGTCACCAATACCGAATTCGGGTCACCCCCCAAATCTCCTCTGAACTTCAGGTATGATCTTTATTGCAGCTCGGGTCCAGCTCAGATATTGTTTGAGTGGCTTCCCCTCTGCACCATGACCACAGAGGGTTGCTCACTCGGCAATGACGCCATTCAGAGGGTGCCTTGTATCCTTTTTCAATGAATAAAAAGCAATCGCTGATTGGACGAGATGGATAGGGTAAGTGGTGATATCACAATTTCACTTTTGCCCAACCAGAGAACACCTTGTATTCATTAGAAAAAAAAATGGCTTACAATGAATGATGGCAATACCAAGCAAGCGACCACCTGTGGTGCAGCTGCTCGACATAGGACCCTGAAAATCACAGCTATCACTGTAGTAGTGCTGAATAATATTGTGACTGTCAGCTTCCCCAGCAACCCCTCTATTAAGTATGGATACTTACATTGTGCCATGCTGAACCATTATACATATGCAATAAAACTCATACCCAAAGTTCAGCTTTAAGCTATCATATTGTTTTTTTTATTTTATCTCATATTTTATACATATGTAGCTTGCATTTCTGGGTTCCTGCATTCAGTTGCTATCAGGTACACTATTACTGAGGAACCCATGTAGTAATAAGCCACTGCTATAAATCATTAATAATAATCCATGCGTTTACAGTACAAATACACTAAATTATTCTTAATTATAATTGATTTACTATATATCTCTATAGATATTTATATCTATACACACACTATATACTGTAGTTATTTATATATGTTTGTGTGTGTTAGCAGATGCGACTTAAAATAAATAAAAGGTAGTAGCATTTTTCTGTTTTAGAACATTTAGTCCTTGTCTGAAAATAGTCTGTCTTTTCAAGAGGACGCTTTACTCAGACACAATGCTGTGGGCAGGCTATTGTCTGTAATGCTGATGCACCTGCAGTATTATTTGTAACCATAGCAGTGTTCTATGCATTGGAGAACATCAGGGTTTGAGATGCGGGATCAGTTTCCTCTCTTTGTCTCCAGCGAGGTATGTCACAGCTGTTTATGTCTGCGCACTGTCTGTCAGATCTTTGGCAAATAAATGTGTCTGGAGACGATCACCGCAAAGAACATTTTCAAACATGTTTTTTTTTTTTGCAGAATAATTATTTTCCCTTAAAAAATATTGTTTTTATTTCCTTACTGTGCCAAGTTAAATAATTACTATTCTTGAACATTTAAATGGCTTAACAAGGACATTTAAATGGTAAATTCATGTAAAGCTTGTTTATTTTGGGGAGCTCAAAATGGCCAAATCACCAGTTTGATTTTTAGTATCTCAAGCTCCAGCCATAGGATCTCTGCATCTCTGTCTAATGGTCAAAGTAATTACAAGAGGGATTTAAAAGCATATCTAAACCCAAAAACACAAATGTATTATTGTGCAGGTTACCATTCCTTAGACATGGTGGCTACGTCAATTTCTGGTAATCCTGTAAATAATGTACTTCTTGTCCATGGGTGTCTATGCTCACTCCTCCACTGTATCTATGGACAGAGCCACAGTTGTCACCCAGGTTGGGCTACAATAATGTATTTCATCTTCCATTTCCATTACACGGTGGAGAGATTAGTATTACAGAAGAAATATAACATGTTTTTGTTTTCATTTCAGTTCACGGGTAGTGACAAGGACACCTCATTCCTGACAAGATTAACAGGTATTTCTATACTTGCTGAAAATGAAAATGAATGTAGTCACCACATGTCTCATAAACAGCCCATTATTACATTATTGGCTTTAGTTATCCATTAAGATTCCGTTGACATTAGAGAAGAGACCTCCTATTGGGCTATTTTTGGCTGGATCAGGCATTGATCAATGTCTGCAGGGCGAACCTTGATAGCCTGCAACATACACAAGCCAATCAGGATTAGCACCACTTTTAGCTGCCCCTCTTACGTGACAGTTTACCTTTTACAGGCCTCATGTTTGTTGGTATAGAGGGAAAAGATGAGGATTTCTTTATCATGGTGAGGAACTATAGAAATCGGGGCTGTCTTTTAGACTATCTGATTATTTTCCTCCTTGATGGGATCCTTTCAAAAGGAGAGGTCAGCAATAGTAGCCTCCATACTTACTTTGGTTAGGTTTCCTTAAAGGGGAACTTCTGCTTGTTTGCATAGTCCCCCCTTGCTCTGCCACAGTCAGCACTTTTTGGAGGAGTGGGAGCATTTCTTCATCACAAGGCTGCCAGTTTCCCGTAGTTAAGATGCCGGTGAATCAGCTCGGGTGAGCGCATCGCTGGATCCTTGGATAGGTAAGTGTCCTTTCCCTTAGTTAGGATGGCGGTGCCAGCACCTGATAACCTATTAAAGAATTGGCTTTGGCAAGGAGACCGCTGGGTGCCTGGGCAGGTAAGTGCCCTAATATTAAAATTCAGCTGCTACAGTATGTGTACCTGCTGACTTTTAATCTTTGGAGAGAAGACTAGAGTACAACCAAAGGCTTCCCATGATAATCAAGAAAAAGTATCAAAGCCAGTTACTATGTGAAGCACAAGCCTCAAAGTAAACAAAATGTTGTGCATTCTCTCTTCAATGCACTGCACGTGCATGGAGCTTTGAACATGGGGGGGGCACTCATTCCTTTGAGGGTGGCAGCAAACACCCAAAGACTGGAGCATCCTAGCAACAAGGTAGGATGGGGCAATGCTAACCATTAGCCAGGCTTAAGGGAAATGGCCTACTATTATTATGCTAGGTCATTTAATGACTATTTACTGAAGTGAGGATATGGATGACCCCCCCCCCCCCCCCTCCTGAAGCCTGAACCTCCAAAAGTAATTCAGCAGTGGAAGCTCCCCTAAGGGACTGCTTCTTTACTGAAAAGGTTGCTCTAAACTGAACAGAAAACATAACACCTTGTATTTTTATTGCAAGCAAAGTATTTCATAAAAGATTAATTGAGAAGACAGCTATAATGAGGAATGCAATGTGCTTTGTTCTCTGAGATAGCATAATATTTTATTGGTTTATCTATATATTTGAATTTATTGGCTGAAATATGCTGGCTCTGGTTGCTGCTTATCACAGAGAGGAACTATAGGAATTGGAGCTGAATTTTACATTTTGCAATAAATTTTCCTCCTTAGCAGGTTTTTTATTCTTACCTGATCCAGCCATTACTTTTGAGCAGAAGGGATTGCAATGATATCCACACAGTTGCTGAGCAATTTATTTTTTTATAGTGTTTCAAAGATGGCAGCAAAACTACTCACTGCAACTGATTTTCCTTCTAAAAATAATATTTGACTGGCTGTGATGCTGATCCAATGGCTTAAATATATTCCAAAACACTTACCTGGAACAGATATAGGAGAGACTGAATGAGGCCAAGATTCTTAAGCCTTGTACACACAATCAGATTTTCCACAGACAAAACCGCAGACTTTTGTCCGAAGGGCATTGGCTCCAAACTTTTCTTGCATACAAACGGCACACAATTGTCGGCCAACAAACACAAATGTAGTCACGTACTACGGGGTTTTTCAGATCATTAGCGCCACCCTTTGGGCTCCTTCTGCGAATTTCGTGTTAGTAGAAGTTTAGCGAGTGTTGATTCGTGCTTTTCATTTCGTATTTTTCACTTTGTGCTTTTCAATTTGTTTCTGAATGGCCGTTCGTCAACCAACCATGTTGTGGAATTGGAGGAGATAACATGTTATTTATTATTGGCCTTGAAGTTATTGCTTTTACCCAAGTCCATTCCAGGAACAGGAGGAGGAGGATTTCTTGGACCAAAAATTGGTTGCTTTATTAATCATGACCAACTATGTCATATGCCTTTGCTGTGGGAGCTCCAGGAGAATAATCCAGACGATTTTCAAAATTATTTCCGGATGACAAACCCCTGCTTTCACCAACTCATGGCATTGTTGACCCCCTATATTAAGAAGCAGGGCACATGCATGAGGCTTTTATTAAATTTTTTGGTTGACTAATGATTTGATTTGGTATATTTTCTATATTTTTGGATGCACAGAATGCACTTTTTGGTTAAGTTCTATTGTCAGATTGTCTAATTTTATTTGTTTTCTTTTTTAATGCACAATAAAAAAAAATTGTGGAGAATAATACCTGGCTATGTGTTTTACTTCAAATGACAGTTTGGGAGTAGGCAGTTCAATTAAAAACAAAAAACACAATGTAAAATGAACAAGGGACACCATATAGTTGTATCTTTGATCTTAAAAACTATGGGATAATGGTGTTGTGGTAACGTACACCAAAAGAAAAATTACAAGCATAATAATATTATTCTTGATATCACTAGAAAAAAAAAGCCTTTGAAAGTTTGTTTGCAATAACTCCATCAGTATCACCAGCAAAGCAGCTTCATTATTATCACATTAAAGAAGAAGAGACTGTGCACTACATTTCGAGATTTCATAATTTGCCACCTCATGAATGTTAATTCTCCATTACGAACGCTAGTTTACAAGACCGACTGCTTCTGGCTCCTCCTTGCTTCTGGGTATGCATGTTTGTACTTTGGACTTTTGTCCGGCAGACTTGTGTACACATGCTCGGAAAATCCGACAACTGATATTTGTCCACAGAAAATCCGACAACAATTGTCCGATGGAGCGTACAAACGGTCGGATTTTCCGCCAACAGCCTGTCATCACACAATTCTCGTCAGAAAATTCGATCACGTGTACGAGGCTTTCCTGGCGGCTCCATGGAAGCACAGCTGGGTATAGGCTCCGCCCCCATGCCTCCAGGACTTAACTCATAAATTTGAGCCCACCTACAGCCTTGGCATTCTTCTTTTTTCCTACTATGTGCAGGACCTAGGTATGCTCCTCTACTTGGCTGGTCTAAATGGATGGCCATCCGCCCATGTGTGGATTAGACTTGACGCAGTCCCTGGTGTCTCGGCTAAATAAACCATAATCCAGGGAGCCCCGCTGCTGGTCCTCGAGGCGGCTTTTGTCAGGGCTAACAGCCTTGTCTGGGGTCCGCTGGGTCCATGTAAATTGGGCAGCGGTGTTGGCAGAGTCTCCCCTATGCATGAGCACCCGCGCTGTGCCGGTGTATACGAGCGGATGACAGAGGATGGATGAGCTAAATTTGAAAAATGCTTTGTATCCAAATGAATACTGCCTTGCTGGGTATTGTAGTGCTATCTATGTTCCCTGCAGCCTCTATGCATAGGCTGAGCTCCTCCACAGGGAGTACTCTGCATAACAGGTACACAAAGTTGTCTGTTCACACATGGCAATAACCTGTTGGTGGCTTCTCATGTTTGCTTTACTGTAGTGTCATTATGCCAACCCCCCCAAAAGACCAGCATTTCCAGAGGAGGTAGAGGAGTCACCTCTGGATGACTACTTGTGCCAGCCTTGGTCTGTTGAGATATGGGATATCCTTTTATATTTCTATGTGCTCTCTGATTTTTCACCCAAAAAAAATGGGGAGAAGCATGTTTATGTATGTATCCCATTGGCTCAAGCAGCCAGGGATAAGGATGGCACCTAATAGGATGTCACATTCAATAAACACATTGTCAATACACTCTAAAGGAGTGGTTTCTGCTCACCCTTTGAAAGGGTTATCTGCTCTGGCAATGAGAAGCTGCCTAGCCATACCAGGTGAAGCAGCCCATTTTCCGAATTTCCGGATGGACATGACTGTATAATTCTGCTTTGTTCAAGCAACCAAGAATAAGGATGAGGACACCTAACAGGTTGTTACATTCATTAAGCCTGTTGTCAATACACTGTAAAGGAGTTTTTCCACTGTGAAAGGGTCACCGAGCAGTCTCAAGCCTTCCCAGGCAAGCAATCTGCTTCAGATTCTTCCAAAGAGAAGACAGACGAGCATGACTGCAAGAATGTTGCCTTGTTCATGCGACCAAGGATAAAGATGACGATGACACCTAACCAGTTGTCACATTCATTAAGCATGTGATCAATACACTCTAAAGGTATTGTTTCCACTCACTCTGTGACAGGGTCATATATGGTGCCAATGAGTAGTCTCAGAGCCTCCTCAGGCAAATTAACCCTTGTCAGCTTCTTCCCAAGTAATGTCCCTTGTGGGATTGGCCATATACACGTCCTTACCATCAGATGTTGTGGCCTTAAACGACAAACACTATCACTGCATTTTTATTGATCGTAGAAGGTCAAGCCTAAATTTAATAGTGGTCAGTTTGGCTTCCTGCCTCAAGATGAATGTCTGCTCAGTTAAAGGAGACCAAAAAACTCAAGAGTCAGTTTCCACGCTCACTCCAGAGAGGTTAGCTTCTGCATTTCTGGCTGGGAGTCAAGGAAAAACTGGGAAGCTAATGCAGTAAGTCAGTAAAGAGTTCAAAGTCAGGATGCTTTCTATTATTTTGGGATTGTGCCCCCAAATACATGCCTTAGGGGCACTATGTGGCTCCTCTGTGGACATTAAGGCAAGCATTTTAGGACAAATCTTTCATCTTTCATGTCTCAGCTTGAGCCATAAAAAATCGCCTAGCTCCAGCAGCTCAGGTAGGCTCAGTTTAACTCTCGCTCTCATTCAAGTCGGGTTTCTGGACCAGCAGACTAAACTTTAGAAGAAACAAAATCGTCTGCAATGTTCCAAGGTAAGCCTGTCCTGGTAAAGTTGGACAGCGCAACGACTGTGGCCTACACCTGGAAACAAGGCTCAGTCTCTCACTTCTGAAGGAGGTTTCTCTAATTCTAGAATCTGCCCAAGTCAATCTTCGGCAGCTATCTGCGGCCTATGTGCCTGGTCAGAAGAATATTCAGGAAAGCTATTTGGCCAGGACAAGTCTGGATGACAATGAATGGTCCAGACTATGGGGAGTATTTCCAGAACTAACAGAGCTTGGTATTTTTCTTCCAGAGGTAGACTGCTCACACCCCCAGTCAACACCAAGTTGCTGAAATTCCATTCCAGGGCCTAGAAACCGCAAGCAATCAGGGTGGAGGTGCTGACTGCAGAGTGGATCTCCAAGACAGCTTATGCCTTTCTGCTGCTCCCTCTCATTCTCAGCTTCCAGGTGAGACTGTGGCAGGGGAAGGTGACAGTTCTGGTGATGATCCTAGATTGGCCTAAGGGGCCTTGGTACCCTTTGCTTATCCTTATAAGTGTCAACGATTGACTCCCTCTGTAAGATCAAATCTTCTCCAAAGTCCCATTCATCAAGCATCTGACAGGCTCAGGCTGATGGCCTGGGTCTAGAGAGGCAGAGGCTAATGGATTTTGAATGCTCTGTGAAGATTGTAAATACTCTTACGAAAACAAGAAAGGACATTGCTAACTGTGCCTAGAGTAGATTATGGCATACATTCCCAGTATTATTGCTGATCAAGATTTTACGCTGGACTCAGAAGTCCGTTCTGAAATGCCTGCAGGCATGGCTTGATTTAGGTCTATGCGTAAGTATGCTATAGGCATGCATTTCGGCTATCTCTGCCTTTACCAACATACAGTGGGCATTCAACACTTAATTATACTGTTTTTCAAGATGAAATTTGGTTGAAACCTCAAATTGTTTCCGAAATGGGATCTCCCATTGCTGTTGGACGTTATTGCATCAGATGCCTTCAATCACCCTGTGGTACCTCTCACTGAAAACTGCTTTACTAGTGGCAATAACATCAGCCAGAAGAGTCAGCATTGGTGGCCTTGGGGTTTAAAGGACCCATACTCGTGTACTTCCAGAAAGGGTGGTACTCATGCCGATGCTCAAATTTTGTGCCTGAACTGACCTTCAGAGTCCTTATCACACAAGAGGTTGTCCTCCTACGTTCCTTTTGGGGAGTGCTCAAGAAATTAGCCCATTGGATGTGGGCAATGCTTTAAAATGTTTAATCAAAGCGACTTCTGCCATCGGGAAGTTGGAGCATCGGTTTGTCATTCCAGGTGGAACACATAATGATTTTATGGCTTCCAGCAAGATTATTGCCTCTTGGTTGGTAAAGCTCATCTCCTTGGCCTACAAGTTGAAAGGGATGGCCGTGCCAGGAGAATCACGGCACCCTTCACTAGAAGGGTCTCGACCCTGAGATTGGCAGTAGGCCAAGTGTCTGAAACTATCTGGAGTGCCCTCCCGTTCTGCGGATGCACAGGCACTTTTTGACGGTGGGCACATATCGACAGAATACTGACAATGGGAGCTCCTATATTTGTCCTGGTTTCTTAAAATCATTCTTACACAAACAGGTAACATAACAGCTCCTATTTCTAATGCACAGATCGATTCAGAAAATGGAAATAATGGGGAATGTAACATGTATTATATTTTAATGATTTAATTATGCTGGCTCTACCTTTTAAAATGGTTTAAAAATGTTGGCAAATATAAAAAAAAAAATTGATATAAGTAGCTGCGAGAATGACTTGTAGAGATCCTGAAGAAATGGATGACTATGGAAATAACCCCCTTTATCGGATCAAGACAAATTTAGTCTCTGTGTGGGCCTGGCATCATCTGTGACTACTCGTCTGTTGTTTGAATGGAAACATCTGTGTGATTTCCCCTTAATACGACAAGATATCTTTAGTATATTTAGCCCTCTGGAGAAGGAATAGCTGCTCGCTTTGGAGAGGCCTATCTCCGGCCTTATCTGGGCCTCATGTTCTGAGCTTGTCTCCAGCATCAATAGTAAACATACAGCTGGACAGCTGGGTTGTAGCTAACTAATGTCTTCTGAGGACTCTTCAACAGCGCAACAACATGTTTTTTCATTTCGTCCTAGATTTATTTGGTCAGTATGGTTACATTTACAAATTTACTGAATCTCTCTCAGTCCCTTAAAGTGGACCTTTCATTAATTCTAAAGGTCTGAGTAAACTCCTGCTGTGCCCCAATATATGGCGGCAACAGTGTTATTTGTTAAAGCAGTATTTTTATATAGGAACATAGAAAACAGTTTTTTTTTTCAATCCCCTCTCAACTTGTTCTCTGGATTATACTCAAAAAACATACTCGTGTCCAGTGAATCCAGCATTGTCCTGCTGCGAACCCCTGATCTGCGTGCTGTTTACAACATCGTTCTTCGTCTTCTTTACTTAGATCTCAAGGCCCCGCTCTTTTACTTTTTTGAGTTCTTGCAACCAGCTCGTTACTAACAAGCATGTGGTACACCATCAGGTGCAAGAACCCAGGAGAGGCACCTGGGCTCCTGATGATATTCAGTGGTGCATGCGCTATAGAGTACCCTAGGATTCCTAGGATCTGATTCAGTATCCCAGGAGGCTGGAGGCCATTGGGACATCATTCTCACCTAGACGAGAAACCTGTAAGTGCTGGGAGGGAACAAGAAAAAAATGACCAGTTACACTTACCGGTAACGTCTTTTCTAGGAAATCTTCCAGGACGGCACACCTGAGAGATGACTGGTCCATCTGACAGGAAACACAATCAACAACAAGTTTAAAAGTTCCCACCCCTCCCTCAGACCCTCAGTTATGGTAAAGAAAAGCCCACACCGGTGTCAGAGGGAACATTCTGTGAGGAATAAATATACCACACCAATAAAACAAGGGTAGGGAAGTAGGCCTGCCGTCCTGGAAGATTTCCTAGAAAAGACGTTACCGGTAAGTGTAACTGGTCATTTTCTCCAGTCATCTTCCAGGACGGCACACCTGAGACGATAAGCAAGAAGTTCAGGCCTACCTTTAGGGCGGGACAACCACTTGTAGGACCTTCCTGCCAAATGCCAAATCCTGAGGGGACAACAGCTCCACTCTGTAGTGCCTCAGAAATGTTCTATGGCTCATCCATGTTGCTGCTCTGCAGATCTGGTCGATTGAGGCGCCTGCCCTTTCTGCCCAGGAGGTCGCCAGGGATCTGGTTGAATGCGCCTTAAGGCGGGTTGGCACTGGTTTACCTGCCTGCCTATAAGCAATAGATATGGTTTGTCTGACCCATCTAGCTATCGTTGCCTTAGAAGCTTGTAGACCCTTTCTCTTCCCTGAGAAGGTGATCAATAAGTGACTGGATCTCCTAAAGTCTCTCACTCTTTCCAAATAGACTAGGAGACAGCGCCTGACCTCTAAGAAATGGAACCTTTCCTCTTCCTTATTCTTGGGATTCTGGCAAAAAGACGGGAGAATAATCTCCTGTGTTCTGTGAAATAGTGAAGCCACTTTTGGCAAATAAAGAGGATCCTGAGTGAGGATTACCCTATCCTCTAGGATACGCAAAAACGGCTCTTTAATCGAAAGGGCCTGTATATCACCCACCCTTCTGGCCGTAGTGATAGCCAGAAGGAAGGCCAACTTAAATGATAAAAGTCTAACAGAAATTTGAGCCACCGGCTCAAAAGGCCCCTTTGTTAGGGCATCTAATACCAGGGACAGGTCCCATGGAGGGCAACTGACCGACCTGACTGGAACTACCCTTTCCCTGGCCAAAAAAAAAACTTTTTATCAGTGGTTCTTGTCCTAGTCTCCTGTCAAAAAACACGGACAGGGCTGCCACCTGGACTTTGAGGGTGCTGACTGCCAAACCCTGGTCCACCCCCTCTTGAAGAAAGTCTAGGATGGTAGGTATCATCTGGAGAGCCCCCTCCTTAGACTGCAGCCAATGGGAGAAAACTTTCCAAACCTTTGCATAAATCTTTCTGGTGATGCCTTTCCTACTGAGGAGAAGAGTATCTATCACTCTCTCCGAACAGCCCCTGTCACGGAGTATTTCCCTCTCAATAGCCAAGCTGTCAGAGAGAGACGTCCCGGGTCGGGGTGAAGGACTGGACCCTGACTGAGCAGGTCTCGTTGCACCGACCGATGCAGCGGGGGAGCTACCGAGAGACTCTGAATGGTGGGAAACCAAACCCTCTTGGGCCACCAGGGTGCTATCAGCACCAGATCTGTCCCTGAGTAGGTTAACTTCTGTAGGACTCTGGGAAGGAGTACCAATGGGGAAAGGCATAAGCCAGCCTGAAATCCCACACCTGTACAAGAGCGTCTATCCCTTCCGCTTCCTGATCCTTGTAAAGGGAGAAAAATCTGCGGATCTTCGCATTCCTCCGGGAAGCGAATAAATCTATTTCTGGCTTGCCAAAATGTCTGCAAACCAGGAAGAAGATTTCTTTGCTCAATCCCCATTCCCCTTGAAGGATGGGCTGTCTGCTTAGGAAATCTGCCTGCAGATTGAGTGAGCCTTTTATATGAATCACTGACAGTGAAAGGACCCTCCTTTCTGCTTCCCCAAGGATTTGCTGTGCTAACTCCCTCAGTTTGCCAGACCTTGTCCCCCCTTGGTGGTTTAGGTATGCAACCGTGACCCGGTTGTCTGAGAGGACCTGAACCTCTCTGTCCTGCAGCTGCTGTTGGAAATACTCTAGGGCTTTGCCTACTGCCAGGAGTTCCCTGAAATTGGAAGATTCCCTGGCTTGGCTGCGGTTCCAGGACCCTTGGGTATATCGGTCTCCCAGATGAGCCCCCCAACCCCAAGCGCTGTCGTCTGTGGTCAAGACCAATGGGTTTACCTGGGACCAGGGGCGACCTTTCAACAAATTGTGTGGGTCGAGCCACCACCGCAGAGAGAGAGAGACCTCCTCTGTGAGGGACACTCTCCTCTCCAATGTTTCTCTTTTTCCTCCCCATGAGGCAAGTAGGAAAGTCTGAAGCTGCCGAGAATGGAGTTGTGCCCAGGTTACTGCCGGTATGCAGGCCGTCATGAGACCCAGCAGTCTCATTATATATCTCAGAGAGGCTTCTCCTCTTTCGAGAAGGGTGACAACCACATTCTGGACCTTCACTACCTTCTCTGTTGGTAAGAATACCCTCTGTGCCTGCGAGTTTAACAGGTAGCCTAGGTATAGTTTGGACTGAGATGGTGTCAGTGAGGACTTCTCCCGACTGACCATCCAGCCCAAGGTCTCCAGAGTCTCTAACACAATGTCTCTGTCTATCACTGCTTGCCTCTGATCCACACTGTAGATCAGCAAGTTGTCCGGGTAGGGTATTAACCCTATCCCCTGCAGGTGTAGGTATGCTACGACTTCGGCCATCACCTTTGTGAATACCCTTGGGCTTGCCGCCAGCCCAAAGGGAAGAGCTCTGAACTGCCAGTGTTGTACCTTCTGCTGTATGCAAACTGCGAAGCGTAGGTACTTCTGGTGTTCGGGAGCAATGGGTACGTGTAGATATGCGTCTTTCAGGTCCAGAGTGACCATAAAAACTCCTGCCTGAAGATGTTTTCTTACTGAGTAAATACTTACTTCACAAGAGGTTCAGGATGGAGAGTAACGGTTGAGTCCTCTCAAATTTATTATTAACCGAAATTTGCCTGAGGGTTTTGGAACCACAAATACGTGTGAGTAAAAACCCTGGGCTAACTGACTGGCTGGTACTGGAGCAATAACCCCTTGCTCTGCCAGCTCCTTTAAATTTCTCAGTAACCCCTCTGCCTTATATCGTAAATACATAAAACATGAAACAAAAACTAAAAAGTCCACTTTTTATGTATAGCAGCGCATGCACATTTTTTCAGAATATGCGTAAAAGTTCAGTTCAGTGTTCAGCAGATAGGGTGCTTTGTTCAATCGACTTGCGTTTGTGATTAAAACACAGCTTCCACCATACAGATCACCACTTGTGGTACCAAGGCCGACCCCCTATGGGAATGCACTCACCAAACGTATGAAACCAATAAGCCTTCAGAATGCCATTGCAGTTTTCTCCTTTTACCACCAGTTATCTCCTTTGTGGGAAACGGCTTTCACATATAGGAAACAAAAATGCCCAGACATAGCATAATACTGTATAACAATATTTATTATGTAAAAGCAAAATCCATATATGCGTACCAAGTAAAAAACTGTTTAAGCGTTTAAAAATACTGTGCCTTATTCCGCTGTGTTGAATCCGTCCGAGGAGAACCGACCGTTTACAACGTGCACCCAAAAGTGTGTGCTTCCGTATTTCCTCGGATCCTCTGCCTTGGCTGGGTCCCTTGGAGGAAGGTAATCAGAAATTTCTGTGGGGGAAGACTTCCAGTCTGTACCCCTCTTCTAAGAGATTTAAAATATATGGATTCTGCATAATCCTTTCCCACTGGGGAAGGAAGTCGCTGAGTCTCGCGCCTACCTTTACGGTGGCGTCATTTGCCTTCTTTCTGAGAGGCTCCGGAACTGGAGAAAAGAATTGCACTTTTTTCTTTTCCTTTTCCAAGGTTCCATTTCTTCCTCTGTTCAACTTTCCCTTTATGATGAATCTTTGAGTGGGGGCCTCGAAAAAATCTCTTACCCCTTTCCCTCTTGGGCCTCACAGGGAACTTCTTTCCCTTTTCAGTAGACCGGGACAAAACCTGATCTAGGCCTGACCCAAACAGCAGGGAACCCTCAAAGGGAATGCCGCATAAGCGAGACTTGGAAGTGAAATCTCCATCCCAGGTCTTTACCCATAAGGCCCTCCTGGCGGAGTTTAAAAGTGCTGCTGCCTTAGCTGTGGTCCTAACAGTCTCCGCCGCTGCATCTGGCACATATGCTACCGCTCGACTGATTACCTCCAGCGAGTCTACAATTTCTTTAGTCTCCTTACCCCGGGAGACGTGATCCATCAATCTGCCAAGCCAGGTGTCTGCATTTCTGGCTACACAGGCGGAAGCTAGTTAGAGCCGGCGCCATCGCCGCCACATTCGCCTCCCAGGCCCTTTTGAGTAATGTCTCAGACTTTCTATCCATCTGATCCTGGATGTTTCCAGAATCTTCGAAGGATAAATCAGACCTCTTAGACACCTGTGCTAGGGCTGCATCCAAACGAGGAGTTTTAAAAAATTTCTCCTCCTCCTCATCCTTAAAAGGGACACCTTCTCTTCCAAGCTTTCAGTTTGAGGAGCTTACGTTCAGGTTCCTTCCATTCTCTGAGAACTATATCCTTCAGAGACTGGTGGATGGGAAAGGTTCTGGCCTGCAACCTTCCTAGGCCCCTATACACCTTATCCTGTGCTGAAACCTGAGCAGAGGGGACCTGGATATCTTCTGAGGTGTAAATGGCCTTTAATAGGCTTTCCATGTCCTCAGTCGAGAACAAAAGTCCCCCAGGCTTAGCCTCCCCCTGGCTATCCTGGTCTGAATCTTCCTCCCCAGTACTAAAATCTGGGACCTGACCTTCCTCCACCTCAGACAACAGGGAGACCTGGCCCTGGGAACTTTCCGTATAGGATGTGGAAAAATTCTCTTGTGAATGAGGAGTCTCTCTCCCAGAAGGACCCTCATCCTGACTCTTCACTAGAGTAGTTTAGGCAATTAGCTACTCATGTCCTAAAAGGGCCAAGGGGGGTCTGCCTCAGAGTACCCTGCCCCTAAAACACAGCTGGATCACTCACCCCCTGTGGCGACCTCAATGGCTGTCTGCTCAGACGGACCTTCCACTTCCATGGCGATTTAGCTGCCCTGCAGGATCGCTTGATCAGATGTAGTCTTGAGCGTTCCGTTTGCCTTGGAGATGCTGCAATGCACAAAGCGCTTCATCGGAATGTAGCCTGGGTGCTTTCCACTGCACCCTCTGTGTTTAAATAAACCGCTGATTGGCGCCATCTTTGGGAGGTCCGTCGCCCGGAAATGACGTACGGCCCCTCCGGCGGACTTCCGGTCTTGCGCCGTGATGCTGGAACACATGCCGGTGCGTCCAGACAACACTGCACCAGCGAGGTCACAATCCGGAAACTCGATGCCCGGAAGTGACGCGTCCGAACTTCCGGACACGCGTCGTAGTGCTGGAACGCACGCCATCCGCGTTCAGCCCTGCCTGGAAGGATGCAGCTCACCTCGCTCCACCAACGAACAACGTTCAAGGTAGGCACACAGCATAAATGGGGAGCAGCACAATTAGGACAACTCCCCTGTCCCATGTGGCTGAGAACAAGGCTCTCCTAAAGAGCTCTTGAGTGAGGACTATCTCCCCCAGGTGCCCCTGGGGTTTACAAGAGACTATCGCAGACCCTGTCTGCCGAGTCCCAGGGAAAATAATCCTCTTTAGAAAAAAACGAGGTCCCAGACCCCTCAGCAAAAACAAAAAAAGGGAGAAACTTGGTTTCGCTGCCATCCTGTGGGAAACACAATCAAGAACTGAGGGTCTGAGGGAGGGGTGGGAACTTTTAAACTTGTTGTTGATTGTGTTTCCTGTCAGATGGACCAGTCATCTCTCAGGTGTGCCGTCCTGGAAGATGACTGGAGAAAAAAAGTATTATATTTTATTATTTATTATTAAAAATAATTATAAATTATAAAAAATGAATAAATTAAAAAAAAAAAAAAGAAAAAAAAATGGACCTAAAAGGCAAAAAAAAAAATCTTACCTTAAATCCAATGGCCCAATGCCTGAGATCCCTGCATCTTCTTCCCAGCATCTTACAGGTACCAGTCTTTGCCCATCTTGATTGACCAGCACAGGATGACGTCACTCCTGTACATGCTCAGGTGTAGTCATACTGACAGTTTGCTTGCATGTGCAGCTCATTGTACATTCTACAGGAGATTGCATACAGGCAGGTAAGAGTATTTTGACTCCTCTGCAGTCAGTGGAGCATTGTTGATTGCCTTTGGCTCTTCTGGTTTTCACAGGCTGTAGGTAGGATTGCTCTCTTCTGCCTCCTAGAAAATTGTGGGTTGTTCTGGAACATAGGTGTTGAGCAATGCAAATAAGCAACATTAATATTTATACTATTATAGCCATCCCTGGGAGATGTGCCCCAGACAATGCCTGGAAGGGGGTATAAATAGTCTGAATTGCAGAACAGCAAGAACAGCAGGGGCTACCTGCCAATGGATTCCAACTGTTTAGGTAGAGGGCGGCTCCCCCTCACCTCAAGCTGCTGTTCAAAGAATCATTTCAGAGGAGTTTCTGGAGAGTGTTGAGTGGAGTGTTAACCTCTCCCTGTTCTGCCAGTATTGGAAGGAAGCATTCAGTTACTCAAATGAGTGGGGGGGGGGGGGTGAGCGCTACACGTGGGGGCTCATCTGGGACTCCCCTGTTCTGCAAGCAAATTACAAAGACAACACACAAAACCCACATCTGCACTTCTCCCTCTTTTCCAGCATGGTTGGTCTGCAGGCTTCTTGGCTGGGGGGGGGGGAAGAGACCGAACGAAGGTGAGTTCACAGCCAGATCCTCCAGCCACTCAGTACTTCCTGTGGCTAGGGGAGGGGGACAAGATGAGCGGAGAGGGTGGTTGAGGGAAGAGAGTACCCGGCTACATGTATAATTGTGAGAAAGAATGGGGTGTAGGAGACAATGATGAAAAGTGGGCAGGGACAGTCAAGGTCCACTTTAAAAAGCAGTCCTTGAGCTCCAGTCAAATGACTTGTCATCAGTCTACTGCAGGCAGGGAGAAGCATTTTTTCAGTCTCCTCTCCTGGGAGCTTGTTCACACCATGCTCCTTAAGCTAATTTTTCTGAACACCACCGTACTGTTCAGTGTAAACAGGGCACATCGAAAAAAATTGCTCACACAATCAATGTGCGACAATGCAGTGCAGAAAAATGCAACTCAAAAAAGTTATGGTTTAAACAAGTAATGATCTGACGGTTACAT
Source organism: Lithobates pipiens (assembly GCF_037356315.1). Classification (NCBI taxonomy): domain Eukaryota; kingdom Metazoa; phylum Chordata; class Amphibia; order Anura; family Ranidae; genus Lithobates; species Lithobates pipiens. The sequence continues at coordinate 198,379,010 of NW_027507787.1, forward strand.
TGTAACAAGCCACAGGTGAGAGGCTAACCTGTGTTAGACATTTTTGAGCACAGACACCAGGATTTACATGACTGTATGATCTCTCAGCCCAGGATGTAGATGTGGCCCTGGCTGAAGCCTGAACTAAGATGACACAATCCTTGTGAAGAAAAAAGCAGATGATGGCATTGTCAGGGGAGGACTATGATCTCTGAAAGAGGCAATAAATAAATAAAAAAAACATATCTAATGCAAGGCCCACTTCAAAGTGATTCTTCCAACTTCAACCATAGCTTGTTATTATCCCTACTAGTGGGATCGAATCCTTCCCCTGTCCATGGAGCTCACGATCCAAAGTACTACACATACTTCATTACCAGCAAAGGGCAGAGACTGTGGTGGGTCCTGACATTAGAGCACATTGAGCACAGGCATTGCTCTGTGCCCCAAGGATGAAAGAATCAGAACTGACAGATCAGAACATGTGTTCCATCGCTCACAGCTGGAAGGACCTGATTCTCTATTATTGTACCGCTCCAGCACATTAGTGAGGTTACAATTTATTTTGAAGCAAAGCAAAACATTTGAAAAAGTTAGAACAGCTTGTGCTTTGCCTTAGGAACTAGTATATAATGCCATGTGAGGTCAGTGTGTGTGACACATTTGTTATGGGTTTATTATTATTATATTGCATTGTATTCGTAGCTGGTATAGAGGAATAACAGCTGACTAGCTGATGTTAAACAGCTTAGGCCTACCCACTGTATTGGCCTTGGGTTGGGTTCACACTACCCTGTTGGGTTAATTACATTTTTTACATGGGTTGTGCATTCATTACCAGTGGCACCCCGACTCACAAAGACTAAATGAGGGAAAATCAATTGATTCCTCCATGGCTCAGTCAATTTTTTTAAATTGAAAATTTTTTGGGTGCCCACTGTGATTACATAATACCTACAGTTGCACTTATTTCACATCCCAATCCAAAGATGAACAAAAAATATATACACATACTGTAGAACAGAAGTTTCCAAACTTTCAAATATTTTTATTTAGACCACCAAAAGGCGAGTCCAGGCTACCACATAAACAATGTAGGACAGCATTATTACATATAGTACAGTTGTTAGGCAACATAACCAACACAATTGGGAAGATTTAAGGTAACAGAAATAACAATGGCGGTGTACATGCTGTATCAGGCTAGACTATATAATGTCATCCCTACAGACTGGATTACTGGTGTTAAGTCCAGGAAACACCTACACTATTTTCCATTATCATATTTTCAAGAAAAAAGGAAGACAGATTAAATCAACAAGGTGTAAGGAAGTAAGGGGAGAGGGGAAGGGTGGGGGAGAGAGAATAGAAGGGGGGAGGTGGTTTGGAGGCAGCAAGGTTACTATTCCTGAAATGGCCGTTCAAAAGTCATGGGCCAAGTAAGGTGAGACCTTCATCAGAGAAGATAAAGAAATTCCATAGTCTCCACAGCTTGGAGTATTTTTCTTATTTATGCTGTACTGAGAGTGTGAGATCTTCAAATTTATTGATCTCTTCCACCTTACGCAACCAGCAGCTGATAGTCAGAGGTGATGTAGCCTTCCATTTGAGAGGAATACATGATTCAATAGATGTCTCAAAATTGATTTGTTAAATTTTTTGGCTGGAATAGTGGTGGCATGTAGCAAGAAAAATGCCACATCATGTGGAATGTTGTGATCTGTGAATTTTTGAATAATGTTCCGTACTTCCCTCCAGAAAGGTCCTAGCTTAGGACAGGACCAAAAGATGCATAGCATTGTGTCTCCCTCCTCCTGGCATCCCCAGCAGCGATCAGCTAATTCGGGGTAAAATTTATGGAATATCCGCAGGGTGCGGTACCACCATGTTAGTATTTTATAATTGTTTTCTTGGATTTTTGTGCAAATGGAAGACTTCAATGAAAACCTAATAATAGGTGAGAACGTACGGTTCGATTCCTTTTCCCATTTAGCCATTCAAGATAGATGTGGCTGTTCCATAGGAGTATTCAATAGGCTGTACATTTTCGAGATTGCTTATGTCAATACACCCTCTTCTGACCAGAATTCCTCAAAGGTGGACAGTTGGCAGCAAAAGTGCTTGGGGTTCTGTAGAGAATAGAGAAAGTGGTGGAGTTGTAAGGCACTCCAGAATGTTAGATGGAAGGAACCGAACGGGTCTATTGAAGAAATGGAGGGCCAGTTCCCCAACATCAGGAAGTGTGATGCCCGAACAAAGTTATTATGTTTTAGATTGTGAAAATGATGACCTTCAAGGCCAGGGATGAACCGGTGGTTTCCAAGAATTGGCAGTAGGGTCCAGTGTTGAAAGAGAGGTCTATGTGAATATTCGCGACATACATTGACAGTGTGACCGATTAAGGGGGTGTTTTTTCAGGGCTGGCGGTAGGTCATCCTTGCACCAAGGTGCCCCCTTTAGAAGAACATTTGTTTGGGTTTGTTTAATCTGAACCCATCGTTTTCTGGGAGAATGTCGGTTCCAATCTATGAGTCTGCCTAGATGGATTGTTTGAAAGTATTTTTAGTATATCCGGAAGAGCGATGCCTCTGCACTGTTTAGGTAGAGTTCATTGGCATTGGGGAATGTGGGGTCCTCTGTGCGCCCATATAAATTTGATAAACAGGTAGTTTACCTGTTGAAAATAATTAGTGGGTATCTTGATCAGTAAGGCTTGGAAGAGGTACAAATATTTGGGTAAGATACACATCTTACGGAGATTGCATCTACCAAACCATGAGTGCAATCCTCGATGCCAGGTCTTTAGTAAAATGTGGGTTCTAGTGAGAAGGGGGAAGTTAAGTTTGAAGATCCACAACAGATCAGAGGGGATATGTGTTCCAAGATATTTGAGAGCTGTATCTGTCCATTTTGAATTTACAGTTCAGTTTATGTGATTGAAGTGGTGAAGGGGATATTCCCTACCCCCCATGGCTTCTGATTTACTAAAATGAATTTTTCAAGTTGGATAATTGGCCATAGACATCAAATTCCCAAATAAGGTCTGGGAGGGACACTAAGGGATTAGTGAGGGAGAAGAGCATGCCATCTGCGTATGTTGAGATTTTATGTTGTGTGTTGCCTACAGTGACTCCAGTAATGTCTGTGTTAATACGGATAGTGCTAAGAAAAATGCTAGGGAAGCAGTAAAGTACTAAAATCATTATTGCGTTTTTATTTCTGTCTGTGTCCCTGTTGTCTATCACACAAAATCAATCCTTGTAAAAAAAATAAGAAATAGCTTTGTTCTATTTAGAGATATGTTTTATATTTACCTTAAATTTTTGCACTGTATTTTGTCCCTTTTTAGATTTGCATTTAAATCAGAACTCCAGGTTGTAATTTAAAAAATATCTATATCCAGTGGGAAACTTTAAGGCCCCCTTCATATCTATGTGTCATAAGAGATAACGGTTATAATAAAATAAAATGTATATTAAAAAAAAAAAAAAAAAAAAAAAAAAAAAAAAGAAAAGTGCTAGGGAGAGGGCAAATAGCACTGGGGATAGCGGGGAAAACTTGTCGAGTCCCATTTGTGATGGGGAAGGGGTTTGAGAGAAACCCCATTAGCCTTGACTTGTGCCCATGGGTGTGAATATATCTTGGCAATCCATTGGAGCATATGTTCCTCCAGGCCTACAGTATATGGTGTAGTACTGCAAGCATGAATTGCCAGTTAACACGATAAAACCATTTTTCTGCATCTGTGCCGATCCATACACATGGGGTACCTGCCTTTTGTGCTACGTGCATGGGGTTTACAACTTTGATCGCGGGCCTCTCTAGTTGAGATAAACCCCACTTGATCCAAATTAATCAATGGTTGCAAGTGTTGTGCCATATGCATGGCAATTATCTTTGTAAATAATTTAAAGTCACATTTTAGGAGTGAGATAGGTCTGTAGCTACCGCAGCATGTCGGATCCTTTCCTTCTTTAGGGATCACTGTGATATGGGCTTTTAAAGAGTCTCTAGGTAAGGGAGTTGTTGATCCTAGTGCATTGAAAAGTTCTACCATATGGGGGCCTATAAGAGTGAGAAATAGTTACTAGTATTGCAGTGAAAAGCCGCCTGGGCCTGGGGCTTTGTCTGTCTTGGTTCATCTAAAGTTATTGGGGCTTCCAGTATCTCAGGTGTCGATTGAGGAAGCTATGATATAATCTTCTATTTGAGTCTGAAGTGGAGATTGTTCCCTGCAGGTTATATAGACAAGAATAAAATTCTCGAAAGCCATCGACATTCTGTTGAGGGAGTATTGCTTTATGGCCTTGAGGGCTGGTGATTTTAGGAATGAAAGAAGCCAATTTTTGGTCTGATCAAGCGGGCTAACAGTCTTCCACATTTGTCTCCTAATTCGTATTTAAGACTGCGACACCTTTGTATCGCCGCTTTGGCCTGGTAGTTTAGAAGATCTGATATTTGTTTGCAAATCAGGGTCTGTTTATGTTGGCGTTCTATTTTGTGGATTCCGTTAAGGAGAGAAGCAAGTTTCTCTTCCCATAGCCTTTTGAGCCGTAATCCATGTTTGATAAGGATTCCCCTGATAACTGCCTTATGGGCTTCCCATAAAAGTCCCCTATCAATCAGGCTGGTCATTGGTCTAGAAGTATAGAGCTTGCTCTTTTGGATAGCTTCTACAACTTCAGGGGTTTGCAACAGATTTTCATTTAGCCTCCAAAACCTAGGTTTGGAGGGGGAAGGGTCTGAGAGTTTGTAAGTCAACAATTGGCGCGTGGTCCGACCACGTGATCGCGCCTATCGTGGAACTTCGTGCTGAGATTGCAGCACGTTTGTGAGTACCAGGAGGAACTGAAGACGAGCCAGAGGAGGTGTCTACACAGTAGGAAGCAACGGAACATTAAAATCCCCTCCCAATATCAACTGACCTTCAGAGAAGTCTAAGACCTTGTACACACGGTCGGACATTCTGACAACCAAATCCGTTGGATTTTGTCTGAACTACCAGGTGGGGTAGGTATCAGGAAGGAAGGGGCAGAGCAGAATAGTAAGGGGGGGAATAAAGAGAGATGTAAGACTTAAATCAATAGGTAGGTCCAGTGGACCGTGCACTCAGGTACACCATCCTTTGACCTACAGCAGCAAAATATTGCCATTAGTGCACATCCATTGAGGGAATTTTCGAGGACGTGCACTAGTCTAACTAGCCTAATTGGGGGAGGGGGTAGACAGAAGCTCCACAGGGTTGGCCTCAATCTTTCCCATTCAACCCAGCATATACCCAAGAAAATGGCAGGCAAAAATAATCCCTTGTCTCCCGTCCACCGCATACTAACACGAACCCAGAATGCTTTCATGGTAGGTAAAGCGCCACACCAACCTGTCGGTGGTAGTCAATCCAGTACAGCTATACCCACAAGGGACATCCACACCGGCCTAACTACAGCGACTTCAGGGTTGAGAGGCAGCTCCGGGACTTCCTGCCTGTCCCCGGGGAGACATCTTCCATTAGGCCCCATCCGACCTCTCCCAGAGTCATCGCCATGGGTGCCTCATCTCGCCCCCCCCCCTCCAAAAAGGACCACTCTCACCCTGTGCGGGAAGGAAAAGCCAAGGGGGGCATTCCTCAGCATCTGCCGCGGCTCCTCTGCACAGGCAACAGTTGTGTCTCGTTCACAATCTCCCCCCCACATAAAGTGTCCCTCCAGATTTTATGGTCATCGGGCACACTAAATACCATATACCCTTCAGCCCTATGTGTGGTGGTAGCGCCAATCACGTTTAACCAGTAGCAGAGCAGCAATTATATGACTGGCTCCAGATATCTATATAATAACATCCATTGCTATAAATCAACAGTGTGGAGCTCTAAACATTGAGGCACTAAGACCTCTGAAGAAGTGGTAAATGATGGGATAAAATACATTATACATACAGGTAAAGCTGTCCCTCCTACGTGGACTTAGCTGCTTGGAAAGGGCAGAAGTGTGAAAGCTTCCATGTTGGTGACTGTTGGACTAATAAAGACGGGAGCACAGCCACTGACATTTTGTTGACTGGCCGGCCCGAATCCAGAGGGACCTATACTTCTGCCTCAGAGCCATGGAGCAGTTTAACCCCCCGGGGAGGGGGGGGGTTGAAAGTTCTGCTGCTACCATCTTAGGAACTGGTAGACCAAGAAGGGAGGAAGCACAGTGGCTGTCATTTTGTTGACTAGCCAGCCCGGATCCAACGAAAACCATACTACTCCCTCAGAGCCATGGAGTAGCTTTACACACATGGTGGGTTAAAAGTAGGGCTGTTACTGATTAAAATTTTCATGTTCGATTAATCTATTTTTTTTAAATCGATTAATTATAATGCACATACAGATCTACTTTTAGCTGATCTTGCATTGCAACTCTGCATTAGTCAGTGGTAAATACTATATACAATCACCCGACACTAGTTAGTTTCCACAATCCATGACTTAACTTCACAGTTCACACAAATATGTTTTAAATTCAAACTGTCATTTTTTTCCCCACAATCCCTCCATCTCCAGGCTAACTAATCACTCTCTTCTTATGGCATGGACCCCTGTGCAAACAGGTGGTTATGCAAGAGTGTATCAAAAGGGTTAACACGGACCATAAACTTCTCTCACGTCTCCTTAAATCTCAGAAAGGACGCCAGGTCATGGGTAGAAAGAAAAGATCTAAGTGCTCACCGCTTAAGTATAAGATTAAATTTTTGTGTTCAAACACAAACTACTCACATAAAGTTGATAAAAACATAGCAAAAAGCCGATAATCGTGTTAGTTCCATAGGGCAGCAGCAGGAGACATCATGCGTAGCTCCTCCCCCGTACGTGTTACGTTTAATCAGAACTTCAGTGTCACCGGACTCCTCCCCCCTCCCTCAAGTTAGCAGACAGAGGCACTTGGGGAAGGGGGGAGGAGTCCAGTGACATTGATGTCTGTGACGTCACCGGATCTCCGACAAAACTCCCAGAAGCCAGCAGAGAGTTGAGTACCGATCAAAAGAATTTTGATTGATCAAAAAAATTAATCGAGGAATTAATTTTTAATTTCCACAGCCCTAGTTAAAAAGTTCTGCCGTCACCATCATTAGTAGACCGATGAGGGAGGAAGAACAGTGGCTGCCTTTTTGATTGACGGCCAGGATCCAAGGAACCTAATCTATTCCCTCAGGCACATAGAGCAGCCTCACACCCCGGGGGAAGGTGGGGTCAGGTCTGGAAGTTATACCGCCTGTACATATCTGTTCTCCAACACATTACTGTGAAGGTGCGCAAATTGGAAACAAAAATAGCAGTGGCCATCAAAAAAAAAAAGAAGGGGGGGGGGGGTACAGCTCTATGGTGGGCGTGGTATACACTGAGGCTGGGTCCACACATATGCGACTGCGGTTTATAGTCCGGAGCGTTTCTGTTCACCAGTTCAGGTGCAAAATTTCTTTTTTTTTACCACACGGGACCCAAAAACTCCCCGGGACCCTTTTTTTAAAAACGCACCGCAGCTGCCCTGCACATGTGTGAACCAGCTCCATTGAAAGCCGGTCACATTCACACGCCATGCGAATTGGATGCAGGTAAAAACGCACTTATGTGAACCCGGCCTCATTTACATTTCATTTCTGATTGCCCTCATGCGCGCCAGATGTGCAAAAATGCCAGGTCTGCACTACAACACATGCGCACATAGCCCGAGCCTTGCGAGGTGTGCGGAAACGCGAAGCGAGACCCGTTCCAACGCGCATTGAACATCGCAAATAAAAAAGCAGCCGAATCGCCGCGCCTAGACGTGAAACAAATGGCGAATGGCTCCAGTCCATCGGCTCGTTGTTGGGATGAATGTCTGCAGATATATGTGGTGTTTATTGAGCCCCAGGAGAAGTATGGAATCCTCGTCCCCCTTCCCAGAGGAATCCAGTCCTGTGTGCGCGCGCACCACGTGTCAAGTGACCGGGAAGTCGCCGTCACCTCGCTCCTCGGGGTATCTGAGGTCTTCCGAGGAAAGTGATCACAGCGTCTCACATCTGCCCTCCGCACGCCAGCAGCCCATTGGACGGCGTCACGGTCCCAGCTTCTGGTTGGACGGGCACAGCAGGCGAGCCATAACTCGCTGCCCCCGGCTCGGGTGTGCGGGCAGCCCGCACTCATTTTCCATGTTATAGTGGAGGAGTGTGGCGGAAGGACACAGTCGGCCGCTGCTTGTTGCTTCCAGCTACCCGGAGCGAGCATCTGACGGGGGGGTGGGCGGAGCGCTCCGTGTGTGAGTAGTGCTCTGTAGTGTCAGGCTGCCTCAGGCTGTGAGGGGGACACGGGGGGCGGAGCTGGGACACGATGGGGCGGAGCTGCGGTGATGCGGGAGGTGGCATCCCCGGCCTCCCTGTAGACGCGCGTGCTTGTGGCTTGTCTCTGGCAGCCGCTGGGTGGTGCAGCGTTGATGTCATCAGATCACCGCCGGGGTGTGTGATGATAAACATTCTCACATGGCTAGTGTCCTCTCACATCCCTCAGCATACCGCAAACTCTTAACCGCTTCAGCCCCGGAAGAATTTACCCCCCTTCCTGACCAGACCACTTTTTTGCAATTCAGCACTGCGTCGCTTTAGCTGACAATTGCGCGGTTGTGCGACGTGGCTCCCAAACCAAAAATTGATGTCCTTTTTTCCTCCACAAATAGATCTTTCTTTTGGTGGTATTTGATCACCGCTGCGGTTTTTATTTTTTTGCGCTATAAACAAAAAAGAGCGACAATTTTGAAAAAAAACACATTTTTTTACTTTTTGCTATAATAAATATCCCCCAAAAATATATAAAAAACATTTTTTCCTCAGTTTAGGCCGATACGTATTCTTTTACATATTTTTGGTAAAAAAAATCACAATAAACGATTATTGATTGGTTTGCGCAAAAGTTATAGCGTTTACAAAATACGGGATAGTTTATTGCATTTTTATTATTTTTTTTATTTTTATTAAATAGCGGCGATCAGCGATTTTTATCATGACTGCGACATTACGGCGGACACATCGGACATGTTTGACACATTTTTGGGACCATTGTCATTTATACAGCAATCACTGCTATACAAATGCACTGATTCCTGTGTAAATGACACTGGCAGCGAAGGGGTTACCCACTAGGTGGCAGTGTAGGGGTTAAGTGTGTCCTAGGGGTGTGTTGCTAACTGTGGAGGGCGTGGCTGTGTTTTACACATCACTGATCTCTGCTCCAATCACAGGGAGCAGAGATCAGTGTCACTGTTTCCAGGGAGATGCTTGTTTACTTTAGCGTCTCCCCGTGAGGCGATCGCGGTTTATCCCCGCGGCGATCGAGTCCGCGGGACCCGCAAGCGCGCAGCCGCCTCTTAAAGGGCGACGTACAGGTACGTGATTTTGCCTGTACGTGCCCTTCTGCCAGCATATATCGGCGTGAGGCAGTCGGTAAGCGGATAAACGGTAATGTCAAATTCATCACGTACAATGAAATATTGAACTTACTTCAATTATCCTGGCCACCCCCCCAGACCCCTGCGATGCCCCTTGCTGCTTTATCCATACACCACATTACACAGCCCCAGAATGAGTATCCATTATAATGTTTGAAATGGCAAGCCTTCATTGGTCAGCATAACCATCTGATTAAGCTGACCAATGACAAGTGCTTATTTATTCTGGGGCTCTTACCTGAACAAGATGCCTCAGGTACGCTTCTTATTGGGCAGAAAGGTCACGTGACCACACTGACCAATGAGAAGTGCTTCTTTCTTCTGAGGCACCTTACCTGAAGAAGAAGCCTCGGGTACGCTTCTTATTGGCCAGAATTGTCACGTGACTGTGCTGATCTATGAGAAGCACTTACCTGAAGAAGAAGCCTCAGGTACGCTTCTTATTGGGCAGAAAGGTCACATGACCACACTGACCAGTGAGAAGTGCTTCTTTCTTCTGAGGCACCTTACCTGAAGAAGAAGCCTCAGGTACGCTTCTTATTGGCAAGGCTAGTGCTAGACTATTTTGCACCCGAGGCGAGACCAGCTACTTGCGCCCCCTGACCCAAAAAAACCCCCCAAAAAACGTAATTCAATAATTTTAGTACCAGAACATCTGGTGGAAGGATGGAGCCAGGCGGACAAGAGAGGGGGTGCAGCCAGGTGGAGGGAGGATATAGCCAAGTGGACAGGAGAGGGGGTGCAGCTAGGTGGAGGGATGGAGCCAGGTGGATAGGAGAAGGGGGTGCAGCCCGTCTGTCTCTGCCCACAATGCCGCCCTCCCTGCTTGTCCAATGGTTGCACATTGCAGAGGGAGGCAGGCAGAGAGCTGACACGGCTGCTGGACATCAGCATGGTTGCCCCTGGCTCCGGGGGGGATCTGTCTGCTCCTTCTCCCTACCCAGCGACTCTGCACCAGCAGCCATCCAGCTTGTGCCACCATCCCCTGGGGGGGGGGGGGGGGAACGATCCTCTGGAGAGGAGCCAGCAGCTGTGGCTGTGACCTTAGGCAGCAGTGCGCCCAGGTTCTGGGTCCCCTTCCTGAAGAAGAAGCCTCAGATACGCTTCTTATTGGGCAGGAAGGTCACGTGACCACACTGACCAATAAGAAGTGCTTCTTTCTTCTGAGGCACCTTACCTGAAGAAGAAGCCTCGGGTACGCTTCTTATTGGCCAGAATTGTCACGTGACTGTGCTGATCTATGAGAAGCACTTACCTGAAGAAGAAGCCTCAGGTACGCTTCTTATTGGGCAGAAAGGTCACATGACCACACTGACCAGTGAGAAGTGCTTCTTTCTTCTGAGGCACCTTACCTGAAGAAGAAGCCTCAGGTACGCTTCTTATTGGCAAGGCTAGTGCTAGACTATTTTGCACCCGAGGCGAGACCAGCTACTTGTGCCCCCTGACCCAAAAAAACCCCCCAAAAAACGTAATTCAATAATTTTAGTACCAGAACATCTGGTGGAAGGATGGAGCCAGGCGGACAAGAGAGGGGGTGCAGCCAGGTGGAGGGAGGATATAGCCAAGTGGACAGGAGAGGGGGTGCAGCTAGGTGGAGGGATGGAGCCAGGTGGATAGGAGAAGGGGGTGCAGCCCGTCTGTCTCTGCCCACAATGCCGCCCTCCCTGCTTGTCCAATGGTTGCACATTGCAGAGGGAGGCAGGCAGAGAGCTGACACGGCTGCTGGACATCAGCATGGTTGCCCCTGGCTCCGGGGGGGATCTGTCTGCTCCTTCTCCCTACCCAGCGACTCTGCACCAGCAGCCATCCAGCTTGTGCCACCATCCCCTGGGGGGGGGGGGGGGGAACGATCCTCTGGAGAGGAGCCAGCAGCTGTGGCTGTGACCTTAGGCAGCAGTGCGCCCAGGTTCTGGGTCCCCTTCCTGAAGAAGAAGCCTCAGATACGCTTCTTATTGGGCAGGAAGGTCACGTGACCACACTGACCAATAAGAAGTGCTTCTTTCTTCTGAGGCACCTTACCTGAAGAAGAAGCCTCGGGTACGCTTCTTATTGGCCAGAATTGTCACGTGACTGTGCTGATCTATGAGAAGCACTTACCTGAAGAAGAAGCCTCAGGTACGCTTCTTATTGGGCAGAAAGGTCACATGACCACACTGACCAGTGAGAAGTGCTTCTTTCTTCTGAGGCACCTTACCTGAAGAAGAAGCCTCAGGTACGCTTCTTATTGGCAAGGCTAGTGCTAGACTATTTTGCACCCGAGGCGAGACCAGCTACTTGCGCCCCCTGACCCAAAAAAACCCCCCAAAAAACGTAATTCAATAATTTTAGTACCAGAACATCTGGTGGAAGGATGGAGCCAGGCGGACAAGAGAGGGGGTGCAGCCAGGTGGAGGGAGGATATAGCCAAGTGGACAGGAGAGGGGGTGCAGCTAGGTGGAGGGATGGAGCCAGGTGGATAGGAGAAGGGGGTGCAGCCCGTCTGTCTCTGCCCACAATGCCGCCCTCCCTGCTTGTCCAATGGTTGCACATTGCAGAGGGAGGCAGGCAGAGAGCTGACACGGCTGCTGGACATCAGCATGGTTGCCCCTGGCTCCGGGGGGGATCTGTCTGCTCCTTCTCCCTACCCAGCGACTCTGCACCAGCAGCCATCCAGCTTGTGCCACCATCCCCTGGGGGGGGGGGGGGAACGATCCTCTGGAGAGGAGCCAGCAGCTGTGGCTGTGACCTTAGGCAGCAGTGCGCCCAGGTTCTGGGTCCCCTTCCTGAAGAAGAAGCCTCAGATACGCTTCTTATTGGGCAGGAAGGTCACGTGACCACACTGACCAATAAGAAGTGCTTCTTTCTTCTGAGGCACCTTACCTGAAGAAGAAGCCTCGGGTACGCTTCTTATTGGCCAGAATTGTCACGTGACTGTGCTGATCTATGAGAAGCATTTACCTGAAGAAGAAGCCTCAGGTACGCTTCTTATTGGGCAGAAAGGTCACATGACCACACTGACCAGTGAGAAGTGCTTCTTTCTTCTGAGGCACCTTACCTGAAGAAGAAGCCTCAGGTACGCTTCTTATTGGCAAGGCTAGTGCTAGACTATTTTGCACCCGAGGCGAGACCAGCTACTTGCGCCCCCTGACCCAAAAAAACCCCCCAAAAAACGTAATTCAATAATTTTAGTACCAGAACATCTGGTGGAAGGATGGAGCCAGGCGGACAAGAGAGGGGGTGCAGCCAGGTGGAGGGAGGATATAGCCAAGTGGACAGGAGAGGGGGTGCAGCTAGGTGGAGGGATGGAGCCAGGTGGATAGGAGAAGGGGGTGCAGCCCGTCTGTCTCTGCCCACAATGCCGCCCTCCCTGCTTGTCCAATGGTTGCACATTGCAGAGGGAGGCAGGCAGAGAGCTGACACGGCTGCTGGACATCAGCATGGTTGCCCCTGGCTCCGGGGGGGATCTGTCTGCTCCTTCTCCCTACCCAGCGACTCTGCACCAGCAGCCATCCAGCTTGTGCCACCATCCCCTGGGGGGGGGGGGGGGGAACGATCCTCTGGAGAGGAGCCAGCAGCTGTGGCTGTGACCTTAGGCAGCAGTGCGCCCAGGTTCTGGGTCCCCTTCCTGAAGAAGAAGCCTCAGATACGCTTCTTATTGGGCAGGAAGGTCACGTGACCACACTGACCAATAAGAAGTGCTTCTTTCTTCTGAGGCACCTTACCTGAAGAAGAAGCCTCGGGTACGCTTCTTATTGGCCAGAATTGTCACGTGACTGTGCTGATCTATGAGAAGCACTTACCTGAAGAATAAGCCTCAGGTACGCTTCTTATTGGGCAGAAAGGTCACATGACCACACTGACCAGTGAGAAGTGCTTCTTTCTTCTGAGGCACCTTACCTGAAGAAGAAGCCTCAGGTACGCTTCTTATTGGCAAGGCTAGTGCTAGACTATTTTGCACCCGAGGCGAGACCAGCTACTTGCGCCCCCTGACCCAAAAAACCTCCCCAAAAAACTTAATTCAATAATTTTAGTACCAGAACATCTGGTGGAAGGATGGAGCCAGGCGGACAAGAGAGGGGGTGCAGCCAGGTGGAGGGAGGATATAGCCAAGTGGACAGGTGAGGGGGTGCAGCTAGGTGGAGGGATGGAGCCAGGTGGATAGGAGAAGGGGGTGCAGCCTGTCTGTCTCTGCCCACAATGCCGCCCTCCCTGCTTGTCCAATGGTTGCACATTGCAGAGGGAGGCAGGCAGAGAGCTGACATGGCTGCTGGACATCAGCATGGTTGCCCCTGGCTCCGGGGGGGATCTGTCTGCTCCTTCTCCCTACCCAGCGACTCTGCACCAGCAGCCATCCAGCTTGTGCCACCATCCCCTGGGGGGGGGGGGGAACGATCCTCTGGAGGGGAGCCAGCAGCTGTGGCTGTGACCTTAGGCAGCAGTGCGCCCAGGTTCTGGGTCCCCTTCCTGAAGAAGAAGCCTCAGATACGCTTCTTATTGGGCAGGAAGGTCACGTGACCACACTGACCAATAAGAAATGCTTCTTTGTTCTGGGGACCATACCTGAAGAAGAAGCCTCAGATGCACTTCTTATTGGGCAGGAAGGTCATGTTACCACGCTGACCAATGAGAAGCACTTCTTTCTTCTGTGGCTATAGGGCAGGAAGTAAAGGGAAAGGGAAATGGAACACAGATGGCAAAACAAACTGACTGGGGGTTATAACCTCCCCTTATCATATTCAAAATGGAAAATTGCATAGAAAATTGTTTCATACTTACTGTCATTTTCTTTTCCTGGTGCCTATCCATGGCAGCATACCTGTGACAAGCTCCACCTTGCTCCTCCCTCAGGACCAGTGAATATTATAAAAGAAAAGGATCAGTGCACTCCCAGCATTCTACGTAATATAGCATACAGAGGGTGGGGTTGTATGCTGCCATAGATAGGCACCAGGAAAATAAAATTAAAATGTTCTGTTTTCCCGGTGCCTCCATGGCAGCATACCTGTGACAAATAACTAGCTGAAATGGGTGGGATGATGCATAGTAAAAGATTTATTTGAAAAATAATTTAAAATAGGCAAATTCTGGCCTGATAGCCTGTCTGCCAGTTTCTACAGATGAGAAAGCTGCTGGGTCTACTGAGTCTGTAACTTCTCGTAAACGCATGTTGGGATGACCATGATGCTACCCTTTAGAACGTTTTGATGGATACGTCTGCTCTGGCCATCCAAGAAGCAGCAAACAACCGGGTGACATACAGCCCAACTGGGGATTCCAGTCCCCTCTCCTTGTACACCTTCTTAACCACTTTCAGACCGGACCATTTTGCTGGTCAAAGACCAGACCACTTTTTACGATTCGGCACTGCGTCGCTTTAACTGACAATTGCGCGGTCGTGCGACTTTGCTCCCTAACAAAATTGACGTCCTTTTTTTCCCACAAATAGAGCTTTCTTTTGGTGGTATTTGATCACTCCTGCGGTTTTTATTTTTTGCGCTATAAACAAAAATAGAGCGACAATTTTGAAAAAAACGCATTCTTTTTTACTTTTTGTTATAATAAATATCCCCCAAAAATATATAAAAAAACATTTTTTTCCCTCAGTTTAGGCCGCTACGTATTCTTCTACATATTTTTGGTAAAAAAAATCGCAATAAGCGATTATTGATTGGTTTGCGCAAAAGTTATAGCGTTTACAAAATAGGGATAGTTTTATAGCATTTTTATTAATAATTTTTTATTATTTTTTTTTTTACTAGTAATGGCGGCGATCAGCGATTTTTATTGTGACTGCGACATTGTTGAGGACCCATCGGACATTTTTGACACATTTTTGGGACCATTGTCATTTATACAGTAATCACTGCTATATAAATGCAGTGATTCCTGTGTAAATGACACTGGCAGTGAAAGGGTTAACCAGTGGGTGGCAGTGTAGGGGTTAAGTGTTCCTAGGGGTGTGTTACTAACTGTGGGGGGGTTGGGCTTTCATTTAGTGAACACTGATCTCTGCTCCAATCACATGGAGCAGAGACCAGCGTCACTAGTTGCTAGGCAGAATGGAGAAATGCTGTTTACACGGCATTTCCTCCATTCAGCCGTCCCGTGAGACGATCGCGGGTATGCCCGCGGTGATCGAGTCCGCGGCTTCCGCGACCGGACTCACGGGGTCCCGACCAGCGCGGGAGTGCGCCGCCGGCGGTGCGCTCCCGATGGCAGGGCGGCATTGAAGATTGGACGTACATGTACGCCAATATGCCTGCCCGTGCCATTCTGTCGACGTACATCGTCGTGCGCTGGTCGGGAAGTGGTTAACCAACTTGATTATCCATGAAACTATTGTACTACAGCACGGATCTTCAAACTATGGCTCCTCAGCTGCTGCAGAACCACATCTCCTGTGAGGTATTGTAAAGCTCTGATATTCACAGACATGACTAGGCATGATGGATACTGCAGTTCTGGAATGGCTGGAGGGCCCCAGATGATACTTCTTTGCCCCTTTTTTTTTTTTTTTTTGGAGTATTACAAATAGGTTAGATAAAAGTCTGAAGGGAGTCGTGGCTTGAAGATAGTATCTTAGTACCAAAGTAATACCGTCTTTGTGAAGAAGGTCAAAATTGGATCTGAAAAGATTGGCAGGGCTCAAGGCTCAGAGATAGTAGAGGAAGAGGAGAACTTAGGGATGAATCCATGTACCACTCTAAATTCCACTCTATCCGAGTACAAAAAAAATATATTATTGTCTTCTGATCCCAGAGCCTGAAGTTGCGATACTCCCCTGCCCGATGCCATCTCCACAAAGAAAGTTTCTAAGTGAGTTTCCACAAGGATGGTGAATCAGATGGGGCAAAAGGCTGTTTGGCTAAGGGCTCCAGTGTGATAGAGAGCTCCCAAGTGGGAAAGATTTGTTTTAATGGGTGGGCTTATCTTCTTCACTGTCTTGAAGAATTTGATTATTAAAGGATCTTCGGCCCAGCTCTTGTTGTCACAGCAGAGAATGCCACCAGCTGTACCTTTTGAGTTGTTTAATCCTAATCCTAAATCATGGTCAACTTGCAGGAAGTAAAGGAGTTGGAAGGAAGAGGGTACATCAGGATTGAAGTTTTGCTGTTCATGAAAGATCTAAATGTATTCCAAACCTTGTCACACATATTGTTCATTAAAGGCTCCTGTGCTTTGAGCAGGGTTGAAACAACTCTGGAGGAACATTCTAATGATTCAAGCCTCTGTTTTAACATTCTAATGTGAAAATTCAATCTCTGAGGATTCTGATGGGTGTGATGCCTCGTACCAGAAAAAAGGGTATCAGAGGAATATTTACCGGAGGCTGGACACAAAGAAATATTGCCCTAGGGAATCATGGGTCTCCCTGCAAATATGTCAGGACTGTTATCACCGTTTATTGTTGATATTGCAAGTCTCGAGACAATTTGAGGTAGAAGGCCGGAGGAGGCCTAAATTAGATTGCATGCCCAAGGACTTGACAGGGCATCTATTGCTTCTGCCCAAGGGTGAGGTAGAAGTGAAATAAACCTCCGCAGCTTGGTATTGCTTGCTGTAGCAAAAGGATGCAGTTCAAGAAAGGTCCACTGGCCCACAATCCAACTGAATAACTTCAGTTGTAGGGACCATTTCTTGGGATCCAGGAATCCTTGGGATAGATCGATGATCGGCTTCTGTGTTTAAGTGGGCTGGAAGATAGACTACTTTTAGGTCCTTCAGATTCCCCTCTACCCAAATGAAGATGGATTCCACTTCCCTTATTAAGGAACTGTTGTGGGTTCCGCCTTGGGGATGTATGTATGATATTGCAGCTCTATTGTCTATCTGAATCAGAACTGATTTGTCCTTGATCTGAGAGAGCAAATGCTGCCAATGCGAGATAAGCCACCTGGATTTTCAGGATATTTGCGATGATATCTGCCGCATTGAACGTCCATGTCTCTTGAACCAACATCTGGTTACAATGTGCCAACTAGCCTATTGTATTGGTGTCTGTGGTAACTGTGGTCCAAAAGACATTCCTTAATGTATATGGCTTTACAGGCATCTCCCTCTATGTCCATGGCAGACCCCTGTTTATCAAAACTTGTTTGATATATGAACTGGGATAGACGGTTTGCTCCATTGCTTCAGGAATTCTAGCTAAAATAAAAGGTGCCTGAGGTATCCATGTGTCCATGGGACCATCTGGATACAAAAAGACAAAAATACCTATTAAGTTGAGTTAACTCGAGGCTATGTAGGACCAAGTCCTCACTCTTCTTACTTCCTGAACGCTCGCCCAAGCTTTCTGAGATGGCAGGGACACTGTCCCTTTTGCAGTGTTGAATAAGGTTCCTAAACTGGAGAAAAGATGACCGTTTGATGATTTGCCATCCAACCATTGATATTGTAGGCCACAGCATCCACCTGTGTTCCACTAGCTGAGCTGGATCTTTTGATAAAAGAAGGATATAGGCTGGTTAGTGATAAGAACTGAGACTCAGTTCTCATAAAGAAGCGTGGATAGTGATCCAAGCACTCATGAGGGCTCTGAGGGAAATGCAGGGTCCAAAGGGGACTCTGGGATTTGTATATGGGCCCGGTCGACCAAAAATCTCAGATACTTCTGTAACAGTTGTTGTATGGGTGCGTGCAAGTAAGCATCCCTGAATCCCCGAGACCTCTAATTCTGCAGTTCAGGGGAATCAAGTCTGACTTTCCTCCTGTGAGCTTTCTGTAACCTTTCTGCAATGAGTGATTTACCATAAAAAAAAGGGTATTTATACTAATTTTGTTTTGACACAGTGTCGGCAGCCCATAATTCTGACCACAATACCCATATGGCTATCACAAGTAGTGACATTGATCTTGTGAAGTAACGAATTGTATCCCTCGCCATCTCACTGGCAAAGTCTGCTGAGAGCCCCAAAGCCTTGACTATATATTCCCTAGGAACATTTTGATGAATCACTGTTTCCATGTTTTTGGTCCATACCCACAGGGCTTTGGATACAGATAAGGCAGTTGATGACTTTCAGGTGTTTACCTGCCATTTGGTAAGCTCCTTTAAGTTGGGGTCTATTCATCTGTCTAAAGGATCCTGAATTGAGGCTGAATTATCGATTGGTGAGAAGAAATTCTTTGTTATACGAACCACTGCTGCGTCTACCTCCGGCAGACCGTCTGGCATTGCAGAATATTGTTCTGACTGTGGATAAAATTTTCCTAGGCAATTGAGAGGAAAAAACATTTTTTTTACATTTTATCCTTTACTCTTCAACTATAACTCTGATATCATGCATCAGAGTAAGCCTATGTTTCCACTATTGCAACCTGAAAGTCGCACGATTTTGCCAGTGTACTCTTGAGGTCTATGGACCTTAAGTCGCATTAAAGTGGGACCAAAGTTGTGTAGGGACTACTCTGAAGTCGCTGCGACTTGAAATCGCACAGATAAACGGTATTCATTGGAAGTAATGGGGTACGGCTTGTCATGCAACTCTGCAGGCCCAAGTCGCATGACAAGTCACACTAGTGGAAACAGAGCCAAAAGAAGGAAACCTGCTTCTTTAGAAATGGAAAGTACATCTTTTGACTACTCAGATGTAGTGTCAGCTTTCCCCCAGCCAACAGCGGGCTTTACAGCCTGGACATAGGGCTGAACTAGAAAAAATTTGAAGCTCTTCTGAGGTATCCTCAGATGGCCCCCCATCATCCAGATGTCTAAGAGGGATACTGCTGCGTGGCAAGAGGATTCTCTCGAGGATGGACCAGGAGGAGATTAAGCTAATTGCTGCAATGAAACTGCTGTTGCTTGTTCCACTATGTATCCCCTGCCCATCTTTTGAGTAGGACAGCTTACCTGTTAACCTTCAGACTCTGTCTGCTGCATAGAATCTAAAACAGCTTTTGCAGACCAATTGGCTGGTAATAGGATGACCCTGCATGCTCTGCATTTAGGGATTTGAGAGTTGGTGAATGTGAAGAACTATGTCTTTTCACGGATGAACCTTCGCCGCTTGCATCGTATCCTGATCTGGTTGGGGCCTTCATAGGTTTGTTTATGCCTCCTTGATGTCTGCTTGGACTTCTGGCGTACAAGACTGAAATACATAAACGTACCAGCATAAGTACTCTTTTTTTTCACTTGGACGACGGTCCCTACCTTAAATGTTGGAGAGGGTTTTGCTCGGGTGCGTACTGCTTATTGTAGGCAACAGACAGAAAAAGCAGCTAGACAAAGATAAAAGCGACTGGTATTTCAGCTGGAGCAAGGAAACGGTATTCCTGAGTAAAGAAAAAGAAATAAATTACATTTACAGTTTGCAAACAAACAGGGATCCCTCCAGGAGCTCTTAGAATAGGCAACCTCCTCAGATGACAACAGGCTGTCATGCTGAAAGCCCCCAGTAATAAACAATGGAAAGGGGAGGGACATCCGTGGAAGATACAACCCTCTAAAAAATGATTTTGACAAACAAAGGCAAAAAATGTCAAATTTTTCAAGATGGCCACCACAACCTCAGGCCAGACCGCGTATGCACAGATGGCAGCACTAGGACCTTTGCAGCCCGCCCGACTCAGCACGGTCCACCAAGTCGGCTCTTGATGTCCGCACATGTGCAGAGTAGGCAAGAAAATGCTGAGGGACTCAGAAAAGCCGGTGCAAGGTGCGCGCCATCCACTATAGTAACCAGGAATCAAGGTACAATAACACAAGGAGGGGAAGGTGGTGGAGGAGGAAGAAAGCGGAAAAGAGAGAGAGGAACGCAAAGAAAGGAAAGTGAGAGAGAATGGATGACAGGGGGGAGAAATGGAAGACTAAGCCAAAGTGAAAAATAGATATTGCTGCTTTCTCTGCTGCAGGATTGAGCAAATGCCAGTATATAAATGCAGATAGGAGCTCTTAGTTAACAACTGCTGTCCCAAAAGACCCACAGAAGGGACTCCCTATGTTATCAGCGCATTTAGCTGCCCAAGAATAGGGACTGAACCTGGGAGAGGCTTGAACCCAGCTGGCTGCTGCCGACTGCAGCGGTAAGGGACATTTGACCACTATTCACTGACCATGAGGTATGAGGGGGGAAAAAAGAAGGAGAATGCTGGGAGAGCACTAATTGAGGGAGGAGCCAAGGCGGAGCTTGTCACAGGTATACTGCCATGGAGGCATTGAGGAAAGAGTTTGCCTTCAGTTTTATTTGAATGCCAGGTATGACTTTCATTGGATAATTATATAAGTCCAGCTTGGCACAATGTAATTATGGATGTCTCATATCTGACAGACCTCCTGGGGAAGCTGATAATCGGTGTAGTAGTTGACACTACCACAGTGATAGCAGTGATCTTCTTGGTCAGAGGTGCCCAACTTTTTGAACGGCGAGGGCCACTTAAGTGACTTGGTAACCGATCACGGGCCACAATGAGTGGAGTGGGCGGATGACAGGTCCGTTTCCCTGCCACATATGCAAAGCGGATAGTGATGGCCGAACGGTTCGCCCGGCGGTCGTTTCGCGGCGAATTTCCGACTTTCGCCGTCCGCGGGTTCGAACGCCTTTTTCCGTCGTTCGCCCCGGCGGACTTACGTGTTTAATGTATACAAGAACTTTAACCTTTCGTGACACGTTTATCATGTGTTACAGGACAACCAATTGAGACATGACAGCTCATGGACACTTGGACATTCCCCCTAACCTATAAATACACCCGATCCGGTGGCCATTTTACATTCTTTCTTCTGTCACTGTAGGGAAAGGATCCTGTGTGGAGTAGGGACAGAGAAAACGCTAGCTATTTGGTACACAAAAGTTCTTTTCAGGACTGGTATAGGTGTTAGGTCAGCAGCCTGAGTTTCTTTTGTCAGTTTAGATAAAGGGACAGAGCGCTGTATGCTGCTATTTTAGGGACAGCTCAGCCAGATTAGTCTTTCTTCATCATCATCATCATCATCATCATTAGCTGTTACTATCAGGTCCACAAAAGAGCTGTTCCAGCTAATCGTTCCAGCCTACTCTTTTTTGCCAATTTGTATAGGGACAGGCAGGAAGCAGTGTGTCAGGCAGTGAGGATAATTTTAAAGACTTGCTGTTACTATTAGTTCCACAAAGGTTCTTTTCAGGACTGGTATCAGTGGTACGGTAATAGGCTTGTACACGTATAATATTCTTTCTTCCAAATATAGAAAGAATATTATACTTGACTGCTGCCCTTCTGCTGCAGTCTGCTAATCATTCACAACTCACTTGTTCCACAAAAGTTCTTATAAGGACTGGTAACTTGGTCTGTCTAGGGTGCTACGGTACATAGGCTTGGGTGCGGTACAGTCTGCTGTTCTGTAAGGACCGCTATCGGTCCACAATAGATAGGGTTGCCGTGCACTACTGCTGACCGCTGCCCTATACTGCAGCAGTCCTTCAGCGGTATAGGGACTGACGCACAGTCTGCTAAACACTAATACACAACCTGCTTGGTCCACAAAAGTTCTTATAAGGACTGGTAACTTGGTATAGGGTGCTACGGTACATAGGCCTGAGTGCGTTACAGTCTGCTGTTCTGTAAGGACCGCTATCGGTCCACAATACATAGGGTTGACGTGCACTACTGCTGACCGCTGCCCTATACTGCAGCAGTCCTTCAGCGGTATAGGGACTGACGCACAGTCTGCTAAACACTAACACACAACCTGCTTGGTCCACAAAAGTTCTTATAAGGACTGGTAACTTGGTATAGGGTGCTACGGTACATAGGCCTGAGTGCAGTACAGTCTGCTGTTCTGTAAGGACTGCTATCGGTCCACAATACATAGGGTTGCCGTGCACTACTGCTGACCGCTGCCCTATACTGCAGCAGTCCTTCAGCGGTATAGGGACTGACGCACAGTCTGCTAAACACTAATACACAACCTGCTTGGTCCACAAAAGTTCTTATAAGGACTGGTAACTTGGTATAGGGTGCTACGGTACATAGGCCTGAGTGCGTTACAGTCTGCTGTTCTGTAAGGACCGCTATCGGTCCACAATACATAGGGTTGCCGTGCACTACTGCTGACCGCTGCCCTATACTGCAGCAGTCCTTCATTGGTATAGGGACTGACGTACAGTCTGCTAATCACTAACACACAACCTGCTTGGTCCACAAAAGTTCTTATAAGGACTGGTAACTTGGTATAGGGTGCTACGGTACATAGGCCTGAGTGCGTTACAGTCTGCTGTTCTGTAAGGACCGCTATCGGTCCACAATACATAGGGTTGCCGTGCACTACTGCTGACCGCTGCCCTATACTGCAGCAGTCCTTCATTGGTATAGGGACTGACGTACAGTCTGCTAATCACTAACACACAACCTGCTTGGTCCACAAAAGTTCTTATAAGGACTGGTAACTTGGTATAGGGTGCTACGGTACATAGGCCTGAGTGCGTTACAGTCTGCTGTTCTGTAAGGACCGCTATCGGTCCACAATACATAGGGTTGCCGTGCACTACTGCTGACCGCTGCCCTATACTGCAGCAGTCCTTCATTGGTATAGGGACTGACGTACAGTCTGCTAATCACTAACACACAACCTGCTTGGTCCACAAAAGTTCTTATAAGGACTGGTAACTTGGTATAGGGTGCTACGGTACATAGGCCTGAGTGCAGTACAGTCTGCTGTTCTGTAAGGACCGCTATCGGTCCACAATACATAGGGTTGCCGTGCACTACTGCTGACCGCTGCCCTATACTGCAGCAGTCCTTCATTGGTATAGGGACTGACGTACAGTCTGCTAATCACTAACACACAACCTGCTTGGTCCACAAAAGTTCTTATAAGGACTGGTAACTTGGTATAGGGTGCTACGGTACATAGGCCTGAGTGCGTTACAGTCTGCTGTTCTGTAAGGACCGCTATCGGTCCACAATACATAGGGTTGCCGTGCACTACTGCTGACCGCTGCCCTATACTGCAGCAGTCCTTCATTGGTATAGGGACTGACGTACAGTCTGCTAATCACTAACACACAACCTGCTTGGTCCACAAAAGTTCTTATAAGGACTGGTAACTTGGTATAGGGTGCTACGGTACATAGGCCTGAGTGCGTTACAGTCTGCTGTTCTGTAAGGACCGCTATCGGTCCACAATACATAGGGTTGCCGTGCACTACTGCTGACCGCTGCCCTATACTGCAGCAGTCCTTCAGCGGTATAGGGACTGACGCACAGTCTGCTAAACACTAACACACAACCTGCTTGGTCCACAAAAGTTCTTATAAGGACTGGTAACTTGGTATAGGGTGCTACGGTACATAGGCCTGAGTGCAGTACAGTCTGCTGTTCTGTAAGGACCGCTATCGGTCCACAATACATAGGGTTGCCGTGCACTACTGCTGACCGCTGCCCTATACTGCAGCAGTCCTTCAGCGGTATAGGGACTGACGCACAGTCTGCTAATCACTAACACACAACCTGCTTGGTCCACAAAAGTTCTTATAAGGACTGGTAACTTGGTATAGGGTGCTACGGTACATAGGCCTGAGTGCGTTACAGTCTGCTGTTCTGTAAGGACCGCTATCGGTCCACAATACATAGGGTTGCCGTGCACTACTGCTGACCGCTGCCCTATACTGCAGCAGTCCTTCATTGGTATAGGGACTGACGTACAGTCTGCTAATCACTAACACACAACCTGCTTGGTCCACAAAAGTTCTTATAAGGACTGGTAACTTGGTATAGGGTGCTACGGTACATAGGCCTGAGTGCGTTACAGTCTGCTGTTCTGTAAGGACCGCTATCGGTCCACAATACATAGGGTTGACGTGCACTACTGCTGACCGCTGCCCTATACTGCAGCAGTCCTTCAGCGGTATAGGGACTAAGAGTTTTGTCACAGGGTGATTTAAAAAATGACAGGCAGAGGAAGAGGCAGGCCCTTCCGCAGGGGTGGTAGGGGTAGGGCAGGAGCAACAGCCTTGAGCCAAAGTGGGAAGTTGCAGAAGGTGCGTTCAATTACTTTAAAGGACGCACCAGACTTGGTTGAGTGGCTCACTCAGCCTTATTCTTCTGCACCCTCCTCATCCTCTCGATCTGCACCCTCTTCTTCACTCTCTGCTATGTGCACCCCCAAAGACACTACCACCAACAACACCACCACCACCACATACCTTCCGCTTGAGTGCAAATGGGGGCCTTCATGCTCCAGTGTTTTAATAGGGACCCCCGTATAAAAAGCATGAGGGTCAAGGACCAGTACTGGGTGGCAACGTACTTAGATCCCCGGTACAAACACAAAATGGCGGAAATGTTACCGCCGTCGCAGAGGGCTGTCAGAATGCAGCACTTCCAGGCCTTGCTTCGAGAAATGCTGCATTCTGCTTTTGCGTGCGCTGGCAGAGGAGCAATTCCCACTCCCAGAGAAGGATTTGCGGGTACCAATCCAACAGCGCCTGCAAGAAGAGGCCGGTTTGAAGATGTGTTGGTGACTTCGGATATGAGGTCATTCTTTCAGCCGACCCATCGACAGGTGTCATCCGGATCCAGCATCAGGGAACGCCTAGACCGTCAGGTGTCCGACTACATTGGGTTAACGGCCGATGTGGACGCTCTGAGGAGTGATGAACCCCTAGACTACTGGGTGGGCAGGCTTGACCTCTGGCCAGAGCTTGCCCAATTTGCAATCGAACTGTTGGCTTGCCCCTCATCCAGTGTCCTGTCCGAAAGGACGTTCAGCGCAGCAGGGGGGATTGTGACCGATAAGCGTACTCGCCTAGCTCACGACAGTGTTAACTACCTCACATTTCTAAAAATGAATGAGGCATGGATCTCGGAGGAATTCAACACATGTGATCAGTAGACCATGTATATGTCTATAAACAATTTTTGGAATCAAGCACACAGACCTTCTTAATTCATTTGGCTCACTTCCCTGACCCAAAAAAGCACACCGTACTATATGCCCCTACCCTCCTCTTTGAAGAGGTTGAGCGGTGTCATATTTCTACTGGGGCTGCTTATTATGAGGGGTTCCCACCATCCCTGTGCTGTGCTGACTTCCTCCTGGGTGTTCTTATTATGAGGGGCTCCCACCATCCCTGTGCTGTGCTGACTTCCTCCTGGGGGTTCTTATTATGAGGGGCTCCCACCATCCCTGTGCTGTGCTGACTTCCTCCTGGGGGTTCTTATTATGAGGGGATCACACCATCCCTGTGCTGTGCTGACTTCCTCCTGGGGCTGCTTACGGTGCTGCTGTCAGCGCTGTATGTCACGGAGCTGCTGTCAGCGCTGTATGTCACGGAGCTGCTGTCAGCGCTGTATGTCACGGAGCTGCTGTCAGCGCTGTATGTCACGGAGCTGCTGTCAGCGCTGTATGTCACGGAGCTGCTGTCAGCGCTGTATGTCACGGAGCTGCTGTCAGCGCTGTATGTCACGGAGCTGCTGTCAGCGCTGTATGTCACGGAGCTGCTGTCAGCGCTGTATGTCACGGTGCTGCTGTCAGCGCTGTATGTCACGGAGCTGCTGTCAGCGCTGTATGTCACGGAGCTGCTGTCAGTGCTGTATGTCACGGAGCTGCTGTCAGCGCTGTATGTCACGGAGCTGCTGTCAGCGCTGTATGTCACGGAGCTGCTGTCAGCGCTGTATGTCACGGTGCTGCTGTCAGCGCTGTATGTCACGGAGCTGCTGTCAGCGCTGTATGTCACGGAGCTGCTGTCAGTGCTGTATGTCACGGAGCTGCTGTCAGCGCTGTATGTCACGGAGCTGCTGTCAGCGCTGTATGTCACGGAGCTGCTGTCAGCGCTGTATGTCACGGTGCTGCTGTCAGCGCTGTATGTCACGGAGCTGCTGTCAGCGCTGTATGTCACGGAGCTGCTGTCAGCGCTGTATGTCACGGAGCTGCTGTCAGCGCTGTATGTCACGGAGCTGCTGTCAGCGCTGTATGTCACGGAGCTGCTGTCAGCGCTGTATGTCACGGTGCTGATGTCAGTGCTCTGTATTACGGTGCTGCTGTCAGTGCTCTGTATCTCCTGCACCCTCTTGTTTGCCTACCCTGGTCCCTGACCTTCCCTCTCCTCCATTGCCTTCATTAGCTCCATAGTCCTGAATTGTCAGAACAATTTCCCAAATAAAAAAAAAATGCTTGTAGTTATCGATCCCAAATTCACCTCATACATGTATTATGCTATTGTCCAGGTGGTGGGACTACGTGCTACCCCCTAATAATTACCCCGTGGCCGCAAATTCGACCTAAAGGTTTGCGAAATTCGCCTCCCATTGAAGTCAATGGAGCCCGCGGCGAACGGTCGTTTTCGCGAACGTTTGTGCCCGTTCGCGTTTCGCGTTCGCGAAACGTCCCGTCGGAAGTTCGTCCATCACTAAAAGCGGACACAGACACAGCCTGCTGTACACTATGGGCCCTCTGATCCGATCCAACCAGATGGAAAGGGACAGATCTCCTTCTGTTTTTTTTTTCCCGGATCGGATTGGAGATAGGAGGGTGTAAACAGACACAAGTCTCTTTACATTTGCCGCTCCATAGAAGTGAATGGAGTGTCTGATTGGGTCGGACTGATTGTGTGAAAGGGGCCCAAGGCTGTTTTCACACTGATGCGCTGTGGTTTACCTGCATCGCGGGTGCAGCGCAGTGCACCTGTGGCTTTCCTGCGGGTTATCTGCACTTTGTCATAGACTTTTATATTATATGCTGCAGGTGTGTTGCACTTTCTAAAAGTACACCAAACCCACAGGTAAGAACAGAAGTCTATGGCTCAGTGCAGGTAACCCACAGGTGCACTGTGCTTCACCTTTGGATCAGTTTGAAAGCAGCCCGGTAACTACTGTAGGACAGATATGCCCATATATACACTGTGATTTTAGTATTAATCTTACCTTTAATGACAGTCTTCCATACGGGTATCACAAGTGTTGCTGTCCCATGCAGAGTGCACTTGATATCACTCCGCCTGTGACAGGAGGTGGCGCTATACAGGAAACACCGGCTTATGAGCTTTGCTTCGCAGCCGCTTGCTTCCTCTACCACCGGCTTCATTGACAACACTGATGCTCTTGGATAGCTGTTTGGGAACCCGCAATCTGGGCTTGCCAACCAGCCGTCCCAAAGCAGGAGGTCACGGGCCACATCAGAGGGCTCCATGGGCCAAATTGTGGTTGGGTACCCCTGTTCTAGGTCCTGTGGGAGCTACTTCCCCTCAGGGAATTGCTTGCTCTTCACAGCCACCATTCATACAACACCTTGTATTTTTTCCTTTAATGGATACACGGCATTCTCTGATTGCACAAGGTAGAGATGAGGCTCAGTGATGTCACAATTAAAGCGGAACTGAAGTTCTGCTTTAAAGCTAGCCATACATTATACCATTTTTATTGTTCTGTTTTCTTTAGCCTTACCTTCAACTATGAAGTGCCAGGGCCTGTCTAATTGCATTTTTAGGTTTGTCCTCATATTATATGGCATAGCTCCCAACTGTCTCTGATTTCGAGGGACTGTCCCTCATTCGGAACAAAGTCCCTCTGTCCCTCTCTTTCCTCCTCATTTGTCCCTCATTTTGGTCTGATCTATATAATTGTATATAAAGTGCACTACTTATCCATCAAAAAGTGTTTCCCAGTGCTAAACCTTTCATCTAATTTCTAAATTGCTGCATTTGTAAATTCCAAAAGCCAATATAATGGAATAGTAGAGGTAAAAAAAGCACTTGTGGGTATAACCAATCATATTTTTATTTTTATTTTTTTACAATTCTCCTTTAAGGAGGGCGTGACAGGGGGTGTGTCCTTTGCCTACATAGTTTTGCTAATAGGTGTGCCTCATTCCCATATCAGAAAGTTGGGAAGTATGATATGGTTTTCATAAATATAAAGGAAAATTGTACAAGAGAATTGTATAATGTATGGCCAGCCTTAGAAACAGGGTGCAGGCAGGCCTCTACATGCCTGCTCGCTATCTTCCCCTGCGTTGCGCACCTCTGCTTATAGCACCGTACTGTTGTTCTGTCAAATTAGGTGACCCCTCAGAATTGGTAACGGAAGTGATGTTCCATCTCCACCATCTTGCTACACCCCGCACTCATCCACAGTACAGTAAATACAGTATTTAAGACTGTTTAAATGTTGAATTATAAAAGCAGTGCTGTTCTGTCACATTAGCAAACCTGTGACATCGGCAAGTTTGCCACTGTTTTTAAAATTCAACATCTAAACGGTCCGTCGTATTTCTAATTACTGTATTTCACCTTATAAGCTCAGTTTCCTGTTAAAAATAACTGTGAAATGCAAAACTCTGGTGGGTGTAACAAGATGTCCGCTTGCCCCCTTCCTGGTGTATCATTACTGTGAAGGAGTGAGGGGTGTAGCAAGATGGCTGCAACGGAGCGTCACTTCTGTTACTAATTTTGACGGGTCACCATATCTGACGGAACACCGGCCTCTGAGTGCCAGGCTGACTGGCTCCTGCGCATCTGCAGGAGAGACATCATCCCAAGCCTGCCCATGAAGAGGCCCGATGATGGGCACTCAGAAGAAGATGCTAGTGTTCTGGCAGATAGTGTCCTGCCATCATATAGTGTCCGTCAAAAACGGAGCAGACGAAGCTTCGGAAAATCTCCGAAGATGAACGGCGCCTGCACCGTGAGTGGAGGTGGTAGCCCCACCATCCAAGCGGACATGGGATTGGGAAAATTAGAGGGCCCCTCGCGGGCTCGCTTCGTTCGCCACACTTCGGGCTCGGCCTCGCTGCGCTCGGCTCTTTTATATTCCAACTCTATGTCCACTTGGATGGTGGGGATAGAACCTGGACTCATGGCACAGGCGCCATTCATCTTCGGATATTTTCGGAATCTGTGTGTGCTGTGTACTGAGCATGCGCAGTACACAGCGGACACTATCCGATGGGGGACAGTATATGATAGGACACCGGCACCAACAAGGTACTGTTAGATATCTGAGTAGTCATCATATAGTTCAGCTTCAGATAAAATAATAAAAACAGTGTAGCGCTTCAATAATAATAAGTGAAATCAACACAAATTATAAAAATAATAATAGCAAAACAAAAATCGCACAAAACCAAATGCCTGAAAGTAAAAGTCCAACATAAGGCACTCATTCCACTATGTTGATGGCATAGGAGTGGCCAAACCGTCACATGGAAGGAAAATGGTGTACTGGACGAATATGTTCATGCAGGTAGACTTGATTGTAAACATCAGTAAATAGTAGATAAATACTTCTTACCGGAACAGTTGGACTCACACAGTCATATGACGGCTGAGTCTGGAAGGCTTGGGGTCACAGTCAAGGACCAAGGAGTGTGAGGAGAGAGGTCAGTTGAGCTGGTGGAGGAGCTCCAGGCGGTTGTAGGCTCAAAGATGGATCCTTTCAGATGGAACATCAAAGGTCGAAGTAATCAAGCTCGAACGCAGCCCGTTGGACCAATACTCCAGCCTCCCCCGAATGGGGAGGGGGGTGTTTGTAAAGTTTTAAACCAAAACCATGGAGAAAAGGGAAAAGAAAAAAAGGCTCCACATGGTGCGGGTCAAACGATATAAAAACGTTGGTTTATTGAAGTCAAAAGGTAATAAATGACTTAGTGATCACATAAAAAAACGAAATGAACTTAAAAGCAATGTGGGGTACCAACAGCTCGCCCGACGCGTTTCGACATATGTGTCTTCAACTGGGGCATGTTGGGGCAGCTTCAGATATGCAATAAGAATCATACCTGGTGTTCAGATTTGATTCTGCAAGGAATATGTAGGATCTATTTATAGTGCTCTAAAAAGCAATTTTTTTGCAAAAATTTAATTTTTTTTTCCAGTGTTTATAAAAACTATTTTTTTTCTAAAATGTATCTATTTTAACCACTTCCCGCCCAACTACGTCATATGACATTATCAAATTTGAGTGGGGATATCTGAATGATGCCTGCAGCTACAGGCATCATTCAGATATCTTCTTTTAGAGTCGACGATTCCCTGCACAATAAGAACAATCATAGTGGCTGTTTAGCCGCTTGATTATTCTTACAAGCAGTGGGAGGGGAAGTCCCCCCTTCCAGTTCTTCTCACCATAGACCATAGAGAATCCAGATGGCCCCCGGACGTCTCTATTATCTTTCGGAGGCAATGTTGTGATGTCACACAAGGCCTCTACATATGAAAAAATGCCGCTGCCTTGGCTGGGAAGCCAGGATGTTTTATTTGTTTTTTTCAGGCTTCTCAGCCTAGAGGTGAGGTGTGGGGACTTATAGACCCCAGATCTCGCTGTAAAGAGGACCTGTCATGCACTATTCCAATTACAAGGGATGTTTACATTCCTTGTAAAAGGAATAAAAGTGATCAAAAAAAATAATCCAAAAGAAACCAGACCTGCTGCGGAGATATGTGAACTGGCTCCATAGAGAGCTAGTCAAAATCTCCTGCTATTGCGAATTGGATGTGGATATATGCATCCAATTCGCAATAGCAGGAGATTTCGGCAGGCTCTCCATGGAGCTGGTTCACATATCCCTGCAGCAGGTCCGGTGCGTTTTGCAGAAAAATGCTGTGCGTCTTTTGGTCCATTTCAGGTGCAGATTTAACCCAAAATTTGGGCTGAAATCAAACCTGAAACGGTGAACCAGCACACACCGGACCCCCTGCTGTGAGACAAATCTGTCTTAGGAACCGAGCCTTACTGAATAGCAGCAAAGAAAAATCAGGTCTCCTGCCCTGTCAGGGAGGGCTGTGCTCTGTGGCAGAGCTGTGTAAATCTCAGGATTGGATTAACATGTATGTATTTCATTGCTGTGGTCAGGGGCGCTGCTAGGTCTACAAAAAATCTGGGGCTAGAGCCCATAGTAAAGAAAGTCATACGCTTGGGTGGGCATACACATGTATGTAATGTGTGTGTATATATGTCCCCAGAGAGCCTCCCCCTTAAATCAGGGTTCCCAGAGAGCCTCTCCCTTAAATCAGGGTCCCCAGAGAGCCTCCCCCTTAAATCAGGGTCCCCATAGAGCTTCCCCATTAAATCAGGGTCCCCAGAGAGCCCCCCTTAAATCAGGGTCCCCAAAGAGCCCCCCTTAAATCAGGGTCCCCAGAGAGCCTTCCCTCTGCATCAGGGTCCCCAGAGAGCCCCCCCCCCGCATCAGTGTCCCCAGAGACCCCCCCAGTCACATCATGGTCCCCAGAGAGCACCCCAGTCACATCAGGGTCCCCAGAGAGCCTCCCCTCCCCTTGGGGATCCTGCAGAGACTCGGGGCTATAGCCCCAAAAGCCACCCCCTAGCCACGCCACTGCCTGTGGTTAGATGTTTGCCTGGAGTTTAGCTGTAAAGTGGGTGTAAACATATACACAGTGACGTGACTGACCTCAAGTGATACACAAAGATTAAAAAGAATATAAATCCTCCTATATAAACTGTACATGTTTATCTGCAGTCTTCACTTCTCTTCATCTGTTTAAAGTCCAGAACTTATAAAGTTTGCCTGAGCTATCAGAAAGCAGGGAGCGGAGAGCTGAAGTTTTCACTCTGCAGAGCTCAGTGAGGAGAACTCTGAGAGCCGATTGGAGGGAAGAGACACGCCCCCTTCACACAGCACAGGGGAACAGAGCTGAGGCTGTCAGTCTGCTGGAGTTCTCTCCCCATTAGTCAAGTGACCAGGGGCGGACTAACCATTGGGCAACTCAGGCACTGCCCGAGGGCCCCATGCCACTAGGGGGCCCCATCAAGGTTGCCAGCCTCAGTAAAACCAGGGACAGTATGCAAAAATGTGTGCTTTTTTTTTTTTACATCTGTCTCTGAAATGTCCCTTACCGACATCCTTTTGGTCTAAAAATTCTGAGATTATAGCTGCCCCACCTCTCCAGTACCTTCTCAGCCAATAGAAACACGTCTGTGTAAACTGTGTGATTGTATAGTGTGTGTGTGTGTCTACTGTGTGGCCCCATAATCTCCTATTGCCCAGGGGCCCCATGAGTTGTCAGTCCGCCCCTGCAAGTGACTCATGCAGACAGCAAAGGAAGGGAGAAGAAATTAGCCCTTGTACACACGGTCGGAAATTCCAACGGAAAATGTCCGATTGGACCATGTTGTCGGATAATCTGACCGTGTGTGGGCTCCATCTGACTTTTTCCGTCGGAATGTCCGTCCAACAAAGTTTGAGAGCTGGATATAAAATTTTCTGGCAACATAATACGATAGGACTTTGTCTGATCGTTTGTAGAGAATTCCGATCGGACAAAGTGCCACCCATGCTCAGATCAAATTACGAGACCAAAGCTATTGGCTACTAGCCTGAACATAGTCCCATTGTAACGTACAAACGTCATCACGTTCCGAACGATCAGATTTTCCGGCAACTTTGCCCGACCGTGTGTATGTAACACCAGTTTCGGAAAAAAATCCGTTGGATTTTGTTGTCGGAATGTCCGACCGTGTGTACAAGGGCTTACACTTAGCGCTCCTAATTGAGACAAGTACACACTACAGACTGATGTGCTTTGTTCGTATTTCATGTCTGTGGTTTACGATTCACTTTTTATGTGCATTTTAACAGTTTTTGAGTATTTTTTTCCCAATATCACATGCATACTTTCCTCCACCCCACAGCCATGATCTAAAGTGTCTCTAACCTTGAGAGATGGGAGCCAGTTGAGCGTGTGTCGCCAGTGTAAAGAAGTTTTTTTTTTTTTCCAAAAGGGTATAAACATTTTGGCTGGTTGTAGGTAAGTCTGCATCTGGGTAGCACACTTTAGCCAATTTTTTTGTTGTTTTGAATGGAGAGGAGAGAGGGTTAGAACCTAAAGATGCAGCATTCAGGACTTTTGTTGCTAGAAATGCAGGTAATAATAGAACGTTTATGGAAAACTGAGGGTAGCCTGCTCGAAAACCGAGAGTACACCCGTGCTGCCAAATCACAGCGCAGCAGCGCAAGGGAAGCCTTACTCATTCTATAGCATCGGTATGATTCTCAACTGAACCAAACAGAAGCAATGGTTATCAATTCTTAGTGAAGGTTGCCCAACACTGAATGTTGTAAGTGAATAAAACATTGCTGGTATAAAATCCACTTGTATGAACTCTTTATGAACATCTAGACTAGAGTCATGGTTACAATATAAAGATCATACTACCATAGGCTAATGTAAATAGGTTCCATCTATTTCTCTCACTAATCACCTTACATGATTATCCTCAGATCCTAATTGGGCTTTAAAGGGTAAAAAAACAAGGCTGTAATAAAGTAGCTGTCACTTCTAATTAAAGCAGAATGCAGTAGAGGATTATTAAAGCTGAACTCCAAAATAAGCAAACATTGTCTGAATACAAGAACCGTGTGTGTTCTTTCTTGAATTTTGGCAGTTGATTTACTAAAACTTGAGAGTGCAAGAATCTAGTGCAGCTGTGCATGGTAGCCAATCAGCTTTTAAAGTGGTTGTAAACCCTTACAAACCACTTTGACCTACAGGTAAACCTAGATTAAGTCTTACCTGTATGTCCAAAAAATATCTCCTAAACCTATATGGTTTAGGAGATATTTACATAAAGACATGCACCGCTGTCTACGGTGCATGCGCTGTAGACAGCGGCGCACTGGGCAGGCCGCAGATCACGGCGATATGCTGCTTGTGTCGGCTCCCGTGCGCATGCGCAGGAGTGATGTCATCGCGGCTCTGGCAAATCACAGTTCCGGAGCAGCGAGACCCGGAAGTCGCTCCGGGATCCATGGCAGCGGTGAAGGTGAAGACGGAGGACCGCTTCGGAGGGCTTCGTTCTCAGGTAAGTTATTCATAATGAGCTAGTATGCTATGCATACTAGCTCATTATGCCTTTGCCTTGCAGGTTGCATTTTTTTTTTTTTATTGCCTTTATTTAACTTAATTTTGTTCAATTAGGTTTTGACAAAAAAAAAAAAAACCTAGAAGCGGATTAGTTTGATTGTTGCAGAGCTGCACCAGATTTTGCACTCTACAGTTCTAGTAAGGCCCCTTTCACACAGTCACTCAGATCAAGTCTGCCTGTCCGTTTTTCAGGGGGACCTGATCGGATGGTCCATTCACTTTTATGGAGTTGGGAATGTCAGCGGTGACATGTCCGCTGACATCCGCCACTATCCAATCCTGTCTGTGAAATCCAGGCAGATGGAAACCCTGTGTTCTGTTCATCTGAAGGATTGGATCGGATGAAAACGGACCGATGCCTGTCCAATCTCCCCATAGAGGACAGCAGGTCTCTGACAGGTCTGTCTCCGCACAGTCAGAGGAGAGGGACCTGTCATCCGCCTGCTCAGCGGGGGATCAGTGGAGCAAGCAGAATCCATATTACAGACAAGCCCATGTAAAAAAAAAAAAAAGGGGGGGGCTAAATCAGCCCCTTGGTATGTTTTGTGTATTTCTTCCAGAACTGTGCAGTAATCCAGTATGGAATGGAACATTGCTTGAGTGCAGGAGCATCCTGTAATAAAGACCGGCCACTGTGGCTCTCTCTCCTTGTGCAGGATGACTGGTCTTGTCTCCGCCCCCCTCCTGTCGTTTTCTGCAGGCAGTCTGAAGAGGGTGGAGCCTGCTGGGTCCCTCCCACAGCTCTGCTCTTTGCACTGACACACACCTGGGCAAAAGATTTACAAACTTTGGTAATTTATTTAATCTCTGTAGCTTGGCCATACATCACTAGCACTTAATTCAACCTTTTGTACCAAAATACAGAAAAATCATCTGTCAGAGCATTCCATCCTGCCATCATTGAATCAACTAATTTTGTTTGATAGCCGTTAAAATGTTACCCAGACCTGCCACTTGAATGGAATCCCAGACATTTAAGTGATTATAAAGTCTCATTTTTTTTAAGGCAAAAAAAATGACCTGCTCTGTTCCAGTGGTTTTGCACAGAGCAGCCCAGATCCTCCTCTTCTCAGGTCCCTCTTCTGTGCTCCTGGTCCCTCCCTCCTGTTGAGTGCCCCTACAGCAAGCAGCTTGCTATAGGGGTACCTGAGCTGAGCCACAGTCCATTCAGACATGAAGCTGTGGCCCAGCCCGCCCGCTTTCTCTCCGCATTGGCTGGCTGACTGATTTTGAAAACGGTGGGAGCCAATGATGCCACGCTGCTGTCTCAGCCAATGAGGAAGGGAGTCCCGGGCAGCCGAGACACTGCTACAACATTGCTGGATCTAGATGGGGCCTGAGGTATTAGGGGGGCTGAGGGGGACTGCTGCACACAGAAGGTTTTTTATCTTCATGCATAGAAAGCGATTTGGGGGGGGGAGGGGGGTAAAAATGCAGATCAACTGCCTGTGTGAACTTAGCCTAAGGCTGGGATCATATATATCTATTGGAAGCGGGTTTCCTCTGCATCCAATTCGCATGACAGGTGAGTGTG
Organism: Lithobates pipiens; assembly: GCF_037356315.1. Classification (NCBI taxonomy): domain Eukaryota; kingdom Metazoa; phylum Chordata; class Amphibia; order Anura; family Ranidae; genus Lithobates; species Lithobates pipiens. The sequence continues at coordinate 198,414,751 of NW_027507787.1, forward strand.
ATTGGCTGTCCACACAGGCCCAGGGTGGCCGTGGTCCAGATTGCAGAAGGGTCCTGTGTGTCTTTGGGTCTGGTTCAGGTGTGAATTCAGGCATAAATTTGGACCTGAATCGCACCTGAACCGGTGTACAGAAACGTAGTGGACCTCATGCTGTTATTTGGCGTGGCACATATGTGAACCCGGCCTAAAGCCCCTTTTACATTTTGCAGATTTGCACTACAGAATGTGTTCCATAGGAAACCATGATACATGAACCGTAGTGCAAATCTGCAAAAAGCACAAAAAAATGCGTAGTTGTGAATCCGGCCTTACCGCAACCTACTGAAACCACACTAAAAAATGCAATTTACATTTTCAAGCAAACACATGTTGCATTTTACAGGATCCCAGTGTAAAGGGGCCCCGACAGGGGAGGTGTGATTGGACAGAATGGGGGATCACGTGACTGTAGCCGTCCGCAGGAGCTGCCAGCCTGCTGCTGTCAGACGCTCAGCATTGCCCGGCTGCCGGCGGGGGCGAGCGAGGAGCGTGCACGTGTAGAGGGATCCGGGGGATGCGGCGTTCCTCATCACACCGGCACACAGTGGACTCGAGCAGCTGGGAGCCGGGGAGCCGTGCAGTATGAGCGGCCGCTGCTAGAAGGAGGGCTCGCTGGATCCTCCCGTCTTTTCTTCCCGGGACTGGAGGCCATGGCGCTGGGACCGCGGCCGGAGTTGGTTGGGAAGCGCTTTGTGTGTGTGGTCCGAGGAGGAGAGGAGCCGCCGGAGATCGGGGAGATCGCTCAGATCGGACGCTGGGGATGGAGAGCCGGGGTCATACGAGCCGTGTCTCACCGGGACAACAACAACCTCGACCTGGCGGTAAGTTCTCCGAGGTGCTCTGACCTTCCTCCCTGGCGCTGCAGGGACCGCTGGGGCAGTCCTGGATGGAACTCTCCCTGATCTGGGGTCCATGCTCTGCTCCTGGAAGCCTGGGGTCCCTACTCTGCTCCCAGGGTCCCCACTCTACTGCAGGGGTCCCTACTCTGCTCCTGGAAGCCTGGGGTCCCTACTCTGCTCCCAGGGTCCCCACTCTACTGCAGGGGTCCCTACTCTGCTCCTGGAAGCCCTGGGGTCCCTGCTCTGCTCTTGAGGTCCCTATTCTGCTGCTGGGGTCCCTTCTCTGGTCCTAAGGTCCCTACGCTGCTCCTGGTGTCCCTACTCTGCTGATAGGGGCATGGGGTCCCTACACTGATCCCGGGGTCCCTACTCTGCTCCTGGAAGCCTGGGGTCCCTGCTCTTGAGGTCCCTATTCTGCTGCTGGAAGCCTGGGGTCCCTGCTCTGCTCCTGGAAGCCTGGGGTCCCTGCTCTGCTCCTGGGAGACCTATTCTGTTGCTAGAAGCCTGTGGTCCCTACTCTGCTGCTTGGGTCCCTGACCTGGTCCTGGAAGCCTGTGGACCCTACTCTGCTCCCAGGGTCCCTGCTTTGCTCTTGAGGTCACTATTCTGCTGGAAGCCTGGGGTCCCTATTCTGTTGCTGGAAGCCTGTGGTCCCTACTCTGCTCCCAGGGTTCCCCACTCTACTGCAGGGGTCCCTACTCTGGTGCTGGGAGCCCTGCTCTACTCTTGGCAGCCCAGGGTTCCTACTCCTGCTGCTAGGTACCTTTAATCTAGTGTTGGTGTCCCCATATTTGTCCTTTCTCTGGTCCTAGGACCCCTTGTGCCTGCCCTGCTCCTGGGTTGTCTTGCTCTGACCCTGTGCCCCTGCTGTGTTCTCCTGCTGTCAGGTGTCCCAGCTCTGGTACCAGGTGCCTGCTGTTCCTGTTGTGGGCGACTGATGTTACTGGTACCATAGCTGGGTCACTGGTGCCAGTGCTCTGTGGCTGGGTGCCCGGTGTCACTGCTCTGATGCCTAATCAGTAGATTGTGACATGAGGAATCCAGTGCTGGTACCTTGCCGGGCAGGAAAGGGTGGTCATAGGCGGTGAGGATTCTGGCACAGGAGAGGTGAGTACACAGACAAGGGACTGACTTTACTTCCAGATGTGTATGGAGACAGATGGGGTTGGAGTTTGAGGGATGGTTGGTATGAGGGGCCCTAGGGTAGAGTATTGCTCTTTGTGCCGAAAACTTTCAGAGCTGGGAACTAATATATTATCTGTCTTTGGGAGCCCAGTGTCCCCGCAGTTCTGCCACCGGGAGCCGCTTTGGTTTGTTTTTTGGTGGGGGGGGGGGGGGGGGGGGGGATTGGCAGTTGTATGTTAGTGAAACTGTTGACTGTCTGTGTCATTTTTAGGTAACAAAGTGACAGCTCCCATGGAAGTACAAGTCCCAGCTGTCAGAGTTAAATAAACATCAACACTAAAGCCACCATAGCTGGGACTTGCAGTTCCACCGCATGGTTACTTCTCGCTCCTATATCAGAGGCTTTAGGGCATGCTGGGTCTAGTTGTTCCACAGTCACTAGATGGATGTTGGAGGCTGACATGGGAGTTGTGCTTGCAGCACATGTCTGTTCTCCTGAGATACCGCTTTGTTTACTTACAGCTTTGGCTGCATCAGAGAGTGTTGGTGTGTGTCGGGACTTGTAGCTCCACGGCAGTAGTTTTATGCTTGGGTGATGAGGTGCCCTGTGCTTGTATTATTACTATTTTATCATGTGGTTTACGGCTTGTACTTGTGTTAGACCCTTCATGACTTTTTATTTTATTTTGCACTATAGTTTTTTTATATGAGCTCAGTGGTCGATGATCTGTATAAGTGCATGTACTGGGATTAGAGTTCAGTTCTATTGTGCTGCTACAAGGAATTTGTATTGTATGTAGGTACAGATCCCTGTCTGCATACATATGGTCTGGTTCTTGGTTTGAACAAAAGTGAAGATGTTTTGCAGAATATTCTTCTACACAATAAAACGATATAGAATGGGCATCTTGCAGTTTTGTTTTGGAATCCCTTTTCAAGTGTTTTTTTTTTTTGTGTTAATTTTTCAATTTCCTTTTTATTTTATTTTTTTATGTTGTGTTTTTTTTTATTTTATTTTTTTGCAAAATTATTTCCAAACAGTAATATTTTGAACTTGGAAAGCATTTTTGGCAAATGGGAGTGGGGGAAATAAATATTTAAAGGGAATGTTTTGGGATTGCTTCATCTTCTTGGGTCATTTTAAAGTTCTGGAAAAAAAAAAAAATATATATAATATATTTCTATTTTTATTTTATTTTTTTTATTCTGCTTGATTTCTATAATCTTTATGTGTTTAGCATCAATAATTTACACAACATTTGAACTATTTATTACAGGTTCTTATATAGCGCCTGCGATTTTTGTGCAGTTTTACAAATAATGCACATTCACAATTGCCCTCAAGCAGTTTACAATCTAAGGTCCCTTACTCACATTCATATACTAGGGCCATTTTAGACAGGATCCAAGTAACCTTTCAGCCTGTATTTGGCGTGTGGGAGGAAATCAATGCAGGCACACAGAGAACATACATATACTCCAGGTAGGTAGTATTGTGGTCGGGATTTGAACCAACAACCCCGGTATCGTTAGGTGGCAGTGCTAACCACTTAGCCACTCTGTACGTTCAGTCCCTTCCATCAAGGAGCTTACAACCCAAGGCCCCTACCTCACTTTCATACATACATATACTAGGGCCAATTAACCTACAAGCATGTCTTTGGCGTGTGGGAGGAAACCAAAACGCATGCAAACTCCATGTAGATAGCATCCTGACTGGGCTTCGAACTGAGGACCTTTTTATGGTGGCAGGCAGGAGTGCTAGCCACTACGGCTTTCATACTCGTGTTACTTTTCCTGCGACTTTGGACAGCAGTCGCATGACAAGTAGTATCCCATATCCCATTCATATCTGTGTGACTTCAAGGTAGTCCCTGTACTACTTTGGTCTGACTTTGATGTGAGTTGAGGTCTATAGACCTCAAGTTTGCACAGGTGTTCCCTGAAAGCGCGGCCGCAAAATCGTGCGTCTTTTAAGTTGCAGCAGTGTGAAAGGGGCCTAGGTCAGTGTGAGTGTTTTTTAGATATAGGTATATGGAGATAGCCAGTTTTCCTCATTACAGACTGGGCTGTTTTGCAGTGCTACACAATGTTTGTGCTCTATTACTCCTCAGATTGCAAGTCTGAGAGCAGGTCGACTCATGGGAAAAAATACAATGCACTCCCAGTGCGGCTGATATCTTGTCCAACCTAGCAGTTGTTAAGTAGAGGAAAAAAAAAAGTGAGCATAGTAGACTATGGAGATTGCTCTAATCTAATTTAGTTTAATTTCTTAATTTAATACAATAAGGAAGTGTGTGAAAATGATGCAAACATTATTTCAAAATAAATGCTGCAATAGTTATTCAAAATATGCACTTGTTGAAAATTTGGCATAGGATACAATCAAAGTTTTCTGGGGGATAGGTCTCAGTTCAGTTTTTTTTATTTTTTTTCAGTTTTTTTGTGGGGGAGGGGGGGAGGAGGAGGAGGGGACTGACATGCCATTGGTGTAAGAACAGATATAGGCTTGCTGTATTGGCGACTTCTTAGTTCCAAATATTGCCTGTATTACCGAGCTGCTGGCTGCAGACTTTATAAGAGAAGTAAGTGGGCCTCTTTCTGCACAAGTTCTAGGGACACACAATAGTCACTTACATTGCTCAAGCTTGCTGAGGGTCTTCCTTGCATGTCTAATATGTCCCATTAAATATTGTTGTCATAGACAAGTAGGTGCAAAACTCAGTCGCACATTAGAATGGAACTAAGTAGTTAGCTGCTTTTTTTTTTTTTTTAATTTATTTTTTTATTTTTATTACTTTGGGTTTCCAAACTTGTGTTTATCAATTTTAAAGTTATTTGCCAAGAGTTTCCACTTAAAGAGCCTTCTTCTAAATGTCAGTAATCAGTTTTATTTGTGAACTTTAATAGCAGATGCACAAACATGCATTTGAGAAATTAGTTTGTACACTTTTTTTTTTTTTTTTTTTTTTTTCCTTTTGACTATTTTTTGGTTATTTCAGGGTAAAGCCACCCCAACCCTCACCGCTTCTTCTGACCCAGACACTGCTGAGTACCTGGTGTCACTTGTTTTAGGAGCCAAGAAGGAATGGTGACACCACCCCCTCTGGATCAGTCAACTATATGCTTTGTTCACTAGTACCAGTCCCTGTTGAAGGTAGACCATTTGAACCCCCGAAACGTGACGAGTTTTTCCGATGTAAGATTCTGAATAAAATAAATACAGATTTTCTATGTCCTGCTTTTGTGCTTTCTTCCTAGCACACTCTTGTCAGGTGACCGTGTTTCCTCACATATGGCGACCCATCACATTTGGCTACCCGCTGGACTGCGCACGACGCCGCCATGTGCGTTCCAACACTGGCGATCTGCGCTTGCGCACAATTTTATGGCCATACCCCTGAGTTCAGGTTCAAGCCCCACCATTCAAGTGGACATCGATTATAATTACGACGAGGGGGCCCTGTGGCAAAGTGGTCTTACAACAGTGTTGGAACGCATATGGCAGCGTCGCGCATGCGCACTCCAGCGGGTAGCAAAACGTGATGGGTAATCGAATGTGATGTGACAACGGCGCTCATTCTAAGTGACTTTTACTGCATCATGGGAGAAGGTCACATACTCCCCTATGGTCAGAAGCACCTTGTGTTTTTAAAACTGCAAAAGAGACAGCATGGGATTGCTGGAGAGGTGAAGGTGGCTTTCCTCAAAAACCACCATCACTGGGGTTGATTTACTAATATTGGGGCGTTCAAAATCTGGTGCAGTTGTTTATGGTAGTAAATTAGCTTCTAACTTCAATTTGTTTAATTTAAGCTTTGACAAAAAAAAAAAAAAATGGAAGCTGATTGGTTTCTAATGCAGAGCTGCACCAGCTTTTGCACTCTCCAGATTTAGTAAATCAACCCCTGCCTTAAATCCCAAGTCCAGAAAACCTAAACCCCCCCCCCTTGTACTGGGGCTGTGCCTGCACTCCAAGTGTTTACTGCTTGTTTAGGAGACAGAAAAGCAGTTTTACTTGCCCTGTTCTCCAGCATACGGTTCTTCTCCCCCCCATGCTCTGGAGATGGACTTCTCATCAGCATTCCCACATCCAGTGCGGGCCAAGGATCCCTGCATCGGTCTTAATGATGTCCGAGGGCCTTAGACCCACAGAGCATGGGGGGAGAAGAGGGTGCAGGGACCAGTCTAGCAGCATGGAGGCGCCTACAGGAGCAAGGGATTGGACAGGTAAAAGTGCTTTACCCAGTCCCTAGAGGTAGATGAGCAGTTAACCCTTGCAGTGTGGGTGCAAAGGATGGTTTTTAGGTTTGAGCTTCCACTTTAAGGCCTGATTCACACAATGCATTTTTAGTGCATTTTGCAGATTTTCACTACAGTACATGTTCCATAGGAAACCATGTTAAATGGGCTGTAGAGCTAATCTGCAAAAAGCGCTAAAAATGCATATATGTGAATCCAGCCTTAGTCTCCATACACACTAGTGTGTGTGTGTGTGTGTGTGTTTGTTTTTTTTTTTTTTCAGCTAAATCATGTTATCATATGTGTCCATGTACACTGCTTTAGGCTATTGGAAACTTTTTGAGCGTCAGCATCTAGGAGTAGAGTTTCTTGGAGCGTTTTTCCAGCAGAATGGCTTTTAAATGCTACTAATAGCGTTTTTTGAGCTTCCCCCCCCCCCCCCCCCCCTTTACTACATAAACGCTACTAAATGCTGCTAAAACGCTACTACAAAAAGCTATTACCAGTATTTATTTATTTTTTTCCTGAAAAAAAAAAAAAAAGCGCTAGTTTGCATGGAGTCCTAACGGGCAAAGTGTCATTGTCTCTAAATGCATGCTTGTGTTGTGAACATCACCAAAGAGTAAGGAGTCTGCAGCAGAACCCTACAAGGGAAAAAAATAGTTATTTGGATTATTTATGCTATTACTACTACTATTTGAATATTCTAGTTTTCAGTGGTTTCTTTTTCTCCTGTGCTGCTGAACATCCTCATACACTACAATCCCTTGCTTTCCTAGTGAAGACGGGGTTAACTGTCAGTATGTTTGATCATAAAACAGCCTCCTTTTTATTTCCAGAAGGCCCCAGTTCAGCCTGCTTGTGTGATATATTATTCTCCCCCCCCCCCCTCCCCCTAGCTTAATAGAAACAATCTGAGTCTCTGGATGTATAGCTACAGATGTGCTCTCTGTATAGTCCTATTTTCTTCTTCTCCAGTCATGTTGTTGTGGCATTGTCAGCCCTCCCCGCCACCCGTTTTCATGTGATTTACTGTCGTTTTCTAGCTGTGCAGTGCCTCTCGGAGCTTCATTTCTCATGGGGGGGTGGTGAGGATTATACAGCACTAGAAATCATAACTGAAAGGTGAAAGACTAGAAATAAAAAGAGCCAAAGACACGGCGGTACCTGTCCCTCTGTAGGGGTGGATGGTTCTGTCCATGTGGTTTTTATAAGATGTGCAGGAATGTGACTATCATGTGACATACAAATTTGCAACTGTCATCTTTTTATTCTACAGGGCCTCTCCATCAGAAAATGTATAATGTTCTGGACAATTAAACAAAAAAATAAAAAATGCAGATTTTTACATGTATGCCAAATGAAAAAATAAAATAAAAAATGCTCTAGGGCTGAACTGGTTAAAAAGCATTAGCAAAAAGCATTTATTTAGATTTAGTTTGTTGGTCAAATCCAGCTAACCCTGCTAGTGCATCTAACACTGCCCTCTCCCCAATGCTGCTGTCCAAAGGGGTGTCTGTTGCTGGGGCGGTGCGGGCGTCGGCAGTAAAGTGACGCTATTGTTAGCGCCACTTTACCGTCATTTTAGCGTGGGAAATTTGGTCACTAGCGGGCGGTTTAACCCCCACTAGAGGCCAAAAGAGGGTTAAAACTGATTGCAAAATGCCGCTGCAGCAGCACTTTGCCGACGGTATAGCCACGGTGCCCCATTGATTTCAATGGGTAGGAGCGGTTTATACACCGCTCCTTCACCGCTCCAAAGATGCTGCTAGCAGGACTTTTTTCACCGTCCTGCTAGCGCACCGCTCCAGTGTGAAAGCCATTTTTCAGGGATTATTTTTAGCGATGTAGCGCTTGAAAAACGCCTCAGTGTGAAAGGGGCCTAAGACCAGAAGTGTGTTGGTGGCTGGATTGCCATGTGCAAACAAAGGAGAATAAGGCTGGATTCACACCTATGCATTTTTAGTGCTTTTTGCAGATTTCTACTACAGTCCATTTAACATGGTTTCCTATGGAACACATTCTGTAGTGCAAATATGCAAAAAGCACAAAAAATGCATTGGGGTGAATCCAGCCTTAAAGTGGAAGTAAACTCCCCTATCGTTTTTAGCCAAGGAATCTGCCATCTTTGCCTCTGTTTAATCTTCAACTGCTATGGTGCTGCACATGTGATTCGTTCTGACACCAGCCATTGGATGGTTTAATAGTTTTGCTGAGAGCACAGCCAATGTGCAGTTAGCATTCCCGGCATGCCTTTTATTTTTTTTATTTTTTTAACCGTTTAAATCGATGGGCCACGCTTGGGGAAACACTAATTCATGGGATAAACATAAGGTTTCTGTATTGTTTCGAGAGAGAATTTTAAAGGCTGATTCTAATTATTTCATTAGATGAGCACAAGGTACCGTAGTGCGGTTTGATCAGAGTACTCCATATAGATTTTCTTGTGTTATTAATAATTACACCTAGGGTATGTTTTTTTTTATTGTCCCTATTTTATTAGCCCATCAGGCAGTTCAAGTGGGATATCTACTGTACTGGATTATAAATTTGTGGCTGGTATTTATTTATTTGCTGTTTAGGGCACTTTCACGCTGAGGTGGTGAGGGCGTCAGTCGTAAAGCTTTAGGCTTGATTCACACCTATGCATTTTTAATGCTTTTTGCATTTTGCAGATTTGTACTACAGAACGTGTTCCATAGGAAACCATGGTAAATGGATGTAGTGCAAATCTGCAAAAAGCACTAAAACGGCATAGGTGTGAATCCAGCCCTACTATCATTTTAGCAGCGCTTTTCAGCTGCTGGTGGGGCACTATTAACCCCCGCTAGCGGGCAATTAAGGGGTTAATAGTGCCCGTGTAGCGCCGCTGCTGAAACTCTTTGCAGGCGCTTCGGCGGCACTGCCCATTGATTTCAATGGGCAGGGGCGCTTTAGGAGCGGTCTATACACAGCTCCTAAAGCACCCCAAAGATGCCGCTTGCAGGACTTTTTTTAACGTCCCGCAACCGCACCGCTCCAGTGTGACGCTGGAATGACAGGAGAGGCGCTTTGCAGGCGCTATTATTACAGCTAAAACACCTGTAAAGCGCCTCAGTGTGAAAGTAGCCTCAAATTTTGAGTGCATCTTCTTTTTTTTTTTTTTGTTTGTTTGTTTTTTTTTTTTCAATTTCACACTGATGAAGTGCTGCACACTTTTTAGAAAGGGCAACAAATGTGCGGGACATATTAGAACTCTATAGGAAAGCACAGCTAGCCTGGGCTACACCCACGGTGCAGTCAAGACATACCACATCGGTGTAAAAGGGGCCTGTGGCTAGGTTCACCCTAGTCAATGCACTAAAAGTGATTTGCGTTGGATCAATTTATGGAGTGTTGCTAAGCAACCGCTGTTAGGTGTTCAAGGGGTGATCTTGCCGCCCTTCTAAATGGCTGTTTTGGGCTATTTTATTTTTTTAATATTCAGCAGAACAGCAGTTTATAAGGGGGCTAATGTGCTGCAAAAGAGCATTTGACTGAATGTTTCCTCATGGCCCTATGGACTTGAATAGTTATTGTGACAGTTGGTCAGCTCGGCATAACACGTTAAATTTCCCGTGGCAACAATGCAAAGTGTCCCCGCCTGCTGTATTTGAGCAGGCGCTTCCGGCTGTATGTTATGCTTTTGGTGGGCAGCCAGGCAGATATAAAAAAAATGGTTCAGCCACCTGTTTTTACCACCCTGGCTGCCTGTATGAAAGAGACCTAGGGTCTTGTATACACTTGTGATTGGGAAAGTTAAAAACACTTGGCTAAGCAGTGTTTTTTTTTTTTTTTTTTTTTATCCCCTAACCTTTCCCTCTTAAGCCAGAAAAGCAGTGGTTGGCGTGTACATATGCTGCAGCAAAATTTATCCCCACTGTTGTTCTTGGTGGCCAGTACCACCAACTGGTAATAGCCCTTTTACATGCATGCTGCTACGCAGCAACTTTGTGCAATGTATGAGATTGTGGCACGTTGGTGTGGGAATTTAGGTGTTACAATAGGCCTGTCAAACACCCTCTAAAGAGTGATCTAACATGGATTTCTCTTCAATACAAGTGTGTTTCTGGCTGCACCAGTGGTATGTGGAAGTGTTCAGGTCAGGCACTATAAATGTAGCTCCCATTAAATCTACTAAGACATTTCACAAAATATCGTGGTCAATGCCAGCATAGTGACTATAGAAATAAGTGCAGAAGTCATGTTGGAACTCATAGCAGTCAGTTCAAGTCAATATAGACGTATTGGTGAAAAATGAATTCTGGTTGGCTGCTCTGGGCTACTGTACTTCACACATTGCTCCTGCCTGCGTGTGTCTTTTACCCTAATGAAGTGTCTGTGTGCAGAGAAAAGAAGAGGACACATAGGCATCCTTTCCCTTCCCCCCGCCTTGCAGAAGGTTCACTGAGGTCAGGCGACTGCCTTCATATTATGCAGCATTGTGCTCTCCAGGATACTAAATCATTCAAACAGTACTCCAGTTTTATTAAGACAACTGGATTCCCTGCCGAGCATTTTTTGTACTTGTAGAATTTTATTTAACCCCTTCAAAGATATGCAACTTTGCTGCCAGCTGTGCAGCCAGAAACCTGAATGACATTTATTGCACGGAGGTTAACTATACACCCCCCCCCAATAAACACCTATGGCTGTCCACCTAATTCTTATGGGGTGTTTTGTCTGACAGTGGTTTTTGGCTTAGAAAATATAGAGGGCCTCATGTGTGGCCTCCACCACTTCCAGAGGGCCACAGAAAAGCGTCTTGTTTTCATAATTTGAAGTGCATTGTCAAATAATATATGCACAATGAATGCAAAATAAGCCCCTTTGTTGGTGTTAGAGGCATTAATAGCTACTCCCAGCACTGGTGTCAGTCAATGCAATAATAACCCCTAGCCTTGGTGTCAGTGGATGCAATAATAACCCCTAGCCTTGGTGTCAGTGGACGCAATAATAACCCCTAGCCTTGGTGTCAGTGGACGCAATAATAACCCCTAGCCTTGGTGTCAGTGGACGCAATAATAACCCCTAGCCTTGGTGTCAGTGGACGCAATAATAACCCCTAGCCTTGGTGTCAGTGGACGCAATAATAACCCCTAGCCTTGGTGTCAGTGGACGCAATAATAACCCCTAGCCTTGGTGTCAGTGGACTCTATAAAAAAGAAAAAAAAAAAAAACAACCCTGCATTATCCGAGGGAACTGCAGTAATGACGCTTGCATTCATGGCCAGTGTTATGCTATTTACCACCCCCCTCATTCGTGGTCCTTGGCAATGCTGTTTGCACCCCTCTTAAAACCTTTCCTGCTTTGATGGTCAGTAGCAGTGTTGGTTAACCCTCCTGCATTTGTGGTCAGTAGGAGAGCTGTTAAATTACCCCCCCCCCCCCCCCCGCCACCATACACACCCACATAATGGCTGTCGGTGAAAGTAAGGGGGCACTCACTGGCCACCAATGTATGCAGGCTGGTAGTCAGTGGTAAGGCGACTCCTACTGGTAGTCCATGAAGAAAGGTTTCATCTAGGTTGGTGTAGTTATCGGAGTTACTGAACCCAGTCACAGGATCTAAGGCTCCAAACCTACACCTCTTTCCTGCCTGAGTATACACCCCCAACCCCCTCCCCCACACTCACTGGTACAGCATGTAATATACTAACAATGCAGACTGGAGTGGCAATGTTGATTGGGGGGAGGGGGGGGGGTCCACGACTACCACCGTCGTTTGGCATGTGGGCAGGCAGGAATAGTAGGCAGCACTGGTACTGCTTAAACATCTGATGTACAACAGGTGGTGTACCCAGACTATGGATGGTCGAACATAGCAAGCTGGTAGCTGCATGTGGCCCATGGGCCAAGTGCTGGACACCAGGGATCTGTGTTCTGGAAGGCCTTGTTTATATGGATGTGGTATATTTTAAAATGAAGACCATGTGCAAGGATGAATGAAATGGGCTACTGACTAAAATGTAATGTCTGGAGTACAGGACTCCTACAATACAGCCAAAAGACATCCATCACTTATCTGTGCAGTACTGCAATGGGTTACTTCACTGTGCTCATCCTTATTACACCTACTATTGGACATATTAAGTGACTGTGTTGACCAACATATCTACATGTGCCTTCTTTAATTTTATATTTTACACTTGATAAATGGAGAGGGTTGGACTTGGTGTTGTGGTTAAGAGTATCCTTCCAGCTTCCGAATTAACTTTTAGTTTTAGTCCCATTTTTATGAGCCTTTTACCTGCATTTTTAGATGCACTGCTAGTAAATTCTATTAGAACGTTCGTTTTATGAAAGTGCATCAAAGATGCAGCATGTAGGGCTTTGATGGGCTTTCATGAAACCGTGTGTTCTAATAAAGTTTCATGGCAGCGCACATATAAACGCGACGCAGGAAGCTGCGCTGATGTGAACGGAGTCCTTCGTGCCTTGAGTACTATTCAGCTGAAATGATCATTTACATTTTATTTAGATAGGTATCCTTTTTGTTTAAAGCTATTTAGTATTTTTTTTTTTTCCCCCTCCTCATTCAGCATGTGCCAGCAGCTCTCCGTCTTGGTATGGAGAGAGGCCAAACAGCTGGGAGGAAATTCTGTACAGCTGGCATCTCTTAGCTCAGTGCCCCCCCCCCCTCCCCCCCTCCAATGCCCGCAGCTATTGCCAAATTTAATGTCTCAACTTCAGATTGTGTATCGTAGTAAATTACTGTATGACCTATCCTGTCGCAGTGACTTTATGGCAGAGCTGTTTTGCACTAGCAGAACCCTGGGACGGCTAATTGATATATATTTTTTTTTTTCAGTCGCTTACAAACCTTGTGTAGTGCCTTGTTAATTTTAACCATATGTGCTGTGTAATCATCCTGTAAATGTTGAGACTCTATTGTACTTTGTTTATCTTTTAGAGGTATTTATAGAATACGTTTCTCATGCAAATTTATTTTATGTGAGACTTCATTGGCACTTTTTATGTATTTTAGAAAGCACTTTTAGCTGATGTGTTTTGAGCCTATTGAACATGGCTGCCCGATTGAAGATCCTACTTTGGCAGTTGCTATGGCGATGACAGTGGCTGTAGTTTTGGCCCCTTTTGCCTTTACGTGCTCAGACAATAAATTGACTTCATTAGAAAAGGTAACTGGGTGTTCTTGCATATTATTGTCGTAATTGTTGCATAGTTGCATCATCGTCAGGATCCAATCAATTGTTTTATATTTCACTGTCAACAGAATAGAAAATTTACAACTAAAATGGTAAAAAGTTGCTTAAATTTTGCATAGTTCTAGAATATTTACTGTTCCTTTTGATGTCATATTTATTTGGTGGCCTATATAAAAGGGCCAGATGTCAAATTCAAGATTTGCCATACATTTGTTGACAAATCTTTTAACGATGCTGCTTTTTAAAAATAAAAACACTTGATAACATCAGGATTTGTCCTGTTTTCAATATGAAACATTGCTTTCCTTTTGACAACTGTCATATTTACAAAGCCAGAGTTTTTAATCCACTGCGAAGATCCAGCTGAATCCATTTAATAATGTGATAAATGTAAACGGTCATCTGGCTGCTTTGGGATCAATGTGCAAAACGCTAGATAGATCGTATCGAGGCCCAACATTGATCTTTCATCCAAAAATGTTTATTTTATTTTTTTGTTTTGATACTGTTTTTATGGTACATCTGATATATGGATGAAAGGAGATAAAGGAGATGCTTGTGTTGTCATAGCAACCTACAAGAATTTATTTTTTATTTTATTTTTTTATTTTTTTTTCATATTGTTAACCCACACCAGGAAAATGACACCTTGGGTCTGGGTGTTAGGAGCAGTTTATGTTTACAGCATGTATAAATGAGGCTTTTCTTGAGCAATGTTTCCTTTTTTATATTCATTAGACACAGTTGTGTGAAGTGCTTTTGATGCAGTCCTATTTGTAATAATAAATATTTTCTATTAGCTTTTCTAAAAGCTAGCTAGCTCAGTAGGATGTGTTCTCCATCAGTAGTGCCTAGCTGAAATTCAAGATTGCATTTTAGTATATATGTATATATGTGTGTGTGTGTATGTATGTATGTATGTATGTATGTATGTATGTATGTATGTATGTATGTATGTATGTATATAAATTTTTTTTTTTGGGCTTGGAAGCTCCAGACCCTTTTTTTTTTTTTTTTTTTTTTCCCCCTCCCACGTGCTCTCAGTAAATATGTATCTATATGTAGATACAGATTATTGCTTCTCCTGCAGGTGTTTCTTGAAGGAGAACTTCAATTTAAAAAACAAAAAAAATAAGTGAGGGTCAGGTTTGGTGCTTTCCCAGGTTGTATAATTAAAAGAATTTTATCAGTAATCTTCTTTTTTATTTCATTTTTATAAAAAAAAAAAAAAAGTGTAGGTTTATATTTTTTACATAAATAGTACATATGTCCATATATCCTTATGCATAGTGTATATAATTTTTTTTTTCTGTTGCTAAGAAAATATGACTAACAAAAAATTTAAAATATAGTTGGGAAAATAAATCATACATACAATTCTAAGCATACTTAAACTCCTTTAAGAAGCTGCAATAATCCATTGCATATATTTCATGTATGTGTGTTTTTTATTACTCTGTGTTTTTGTCTCTGTAATCAAGCTGCTGTTTTAACCATAATGCAGTGTTCATTCCCCCCAGTAGACTGCATAGGCAAGCATTTTCTTTGTGTCTTTGTGTGCTATAGTTGAAAAAATTGTTGGAGGGGAGCAAAATTAAAAAGAAATTTTAAAATTTTATTTGTGTCTTTCTGCATTAGTAGTACAGTCTTCATACATCTTGTTTGCCTTTTTAATCTTGAAGATGTGTCCCACAATCTCCATTCTGGAGAGATTTTGTAGCATATAATCCAGGTTTAGCCCCTATGGTCTGCCCCTCTGTTATATATCTATGAGCTTGGAGCTAGCTGCTAGGAGATGTCTCTCTGGTTGATGCATTACACGTTGGTCTGAAATATAAATGCTGTGTGGATTGGAAGAGCTGAGGATTTCAATGTACATGCTCACTGTTACCAGTAACTGATTTCCTGTTTCCATGACACCTCCAGTAGACCCAAAAACAAGCGGTATTGGCTTAGATATAATGTTGTGTCTGGAGGAGTGATTGAAAGTGTGATTGAGCAGTTTACATAAAATAGTACATTTAATTTAAACGCAATACTAAAATAAGTAAAGCCTCATTTAAAGAAAACAGATCAAAATATGATATAATAAAATGCAAAAGCAGAGGCTGCCTTGAGTGAAAACAAACAGCTACAGTTATATTGAAATGTTGACCCTTCCTGTAAAAGTTGCTCTGTGTCCTGATTCCCTGTACCCCCCCATCCACATTACAAATCCCCCTCATGTTCCTTTTTAATATGATGGGTGACTTTAATGTTATAGAAGAACTTCACCCCCCCCCCCCCCCACACATTTTGTTTCTATCCCATCTTATCTGGTCCTCTGGGTCATCTTTAAAAACCTATTTGCCCACCCAAAAAAAAATCCAGCTTTGCTGCAATCTGGTCTCATACCGCCATCTTCTCCCTACCTCATCAGGGGGCTGATTGCCTCTTTCTGCTGATCACCTATTGAGGCAGCGTATGCGCAATGTGGTGGGTGAGGTGGAGATAACATCTTCATCACACCTCTCCACCTCATCCAGTCATAGAATGCTTTGCATTCGTTGAGATGATGCATATGTGGCAACTGTGCCTAGTGAATGACCTCCTGTGTTCACTGGGCAGCATGGCATGGGACCTAAAAGATAGTGGTGCCTACTACAGTTAGTTCCAGCTTTCATGAGATCCCACAGGTATACTTGGACTGCTCCAAACCGAACAAATATAACTCTGCAAAAATGCCTGCTTACTTTATTTGTTTTTCTTGAGTTAAAGGAGAATACAGCCAAAGCTTGTTTGGCTGAACTTCTGTGGATCCCAGCAGTGCAGTTCTGTACTCCTGTGACCCATTTTCAGCAGACAATGGCCTGAAGTCCACTGTCTGACGTCACAGAGTTGGTCCAGGCTCAGGAAATATCGTGACCATATATGGTCAGCATCTGCCCACATGCCTGAACCGGCACCTGACTTAGCCTCTCAGTGAGACGCTGAGAGCCTAAGTCGGATGCTCCCTCTCCCTCCACAGCTCAGTGCTCCAGTGGGGAGGGGGGGGGGGTGGAATGGAGGCAGAGCTGTGAGCTGTGAGCTGACTCCAGGCGGTGTGTGTGTGTGTGTGTGATCGCTCAATTCTCAGTCTTCGAGCCGGCAGGGAACAGATGCAGCATCCACCTAGGTAACTGATTCCAAAAAAAATTCCCATACTTCTCTTTTAAGACAACTGTTCTGGTTACAGCTAAGAGGAATATTTCTCCTAACTTCAAAGGGCTGGATTCACATATATGTGGCCGCGGTTTCAGCGCAGGGGTCCAGTGTGGTTCTGTTCACTGGTTACAACTTTTTACCTGAATCGGACCGAAAAACACACAGGACTCTTTTTAAAACCACGGCATGCTTGTGTAAACCCGGTTGCGTTGAGAAGGCATGTTATGCAAATTGGATGCGGTACAAAACGCATCTGATTTGCATGTATTTGAACAGAGCCTAAAGATTCCCTCTCGCTTCCTGTTGTATCTCTGGGACAGGCAGGGCCGTCTTTAATATTGACTGGACCCTGGGCAAACCTTTTCTTGGGCCCCCCTCCTCCATGCAATTTTGCTCTCCATATGCTTTGAGACATACAATAAATTGCAGCTAGACTCAAAATCAGTTTACTGAATCGGATCAGGCAGCGATTATGATTGGTTGCCACTTGCCAGAGGTTACAGTGTATCATTACTGCTCACTGACTGGCTGGCATTATGGCTCACTGTTATTTTCTAGAGGTTACAGCACATGACTTCTGCTTGTTGATTGGTTGCTAGAGATTACTGTACATCAGTACTGCTTGAATGCTAGAGGTTACTGAACATGTATATCACTCGCTAATTGGTTTTTAGATGTTACTGCACATTAATACTGCTCACTGATTTGTTGCAAGAGGTTAGTGCACAGCATTACTGCTCACTGATCGGTTACCAAAATTCAGGGTGCTATGGCACCATGTTATTTTGAAGAAGGGTTCCACCTCCAATTTGCTTACTTTGGCAGAACATGATGTTAGGCTTAATGACCACAGTTGTAGGCAGGACTTTTAAGCATGCTCCTTTACCTCCCCAGTGGGCAGCATTCAGCAGAAGTGTGATGGTGGATGTGACCTCAGGGGGACATGATATACATATGAATGCCGTCGCTATTTAAATATCAATGCTGCGGTCCACGGCTATTTACATATTAATGCAGGTTATTTACATGTAAACACAGGGTCTAAAGGTGAGCCATCTGTAAATGGGGCAGAGCTGGGCAGCAGCAGCAGAAGGTTTCACTGAGATATTGGGACACAACACGGGACTAAAACTTCAAGGGATAAGGGAATTTAAACTGGGTTAGTTGGCAAGTATGAGGCAGCTGCTTTGGGGCTGCCTTAAAAACGGTCCTGGGGACAGGAAGTGAGGGGAAATATCCCCAAGAATTGCAAAGTAAAACTGACTGGTTTTAAACCTTCCCTATGGTATCTAAAAATTGAATAACATTTAGGGCTATACATACATTTTAATGAATGCAAACGTGCATTTGTAGGTTTTTTTTCTTTACATGTGCCAGTGTGTATATATATATATATATATATATATATATATACATACATACATATATATATACATACATACATACATACATACATACATACATACATACATACATACATACATACATACATTTTTTTTTTTTTTTCCTGCCAGCAGTAAATAAACCAACTGAAGTTGATCGGTTAGTTGGGTAAACACAGATCCTTTTCTCTATTCCAGCTTTTATGATTCAACAACAGTCTGGATTTATTCATCAGCAATATTTAAATAGATGTTTTATGTACACCATAACCATTGTCTGAGGTTGAAGATGACACGGGACATGACAAACTATGTTTTAATTGCGCTGTTCATGACATGTTGACTTTGTTGCATCTTAAAAAGTCGCCGAGCTCTTCCTCATTGAGTTGTAGAAGGATGTTGCTCTTTTGACATAGCAAGCTTTCAGACATCTGGGTCTCATTTTGTCATTCCTCCAGGCCTGTTTATTTTGTTCCTTGTGTGCTGGAAACCCCTGTGTCTTGAAGCAGGATGCAGCTCCCCCCTAGTCGCTTCCTGCATTTCTCATTGGCAGTCATTCGCTCATCAAAAAAATGAAAACAGTCTTGGCATGGTTCTCATCTTTTGTTTTAACCTCTTGCATGTTGGGATAGCAAAGCGTGCAAGCGGTTTGTTGGCAAGAAAAGGGGATTATCAAATCTTTGCTTTTCTGGAAGTGCAATGGTGGAATGTTTAGCTATTCCCCCATACTGAGAATGACCTTGCTGCACTGTATGATGATCTCACAAGAACAATGCATATTGCTTTTATTAAGCAGTGTTTGGGAAGAGAAGGGGATGCAGCAATGGGCTGACTTCTCATGGGAGAAGGAAACCTAGGGTAAGGAAGTGTGGAGGCTGATGCTTGTGAACCCTCTCTGTCATGGTAATCCATTGGCTTTAGTGTTGTAATTGGTATACAGATCGGGAGTTCTGACTATCCTGATCCTACATTCTTGTTCAAGGCATTTCAAAGTATTGAAGCCAGAGAGAGGTCAGTCAGCAATGGTATCGCCTGTATTTCTCTGAGTTAGGACAGGTTTTCTTTCAAGCCCATCTCACACATTATAATGGAACAGGAAGAGTTGAAGGAGCAATATGGACTTGTAAAATAAATAAATAAATGTTTGTTTGGGCTCTGAGTTTGGGCTCTGAGTTTGGGCTCTGAGTTTGGGCTCTGAGTTTGGGCTCTGAGTTTGGGCTCTGAGTTTGGGCTCTGAGTTTGGGCTCTGAGTTATCACATGGCTGCTGATCAGTTCCCTTTCCTCTTGAAACTGAGATCGGTGACTGCAACTCATTGCTCTCTACTCTGCCCCTCCATCGCTCACTGGAGTGCTGGGCTGAGGGGGTGGGTACAGCTGGCTTCAGCTCTCAGCTTTGTGCTGAGAGCCAGAGCCAACTATCAATCAGGCAGCTGGATGGATACCCAAAAATTATGGTTTGGATCGGCTCTGTTATGTCAACTAACAGCAGACGTCACCCATAAGCTTCCATTGCCCATCTGCTGTCGGCGTTCTTCCCTTTCCCCAGCAGCAGCCACTCTGACACAGGGGAGCCAGAGCTACTGGAACACGTGACTGGATATAAAATAGGCAAGTGCCCAGATTTATTATTATTTTTTTTTCATACAGGTTATGCAGAATAGGTGAAGTAGGGGATGAAATGTTTTTGAGAATAATTAGTTGGCTTTATCGTCCACTTTAAAGCCTCTGTGTCAGATTTTAATTGTCGTGTGTCCCTATATGAGAGCTATCTTCTCACTTCCTGTCAAGACAGGAAATTATGAAATTTTTTCCCAATTTGGGACAGCATATTGTCTGCATCTTACTATTCTAGTGACAACCATTTCCATAATTTCTATTAGGGGGTATCTCAAAGTACAGGATGTTGTGTAAAATGTCCTAATCAGGAGTCACGTGCAAAATAACACAAAAAAAGTTCTAGTTTTCCCCCGATCTATTCAAGCTCTATGCTACGCTAAATATTTTAGGAAAAAAAGTCAGCTAGCGTTGGGGCTTGTTCACATGTTTTGGGGGGTTTGGGGATTGTGGTGAAATCCCATAGTTGAGCTGCCGCTACCCCCTTTAGCTGCAGAGGCAATGGCCAGGGGTAAATGCATGCTTTGCTTCATGATTGCACCCACAGAGCATTGCCAATTCAAGTGAATTCAAGTGATTGGGACCACTATGCAAGGGCCTCGCAACTGCGTGCATTGCAGAGGGCTGATGTGGGATTCAAAGAGCGAGGCTGGGTTCACATATATGCAAATTGAATGCAGCTTTCCCCGCATCCAATTTGCATGACAGGCAAGTGTGACCGGCTCTCAATGGAGCCGGTTCACACATGTCCGGGCGGCCATGGTCCAGATTGGAAAAGGGTCTAGTTCAGGTACGAATTCAGGCTAAAATTTGGACCTGAATCGCACCCAGACCAGTGTACAGGAATGCACTGGCCCCCAGGTGTGAACCCAGCTTAAAAGTAGGCGGTGAGGAGTACAATACACCACCTCCTCTCCATCTGTCAAGTGCTCTCTGAAGAGCGATCTGAGAGTAGATTGCTTTTTAGTGAGCGAAACTCATGAAAGAGCCCTTAGGCTTTAAGGAAGTTCAGAGATATGTCAATAAAAGTGCTTCATTTTGTGTATGAGCAATGTGTACAGAGAGCTTTTTAAAGCATTTGCAGAACTTTTGGAAAGTTTTTTTTTTGCTGAAGTTTTTAAAGTACCATTCAGCTCCACTTTTGGAATGGTAAACGCAGATCTTTATGGGAGTTCTCGCTGTCGCTTTAAACAAGCTGGCAGCAGAATTCAACACTACTTGAAGCTTGTTGAAAGCCTGCTGAAGTCTGTTGGCTGTTTAAAGTGAAAGTATTCCCTGTAAGATCTGTGGTAAACTTTTCAAAACAAGAGTTGAAGGGCACTTTAAAGGCTTTTCAAGAAAGCTGCTCAATGCTTGCTGGAAGCTGCAAAAAAAGCTGTCTGTCCTCTTTTGCTCGTATACTTGCTGAAGACCATGCAAACTAGGCCTTAAGCTGGCCATACACTATGCAGTCAAGGGACCCCCCCCCAGCAACCTCTGGAGGAAACCTTGGGTTCCATGGAATCCTGTTGAGAAACCTGGCCCTATGCTGTGTGCATCAAACACACAGCCCCCTAGCTATTATTATTCTACAGGATTTATACAGCGTCAACAGTTTGTGCAGCTCTTTACAATGTTAGGGCTAGAGGGGCACCGAATTAAAATTTTGGTACCAAAAATTCAGAATGCACTTGGCTGAAATGAGATAAATAAATATATTTATATTTATATATATATATATATATATATTTTTTTTTTTTTTTCACCTTTTTTAATTTAATACATTTTAAATGAATATGGATTTATTGTTGGGCATTATCGGCACCTTTTTAGCGCAAGAAAAATGCATCCTTTTAAATTCTATGTATGTTTGTTTTCACACGGGTCCCTTGCGCTTCCATTGTGGTGGTAAAAATCTTGCTTGCTGCATTTTTGGTCCGTTAAAAATAACTGCACCAAAAATGCACCTCCTCGTTGAAATTAATTGAAAATGCAGCAAGAACGCATCAATAATGAATAAAAAAACCTTCTGCCTTTACAACCCCTTTAAATAATGCCTTTGCTATAGGTGTAGGCCATTTACATACCTCCTGAATGGAATATTCCCAGGATGTTGCTAAGTGAGGCCTAGTTGTTACTGCTCACCTCCACCATCACAGGATTGAGCTTTTTCTCTGATTCAAACCCCCTCATATGCTTTTTCTCTCCTCTGACACAGTAGCTCTGAGCTCAGTGTTTGAGAGCTCACTCCTATGATGATGGAAGTGAGCAATGACGACTAGGCCTCACTTAGCAGTGTCCTAGCAGTGCCCTGGGAGTATTCCAGCCAGGCTTTGGGAGCTACATAGATCTCCTACAGCTATAGCAAGGACATTCAACTTTAGTCAGAGCTGCACAGTTTGCTTTATTCTAAAAATACCCCTTAAGGCCCCTTTCACATGACAAGCCCACTCAGATCTGTCCTGTCTGTTTTTCAGCCCGATCTGAGCAGACCATCCATTGACTACTATGGTGAGATGGGTGTCCGCTGACACCCGTCTGCCATCCAATCCGCTAAAATCAGACGTATGGCGATCCTTGGCGGATCGGATTAGATCTGATGAAAACGGACATGCATAGGAATCGGCGGCGCTCTGACTGGCCCCTCCCCGCTCAGCGAGCAGAGACGGACCTGTCATCCGCCGGCTCAGCGGAGATCAACGGAACGGACGCCGCGGAGCCGATCTGCCTCGTGTGGAAAAGGCCTACCTGCATAGGCAGTTTTTTGGTAAAGGTGAATTAATCTTTTATTTTAAAGTTGTTTTTTTTTTTTTTTTTTTTTTTTTTTTTTTTGCAATACTTTGAACCAGTACCGGGGCTCTGTGTATTACAATTCAGCATAGTGACCCACCTACTGAATTCTATCTAAAAAAAAAAAATTATCTGGATACTGACAGACTTTGTCTTGCATTATTTGTGTATTTCACAAGATGCTGATTACTAAAGTGCTATTTTATTGTGGATGGATTGTTCTGTCCACATATATAAAATGGTCTGGAAAAGACTCCTTTTACAAATGCATGAAATGTTTATAAACCTTTATGCTTTTCCTGTGAACACTTGCAATTTGCAGTGATCCATTCATATTATTTGAAAAGGGGAAGAAAAAACACTCCCATCTACTTCTAAGCTGAGTGGAATACATCAAGAAGAGAACATTTATAACGGTAGTCTATATTTTGCCTTTCTCAATGGCAAAGTGGTTTTCGGTTGCTTTATTTTTGTTTCCAGCACCTTTTTGCATTAGTTCTATGTATTGCACATAATAAGAGTAACAGCAATTTGATGAAAAGGGGTTTCCTCAAATCACTGTTAACTCTCATCATGTGTAATATCAGGGATGCAGGCTGCTTGCATTCCGGGCATTGGTTCCTGGGCACATACTTCACTAAACATTAAAGCGGTTGTATACCCGCAAAAAAAACAAACAAAAAAAAAAACTTGTAAGACAAAGGCATAATGAGCTAGTATGCACCGCATACTAGCTCATTATGAAATAATTACCTTAGAACGATGTGCTGGCATCACCTCCTAGTCACCGCTGATGGAGCGGTCATGTTCCCTCATCGTTTCTTCCAGGCACGCGGCTCTGGCTCTGTGAGTGGCCGGAGCCGATTGGGAGTCCTTTTTTCTGGCAGCATCTGCCGGACCTTCAGAGCGCAGGCTCGCTGATTTTAGAGGCTGCATGCAAGGTGAATACCTCCTAAATCGTACAGGTTTAGGAGATATTAATTTTACGTACAGGTAAGCCTTATTATAGGCTTACCTGTCGGTAAAAATGTGAACGGGTATACCACCGCTTTAATACTGCATTTTCCGGCTGCGGCAGCTTGTGAGACTGTCATAGAGTTTGATAGCCTGCGGGGCTGGATGGTGCACCTGGGGCCTGTGCCCCCACCTAAACACCGGGGTTTCATGCTTCGGTGCCAAACGCCTGGTGTGCATGAGGCCTTAGATAAAATCCTACACAGTGGGTCTCGTGACATTAATTTTCATTTTGAATATCGCTGATTATGTGTGGGTGGTGTGAAATCGTATAGTATTGTGACTGCAAGTTGGTTACAAATATTGGGTATTCTAATTCACAATGTATTGGGCTGCACTGGACATGCTTTTTGAGTGCCGTCCCAATGCATAGACGAGACATTTTGCCTGTGTTGCCATTAGGTCAGTTCACAGCAATGCCATTCCTGTTCATTCCTCGTTGCAGGACCAAATCACCAGCTTGGGTGGGAAATTGTTTTGAGCCCCTATCTTTAAAGAGGTAGTCCAGCCCACCCACCAAAACATTAAGTCAGCAGCTACAAATACTGTAGCTGACTTTAAATTTTAGGACACTTACCTGTCCAGTATCCCGCGACGTTGGCACCTCAGCCGATTTTCCAAATGGCTCTTGGGTGCTGCTGCCGCCATTTGTTGTAAGGGAAACCGGCAGTGAAGCCTTTGCGGCTTCACAGCTGGTTCCCTACAGCCAAGTGTGCTGTACTTGCTGAATAGCCCGGCGGCGGGGGAAGGAGAAGGGGGGCCAAATTTCTGCTGGACCTTGCCGTGGCAAGGTCTCCCAGAAGTGGGGAAGGGTAACTGTCAAAAACGGGTACCCACTCCCCCCTCCCCGAAAAGTGCCAAATGGGGCAGAGAAAAAGGTGAGAAGAAGCAAACAAGCAGAGCTGCTCCTTTTGGGTGGAGCTCCGCTTTAAAGCCCAACTCCAGGATACTAGTGAACCCTCCCTTCCACCCACCTCTACCTGAAGCTGTGGTCACGTGATGTCAGCCCAATCCTCTTTTTCTGTGTAATTACAGATGGGTGTCCACATCACTGCCTGCCTGATGTGGACACCTGTTTGTGGAAACGACACTTCCAGTGGCTGGGACTGCTGTCTTAGGCACCATTGGCAGGAGAACTCACGGGAGTAGTGAGGGAACTGGCACCCAAAAAACAAGCAGGAAAAATTCCTGGCAGAGAATTGGCTTGGTTCATAGAGGAAACTGGTACTTTGATCCTTTACACTGTGGGATGGCTTAGGTAGAGGTGTTTGGAATTGAGGAGTATGGTGATTGATGCACAATGTGCTGTTTACATTTCATTTTGCCTAAAGTTAAGCTTTTAAAGGGTAAATCCCCTGACTAGCTTATTCTTACTAACCTATGTTTCCCCTAGCTGCATTCTTTCTTGGTTATTGCAGCTGAATTCTCCCCAATGTTGGTATTTTTCCCGCTGTCTGCTCCGGGGGAAGTTGAGCCCCATTGACTTATAATGGTCCATCTTCCAAACATCTCGTCTTGGAAGACAACCTCATAGAAATTAGGGATGCACCGAAATTTCGGCCGCCGAAACATATCGGCCGAAAATGCCCTTTTCGGCAATTTGCCGAAAGAGAAAAACGGCCGATAATGGAGCCGAAAATGGGGTGGGGCCAGGGTAGGGGGCAGGGCTCCGCCCCCACCCCTGGTGCGCCCATCATGAAAAGCTATAACATTCCAAATAGTGCAGGAGAGCCGTCTCCACCACCTGTTTGATCACAGAGCGGGAACATCACAGCTTTTATTTCAATAGCTGTGTGTTCTCGGCCGTGCGCCGTCACGTACAGCCCCTCCCCCTTGTCCGGGCACTTTGGCTGCTCTGAGGGGAGACACTGGCTGCTCTGAGGGGAGACACTGGCTGCTCTGAGGGGAGACACTGGCTGCTCTGAGGGGAGACACTGGCTGCTCTGAGGGGAGACACTGGCTGCCTGCATTGTATCAATTGTATCATGTGTGCAATTTCTGACCATCTCCTGTACCACGTCCCCAGTCTCTGACCACCTCCTGTACCACGTCCCCAGTCTCTGACCACCTCCTGTACCACGTCCCCAGTCTCTGACCACCTCCTGTACCACGTCCCCAGTCTCTGACCACCTCCTGTACCACGTCCCCAGTCTCTGACCACCTCCTGTACCACGTCCCCAGTCTCTGACCACCTCCTGTACCACGTCCCCAGTCTCTGACCACCTCCTGTACCACGTCCCCAGTCTCTGACCACCTCCTGTACCACGTCCCCAGTCTCTGACCACCTCCTGTACCACGTCCCCAGCCTCTGACCACCTCCTGTACCACGTCCCCAGCCTCTGACCACCTCCTGTATAAAAATATTTTTTAAAAACAGTCATTTTCGGTATCGGTGCTGTTTCGGTATCGGTTTCGGTT
Organism: Lithobates pipiens; assembly: GCF_037356315.1. NCBI lineage: Eukaryota > Metazoa > Chordata > Amphibia > Anura > Ranidae > Lithobates > Lithobates pipiens. Next base: position 198,440,564 of record NW_027507787.1, read on the forward strand.
TTCGGCCTAGTGTATTTTTCATTTTCGGTATCGGTTTCGGCACCAAAAAACCCATTCGGTGCATCCCTAATAGAAATCTATGGGTTATCGACTATGCAGGCATAGACAGCGGGAAGCAGTTGCTGGTCAGTAGGACGTAGACACTGGAGCTGGCTGTGAGTATGCAGTTAGGGCTGGGGGTGGTGGGTTAGATAAGCTTGGGGGAGAAGGAATAGAGGGTAAGTATACCTTCTGAGAAAGTACACTTATCCTTTGCCACATTCCTCAGGTGTGTGCTACTGACTGCAAGTATTTAAGCTGTCACAAGGAGCAGAGATATTACCATGAGGGAGCTCACTGTTCTCTCCTGCCAACCATACCACAGTTCGAAGTCAGTACAAGTGTTTACAAAGCCATCACTTAGTTGTGGGACATAAGTGGCAATGTCATGTTGTCGTGCGAGATACCTCGCATATAATGGGTCCTCAAAAAGTTGAGCAATTTAAAAGCCTGGTTAAAGGCTAGATTTTTTTTTTTTCTTGAAATACTGTGCCACACCTCTAACCTGTAGCATTTGTAACTACCTGGGGTGGTAATAATACAAGTCTTTGATAAAACTTCAGAGATTGGCAATTTACAATGTTCTCTTTTGGATATATATCTATGTAACCATCTCTTGTTGTTTTTGTATAGCCATGACTTGTATTCCACACCTATCTTTGCCTTTGTTCTATTCTTTTCTGTGAAAGTGCTATTTGCAAAAATGAAAATGTTTGAAAGTAGAAATACTGTGCCACAACCATGAGCCAAGCACGTGACTCAAGGTTGTAGGGCAGTCTTGTTGGCTTCAATTGGCAAGTTTGACAGGCAGTCAGTGTTTGACAGCCATGACACGTGAAATACCCCTTCTTGCTGTATGTTGGCTTTTAGGTGGATAGTTTGGGGGGGAAACCATCTGTTTTTATCACCCCCTTGCCGCTTGTATAAATGAGACCTTAAGTCTCGTTTGCTCATACAGTGGTTATTACCGCCCCTTTGAAAATCTGATGTGCTGGCCATATTTACTTGCAGTTTGACAGTCAGGGGAAGTAAAGTCATGGCCTAACTGCTTGCTTTTTTTTTTTTTTTTTTTTTTTTTTACCACCCCTCAACTGCACGTGGAAACTAGGCCTAATGCCGTATACACACAACCGGACTTTCTGGCAGACTAGGTCCGACGGTCTTTTCGAATGAATGGACTTGGCCACACACCAAAGTCCGACGGATTTGACCATGAAGACGTATGACCAGACTAGAATAAGCAAGTTCGTAGCCAATAGCTGCCCTAGTGTTGGTTTTTGTCCATTGTCATTTTAGTGTGTGTGTGTGTATGTGTATGTATGTATGTATGTGTGTGTATATGTATATATATATATATATATATATATATATATATATATATATATATATATATATATTTTTTTTTTTTTTTAAATGGCCAAAAATGAAAAATGCATGTAAATGAAGTTGCGTTTAGCGCCTAGACTGCCTGTAAATTCGGCTTCTGAACGCTTTTTGCGTTCCAAAAAAGTCTCTAAACGCAACTGCCTAGAAACTTTCATAAACGACCCCGTGTACATGGACAGATAAGATGATATAGAGGAGAGTACAGGGGCAATAAAAAAAAAAACACCCAACTGCTCCTGAACGTCCGTAGCAGTGTACACAAGGCCTTAGTGAACTTTTGGGTGGAAATAAAAAGTGAGCGTTACGATTGGGAGCCGATTTGTATTCGATCTGTCACCTTTCTAGTAAAGGTGTGAAACGACTGGCTGCAATGTAATTGGTTGTACGAGAATACCTACGCCACATATAGAACATACACCTAGATATAAGAAGGTTGATCATTATATGACTGGAAAACCCAGTGAATGAGCAGGTTTACGTACCGTGGCGGTTGGAATAAAGATGTCTTTCGGCCTATTAAACTGTATTTAACAATCTTTCCTAACTTTGTTTTGAATTGGGGACAGACTGCAGTAACTAAACAATCCTCTCTGCAATGTGTGACAGAAATGTAGGTTAGTGTTTAAAAAGTATTCCAGAAGGTACCGGAGCCAGACTTGTGACCTACATACCGCCTGGATCCTGCTGTTCATTGTCTGAACCTTCCCCCATAGACTACAGAAATCCTACAACTAAACTGCTTCAACTTTAAATTTTATTCGGATAAATAACAACTTTCATCCAGGATTCACACATTTGTCAGCTGAACCCAGTTAGAAGAAAGTGTGAATTTTGGATGAAAACATTTGTAAATAGATCCCTTGTGCAAGAGATTTATTTTTCCACGTTTAGATCCCTTAGGCCCCTTGCACACAGGGCTGTGTAGGCGCGTGGCATCCCTCCTGGCATTTGAACACATCTAGGCCTGCTGCAGGCAGCCTGTCAATCTATAGCATGCTACAGCTGGATGGGGCTGAATGCTGTACCAAGTTCTTGTTTAGGGCCCTGTGCATTCAGTAGCAAAGGTCTGGAACGCAGGCCTGCATAGGATTCTTCCACAGCACGTGCGTTTGATCAGCAGCAATCAATGTTGGCTCAATGCAAAAACACATAGAAAACAAACTTTTTTTTTTTTTTTTTTTTTTTTTTTTTTTTTTTTCACGTGTTGGTGTGCAGCATTTAAAAATGCAGCATGTCTGCATTTTAATGAAGCACATGTCTATGTACTACGGCAAGCCACAATGAGCTACAGTTCAATGAATTGAATGAACTAAAGTAATTTTTGACATTTCAATAAAGTTTACATTTTTCAAACTGTACTGTGCGCTGTAGTATTGTATCACATGGCTCTCATACCACACATCAGTGGACACACGTTATACCAGTGCATAATAAATGCTTGCAGGTGTGAACTAGTCCATAAAGCCAGTTCACATCAGAATTCAGTGCGGGAAACCTGCGTTCCGCAAGCATTTCCTTCACCGTGTTCAAAATGCACTGCACTTGTGAGCTGCAGCAGGTGTCGGTGTTAACAAATGCCGATTGCAAACGCAGTGGGTTTGCCTGCACCAGACCACTTGGTACAGTTTTACCATGCAATCCGGTTGCTGTGCGTTTTTACAAAGTAGTGCATGGACACTTGCAGTCGGCACAATTTCAGCCCATTCAAATGAGTGTAGAACTAAGTGCAATTCTGTGAACCCCAGAAGTATGGCCATACTTCTCTTTAGGTAAATCCATCATCACAAAAGTAACAAAACTGATGCAGTAACTGCTTACATTAAGGCCCCTTTCACACGGGGCGGATCAGTAATGATCCGCCCCGTGATGATCCGCTCGCTCAGCGGGGATCGCTCCGTTGTCCCCGCTGAGCCGGCTGCGGGGACTGCCCTGTCAGCTCTCCACTCTCCTCTATGGGGATCAGAAAATGGGATTTTCCTCCGTCTGCAGAATCGGACAATTGCGGAGGAAATCGGGTGTCTGCGGATGTTCATCCGCAGACACCCGCTATCCCATAGGGATGAATGTATGCCCGTATTTCATCCGCAAACGGATGGATGAAATGCGGACATATCATCCGCATGTGTGAAAGGGGCCTGATGGTATGTCCGTATTTCATCCATCCGTTTGCGGATGAAATACGGGCATACATTCATCCCTATGGGATAGCGGGTGTCTGCGAATGAGCATCCGCAGACACCCGCTATTGTCCGCCTCCGCAACTGTCCGATTCTGCAGACGGAGGAAAATCCTATTTTTCTGTCCGTCTGCAGAGCGGATCGGATGAACACGGGCAGACGGTCCGTGCTCATCCGATTCCCCATAGAGGAAAGCGGAGAGCTGACAGGGCGGTCCCTGCACAGTGTGCGGAGACCGCCCTGCCTGCCGCCGGCTCAGCGGGGACAACGGAGTGATCCCCGCTGAGCGAGCGGATCATCACGGGGCGGATCATTACTGATCCGCCCCGTGTGAAAGAGGCCTAAATAAAAATCTGTTCATTGTAAGCACCCTCATCAGTGTTTAAATCATGGTTTGTCTCAACCCTCTGTTACATCTGCAGGACAGCTTGTTCTGTTGAAAAACAAACCACTTACAGGGTGGATTACCTGATCAAAAGAGAGCCTAAAAATCAAAACAAATGCAGCCACCAGCATAATAAATGTCCTGCTCTTGGGTTTAATACTGCTTTAATGATCCAGTAATCAGCAATCCAATAGTAGTGTAGTGGTTAGATTAAAGTGAACTTGTGGCCATGGTTGTAGCGACAAAACTTTTCTGTGGTTTTTGGATTTGCCAAAAAATTAAAACCCCTGTCCGATTTTTTTTTTTTTTGTTTTTTATTTTTTTTTTTCATTTTGCCATCTGTGCCTCGTTTAAGAGCTTTCCCTTCACCTCGTGTCCTGGTGACACAACAGGAAGTGAGAGAAATCTCTCCAAAATGAGGGAAGTACTCTTGTAGACAGCTGTCACCGGATAAAGGAAGAACTCTGGATTTCCCCTCATTCAGTGCCACTGACAATGAACACAGGGATAGAGAGACTGAATCTCGTGAGGAATAGACTGCAAGAAGTCCTTTGTCAGGTTTTTAACTCCTTGCTGTTTCAAAATGCACCCAAATATATTGGCTTTACATACTGTAGTAAAGATTTCCCACCTCTACTCAAAGAAAAGGTATGCAGAGTTGGCTAAGAAGTTCTGATTTCTATCTGTGTCCCATTCTCATACACTGACCCCGCTAGCTACATTCTTTATGATCTTATTTACATTCTGCTGTCAATGGGAATCCCCACAGACAGCAGAGATGAGCCACTGGTTAAGATGTCGGCAAGTGGCGGCTCCTAACAGCCAATACAAAAACGGACAGTTTGTCCTTTATATCCATTTAGGTCTGCTTAAGTGTTTTTTTTTTTTTTTTTTTTTTTTTTTTACGGACCAAAAATAGAACTATGATTCATTTAAAAAACGCATGTTGACAGATGGTCATCCGCTTACCTATAGGCATGCATTGATGTCTGTATTTCATCCGTCAACGCATGGATAAAAAATGGACAAATGGTCTGCATGTGTGTGAAAGGGGCTTTATAAAGTGTGATATCCGTATTTCACTTATAAAAATAAAATATCTGTGCTAGCCAATACCTTCAGAAGGGAACTGTTGAAGGCCCCTTGCTGCAAAGAGGACCTGTCACCTATATGCTATCATTACTATTGGTCCCCTATGTGATGGCAATAAAATTATATATTTAAAAAAATAATAAAAAGTAAACATTTTGAAAGAACGCACAAAAAGTAAAAAAAGGTTTGAGCCTCCCCACCTCCACATATGCAGGCATACATAGAAAAACTATTTTTTTTTTAAACAAAAATTGGGCAAATTGTGTTTGTGTGCCCTAAAATGAACATTTTTATATTTTCTACTGAAATTTTGTGTTCCATAAACTTATGCGCTAATATCGCATAACATAAATTTGGAACTGCCACTTTATTATTTATGGTGTCTGCCTTCAGAAACTTTATAATGTTTGGGAGTTTTAAATAATTATCAGGCTTAAAAAAAAAAAAAAAAAAATATATATATAATCATGTAAATGAAAAAAGTGGCTTTGCGGCTTAAAGCGGAGATAAACCCATCCCCGCAAAACTGTTTTATGTCCGGTACGTGCCGGAAATGTAACGCTCCCATTGGTTGTGCTCTCAACCAAACTGTCAAACCATCCAATAGCTGGTGTCTAAACTGATCACAGGTGCAGCATCATGGCAGTTGTGGATTAAACAGAGGTAAAGATTGGGTCTTCCTTTGCTGAAAACGATAGGGTGGTTAAGGATTCCAGCTATTGGATGCGAAAAACTGATGTAAACTTAATACGTTTTTTGCTTTGAGAAAACGTCACTGAACTGATGAAGCAGGTGGACTGTCTGTATGAAGAGGGCCTTAGGCCGACTATTCATGGTTTGAATCTCAGCCGCTTCCTGTTGATTCGAACCATTAATGAGCAGGTTGAATGTACCAAGTTGAGTGATCAACTTTGGTACAACCAGCCTGCCAGCTTTTCTTGTGGTTATCGCTAGCAGCAGCTATGGCCGCTAGCAATTAATGGCTGTCTTCTGCCAGCGGGGACGGCTTTCCCTACCGGGAAAAGACCATTGCTGGGCGTGAGGAATTCCCCTGTCAACACTGATAGGGATATTGTATTGCACCATGTATGGCTGGCCTTGGGCATAATGGTCCTATCTTTTCTTCATATGCTTTTTATACTTGCACATTTTTATATGGTGAGGGCAGCTTTTACTAAACGCAGCAAGCAAGGCAAAGAGAAAACCGTCTCCAGCTCTTTGTTCTTTGTTGTGCACACCGAAGAGCAGCGAATGTCTTGCTCGGAGATGGTATTGTTATATGTACTGTATATTTGTAATCGGAGTATTCGTTTTTATTAGTCATTTTATGTAACCCAATAATCAGGGGAGATGAATGTAATGCATCTTAAATATAATTCTGTCATGTTTTTCTATTAAGTGGTGTCACGTCTGGCAGAAGATTGCGTAATCTTAAATGCAGATGTGCAGAATCCTTGAGAAAGCGATGAGTCAGCAAATGGAGCAAGGTCTTCAAAGTGATGGCAGTGATTGTGAAATCGCTCTGGAGCTATGTGTGAGCAGTATTCTGATACTCGCTCCAGATCCTTGTTTATGACACGGAAGAGATGACGGGAAGGGACTAAAAGAAAATCTAGTTGTTACATTCTGACCTGCTTGTCCTATAATGCTGGATTTCCAATGAGCATGGCCTGGGCAGACCCCAGAGAGTATAATAAAGCGCGCCTTCCATTAACATCTGAGCATCGTCATTTTCTGTCAATTTTTGTGTGCTTTTATTTTTTAAATTTTTTAAGGAATTATATGCTATACAAGAGCTTTTTTGGGGGAAGGATGGTGGGTTTTCGGCCCTATAGACTTTTATTATAGTGGTGCCTGAAAATAAGTGCAAATCATTTTGATGCCTTTTTTTTTCCAGGTAATCCCATTGAAATTTTTGGTGACAAAAATGGGCAAATCTGCTAAAAAAAAAAAGGAACTTTCTATGGTTATTCCAGAGACAGGCCCCTTGACCACTCAGGTGTCAACAGACAACATTTTAAAAAAACGTGATTGGAGCCTCTGTCTCCCATCAGATTAATAGTTAATGTAATTTTGAGAATAAACACTATTATAATAGCATGTGTTATGTAAATGAATCATATTTTTTTTTAAATGGCATTTGAAGTTTTTTTTTGTGGTTGGATTTCTGTACATTACTTTTTTTTTTCTTTTTTTTTTGTTTTTTTCTTTTTTCTTCTAAGGCTAGCCATAGATGGTCCCTGCTGAACCGGCTGAGATTAGAACCATGGCTGAATGTACCAAGCTAATCGATCGTTCAACTTGGTTACAATCAGCCTGCCATATTTACCTGCGATCGTCGGCTGCTATAGCCGCTGGCAGTAATCACGGTCTTCTCCCGGTGGGGACGGCTCAGTCGCGCCCACCGTGTTGGGACAAGGTCAATGTCTCCGCAGGAGGGATTCACCTGTAATGCGGGAAAGAAATGTGCACGGCCTATGGCCTGCTTAATGGTCAGATTCAGCCACTGCGATTGAGGCTTCATGTACGGGATGTTTTAAAACCTCTCCTGAACGATGGAACATGACGGCTATTAACCGATGTTAAGAAACATCCGTTGTGCGGCGTTTACATGCCACAATTGCGTTTAGAAGTAAAAAGTAGGCAGTTGTGATTTTTTTATTTTTAGTTTTTTTCATTTTCAATGCTTCAGCTTTTATGTGTATAATAGACATGGGAGAAGTGGGGGCACCAAGGTGGGCGGAAACAAAACTGTAAATTATGGCGGGAAGCTCTTGCCACTGGAGTGCCATTTACATTATTGTGCTGTGCACACACTTGTTACATGTGTTGTGCTGTGCATTAAGGCATCTCATTTCATTTGAATAGGCTGCCTAACACTCCAAAAGGGCATTCCAAACACATCTGTCAAAACGAATGGCACTACATGTCTATATAATGTGGCATTAACGCAGTACGTTCTTGTGTTAGGGTAAGCTATAAACGGGTGACTGCACCACTCTTTGAAATTTCACTTTTACGCGGCCTGCCGCTAAAGAAAAACTTTCATTTATGTAACAAAAAGAATGCAGATATCATAGTGGTAGATTCATCATTATTTTTTAGTAATGCCCCCATACACACGGTCGGACATTCCGACCACAAAATCCGTCTGATCTTTTTCCGACTGATTTTGGCCGAAACTTGTCTTGAATACACACGGTCGCACAAAGTTGTCGGAAAATCCGATCGTTCGGAACGAGGTGACGTACAACACGTACGACGGGACTACTTAGAGGCCAGTAGCCAATGGCTTTCGTCTACAAATTTTTTCTGATCATGCGTGGCACTTTGTGCGTCGGAATTCTCTACACACGATCGGATTTTGTTGTCGGAAAATTTTAGATCCAGCTCTCAAACTTTTTCCGTTTCTAAATTCCGACAGTAAAAGCCCGAGTAAGAGCCCACACATGATCGGATTTTCCAACAACATAATCCGATCGGACTTTTTCCGTCGGAATTTCCGACCCAGTGTATGGGGCATAACAATGCATAGAGCCTATGAAACCTTTTTAAAATGAAAATGCAATCTCTAGATGGGAGATGAAGGTGGGGGCAGTTTGTCTGCTTGCTTCCATAGATTGTGCGCCCATCATTGGCCTGTTGCAGCGCCACACTGTTGATAAGTTACTTGTTCCATGACAGTGTGGACTTTATAACATATAATGGGAAGAATCCATGGAAAAGCACAGGTCTGATCTTTGGCAGGCTTTTTCTGGCACGTTTTGGTTTTATGTTGTTTGCTTGAGGCAGTGATCCAAATAGACATGCCTTTCATATCACTGAGAAAATACAGTCTGGCGCTGTGAGTGCTCAGTCTCCTGAGTCAGCTACTATAGAGTTCCTGAATAGGTAGAGGGTCATAATTGTTAAAGGCAAACTCTGATCAAGCTGTTTTCCCTTTTAATAAAAAGCCACACAAGCCATGTTGTCTTAAAAATTGCCTTTTCTTTTTCAAGCTGCAGCCAGTTTTTTCTGTTTTCTGTAAAACTCCATGCGAGATGGTAACATGGAGGTGTACTGTATACTGCTCGTGTACAGGGTGCCTCCAGAAATGTAATTTTTTGTTTGTGTAATTCACTTGCTCATATTCCCAGAAGTCTATGCCAAGATACAATTCAAATCTTATGCATCCCCTGCAATAGAAAATTCACTTTCAGTGACATACTCCCCAGGGGGTTAAATACTTCTAAAGGGATGCAGACCCTGCAGCTTTTCTTATTGGAGCTCCGAGAGTGCATTGGGTGATGAAAATGGACTAGACATTTATGCCTCGTTTCCACTGAGCGGATCGGTTCGGGTCGGTACAGTTTGAAAGGGTTCTAATGGTCTGGCCTATTCAGGTGAGCGTTTCCACTGCATGTTGGACCACCAGGGGCCATACGGGGCTTAGAAAAAAAGCCTAGCATGGCGTCACACTGATTGGCAGACATTTTTCTGTCCGGCAATCGGTAGAATGTATCGTAGCTCAGCCCTAACCGTACTGTACCATTTTCTATGGCCCCACATCTGAAGAAGGACCCTTAATGGGGAGGTATGGTTCGCTTGTATGGACCGTTTTCATAATGGAAACACTCAAAATAGCGTACCGTACCGAATCGATCTGCTCAGTGGAAACGAGGCATTAGATTCTGCATTTGGGCCTTGCGCACACTGAGCAATATTACAGCTGCTGTTTTGGCGTCTTTTATCCACTTAAGGACCGCCTCCTGCACATATACCTCGGCAGAATGGCACGGCTGGGCACAAGCACGTACCGGTATGTTGCTCTTTAAGTGCCCAGCTGTGGGTCGGTAGCGCGCCGGCGCGCTCCCGAACCGGTCCTGAACTCCGTGGCCACTCCCGAACCGGTCCTGAACTCCGTGGCCGCGAGACCGGCGGACCCGACCGCCCCTGGTGTTCCGCGATGGGGTCACAGAGCTGAAGAACGAGGAGAGGTCTGTGTAAACAAACCTCTCCCTGTGCTTCCTAGTGTGGCTGTCACCGATCGTCTGTTCCCTGTATCAGGTAAAAACGATCGGTGACGTCACATGCCAGGCCACGCCCCCTACAATAAAAAAACACATAGTGTCATACATAACCCCTCCTCGCCCCCTAGTGGTTAACTCCTTCACTGCCAGTGTCATTTACATAGGAATCGGTGCATTTAAATCGCACTGATTGCTGTATAGATGACAATGGTCCCAAAAATGTGCCAAAAATGTCAGATGTGTCCGCCATAATGTCGCAGTCATAATAAAAATCGCTGGTCGCCGCCATTACTAGTAGTAAAAAAAAAAAAAAAAAGAATAAAAATGCTATAAAACTATCCCCTATTTTGTAAACGCTATAACTTTTGCGCAAACCAATCAATCGCTAATTGCGTTTTTTTTGTTTTGTTTTTTAACCAAAAACATATAGAAGAATACGTATTGGCCTAAACTGAGGAAAAAAAATGTTTTGTTTTATATATTTTTGGGGGGATATTTATTATAGCAAAAAGTAAAAAATATTGCCTTTTTTTTTCCAAAATTGTCGCTCTATTTTTGTTTATAGTGCAAAAAATAAAAAACACAGAGGTGGTCAAATACCACCAAAAGAAAGCTCTATTTGTGGGAGCCACGTCGCACGACCGCGCAATTGTCAGTTAAAGCGACGCAGTGCCCAATCGCAAAAAGGGGCCTGGTCCTTTGGCTGCAAATTGGTCCAGGGCTTAAAGAGGGATTCCACCTAAAAAAAAAAATATATATTAAAAGCCAGCAGCTATAAATACTACAGCTGCTGACTTTTAATAAATGGACACTCACCTGTCCCGGGTTCCAGCGATGCCCAGGCCGATCGATCGCTCGGCTCTCGGCTGCTGCCGTCACCATTCTAGGTGAGGGAATCAGGAAGTGAAGCGAATCGGCTTCACTTCCCGGTTCCCTACTGCGCATGCGCGAGTCGCGCAGCGCAATAGGGATTGTCCGCGCTGTCTCTGAGACCCGTGTGTGTCCCAGCAGACAGCGCGGCAGGACAGGAAATGACATAGACTCCCACGGGAGTCTATCCCCGGAAGTGGGTGTAAATACCTGTCTTTGACAGGTATCTCCACCCCCCCTCTCCCCTGTAAGGTGCCAATTGTGACACCAGAGGGGGGGAGGGTTCCGATCAGCGGAAGTTTCACTTTAGGGTGGAACCCCGCTTTAAGTGGTTAAAATGTCCAGTGTGCATGAGGCCTTAGACTGAGTTTCATATGGAACCGAAATGAAAAGACCCAACTTGGTGTTTTGCGAGTTATAATGACAAGAACTGCTGTAACTTGTTTAGAAAATGTTTATTTTTTAAAGGTGCAGCTAATTTTGCGTGAAGAGACAATGTTACTTTGCCCATTCGGGATAGAGTGACACTAATTCCTGACGGCCCATGCTCTTAAACCCACACTTTTTTGCTGCTTCCTCACTGCTGGAGTCTACTATAGCGTTGGCACTTTCCCAAGCAGATTTGACGTCCCTCACATGACAGTGTTAGGCTTGGCAATTGGCCACTCTGACCCATGCACTGTCACATAGGGAGGTGACATGCTCCCCCAGAACCCCGAAAACGTTCTCCTTTATTGCTGGAGAGCATAGCCTACAGTAGGGGTAGGCAACCTCAACCCTCCAGCTGTTTTGAAACTACAAGTCTCACGAGGCATTGCACGACCCTGACAATAACAGGCATTTGTAGTTTCACCACAGCTGGAGTGCTGAGGTTGCCTACCCCTGGACTACAACATAACAGGAAAGTGGCAAAGAAACAGATTGGCAAATATGCCACACTGGAGATGTTGGGCAGTCTCCAAACTCTATCGCTAAATGGATAAATTGACAACAGGGGGTTATTTACGAAAGGCAAATCC